>NC_060242.1:13273715-14531215 GCF_021155785.1 Neodiprion fabricii | reverse complement strand
GTGGTTCAACTCATACCTATCTGACCGTATGCAAGTGGTTCGCGATTCTAGTGGTACGACCTCGCGGCTACGTCCTCTTCTGACAGATGTACCGCAAGGCAGTGTTCTCGGACCGTTACTATTTTCACTTTTCACAAACGATCTCCCCTCTCGCGATGTCGGCATCTACTTTCCGCAGATGATCTTGTGATATATCTCAGTTGCTAGCCGTCTAAAGTGAACGAAACGTTAGTCTTGGTTAATGCTGATATTGAAAGTATCTAGTTGTGTAGTGTAGGAAACCGTCTTAGACTGAATGTTGATAAAACTAAAGCCATGGTTACTGGCAGCTCTAAATATGTAAACGCGGTCTGTGCAACGCAGCTCCTTCCTCTCAGTGTGGGGGGGTCATCCTATTGAATTTGTAACTAGTTTTACGTATCTTGGGGTTATAATAGATAGAACACTGTCATGGATGGAACACATTACTGAAGTGTGTAAACGTAGCGCGTCTACTCTATATCGGTTAAGGATGACAACGTATGACGTGGATGTTGCGCTAAAGAGGCGCCTGTTGGCGTTTCTTCTCCTACCGATAAGTGACTACTGTGCATGAGTGTTCACTTACCTCTCTGAAGGCCTAGATAGGAAAATTTGTGTTGCGCTCAACAATTGTGTGCGCTATGTTGTTCGTCAAACGCGGTTTGTGCAGACATCTGACTTCCGACGAAAGCTCAGCTGGCTCACCATGCGCGACCGCCGATTGCACATTGTTGGTTGCATTTTCTATAAGGGCACACATGAAGGGATTCGTGGCCTATTCATCTCTCTCTCTCTCTCTCTCTGGCTCTGTGTTGTAACTACCTGCTTGCTTAATTGCTCACCGAATGTATTATCAGAAGTGGACCAGTGGATAAAGGATGCCGTTTTTTCTTTGTGCCCGAAGGTCTGTATTTTAGCCTGCTCTGTGTTAATGTTGCTTGCGAGTTTCTTTTCAAAATTTTCTTGTTCGTTCGGCAATACGGCAAATCGTTAGGTTGTCACTGCACTGCTCGTTTGCGTATCTCAACAGTATCCTCGTGGTTTCACCAGTGTTATTGTGGACTTTGAACCCTCGCACTTATAAATCCCTGTTATCGATCTGTTAAAATAACTGTTCGTGCGCGTCTTTCCGCTCTCTCTCTAATCCGTGTGTTTGGCACCTGTACCCTTTTCCGCTCGACTGAATCCGAGCTTAGCTGAGCTACTCTGCCTTTGACCTATCGATACATCCACAAATATATCAGACGACATGCTAAAATCCAACTGTTGCCGATCACCAGATTATGCAAGGGATGCATAAGAGAAGTGAAGGCTCCCGTCTATTGTTATAAATGTGTCTGCAATTTTCGCCTTAACTGCGCTCAGATGAGCAAGGTACTTAAGTCAAACGATAGGTCTGCTGTAAGGTGCAAGTACTGTACAGCCACTTCTACTCTCGCAGTCCCTGTCGCCGCTATGGTAGCTGCTGCTACCGATACCAACATGGCTGCTACCTCTGCTGACAATGAGTCTTCTTTCCCTCCCATCGCTACAAACCCCATCTTGCTCCTCGTTCCCACCGCTTCTGCTACTGCTGCTCCCTCGATTATGACTGCTATTCCTACCGATGCTACTATCTCTGCTCCAGCTAGAACTACCTCTGCTTTCAATGCTTTACTGTTCTGTGGATGTGATGTAGGTAACTTTCAAGACAACAGCACAGCCAGTGCTGCCCGCTCCATCGTTCAGCATGGACACCATTCTTGCAGCGATTCAAGCTAGCTCGACTCAATTGAATCGTCAAATCGATGGGCTTCTGACTTTAACAGCCACGGTCGATGCTCTCTATGCTTTGTTTAACACGCTGTCTCGATCAACGATGGAACTCCTAGCTGAACTCACCGCCAAGGTTGACGCTCTTTTTACCCAGAATCAGCTGCTCTCGGCAAGGGCTGATGAGCTCGCGGAGGCTCGAGACGCTCAAGCCGCTGAGCTATCCCTGCTCGAAGATAAGGTCAAGGCGTTGGAACGAACTGCTTTGAGTCGTAATTTGGTGCTAGTGGATGTTCCCAAATTGGCAAATGAAGAGCTACCTGCCATATTCCGGACTATTATGGATCTACTATTGGTCACAGTCCATAACTCGGAGGTCGCTGAAATTAATCGCATGAGAAGCACCAGAGCTACGATCAAACCGCCCCTGATATTCGTGCGATTGCAATCGGTTAACTGCGGAAATCGCATTCTATCCGTTAAACATACCCGGGACCACATTTACGCGGACGAGCTTGGGCTCGCTGCGGAGCATCCTCGTACTCCAATTTTTGCTAACGAACGCCTATCCGCAGAACTAAACAAACTGCTAGCTAAAGCGCGAGCGCGGGCCAGGGAGTGTGGGTTCAGTTATGTCTGGGTCCATAATGGCTCTATCGTAGCTCAGCGTGATACGGCATCAAAACCTTTAATAATTCAATCTGAAGTGGATCTGAGCCTTCTAACACCTGCAGCCTTACTACCGACAGCTATCCCAAGTATTGCGGCCGCCGATGTATCCATCAACTCTACAAGTTCTGCTCAACATGTCCTCGGAATAGGTAGTTTCAATTTAAACTCATTCTTAGGGCATATAAACAAGCTAAGACTATTTTTTGCCAATACATTTTTTTCATATCATAGCAATTACCGAGGCATGGTAAAATGCTAAAATTCCCTACGAAGCTATTGCTGTCAGTGGATATTGGTTTCTGCAAAATGATAGATTTGGAAAACTGGAGGAAGCGTTGGAATATACATTCATGAATCATTAAGCTGTAAGATTCTGGAGTCTATCCCCGTCTTATTTTCTAACTCCCTCAAATTTCTTATAGTTGAAGTTAAATCGCAGCGTAGAAAAATTCTATTCTTCACGATCTATCGCTGAGCAAAAGGTATCTTGCTAGATAATTTTTTGAATAAACTTACAAGCCACTCTCATGATTATAAAAATATTATTATAACAGGTGACCTAAATTGTAATATAAATACACATAGTTTTGAGACAAATTACCTCCGGGAGCTTATATTAATGCAATCGCTTTTTCTCATTCCGCATGGCAATACTCATCATACCGTTCATTCCGATACGTGGCTTGATGTAGCAATCATTGACTCTGCTGACAGTCTGCGGTTTCGCGCCAAATCTTCAGTGCCCTTCATTGCAGGTCATGATCAGCTAAAGACACAGGCACCATTAGTCACAAGGCAAATTGGTAAGCCACCCATTGGTTGGTTTACGCCTGAAATCAAATCCCGTATTTGGGCTCGAAATAACTTGTATGCGTCGGCAAAACGCTTAAATTCCAGTGTGTTTTTTTCCACTATCGGGCCTTACGTAGTGCTATAAAGTCCGAAATAAATGGTGCCAAAAATGCATCCATTGAGGACTGTTTAACTAATCTTTCAAACCCTTTCAGTATCTGGGCTGAACTCAAACGCCTTTTTGGTGACGAGAGTAAATTAACGTCTCCGCTCCATCATTTCTCTGTTGACCAGCTCAATCGGTATTATTCTTCAGTGGCAAGTACTTATCCCAGCTGCTCCTTAGCTGAACCGTCTCACATTCTAGAAGTCCAACAGTCCAACGTTGATTCTCAATTCCTCTTCTCAATCAAGTTTGCAAGGTACTTTCATCTCTTTATCTCAATTGGTGCAGGCGCGTGGGAAAAGCCCTGATTGTATCAAACTCGTCTACATCAGGGAATTGTTACCTAAATTGTCACCACCTATCACTGCCCTCTTCAACACCTCTATACTAGCCAGCTCCTTTCCGACTATGTGGAAAACCGCGTACGTTGTCCCACTCAGCAATTCCTATCTATCCACCATTGAATCTGATACTTTACCAATAGCTAATTTCTGTCATCTTGCCAAAGTCTTTGAAAGAGTGGTATCGATCCAAGTCACCGACTACCTTGAGAATGCCAATATCTCGGACCCAGCTCAGGCTGGCCTCCGCAAGCATCATACGTGGACAACTGTGCTTGAAGTGCCCGATGATGTCAGAAAAATCATTAATAACAGGTGCACGACTATTCTATTGCTTTTTGATTTCAGTAAGGCATTCGATAATATACACCATAGGTTACTCCTGTCCAAGCTCAAAGGTTATGGTTTTTCAAACAATGCGATCACATGGTTCCACTCGTGCTTAACTGGTAGAACGCAGGCAATGCAAGGTGTTTCAGGTGAGCCCTCCAATTTCCTAACCAACTTGTCTAGAGTGCCTCAAGGCTCTGTTCTCGGATCCCTACTTTTCTCATATTCGTCAATGACATTGGCTCGGGATTGAGGCACGCCGGACATGTTCTTTTCGCAGCAGACTTGCAAATATATCTGCATGCCCCACCCAGCGGTATCCTTCAGGCAATTGCTAAAACTAATTGTGACGCTCAGGTCGTTGCTGATTGGGTCTTGAGAAATGACCTGAAATTAAATGTTAGAAGGACTATAGCAATAGTCTTGGCAAGTTTTCTGTACACTGAGCAACTAAAGCGCCAAAATCTTCTACCCATTCTCATTAATCAACAGCCTGTACCCTATGTTGACTCGGTTCGTAATTTAGAGGTCCACACAGCATCCGATCTTACGTGGAATCGGCATGTGGTACAAGTGGCTAAGAAAATTTATGCAACACTGCCCAGGCGCAAGCATCACAGCGATGTTCCTTCGCCTCGTGTGAAAGCCATGATTGTCCGAGAATTAATTTTACCTCACATTGACTACTACAGCTTAGCATACCACGATACCACAAGTTATTTGAATCTCAAACTTCAGCGACTAGTCAATTGCGCAGTCAGATTCGTTTTCAACTTGAGAAGGGATGTGCATATTACATCTTATCAAACTAGATTACGGTAGCTGTCAGTTGTTGATCGTCGGCTATACTTTCTCGGCTCAGTCTTATATCAACTTATTGCAACGTCCTCGCCCTCGTATTTGCGGTAAGTATGCCCTGAAGTGACCTCCGTCTTCTAGGTTAGTAGCTGCAGATCGGGGCCCGCCACTAGTCGTTTCTCCTGCCAGAACGGCTGTGTATCAAAACTCTTTCGCTGTATCCGCGGTTTATTTCTGGAATAGTCTGCCGTTATCTATAAAAAATTCCCCGTATATTGATAGTTTTTTGATTATCTTTTAACAGCGGAGGCTAGCTCCCACACGGGAATCAGATCCAGGTTATAATTACAACTTTCATGTAAACTGTTCTTATTTTATCCATATTGTCCTTATTTTTATTATTATTCTGTGTATTATCCATTTATAGCATTCTTTGTTACATATTAAGTCATTTTCATTTGAATTTCCTTGTTATGTTGAAATGCATTTCCCAGTGGACTAGGCCCGTATGAAAATCATACATTGCAATCATTTAGTGTTCAAGTCTATACGTTTTTACTGTACCCTAATTGTAACCCAATTTAATCACACAATTCTGTTACTACCTTATGCATGTATAATATTTGTATCCATGTATTCACTTCTTTTGTATTTCGGCTTGCCTCAAGGCCTTGTTAGTCTAATGCATAATAAACACACATATCTATCTATCTACCTATCTCTTTCTCTCTCTCTCCCCTTCTCTGGATGGTAATGCTTAACAGTTAACGGGTTCTGGGAGGCTCCGCGTTTTTGATAAAATTTTACCTGAACTGTAACTGAATTGTTATTAAAAGTATAACAGTGGGTAGAGCATGTTCATATGCCCTGATTTCTGTGTTACTGACTGCCCTGTGTGGATATTCCTTGCGATTATTCTTTCGTCACTTCTCGGCATCACGGCAAACTGTAAGACTATTACTGCGCCATTCGTCAACGCATCTTGATAGATTTACGCGTGTGTTATCTGTCACGAGTTTTCATGCTTGTATGTCTTCGTATTCTGTTGGTTTCTTGTTTCAACCGTTCTAGCTTTAAACGTACTGTTACAAAGGGTGAAATCACCCGTTTAGCCCCCTTTTTAATGATGTAGTAGTTATCATAGATAAAAGACGTATATAAACCTCTTATGTCTTTCAAAAGAATAAGGTTGCTGCGTCAACCAACATTATTGTAAAAACAGTCTTGTTTCAGACTTTAAACGAGAAACACATATTACGCAATTGAAGCTTTTTCACAACATTTTATTCACGCTCTTTTGACTTGACTTGATAATTAAACTCGCGGATCCATATTTATTTCCGTAACGTCAAAGAACGTTACAATACGTTTAAGTGCTATTTCAATTACGGCTTAGCTCTGACTCATAGTGTGAGTGGATATTGTGTGTGAGAATAATAGATGGCCTACTATAATCCCATGATGCTCCTAGTACCTACGAGCTTCCCTGTGTATGCTGCCTGACTGCTGTGATCTCTTGCTTCATCTCTATGCCGTCTATTAAAAATATTATGCTAGTAACGAAGTGTATGAGTTGTCAGCTTGGAATTGGTTACGATTTGAGTGTTTGTAATGAATGCTGGATATTTCATCATCGTAGTTGCGTGAAGCAATACCTGATGCGAAAATAACCTGACAGTTGATGCTTGAAATTGTTAGATGACACCCCGTATGGCACTGTCATTTGACTCAACGTGGACTTAATTATGGATTCGCGCAGCCTGGGCAGTCCTTAATGCTTTCGTGTGAGCTCACTCTGGTTAGAGCACTCATACTGTCTTATTTTGACTACGTTTAGGACTATATGGTTGACTTTCAGAGGAGCTTGTAACGAAGCTCGGTAGAAGTATGAATGCTGACATACGCTTATAGGATAGAGTATCTAACTCTCTCTTTACTCGCGTCCATTTCACGTATTGGCGAACCATCCTATCTCGTGATATATAGGTCCAAGTTCAGATCCCAAGATCGGCCTGGTACGAAGCGCGCCCCGTTTCTTGATCTCTTAATTCCTAAAGCAAGTCTTAATTATTTAAGAGACTCGTTTTTCATATCTGTTTGCGGTCTGCGTCAGAAAATTGTACCAGCGACCTTGCTTTAAGCAGCATCTGTACGAGCACCTGTTCGATAAGCTCGAGCGTGAAAAAGGTTAATAAGTCATATGCGTGACAAAGATATCAAACCCCCTTACAGGTCAACTATCATTCATTTCTTTTTTGTTACTCTTCTTCTTGTTTTTCTATTTCTGTTTTGTTTTCCTTATATGTTATGAATTAAATTACTTTCAGTACTATTATTAATACTATTCATCTCATGCCTTTGTACAACGCAATACAATAAGTGTAGAATATATTTACTAGCATATGTAAATAATCACCTTGATGTATATTTTTCGAATAAAGCGTAGGCTATACGGGAACTTTAGTCCTGAGACTCCTGGATTCTTAGCTTTTATTAAATAAACTCTGAACTCTGAACTCTCTCTCTCTCTTTCTCCATGTGAGAGTGGTTGTGTTCACCCCAGGGGCGAGGTTATCGTGTGTTTTTTGACGCTTTTATTAGGTTTTGTCCTGTAAGGAGTTCTCTTCGGAGTATCATTGTACCTTTTGCTGCTTTGACCACAGTTTATTCCTAATAGCTCTGATGTGTGTGTTTCAATTATTATTTTGAGATGCTATTCTGTAACTGCCAAATGCTTTAAGTGTCTCAGTTGAGTTTTTGGCCGCTAGAGCGTTTGCCATTTATGATGGTCGTGTGAGCTAGTCTTTTTTGTGTTTGTTGGCACATTCCGTATAAACATAGTACTGTTGGTGTGATGGTGTTCATATTGTTATTACCTCAGCTGCTCTAATAATATCCAACTCGCTTAAACATCTACCTATACTCATTTTACTATTACGTAACGTTGTGGTCTTGGCAGCGGCTTTCTGTTGGAATCAAACATTGGCTGTCAGGGTGTTTATGCAAAGTTTTTTATACGAACCATGTTAAAAAAGCATCTGGGTTTTTTATCAGAACTTACACCCGGTGCATTTCAGTTTACGTGTACTGTTTGCAGCCCTTGTTCTCCAGGGCAGGCTATGTAGGAGTCAGGTATTTCAGCTACCTCAGTTACCTTGGTTACCAATCTGTCCGGTTCCGGTGTATATCAAGGACTGGGTAGAGAACGTGTTTTTGGCGGTCCGCCTGTTTCAATTGTCTCACTAGCTAATAAATACCATTCAATTTTAGAAGCGGAAAAAGTATCCTCGAAAGACTTGAGGATTTCAACGATGTTGAAAAGATGCTTGCTTACTCTGAATAAAAGCTTGATGGTGTTGCTTTAGTTACATTGCAGCTGCTATCAAAGATTGACGAGCGGACGCGTTCTAATGCTGCGTTGGGTGCCCACTATCAAACTCTTGAAGAACGCGCTGAGGTGGTTAAGAGCATGCTATCAGGCTTGACTGAATGCTTGCCAACATCGCTTTAAATATGTTTGGGGCGGCCGGGAGGGGTACTGTATATGTATATTAAGGAGAGTAAAGGAGCGAGGCCATTGCGTATACGTACTCTTGTGGATCTGTCTGATACTCAGCTCCTTGCTCCTTTGTGACGCGCGCAACTGAATCGAGATTTGTATAATCAGAGTTGCAGTCCTGCCTCAGCATTGGAGCCCACATCTGCGCCTAGCGTTGGTGGTTTCTTGCTGTCAGTATTAAGAACGCTATCTGTTACTCTAGCTACTTGACTCAATGCATTTGTTCGAGACTCTGACTGCTTAACGATCTGTCATGCGAATGTTCAATCGCTTGTTCCACATTTTGATAAATTTCTCTGTTACTTTTCTGACAATTTTACCATGCTGTAGCAGTTTCTGAATATTTCCTTCATGATGGTGTTCCTGATGAAGTTGTTGGAATTCAAGATTATATCCTTTTCGGAATAATAGATTTGGAAAGGCCAGAGGTAAGGTTGTGGTATATGTGATTAAAAGTGTAAGTGCGCGGTTAATTTTACCCACGCCTAATCTCTATTGCCATAAGCCTGAATATCTAATTCTGGAGATTATCGTACCCAAAGCTTCTGAACTTGGCTTTGCGGTCATCTATCGGGCCCCAAAAATTTATTTTTTCATCAGAGTTTGAGGATGCTTCTATGAAACTAGCTCAGGCGTACAAGAATCTTTTCATTGTAGGAGATTTAAACGCTCACCTTAACTCTGACTCGTTTGACTCCCGTCAACTCTTGAGTATTTTTCATTCTGATGGCCTTCATGTTCTCCCGTATGGTGCGACTCATCACATTACGCACTCACATACCTGGTTAAACCTTTGTGTTGCTGACGATATCGCCAAAGTTCTAGCCAAAGGGCAATCTGGTACCCCCTTTCTATCAGGCTATGAGCTTTTTCATATTGAATTCTTGTGGTTGATAACAGCTCTCATATTTCCTCATCACGACTATTGTTCAGTAGTCTGTAATAACCTCACCGGTGTACTCGATATTAGGCTTCAACAACTTATTAACACCTGTATTAGATTTGTCTCAGGTGTTACGAGGAATGAGCACGTTACAGGATATCGCCTTAAGGTAGGTTGACTAAATCAGCGAAATAGGATGTTATTCTTAACCGGCTTTTATATTTTTACTATTTTACGCTCTGGTAGACCAGCTTATCTGGATGATATGTTTCAACCAGCTGAGGTGCGATCGCAACGTATTATTGCTAATCTGGGGACTACTGTTAGGCTTTGGATTCTTCTTTGCCGTACTGTTTTAGTCCTCAAAAGTCCTTTATAGTTACAACCTGCTACTTATGAAATTCGCTTTCATCGGGTATTGTTGACAATGACAGGTTCAACTTGACATTCAACGCGAAGGTTTTCACGTATTACTTAAATCTAGAACAGCAAAGATTTAATTTTCTACAGTAGTTGTATACCTTCATGTTATTATATTTATCGTATTTATTGCTCCTACTTTATGCGTTCCCTCTGCTATCTCAAGAGATGATTTTGGCCCTGGTTACGTTCGTTTATTTATTTACTTAATTGATCTTATTGTTACTTTGACCTACTTTTTTCTATCTCGACTTGGTTTTGTCTATTTAATTTTTCACTTCTCCATTTATTTTCCAACTTGCTCTTTTGTTTATGTGTTTATTAATTTTATTTTTATTTATTGCTCATTTTTGTTTCACCTTATTTAATTTTGACAATTTTCATAATATCTTTATATTCTTTTTAACTTGGGTTTCAATTTTTGTTGTTGATATTGTTAAATTGTACTCCTGTTCACATTCAGTTCAATCATTTTCCTCTGCCTTAACTGATCTTATTGTTACTTTTATCTATTCTCTTTCTATGTTCACTTTTTTTTATTTATTTGCGTCCATCTATCCATCCATTAACCCATCTATGCATCAGTATATTCATTCAATTATTAATCTATTTATGTTCCAAGTTTTTTGTTATTTTCTTATTAATGTATTTTATCTCTATTTACTGCTTCATTTATCCCTCACCCCGTTTTATGCCCCGCCCCCCCTCCCAAACCGATGCAATCTAGTTTGGCTCGGGCAGCCTCATCAAAAGGCTTTCCTCCGACATTGCACCTGACATCTTCCTGAACAACACTCTTGTGCATGTCACTGAAACGTTGAAGATCCTGGATGTTACACTTGACTCGACGTTAAGTTTTAGAACTGAATGCAGGACAATCACAAAAAAGTGTACAGCTTCCCTCTATCGTGTTTGCCGATGCCGGCGGTCCTTAACGCTTTCGTGTAAGCTCACTCTGGTTAAAGCATTCATACTGCCTTATTTTGACTACAGTGCAGGATTATATGGTTCACTTTCAGGTGAACTTGTAACGAAGCTCGGTAGAAGTATGAATGCTGCCATACGGTTTGTGATGGGCGTCCGTAAAAGCAATCACATTTCCCTTTCGTACATGAAGCTGAACCTCCTGCCCTACGTTTATAGGATAGAGTATCTAACTTTCTCCCTCCTCGCGTCGGACTTACGGGTGGGCCTACTATCCTATCTCGTGAGTAGGTCTAAGATCAGGGCCCCTGATCGGCCTGGTATGAAGCGCGGCTCGTGTCTTGATCTTATTCCTAAGGCTAGTCTTAATTATTTGAGAGACTCGTTTTGTATCTGGAGCGCTGAAATGTGGAATAAGCTTCAGGACTGTGCCAGAGTACCAGCAAACCAGTTTCAAGCAGTTGTACAATCACCTGTTCGATAGGCTCAAGCGTGAGAAAGGGTAATAAGTCACGCGCGTAGCAAAGATGTTAAGCCCCTTTTCTGCAGTAGCTATTAGTTCTCTCTCTCTCTCTCTCTCTCTCTCTCTCCCTCTCTGTCGCTCTCTCTCCCTCCCTCCCTCCCTCTCCCTCCCTTCCTCTCCCTCTCCCTCTCCCTCTCCCTCTCCCTCTCCCTCTCCCTCTCCCTCTCCCTCTCCCTCTCCCTCTCCCTCTCCATCTCCCTCTCCCTCTCTATCTCCCTCTCCCTCTCCATCTCCCTCTCCCTCTCCCTCTCCATCTCCCTCTCCCTCTCCCTCTCCCTCTCCCTCTCCCTCTCCCTCTCCCTCTCCCTCTCCCTCTCCCTCTCCCTCTCCCTCTCCCTCTCCCTCTTATTCTCCCTCTCCCTCTCTTTCTCTCTCTTTCTCACACGGCTCGGTGCACAGACTGCGCAATCTGTCTCTATAAATCCACAAAAATAGTTTGCTAATTATGTTACCTTCCAGTTAGAGGTTTGGTTTGATGGAAGTGCCGATATCCATTCATCAATCGTACTCTTGATATAAGAGGCGTTGCTAGTACTGGTCAGGATTTGAATAAACTCAATGTTCACTGGCGCAATACCTTTATTTGTATCATTGCCATAATACGCCATTAGGTTTTCAACGTTTTCAAAACCTTCCGCTACCACGAATCTAGTAGTGCAAAAAAGTAAAATGTCAGATTTGAAGAGACATATTTTCAGTAGAATGAAAAATATAATACTGATGAAAACGGGAAAATGTGTCACGTGCTTTGTGATGTTGTCGTTACGTAACACCCACGTATCTATGCGTTCTCGGAATTTAGAGAGCAGGCCGACGTTATCAGCAAGACCAAAGGTATGGATTAAAGAACCTGTGGGATTATCAGTCAGATCTTCGTCCTCGAGCAAGTAAGGGACCCCATTTATGTAGAAACCATCTACTCCTTTATCTAACCAGAAATCAAGAATGTCCTGTAACACAAAATTTCATTATTTAAACTTGCCAGTTGAGATATGTTTCAAATTACTTGAAAACTCATAGCTCTCAACAGCACCGTGCCTAGCTCTTGGGGTGCCTGGGGCAGGCTGACGAAAACCGCCTTTTTCAATACAAATATACGTATATATCAGGAATTCCATGTGGACGCAACTAGCGTCTGACCTTCACCATTTTGAATTTTTGCTGCAATTGTCTCCACTCTGAAATACGAATCTCTATTCCTTTAGATTTTTTATTCGACTGGTTGATTTTTTATATATATTTGGAGTGATTTTGACAAAGACCTTCAAAAAATTGTCTAAAACTGTATTTTCTTTTCCAAATATTTCAAAACCGCGCCCATGATGTGCCGATTGTCTTTTTTTTTTCTTCAGCACTTTTTATTTCATTGATCGACTAGAAGATTGTTTAAACGGTTTGAAATTTACCGAAAAACGCTCAAAACTTCCATTTCTCACATAGAATATTTCTAGACGAGTTCCAATGTGGAGCGATTTTGTTCTATTTTTTTTTTTTGGTACATTTAATTTTTTTTTCATCAACTTCATAATGAAACCGGTCTAGAAATGTTCTAAGCGAAAAATAGAAGTATCGAAAATTTCAGGGAATTTTCAACAGCATAAAATGTACTTGAAATTTTTTTTTTCAATTGGCATATCTTAGACCTAATCTTAGCATACTTTGAAAAAAAAATCAGGAATTTTGAAAAATGCCCTGTTCAAAATCACTCAACATTTGTGAATAATTAACCAGTTGAAAAAAAATTCGGAATAACGTTTCAGAATTGACTATCAAGTCTCACCTGTTGTAGAAAGGGCATAGCCGGATAAGCAGGTCGAATCGGCCCCCGCTGAATATTTTGTCGGTGCTTCAGGGATCAATTTGGACCCAAATGAAAATAATTCAGTGGAAATTTCAGCTATTAATCTTAAATGGTTTCCGAGTAATTGAAAAAAAACCTATTTTTTAGTTTTTTTTTTTTTTTTTAATAGTAAAATTAAAAATTTTTTTTTGCTGATTTTTTTTTAAATACTTACGAGTAAAAGTTGCGAAAAAATTTTTTTTTTATGATTTCTAGACTAATAGCCGATTTTTAAACTAAAAAACAAAATTACAATTATTTTTTTTTATGCCTATTTCAAAACATGCAATCACCAAATTTGGACAGAATACGTCTTTTATACCCCTCTGTACTCAGGAATTTTTAAAATTTTTTTCGTTTGGTGCAACGTCATGAAAAAAATTAAAAACCAATTTTTTGTTAATTATTTTACATTTCAACTGCTTAGAACACTACTTACAACTAATTATAAAATGTATTTATTCATAAAAATATTCATCAAAAACGTAAGTGGTCATCAAAATATTTGTTAATATTTTCGTCAATCTTCATCACTGTCTTCATTAATAACTACACAGCGCCCGGTATTATTGAAAATGCGACTTAATTGCATATTTTACCGACAGGATCATACCAGCTTTCTCAAGCAGTGTCATACTTAGCTGAGATGATGGATGAAGATAATAATATAAGCCTTCAGTACGTAAGATCGGCTGAAAACATTCTTAGATTTCAAGTCAGATCTCGGCATATTAATGCAAAAACATATCGCTGCTTCATTGAGTATCATCGTGGCAAAAATGGAGTTAACGGAATTTCTCGATATTGCTGTGATTGTGCCAACGGTCGGCGTACAGTTGGTTGTTGTTCGCATGCAGCAGCTGTTATTTATTACCTATCACATGCTAGATATTTATCGAGAATTGTAAGACCAGCAGAAATTTTAAGTCGCATTTTCAATAATACCGGGCGCTGTGTAGTTATTAATGAAGACAGTGATGAAGATTGACGAAAATATTAACAAATATTTTGATGACCACTTACGTTTTTGATGAATATTTTTATAAATAAATACATTTTATAATTAGTTGTAAGTAGTGTTCTAAGCAGTTGAAATATAAAATAATTAACAAAAATTGGTTTTTAATTTTTTTCATGACGTTGCACCAAACGAAAAAAATTTTTAAAATTCCTGAGTACAGAGGGGTATAAAAGACGTATTCTGTCCAAATTTGGTGATTGCATGTTTTGAAATAGGTATAAAAAAAAATAATTGTAATTTTGTTTTTTAGTTTAAAAATCGGCTATTAGTCTAGAAATCATAAAAAAAAAATTTTTTCGCAGCTTTTACTCGTAAGTATTTAAAAAAAAATCAGCAAAAAAAAATTTTTGATTTTACTATTAAAAAAAAAAAAAAATACTAAAAAATAGGTTTTTTTTCAATTACTCGGAAACCGTTTAAGATTAATAGCTGAAATTTCCACTGAATTATTTTCATTTGGGTCCAAATTGATCCCTGAAGTACCGACAAAATATTCAGCGGGGGCCGATTCGACCTGCTTATCCGGCTATGCCCTTTAGGGTGTGAACCACCCCACACCAAGTAAGTGACTCATATTACAGTACTGCTTCATTTCATTGTATATAATTTATAACATTTCACAATTTCATAAAAATCGATCAATTCCAACTTGAAAATGTATTTTATTGTTAATGTATTTTCAAAGTTTATTATAGATGCCAAATTTTATGATTTTCTGAAAAAAAAAATTCACCCAAATACCGTCTTTGCGGCACGGTGCCTGGGGCGGCTACTCCTTCACCCCACCCCTAGGCACGGCACTGGCTCTGAAAAACAGTTTTACAAAAAGCATTGGATGTATCAATTATACTAGAATTAGTCTTCACTTTAGTGCAGGTGAGGAGACCGTTAAATAGAAATGCGAATTGACTGCACGGGTTCTACACTGTGTAGTACGGGTATACTAGCACAAAACGGTAATAAAATTTCGTGAAGGGTAACCGACAAGAGAGGCATCATAGTTTCATGCGAGACTGCGGAACGGGGCGATTTGTTTTCAAATTCCTAGCACGTCAAGCAGCACCTGAACGGCAGCCCGCGAAAAATGTAAGACAGATCGTGACATTCTGGCATCGAATGGGCAAGCTGAGATTTGAATTTACAATTAGTCCAGCTACATCTGGGCATGGTTTTTTACAGTTTTTTTTACCCCTGCGTGAATGCGAGTATTTCTATTAAGATAAGATATACACCTAGGAGCCGAAAAAAAGGTCATTTTTGTGAATTTTTTCAAGGAAAACTATTTCAAATTTCGGATTGGGGTTTTAAGTATCTAAAAGTATATACTAGGGTGGTTTTGTTTTAGCTTTTTTTTTCTTACCTACCTTCGAAAAAGTTAGTTTTGAGCCTCAAACAAAGCCTCGTGAAACCGGAGCACGGTGGCTTTATTCTAAAAGGTGACGCATCCGGTTTGAATTTTTCCCATTTAATTAACACAGGATGAGGGCTATGCAAACACTCTAACCGGGATATCTCGGAAACTATGCAAGTGACGCAGCCGTTTTTTTTTTCATTTTGTAGGTAATAAAATTTTCTATAAAAAAAGTCCATACTACTATACAGCTAAATATTCATCTTGTAGTCGATACGAACGTTCCAAGTTAAGTTAATCGAATAAATGAATAAAGATACTTGTTACCGTTCGGTAAAAAGGCGATTTTGGTGGTGAAAGGGCGTATAACTTTTTTTTATAAAATTTTCTATAAAAAAGGTCGATACTACTATACAGCTAATATATATATAAGCGTTGACTTTTAAGTTATAAGCGTGGTTCTTATAACTTGAGAGGGTTGCGGAAATAATAATTCCGGAGTCCCAACGACTTGGGTTGATGTAGAAACGATACTATAACATTATATTACCACCGATCACAAATAATTACATAAATAATAACATAAATAATTATAACACCTATAGTTACCTAAATCAACAACAATGTCGGTTTCGATGATCGAGAATACCGGCTTAGTTAATAATAATGACAATGAACAATTCACAATAAACAATATACATATATTGCGGAGCATTCACTATAACGCTAGTGGATGTCCCCAGCGCCTGTAACCCACGCCTTTCTCTCCCGAGGCGAGGGCTCCGCGGTGTTCACTATTAGTTCCCCTTTCCGTAACCCGTTCGGCGTGTTTATTGTTTCCGCGGATAAGTGATATATATATATATATATATATTGTTGAGGACTCGGGACTGACGGGTTTATATAAATGAAGTTCACGAGATATAATGTATATAATGGTAGGATAGCGAGAGCGTGTGTTTAGGAGCGTCTGCTCTGTGGCCCGTGTCCACAAGTACTGACTCAGCGGTCGTCTACGACTCTATAGAAGCACCATAGATGGTGTGACCTAAAGGCACGTTTTCACAACATCCTTCCTTTTTTATTAAAGATCCATATTTTATAATATTACACATTTATGTAATGGATTACGATAGAAGGATTTACATAGGTGAATTACATTACTCAATGCCAAAGCGTTTTGTCGGTTGTCTGTTGCGACTTGACCTACGTACATTTTCGTTCGTATTAGACCTAATCGGCAATACTTGTTGAACAGCTGTTGACTGCCTTTCGGAACATTGATTACTGTTCGCTTCTTGGTTTACAGATATGTTATTAGCAATTTGATTTGTTACACGCAAGGATACATTATTTTCAGGATTTACATTGTTACGTGATTGAGATACCTGGGTTAATTCGCACGGTAAGATAACTGGATCCTTGTTACGTGAGTTCACCTTTTCGATGTAAGGTGCTGGAATCAAAAGCCATCTATTACGCTTTACAATACTTCCACTCGTGGTTCTAACCATGTATGCATTAGGACTATCACATATCTCAGTGATTTCAGCGTAGCGTCGCATATCAATAACCCAAACTTTGTCTTTTACAGATAATTTAGATAAATTCGTCACGCGATGACGCTTATTATAATAATATTCCTGCTTATCTTTTCTCTCTTTTTCTTTAATTGAGATTTTTTTATGATCAATAAAAGTACCTAATTGTTTCGGATGCATAGGAACAATCGATCTGATTTTACGCGAAAACATTAATTCCGCAGGTGAATAACCGTTTTCAAGTGGAGATGTTCTATACGCTTGTAAACCTAAATAGACGTCATCCGATTTTGCGATTATCTTTTTTGCGATCTTTACTGCGGACTCAACTTCACCATTACTTTGAGAATATTTCGGCGAGCTAGTTACATGAATTATCTCTAATTTTTTACAAAATTGTAGAAACTTTTTCGAGAACTGAGTTCCGCCGTCGCTTCGTATACATTCAGGATTACCATACCTACTGAATAACTCTTTACATTTTTCAATTGTATTTTCTTCAGTCAAAGAAGGCATTTCTGATATTTCGAAAAAACGAGAATAATAATCGGTGGTAATCATATACCATTTTTTCAGCTTAAAAAAATCAATTCCGATTTTTTGCCAAGGTCTGTCCGGAAAACTTTCTTTTACAAATGGTTCTTTTACATTGCTTCTATTTTCTATACATTTTGGACAGAATTCAATGAGATTTTTTAATTGTGTGCCTAGTCCCAGCCACCAGATTGACTGTTTAGCTCTATCACGACATTTACTTATTCCCAAGTGTCCTTCATGCAATTTATTTAAAATCTCGAGTTGCAGAGGAGGTGGAATTACTAATCTGTCATTATATAGCAACAAATCTTGTACATATGAAAAACTTTCTTTAAGTTGAAAATAAGGAAATAAACCGTCTGGTAACTGAGTCTTCTCTGGCCACTTCTTTAAACAATAGTCAATTATTTTTGAACAAATAAAATCAGTTTTTTGTTCTTCGGCTATTTTTTGTAAGTAATTTTGTTGTACAGGTAAACTTTTAATAATGAGATTTACATAAGCATCGGCTTCGTCGCAAAGGTCATATTTTGTATTACATTCCAATGGATAACGTGAAAGTGTATCCGCTAATACTAATTGTTTTCCCGGTACATGAACAATTTTATAATTATAACGCATAAGACGCATTCGAATTCTTTGCAAACGAGGAGTTATTTCGACCAAAGGTTTTGTTTTTAAAATTTGCAGGAGCGGTTTATGATCCGTCTCCAAGGTTACCTCTATGCCTGTTATGTAATCTTTAAATTTATCTGCGGCAGCTGAGAGCGCCAAAGCTTCTTTTTCAATTTGGCTGTATTTACGTTCTGTTGATGTTAGCGTTCTCGATACATATGCCACGATTTCGCGCGTTCCGTCTTTATTTTGCTGCATAAGTGCGGCTCCGAGACCGTAACTTGACGCGTCGGCTTGAATGATTACATCTTTTTCATAATCGAAGTGAGCTAAAACCGGTGCTTTTAATAATGCAGATTTTAAGCTTTGAAAAGCTTTCTTTTGTGATTCACCCCATACAAATTCAGTATCACTTTTTAACAATGCGGTAAGCGGCTCTAATAGCATCGATTTGTTGGGAACGAACTTGGCTACAAAATTAATTGTACCTAGAAATTGCTGTAAGCTTTTAACATCGTTCGGTTCTGGAAATTTGCTTATGGCTTCTAATCTTTCAGGTAATATTTCTATACCTTTCTGAGATATTCGGTGGCCTAAAAAATCAATTACAGTGGCACCGAAACAGCATTTAGATTTATTGGCGGTGACGCCTTCGTTATCTAACCGTTCCAGAACAGTTCTCAATAGTTGATCGTGCTCATCTATCGTTTCCGCAAAAATCATAACGTCGTCGACTTGACAGATGACATTTGGTAAATCGGCAAATAATTTCGCGAACATTTCCGAAAAATAATCTGACGCGCAATTTATACCAAATGGCAAACGCTTATTTTTGAATCTACCGAAAGGGGTAATAAAAGTAGTTAGAGCTTGACTTTCCTCGGATAATTCGACTTGATTATACCCGGAGTTTGCATCTAGTTTTGAGAAAAATTTCGCACCTTTTATTCTAGCTAAGGCTACGTCAACCTTTAAAATTGGATAAACACTGCGTTTGACACTATCATTTAGAATCGTATAATCTCCGCAAACTCTAATACCGTTACCTTTTGGCGCGCATACAATTGGACTACACCATTCCGTCGGTTCGTTTACTGGAGCTATAATGCCTTTTTTTTGCATATCGATCAAATTTTCTTTTAATTTTTTCATCAAAGGAATAGGTACAACGCGAGGAGTCGTTTGAGCGTGTGGCTTAATATTTTCTTTTAATGGTATAGTGATCTTACGTTTAAATTTTCCTAAGCCATTAAAAACGTTTGGATACTCTTTTATCGGATCGAATTTACAATAAGACTTTACGGCAATTTTTTTAATTTCCAAAGCATTGACAAATTTTACTAAATTGAATTGTTCAATGTCTGGCTTGCCTAATAAAAATCGATCTAATCCTTTAATTACGTAAGCTTTTACATTTTCTACAACGTTTGCTTTCTTTAACTTCAAGTACACAAAACCCATGACTGACATTTTTTTACCATCCGCGCTGTAAATAACTTGTTTGGTATTTTGGATTTTACTATGACATTCACGCTCTGCAAATTTATATGGAATACAAGAAACATCTGCGCAGGTATCTATATTAAACGTAACGTTTTTACCGAGATTTAAGACCTCGAACTCTGCTGTGTAATCGCGAGAACTGTTTTGTTTACGTTTCACTGCTCCGATGAAGTGTGCGTTGAAAACATCTTTGCCTGGGTCGTCCTCTTCGGGATCCGCACCGTGTATGGCGTTGACAGACTTGTTCCGACACACCTTGTCCCAGTGGTTCTTCTTCCCGCAGTTTCGACAAGTTGAGTTGAGTGCAGGGCATTTCTTCGAATGATGTTTTCGTAAACCGCAGCGAGAGCAATTTTCGCTTTTCGCTGTATCTCCATGTTTTTCGTTACTTTTTTTAACACTAGGCTTCTTTTTTATAATACGATTCACTTCACTTTTTTCTGGGCTCATTGAGCGCAAAACTTTATTTTGCTTTTCTTGCATCTCCGCTTGTCGCACTAACGTAATTGCATTTTCTAGCGTGAGATTTGGAGTGAGCTGTAATCGTTCAGAAGCTCTAGCATCTTTTATCCCAATGACGATGCGATCACGAATAAGATCATCTTTTAATGCTTCATATTCACATTTTTCAGCTAACGCGTGCAAAGCCGTAATAAAAGAGTCAACACTTTCAGATTCTTCTTGGAATCCCGAGTTAAATTTGTATCTCTCAAATATAACGTTCTTTTTTGGAGAAAAATACTCGTCAAATTTTTTCTTAACTTCACTGAAAAGAGTCTCATTCCCGAGGTTAGGAAATATACGTAACAAGATATCTTCGGCTTCTTCGCCCATTGTGTAGCATAGCAAATCAACTTTTTCTTTTTCTGACTTATTTGTCAGGCCAGCCACAGATAAATATCTCTCAAAACGTTTAATCCAAACCGGCCATGCCTCTGGTTTAGTAAACTCAAATTCTCGGGGAGAATTAACGTTAGACGTAGTATTTGAAGCTTCGTTAGCCGTCTGCCTCGCACCACTTGATGTTTGTTCACCATTCGTCATCTTGTTCTCCTTTTTTTTTGCACGGAAATAGTTACACGATAAAGGAATGTGCGCTAACCTTACACTTTTTTATCTCGTTGAAGTTCAGCTTAAATACCGACTTCTGACACCATGTTGAGGACTCGGGACTGACGGGTTTATATAAATGAAGTTCACGAGATATAATGTATATAATGGTAGGATAGCGAGAGCGTGTGTTTAGGAGCGTCTGCTCTGTGGCCCGTGTCCACAAGTACTGACTCAGCGGTCGTCTACGACTCTATAGAAGCACCATAGATGGTGTGACCTAAAGGCACGTTTTCACAACATATATATAGATATATATATATAGATATATTAGCTGTACAGTAATATCGACCTTTTTTATAGAAAATTTTATTACCTACAAAATGAAAAAGAAAAAGGCTCCGTAACTTGCATAGTTTCCGAGATATCCCGGTTAGAGTGTTTGCATCCCCCTCATCCTGTGTTAATCAAATGTGAAAAATTCAAACCGGTTGCGTCACGTTTTAGAATTAAGCCACCGTGCTCCGGTTTCACGAGGCTTTGTTTGAGGCTCAAAACTAACTTTTTCGAAGATGGTTAAAAAAAAAAAGTTAAAAAAAATACCACTTTAGTATATACATTCAAAAATATGTTTAATTTTCTTTATTTAAAAATATCAAAAATATACAAGGATATTGTACGATCCTGCGAGCGTCGTAACAAAATCTGCGTATATGGTACCCACTCGCGCTTCTTCAAAAATCATCTGAAAACAAAAAAACCAAAAAGATTATCAAATTAGATACTACATTTAATCTAGTACTTGTCATAGCCGATTTTATAAATATCGATTTATGATAAAACGGTGGGCGTTTGAACATGAATAATGATTTTTTGGCCAAAAATTAGTTATTATTTTGCCTATAAAACAAATACTAAGTGACGAAAAAAAAATCCTATCACAAGTACTAGATAATGGTGTATAGAATAACCACAAAAAACTTTAAGGCAGTCGGTTCATTGGTTTTCGAGAAATTTTAGGTACCGATTTGAAAAACGTGGTTTTGAGAAAAACGCGTTTGAAAATTTAAGAATGAATATATCATGAAATTTGCCAACTTACATGGAATCATCAATAGCCCATAGTGTAGGTCTTCTACGGTCGACGGAATGTTCATAGCTTCTAAATTTTGTTGTCGGCGCCGTATTCGACCTTCTTTTGTTTGTTCTTGCGCTTGCGGCTCGGCTTTCGCTATGTGAGTTTCGTCTCTTCGCACAGCATACAAGTGCGCTCCTGATCCAACCGATATTCCTAACACATTCATAACTTCCAATAATGAGGTGACACCATTGTTGAACGTGCATGTTGCAAAAAATGCAGCAATGTTAACGATTTTGGCCCCGCTGTTCATCGTTTTGGGAGCTATCTTCCAAATGAGTTGGTTAAGGCTCTCATTGCTGTTTTGGGTGTATCCGCCAACACAGCGTTCTAACAATTTGGCTTTGCTGAGGTTGTCGTATATTGGTTTGATGACATCTAACACCATTTTTGGCAATGAAGAATAATCGTGACGGAAAATTTTCAGTTCTTTTTTGACTTTCGCTTGTTGCCACTTGCACCACGATTCGGGGCCTTCGGGACAGAAATGATGTTGAGGCTTGCTGTCTGTTGAGCCGTAATAGTAGAATGTTGCCCATATTGCTTTTTTCATGTCATCCTTCGAGTTACAGTTTCTGCGAATAGCTGAACCATAGTAAATGCTCAGTTTATTAGTAAGCTTTGCCTTCAATTTGTTTTTGCCGCCGATTCCAGGATTGTTTTTCCTGCATCCGCGAAGACGGGTTCCCATTCGCTTTTGAACGTGTCCCACGCATTCTATTTTTACAATTTCAATCTCATCACCATACAGTTTTGCGTTTAATATTCCCGTGTACGTCATAGAGTCGCCATCCCCTACGTAATTAGTGTACATAACTCCATGCTTTTCGACAGATCTGGAAAATGATTCTTTCATGGCGTCTACTTCCATTTTGCCTGACGATCCTTCATGATTGGCCTGACAATTTTCATCGTGATTATATTTCCATTCCTCGTATTGCTCGGTATTTTTGTGTTTTTTCCAATAGTTACATTCAGCACAATAAAAAGATTTTACAAGAATATCAACGACTTTTCCTGTAAACTGACCAAGGAAAACCGCAACTCCACATAATGAGGTAAAACCACGTTTTCGCCACGTACCATCTTCCGAAACGGTTAGTTTTGTTACATGAGCCCTCGAATTTTCTCGTGTTATTTCCTGTTGTTCTTGTTTTACAGCTTGTTTTAACATCAATTAAACAATACATGAAGCAGCAGAATGAATGTTATCAATTATCATATTATACGCCGTTTGTTGAAGCGGAGGCGGTAAATCCATGAGTCTACAAAATTTTATAGCTCCACGCAAACCAATCCCCAATAAACGCATAACAAAAAAAAACCTTGTATTTATTTCGTAAGCTGTGTTGATATACGGGCACGAAGGAATGAAAGTCGGTTTGAACGATGAACACGAGACTACAATTTTAAAACCGAGTCCTCGAGTGCTTTCTATAGAGAATCGAACATCGCTATCACACTTTTTGCATTTTACACATTCCGATAAGGCAGAAAACACAGTCCGAAAATTAAAAATTCGGTATCCGGTGTTTGGATCTTCTGGTGCGGATGTCTCACGATCGGTCTTCAATTTTTTGGCACTGGTACTAATATTTTCGTCGGGAAGTTTTTTGGCACAATATCGATTTTTGGGTGGTATTTTCCTTTCACTTCGATTTTTGCGAAAAGATCCGGATCGATGAGCTTCTCGTGAACCTTTATTTTTTATATTCATTTTTCTCTGAATATTTATTCGCTAACAAAAATTCACTGTACCGCACAGTTGCACGAACGGCAAGCTACTGACGAAACGTATCTATTTCTGGTAATGACTAACAGTCGCATGGTATTTCCGATGTACCTGGAGCCAAGCATGCCCAATTATTGTGTTTTTACACAATAGAATCATAAAACAGGTCTAGACACGAAGGGTCTTTGAATTAAGGGTTACTTGCCGCTACCTGCCTGTCGGCTCGGCGCGCGGCACCGCAAAACCCGTTTCACTTTCTCAACTGTAACTAGCTGATTTATCAAAATATTAACTTATCGTTTTCACCAGATATTCTAGAGACCTCAAACTTCAAGAAAATGCAAAAAAAAAAAAAGAATTGATTTTTTCGACCATGTAGGTTTATATCTCCCCTTAAACGTCTTTAGACGGCTGTAAACACAGAATAGTGGTGACTAAATAACTGACCCAACCTTCCCATGATCCACACAAGTTAATTACTTATGGGGACATGTCCGAAAGGGTATGGCGAGTTTGCTATAACTATCATTGCTATCAGTATGGAACAGAAAGGAACCTCTCCCCTATTTACTTCACCAGTCTCAATTCATCTCGCTTTATGCTTGTATTATTTTCATGGCTGTAAAATGATTATTCAGGACAGCCGTGTGACCAGAGTATCGTTTTGATGGATTGCAGGATCGTCAATGTTTTCTTCGTAGCTACATGCAGTGACATGCGAAATGACTGAATAAAAGTGTGCTGTCGATCAGGTTTTCGTTTATGGAGCACGTACAATACCTAATGCCTATAAAATGAAGTTTATGTTCATTAAATTATATTACCAGGAGTTCTTCAATTACAGCATCATTTCTTAAGTTGAAATCAGCTTCATTTGCGGTGAATTGATGCAGGTACCACTGTTGACGAATTTCGTTCCAGGACCAAGCAGAGCCTTCTCCGTCGTCAGATAGTGTACTTTCCTATGTGCAACGGGCAATTCATTGTAGTTTGTGCTTTATTTAACGATGAATAGTTTATACCATGAATAGTGCGACGAGAGAAAATATTTATCGCTGGTTTACATGTTTTAACCATTTTTTCATTATACTTGAGCCTACCCAATTGTTAGGGGGAATATTGTATCCACTGGCATTAGTAGTTCCATTATCCCAGATATAGTAGTCTGTGTAGGGATGAGTACGATAAATCGAGGCATTAAACCAGGTGTGGTTGATGCTTGAATGGTTTGGAATATAGTCCAGAATCACTTTCAGCCCTAAAATCATAGTATCATTCCGATCGAATATTATTTTTTCGATAAAGTGAACGTACAAAATCCAAAGATACACGATAAAGGAGGTACGCGTCAAAGGAAAAACTCACCAAGGTCGTGAGCTGCAGTTACAAGTTCATAGAAATCGTCGAGATCACCATAAGTAGAATCAATGTTTTTGTAATCCGTCACGTCATACCCTGAATTGGAGAGAGGTGAAGGGTAGATTGTGTTTACCCATATCGTTTCCACTCCTAAGTCCACGAAGTGATAGAGTCGGCTTTTTACACCTGCAATCAATAAATACGTGACTAAAGACCAGTATTGAATTACAAGTTATAACTAGATACAGTGGGCGCTAGATGAATATCCTGTCGCTATAAGGCCATACAAGCGAGTGCCCTTCCACATTGCATGCACAAACGCGGCATCCCCCACCTCAGCGCACCCATCTCCCACTGTGCTGTACTGTCACCCCCCACCGTGCACAGCTCTCGCTTTCGACGCCAGCAGTGGGGGCGATTAGCAACTACCCATTTCAGAGAATTTTCGTTTCGTCGGGCCCCACAGCAGGGCCATATATCCAACGTCCACTGTACGTTTAAGATTAAGAAGTGTTATTTATGACTTGCAAAATTCTGAGGACTTAATCTTTTCACCTTATACTGTTTACGGAATGTATATTGTTGACTCAAAAAGTTTGCCGTACTTTCCTTACGAGATCATACCTAGCATTATGTACTCGATAATATCGACTATAATACGAATATGAATAATATTTTCAATTATTGAACAGAACCTGGCGTTCTGATAAAGCAGCATATATATTAAAATAGAAAAAAAGAATGCATCGATGAGCTAACATAGCCTCTTTACTGTGAAGATTAAAGACATTCTAGACGGTCTGGACGGCAAGAATATTACCACATTCTATTAGGAATGAGGATTCAAAAAGCATTGATGCTCTTATTCAATGGAATCAGTAAACAGATAGCTGAGATATATACATGAGTGTTGTAATTCTGACTTTATCAGATAGGGATGATCGCTCAAAAACTTTCATCGTGTTAAGACCACAGGTGTAGAGAAAGCCTTCACATATATGTCAAATGTGGAAAATAAAGTTACATTCATGAAACGGAAACAATATGAAAGTTGATTTACTTGTCTTGAAAATACATTTTTTATAATTGTATACAAGTTTTTCTTGCGGTAATATCGAGTTTTGAAGCGTGCGCATCACAGTTGGAACAGTATATCCAAAGCAGCGGGGTGCCGCGTAGCGCGCAAAAGTTAGCGGTTCTTGTCGAAGCCGTTACTCTTACGTAAAAATGTTTTGAATACTTTTTTGTTGAAAACTTTGGATTCCTAATTTTTGTACATAACTATAAGCGACAAAGATTCAATACTCAGCGAGATATTCTTGAGAAATTAAACTTTGTAACTATTTTCGAAGATGACGATGCTAACTTCACGGGTGCGAATGAGGACTTTTAGTGGGTTCGATGTAATGTTACGTTCTGGGAAGAACATCGCGAGACATCTTTTCTTCACTGCGTGATTTTCAGTCTTAAGTCGATTTACAAACGTTGTGGTGTTTAGGTTTCGGTAGAATTTCTTCAGCAGCCTGTCTTGATCTGGAACTTTGTTGTGGGTCGCGCCAGCTATCACTATACATGATGCAAATAATTTGTCTTACACAACACTTTAATTTAAAATACACATTTATCATCGGGTGTTTAAGAGACGAAAACGTTCTATCCCTTAAAGTGTTATATTGTTAGCTAGTGGTCATCTTTACTTGCCGGAAAATCTACGGTATAATTCTTCAGTCGTGTGCTACGTACGCAATGCTTTTCGATACACTAGTGATTCCGAAGTCTCATCGATACATTGTGTCCCTAGTCTCTGACTAGGTGCAAATTTTTGAAATTGTGTCTTCCGTGCTAAATTGTAGAAGTTCAGTGATATCAATATCCAATTGACACCGGAATTATTTGAAATTTTTGACAGTGTTGACGATACTCCAAAAAGAGTTTTATTCTATTTTAAACGCATCGCCAACGAGTCTAATCTTGCAATGATCAACGGTCCCTGAATCACACAAACACCAAGAACGGATCCGCAGCCCTGAATTCAGATATTTCGACGTAAGTAGCTCGTGACACGTACCGTCAGAAGAAAATACTGCTTCTCAAACTACACTACAAGTCTAATATATCTGAAACTGATTCTCATTTGTCTGATATCAGTAACCGTAAAAATTATTTAATACTGCTTCCTGCTCAACTTCAAAGGCATCTGACCCTCAAAAATTTGGGTGGCGGTCAAAACTTGGAAGGATCGATATTTATAATAGCCGATAATATCGAAATTTCAGATATGCGAAAATGAAATGATGAAAAATGAATTATTTGAAATCTCGAGTTTTGAACGTGTCACTGATCAGCAGTTATTCTGATCCGTGATTGTTATTTTTCCGATGCTCAGACCACTATGATAAAGCCCAAGACGCTTCGTTTCGAGGGAGCGAGATGATCTCCAATCCACCAATACCGGTACCGGCAGAGCATCATCAAAACTTCATCACGTCCGACATCAACAATCGTCAACTTACCCCAAACAAGTTTTTACATCTGGTATTTTAAGCAATACTATTTCTCTTCTTCGATCATTCTATATTTTCTACCTCTATCTATCAACATTGTCATTATATGTATATGTTGCTGCACATTTATTTACCCTTCATTCATCTAACAAAAATCTACAGAAAAATAGTAACCTCTTTGAATGTATATTGCAATATTCAGCTTGGCCTACTAATTAAGGAAGCCTTAAACTTAGTCTCAATTTTTATCGGACACCATATAACATTTGAGAAAAAAAATTCTTGATTGTAGTGTATAGTTGGTAACTATTGATAAAAAAATTAGCATACACAAATTTTAAATTAATGCGGTAGAGAACAGATTAATAAATGGTTGATAGTTGAATAAAAACATTAGAAAATATGTTACTGCATGAAATGTATATTTAACTTGAACTGATGGACCCTTAACGCAATTCTATCATGACTTTTTTTGCAAATGCTTACAAAAATATACCGAAGAATACTCATTCATCCATACACCATTCATACTCAGCTTTTAAATACTACATTCGTTTTATAATAGAAAAATTACCAGATATATTTTGATCACTGAAGAATTATCGTGCTTACTAATCAATATCTATTGACGACTGTCAAATTCAGTTATATATTGAGTTTACCCTCATGGAAAAAACCCTCAACTCGAGTGTCAATTCGTACCTCTAATTCATACTTCATGCTAAAGTCCCATAAGAAAAAAATGGAGGGTACGAATTCACCCCCAAATTGAGTTTTTTTTTAGTGAGTACTCTAAGTGAAATTATTTGAATTTAGATCTGACTAATTTATTGATAGCATTGAAAACTCATCATGATACAATGTGTGGCAATAGCCTTCGTAGGCGGTGCATTGAAGATGGTGATGCTGATTGATGATAGTCACGTTTAAAATTGAAATCCATCAAGCCAGGTGTATCCATTGCGATCCGTTAGCTTCGGCATCGGAGCAATATATAGATTTTCAGGTCAACTGCGTGGCACTGTATGTTTATGTTTTATAAAGGTAATGTTATTTGAGTTGTTTAAATTTTGTGCAACACATAAACTGGTGTGTGATTAATTCAGTCAAATTTTATATATGCAATTGAGTCACAGATACCAGGAATTGTGGACCTTCCGTCCCTGTGTCTTCTCGCAAAGTCCCCTCTCGTCTTCCGTTCCTCTGGCCTTTCGCACTTCGCATACAGCGCTACTGGTAAATAGTAAGTACGGTGTTACCGTCTGATGGTTAAAATTGAAACTACTGAAATCGGGTCAACTGTCACGAACATCTTATGCATAATGAAAAAATACTGAACTTGTATTTAATTATTTAAACCTTATTGGGTATTATTTGCAGTTATTATTGATTTAGTATTTTTTCTATTAAGTGAATGTATTGTGCGGGTAAGTGAGAGATTAGAGAATGGATGCGAGATGTTTATTCCGTCCGCTCGTTACCGAGTTTGAACTCAACTGCCTGACAATGACTAGGCTTGTGTACATGTGTATACACACTGGATATATATATATATATATAATGTATAATTAGGTGTGTACGACAAAGTACGTCACTGAGCTCAGCATGCACTGTTGAACAAACATTAGCCCAGGGCACAAAGTGCGTAACAAATCGTACGTCGTAACATCGATGGTAAACAAAAGGCACGATTCAATAAAATCTGCAGAATGTCACGAGTGTGCGGTATGAGGTGGTATGTATATAGAAAGCAATACGTTTTGACGTAAAATATCTGTGAAGTATCTTTAATTTAGTATCTTGGTTGACAGGTGGATGCAAGTATACTATTGTCTCTCTCATGTGGGTTCACCAACGAAGCGTAAATCTGGCGTCTACAGAAATCAACTGATTGTGGCAAAAAGCGAAGGACAAGGGTTGAAATATGCAGGAAACTGAGCTCTCATTGAACAACGAAATTCGAAAACAATCTGTCAGGTGCGTGGCACGTGATGCAAAATGTGTTCGCCATTCTGTACAACAAACAAGTTGTACAAGCATTTACTGGCCTTGGTATTTCCTTTTTGACCTTTGTTACCCCCAGAAGTTGATTTTATTGTATTCTGTGCTAGCTAGTTCCAGGTTTATGCTGCTTTTTTTTTTCATTCGCTTATCATCAGAGAGGTTGGATATTTTTGTGCTGCACAATGCAAGCTATAAGGTCCACAGATAATCACTTGAACACTATTTATGATTTAATGTATTCTTCGAGACATGACTTTGAATGAAAGCATGTATGAAATGTTTAGTACTTGTGTTTTACGTAATCTATTTTCCATCTATCCTGAATAATAACACATTCTTTTTATATTTTACACACTGAAAGCATTGATTGAAGCAGAATTGGTGTGACATGTGCATGGGCAGCGAGTTTTTTGAATATGAAGGAACCAAACGCTGGATCGAACATCAATAGCGAGGGATTATTCACTTGAAAAATTAGTTCTCAATCACTGGACATCACTGGAATTCGAGTTGTACTTTAATATTAAACATCACGTGGAAATCGGTAATATGCTGAACATCTTTCAACGTTTATGGGAAATCCATACTACATTTCAGTTTCTGTACTGCCTCATTGATTTTATGCCTCGTCGTAGATAATAGATTAGAGGGTGAAGTAAGTCACTTTCGACCAGTAAGCACCGCTCTGCCCAAGAGCGAGAGACGAAAGTTACTCGTTAGTTGTGTGGAAGATCCACGCCACTTTTCAATCTCATCGTCAGTATTGATTCATTGAGTTTATGATTTGTCATAGATAATAAATCAGAGGGTGAAGTAAGTTACTTTTCACTGGTAAGCACCGCTCTGCCCAAGAGCGAGAAACGAAAGTTACTCGTCAGTTCTGTGGGAGATCCATACCACTTTTCAATCTCTCTATTGATTCATAGATTCTATGCCTTGTTATAAGAAATAGAGTGTGAAATAAGTTTTTCACCAGTAATCACCGCTCTGTCCAAGCGTGAGAGATGAAAGTTTCGTCAGTTGTGTGGGGAACGTTTCTTCTACAAAAAAGTTAATATTTTACTAATGAAATCAAAGTTTGGTTTCTCGTCAACTTGACGTTCATTGAATGCAGAATTAACGTACATTTATGTACGTAAATAATTTCCGTATTCGAATCATGATTTTATGTAATCGATTGCAGACATTGTGATGCTGATAAGCATTGGTGTAAAAGATTCACAAATTTTCACAATGCAGCGGGCGTCTTCTATGCAGGTTTCTAATATTGAACCTGGCTAGAAGATGCGCGCTGCGCCATCTAGCGGTGTGCGGAGGTACCTTGGTACTCTGCTCTGCATTACCGAGCTGCAAGGGGGCCGCATCGGAGTTTTCACGCGTCTTTAAAAGCACCTTAACTTATGAAACGCTGGAAAATAATCATACATCGGACTCATTAAAGACGTTGGGAGATATTGATACAATTTTCATTCAATTATGAATTTTGGTACTTTCTATACGTTGCTGTACAGCATTATTAAGAGTTCGAAATAAAATTGAAGGCAATATCAGACCATTGGACGGCTTATTAGATCGACAGTTTTTAGCGAATTATATTGCTTCTCAACCGGAAAGTCGTCTTACCTGTACTTTCACAGTTTATTATATATCGGGACAATCTCTAGAAACTATACAGTCAATGCACATGCGCGAGTTTTATCGGCTGCTTGGGCAGGCTGGCCACTCCAAGTTTCAGCTGTCAAACTCTGTTTCTGGCGGCGATGTAGTTCATACGAATTTTCGAGGTTACAATCTCAAACAGTCGAGGTAGTGACTCGGAAAGTTGATACTAATGCTCTTTGAAAATTAACTTTATTCGACTGAAATGAGAAATCTGTTTAAATGTTGGGTGCCTGGAAGAAACGCAGCAGGTAAGTAGGAACACCTTATTTGATCACTTTTATTATTTCGTAAGTTAGAAATAACAATGAAAATTTTTTTCTATCAACAGGTGATACGGCCAAAATAATAACAGCTCTAATATTCACTGTTATCTGCCTATTCAATTTATCACATGTACAAAGATCATCTCCACTTTCAAGCAACTCACAATAAGTCACTTTCTCACTCTCTTGTGATTTCAGGCGGTAATATAGAATTTTATCACTTTTCAAAATCAGACATTCAACCAAGCGTTCAAGAAATTTAAATATCTCACCATCGGTAATAGAACTGTGAATCTTTTTTCTCGAAAATGGTTCAACAAAATTTACAAATAGTCGATAGCCAATGTATTTTTTCCGATCAATGAATTATTGCTACTACTATTAAACATTTTTCGATGATTATCAGAGTTTATTTCGCAAATTTTCAATCATGTTCGATTAAATAAATGAAGGGGACCTAATCCTCAAATTAAAACTTCAAGTAATATCAGAATTATTAAAATGATTTCTGTATTCCATGTTAGTGCGGTTCGAAACAAAGAAAATTTAATCGGAAGCATAGAAATCAAGAGCGTAGATCACATCCTGTGACACAAGTTGAAAATCAACTTTCTCAAAATGCGCCTTAACGTCACAATTAGCTTCAAGGACAATCATGTTGTAGAGTAATGTCAGAACATTATTACGAGGATATTGACTTATCAGATTCAAGATTTTGTCCCTTGTTCCGACAAAATAAATGAATATCTGGTTTTTAACGAAGTTCATGAAGATTATTTTCCAAATAATGTAATTCGATACAATATCTTGTTCATAGTCCTTCGAACATCACCTTGTAACAAGGATATTTGGAAAGATTCCCTGTGTTGCAGGAACCATTACAAAATTCTTGATTTTCAATTCGTGCTACTGAATAACTTCTGCGTTTCAGGTACCATTTCCAATCTCAGGATGAGATTTTTTTTCTTGTTTCAGACAGAAATAATAACGGTAAATGGCGATTCACAAGCTTTCAGTCTTAGCGTAGGACCCCGTAAAGAGTATAAAATTGAAGTTGGTTTCAAGCTATCTATAAATTGCAGGATAACTCTCTGATTCAGATTCGTAATGAAAAAGTTAGCGAGTGAGTAAATCCTATAGCAGACCAAATGATTATTTGCAAGGCAACGTGCGTTAGTAAGTGAATGCATTCTTTACACTTTACTGGGGTTCCACGAGACCGAAGCACGTGTGAAAACTCAACTAGCTAGCCAGATGACACCGTCAACTAAGATTAACTTTGAAGACATTTTTAACTGAAGTTATTTAACAATTCTAGATTTAGATTGATTCAGTTTATCGCAAAATTCAAACCTACAATCTAATTGAGGACTTGAAACACTATTTATCTGAATTTGATGTCAAAGAGAGTAAAAGTAAGCTTCAGAATGAGGTAACAAATTGAATGGTATAAAATTTGAAAAACAATGCTGGCCAATAGTAATGCTTGAATCACAATGGTGCACAGAGTGATTTCTCGGTAGAATGAATTGGCAGCAACGGTTAAGTAACAAACTTATCGCTATTGGCTCGATCAAAGTAAAATGATGGGATCTTCAGTCGCTATGATCTGTAGTGTATCCCGCTCTTCAATTTTGCCGCAATGAATGTTAAGAAGGTAGTAATGGCCTGATGAAAATAACTCTGGCATTTGTCTGACAGAACAACCACGTTCGATAGTTGTAATGATTGCACCGCTCGGGAAACCAGGATCTTTGCCACCTAAACGTTTTGACCATCAGGTAAGGCATAATTTTGCTCGTGTTGATCAAAGTTTGAACTTCGAGCCTGCTGAAAAAAACGAATTTCATCATTGAATCCATGTTAAAATATTGTAATAGTCAAAGATCACGGAATTAGAAATTTACTTACATGCTTCCATGCCTGCCAACTTTAGTTCCGCTTTGACGATGAATTATATTGTACCTGAAAATATTAGAAGCTATTATTATCAGATGGGAGCTTTCAATATCTTTAGATACAACTACTTTCCAATAAAATGCACACAACGTAAATCGAGAATCAAACGCATTTTTAATTTTATGTAAATAAAGAATCTGTTTACAATAAACGTTGTTTTTACTTACCTACCTCTGCTTATTCAGACTCGTACTTGTTAAAGATATTTCAAATTTCTCCTTCCAATAAATAACACCCAATTTCTGTATCATTAGATTCTTGCTTTTCCGTTGAATTCTTTATTGCGTCGGTTGAATATCTTCCGACATCGACCACGGTATTGTTGAACCATGCTATGCTTCTTAGACAATTCACGCTACGTGAAAATGAACAGCAACATAACCTCAATCCGCGGTTTTACGCGCGAGAGATTTACAGCTCTAGTCTCATTTTGTGTACGGCGGTCCCCTGCTCAGTAGACGAAAATATCGCTGCGGGGCGATTTCACCGACCAATGAGATTAAATTATTTGGCGCATGCGCATTGACTCTATAGATTCTAGGGCTTGTCCCAGTATGTTATTACATGTACATTAGGCCGGAGTGATAAATGTCGATTTTCGCGAATCGTATCGTAATAGCGCGGGTAAGTTGCTTCTTGGCATCACTGAAAAGTGTGACAAGGCGAAAAATTCACAATCGATATTATCTTCTGTCGCGGCAAACGTCTTCAAGTTGTGAATTTTTTAATATCGAATGGTCGAAATGGAGAACAACCCCCAAAATACCAGTTGGCATTAAAAAAATTCATAAAAACAGAATATCTGAAATTCACTCACCCAGTGAGTTTTTATGAATTTTTTTGTTCCAACTGGTATTCTTGGATTGTTGCTCCTTTTACACCCTATGTTAAAGAATTCAAAACTTCAAGGGGCATTTATTTACTAACAGGAAAAACCGTGTCTACGGCAAATTGAACCTAAAAAAATATCGTTTTTCGTATTAGATTCGTATTGCAGATGAAAATGTGTCACTTGTTCTATCTGAGCCACAATCTAAAACATAAAACAATAGTGGAGAAAATGTTTATTTCTCGTTCTAAGCATGTCCAAATACAGTCGCCTTGCGTGTCCACAACGCAAAATCGCAATCAATGATGGAGTTTTATGATAATGTAATAAGACATTTCACTTTTACTCTATTTGCTAAATCACTGTGATAATGTATCAATCCCCATAGCAGTTGATTTTGTATTTGATACTAAATATATAAAATGATCGAGCAAAAATTGTTCACGATTATTGAAGTCAGTCCCCTGTCCCAAGTTCAAAGTCATTTTTAATCTAATGGATGGATCACAGTGCCATCTTCTTCTGCTAAAAGGAATCTGAAAAATGTGCCCTGCGTGAAGAAACAAAAGATGAGCCTTCAGTGGCATTTGTTTAGTGGCGTATCAGCCTTTGCCGCTGCAAGGCGTATGCAAGTCCCTTTCGTGTATCAGTTCACTGACAATTGTTTTACGGTTAAATTTTATTATTCAAATAATCTTTTCGTGTAGTTATACATTACATAGAAAACGGGCGAATAATAATATAAGCAGTAAATTTTTTGTGTACATTGTTTAGTATTTTTAAAACCTTCGATTCCGTAAGATTTACGTCCCCTAGCGCGTCAGTCCCCTGGATCTAGACAAGATTATTTTGTCATGTCAAAACAAGAAAACCTTAATATTCCTATGATATTCTTAATGGTAACATATTGGTTGTGTTCGTGATAGAGTAATTCAGGGTCAAATGGCCACAGGTAAAATATGGCCCACAGTATAGTATTTTGTGTACTTTGCAGTGTTAGACTATATTGTCGGCCAATTTTCCCACTTTACTAACAATAAGTATCGCAAATAATCAAAATTTCTCTCAAATAATAATAGAAGGTGTTTTCGATTCACAAAATCAGTCACCTGTAGCCATTTTCAGCATGATTGTGTGTGAAATAAGAGGTTGGCTCGGTTAGTTCGGGTCTGTGACCAAAACTGAGTCTGTGAGAAAAAAAGATATATTGTAAAGAGAATTATAATAATTGACATACGATAAGACAATTAATGCAATTGGAAGAGTAAGAGTGGTGTTATAACGTAGCGTACGTAGATCGCTATTGGAAAAATCTGAAAAGTAAAGAACCAGTGTTAGTTCGTTGTTGGTTGAGGAGGTTCGCCTAGAGATGTAGACACAAGTTGGTTATTTTCCAATGTGAGTAGACAATATCCAGACGTCAAGGGAATAGTACACATAATGGGTTTCATGAATGTAAACGAAAGAGTCGGCTAGAGAAAAATAAAACGCGAACTAGGCGCATGAAATGATCTCAGGAAGGTTGCACGCACTACGTGCCTTGAATGAGTGCACGAACTAGGTGCATGAAATGATCTCAGGAAGGTTGCACGAACCAGGTGCCTTGGATGACTGCACGAACTAGGTGAAGGAAATGATCTCAGGAAGGTTGCACGAACTGGGTGCCTTGACGACAGTGCACGAACCAGGTCGGCTAGAACAAACAATGCACGAACTCGGTGCGGTGAAGTAACAGAGGGTACTCAGTGTCAACCTGTGGTTCAACCAAGATATGGGGTCTTGTAACTCTCAATGCTGAACAAACTCGGCGGTGGTCAGACTAGAAGTGAGCGCCGCTGCGCAGTAGCGCTTTTATATGGGGTGGTTGGTCGTATCACGGAGCCTTCAGCAGTCGTTCGGTAAGGTCACAATTCTGGGAATATCGACAGACAGATTATCTGCTCCCTTGTCGGATTATATTATAGGTGCTCATTCACTCATTATAGGCGAAAGTGAATCCGATAGCGTAAATTTATACACACAGAAAATTATTAGTTCAATCACAATACAAGATAGCATGTAATTGTAAGGTTATTCAAACAGATTGCAAAAAAAAGGAAATTACTGGATAAATTATTCGGCACTTTATATCACACAGTTCAGGTCACCTGTATCCTTGTACCGAATCAGTTTTTCCAACGATTCGAATCAAAAAAGTTCGTGTATAAAACCAATAGGAAAATTTCCCGTTAGTGGAGAAATGCCCTCTAATACAATAATGCATCTGCCAAAACAGAAGATATCGATTGTAATTTTTTTTTTTTGGCACACTTTTTAGTTATTCCACGACGCAACTTTCCAGCACTATTACGCTACAATTCGCGAAAATCGACCTTTTTGACTCCGGCCTAAAGTACATATTTCAAAATAAACACTGTTGAAATTTTGAAAATTACGGAAATGCACAGTGTTTCAATTGAATATTATGTAATTTTTTAAATATGGCGGGGGCTTTAAATTTCTGTGGGGTTGTTATATTTGACTGTGCATTCAGTTACGATTTTGAGCGATATAACTTCTTTCATTTTTGGATTTGAAGACTGTTTTTTTATATGTTGATGGTTTTTTTTTTTGGAGAACAGTGCTCAAACCCATTACGTGTTCTTAATTTGTTTATAATAGTTTCGTATGAACCATAAATATCGTGAGGGTGAATGTCAAAGTATAATTCAAATTACAAATATTTTTGTTGAGAAAATGTAAATTTGAACAACTGGTGAATTTGAAAAATTAACGACGGAGCCAGGAATCGAACCTGGAATCTAGCGATGCTTTACCGGAGACTTACTCCACTAGACCACCTAGCCGCCCTGACTCTGTTGTCTTTAATTTCTCTCATAACCAGTGAGTTCAAATTTGTTTTCATGTGCCCGATTTGTATGAGTAAGAATTTCTTCTCTGCATGCACGATGTAAGGAGACTGTAGTGTGTAGATGTTTATGTTTACCCCTTTCAATCCTTCGCTTCCGATGAGAAGCCCGTAAGACAGCAATGCTGTCTAATAAATGAGATGCGGGTGTGCAAATCATTAATCTACGAGAGAATTTTTGTTGAGAAAATGTAAATTTGAACAACTGGTGAATTTGAAAAATTAACGACGGAGCCAGGAATCGAACCTGGAATCTAGCGATGCTTTACCGGAGACTTACTCCACTAGACCACCTAGCCGCCCTGACTCTGTTGTCTTTAATTTCTCTCATAACCAGTGAGTTCAAATTTGTTTTCATGTGCCCGATTTGTATGAGTAAGAATTTCTTCTCTGCATGCACGATGTAAGGAGACTGTAGTGTGTAGATGTTTATGTTTACCCCTTTCAATCCTTCGCTTCCGATGAGAAGCCCGTAAGACAGCAATGCTGTCTAATAAATGAGATGCGGGTGTGCAAATCATTAATCTACGAGAGAATTTTTGTTGAGAAAATGTAAATTTGAACAACTGGTGAATTTGAAAAATTAACGACGGAGCCAGGAATCGAACCTGGAATCTAGCGATGCTTTACCGGAGACTTACTCCACTAGACCACCTAGCCGCCCTGACTCTGTTGTCTTTAATTTCTCTCATAACCAGTGAGTTCAAATTTGTTTTCATGTGCCCGATTTGTATGAGTAAGAATTTCTTCTCTGCATGCACGATGTAAGGAGACTGTAGTGTGTAGATGTTTATGTTTACCCCTTTCAATCCTTCGCTTCCGATGAGAAGCCCGTAAGACAGCAATGCTGTCTAATAAATGAGATGCGGGTGTGCAAATCATTAATCTACGAGAGAATTTTTGTTGAGAAAATGTAAATTTGAACAACTGGTGAATTTGAAAAATTAACGACGGAGCCAGGAATCGAACCTGGAATCTAGCGATGCTTTACCGGAGACTTACTCCACTAGACCACCTAGCGTTAATTTTTTCCGTCGTTAATTTTTCAAATTCACCAGTTGTTCAAATTTACATTTTCTCAACAAAAATTCTCTCGTAGATTAATGATTTGCACACCCGCATCTCATTTATTAGACAGCATTGCTGTCTTACGGGCTTCTCATCGGAAGCGAAGGATTGAAAGGGGTAAACATAAACATCTACACACTACAGTCTCCTTACATCGTGCATGCAGAGAAGAAATTCTTACTCATACAAATATTTTTGGCGACAGCAGGTTAAAAACATACCAGGTCATCTTATTATATCAATCAATATATAGGACCTTTCACGGAACGAAAGTGGCAGTACCAATAACGATGACAATATATCGGACTGCGATTCACCGGATCAGTCCCACCAGATATCTCTGAGACAAAATGATGACAATGATGGCGAAAGTGGTCAGATTGAAACTTCCTAAAAAAATTCGAGAAAGCGTAGAAGTAAACCAAATGAGTGGATGGATAATGCAGCAAAAAGGGCTCGTGACTCGGATGATTCTGGGATGTCTAGAACGGGAGAATCTTTTGAAGCGAGAAAATTTCGTGGGGGTTGCAACAGAAGCTGCCGATTTAAGTGCCATACTAAGCATGATTTTGCGGATCGAGAAAAAAATGTCCTTCTTTTTGGGCACTAGGAAACCACACCCGTCAGTGGGACTATATAGCCCGATACATGCGGAAATTTGAACAGAATAAGTGAAAATCGATAGCAGAGAATGACATGCATTGCAAAAATCGTTCAGACGAATATTTGCTTGCCACATCGACGAAGCAAATGAAGGTGGGCCAAAAAATGTTTGTAGATACATTAGGTATGTAAATATCATACAAAACTCTTCTGTAAATGAGATCAACATCCGCGAGGGAGCATATTTGTATACACTATACAATAATCTCATATTCATACCTATACATCACACTCACGTGAATTATTACACAGAATCACGAAACATTTGTTATTGAATTTTGGTAGGCATCTCACACCATTGGCTGTTGACTGTCGACCACAAGAAGAATAGCTCCACGGATGGACACTTCATGTCGGCTGATCAGCGTGCATCTCACCAAAATAGGCCAAAAAGAATACCTGATCCTGTCACTCAATCTGTTCACGATCATATAAATACGTTTGAAAGGGTCGAATCGCATTACACTCGATAAAGCAGTAGTCGGGAGTATTTAGATGAGGACCTGAACGTAGAAAAAATGTACAGGAAATACGTTCAGTGAATGTCTGATAGAGAACATGTTAATATCGCTTCTGCAAATCATTACAGAGACTGCTTTAACACGTATAACTTAAGTTACCATAAACCCAAGAAGGACCAATGTGCAAAATGCACCCATTTCCGATTCCTTACCCCCGAACAAAAAATAGAAGAAAAAGAAGCTTATGTCGAACATCGAAATAATGAAAGAAGGTCTCGTGAATTGATGCGTCAAGATAAAGAGTTTGCAATAAAAAATAACATGACATTATGCGTTGCTTGTTTTGACCTTCAAAAAGTATATTATTCAGTTTATATTCAAGCTATTTTACTTTCAGAACTAATTGTGAAAAAAGTTTTACGTAATTGGACAAGACTCCTAATTTGAACAACCACTATCATTTTAAATCACCACATATAACATTTATTAGGTTACAGGGTTATAATTTTTTAATAAAAACAAAATTACACTTCCTAGATTTTCATCGACAAGCGTGAATTTTAGAAACGCTCTTAGAAACACAGTGAAATACTTTTAAAAATTTTTTTTACGTGCGTTTACAAACATTATTGAATCTTCATGCTTCCATTTTTCATTAGGATGAAAATCAAAAAATACGACGGTGTTGCATTACACCGGAGTAAGCTTATAAGGAGTTTCGTTCAAAGATTTCCCTTACGTGTGTTCAATTATGGCAACTTTACCTTACATAGTTTCTGCGGTAGCTTCATTTCTCGCTAATAATGATCTATAATAATCTGAATGATTATCTGTTCGAAAGGTTCTAGCTACACCGTATTCGGAGACTTCTGTTATGTGTTATTCAAGAAAACTTGCCATATACAATTTAACGGTATTCGACATGGCAATTCGCAAGGGAAGCTGCTACATATGGAATGAAACCATCGCTGAAAGAGGAGCCAATGAAATAAGCAGCTGCATTTGGCAATTCATTTCATCAATAGTTCAGTCTAAAACCAAAGAATTCATATTTTACAGTGACAACTGCGGTGGACAAAATAGGAATCAGATTATATTTTCTATGTACTGTAACAGGGTGCTTAGATCAGCTGTTATGGACCGCCAACCCCCCCCCCCCCCCTCTAATTGTCGTAGCAAAAAATCAGTAGCAACGAGAAATCACGGCACACGATATGGGCGAAATTATAGATACCTTAGAATAATTCTCATCCATTTTTGTTTGTAAATATCTGTTCCTATATCCCGGACCCCCCATCCCATCCCATTGACGAGCGGCCGCCGCCCAGCCATCACCAAGAGAGGGAGGCCAACGCTATCAAGAAGACGCGGGACTACTCTCCAGTCCTCACACCTCGTGGGGGTCACAACGTCTCAGCCGAAGTACTTGGGTCAAAGGTTACTTCAACTCCAGGATGTCGGCAAAGCTATCGTCAGACCGTCAACTGCCAAGACTGTGTCGACCAACGGATGGGACGAATTCGAAATCGGGACACACCTCTACCGGTTTCGCAACTATCGTCGAAGCCGCGAATGGCGAGCTCCCGCGGTCCAGCAGTGCAGTCCTATCTACCGTGAGCGGGCGCAAACCTATCTTCGAAGGGCTGAGAACAGCCCCAACTATCGGCAGTGCCCGTCACTACATACTTCGGACCCCGCTCAACCTGACGGTACATCGCTTCTCGACTCACGCCGGGGACCCGGGAAAAAACAGCTGAGTTCCGCGGGCCCTGCCGAGAAATCTATCGACAAACATCTCCCGATATCCAAACAACAATCCATCTCCCGACCGTCTTCTGTTTCTCTATTATGACGACAATTGCGGAAAACAGGAAAAGAACGGTGTTTAGAGAGATGGCAAAAAGATATGGATCATTGACGTAGGATCGACGAACTAGTGATTTTGGACGGGTGTAAATGAAACGAAATGATGTTGAGGTGGAGAGGGATAATGATTAGCAATAACCGAGGTTTTATTGATCTTGATGCGGCGATACAGACCGTATCGCAAGAGAACGTTACGCGGACTGATGGTTTACAGAGTGAGAGAACACATAGATTACACATACATGATTTTGAGACAGCAGACAATACATGAGATACAGCTGATAGTCGCGACACGGGCAAGCGGCGAGATTTGACGCAGAGACGGCAAGTAAACATTGCACGCGAGTGTACGTCCATGCGTGAGGACGTATTTGAGTGTCGCGAGACACACATTTAGCTAATTCGATACTTTGCCGAAACAAATGGGAAGATAGCGTCACTTCTCGTCCTGCTTACTTAGTGAACAGACGTACCCAAAACTTGCCTGTGCCTTACTTTTGTGTTCAGTATAACCGTATTTCTTTGTTTGTGATTCTCCACGTGTTATTGAATCGTGTCCTGTTGTAAGTAAGCTTTCGTTCCCGCACGACTCGCCGAGTTATTTTCTTGAGAAGTATCCGTTAAAAGTTTCCCTAAAAATACGCCGCCACCGGTCGAAGCCGCCATTGTCTGCCGCTTGACCCGTGATATTATCCCTTGGGTTTTCGTGTGGAATTACCTTAAATTAAGAATATCTTTCCTTCCCGTGGTTACTCCAGTGGGTGCCTCACTTTTGTTGTGTAATGATTTTGTAATCGCTCCTCTGCATGTGTGTGTGTGCGTGTGCGTGTGCGTGTGCGTGCGTGTGCGTGCGTGCGTGCGTGCGTGCCTGCGTGCGCGTGGGCGCGCGCGCGCGCGTGTGTGTGTGTGTGTGTGTGTGTGTGTGTGCGTGAGTGTGTGCGCGCCAGCGTGTGAGTGGGTGACAGTGCGCCAGATAAGTAGCGTCTTTTCCCATTTCGCCCGTGTCGAATCCCGCGATCCCCTGGATATTATATCCCCTTCTGGGCCTGCCTACGAGTAAGATACTTGTATTAAAAATTGTTAGACTCTAAATTTTTGCCTTATCGGGCGTATGATCCGTAACAATAATATTCGTTTACGAGCTATGATTTTATTAGTTACCTAATTTCAGCATATGTAACGCTTACCCTTTGTGTTCTGTACTATCCCCTTTGAATATTGTTCGATTAAGCGTATCTCAGTTCAACCTAACTTGATTATGTTTCTATTCGAAGCATGTTGTTCGTCCTTTGATAAAGCGTAATGATTTGGGACTGTTAGATGTTCCGAGTTATTTTCCGTTCCTGGTAGCTAGGTATAAATGGTGTATATATATCTGTGCCTAGTGATCCCCGGGTTACGTGTTGTTTTCTCTTGTTCTTCAATTTTGCGAAAATTCCGGATAAAAAACAGTGGGCTAAAATAAAAATTTCTCAATTACGGGAAATAAGAATGAATGAAAACGGGGAAATCAGATATAAATATGGCTATGATGAAGCGCTGCTGACATCACCAATGGGTAATGTGACTTGTCAAAATAGGGATCTCGAAAGAGCGTATAGCAATAGGCTACAGCTAGATACCAATAAAAAAAAGACTTCCAGTCATTATTAGACAAGGGACTTATTCCGCCAAATTGTCGTAATTTTTTCGAAAATTTATTATCATAAGAATACATCTATGATAATTGCTTATAGAAGTTTGGTTACTGTATTCAATTTGCTACAATGATTTGAAGGAAGTGAAATAAAGAGACAGATTAATAATATGAACTCTACCTCTTTGATGCTAAATTTTTTTTTTCGATCCCCCTGCGCAATCACGTAGCCGGAAGGACACGATATTTTTTGCTTTAAAATTTGAAATACAGGTGGGCGTCAAAATTTCGTTTTCTATAATTCGCACTATGAATATTTTTACTGTTTGAAGAATATTTATTTTGTTGAATATTACTTATATGTTTAATCAGCCACGAAAGAAAAATTATTCATGTATTTGACATTCTAACTAAACTGATAAAACAAGTGAGTATCAATGATTTTATTGTAACCTACTGGAATTGTTCGATATATTGAATGATGGATAAAGAGTAGTACACGATGTATACCATACATCACACTAGGGTTATAGCTATATTTCCACATGTATTTTTCATTACTAGTATCACTTATTGTCAATAAAATAATTTTATACTTTTGACTCTGTCATCCGAAAGATTGGACCGGCCATACACCATTCCATTGTCCTATCAGCATATATTTTCCGAAATTTCAGCCGAATCTAGACCCCCTAAAATGGATTCATTGTGAATGAGAATCTGTTTCGTATTGGTGCCCTGAAAACCTCAATTAATTTTAGCGATTGAAAAGTATTATAAAATGTGAAAGTCCGTGAAGAGAAGATTGAAAAGATTTATAATATTTTGTTATATAATATTTTAATCATAGTAATTTTCGTGAAACTCCCCTCATGATCAGTTATGTTCGCACATAAATTCAACCCGCATAATTGGATAAAATGACGTGATTGTCATTATCATTCATTTTTTAGCGTGTCACAACAATGTATACGGATATTTTAATCAAGATAATATGAAGCTTCACGCCAAATTTGTAATTATTGGTCGATGGTTGGGTCGAGACATAAAAAATATATGATTCTACAAATTGAACGTTTATAACTTTGAGTTTTGCAGACTAACTCAAAATAAAATACTCAGCCCGAAAGTGCTACCAACTTAATTTACAGGCAAAAAATTTCAAACACGAAATAGCCGGTTTTTGAACTTTACTCGAAATAGCCGGTTATTCAAGCCTAATTCGAGATAGCCGGTTCTTCAACGATAACTCGAGATAGCCGCTTTCTCAAGCAAACTTCGAAGTGGCCGGTTATTCAAGCTCAACTCGAGATAGCCGGTTTTTCAAGCGAACCTCGAGATAGCCGGTTTTTAAAACCGGACTCAAGATAGCAGGTTATTTTACGCAACTGTCGATATTATTTCTATGGTCGCGTGACTACTGTTCAGTGATGACGGGCACCACTACTGATCGGTCACATATACTATACGCATGGCTAAATTGTATTGTTCAGTTTCAAATTACATATGAAAACTGTGCGAACACTTTAACTCACCTGTACCGCCGCTTGCAGAATTACGTTTCGCAATTCTTTATTTATCACCAGTAAATTATCTTCCTTTTTATATAAGTTCAAGTTTTATATCAATCCCATTCTATTATCTAGTGAGTTATTGCAGCGCGCAACATTATCAACTGCAAATGTTACATGTCTTTACCGGTGGAAGGATTGTGTTTATCATGAATGATTGGTTATACGATACATTATTGTTGCTGTTGGAGACTTGCAAAAAGTAGTGAAATCTGAATTAAAAACATCTGAAATGTATAAAAAGCCGCCAAGTACCATAATTATATTATAATGAAAAACTTATCGTCAATCTTTGTCGTAAAATCAGGAAAAATGCCAAGCAAGACCTGCCCGCATGTACACGTCGTGAAGCCGGACCTCGCTTTTCGTGTAGTGATATCGAAACATCATTCCAAGAGCTACGTACTTGTCGGGCACATTTTTTTCTATTCTTCCGATGCTCTTTCCTTACGCTTTTGGAGCTTTAACGAAATTGTACAAGCGATGATAATATTATTTGCTCTTAATCGAATAATTGTAATAACGATCAAAATTATATTCATAGTGATAATGCAATGTTTTCTGTATTATAATGACTGCTCATGCGAACACCTTAAATCAATTGTTAAGGGATTATATAGGTGGTGAAAATTGAGTATCAAACTAACACAATTTAGCCCAACTTTAGTTCAGTCAGAGAAATTAAAAATCCTTTGTAGCTTCTTAGTGTAACCGGTATCGGCCAAATTCGAGGACTGACTGGATAACATAGCAATTTCCAGGCAGTTCGTGAATTTATCCGCTACAGACTGCACAGGCTGTTCACATTTTCATTGAATCACGAAATACAAAAATTCTGATCAATTATAATTTTCATCTGAAAAGTGTCCAACATACATCCTTAAATAAAAAATAAAATAAGACCATAGGGTCACTCAAGGCACGTAAGCGTTTAGTGAGTGAATCGGGTTAGCAAAAAATTGTAATAATCAGCAGGCCTCGGTATTCCGTATAGAGAAAATCAAATTTCTTCAATTTTTTGGTATCACAATCGATTTTGAATAACTTTGTGAACAGGTGGGATTTGTGTGATTTTTTTTCCGTAATCCTGAGAAAATTTCCCATCAATAACCGCTGTGAATTGGCGAGATCCCGAGAATCGTAGAAGTCCCGATTTTTGTGATTGAAAAAACAATCAGGAGCATGCATGCGTGATAGGGAGTCAAAATAAATATCTGAAGTAATTAGAGAAACGTTTTTTCTAGATTTGGAGCCTGTCTACGACCATCCAGCAATGAAATTCCAAAAGAGCCATTCAACGACCACCCTAGTGTGTCCAAGTATGTACGTATACATGTGATCAATTTTTTTGTCCGACGATATCTCAAGAACAAGCGACTGGATTTCAACGATTTTGGTCTCAATCGACGCGGCTCTTTGAAACTTAGAGCTGATTAGATTTTGGCTTTGATTGGTTCAGTACTTTTTGAATTATTTGAATAACAAATTTCCTGAGAAAAAAAAAAAAAATTTACATCTTGAGAATGGGTTCACGGATTTAAATGAAAATTAGTACCATGAGGATTTTGGGGTCGCTGATCACGAATCTGGGGTCAGATTTGAAAAATTTAAAATGGCGAACTCACATGGTGAAAGAAAATCTTAAAATATTCGCATTTTGGTAAAAATTCGTACATGGAGATTTTTCCGGTCGCCAGTAACCGATCCAAGGTCGGATTTCCAAAATTTATGATGGTCGATCCATTATTAGTGGTTCACAATAAAAAAAATCGTCATATTTTTTTATGTAATATGATATGCAAGGGCTTTTGAATCGTCATTCACGACTCTGAATTTGTAGTTGGAAATTGGAATTGGATATTGATATTTATTTGTTCCATAAACCTTGAATTTGCAGTGTGAAAACGGGAAATTCGAGAGCTGGCTCACGGTCAGCCTTAAGCCGCTTGTTTACTCACACGAACGATGCAATACAGTATCGATGTATGTGATTTAAGTATCAATTACTCATAAGTTATCAAACTTAAAAATATTTTGAATAAGACTATAAATTATCAAAATATCTCTTCTGATATTAAGACTACACGCATAAATTTACTGAATCGATTAATTTTTACCAATTCAATCGAGCCGTGTCCGATTATTTTGTTGGAATCGATTAATCGATACATCGATTATTCTCAGATAAGTGGCCATCACTATCATTGATCTCAACAATTTCAACGTTACTTGCCACTCCAGACCCGCATTGAATCGACGAGGAAATAACTCGGAATTTGAATGACACCATATTTTTTTGAGTTGAATTAATTGAATTTATTCATGTAATTCGACTTCATTTTTCTATTCCAAATAATAATAATTTATTTTTCCTCAAATTCAGATAGATTTATCAAATTCAAATTGCTTCATTTGAATTCAGGTATTTGGGAATTTTCTTGTTCTTAATTTAAAATTATTTTTTTAATTTGAATTTAATTATTTTTCTCTCTGAACATAAAATTTTGGCACGAATCTAAAGTACTTCAAAGTAACTTGACTTATAACAACTCTTCCTAATTCAGTTATATCTCAAATAATTCTCATGATTTCAGTTATCATTTTTAGTGATTCAGTGAATTCCCATTTATTCAGTTATTTTGTATTAATTCAGTTGAATCGTAATTGATTTACAAACCTATTGATACGTCAATTCAGCGAGTTATTTTTCGCTCGCATTATTGAAAAATCGGATGTCAATGATGAATTTAAAACTAGTGGAAGAATTATTTTGCAAAGACACAAAACATGTTCGGAAAGCTTAATTCTGAAGATCTCAAGCCAGATTGATTGAATGAGTAATTATGAACCCTAACGGCATATTAATCATCTAATATCTCTTATTTTATGCATACATCGATGATTGGAAGTGGTTTATAACATTAAATCTTACATCCGCTGATTTATTTGGAGATTTATTTTCATTTTCACTCGTGGATGTGTGTTTCGTAGTATTGTGTAGCTGGGGATTCGCTTATGTTGTAAGCGTACAGTAAGTAGTAGCGTGAAGTAATTCAAAAACTATGCGTCGGACGAGCTTCCGGTAAAGAAATTCTCGGTTGGATTTCAGTCAGGTATCACGCTGGCTGGTTTGGGGCCCCCGTATTAAGGGATATCCTGTATTTAGCGCCACGTTCGGCTAGCCGGATTAACCGATAATATCTATTCAGTGTTGCTCCGAACGGCGCACTAGCAAGTAGTAGTGCTATAGAAAAATATGTCTGCGCATAAATACGCGGACAGTGTGGCATTGTGAGAGTGGAGGGCTATCAGCGTGTCGATTGAGATGACTTGCATGACGAAATTAATTTGTTGATAAACATGAAACGAGGGCAAGTCTATGCGGGGTACGAGATTCGCGGGCTGGCCTCCTGAGGACCTGATACGAGGGGTTACGCCAGGGTGGTTGACACGCCGGGAAACTGTACCAACATCATTTACCCACATGCTGCATAAACTTCGCCAGTAAGATTTCAATAAAGTTAACAAAGGAAAAACGTGTGAAATTACTGAGTGATGTTGTTGTCATTGGAATAAACGTACTACTTGAAGTATTTGAATGTGCAATAAACATAGATAAATTTACTTCACCCTTAATTGAATGCTTGAAGTTAGTAAGTTATTAGAAAGACCTATTCCAACACGGTTGAATCTAGGTCCGTCGTTAACAGTAACCATCGAGAAGCTCTAGTTTTTTTACGGGAAGTTTACTGCATAATACCTGCTAAATTGAAGTTGACTCTGTAACCATATTGTAAAAGTTTCATGCTCAGACTTAAAAATCAAGAATGATACGTCACTACTCAATAAAAACCTCAATTATGTAAGCAGAGATAATGTTTACAGCCGTAATTTTCGATGTTTCGCGATGCCAGTTGCGTCAAGTAATTGTGTCGAATGGTAATATGGAAGTCATCATTTGAGAAAATGTCGACCGAAACCGAAAACGCCATTGTATTTGCGGGGGATTATAGTCGAAAAACCGTTTTAAATTGAAATCTTAGCCGATCCTGCCTTGAAAATACGGATACTTTTCATTTTTTACCTACGTGATTGGGTTTTTAGTAAAGTAGTATAGCAAGGCGGGTTCTGAGTACAAACACCTTCTTTACCGACCGAGCCACTCCGCGCAGCCCAGACTCAAACCCTTTTCCGCTCCGCGTAGCCCAGACTCAAACCCTTTTTTCGCGATGACGTCACAGTCTGCCGTACCGAAGGTCAAAACCGTGCAACCTTACCGACGGTTGTTCGATAGAAGGTCAAAATCCCGCGATGACGTCACTGTCTGCCGTACCGAAGGTCTGTAGTGCTCGCCTGCCGACGGTAGAGGGCGCAGCGGGGGGCGAGAACTTTTTTACCGTCCCGCATTCTTTTCCCACGATATGACTGCTGATGTGTAACATTAACCACTCCGAATTCCTTTCCCAATATCACTGATGTGCAACATCAACCAGCCCCACATTCCTTCCCACGTTATCAACCACGTGACATTCTAAAATTAATGGTTCCGAGAATCGTGTTTCACTTATTCGGATGTCGGTTTGATATCAACCACAAGACATTTTTTGGCTTGTAACTGCCGTGTGAACTCAACGATGAATTTTGAACGGGTTCAGTCAAGACCAGCGTGCAAGGTCGACCGGTAGCCACGGTACATTCAAAGTCATGGATCTGCGGTGTTGGGTTACTATCGCCCTGGGAATGCTATGAGGTGCGCGCGCATACATAAACATACGTACAGCTGCCCTATAAAAAGGACGCTCATCACTGCAAACGATCATTACGTCACAACTTGTCAAGTATACGTGAGGAAAACGCTCAGGATGGAATCCGCGAAGTGTTTGAGATTGATCGATGTTATGGAAACGGCGTTCAAGATTTTATCTGAAAACTCGTCGCCGGCAGAAATTGCAAAATGGTTGAGATTTGGAAGTCAAAATATTCGGCTTCTGAACAAAATTTTGCAAAAGGCTTCATCGATTGGAGAAAAGATGAGAATTATCACAACGATCACACTCTTGAAAGCGCTCACGGAAAAATTCGAACGTCTTCAGACAACGGGTGGAGGTACGCGGAAAGTGAGAAAAAGCGATCGAGTTCACTGGGAAGATTTGGAATCAGCTTTCGAGGAGAGAATTCGAACTGGATCCATCGTCAATTTGAAGCATGAAGATGTGGAGAGATTTCTAGAAGACGCAAAGGTACTAGTTGTGACGAGACTAAAAAACGCTCTGAAGAAAGACAGGAGCTTGAAAGCCAACGTTATCCTGGCTTGTAAATTTAAGGTTAGAAAAGATGATCGCACGGTGGAAGAGATCAAATTTTTTAATACGAGAAGTGAAATCATCCTCCAGACAACGGATATCAACGAATGGTTCATCGAAAACGCGACAAAGCGTTTGTTGAAAAAGGTGGAAGATTTCCAGGAAAAGGATTCAGGCTGGTCGCTGACTGAAATAATCAATTTGACTGTGAATATCAACAAGTACGTGCCACTACGAGGCGGTGTATTCACATACACACCACTACCGAAAGATATTCAAGATAAGAAGGCTGTCGTCAACATCCGTAACAGAGACGCGTATTGCTTCCTCTGGTCGGTCACCGCAGCCCTCTTTCCAGCCAACAACAAAAATCCCAATGAAATTACTTCGTATCCACATTTCAGCTCAGTGCTACAATACGACGGTTTGCATTTTCCAATGTCTTTAGACCAGATTCCAAAATTTGAGAAACTCAACAAAATTTCAATTAACGTTTATGGTATAGATAGTGCGGAAAAACAAAAGCGCAGTGAAATCGTACCCATTTATTTGAGTCGAAACAAGTCTGATAAATCTGTAATTCATCTTTTGGTGATAGAAACTGAAATCACTGACGATGACGATGACGATGATAGTATGGAAAATATTGAAAAGAATGTAACACATCATTTTGCATGGATTCGAAATCTGTCTCGATTAACAAGTTCTCAAATTTCTAAACACAAACGTCGTACTTGGTTATGTGATAGGTGTCTATCACACTTTTAATTTGAAGAGTGTTTAACAAAGCACAATGTAGATTGCATGAATTTAAACAAAACCAAAGTTATTCTACCTACAGATGAGGAAAAAATACTGAAATTCAAAAATTTCAAGCACAAAGAAACCGTTCCATTCTGCATTTACGCGAATCTCGAATGTTTACTGCAACCCACACATGAAAATTTTGGGGAAAATAGAACAATTTATCAGAAGCATCTTCCGTATAGTATAGCTTACTATCTACATTGTGCGTTTGACGATTCGCTTTCGAATTTCAAAATTAATCGTGGAGAGACTTGCGTTCAATGGTTTGTGAACGAGTTAGCGGAATTGGCACATTCGTTACAGGGATACTACAAGACTGTTGTACCGATGGAACCGCTCAATTTCAATCAAATCAACGAATTTCACTCAACAACAGTGTCTCACATTTGTGAAAAACCGTTTACACTCACAGACGTGAAACATCGTGATCACTGCCATTTCACGGGCAAGTACCGTGGTGCTGCTCACCGAGGCTGCAATCTAAATTACCAAAATTCGCACATTATCCCAGTGATATTCCACAATCTGTCGGGTTACGATTCACATTTACTGATCAAAGCACTGGCTACATCGTTCGACGGCAGAATTGAGCTTCTACCCGTAAACAAAGAAAATTACATTTCTTTTACAAAATATGTCGAGGGGACAGATATAAAGTTTAGATTCGTAGATTCGTACCGTTTCATGCCCAGTAGTCTTGAGAAATTAGCAACGTATCTCGGTGATGATCAGAAATCAATCACACGAAAATTTTATCGTAGCTCAGATAAATTTCAGTTATTGACCAGAAAAGGAGTGTTCCCGTACGAATACATAGACAGTTGGGAGAAGCTCGAGGACACACGGCTACCATCCAAACAACAATTTTACTCAAAATTGAATGATCGGGATATATCAGACGACGACTATGCACATGCATGTAAAGTTTGGTAAACTTTTAACGTTCAAACTTTGGGAGAGTATTCGGACTTGTATTTACAGGCGGACGTGTTTTTACTAGCCGACGTTTTTCAAAACTTTCGACAGAATTGTTGGACGACGTACAAACTGGACCCGTTACATTACTACACAGCGCCCGGTGTTCAGTGCCTGAGCGTCGTTTTGTGCCCGTGTCATTGCGATCTCCGTGCGAGCCGCGCTCGAACGATTCGTCTCCGCAGGGATGCCAAATCTCGCGTAGATGAGGAGGCGAGCGCGCATCACGCATTTTTTAAAACAGTCGAGTTAAGTCGTCCGTCTAGTGACGATCGTGAGTGACGCCGTGCGTTCTCTCGTAACACAACCAAAAGACGAGAGGCCCAAATATCCTCTCGTATCGTTCGCTCCTCGGAGTAAGGTAGATGAGTACGGCCCGAGTGTCTCTCATTCTACACGGGACCGAGTGCCCATACACGCATACCAAGGGTCTTGCACCCTTCCATCATACAACGAGCCCGAGCGCTCTTGGTGTACTACCAACACCAATCATACTCTCATACACGTTCGCTCCTCGGAGTAAGGCAAATGCAAATCATACGAAATTCGATCGAATCGAATAAAACAAAAATCGCAATACGAAACGCACTCGAGATCGCGGTGGCATGAGCCAAACGGGCTGTAACCGGCATATACACATTCATATACACAATCGACACATGCTTTTATACGTTTACAAATACACGTTCATACTTCGTGGGTTTTTATGCCGCAAGACTTTTCCCACAAGAGCCAATAAACATTCATAATTCGATGGCTCAAACGCGAGAGTTTTTTTATTCAAGAAACCTCAACCTCTATCCTTCATACTAATAAAAAAGGTTCAATTCAAAACTACGAGGCAACTTCGCCTATGAAGAAGCTTCGACTATACACCCGGTCTGTCGTTTGATGCAATGTTAAAATGTACAGGCATCAAACTCGAGCTTCTCACCGACATAGACATGGTTATGTTTATCGAAAAGGGTATTCGTGGTGGTGTATCACAGTGTTCGAACAGATACGCAAAGGCCAATAATAGATATATGGGAGAGGAATTCGATCCTGAGGTCGAAGAATCTTATCTCATGTACTTTGACGTTAATAATTTGTACGGTGCTGCTATGAGCTTTGCTCTGCCATACAGTTCCTTCGAATGGGTATCAGACTTCGGACAATGCGACGTTCTTACCATCTCGGACGATGCGGAGTTTGGTCACATACTGGAGGTGGATTTGGAATATCTTGAGGAACTGCATGAAATTCATAAGGATTTACCACTGTGTCCGGAGCACTATATACCTCCGATCTCGAATAGTAAGCAACCGGAATTGACGCCCACGCTACTTTCCAAGAAAAACTACGTTGTTCACTATAGGGTTTTGAAACAATGCTTACAATTAGGCTTAAAATTACTCAAAATACACAGAGTTCTCAAATTCAGACAAACCCCGTGGCTCAAAAAATACATAGATTTGAATATCGATTTGCGCAAAAAATCTCACAACGAATTCGAGAAAAATTTTTACAAACTGATGAAGAACGCAGTTTTTGGCAAAACAATGGAAAATGTTAGGAAGTATAGAGATGTCAGACTGATCACGAAATGGGATGGAAGACACGGTGCTAGAGCTACCATAGCCAAACCCAATTTTCACAGCTGCACCGTTTTCGGCGAAGATATAATTATCGTTGAAATGAGTAAGACGAAAGTCAAGTTGAATAAACCATTGTATGCAGGTTTCTCCATCATGGATCTGGCTAAAACATATATCTACGATTTTCATTACAATTACATTAAGCAGAAATTCGGCAACCGAGCAAAATTAATGTACACGGATACCGACAGTTTGATTTACAATTTTACCGTCCCCGACATATACGAACACATGAAGGAGGACTTGCACAAATTCGATACGTCTGATTATCCGCTTGACAACGTTTACGGAATACCTCGAGCAAACAAAAAAGTTCTCGGCTTGATGAAAGATGAGAATAATGGAAAAATAATGCTGGAATTTGTAGGATTAAGAGCTAAACTGTACGCATTCCGAGTCTTGGGAGATGAGAAGGACAATAAACGTGCCAAAGGTGTCAAAGGATCAGCGTTGAGAAAAATAACTTTCAACGATTATTTGGAATGTGTTTTGAACCGTGAAAATCTATCCTCAAATCAGCATTTGATATTGAGTCGAAAGCACGAGGTATACACCGTAGAACAGCAGAAAGTAGCACTGAGCTGGAATGACGACAAGCGGATCGTGTTTCAAAATACAACCGACACGCTTCCGTGGGGCTACAAGCCTACACCTTAGCTTTGTAATTTATAACTGTACCATGATGTATAAAATATTATTATGTAGGATAGAGAATAAGAACGCTCCGAAATATAAGAAATTGTACAACGATGCATATGTCTGTCGATTGTCTAAAAAATAAAGACGCATACTTGTTGTGTGTCGGATATAAAATAAAGAGGGACATACGTTTTTACAAAAAAATTCATTTATGAAAATGTTACATATCCGATTCGTTTATCCAACTGTTGTGTGTATTGTCAAAACATAACCATTTAACGTATATTTTTCTTCCACGCTTCTTGAGCACCTTCTCGACCAGATAGATATCCGGATGCTTAACCTTGAGGAGCTCTTGTTCATAGAAACCACCAGCGATGGGTCGATCTCGGTAGTCTTTGAGCTTGTACGTCACAGGATGAGTATTTTCCACTCGACTTATCGTGAATATTTCAGTCGTCCAATTGGGAGTGTAACCTTTCTCGAAGACATTTTTGAATTTGCTGATTCGAACTTTGTCGCCGGATTTGAACTTTGCCGATATAGTAGGTATCGCTCGAAGCTCTCCGTACGCCTGACGTAATAACAGCCTCTCGTTTGCAACGGTGACATCCGACGGTTTCATTCTTATGGTTCGGTGTTTGACGTTGTTGTAAACCGAAACCAAATCAGATAAGATATCGAGCCACTTGTAGCTTCCTTGCACGCTGAACCGTTTCCACATTTTACCTTTCAGCGTCCGATTGAAACGTTCACAGATCGAAGCCTTCAAATTACTGTACGTGGAGTAGAGTTTGATTCCGTAACGTGTCACAAGCGATTCAAATTTCGAGTTGTAAAATTCCGATCCTCTGTCGACGTGTAAATTTTTCGGCACCCGTCCTTGAGCAAGCACAGATTCCATTGCCTTCGTAACATCATCTTCAGACTCGCTCTTTATCGGTACAGCCCACGCATACTTTGAACAAATATCAATGACTGTGAGCATGTACTTGTAGCCTTTGTTTTGTCCAGCGTATGACGTCATATCAACAAGATCCGCCTGCCAGGTCTCGTCGACGCCGCGCACGTTTACACGTCCAGAGATGCGGTGCGCACAGCGTTCTGCGCATCTCTGAGGGACAAATGACGTCAAAGACGACTGGGTCCACCCTTTATCCGACTCGCCATCCCTGAATTTTTGAATTTTGTTGCTCTCCCGCCGTCTTTGACGTCATTTTTCCCTCAGAGATGCGTAGAACACAGTGCGCACCGCATCTCTGACGTCATTCTTCGTTCCGATATCCGCAGAACGCAGTGCGCACTGTTTCCAAATTCTTGCGATCCATCGGCTTATATATATATATATGAGCTCAACGCATCCGATGCAGACTCGTCAGTCTTACATGATACATGCAAGTCAAAAAAGTTATACAAAGTTCAGCTCATATCAACGTCAAAGTCATAGCAGTCGAAGCGTAATATACGGAACAAGAGACTGTTCAATGTCGCAGATCACGCAGAGCCGAACAATGCTGTAACTTTAAAAATCTTGAGACGAAAATTCAACGTGCTGCAAAAACAAATCGACAACCTCGATCAAATGATCAAAGCTTTAGAGCTCACCACGGAGAAAGCCTTGGATACCTTTTACACAGACTTTAAAACAGGCAGAGACCTGTCGATTTGAAACGCTGATAACATTTCTCAACTGGACACCCGACTAAGAGCGTTGGAATATAAACGAGGAAAAGCAAGCACTGGTGACGGAACTGCATAAGCCTGCACGCCGGAATCACCCGCGTCGATGTGTAGACGTGGGCGGCGTCGACGAGACCTGGCAGGCGGATCTTGTTGATATGACGTCATACGCTGGACAAAACAAAGGCTACAAGTACATGCTCACAGTCATTGATATTTGTTCAAAGTATGCGTGGGCTGTACCGATAAAGAGCGAGTCTGAAGATGATGTTACGAAGGCAATGGAATCTGTGCTTGCTCAAGGACGGGTGCCGAAAAATTTACACGTCGACAGAGGATCGGAATTTTACAACTCGAAATTTGAATCGCTTGTGACACGTTACGGAATCAAACTCTACTCCACGTACAGTAATTTGAAGGCTTCGATCTGTGAACGTTTCAATCGGACGCTGAAAGGTAAAATGTGGAAACGGTTCAGCGTGCAAGGAAGCTACAAGTGGCTCGATATCTTATCTGATTTGGTTTCGGTTTACAACAACGTCAAACACCGAACCATAAGAATGAAACCGTCGGATGTCACCGTTGCAAACGAGAGGCTGTTATTACGTCAGGCGTACGGAGAGCTTCGAGCGATACCTACTATATCGGCAAAGTTCAAATCCGGCGACAAAGTTCGAATCAGCAAATTCAAAAATGTCTTCGAGAAAGGTTACACTCCCAATTGGACGACTGAAATATTCACGATAAGTCGAGTGGAAAATACTCATCCTGTGACGTACAAGCTCAAAGACTACCGAGATCGACCCATCGCTGGTGGTTTCTATGAACAAGAGCTCCTCAAGGTTAAGCATCCGGATATCTATCTGGTCGAGAAGGTGCTCAAGAAGCGTGGAAGAAAAATATACGTTAAATGGTTATGTTTTGACAATACACACAACAGTTGGATAAACGAATCGGATATGTAACATTTTCATAAATGAATTTTTTTGTAAAAACGTATGTCCCTCTTTATTTTATATCCGACACACAACAAGTATGCGTCTTTATTTTTTAGACAATCGACAGACATATGCATCGTTGTACAATTTCTTATATTTCGGAGCGTTCTTATTCTCTATCCTACATAATAATATTTTATACATCATGGTACAGTTATAAATTACAAAGCTAAGGTGTAGGCTTGTAGCCCCACGGAAGCGTGTCGGTTGTATTTTGAAACACGATCCGCTTGTCGTCATTCCAGCTCAGTGCTACTTTCTGCTGTTCTACGGTGTATACCTCGTGCTTTCGACTCAATATCAAATGCTGATTTGAGGATAGATTTTCACGGTTCAAAACACATTCCAAATAATCGTTGAAAGTTATTTTTCTCAACGCTGATCCTTTGACACCTTTGGCACGTTTATTGTCCTTCTCATCTCCCAAGACTCGGAATGCGTACAGTTTAGCTCTTAATCCTACAAATTCCAGCATTATTTTTCCATTATTCTCATCTTTCATCAAGCCGAGAACTTTTTTGTTTGCTCGAGGTATTCCGTAAACGTTGTCAAGCGGATAATCAGACGTATCGAATTTGTGCAAGTCCTCCTTCATGTGTTCGTATATGTCGGGGACGGTAAAATTGTAAATCAAACTGTCGGTATCCGTGTACATTAATTTTGCTCGGTTGCCGAATTTCTGCTTAATGTAATTGTAATGAAAATCGTAGATATATGTTTTAGCCAGATCCATGATGGAGAAACCTGCATACAATGGTTTATTCAACTTGACTTTCGTCTTACTCATTTCAACGATAATTATATCTTCGCCGAAAACGGTGCAGCTGTGAAAATTGGGTTTGGCTATGGTAGCTCTAGCACCGTGTCTTCCATCCCATTTCGTGATCAGTCTGACATCTCTATACTTCCTAACATTTTCCATTGTTTTGCCAAAAACTGCGTTCTTCATCAGTTTGTAAAAATTTTTCTCGAATTCGTTGTGAGATTTTTTGCGCAAATCGATATTCAAATCTATGTATTTTTTGAGCCACGGGGTTTGTCTGAATTTGAGAACTCTGTGTATTTTGAGTAATTTTAAGCCTAATTGTAAGCATTGTTTCAAAACCCTATAGTGAACAACGTAGTTTTTCTTGGAAAGTAGCGTGGGCGTCAATTCCGGTTGCTTACTATTCGAGATCGGAGGTATATAGTGCTCCGGACACAGTGGTAAATCCTTATGAATTTCATGCAGTTCCTCAAGATATTCCAAATCCACCTCCAGTATGTGACCAAACTCCGCATCGTCCGAGATGGTAAGAACGTCGCATTGTCCGAAGTCTGATACCCATTCGAAGGAACTGTATGGCAGAGCAAAGCTCATAGCAGCACCGTACAAATTATTAACGTCAAAGTACATGAGATAAGATTCTTCGACCTCAGGATCGAATTCCTCTCCCATATATCTATTATTGGCCTTTGCGTATCTGTTCGAACACTGTGATACACCACCACGAATACCCTTTTCGATAAACATAACCATGTCTATGTCGGTGAGAAGCTCGAGTTTGATGCCTGTACATTTTAACATTGCATCAAACGACAGACCGGGTGTATAGTCGAAGCTTCTTCATAGGCGAAGTTGCCTCGTAGTTTTGAATTGAACCTTTTTTATTAGTATGAAGGATAGAGGTTGAGGTTTCTTGAATAAAAAAACTCTCGCGTTTGAGCCATCGAATTATGAATGTTTATTGGCTCTTGTGGGAAAAGTCTTGCGGCATAAAAACCCACGAAGTATGAACGTGTATTTGTAAACGTATAAAAGCATGTGTCGATTGTGTATATGAATGTGTATATGCCGGTTACAGCCCGTTTGGCTCATGCCACCGCGATCTCGAGTGCGTTTCGTATTGCGATTTTTGTTTTATTCGATTCGATCGAATTTCGTATGATTTGCATTTGCCTTACTCCGAGGAGCGAACGTGTATGAGAGTATGATTGGTGTTGGTAGTACACCAAGAGCGCTCGGGCTCGTTGTATGATGGAAGGGTGCAAGACCCTTGGTATGCGTGTATGGGCACTCGGTCCCGTGTAGAATGAGAGACACTCGGGCCGTACTCATCTACCTTACTCCGAGGAGCGAACGATACGAGAGGATATTTGGGCCTCTCGTCTTTTGGTTGTGTTACGAGAGAACGCACGGCGTCACTCACGATCGTCACTAGACGGACGACTTAACTCGACTGTTTTAAAAAATGCGTGATGCGCGCTCGCCTCCTCATCTACGCGAGATTTGGCATCCCTGCGGAGACGAATCGTTCGAGCGCGGCTCGCACGGAGATCGCAATGACACGGGCACAAAACGACGCTCAGGCACTGAACACCGGGCGCTGTGTAGTAATGTAACGGGTCCAGTTTGTACGTCGTCCAACAATTCTGTCGAAAGTTTTGAAAAACGTCGGCTAGTAAAAACACGTCCGCCTGTAAATACAAGTCCGAATACTCTCCCAAAGTTTGAACGTTAAAAGTTTACCAAACTTTACATGCATGTGCATAGTCGTCGTCTGATATATCCCGATCATTCAATTTTGAGTAAAATTGTTGTTTGGATGGTAGCCGTGTGTCCTCGAGCTTCTCCCAACTGTCTATGTATTCGTACGGGAACACTCCTTTTCTGGTCAATAACTGAAATTTATCTGAGCTACGATAAAATTTTCGTGTGATTGATTTCTGATCATCACCGAGATACGTTGCTAATTTCTCAAGACTACTGGGCATGAAACGGTACGAATCTACGAATCTAAACTTTATATCTGTCCCCTCGACATATTTTGTAAAAGAAATGTAATTTTCTTTGTTTACGGGTAGAAGCTCAATTCTGCCGTCGAACGATGTAGCCAGTGCTTTGATCAGTAAATGTGAATCGTAACCCGACAGATTGTGGAATATCACTGGGATAATGTGCGAATTTTGGTAATTTAGATTGCAGCCTCGGTGAGCAGCACCACGGTACTTGCCCGTGAAATGGCAGTGATCACGATGTTTCACGTCTGTGAGTGTAAACGGTTTTTCACAAATGTGAGACACTGTTGTTGAGTGAAATTCGTTGATTTGATTGAAATTGAGCGGTTCCATCGGTACAACAGTCTTGTAGTATCCCTGTAACGAATGTGCCAATTCCGCTAACTCGTTCACAAACCATTGAACGCAAGTCTCTCCACGATTAATTTTGAAATTCGAAAGCGAATCGTCAAACGCACAATGTAGATAGTAAGCTATACTATACGGAAGATGCTTCTGATAAATTGTTCTATTTTCCCCAAAATTTTCATGTGTGGGTTGCAGTAAACATTCGAGATTCGCGTAAATGCAGAATGGAACGGTTTCTTTGTGCTTGAAATTTTTGAATTTCAGTATTTTTTCCTCATCTGTAGGTAGAATAACTTTGGTTTTGTTTAAATTCATGCAATCTACATTGTGCTTTGTTAAACACTCTTCAAATTAAAAGTGTGATAGACACCTATCACATAACCAAGTACGACGTTTGTGTTTAGAAATTTGAGAACTTGTTAATCGAGACAGATTTCGAATCCATGCAAAATGATGTGTTACATTCTTTTCAATATTTTCCATACTATCATCGTCATCGTCATCGTCAGTGATTTCAGTTTCTATCACCAAAAGATGAATTACAGATTTATCAGACTTGTTTCGACTCAAATAAATGGGTACGATTTCACTGCGCTTTTGTTTTTCCGCACTATCTATACCATAAACGTTAATTGAAATTTTGTTGAGTTTCTCAAATTTTGGAATCTGGTCTAAAGACATTGGAAAATGCAAACCGTCGTATTGTAGCACTGAGCTGAAATGTGGATACGAAGTAATTTCATTGGGATTTTTGTTGTTGGCTGGAAAGAGGGCTGCGGTGACCGACCAGAGGAAGCAATACGCGTCTCTGTTACGGATGTTGACGACAGCCTTCTTATCTTGAATATCTTTCGGTAGTGGTGTGTATGTGAATACACCGCCTTGCAGTGGCACGTACTTGTTGATATTTACAGTCAAATTGATTATTTCGCTCAGCGACCAACCAGAGTCTCTCTGTTGAAAATCTTCCACCTTGGCCAACACTTTTTGCTTTACGTTCTCTTCGAACCACCCGTGTATGTCAGCTGGCTGGAGGATGATCTGGTTTCTGGTGTTAAAATATTTGATTTCCTCAACAAGTTCAGCGTTTTTTGTTACATTGAATTTACAGCACAAGACACAGTTTGCTTTTAAACTTCCCACTTTCAGTAGCATTTTCTTCAGTATTGCAACGACGAAGTGTTTCGCATCTTTTAAAAACCTGTTCAAATCTCTATGCCGCAGATTGATAATGGCTCCCGTTCGAATTCGACTTTCGAAAGCTGTCTCCAAATCTTCCCACCGTACTCGATCGCTTTTTCGTCGGCTTCGTAATCCGTCAGTAGTACAGCAAGGCGGGTTCTGGATACAAACACCTTCTTTACCGACCGAGCCGCTCCGCGCAGCCCAGACTCAAACCCTTTTTCGCGATGACGTCACAGTCTGCCGTACCGAAGGTCAAAACCGTGCAACCTTACCGACAGTTGTATCCATCGAGGGTCAAAATCGTGCTGTTTTACCTACAATCTTACCGACAGTTGTATCGATCGAGGGTCAAAATCGTGCTGTTTTACCAACAATCTTACCGACCGAAGGTCTGTAGTGTTCGCCTGTCCCACGATAGGACTGCTGATGTGTAACATGAACCACTCCAAATTCCTTTCCCACGGTAGGACTGCTGACGTGTAACGTCAACCACCTCACATTCCTTTCCCACCTTATCAACCACCTCACATTCCTTTCCCACCTTATCAACCACGTGACATTCCAAAATTAATAGTTCCGAGAATTGTTTGTCCCAACGTCGCACCGGAATCCTTTGACCGCGTGCCGCTTACCGTCAAGTCGAAACTTGTCAGGTGCGCGCGCATACGTATTTGATATCAGTCCCGTGACATTCCTCACCCTCCATCAAATTATGTGGTGGGGGAACGTTATAAAAGCGAAAAGTGAAAAGTTCATCGTCAGTCTGAAGCTGTTCTTCTTGCAAATGAGAAGTGCTCTGGAACAACGTGAGTTGAAGAAACGATTAGAACTGCTCCTCAAGAATATCAGAGAAGTAAAACATCTCCTGAAAATCAGATCCGACCTCAATCGACTTACAAGAGATTTCGAGCACCTACAACTGGGCCGTAACGACAATGGACTTCTCAAAACTGAACGAAATCGCGCGGCTGGAGACGTTTCTGCCGTTGAAAAAAGTTTCGGATCTTGAAGCCTACTTCGAATACGGAGTCAGCGGTGTTCGTCGAGTCAAAACGAAATTTAGAGAGAAAATCGTTCTGGACTTAGATGACGCTTTCACGATTTTTCTGCCCAACCGACTGAACAAAGCCCTCCACGAAAACGAAGATTTGTACCAGAAGGTGACAGCAGCCAGTAAGGAGATACGGTTGCATATACGCTATCTTGGCGGACCCTACAGTCAACTCGAATTTGTATACGTATAATATTCAAACAATGTTCTGTGTAAGTCTTACGTTTAATAAACAAAAAAGATTGAAATTATGAATATTTTTTCATTTATCCATCCTGTATACCTTTAATCCTACGTACGTACGTTTTGTATCTAGAATTAAGTCTTAAAATCTAAGAAAATGTCCGAACACCACTAAGCAACGACGGAGGGTTTCGAGCTGCAACTCTACGATAAGTATTTTGACGGGTTCAGACCGGAGTGCAAGGTCGGCCGATAGCCGCGGTACAGAGCCTGCGGTGTTGGGTTACTATCGCTCTAGGAATGCAAAACTCGGTTTGAGTACAGCTCGGTCAAGGATGGAGAGCAAGGTCGAATCTTACATAAGCTTCTGAGAAAAAATTCTCTCTCTTAAGAGCTAAGGTGAAGGTATAAAATTATTTCATGAATATTCTTTAAAAGTTTTATTGAGTACAATTTTTAGAGTACGGTTGACAATTACTTCACAAAAAATAGTACAATAATTCTATTCAACAGTGTCATGACCAGGGTGATATATTCGCCAGGAATGCGGGACCGTTCTTGTAGACGCTTCTGCGCAGTAACACAAATCGTACAGCTTCGCCATCCGGACAGTACGATGATTCTGTAGCCAATTCTGGAGTATGCAAACGTTTCGTGCTGCACAGATTGCGTTGGGTATGGTGTGAAGGTCGCATCTCAGAGCTGAAGTTTTTTGCAGGGTTTCAAGCGACGGACAGTCAAAGTCCAACATATCGATGATTTGAACTTTCGGAACGATTTTGAGCAACCAATCTCGTTTTTCTTCTCCTTTTACGTACACGGTTTGAGCTTTGCACAGCCTGTCTTGAATGGTCCGCTCAACTTCCTCAAAAGGTACGGTTCCACAGCTCCAACGTAAGCCGTGAAAATCGCGTTCTAACCAAGAATTTTGGCTTTTGTATTTGACGTCCAGTAAATTCCATTTGTAAGGTGGTTTGAAGAAAAACACTGAAGGAGATGCTTCCGAGTAGATTGAAATTACAGCCAATTCTTTTAACGTGAAGGTGTTGTTGAGAGGTCTACGAAAGCCTTGTATGTCAACGATGAGCTTCATCTTTGAACTGTGCGAGATGGTGGAAACGGGTCAGCTTTTATACCAACTTTTTCACCCCACCACTGAGCGGGTTGTATTCGACAATACGATCGTGAACGATCAAGCAGTACGCCGATGTTTCAGCGGGACAGTTGGCTTTAGCTTCAAATTCAAGACGGATGTCGACAGGTCCGTACTTCAAAGATTCGTTTTGTTTCGAACAGTCGATAACGAATAAGGGGACGTCTCGAAGGAATTTACTCTTTGTCAGCAACGGCTCGGGGTTCTTGTCGGAGTAGGTAGCTTGGAAGTTTGCGTACATCTCGTACAGGAGCGCGTAGAGATTACGACTCATGTTGAGGTTCAGGTTACCGTACGGATAAGATTGAGAGTTTAAGAATAGCTTGACGTCCGTGATATTGCAATGATCGAAATGACTTGCGTTCTTGCCGGTCTTGTTCTTTCTACTTGTTTGGAAACTCAAAATGACGTACCGAGGTTTTTCAAGCTGAGTGGAAGTTTTCACAGTCCAAACGTGTTTCGATGTCGTGGGAAGTAAGGAATATTCGTACAATTCCCAACTGCGGAAGCTCATCGAAACAGGCGGATCTCTCTGAATGAAATTTAGTAGGTCAACTTTTTTCTGATCCGCGAGTTTCAAATACGGTATTAGCCATTCCACTGCATTGATCGTGATTTTGAATTCCTCCTCCTGAGTCTGCATGATTGCGTTGACGTCAGTTTTTGATCTCGTCAAAATTAACTCATGTTTAGCGTTGACAACGATCTTGCGGTAGTCTTCGGCGAAACCCAATATCATGCTGAGCGGTATCAGTACGTCAAAGTTACCATCGGCATCGGTTAATTTTTTCTTCTCTTCTACATCGAGCCATCCAGCGTTCTCCATCAGCCAAGTCTGACCAGGGTGCAGGGAAGCGTAACCCTTCATGAGACTTGTCAAGCCAACGTTCTTGCTTCTATCAACCTCAACTGCGTTAATTTCGTAGCGAATTTCTTCAAACAGATAACAGATGGCGTTGTTTACGAGCTGTGTGTTCACAGTAGCTGTACCATCAGGTTTGAGGAGTCGTCCGTGGATATGTACCGAACTTTTGCTGGGTAATATGCATAAATCCTGATGCTGAACGGTAATTCGAATTTCACCGCTGTTGTTGAAAGTTGACGAGGCGTAAGGTTTGTGAGCGTGAATCTCGTAATGCACAACGGATTGGTCAAAGACGACTGGTGTTTGAATGTTCAAGATTTCCTCCTCCATGGCACGTAGCAGATGATAAAAAAGCAAAATCGGATTTTTATTTGTCGGAAATTCCTCTTCCAAAAGGTGTCAGTTTCAGACCCAGAGCTATCAGGAACTCCACGTTTCGAGGTGTTAGCGGTTCGGGAATCGAACGACGACTGACTTGATCGGGGCATGTCGACTTACTGATATACCTACTCTTTGACAGTCTGTTATATACGATTCCCATCGTTTATTGCGATTTGATGTGTAGTCTCACAGTAATAACTTCTCCACGAAAATTAACCAGGTCTCCGTCTTGATCCACTAACCGGAGCTAAACGTGATCTATGGTCTTGACGGTGATCGGAAGGTAAATGACGTGCGACGGTACTTCCACGATCTTATATCCTGGTGGGACGGTCGGGAAAAACTCGTGAATAGTGTGTACTTTGTGTCCATTGACGTAGGCGCCCGTTGTAATGCTACACTCGACTCGCAACGCGTTGACCTTGAGTATAGTTACAGGTACGTCCGATTCGTGAGTTTTGTCAACCTCCAATACACGTGGTGTAAATCCCAAAAGTTGAGCAATGGAATCGTTCGGCTCAAAGTTAATCGTGTGATTGCATGTGATTTCGCTGCGTAATGTATTATTGTTGGGTTTGATGGCGAGCCTGATATCTGTATTTCTTAGCACGTTTTGAAGATACTTCTCTATGTCCTCGATCTCGTAGCTGCCGGTAGGTATGGTGATTACTTTGTCAGCTACGTAAATTTTATTGTGACCGACATCAAAGTTGGGAATCGAATTAAAGGTTACCAATTCTACCAAGCCAAGAGCATAACTTTTATCACGAGCAAGTTCTATCGGTGGGAAATATTGTGCCTCGAGTATCGAAGAGGTTCCCGAAATCGTTAACGTTGACGAATCATCCATGACTGCAAGTGGTAGACTGACTTTGACGAATCACGCACCATGTTTATATAGCTCACCACTTAGAAATTTCAGACACAAGTGTCGGCATTCAAATGTATCATAATCCTGGTACCTCTCATGATTGTATTTGACGCTACCAACGCCGAGGTATTTTATGAGGTCCGAGGGTGGTTGAAGGTTGCCAAAACTGTCAAAGTAATCGATATTATTGTCGCGTTTCTTGTACGCAACCCAGTGTGTTCCCGGACCTTCTTTGTCGTCAAGGTTGATTATAGCTGACTCGTTTTTTCGTGGACCGTTTTCGGGCATTTCGTTTCGCATGAAAACACCGCGGAAATGCGGAACCCTCAAGATTTTTGCATATTTCAACAAGTCCCAATCAGTCAACGCTCGACGTGGTAGCATCGCATCTAGTTTTTTGAAAGATGGAGACCAAGACCTGTTTTGTACGGTTTCATGTGAAGCCCTTCGCCCAACGCGATAGCTTCCATAGTTTTGTTGTGTCGTTTGCTTTCCTCCAATTCTCGTTTAGCCGCGCTTGCATCGTTCACAGCTTTTGCTATACCTGCCGCACCACCGGCTAACGCACCCGTAGCGCTGAGACCGGCAAAAATAGGAATCAGAAACGGTAGAAAACCACCGACTTCCGAAGGTACCGGTAGGACGCGAGGTGTTCGCACTTTACATTTACCGCCCGCTTTTTTAACGGCGTTCTCAGCTCCCTTCAGCGCAGATTCGATAGCTACTTTTGCATCGTTGCTTGGAACCATAGAACGTTTTGCAGCATTTACAAGTTTTCTCAAGGTCACATTTTTTTTTGACTTTCGCATTCCCATTCCGAGTTTTGATTTTACTTTCATTGTATTAGCTACTGCCCAAGCGGCTGCCTTCTCACCCAAATTTGCGTCCTTTGCGAGAACCCGTTTCCAAGCTTTCTCAGCCAACACCCTATCAGCCTCGTTTCTAACCTCAAGGTTCTCACGATTTTTCGAATACGCTATATCGTGTTCCTTACACGCTGCATCGAGAGGGTTGATACCGGAATCGCCTCTCGCGAGTCTTTTCGTCAACTTCGTACCGGGACCGCAGTATTGGTAACCGGGAACATGCAACTCGATCGGAAGTTCGTTGATGATTCTATTCACCAGACCCTTGCCACGATGTTGTCGCTTGCTGCTGCTTCGTTTACTTCTGTACGCGATCATGTTCGTGCGTTGACTGAAGAAAAGTGCTTTAAAACGGGGTATTCATAGCAAACCCGATCAGTCATGTCCGAGATGCGATTTGAGAAACAACCTACCAAGCTTCCCGTGATGAATTTTGACATACTTTCGGAGCAAAATGTCGAAAAGCACAAACGCCACGGTGAATTACTCCCGAACAGTGTACGTGCGATATGCTGTGGACCGTCGAATTGTGGTAAAACTAATGCGTTGCTCACACTTATAACCCATCCCAACGGACTCAGATTTGAAAATATCTACATCTACTCGAAATCTCTCAACCAACCTAAATACCGATTGTTGAAGCAATTGCTGGACCATGTTGAGAGTACGGAGTATTTTGCGTTTACCGATCGTGAGCAAGTGATTCCACCGGAAGAAGCACGGCCCAACTCAATAATCATATTTGACGATGTAGCGTGCGAGAAGTAGGACAATATTAGAGCCTACTTTTGCATGGGTAGACATCACGACGTTGACTGTTTCTATCTCTGTCAGACGTACGCGCGTATTCCCAAACATCTCGTGCGCGACAACGTAAACTTACTCGTGTTATTCAAACAAGACGATATGAACCTGAGACACGTATACAACGATCATGTGAACACCGATATGTCTTACACAGAGTTTAAAAGTGTGTGCTCTGCATGCTGGAACGGTGAGAAGTACGGGTTTCTGGTGATCGACAAAGACAGTGAGCTCAACGAAGGACGATACAGGAGGGGATTCGATTCTTTTGTTAGCCTGGAAAAGGAATAAAATTTACCGTTTTCGAGCGAGAGACGCAGTAGCGCTGCAGACTCAGTTGCGCAACAAATTTCGCACGGCAGAGTGCAGACATTAAAAAAGATTCTTCCTCGCGCGATGCTGCAGAACTTTTGAATATTTGAACGACTGGTGAGTTTATTGCGTGAACCTGATAAAATGAATTGTGGAATTGCCTGATGCTGCTACTACTACTACTACTATTGATGCTGCTGCTGCTGTAATGGTGCGGGGGGATATTTTCCACCCTCGAGGGAAATAATAATGCGAGTGCTTTACAGGCCGCTTGTATATTCACGCTTAAACAATGCCTGGCGTATTAATCTGACAGCTTGCTTACTCCGGTACCGAAAATATCCCGACGGCTATCTTGTGGAGAAAGTATTACGCAAACGGGGGAATCGGGTCTATGTGAAGTGGTTGGGTTTTGATAGTTCGCACAATAGCAGGATAAATAAAACAGCCATGTAACATAATTTGTATGTATTTTCCGAATTACAATAAAAGATTTGAATATACAAATATTTCCACACTTATCTCCTTTGCACGCACATGTGCCGTACTCGATGCCATGAAAATAATAATAATAATAATAATAATCTGCAATTTTTCCATACGATTATTACACATTTTTTTTTTCATTTTCAGAAAACTTTTTTTCATTTTCAGAAAACTTCTTTTCGTTTTCAGAAAACTTATTTTCATTTCTTGAAAACTTTTTTCACGTGTTAATCAAATGGGAAAAAAAGTTTTCGGAACACTTTTTTTCATTTTCTGAAAACTTTTTATCGTTTTCTGAAAACTTCTCACGTGGTAAACGAATAAAAATGAATCATTTCTCAATATGTTGATAATAAATAAGTAAATAAATAAGTGAACAAATAAATAAATAAATAAGCAAATAAATGTTAAGTATATGTATTCACATTTTCAAATCCAGTCTAAATCGTTTCCGCATGATGGCGGATCGCCCGAGGCGTCAAGCGTAAATATTCACAATAATTAAACGTGTACAGTTTTATCCTATAGCTATCAGGGGGCTGGGACAAACCCCCAAGGTAGGGTGTCGGTCTGTCCAGGTATCAATATGGAATCTCAAGCTTTTTCACATCATGTAGAGTGGCAGGGAATTTGATACCTGTACAGTCCAACTCGGAGATAAAGCGGCGATAATGGCTAGTTCTATCGGTGGGGGTGATGGCCGGGTGGCGGGCTGCAGTGATGGGCCAGAGAAGGCATCTTTCATCTTTGTTTTTCACGTTCACCACCGCCCTCTTCCGCTGAATGTCCTTGGGCAGCTCAACGAATGTCGAAAGCCCCGCAGCGAGAGGCTGGTACCGGTTGATATGTCCGAGATTCGTTACAACTCCCGTTCGGAATTGGTTGGCGAAAGTTCGATCTCCAGCACGCCTGCTTTCATCCCCTCGCGGATGAATTTTTGTAGAGGTGGTGGTTGGGGATCGCATAGTTTACACTGTCCAACAGTGGTTTTGTTGCTCTTGATATTTGAGTCGTCTTAGAAAGATTCGATGTCAACGACCTTAGGAGTAAGCGTAGTTTTTCGAAATTGGCTCTAGTTATTTATTTTATCGACATTTTCATATACGACTCAAAAAAGCAATGTTCAGGTGAAAAATTCAATTTCTTTTTTTTAATATCTAAAGTTTATCAAAAAAATACTATCAATAACCTCAGTTATGCTTACTTTATTCGGGCAGAAGTATAAAAAATGTAAGAAATATAATACTTTGTTGTTCTCGCCATGAAAAAGAGGGCACAACAAGTTTCTTCGAAAGGGGGGGGGGGGGGGGGGGGGGGGTTATGGGGTGTTCCGAAAAAAAATTAAAAAATTTCTCTCAAACACGTATCAAACTTTCGGTAGAGCATCTTATATAGAATATCTCAGCCAAATACGAGCTTTTAACATTGATTTTTTTCCATTTTCCATTTAAATAACAGGTAAAAAAATTTAGGAAAAAATATATCTCATAAACGTCTGACATATAAACCATCTAAACGTACATCTAATGAACTATCTGTATTAACTTCTTAAGATTCTTATAGGAAATTTCACGCTCTATAAAAAACTACTGATATAGAGCTTTAACCGTTCAAGAGAAATTCGCCTTTAAACATTGGGTCATCTCGAATACAATACTACAATAACATGAAAACCAGAGCCAATCTAATATAATCATAATTATATTCGTAAGTTTTACGTTCTCAAACACCAGGATTCACAGAAAAAATCAGAGCAACAAAAAAAAGTATTTATTTTGTAGAGCTGTGTTATTTATGGCACATAACCGCATGAAAATTCGAGCTTGTTGAATTCCCCACCAAGATATTTCATTTGCAGGCGATTTTGCCCAGCCATGTTGCACATTTCAGCCAGCTGATTTGTATCCTCTTGCAGGACCCTTGCGATTCTCGGTGGTAAGAAGACGTTGTAATCTTCATCGATCGTCGCCAGAACACATACCCCAAATTTCGTTTTGACCAGCCGTAAGCCCGTGATGTTGTACGCCGCTCCAATTTCAAGTTCCGACATCTTCTTGGTTGGCGGATTCTCCAGACGGCCGACGTGGTTAACTTTTGTTAGATCCATCGCGTTTCAATCGGTTTCTTGTTTTTCACTAGTAAGAGCAGTTCACGACGCGAAGAGACGATGAGACCAGCGTCATCATCGGAATAGGCCCACGTTTTATATACCACTCACCCCATCGAGTGGGAAATAAGCCTGGAGATGAACTATTAGCGTAAAAGTTTACGGATCACCATCAACATTCCCAAGCCTATCTAATTGCGGTGTCACCGCCCGGTCGATTAGCACAAAAGAATGTATTCGAAGTATGGTGAAAATATTATTTTCGCTCTGAGGGCGAACACTGCTGCAGTCGTTGAACGTTTTCAGGCGCACAATCATACGTCGGGACGTATCTTATTCCTCGCTGATCTGACGACGCTCGATCCAATTGGCTTCGCGTTCATCGTCATCTGGTTCGATGTCCGAAACGATCGCGATCACCTCATTTCCCCCATTTTTGAAAATGCAGGATTAATGTTATGTCCTGAACATATACCCTGTGCTGTCTGCGCGGTTGCGCACGATCTCTCCGGACACATTGAACGAGTCCCCGAAGATCTTGGAGCGAAAACTCCGAAGTCGCGTCGCTGAATCCTATAATTATTTCTTCGCCGGTAAACTGGTTATTACGTATCATGATGATTTTAGCGCTTTCGTCTCACAAGAATTATAGAAGGGTAATTTCACAGGGAAAAGTTGACGCGAGGGATTTTATTAAAAGTGAGAATCGTAACCGGACAAATTGTGGAAAACTATTGGAATTGTGTGCGGCTCTCTGAAATTCAAATCACACCGATTATGAGCAGGAGCACGATATTTACCCGTGAAGTTACAGTGGTCGTGGCACTTTTTCTCCCCAGGGGTAAACGGCTTTTCGCAAATGTGGCAATTCTTTGCGCGCATATGACAATCGTGTTGCACTTGGGTAAGGTAAGAATTTGGGAGAGTGATAGTCAAAGCAAACTATTAGCGCGAGTGAAAGTTTACGGATTGTCGTCAACATTCCCCGACCCATCTAATAGTAGTGAACATTCTCGGCCTATCTAATTGCGATGTCGCCAGCCGGTAGATTAACGCAAAAGAATGTATTCGAAGTATGCGGAAAATATTATTTTTCGCCTGGGGCAAACTATTGGCGCGAAAGTTTACGGGTAACGACGAAAAATCAAAATGGCTATTCGTCAGACCAAGAAATATATCACATTATCAAACTGTCTGACGATAAAAATCAAAATGGCTGCTGATCCGACTGAGCAAAAATCAAAATGGCCACCGTCAGACGGTAAAATCGGTCGATTATACTGGTGACGTCAAAGCGAAAATCATATTATCAAACTGTCGGACGATGAAAATCAAAATGGCCGCTGTCTGAATGGCTGCTCGTCAGACGGCAAAATCGGCCGAGTATGCTGATGACCTCATAGCGAAAATCATATTATCAAACTATCGGACGATGAAAAATCAAAATGGCTGCTCATCCGGCTAAGCAAAAATCGAAATGGCCGCTGTGTGAATGGCCGCTCGTCTGACTAAGCAAAAATGAAAATGGCCGCCATCAAAAAATCAAATATGGCCGCCGTCAAAATGGCCGCCATCAAAAAATCAAAATGGCCACCATCAAAAAAATCAAAATGGCCGTCATCAAAATGGCCGCCGTCGAAATGACTGCCATTTTCAAAATGGCCGTCGTGGGCACGTCAGCCGGTTACGTCACATCCGGCAAAAATCAAAATGGCGACTGCTGACGTCTTTGGGAAAGGCTTGCTATAGTGGGGGTAACATACCGGCTGCACGGGAGGGTGATGGGGGGGAGCCGGCACGCCGCCATGTTTTGATCTAGAACTCTCATATCTATACTACTGAGCTGATAAGGAAGAAAATGTTTGTTTTATTAACCAAGCCTCATGAACCTCACGAATAGTTCTGAGTAGCTCTAAAGAAATGTTCGATTCTTCCTCACGGCAACGGGAACTGACTCGGGCGAAAGAAGTTTCTGGGGAAACTCGCAAATAAACAATTAAATCTACTCTGAGTTCAAACGAGCGAAGGAGAAGATCGAAATTTTTCATCAATCAATGAGATTCGAAGTCAACTTCGAACTAAATATCAAGTGAAAAATGTAAAATAAATTTATTTGAAAAACAAAAGGATTGACATCGATTATTTGTACTTATAAACCACACGCAGTAGACTCTATATCTCTACATGTAGATATACGTAAAAAAAATCTGAAAATAATAACTATAGCAAAATAAGTCGCCGAATGCAATCGGGGTTGCATGGCATCGGGAGTTTTGTACATGTGGGTGGATTCGTTTACGAAAACAATCTGAGCAGACCTGCATAGGGAGCCAATAGCAATGTCGGGTTAATCGAAAACAACCGATCAACAGTTGCAGACCTGTCATCAAATCAGCATAAATGAATTCACCTGTCTGATAGACAATGTATAAGGAAATAGTGAGGCGCGCAGCGCCGAGGTGGGGTTGGCGCGCGAAGCACGCAGGGGAGAAGCCCCTAGTATTGACATAAATAAACAAATATACATGTGTATATGTATATAATATATATACTGTGACGTGGATTTTTCCCGCTTCTCGTTCAGTCGGAGAAAATGACCGAGAACTTACCGCATGCGCAATAATTCAGCGTCCACGATGTACCCCGGATCTAAAAACAATATCGCGAAGTTTTGTTGGGCGTCTGGCGTGGTCAACATGCCTCGAAATCATTAATGCGCTATACCTCGGGAATACACTCGGTAGTTCAGTACCGCGGAGAGGGGAGGGTTAATTTTCGGAAAGAGAGAGAGACACTCGAAAATCACACGCTACTTAACAAAAGAAGTAAAATAAAATCCTATATTTCACAATAGCGGTGCTACAAGAACAACAAAAAAATTAATCCAAAAGTCGCTCGTTGCGATTCTAAAAATAAACAGAAAATTACACGTAACCTACACTATTCCTTACTCTACTGAGCTCGCAGCTCCCTAACTAAAATGTCACTCAACAATCACAAAATCTCCATACGCTATTCTCAATTTGCAGAGTCGCCATTTCTTCTTCACAGCGATAATTGCTCGAAACGAAACTAAAACTACTTTCTCGACGGTGCGCCGTTGGGCTACCAAACAGACGGCGTCCTCAATCTCGCCCGAGATCTCACCCGACTCGGAGCTTCGACGTTACAGCGAGCTGCCTTAAATCTAACGTGACAACTTCATTTAACCTAAAGCTTATTTCAACTAAACAGATCCTCAAACGCCACTATATTTCAGACGCAACTAAAACTCAATGTTCGAACTTCTCATCTCAACCCCTGCTCAACGCAACGGCAATTTCAACTATACATCACCTCAACTCGACTGAACACTATCTCAAATAAACGGCACCTTAACTAAGCGCAAGCATCACTACATGTCACTCTAACTAAACACAATTTCAAGGTAACACAACTCAATTAACATCATCTTAACTAAACGGGTACAGAACTAAGCGCAGGCGCAACTAAACGTAACCTCAACTATTCGCTATCGCAACGCATCCGAAATCAAACCTTCTCAAAATCCTCGAAAACGTTATTCGCTAATCCGAGCACTCCAATTCGGCACTCCCCGACCTACTCGAGAGGTGACACTGAAAAACTCGATAACGCGGCTTGACCCTATACAGCGGAATTCGGCTGTACTTAATTTCATAAATGAGAGGGACTCAACTAAAACCCGTGACTCTACTCAATTTTCTCAAGAACTCGAAATTTACTCTACTCTAACACGCGTACTCAAGCTACTGTCATCACGCAAAAGAATTTTGAGTACTTTTCTACAACGCAAATCCAAACCGGCTATCCGTTATGCGGCAAGCCTTTTTGTAATTATGCTTGAAATTCAATCGCGGAGATAGAAGCAACGCTTACCTTCTACATCCTTGCAACTCTCTTTCCATTCCCCTTGCGATTTTCGGGCGACTTCATTACTTCGCGAAACTCCCCCAAACGTGACTACTTATCACGACCGCCAGAACAAGAGTCGTTTCAAAAACCTACGGCCTGCTGCAATACATATCTCGATACGCCATCCCATACGTGACGTCATACCGACAAGAATACGCAATAATCGATCCGTCAACGATTTCGTCGATTGCGCAATTCGAGGCGCACCTTTAATAGCATCGCGGCGCAGAACTTAACGCTAAATCGCAATCTCGTCCTCCGCGCAAATCCATGACGTCTCGGTAGTGAGCGTAGTGCTCCCTCGTCGCTAGTCGGTCCATCGCAAGTTGAGAAGGGGGAGAGGCTGCGGCGCGCCGGCTGCCAGCGGGTATCGCGTCCACCTTGGATGCCCGCGATGCGGGGATCTGCGTCGGCTCCCCCTCCGCAGCCTCGACATCCTTCCTTCGCAATTGTTGCTAGTCCGCCACTCCGCAATTTCCTCGAATTCGGTGCCGACTTCTGCCTGATGCCGGGGTAATTTGAAAAATAAAACAACAAGAAAAACCTGAAATATCTTACCCCATTCGCTAAGGTGTCCCCTCTCGTAGTTTCGGATGCGTGACTCTAGTCCTGGCGCTCTTTTGCAAAGACTTCGCGACTCAATTTCGAGAATTCCTAAATTTTGGTTCCGCCCAGGGTTCACGGAACCCCTTGTCACGGGCATCAAAAATGCCACGTTACAATACATACAGGGTGAGTTACTTAAAACGTACAGAATGGGAGGAGCTCAGTTGACGAATTAGGCCGTCGCCCTCAGCCAATCTGGCTTATGTTTAGTATAGCGTCGAAAAGTTAATAGTGTTGTTATTGAAGCAAGGTTGGGAATCTACATGTACGTCACCACTATGTATAAGAAACAATAATGACGTATGACAACAAAGGAAAAACGACAGTACGAAATGTCAACATTTAGGTTTATGTAGTCAGGGCAGCTAGGTGATCTAGTGAAGTAAGTCTCCGGTAAAGGATCTCTAAATACCAGGTTCGATTCCTGGCTCCGTCGTTAATTTTTCAACTCGCCTGAAAATTTTGAAATTGTTTTCTTATCTAGCAAATTTTTCTCGCCAACAATATGATATGTTGTATTTCATATAAGCAATAATAAACGGCCGGGCCGTTTAAGTGGTTAAGCGAATTAAATTTAATTCACATAAATATCCACATATAGCACATGTGTACACATACCAACAAGCTTTACACACATGTCAAAATTGTGTCTCCTCGCGACGAATCTCAAATATCCAATATGTAAACATATTCAATGGCACACGAAGACAACAATCTTCGAAATACAGGTGATGAGAGAAATTAACGACACTGTAGTCAGGGCGGCTAGGTGGTCTAGTGGAGTAAGTCTCCGGTAAAGCATCTCTAGATACCAGGTTCGATTCCTGGCTCCGTTGTTAATTTTTCAACTCACCTGAAAATTTCGAAATTGTTCTCTTATTTAGGATTATGTTGGCATATGAATGTCATGTTTACTCATAGGCCTAGCAAAGCATAGATTAATCAGTATGATCAAAGGAATCGAACGTATCTGACATACATGGGGATGGCCCCTTATAGTGTAGGTAAATATACGGGTATGCTACTTGTTTACGGTGAGTGCCGAAAAAGTGTCGCGCTTGCTGCAAGAGTCTATACACTGTAAAAAATTTGTGGTGTAAACAAGCTCGGAGTTGTTGTTTAGGAATTTTGGTGTCACAAACAACACCAATAAAGTGTATGAAAGACTCCGGCGATGTTGTAGTAATTAAAAATGGTGTAACCTTAACTAAATCAACACCATCTGCAGTGTTTAAGTCATACTGACACCTTTTGGTGCAATTTCAATGACTAAGGTGTTGATTCAGCCTCTTCAGAAGTTAGTAAATAAGCTCGGATTTATTGGCTGGGAATTTCGGTGTCACGAATAACACCAATAAAGTTTATGAAATACTCCGGCAATGTTGTTGGGATTAAAAATGATGTCATCTTACGTGAATCAACACCATCTGCAGTTTTTTACTCAAACAGACACCTTTCGGTGCAATTTGAATGATTAAGGTGTTGATTTACCCTCTTCAGAAGTTAGTATATCTTCAAAATAAAAATTGTCATAGTCACAATGAGCCTCGTCTGTGGTATGAGGTATATTCACTGTCTAGATGTCGGAAATCTTCGTACATAACTTGAGAATTATATTCTGTGATTATATCTCACCGTGCGCGAGATTACTCGCGAAAAAAATAGTCCGCCATAACACAATAAAATTAAATAAAAACAAACAAATTACAATTCGAATTTAATCCAATAAGATTATATCAGATTATACGCATGTATGTATAAATTAGTATATATTATATGGGCAACATTTATTCGTTAATTCAAAATTTAGCACTATATGGTGTCGAAAATGACGAGTTGCGTGTGTTTAACAAGCGGCTTTAGGATGACCGTGAGCCAGCCCTCGATCTTCCCATTATCACACTGCAGGTTCCAAGTTCACGGAATAAAAAAATAATAATATCCAATTCGAATTTCGAACTACAAATTCAGATTCGTGATTGATGTGTCGAAAGCCCTTGGATACCATATTACATGAAGATATTATGATTTTCTTTTATTTTGAACCACTATAATGGATCCACCATTATAAATTTGGGAATTCTGACCTTGGATTTGTTATCGGTGACCTAAAAAACCTCCGCCTACTAATTTCTACCAAAATCCGAATATTTTTAGATTTTATTCCACCATATTGGATTCGCCATTTTAGATTTTGCAAATCTGATCCCATATTCGTACTCAGCGACCCCAGAAATCTCATGGTACCAATTTTCATTTAAATCCGTTGATCCATTCTCAAGATATTTTTATTTTATTTTTCGGAGATTTGTTATTCGAATAATTCAAAAAGTACTGAACCTATCAAAGCAAAAATCTGATCAGTTCTAAGTTTTGAAAAGCCGCGTCGATTGCGACCAAAATCATTGAAATGCCGTGCTTCGTTTTTGAGATATCGTCGGACAAAAAAATTGATCACATACATATATACATACATACATACACACACGGTCGTCCATCCGAAAGCGGTCGAAGATGATTCTCTAGATCTTGAAACGTCAAGATTTAGTGAACACTTAACTTTTCATTTTCGGGGTGATTACAATAATTTCCTTTTTTCTCCGAAAACGGAGAAACGGGAAGTTAAAAAGCACCAAATAGTGTTGCTTCCAAACCGCAATGCAGTCTACAGAAGTTTTATAGAAGTTCACACCGTCGATTGTTTACAACGTGTTGGTTTGACGGCGATGGTGTCAACCTCAAAATCCAAGTCTGTCACAGAATTACGTGTACACCGACACAGTGTTACTTTGACACCGATGGTGTCAATCTGATATCGAAACCTCTTACGCGTACAAGTTTGAACATGCCGCAAGTCCTTAGCCCGCAGTCAGAAAAGCTCATTGTCAGTTTCCTCCACGCGCGCTTACAAGCAGTCGCGTCGCATTTCAGGTAAAACGTGTTGTCTGCCTCATGTATAGTTCTAATTATGTCGGAATTAGATTTTGTCAATGTTTTTACCGTGACTTTGCTTAATATGGATGGCCCTGAAATTGAAAATCTGTTGATTAATAATGCGCAGCAAGCATCAAATGTACAGGATGCACCGGATAGTGGTGATATTGTTCTCGGGATATCTTTCCAGTTGCAAAAGGGACGATACAACGGGGAGACTAAATGGATAAAAGTGCTCACTCCCATTGGCGAGCCCTTGGAATAGAATGATTTTATTATTGCAGGTAAGTGTTATTAAATAATATTTTCCAATAAATCGTTATATGCTATTTTCTGTTCATCCAACACTATTTGGTGTTCTCTGAATAGTATCTAGGGTTCTTTCAACGCTATATGGTGTTATTTTAAACCATTTGGTGCTGACTTGTATAATTGAGTACCAACCAAGTATTATCATTTCATTCTGCGTACTGAATTACCACAACGCTCAGTGTACACTAACCTATCTCCATTTGGTGAATTTATTGGAAATAAATTATTAAATTGGAATAAAGTACTGCCACATTCTAGTCGGCATTGGCTTTGAAAAAATTTTTGAATTAACATACTTTATCTATGTATAACTCAAACTTTAGCCCGATATTTTTTACAGGATCATAAACAGTAGCGAATTGTTTGTGTGTTAATAAAACTATCTAGCATTTACTGATTTAAATTTCAGGAAATATTCTATGACCCTGAAGGCCGGTCAGGTTACATCTCCTGGAGACTGCGCACCCTCAATAGACGTCGTCAGGTGCCTAGTAAAGAAGTTAAAATTGAGCAGAAAGAAAACGTTCAACCCCGAAAATGTGTACCCTCACAATGAGGAAAGTGTGCAAGGACAGTTGATCTTCCTCCGCAGTGTCTGTCCTAAGATACAAAAGAAAGAAATTTTATTGGCACAGGCGGAGGCACATTTGATAGGTATGACAATTTTATATCTGAATTTTTGTTAGCGAGAAGCGATTTTCAATTTAATCCATCCGATAGAATATTCGTGGTGAACAAAGTAGTTTCTGGATTTCTTTATAAAGTCGGATTTTTAATTGCAACCCATATTGATGAACAGACGGATCTACCCGTATTTCAGGTTAACACTCATATCTTTGTACATCGCAATGTACCATTCGTTATCTGTACCAAATGTAAGACAAAATATTTTAGTGACGAGTACCATATGCTTTTGTAGTCGAACCCAAAATAATAAAGACCTATAGTTTAATCGATCTCAATCTGTTGAATCATAAGTATGCCTATGAATTTCATCAAAGTTATCACAAAACTACTACGTTTAGAGTGCCGAAATGTCATATTTTTTAAACGTACCTATATGCTACTATTTTCATTATTATCATAATTATAATCTATATATTGTACTATTAGTATTTACGCCTTTTCATGTCAATTAATTCATATGTTCGTATAAATGCATACGGTATTGGAAAGTTTCTATTCCGCAGAAAGGAAAGTACAAACAATAATGATTAATTATTATTTAGCCAATCTGTTGTTAAAGAGAAAATAAGTTTTGTACTTTTGATATCAAATATGTAATATGTAAGATTATTCTAAGGTCCATGTATATATTTGTATATGTATATATTTGAAAGCACATGTATGGTGTTTACCTGTATGACAGAAATTATATATTGTAAAAGAATATTCCTTTTCGACGTCAAGTGTAATATGTAAAATACTCTTGTGAAAAAATGCAAAAAGTGTTTGTTGTTCAAGTTGTTTAATAAATGTTTTATTGTCGTTTTTACCGTTTCACTCTTAAACTAAGAAAAAAAATGTTTCACAAGAAAAAAGCATTTTTTTTTTATTGTTTTTCGTCAGCAAAATAAAATGAAATATTCTTGAAAAAAAGAAAATCAACAATGCTAATTGTCGGCCCACTTTCGGACTGGGAAGAAAAGTTTTGTTTTGGGTCCTAGTTTTTGTGAAAAAAAATCGTCAATTGAAAAACGATCCCTCTTCATGTTTTCTCACAATTTTATGATTTTTGAGCTCGTGCAACCCCTTAAAAATGGAATAAAAATTTCCAAAAATTTGAGGTCGTATTTTGGGCCAAACAGAACCCAAAATAAATTGGACATCAAAATCGGAAGGGGTCAGGCTAATGGCCCGGCGAATTAATATGGAATGCCCCATATATATATGTTGCATCGCAGTCGAAGACGAAGTCCGGACGACGCACTCGACCTTTTTATGACGTTTATGGAGGGTCATAAGTCGAACATCGAGTGACCAGATGTCGTCAGGATGTTTAAGAAATACTTAGCCTGTTGGGGGTGCGTGGTGCAGGTACCACGAGTGGGTTGTATCGCGTAAAGGCCTAGGACATAAAGAATAAAGAAGGACGATGAGGTCTCAGGCTTTTGGGGAATGCATTCCTGGCACTCTCGCTCGAGTCATCGAGTCAGAAAGAACATATTTTGAAAAGGCTCTGCGCGATACACTCCGCTAGCACCACCATCGAGAGATCGCTTTATAACGTTTATTTTGCATCTTTTAATCTATGTATCAAATCATCTAATAAATTCTGTACGCTGTGTCACTGTGGCCGTCAGTGAGATATTTATTGTGTCTTGAGAGCACACTCTTGCTCTCTCTATTTTATTTTTAACATACATTATTTAGGCGTTTCTGACATATATATATATATATATATATATATATATATTGTGACGTAGTATTTCGTACCCCGTCACTTTGTTTAATTATCGCATTTCCCTAGGTGCAAATATCGCTAAAAATAACGAAAGCACGTCTGAGGCCAATACTCCAAAAATGAACGACTAATTATCTTTAAGTTGAATTCTCTTTACTAAGCTAATTGTATGCTATTTTCTAATTCTGTAATGCTCTACGAGAACCATCCGCGAGACCTTCGCGTCAAGATACCAGGACACTGCCTGACAGGGGTCACGTACCAGCTCAACATCGACCACCACCGACTACAGACGAACGAATACCGCTGAAACCACTCCCGATGGATGCCTATCTAGTTGTCAAACAGGGTCGTGCGTGATGCACAACAGCACCTCCAACTATTTGAGACTTATCGGCCAGGAGCCGAACCACAAACGAATGCTTCTACCGCTCGGATGCATCGTCAGGCGGCGTACAGGGCTGTGCGTCACAAACACAACAAAGCCTCCCGTCGACGATACTTATCAGCCTGGAGCTGAACCGACCCTAACATCTACTAAGTCGTTGACTATCCAATAGAAGACGGCTTTCTCTTCACGAACCGTCTTATCGAAGGACTGCGGCGTGGAATAGGCTAATGATATGCTGACCACGTGGATCTGGTGGATCTAGTGTGGGGATCCGGGTTGAGGGCCATCACCACCAGATCGTTCCGGCATGAGGGCTTCGATGAGCGAGGGCCGGGATGCAGCGCCGACGAAATAGCTACAACGGGGAGTACCAGTAAAGCAAGGAGTGAGTTACAGTCTGTCGCAAGTCCAGGAGACCGGTGACGTAACATTGCCGCACACCTCAATATCGCAATACATGAGCAGTACGACCCCCCCCCCCCCCCTCACCAACGATACCGCATAGCTGCAGGAAAACATCTCTAACCACCTTCCGACGTCCCGATACCTCGATACCTGTCGTCGAGGGAAAAGAAAAACAAGCGGCGAGGGATTATCGCCGCCTATCCGTGGACCAAGCCACGCGACCTGCAGGTCCAATTAAAATACCGCAAATTTTAGGAAGAATCACGTGACAGCAGCTCGACGAAAATCAGGATCATCGCTCATCTCGTCACTCTACGTTCAGTTACCGATAACAGCAGACGTGCTTTTAGTAACCGCTCTTTTAGTAACTCTACTGCTAGTTTTGCATTTGATTAATCCTACCTTCAGCTTCCGTGAATCGTACTAGTGTTCCTGTCATCGCTAATTACCGCTACCTTATCGCATTCTCTCGCACCTGCTATATCTTCTTTTACGGAAGTGAGGTTCCTTTTCTATTTTGTGAAGCTACGAGATTACTTGCAATATATCATACCTTTACCTTTATCTCTTTCTCTCTTTACCTTGCAGTTGGTCTGCTTGAGCCAATTGGGCTCGTATCTTTTCTCTTTATCTTGCAGTTGGTCTGCTTGAGCCACCTGGGCTCGTACCTTATTCTCTCTTATCTCTTATCTTGTCCCTCTCTCTGTCTTATTGCAAGTAACTTCGCGACTGATTGACTATTACTTACGCATTGTAGTGACTATCGCTTTATCTTATTATCTTTCTCTTCTAGAATATTTGAATGTCTAATATCGCTGTTTAGCAGCGCGTTCCGTTGAAGGATCAATTTTTATCTTAGCTACTGAGCATTGCTATTTTGTTATATTTTCTCTGATTAGTGTCTATCTGTCTCTTTACCTATTATCGTTGATTATCGTATCTTAGTGAGTGTACCGCGGGAGCGATCTTATATCGCTGCGCGGTCCCGTTCGTCGTTTATTTGACATTGGAGTATTGTGCCGTATCGCATAACATCTTTTTCATTATTTTCTTCGCTAATATCGCTGATCGTAGTTGTCCGTAGTCTATTTGGTTTGCCGTACGTTGCATATTAATTATCTTGAATATTGTTTGTCTTATCTTGAATTGCCTTTTATCGTACCGAATATTATCTCTCTTTCTCTCGCACTTACCGCAAACTAGAGACTACGTATTATCTGTTATTCTCTATATTTTATGATAATTTTCTATTTGACTTGTCGCTTGAATTTACCTTGTAACTCATAATTCCCTGGCTGCCTATTTCTGATCATTCTGGTAATGTGATAACTATTACAATTGTTGTATTTCGCATGTGTTTATAATCGCATCTCATATTTTATGATTTATTTGCTTACCGCTTAATTTAAATACAGTATATCTTTTTCTGTTCTGCCTATCTATCATAAAACCGTGTTAATCGTTACCTTTAGTATCGCGAGCTTGCGCATATTTCCCGCTTATTCGGAAAACGTTCCGTTATTTGTTAACTCCCTCGCTTAACCTTTCTCTGGCTGTAAATATTGCTAATTATCGCATTTATCGTAATTGTATCTCAATCTCTTCAGCTGCTTGCTTGTCATTAAACTTATCGCTTCTTGCTTAATATATTTGATATTATTCCTGCTTCACCTGTTTCCTATTTTATCTATTGGATTCGACTCCGCCCCTCTACCATTATTTTGTCTCTCTGAGCGAACTGTGCAAAACCGTCGTAGAACCTGACCTTACCTTTATCTATTACCTTTACCTTTACCTTTGTCGTTTTCTCTAATTATCTATTTTTGACGCATGTGCGTCTGGCGCCCAACAATCGTATCTTGCTCCCTTAGTATCTCTCTCTCTATCTAATTATTCAGGTTAGTGACTGCGCCGTAGGGTAACCAATTATCGTTCTATCGTTTTACCCTCAACCTTATAAAAATATTGGTTACAATATATATATATATACAGGGTGTCCCTAAATTGCCTCCCACGGACTAGCCAGCATGATACCTTGTTGAAATCCAACCGAGAATTTCTTTTCCGGAAGCTCGTCCGACGCATAGTTTTTGAATTATAAGCGACAACGCTAGGCCAATCAGAGTGCACCATTTCATCTAGATTTGCCGCCACGGAAATTGCTGTTTTGTTCGTCTGGGTAAATTATTATTATTCGTTTACGAATTAAATATCGGCACCTCCCCTCTCTCGCTGCTGTACCCCTTCTCGGGCGCTGACCTCGGTATTGTTGCCGCGACACACGCTGCCGGCCGCACATCCATGGGCGCACACTTGTGTGTGTAAACAGAAGCGCATCCTCAAGAATGAGGGATACAGCAGCGAGAGAGGGGAGGTGCCGATATTTAATTCGTAAGCGAATAATAATAATTCACCCAGACGAAAAAAACAGCAATTTCCGTGGCGGCAAATCCAGATGAAATGGTGCACTCTGATTGGCCTAGCGCCATCGCTTATAATTCAAAAACTATGCGTCGGACGAGTTTCCGGAAAAGAAATTCTCGGTTGGATTTTAACGAGGTATTATGCTGGCTAGTCCGTGGGAGGCAATTTAGGGACACCCTGTATATATATATGTATATATATATATTTATATATATATATATATATATATATATATATGTATATATATATATATATATATATATATATATATATATATATATATATATATATATATATATATATTTACATATATTGTGACGTTGCACTACCGCATGCACGTCACAATAAGCCCCAAACCCGCGGAGTGGAGCCGAAGAGGCCCGAGAAGGACCGAGCCCGCGCGGCTGCGACACAAAGGATCAGTCTACTACGAACCGTTGAACGGGAAGGACCGAAACAAAGCCGTGTAAGACACCAGCCAACCAAAGTAAACCAAAGTTGCCAAAGCCGTCAACCTGCAGGTCAGATCCACCCCATAACATGCTCCTCCCTCATCCGGAACCCTCACCCACTCTTCATCGCATCCCACCCCCACCTACTCACACACACACACACACAGACACCCCTACTCGTAATCAGAATAAGTTGGTGTTAAGTATCCGCCATACAGTTAGGGCGAGTCCAGCTGCACCGAGGGAACCGACCTCCTTTGTTAATTGATTGTAAGAGGACGTTTCAAAAATGCAGACACCACTTGTGTCTCTGAACTTCAATGGCTATCCGCTTCTCACCTCGTTCCTCGTCCCCATCCTTCCCAACTTTCGATACCGACCGCCAGTTGTTACAATATATATATCGTGGCATTTTCGATGCGCGTTCTAAACGGCTCCCCGAACCCCAGATGAGACTCGCAATTAGGGATCCCGCGGATCAGACCGCTAATCATTTCGAAAAAGAGCGCCAGGACAAAGGTCACGCATCAGAGACTCTGAGAGGGGACTATTTTCGGTCTAGCGAATACGATTTTTCAGGATTTTTGTTTATTTTTTTGTTTTGAGTAAATGCGACATCATACACGGGATCGGCGGCAAATTCAAAAAGCATTATCGGATCACAGTCGCGATGGATCGCGACGAAAGGAGGGCCACCTAAGAGGCTACGGAGAGAGCGTCAACGGAGAGCTCTGCCGCGAGGGAACCCAAGACGGACGAGATTCCCGTTGGTGGCCGGCGAGCCGTAGCCTCCCCGCACCGCGCTGATGTCAGGTAACCTCGCGAAGTCGTCACCACGCCACTGTCAAACTACGGGATACTGGAGACTGGACAGCCAATCAGCACTCCGCAACAACGGGAACCAACGATAAGTTATTCTATAAGAATTTCGGAAAGAGAACGCCAATGATAGCGGAAGAGTTTTTCACGACGTATAGCGCCTATGTCCGAGGCATGTTCGAATTGCGGCTCCGATTAGCGGAGCTCGACACTTGAGTCCTGGTGACAGTTCGCGATAATCAAGTGTTGACCAGAAAATAAAAAGTTAATTGTGTGCGTCATGGCCGAGATTGGTGTTGGCGAATTCCTGGTGTGGTTGCGAAGCGGTAAGCGCTATTAATTCATTGGGAACGCATTTCGAGTGCAATTTAGATCGGCGCACCGGTCAACGGTTGGCCAGTTCCTTGTTGAGTTAGAGTAGCACTCGAAAGTTGTTTGCCGATCTCCTTGTTGATGGCCGTAGCCTGAGTTCTCGCGATAACACGGAGAGTCGCTTTTGTTTCAAACTGAGTGCAGCCAAACTCTGCTGCATGGGTTCAAGTCGAGTCAGCTTAGGTAAAAGTGTCACCTCTCGTGTAGGTCGCGTATCATCGTGCTTGGACGCTCGGATTAGCGGAGCGATTTGTAAACTTTCGAGAGTTGCAAGTGCGAATTGAGTTAGGATACGTTTCGTCATAGCCATACGATTACCGTGGGTACCGGCGTACTTAAAAATAACAGCTAGAGATGCAATTAGCGTGTCGCATCAGGATTGGCTTTAGTTATTGCTCTTGTGGATGAGCGTTGCAGCCTGGCGATTAATGCTTTATTTTGTAGAGGACGATAGCGGATAGTGCCTCGAGTATGATTTTGGTCCTATTTTTTTGATTTAGTGGTTTACTGTTAAGCGGCGGTTAGCGTTGTGAATAGTAAAAGCCGGTTGCGGTAAGCGCGTCGGGTCAACTTCTGTTTTCGGTTTTTGAGTTACTGGTTATCATTAAGGCAGCGATTAGTGTACGTAGGCATTAGAAGATGTCTAGATTATCATTTTTTTTTCTTTCTGTTTTATTAATTTTTTTTTCTTTCGTTGTTAAATCTAAGTATTTGATTGTGAATTGCGATGAGCAAATTGTGAATTATTATTTCTACTGTTTTGCATTTTGAATCGCGAAGAGCGATTGTTGAGTTATTATTTCCCCCGTTTGTATTTTGAGTCGCAAAGAGCGACGTTCGAATTATAATTTTTTTTATTATTCTTTTGTATTATCGTTGGCTGGAAATATATTATTTTGATTCTATAATAGCTTGATAGAATAACGTGTTGGTGTTGCGTATCTTGCGCTCTCTCTCTCTCCACCCAAAACTTACCCCTCCCCTCTGCGCGGTACTGAGCTATCGAGCATATTCCCGAGGTATAGCGTGTTAACGATTTCGAGGCGTGTTGATCACGCCAGGCGCCAAACAAAATTTCGCGATATTGTTTTTAGATCCAGGGTACATCGTGGACGCCAAATTATTGTGCACGCGGTAAGTTCTCGGTCATTTTCTCCGAGTGGTCGAGGAGCGGGAAAAATCCACGTCGCAATATATCATATATCCATTGATATATGCAAGGATATATATCAACATAAATTATGCAACGAAAAAATAAATGTCAATCAAATACATGTACGCGCGTTGGTAAATCGTAAAGGATTCAATTGAACTTCTGCGATGCTAAATGGAAGAATGCACTGCAGTTACGGAGGATGGTGGAGAGTGCAAAAGGTGTTGAAATAAACCAGTCACAGATTCACAAAATAGCACTTTTAATTTAGTAATAAATTTAGTCTTGTTTAAAAAAGTAAAGTAGTTTATAGACCGGAAGCCCGCAACAAAAAGCACGTATGATCGGTTCATGGCTAAAACTTTTTGAGAAGCTAGCCAGTGTTATAAGTAACAGGGAAACGCAAATATGGCGGCCTGTCAGTGTCATCGTTGCGGTGCGCAATTTTTTGAATATGTCGGAAAAAACCATGCCCTTGGGTGATGAGGTCACAGTCAATTCTTGTTTTATATTGTTCATTCGATAGCCAAAGTCTGAAGGAGCTGTATGCCATACCGATACGGCGTCATAAACTGGCCACCATACCTATTTAAACGTGTCATTTTTTTTGCCTCTTTGAAATACTTGCTCAGAGCTGATTTTTGGAACAGTGATAGAAAACGATGTTTCCTCAACGAATATGACCATGCCAGCCTGATCCGGCGTCATTAAGTACCCGCCACACCGGTTCAAAGATGTCAAGTTTTTCACTTGCCCATATATTATAGGTACGCACCTGTAAAAAACATTTCTTGATTGGTTTTGACGGCTAGAAGACGAATCTATAAGTGCCATACCGATGCCATGTCACTAATACGAGGAATAATCCTGTAAAGTGGTCACATTTTCGAAATAGTAGGTAGATATAATATAATGAGAAGTGTTGTTGGAATCGTGCTGTCTTTTGAATATGAATTAATATTTGAAAAAAAATTGATTCTACAACAAGCATTATCACAAAGTGTGTTTACATATATTTATATTTCAATAATATTATCTATTACCTGGGCGTAAATATCAACAGCTTAGTAAGGTCTTTTTCTTTCTTCGTATTTCTATTTGGTGAACCCCTAGAGGGGAGTCGGGGCGAGATACGAACCTGAGACCCCGGCAGGTGGCACTGGCCGCATAACGTTCCGAGGCTTCGAATCTAACCGTCTTTATTTCGGCATAGTGAAAAGTGAACACTGTAGCAAGCATGAGTGAAAGTTGTGTTAATGAAGATCCAGTGTGTTTTATCTGTCAATCCACCAGGAATGACGATGTTACTTTGTTTAAAACAGAAACGTTTCAGAAGTGCAAGGAGTCGCTATCAATACGCATAGCGTGTAGTTTAAAAGACAGAGATAAGAAACTGCCGGAGCAAATCGATGAAAGTACAGGTTATCACGTGACATGTTATCGTTCTTTTAACGCTATCGGTAAAAAAACTTAAAAAACGTTATAAACAATTACAAGCTTCTGAAAGTGAACATAAAGAGGCACAAACTTCGGAGGCTGCTGAAAAAGACTGCGAATGCCAATTACAGTTTGAAATAATACCAAATACACAAAGCTGATAGATTGTTTTACATTTCCTCTATAATCATATAATTGCATATCAGCGATTTATAACAATTGCAGAAGCCGTAAGATCCGACGAAGAGGACATGGATGAAAGTTCGGATACAGAGGAAGATGATTCGGACGACGATTACGGGAATCAATATTGTTACACCTTCTCCATGGATGAAAGTATCAATGGAGACGATAGCTCTGAAGACGATAATGATTGAAAAGCAATCTGCAGTCATATAAATGAAAATTTATTTACTTTATTATCTCGAATAGCTCCGATAGCCTTCAGCGCAGTGACATTTCCAGAAAAAATTTAAAAAAAAAAAAAAATTTCAACAAATATATCATTTTATTGAATAAAGTATACATTTGTCATATAATACGTTGCAAATTAACCATTTATGTCACTGTTTCATGATTATGAAAATTATCGATTCTCTTTAGAACACTTTAAAAAAAAAGTTATTTTTACCAGTATGGCGGCCATTTAATGACATCCTATCAGTACGGCAGTGCATCTATTCGTGAAAATGGACCATGGAGGTCTTAAAAACCAACCGCCATACTAGTACCTATGATATATGGGCAAGTGAAGAACTTGAAATCTTTGAACCGGTATGGCGGGTACTTAATGACGCCGGATCAGGCTGGCATGGTCATATTCGTTGAGGAAACATCGTTTTCTATCACTGTTCCAAAAATTAGCTCTGAGCAAGTATTTCAAAACGGCAAAAACAAATGACACGTTTAATTAGGTATCTAATGAACAATATAAAACAAGAATTGACTGTGACCTCATCACCCAAGGGCATGGTTTTTTCCGACATATTCAAAAAATTGCGCACCGCAACGATGACACTGACAGGCCGCAAAACTTGCGTTTGCCTGTTACTTATAACACTGGCTAGCTTCTCAAAAAGTTTTAGCCATGAGCCGATTGGCTGCTTGCCGAAAAGCCAACATGAGATAAACCAAGGCGATTTTAAAAGCAAGTACGGTCAGCGTTGCGAGCTTGACGGAAGAGAGAGATAAATTTGCGCTGCGCGACTCACAACGACGTCGACAGACAATAGTATAAGAAAAAAAAGGAGGTGGGAGACAAAGAGGGAGAAAAGTTGGCCCATATTACACGTGCACGAAGTGCAAGAACGCAGCTCAAGCTTCGTCAGCAAAGAACAAAACTCTCCTTCCTCTTGCCTCTCGCGGATGGCGCGTAAGTTAGGTTTCGGCTTAAACATACCTGAATCTGTATCGTTCATATTTACCTGACAATATCGAATTTTTTATAGACGACGCATCTTGAAGATGCTCGATCAATTTATTTTTTCAAAGTTTTTTACGTAACCAACTTTGAGCTGCAAATATTTTGAAAACATTTTGAACTACTTCATTTTCAGTTCTAATTATTTCAGGAATGTTCCTATGAAGAAGTTTTTTTTTTGATTGAGCATTTTTGAAATCACGAATTGAAACTATTCAATGTCTCAAGTTTTGAAAATAACATAAAATTTCTGAAACATCTTTCTCTTTGCTAGAAGCACGTTGAAGATATGTCGAAGGCCTATTTTAAGAGTTTTTGAAAAATTTGGAAGCGGTAATTGGGTTTTAATTAAGAAAAATTGGGCAAGTGCTTGAATACATATTAAAATGAATAATGAAAATGTATCTATCATGAGGTTAGTTACAAACTAACTGGAATGAAAAATAAAAGTTTTGTGAATTTATTTTATATTTTGATAAGCTGTTAACGTAGTCATTCAGTCATACAACTTTTTGAAAATGTGACGAAAAATAGTTTAAAAAATGTTTTAACCTTTGGCATAATATTGACGTACTTATCAAACCATATTTTTCTTCTCAATTTTTGAAACGCTAAATAGTAATTATTGTCAATCATAGTTTCTCAATGTGCTAAAAAGGACGGAAAATATTTGACTTGCACAAGGCAAATTTGGTAATGTTCAGAATTATATATATAACATTATTGAAAAATCAACGGCTGTTTGTCAATAACTGATTTTCAAGGGGAATCATCCGATAGCTTTTAGATTATCAGATCCTGTTTCCAACGCAACTGTGGCGGACACCCGCCACCGGCAAACCGGCGAAAACCCATTAAAATATTTCCGTTTCTCCATGTTTATCTTTTTCTATAGTTCTTTGCAACTAACCTTCGAGTTTCCAGGCCTCGCCTCGCTAGCCGAGGGCTAAGGGTTTGACCGCGCCGGAAATTTCCCTACATGTGGCATTTATGGCGCGACGCGACCCTTGGCCTCGACTCGGGGGGAGCCTGCACTTTTTCTTCATCTCTACCCAGTCTTCGCCACGCTCTTGGCACATACGTATCTATCAACTCGTTTCGCTTATTTTCCCTGCCTTCCGCATTTTCTACTACGCCATCCGAACTGTGTAACCCGATTTTTCTGGCAATAAACAACTTATAAACCATATTCTCTGGCGTCATGCAGTAACTAACCTCCCGACAGCACCACAGCAACATTATCCACAAAGTTAATTTTTATCCTGTCGGCTGTACGTACTACAGTTATCAGAAGGTACTCATAGTTATAATCTGTTACATAGTTATACCTTGCACTGTTGCACATTTGTTTAATTTCGAGAGGTGAGAATTAAATACATTGTTACGTGTCCGAAAGGTGCTGTTGAAAAAGTTGAAGAGGCTGTTCAAAAAGAGACTTGTGGTTTGTTATAGCCACCTACTATAAAAAAAGTACCGAAAATGGTAATCGAAAGTGGTATAGCAAGAAGATAACCCAAGAATCTATTTGCACGTATTTAAAATTGAACATACAGATCACTTTGTCACAAACTACAATCATCCTTATCATGAGAAAATATTTTTTTGGAATATTTATTGTTATAAGTCCGCGTAATAGATTTTTATCATTGTTAAGTGAAAAGCGCGTTAGCCCAAAAAGTACAGGCACGTGGCTTTGGAATTTGATATATGTATCAGAAAAAGTAGAAGCCGTTTGCAAAATCTTTCGGAAACTGAGAGTCTTCTGCGTTCAATGATTCTTTGCTCAAGATTGAGAAAAATTATCAACGCTAGCTATTACCAACGATATGTTTTGGTTTGCAGAACTATGCAAAAGATCTAAGAAACATTAGGAACGTACACTCCGTGTATCACTCAATTCTCGACTTAAAGTAATGCATTTAAAAATTTTTTAAATCTCGAAAGACTTAAGTTCGAGGTGTTTAGATGTGCAAATACGTGTTTTTCGAAACGGGTGTAGCAAGACAAAATATTATAGCGTAAAACGTGGAAAAAATTTAAAATATTTAATTCAGTCAACAACAAATCGACCGCATTACTCAACTCACTGTCATCACTTTTGGAGTTCAGAATTTCAGCAAGGCTGTTGTGAGCTTATCGTCAGCCGCTATAGCAGGCTCAATTCACTCCAACCACGGAAGTCGGACCCGCGGGCGCATGAGCTCGCGCTACGCTGTCACAAAATACAATGTATGCATTTTCACAATGAATATTAATCGCTGACTGAAGATAAACCACTAACGTTCGTCAAACCTCAGAATCACCTTTCTACAAATAAAAATTCCACATTCAACAGTGATTGACATTAGTTTAAACCAGTTTTGCTCTTTGTTACTTATTTTTTTTTCCGACCGTCCATTCCCTGCGTAGAGAATTAGAGAGTAGTTACATATAATCATGTATAGACGACGAGTCCGTCTAGTTGAAGGTCGGAACTAGTTTACTTACTACTAGTCCAGTCATTACGTCGGAAAAATCGGGTTAGAAATGAAAATGAACCAAGAAAGCCACATTTTGGATATTACGTGGGGGGTGGCTAGAAAAGCTCAAGTTAAAATTGTCAACCAAAATGACCTTGTGCGTTTTCCGCCATCTTGAAAAAAGGGTTCAATTTAGTTTTTTCATCATAACTCGGTTCCCCGTTGAGATACGAAATTTTTTTGTATAATATTTTTTTGTTGCTCTTTGCACGATCTACAATTAAGGTCTCATACATTTTTCACGTATCGATCGTCGTTATCGAGATATCGATAATAAAAACCATAAATTTGGGGAGAAAAAATTGTTTTTCGCTATTTCCTTTTTTCTCGTCAAGGATATCGAACAGTGTCCGAAAAGTGTCCGCGATTGGTAATTTGTGAACACTGCGTACATTTTGACAATATTTCTTGGTGAAAAAATAACTATCTTGTCATCAATAACATCATGAAAAGACGAGTGTTTTCTATTATTCTGACTAAAAGATATCGTCAAAGTTTACGAGGTGTCCGCAAATTACCAGTCAGTTTAGGGATTCTTATTACAAAAAGTATCGATAATAATAATAATAGTATTATTATTAATATATATTAGGGTGGGCCAATACCGATGTATTTTTCTTCCTTACCATAAGAAAAAAATAGAAAACTGCGAGGCGGAGGACCTTCCTATTAAAATTAAGAGCTCATACTTGGAGAGAATGTTTTTGAGTTCTCTATGAACCAAATTTTCGGAGTACAAAGTGAAAAAAAAAACAGTAGAAAGAAAAAAAATAAAAGAGAGAGAGAGAAAGAATTATAGATCTCTGATAGGAAATTTGACGTAGAACCATTTTTTCTAATTCAATTACCAAATTCTCAAATTTTCGACCCCTTATGTTTTTCATAATATGTGGAAAAAAAAAATCCTCAGATACGTATATCGTTTTTTATTGATATAGAACCCGTAGAAAGAAATCAACTACATCAAAAATGTGTCGGTCAATTTTTACTGAAATCGGTCCGATTTGTAAAAGAAATATGTATTAAACATATGTACCCAAATTACATAAGTTAGAACATGCAGGAACAACTATATATCTTTATCGTTTGATTAACTTCTGCGACGATTTCTCCTATCGTTTGCATCAAGAAACGGTTTCTAACCATATTTACATTGGTTCAGGTGTATGTTTATTGCGAATCTATTCAGATGACATTATTTTTGACTATGAGATGGAGTTGCATTAGTATTGCTGAATTTGGCTCATTGTCAAATACATTTGCATAGTTGAAAAGTATACGGACTTCTTTCTTCTATATAAAAATTTCAGTCTGTTCCCGTTCGTCACTCCATATCCATAATAATATTCGACTCCGCATAGTCTGGGAACACGCGATGAGCGGTGGTAACATCAGTTCTTGTTGCCTCTACGACTCCGACCGCTTGCCAGATTGGGTTGCGCGTGCAGGAGAGAATACAGAGGGCGCCGCTTGACGACGAATTTATTTCGTCAATTTTCCATAACGCAAAGTCCCATAAGGCTATCAGTCTTTAGAATTAACGGAATTAATGGAGACTTAATAATCGATTTCTGGAACTGATCGGGATTAACAGAGAATTGAATTCAACTAATTTCAATTTGTGCCGGAATGATCTTTTCAGCGTGCAATAATTGTGCCCGTGTATTCACGACCTCTTTTTTCGAAATTTTCAGAGACGCGAAAAATCCCGGGTTCTCCCAAGACTATCATAGTATTCATACTAATCATAGTAACCACAATGATGAGAATATTAATAGTTACTGCATATCGTAGTACGGAATGTATCGCGATAATAGTGATATTATGGGAAACTCAAAATAAACTCGAACTAGCATGAGGGATGAGAAAAAATTAGGTTGACGAGACCAAAAATATTCCGAAATGAAAGAATTAAGTTGAATTGAATTAATTAATTTGGTTTCACAGAAAATTCGAAAGAAAATTGACGAAATTTCTTAGGTTTTAACGTGAATTGGAGTAAGTTATCGAAAATTCTTGGGAAAAAACTAATTCAATCGGATTGAATGAATCAATTTGAACTAACAGAAGAAACAAAAAGGAACTCATTCAAAATATTCAGATATTCACTAGAATCAAAGTGTATTATCGATAATTTATTGTAAAAGTAGATTAGGGGAGGTTGGGGCAAGACGGCGCCCCTAAGCCGGTTATTACTCGATGTGGCTTTCAACCATCGAATCAGTTTACTTTTAACCTATTTCGAACAAATGCATGGACATTTTGATGAAACTCTGAAAAAGAAACTTTACTTCAATTAAAAAAATTATTTGATTAAAAAAAATTATTATTTTCAAATGCTCCTAGTGGCTCATCTTACCCTACAAGTAGAGTCAACTTAGTAGACAATCAGCCTGAAAATGAATGTTCAGGTCGTTTGACCAGAGTTCTTCTCCAACTTCGATCGGGATGGGATGAGTGAGTGAGAGGGTGAATAAATAAACAACACGATTTCGCGGGAAAGACAAGACGCTTGCTTCGGCATAAAAACCCTCACGGTGCAGAGGGAAAATCCGAAGCAAGACAAATGTTTATTAACTGCAAATCAGATTATCATAATACGGGATAATACAGTCGCTGGTGCGTTCCTTGTGAACTAGATTGAATAATCATTCGATGATCTTAAGGTAGTAGCCCGGTGTGACTGGTTCAAAAAATCGATTTTTTTTTTTTTACATTTTTCGGAAGAAAAAAATCTTAAAAATATGCTATAAAAATTTCAGACATAAATTTTAATTATTCTTAAAGTTATAGCTGAAATAAGAGAGCGCGCCGTAGTGTGTATGAAATCGTGTGTATGAAAGCGTCGCTGTCAAATCTGTTGCTAATATTGTGCTTAAAAAGCCAACTCCAAAGAAGCCAGAACTTTACGTAGAGCTCTAAAAGCTGCTGAAAATGACAACTTTGAGGAAACGGAAGGACTGCTCTATGCACCAGGCATAGCTGATTAATGTGAGTATAATTTTATTGAAAAAAATCTGTTGTCAAAACTTTAAAACCGTTTTTCTCAAAACCATGTTTTCGAAAGTTCGGGGAATCACTGACTCAAAACTATTCAACCGATTTAGCTAAAAATTTAACCCGTTATTCTAGACACACATATCTAGATGCCGAACCTTTAAAACATTTAATTTTTTAATTATAAACTATTTTATTTAAACAATTTATGAAGAAAAAAAATTAGATTTTGAGAACTTTTTTCACAAGTCCGCCATTTTGTTTTTTTTTTTTTATTTTTATGTATATTTAAGGTTCGGGACCTAAAATGAAGTCTACAGAATAATAATCTCTTTGAATTTTTTATTTCAGATGACTTTGGAAGGCTGTGTGTTTCCCCGAACCAACTCATCTTTTCTTTGAGGACTCCATATTGACGTCAAAAATTTTAAACAAATTAATGTAAAATTAACTTGAAAAAAATTTTTTTATATACTTCAAAACACCAATAAAAACATGTAAAAACTTTAAAACGATAGCATTTTATTTACTTTTTAAAAAAAAATCATGAAAAAACGTCTAAATTTCGGTCGTCACACCGGACTACTACCTTAAGTCAACTTATGAAACCTCCATGAGAAAACCGCGAACCGCAACCTCCAACGCTAACGTGAAAGCGGGTAAGGGGGAGCGTCAGGGTGGCCCAATGCCATGAAACCTCCATGAGAAAACCGTGAACCGCAACTTCCAACGCTAACGTGGAAGCGGGCAAGGGGGAGCGTCAGGGTGGCCCAATGCCGTGCAAACAGCGGTCCCGACGTCTCGGAAAACCAACGCTGAGGTGCTCGGGCGACAATGTATGTCGCCGCGATGACGCTCGCCCCGGAGACAGGCACCTCCGGTCCAACCGAAGGGTGATCCGCGTCTCCCCAGACTAACTTCAACGCATAAATCTTAAAGCTACGCGGAACACAATAATCGACGCGCGCGGGTGAAGGAAAACCCAACACGTCCTACCTATGAGCGCTCGAGACTAACTGATTTGCGCTGCGCCCTCATCGGCCAAGCTAACGTACGTAACTTGAATCACTATAACGTTGAACTAATTGTAATGTGAAACAAGAAAGTAAATCTGTTGTTGTTGTGACCTTATACGTGGTAAATAGGTACAACATACGAATATAACGAAACTAAAGTATTTACTGTTATGAATTTACAAACTAACGTAATAATAATAAAGTTGCGCGAAGAATGAATAAGTACATTGAATTCTTCATAATTTGACGATAAAAATATTTAAAAAATCTATTTTTCAGAATTTTTGGCTGGTCCATTTTGCCCGAGGTATCTCGCGTAGGGTTAAAAATGAGCTAATATATCAAAATCCCGATAATTTGAGAAAAAAAAAAAAAAATTTTGTGACCAAATTTTTGTAGGGGGCCTTCTTGCCCCAGGGGGGCCGTCTTGCCCCACCCTCCCCTACACACGCTCGATGTCTGTGCCTAGCCGCAATTCACAAATAAACTAACAATGATTCGTGATTTTTATATAAGTCTAATTTGAGGGCAATACGATGGACTACTTTTGTGGGAACCGTTTTTCGCTAAAATGAACATAAAAAAAAACGATGCTAATTTACGGAATTTTCAAATATCTAGAAAAAATTGTAGGCATATCTGCTATCATTTTTCAGGCCAAACTTACAGATGTGGTAACTTGGCATCTCTAATTAACCTGTCAAAAAATTGTCGAACCTTAGGTCCTTGTCGAATGAAGTCATGTACGTTCCGACTAGACTACTCGACTGATGCGGAGTGCTCCAACGAGTTCGATGCCTTATTTTATAGCATTATTTATACCCCGGAGCTTCGGCTAATCAAGTACTGGACAAACGATTACGATGAAATTATTTAGATTTGCTAAAACCACCGTGAGACAGAAACGGAAAATAAATAAATTCTATGAATGAAAATCTGCCTTTCTCTCATGTGACGACTGTCACAAAAATTCAACTGATGAAATGTAAAATGGTCAGGCTCGTAGAGTCTGTAATTTGGTGGGTATACGGAATACCTGCCATACGTACGTAACGACGAATCCTCGCATACTTAATCATTGCATCTAAATAAGAAATCAATCGTCACCCGAAGTTGAGCTGATTTGTTGTTTGGATCGATACGGTGATTTCATAAGATCTTTTATCGATAGACAAGAATCCACGAATAAGCTCAGGCAAGGTATTAGTCGAGGAGGGAATAACTCAACATTTGAGTGCCACAGTAATTCCGCAGGTTGAAATAAATTAGAATAATTCATTTGATTCAACATAATTCTGTTGATTTAGATTAATTCAACTAAATTTAACTTCATTCAACTTGATTCTTTCAATTTAATAATTTTCAACTTTGCCCATCAATTATCGAATTGACTTTAATTCAAGTGAATATCTGAATAACTTCAATTGATTTCTTTTTGTTTCCTCTGTTACTTCAAATTAATTCATTCAATTCGATTGAATTAGTATTTTCCCCAAGAATTTTCGATAACTTACCCCAATTCACGTCAATACCTAAAAATTTCGTCAATTTTTTTCTGAATTTACTGTCAAACCAAATTAATAAATTCATTTTAACTTAATTCCTTCATTTCGGACTATTTTTGGTCTCGTCAACCCAATTTTTTCTTACCCCTCATGCTAGTTCGAGTTTATTTTAGGTTTCCCATAATATCACTATTATTGCGATACATTCCGTACTACGATATGCAGTAACTGTTAATATTCTTATTATTGTGGTTACTATGACTACTATGAATACTATGATAGAGACTTGGGGAGAACCGAGATTTTTCGCGTCTCCGAAAATTGTGAAAAAAGAGGTCGTGAATAAACGGGCACAATTATTGCACGCTGAAAAGATCATTCCGGCACAAATTGAAATTAGTTGAATTCAATTCTCTGTTAATCCCGATCAGTTCCTGTTCGCACAACTTTATTATTATTACGTTAGTTTGTGAAGTCATCACAGTAAATATTTTAGTTTCGTTATATTCGTATGTTGTACCTATTTACCACGTATAAGGTGAATAAAGGGTCACAACAACAGATTTACTTTCTTATTTCACATTAGTATTAGTTCAGCGTTATAGTGATTCCAGCTACGTACGTTCGCTTGGCCGGTGAGGGCGCAGCGCAAGTCAGTTAGGCTCGACCGCTTGAATAGGTAGGACGTGTTAGGTTTTCCTTTACCTGCGCGCGTCGATTACTCTGTTTCGCGTAGTTTTAAGATTTATGCGTTGAAGTTAGTCTGGGGAGACGCGGTTCACCCTTCGGTTGGACCGGAGGTGCCCGTCTCCGGGGCGAGCGTCATCGCGGCGACATACATTGTCGGCCGAGCACTTCAGCGTTGGTTTTCCGAGACGTCGGGACCGCTGTTTGCACGGCATTGGGCCACCCTGACGCTCCCCCTTACCCGCTTTCACGTTAGCGTTGGAGGTTGCGGTTCGCGGTTTTCCCATGGAGGTTTCATAAGTTGACTTAAGATCATCGAAAGATTATTCAATCTAGTTCACAAGGAACGCACCAGCGACTGTATTTTCCCGTATTATGATAATCCGATTTGCAGTTAATAAACATTTCTCTTGCTTCGAGTTTTCCCTCTGCATCGTGAGGGTTTTTATGCCGAAGCAAGCGTCTTGTCTTTCCCGCGAAATCGTGTTATTCATTTATTCACCCTCTCACTCACTCATCTCATCCCGATAGAAGTTAGAGAAGAACTCTGGTCAAACGACCTAAACAGTTCCAGAAATCGACTATTATGTCTCCGTTAATTCCGTTAATTCTCATTAATTCAGGTGATTCTCTGTTAGTTTAAGTAATTCCCATGAATTCAAGTCATTCTCATGGATTCAAGTAATTCTCATTAATGCAAGTGAACTATTTATCAATTCATGGACTATTGACACGTCAATTCGACAAATTACTTCTCCCCCGGTATAAGTCTACGCGTAGTCACTAATAGGTAGGATAATTCTTGCACAAAGGTGAAAGGAGTTATTTCGAATACGATCAAGCGGCCTGAAGTTGTTGAATATTTGCTTGTGTTCAGTGCCTGAGCGTCGTTTTGTGCCCGTGTCATTGCGATCTCCGTGCGAGCCGCGCTCGAACGATTCGTCTCCGCAGGGATGCCAAATTTCGCGTAGATGAGGAGGCGAGCGCGCATCACGCATTTTTTAAAAACAGTCAAGTTCAGTCGTCCGTCTAGTGACGATCGTGAGTGACGCCGTGCGTTCTCTCGTACCACGACCAAAAGACGAGAGGCCCAAATATACTCTCGTATACGTTCGCTCTACGGAGTAAGGTAGATGAGTACGGCCCGAGTGTCTCTCATTCTACACGGGACCGAGTGCCCATACACGCATACCAAGGGTCTTGCACCCTTCCATCATACAACGAGCCCGAGCGCTCTTGGTGTACTACCAACACCAATCATACTCTTATATACGTTCGCTCCTCGGAGTAAGGCAAATGCAAATCATACGAAATTCGATCGAATCGATAAAACAAAAATCGCAATACGAAACGCACTCGAGATCGCGGTGGCATGAGCCAAACGGGTTGTAACCGGCATATACACATTCATATACACAGTCGACACATGCTTTTATACGTTTACAAATACACGTTCATACATCGTGGGTTTTTATGCCGCAAGGCTTTTCCCACAAGAGCCAATAAACATTCATAATTCGATGGCTCAAACGCGAGAGTTTTTTATTCAAGAAAACCTCAACCTCTATCCTTCACACTAATAAAAAAGGTTCAATTCAAAACTACGAGGCAACTTCGCCTATGAAGAAGCTTCGACTATACAGCTTGTCTGTTGTCATTATTGTATTATCTCACTGTTGAAGGAATCTTCTTTCTACGCTGAGACTGCTTCAAGATCTGGAGTTGTTCACACATGTCGTTGATTGTGAGGGATGTACCGTACGTGTAACGCATGCCTGATTGCAGTTAGGTCAGAATTCCGAATTCCGAATTCTAAATTCGCTTCCGAAGGTTCGTTTAAGTAAATTATAATTCTAAGAACAATGAAATAATAATCAATGTAGAGTTTTGAATGTATAAGAGGTAAAAATAACTAAGAAACGTTCCAAAAAAGTTATGTCTTTGGTTGAAGTATTCGCCTTTATTCGTAATTTTTGCCAGAATATCCCGGTTTTGATACAAGTATATCAATAAATTAGCAATTTCCGATAATGAGTTATCACCGGAGTGGTCGGTCAACGATTAGTTACAGCTGATTCATTGGATTTGGATAGTAAAATTTATCGAGCATCAACTGATCGAGCGAGCTATAATTTTTTACCAGTTTAACCGGCCAAATCGCCTAACCACATTAACCTGCCGAATCGGTTTACCAAATCAACCGGCTCAGTCAGATAACGGGTTGAACCGAGAGCTCATTAACCAGGTCTACTAATTTAACCTGTTAAACCGACCAAATTGTACAACAATGATCTCGATAATTTCAACATGTGTTGCTACTCTGGGTCCGCATTACTAAAAATTGGATGTGTGGATTAATTTACAACTAGTGAAAAATTTTTCTTGCAAGTACCCTAAAAATAAACAGAGAGCATTATTTTGACGATTTTGAGCCAGCTTTATTGGGTGAGTAATTGTGGAAGATGTGCCGAGCGCGTCAATTTGTCACGACAGTGATATTCACGTGCCTTCGTTATCACGGTACGATAATTCGGAGTATTTTATAACATGGAATGTTACATTTTCCGATTTATTTTGTGATTTACTTTCATTTTTATTCGTAGATGTGTGTTTCGTAGCATCATCAAGCTGAGGATGCGCTTCTGTTTACACACACGAATGTGCGTCCGTGGGTGCGCGGCCGGCAGCGTGTGCCGCGGCAACAATACCGAGGTTAGCGCCCAAGATGGGGTACAGCAGGGAGAGAGGTGAGGTGCCGATATTCAATTCGTAAACGAATAATAATAATTCACCCAGACGAACAAAACAGCAATTTCCGTGGCGGCAAATCCAGATGAAATGACGCACTCTGATTGGCCTAGCGCTATCGCTTATCTCTCTATCTAATAAAAAAGTTTCAAACAAATGAACGTAGAAAAAGATTATAATAACAATAGTAAAAAAAAAGATTATAATAACAATAGTATACGCATGAAGTTGGCGGTGGGGTGAGATCCCGAAAACAAAACAAAAAGCATCTAGGAAACCCTTTGACAGCTGTCATCGGCTGTTTATGACAAATATCTTCATAGGTATCTGTTTCTGACGCGCAAAAAATGAACATGCAAACGAAAATTATCAAGATGATTCCCGACGGGAATTGTCTTTTTCGCGCGTTGGCGTATTGTGTATACGGCACTCAAGATCGACACGCAGAGGTGGGACTGAGTATCGTTTCAAATATGGTGGATAATTGGTCTACATTTGCGGGTTTTATTACAGGTAATGAGTCAAACGGTGCTGTGATTAGGTCACCTGGTGATTACAAATCACATATGAATAAAAATGGAATGTACGGGGGAGAAGCAGAATTAGCTGCAGCTGCGGACATTTTTAAGATATGTTTAATCGTGTACCGCGAAGAACAAATTCATCCACACCGGATCGGATCACAAAATGAAACACAATTGATGTCTTGCAGAACCAAAATAAAATTCAGATAGTGAGTAATAAGTATGAAAAGTAACAATCAAATAACAGTAAATCTGAATATATCACCAAACAGTCAATAGGACAGCCAGGATTTACGATGACAATGGAAAAAGGAGGAGTTTCAAGCAGCAGACAAGGCGATGAAGATGGTTGATGGTCGGAAGTATCACAAAAGAAAGAGGAAAATAAAATTGTAAGTGCGAAGAACCAAATAAGCCATAGAATAATATCCATCAAATATTCGTATAACCAGGTAAGAGGACGACCAGGATCGATGTTGACCACAAGAGAAAGAGGTGTTTTGCGGAATGAACAGCAACGCAAATATAGAGAAAAAAATAATATAAAGAAGGTGATTTTGGAGAATAACCGGTAGAGCGGTAGCAAAAATAATTCAGCAAGTCAAGGAGATAGATCGATATCAATAGAGAAGGAACACCAATTTTCAACCAACGAATGGAAGCTTAGATTGATGGAAAAAAGAAAAGTAAGCACAGAAGGAATTGAAGTGGACAGCAAGTGCAGACCTGTCATCAAATCAACATGAAGGAATTCGCCTGTCTACTAGACAATGCGTAAGGAAATAGTGAGGCGCGTAGCGCCGAGATGGGGTTGGCGCGCGAAGCGCGCAGGGGCGAAGCCCCTAGTAATTCAAAAACTATGCGTCGGACGAGCTTCCGTAAAAGAAATTCTCGGTTGGATTTTAACGAGGTATCACGCTGGCTAGTCCGTGGGAGGCAATTTAGGGTCGCGTATTGTAACGTTTGCGGCCTTTCTCAAGAGCTGCTCTGCTCGTGGTCCTTATATACCCAGTTTATAATCCCCGTGTTGTTGCCTCGTGGTGTGTAGAGGTTGTCCTGCTCATGTTGATCGAACATGCGTGTACTTGATTACCTGTACGAGTATGTCGGGTAACCGGTACGTTGCAGTATGTTCCTTGTTTATGAATAGAAGATGAAAGTATTTGATTTTATGTTTACCTTAAATGTTTGATTTGTGTTTGTATCGATTCTGTTGACAGTACAAAATATAAATATGTCTGTATCCTGGTTACTGCTAAACGTAATGTAATCTAGCATAATCTTTTTTTCATACCCGCATAACTACATTTCCAACAGTTTCTCCAACAGTTAAACGCTGTGTCATATCTGTAGATTTCTTGTTTTGTGAGTGCCGTTAGTGCGGTCAGTTCTAAGATTCGTTTCGCATCTTGTGTTTGAATCTCAAAGAGCGAATTTAATATTATTTTGTTTCTTTTTTTTTGTATCGCGTCTGATTCAGAATACAACGAATTATTGGTTTTATTCGTTGAGTTGGGCATCAATATCATATGTCAATTCTCTCTCTCTAAAATTACTCCTCCTTTCTCCTCGGCACTGAGCTACTGAGTACAGCAAGAAGCCGAAGATTAGCCAGCTGACGATCGGGAGGCTTCTTAATCACGCTAGGCGCTTAAGGGGTTAGGTGGGTTTCAAAATTTCAAAAAATCGAATTTTTTTTTTTTTTGCTTATCGTATAATTAAATATGTTAAGAATATTCCTTTAAAATTTCAAAACGATCCGAGTCATATTCTAAGAGATATAGCCTTTGGATGTTTCACCCATCAGGCTATAACCGAGCGTGACGCGGTTATATGGAGGCAGATATATCGAGGCAGCTGCTTAGCTATTGTTCGTATATTTTTGTGATGCGAATACTAGGCTTAGGACTTGCCGGATGTAAAAAATTCTGTGGTTTGATGGATATAAGTTCCTCATTCTTGAATGCATCAACGTACAATTTTTATGTTGATAAAATACATGAGTGCGTCATAACTGTTGCCGAATTAATTTTGTTGTCTGCTGCAAATCAAGAAAAAAAATTAACGTGTGATGAAAATAATGTTGAAGATACGACAGATGTTACCGTGTCAGGTGATGGCACGTGGAAAAAACATGGGTTTGCATCATTATACGGTGTAAGTACAATTATTTACATGTTATTTGAATGTAAATCTTCAATCGCGTTTTTCTCGAAACTACATTTTTGAAATCGGTAGTCACGATTTCTCGGAAACTTATGAACCGATCTCTTTCAAATTTTGCACACTTCTTCAAAATAACATTATCTCGTACTTGAACGAAGGAATTTTTTTTTTTTCTATTCCAAGTAATTTTTCACGGCCATGAAGGGTGCAAATTTTACTCAAAATAAGGGTTTTTTGTTTGCAACGCCGCCAAAAATGTAATTTTTGTTTTTTTTTTTTTTCCTTCGTCCAAGTACGAGTTTTAAACATCTACTAAAAGAAAATTTTTGGTTTTTGCATTTCAGATGAATCTGTCATGAGTTATCCTGACTACGCCGAGAGAACTTTTTTTTGAGGGGTCATAGCAGACGACGTGTCCACGCCTTAATTTTCAATATTTTTCAATGAAAATTTCACAAACTATTTATAAAATATGTATCTTTTATGTGTTAAATTGATGGAATGAAATATTCTGTTGATTAAGTAAAAAAAAATTCATAAAAATGTACCTATTTTGAGCTTTTGAAACCCACCTAACCCCTTAACAAAAGATTCCTTTTCCATATTCCATTGCGACTCGCTAAATTATTGTGGTCATATACTTATATTGTAACGCGGATTTGCAATGCATCAGGCCACCTGGAGGATATATATTATAACGAAGTTCTGTTCACGCCCCTTATAATATACCTTACCTTGGCACAGTTGGTGCCATTGTTACGCCCCAAAATACCTTTTTCAAAATTCCGATTTATTCAGTTTCTCACACTACATGTTTTCACATGAATACTTTAATCCTCATATTTTTGTTAAAACCATTCCCACCCCTTTTAGTAAAAGTCACGAAGAGACCGATAACATTTCCCAATATTATCCATCATTCATGGTTAAGTAGAATACAAAGAACTAATCTGAGAAATGCTGCGATCAATCAATCACGAAATCATTTTTTCTGTTGAGATGAATCTTCGTCAATAGTTAGGACAAATCACTAATGCTAAAAGCACAAAATTGACGTAGAATACTCATTAAACAGTATGAATGCATATGTAAAAATCACAATACGATGTCTTTGTCAAAATTTTTATGATAGAATCGGCGAGATTGAGAACCGTCAGAGCATCCAAGCCGCGCTCTGGCGTAGGACTCGATCTACGGATTACCACCAGGGGCCAATCTTGCACTTCATTAGCTAATTAACGCGCGCATTCATAGAACAAAGTTGCAGGTGCGGGCTCTTGGACCCTCATGCCCAAGAAGATGTGTCTTTTGTCTGTGAAGCTGCTAGGTGCGTAGAGGTGAACCCGGCTAGGCCCTTCCGAGCAAGAGTTAGTGTTGGAATATTGTAATTTAGACTGGCCTAATAGTCCCGAGCCTTCTCGAAACCAGAGCTTCTTAATTTACTCTATCAATTGAAAGGACTCTCTATCAACATTTCCCTAATTAAATCTGAGTTTAAAATAATGGGGTAATATCAACTGTTAATAATAACAATCAATTACATTACCGTTTTTAATTCAGGACGATGGGTAGATTACGGGCCGAAAAAACCCCGATTTGTTTCATTTTTGTTGTTTTTGTTGTAATTCTATTGCATTCATACTACCACTTTTTATTTATATGAATGTACACATATTAAAGTATACATGCACATTTTTTTTTCATCAGCGAGTACTCAAAATGGCGCTCATGGCAGCTGGTTCAATGAATGGCTTTTTTAGCAGTGGACGGACTTCTGGCTGAATGGCTGGTCTGAACAAAAAGAAACCAAACCTCCTTTGAAGTCAAGATATGAAATTAAAACTTCAGTCGAACACATTTTCGATTTCCAAAATTTAAAAAAATGGCGACCGTATGAACAAAAAAATCGCAACAATTTGTCACTTTTTGGCACAGTCATTCGAGTTTAAAAAAAGTGGATGAAACAAATTTTTATTTTTGTACTTTGTATTAATTCGCTAGTAAACTGTATTGAACTTTTTGAACAATAATATCTCAGCACATCAACATAAATTCTTAATTAATGAAGACTAAGTGATTAACTATTACCGTTTCGAATTCATCATTACCTTCTTTATACTGAGGTGAGGCTCTGATCCCGATTATGATTGATCACCGACCGATTACGAACACTTGACGGTTCTTAGTCTTGCCGATCAATCTAAAGATGAATTGATTTGAGTAGTTCTATTCAGTATTATGCGAATCATTGCTTTCCCAATTTCATTAAATTGTGCATTTTAAACATAAGGAGACAAGCTTTTTTTGTTACCAATAAGGGTAAAACATATTACTCATTTTCCAGTCAAATTAGTAAAAATAGAAAGATGAACAGGTTAAAAGCTATGAATTGTTGGAGACCTTTATTTTGACATAGTTTCAAAGAAAGTACAAGAAGTCTTGACCTCTACCAGGCTCAAGGGTCGCGGGAGCCTGCTTTACTCTAAGAGCTGGTGGCCACTTGAGATACGTCATTTCATAATCAAAAGTTTCCATCTTATCATACTGTTTCAACATCGCTGATAATTGATTCGGAAGCCTGCCTAGCTTCCAGCACTGGAGAGCGCGGCGGGACGGATGCTAATTTTTGAAGAAAATTATTTAAAAAACGTCTTATCATAAGCGCTCGTTTTTGATGTGGCAGCAATGAATGATATTTTGAGTTAAATACTAAAGATGACAGACCCTTTGGTAACTGGAAAAATAGTGGCAGACAGCAATAAAGTAGTGGAATACACTTGTAAACATGTCACGTACACACGAAGTCTATAATTGTGGTTCATGAGACGAATTTCATAATATACACTGATACAAGGCACACTAGGGTGATCCTTACTTAGGTTGTTGATGATTTTATTTCAGACCACCCCCCAAATCGACTATAAATAATTCAAAAACAATTTCCCAATTATTTCAGATTTTTATATCAATTCTAACCCGTGCCTGTAGATGGATGGATATCACCATTTAAAATACACCTGTTTCAGATACATTTTCAGCATATAATTTACTGTAAGAGTGACGATGTTCGAATCAATCTGCAATTGTGAAGATTTAGTGAGTATTAGTACTACTATCTGAGAAAAAATTCACATCATCATACCAACCAACTTCGACGAATTGCACACCCTAGAAATTTGACTTTTTCTGTTTATTTATAAGAAATGCAATTGTCTGTATTACCTGGTATGATGATGTGAATTTTTTCTCAGATAGTAGCAATAATGCTCATTAGAACCTCACATTCATGGATTTCTTCGAACATTATTACTCTTACAGTCAAATATATACTAAAAACGTGTCCGAAGCACGTGTATTTTAAATTGGGAAATCTTTCCTCTTACAGACACGGGTTACAGTTGTTATGAAAATCTGAAAAAAATGTGCATTGTTTTCGAATTATTTATAGTTGATTTGGTGGGGTGATCCGGAATAAATTCGTCGACATTCTAAATGAGGATCACCCTAAGGCACACGACAACAAAAATAAATTTGAACATACAGGTGATGAGAGAAATTGAGGACAATGTAGTCAGGGCGTCTAGGTGGTCTAGTGGAGTAAGGCTCCGGCAAAGCATTTCTAGACACCAGGTTCGATTCCTGGCTCCGTCGTTAATTTTTCAAATCACCAAAAAAATTTTCGAATTTACATTCTGTGACAGCAATAAAGACACGCAAAAATGTGTGTAACTTACTTCACAATATGTATAAGGGCTGAAATGAAAATAAATATTTGCAGAAAGTGATCCAAATTCTACAAACAAAAAGGCAGACAAAAATCTTGACCCGAACGCCATGGAAGACAACGACAAAGAGCGTAAATCTGCGCAAATTAGAGAACGGGTTCTACAGTTATTTTCGATTACTAGAATTTTATTTCGTTACGTTAGGAAAATGTAAAAACATATTTCGAAGATGAAGAATAATTACTTACTAGGTTCAATTCCAGTTTTTCAATCACTGCGAGCTCGCATATGATGCAATATTCTAATTAACAATATTCGGTTTTTTCAAACATTGAACTGCAACTTCAATCTTTAGCGCCACTCGTTTCTATATCTAGCGGCGGAGATATGAGCCTTGTGCCAACTAGTATTTGTGATAACGAGAACACCTTTTCCCTTATTATTGTTTGATTTTTTAACTGTTGTTGACTAGTAAAATGAAATCCAGTCAATTATTTAAGTACTCACACCCACTTTACCAGTTCGTGTGACTACTTGAGCCTAGCCAGCCATACAACGGATTCTATGATTAATAGCGTATCATACCGTATCTTTACCTAAGAATTGACGCTAAAGAGTCTGGCGCCCAACGAATATCTTTGGCTATTATTTATTTGAATTCCGGAAAATAATAAAATCGCGCCAAAGTGTCAACGGTAAGTCTGTAACTGAGGGTAACAGCAGTTTGACGTCCTGACATGGCGCTTGTGGCGACGGAGGCGAGGTACCTTTATAATATAGAAAGATATATGTATAATATAGTATACATGCTTGTGTAGAGAATGACTACCAACAGGCAAAGAATCGTGGCGGGAATGGGGTACAATTTTCCAAGCCTCATTAACCCCTGGCCCGACGTGGTATCTAAAATATGAACTTTTGACCGGGTCCCTGACACGCTGCTACAGTTCAGCCAGATTTGGGCTACATTTGTAATCTAGTAAACATTCTGTGGCCCTGATGGCACGGGTTAAAATGAATTTGACACTAACGATTGTCTTTAGACGTTTCGTGCAACCCGAACGGTGCTGAGGTATTTTCTGTTTTTTTGTTTTCTATCTATTGAAGATAAATATGTACCGGCATCAACATTCTGTTAAAAAAATTTGTGCTCTGTGAGAAAGGTTGTATGTATTCTTGCGCTATCTGTAGCATTTCTCGCAGCGTTCGCTTCGAAAGTTCCGCAATCCGACAAAATGGTCGTTTTATTCCTTCTCTTGCAAAAACAAATCAAGCTACTATTTTTTGATAACCATAAAATTATTGGATTTGAGACCCTAAATATCGCTCAACTGACTGGTCTATTATTTTAACTGCTATATTTCACCTGGCACTTTACAATCGTTTGCGGAGAATTCTTTTTTGGTAGTAAAGGTTATCACGTAGCTGGAAATATTGAGTCACTCACGAGATATCTGGTTGGGTAAGATAGAATTAGAACATATGTTATGCTCAAGGTTAATTGATTGAAGCGAATCACGTGTCATTGAAATAAAGTTTATCAATCTAAGTGACGACATGTATTCCACTCTGTCTGACCAACGTTAACGCATTTATTGTTTTTGATGATAAATTTTATAGATGTTTTAAATTTCGAGTATACGATTACTCAGTTAGTTAATCGACTGCCGAGCAATCATAGAGCACCTAAATATTTCTTTCAATCTGAGAACCCGCAAAAGGGAACCCTAGAATCACTTTTCTAAAGAGGCAACATTTTTTAACGATTACCTGTATCTCTTTCAATTTATCACTGTGTCAATGCAGAGATAGATTCCGTGACTGATTGGCGATCATAAGTAAGAAAAACCAAATACAAATGCGACCATTTCATTTGAAGTTATGATCGAAAATTGGGCGGGGCCCACAGATGCCCAATATGAAAATATGTCCTGAAAAATATGTATGCTAGGGTTAATAAATGTTATATAGTTTCTACCATAAAATTAATAGAATTTATACTAGAAAAGTGATAATTTTAGTCAGTAAGATACAACAGTATTGATTTGTTAACCTCAAAGTTATACACATGAATATCATCTACCCAGAAATTTATCTATTCAACTGTTTCCATTCAAAAGGATTCAGATGATTGAAAATTCCAAGCACGATCGCGCTTCCAGGACAAAGGTGCACCTATATGGTCTATTTGTCAAACCTTGCACCTTGAATATTCAAGAACATCCGTTTATGCGAGCCACACTACGGAGAACTCGAATATCCAAATGAGAGAATTGAAAGCTTATTTTTGAATTGTAATCGTATGGTTTTTCAGTCGCTGGGTTATATATTATTTGAGGTGCGTGCATTGCAAGGCAAGCAATTAAGTACAACCGATCAGTCACTGTTGCTTAGTTAATACGGGTTTACAGAAGTCTGAGATTAGCTTGATTAATCGCAGACTCAAATGAATTGAACTCGGGAAGTGGAAGATCTACTGTCGATACTTATTGAATGTACAGTAGCATTCAGAATATAGTTGCTAATTTTAAATAACCGGATACTTTAATAGATTAAAATTAAAAATGTGAGTAACCTAGAAAGGTACAAAAGTATTTGTATTTGAGACAAGTAATTTTAACGATATTATTACTTCTTTAAATTGTACCTTTGTCTTCGAGTTTTGAGCGCTTCCTGTATCGAAAAAAATTATAATCTGATGTATTTTTTGTGCAACTGTGAGATCTTGCCGCATATAAAATCTGTTTTAAGGTGGATCTTGAAGTAGTACCAGAAACCATGTTATTTTAAATTATGAGTTCTGTACGTGCGAAGGCAAGAAAAATTATATAATCGTAGTTTTTGCTGTGTGAAAAAGCAAATATTTTCGCCTAAATTCTGAAGTTTTAGGAATAGATGGACATGAGAACATGAGTAATGGTTGTTATACAAAAAATGTTTCAGAAATTTAAGTGTTTCAATTTTTTCATATGGAAAGATCTATATTTCGGAGTACTTCCTGAAATTTTCAGACTGGATTGAAGACGGAGTAATCTTCAACGAAAAAATTGTATCAATATTACGGGGATTTCTAATTTCCTGAATACATTCTAATTCCCCGGTATATACTTACCGATTCGGTTGAAACACCACCATCATCCTACTTTAAAAACTGGGATATACTTCAAATTGTCTACTTTTCTATGCGAAATAATTGAAGTGGTATATGTTTGTGTCTTTGCATATGCAGAAGCCAAATGGAGTTTATAATAGAAATGACAATAGTAAGTGCGAAGAATTCGAGGACGAAGATTCAATTCGAAGAAGTATCACATTTGATCAGCGTGCTTCTTGTAATCCATAAGGCCTATCGACCTAAAAATGAGCGGATAACTCAGTATATACTATATGCACATCTAAATTTCACCCCTTAAAAGCTGATCGAAGGTTCCTGAATCGGATCAACTGAAGTATATTTCATTATCATCTCAAAATTCAAATTTATTAAGAATTGTTTTATCTGATTATTAATATTTGTTTCATCAGCTTTGTTGGCTGGTTGTAAATTGGGTGATTCACTTTTTGACTAGCTCGGCTAGTCAACTTTCGGATAATTAACTCCGTTGAATGTCATGGCCTGTTTCAAGTCAGGCTTCGTAACTTTACTGATTCTTAGTTGAAATACGCGGTGTCCGAATTTCGGTGTTTTATTGTGTTTCATTTTGCTATATCATTCCTTCCAAATGCACCCTTCCATTTCTTTCACTTGTGCGAAGGTCAAGTACAAAAATTTCGTTCACTACGCACCTTGAAGGTCGCCAATTCCATCGCTGTCGCTATCCTGAAAGGACCTCGTCCAAATCTGGTAAACGATTGTATCTTTCCACCATTCTCTTTCGGTTGAATTTTGGGCCTTTGTTTCCACTGTAAAGGCCAAGATTACCCAAAGTACAACACTAAGAAATGACATGGCAGTCCGCACGCTTGCCATGTTTGCCAGTAATCTAGGTGTCTGATTATGGTCACTTCTCTATATACAGTGGCTCTAGCTAACGATATCATTGGTCTTATCGCTAATATTGCGATAAGATATTGGTTTGTTTCTGTGGCTAAAATTTGAACTCAAATTGCTAACGAACTCAACATAATACTGAATTTTGTAAGCCCTTCGTTCTTGCATAATTAATTAAGCATTTGTGACCGCTACAGTTTTTGTTTTCAAAATTATTGCCAAATTTTTCTATGCTATTAATGTACTCAGTTCGTGTAAGTTCTTATTCATATAACTTGCTTTTTGCATTGAAAAATGATCTGCCTTTAGTTGCAGCCATCTTTCAAACAGAAATTATCTATATATTAATGCAGTGGCGATAAAAACCAAATGAAAGGTAAAGCGTCAAGACTTTCGGTCTGTGCAAGATATTTCTTTGAGAAATATTTGGAAGATGAAATCAATCATGCTAGATAACAAAGTAGTGATTTAAGGCAGGGGCCTATGGGTTCCAGAAAGACAAATCAATAGTTTTATTTTTAAAGTGCTAGGGTGTAGGACCTACAAGAATATGTTATACCTTAGAAGTATGAAGTCATTGTTTGTCAATATAGATACTTGAAATTGTGGTTATAAGTATTCAAAATTGACTATATGAGTCATTCCATGTCAAACCGTACACTTTTCGACCAAAATTGACCCGGCCATTTTTGAATTGTATATAACGTTTTTCATCGATGATATACCCCAAATGAGTAAATAAGTGTTCGGAAAATCTACAATTATGAAAATTTTCTTGAAAAGGAGAATGCTCAAAGTGCTCCACAGAAATTGTGGAATCGTCATACGCACCCTCGTTTGAATGGTACTTTTTCAACCTATAATACGTCCTTCTCCATGGGCTTGTCTTATAAATAGAAGAATACGCTTTCGATCGACAATTATTTACTTCGAGTTCATAATAATTAAATAAATAATGATTGAACATTACTTCAAGTAATAATTTGAAAGAACTAGATCAACGGCAATCAATAGGTTCAGAGACATAGGTCCAAAGACATAGGTCCAGAGACATAGGTCCAGCTTCATGAAACCTACGCAGTCTAATGACGACATAGGCGGTAATGTCCATGTGTGAAATTAAGCTATCGAAAAGTGTACATGCGAAACGAAAGCCCTAAATGTGCAAAGTTGAGAATTTCACTTATTGCACCAAGAATAATCGAAAATGGTGGTTGGCGCGCGAAGCGCATATATTTCACCAACTTTTCCATTACGTTTTATATTATTATAAAAATAAGAAACTTTTTTTTTTTTGTACTACATTCTTATAAAATAATAATGCAGCACTAACTTTTACATTGCATCTTATGTGACTAGTGATGAACTTTTGTATATATTTCTTCAAAAATAATAGTGTAGTACGATAACTTTGATTTCATCCAATATCAATATTGAATTTTTTGTGGTAATGATTTCTTGTAGAGTTATTATATGGCAGCGCGACTTTCTCATTGCATCTCATATTATTATTAATAAACTTCTTCTTGCATATATATTTCTCATAAAATAATACTGAAAGTGAAGTATTATAGAATCCAGTAATATAGTCTTTGGCAAATGACTAAGCATGCATGTTTTATCGACACAACTGATATTATAATAGGAAAATAACAGACTAGCTTTCTTAATGCCAATGATTGATAGCGTAATTGGCTTCTTGAACTCCAACGGATAACAAGATTATAAAAATGATCAAACTTTCAACATGACATCAATAATCTTGCAACTAGATCTACTACAACTTCAATTACAACTATAAAACGCATCTTCGTCGTCACCGTGAAATTCGTTATTACCAAATTCGTAATCCTTTGGCTCGCTGTCAGAATTCATTTCGGCCTCCGAATCTTTAAAATTTTCAAGTCGTTTTAATTCACTCATTATTTCATCAGCGCTGAGATTATTAAAATTATACTGTACTTCTCCATCGATGTATTCGTTTTCTCGTTGATAATTGAAATGTTTTTTTTTTTTTTACTTTACTTTTCTTTCGTTTCAGCAACTTCTTTTGTGAATTGCGATATCTTTTTCTTATGCACCGGAGAACGTCTATCGTCTCATTTTCGAACTCATTCTTGTCTTTAGGGCCAATAAAGCAGAGACAATCTTTCGCAGCCACTGAAATAAAAGAAACTGTTAGTGTTTCAAATACTATATATATATATATCGTAATGACAAAATTAGCCGAGAATGGATTTTCGTTCAATTTGAAGAAATGTAAGTTCTTGAAAACTGAGATTGATTATCTGGGGTACACTGTGTCGCATGGAGAGCTGAGGCCCAACCTTCGAAAAATCGAAGCTCTGGTACAATCACCCATCCCCCGAACGCAGACCCAGGTAAGGCAATTGTTAGGATTAGCATCTTATTTTCGTAGGTTTATACCAGGATTCTCGCAGGTAGCAGCTCCTCTCTATAAACTTACTGCAGGTAGCACCAAGATGGTAACGTGGACAGACGAACACACCGACGCTAGAAACAAGCTCGTTGAACATTTAACATCAGAATCGTTGCTGCGAATATTCGACCCTAATCTTCCGATCGAACTGCATACTGACGCTAGTGCCCTTAGGTATGGCGCTGTATTACTCCAACGCATTGCCAAAGAAAAACATCCGGTCGCTTATTATAGCAAACGTACCATAGACGCTGAAACTCGTTATCATTCGTATGAACTCTAGACCATTGCAGTTGTAAATGCAATAAAGCACTTTAGACAGTACCTAGTTGGACGCAAATTTCTAGTTGTGACGGATTGTAACTCACTGAAGGCTGCGAGCCTTAAAAAATATTTAACGCCACGAGTTTACCGTTGGTGGGCATTTTTGCAATCGTTTGAATTTGAAATAGAATATCACGCGGGTGAACGTATGAAGCACGCCGATTTTGTATCTAGAAATCCACTTGGAGAGAAGAATGTACTGAAAGTAGTCAAAGACGACGTGAATAAAATAATCGAATTAGCTGATGACTGGTTGATCGTAGCACAGCAGAAGGACGAGGAAATAAAAACTTTGTATCGCGAGGTAATGGAAGGGGCGGAAACCGCAAAGACATACTCAATTAAGGACAAAATCTTGATGCGAACGATAGAAAGAAAATCTAAGCAAATCACGTTACCTGTAGTACCAAGGCTGATGGTACCCGTGTAGAAATTTGACTGGGCTTGCCCACTATTAGACTAGCCCCCGAACGGGCGGATCCAAAGATCGCCCTACTGTTGGGGCGCTAAACAGTGAATATACAGTTTGTCTGTGAATAATTTTATTTGGGCGGGCTGTATAGCACCTCATGTTGAAAGTTATTAATCTTCCCTGTAATAGTTTCTACAACAAAACTGGCATGGGCCTGGACTGGGAAATCCCTGACTTATATTTTTAATCCTCATAATTATATCATTGTTTGATTCCTTGACTCAACAATCGATAAAAAAACGTTTTCACATGTAAGTACATATTTGCAATCGGACGAATTTGTTCTTCAATTATTTCACGACTTTAAGTGGACATATTTTTACATTTTTTCTTATTGGAACACTATTATATACATGTCGCATCGCAGTCGAAGACGAAGTCCGGACGCCGCACTCGACCATTTTTTATGACGTTTATGGAGGGTCAAATGTCTAACATCGAGTGACCAGATGTCGTCAGGATGTTGAGGAAATACTTAGCCTGTTGGGGGTGCATGGTGCATGTACCACGAGTGGGTTGTATCGCGTAGAGGCCTAGGACAAAAAGAATAAAGAAGGGCGAAGGCTTTTGGGAAATGCATTTTGGGGACTCTCTCTCTCAGGTCATCGAGTCACACAGAGCATATTTGAAAAGGCTCTGCGCGATACACTCCGCTAGCACCACCATCGAGAGATCTCTTTATAACGTTTATTCTGCATCTTTTAATCTATGTATGAAATCATCTAATAAATTCTGTACGCTGTGTCACTGCGGCCGTCAGCGAGATATTTATTGTGTCTTGAGAGCACACTCTTGCTCTCTCTATTTTACTTTTAACACACATTATTTGTGTATTTCTGACATATATGCTTCATTTGGAATTCAAATCTTATTGTTGGTATCGTTTTTAAAGTTCCTCGATTTTTAGTAATCATTCGATTTTCTTCTTCACCACGAAGACGTGTCAAATGTGATACAAATGTGTTGTCATCGAATAAAGCAACTACTTCCGGTGAGTAATTATTTTCCGCAGTTGTACGTATGACGGCTAATTTTTTACACACTACCCTCCTTTTTTTCTTGCAGATTATTCAAAGTCAAAAATGAAAAAAATCCTAAATACGCAGCTTGATAAAACATTGTTGACGGATAAATCTGTACAACCAAGCAAGTTTAGCCGAAAAGGTATCAGAATCAAAATTTTTATTCCATCATTTCCTTTTCTTTTCTCGAATCTGTTTATTTAAGACTTTTTTTTCAAGAGATATAACCAACTTCGGAAGTGAAGGAGATGATTCACTGTCTGACATTCAAGGTTAGTTAGCCGAACTAAATCAATTTTATTTATTTCGATTATTCATATCTATGTTTTTTACACAAGTTTATCACACGATCACAGACTCGAATATACCTCATAGATGTAGATGTGAAGGTCATTCTCCACGTATACCTAAAGAAATTGATACTGAAAGCCACCCATCAACTTCTGTGCATCATTTCACACCACGTGCAGCAAAAATACCTCTGTGTAGCTCTGACACACAGTTTTCAAAAAATTCAAAATCCGTTTATACTCGAAGTTGTATAGACGCTGCATACCAGAAAACAGCAGTATCAACAAAAACTTCGTGTAAGTAGTTTAATGTTCAAATTTTTTCTTCAATAAGTATCTTGTTCCCTTGCTAGATGATTCAGGGAAAAAATGTCTTGTTTGCAAAACAAAGTTTCTTTGTATATCAACTGGCTCTTATACAAAGAAGTTGGAGTTATTCTCTTTATTTTAGTTAAATATAAGTACTTATGGGATAAAAATCAGTTTTTTCAACCTGAAATTTATTTGAAAAACTTTTTTTTCACCTCTCTTAACTTTTCCATCAGATTCAAACAGTCGTACTGTTTTTGAAGATGGTGTGTCACAGACATTTCTTCATCAGACCTTTAACAGCAAAGGTACCTCCATCGTCCACTCACTCACGAGTTCTAATAATAATGTATCAGTATTTTATAGATTTACTCATAATTCACTTTTAATCATTTTCATGTTTTCAGCTGTTTTAACAAGCTTGCAAAACAATGTTTCAATCGTGCAACAGGATGTAAGGGGAATTAAAATCGGAATGAATATTATGAAAAACGATATTGCAGAAATAAAAAATATTCTAAAAGAAGTTTTACGAAAAGCACCGGGGCGGATTCAAAATCCGAGTTTTCAAGAAACTTATAATTTGAAACTTCCATTGCCCACTATGAATGATTTCGAAGCATTCAACTCAGAATTAATAAATAATGATAGTTTTCGTTCTGATTTTGTAAGTTTAATTTGAAAAAAAAATTCAATCAATATTTGTAATCTATACCGTAATAACTGTTCATATATTTTAGGCTCTATCACTATTATTTATAATAGATTCGTCCAACAGCCTATCAAGGAACGTTACTAACATAATGAAAAAGTTCATATCCAGGGTTGTGGCAATGGAATATACAGCTTGTAAGTCCATTGCTAACAAAAAAATTTTAAAAGGAACACCTTTTTGTAACTGCTTCATAGGTAAGACTAGTACCTAAATAAAAGTATCTTAAAAATGAACTTGATTTTTGAGGTGTTCATAATAGATAAATATCCTAAAATATGATTCCAGAGGCATTTAAAACTAAATCCGAAAATGATCAGGCTATGTGCCGGATTTCCGAAAAATCTGTCCTCGATAAAGTAGGTCAAGTTCTTGCGAACGCGCGAGACTGGGATGGCTATAGAAGCCATCGCAAGGCAAAAGAACCTCAAGATAACAATTGACTTCACAACAAATGAAGATGTTACCGACTTCAAGTACAATCTTATGAATATTTTGCTGTTATAATGACGAGACTGAAGCTTCAGCTTCATGTGATAATGTACTGTCAACAGATTTATTAAATAATATGTTGAATATTAAAAAAAAGTGATTTGTTTATGTATAGTATATGAAACCCATTGAATTGAATGGGAGCGGATCGGGCGCTGAATAGCCAGCCCCATATAATGTCCAATATTAGTAGGGAATGTCAGACAGAGCCCAGCTAGTCTAACTAGATTTGGGCTATACAGCTCAGCGTTACACGCCTTGTCCGGCGCTAGAGAGTCTGCCCAGATAGCCCCCATCCAGTGTATAACCAAACTAAATATCGCCCACCTAGCGCCCGGACCGAATTTCCGCACGGGTATGGTCACTCATACACCACGTACACGCGAATATCTGCCATTTAGGCTGGGAAAACACTCTGGATAAAGTATATGAACTTTACTGGTTTCCTCATACGTCAAAGTGGGTTAAGAAATTTGTAGAAAATTGCATTTTACGTCAAACTTGCAAATCAGGATCGAAACCAATGCAAGCGCAGTTGCATCCAATAGAAAAAGATAATGTTCCGTGGTATACGATTCACATAGATGTATCGGGTGAACTATCAGGTCCTTCGGAAAAGAAAGAATACGTTTTCGTGATCATAGATGGATTCACAAAATTTGTGACATTAAATTGGATAAACCGTCTGGATACAGAAACAGCAATTAGTCAGATAGAGAAGCACTCGTTTATTTTTGGGGTTCCGAAACGAATTATTTGTGACCAAGGTTCAGGGTTTACAAATGCGTGATTCAAGAAATTTTGTGAAGAAAAGAATATCGTGTTACATCTAATAGCTTTAGGGACGCCGAGAGCTAACGGTCAGGTTGAGAGGGTCATGTCGACCATGAGGAATATGCTATCGGTAAGCAAGGCCCAGGGAAAGAGATGGCAAAATGAGTTGGCAGAGTGCAGCTTGCGATAAATTCGACTGTTCACAAAACAACAGGGAAGAGTCCCGCTGAGATTTTATTTGGTACAAAAGTGAATGCAATTGAGATTGAACGCGTGAAGCACGGTAGCGTGGAAACCGATAACGATAATTTGAATGAACTTAGGGCAGAGGCTGCAAGTAGCATGACAGCAGAAGCCACGAAGGAGAAAGAGAGGTTCGATAGAAAGAACAAACCGGTTAAGCCATTCAAAATTGGAGATCTTGTAATGGTGAGAAACAATGACAGGATAAAGACGAAGTTGGACGCGAAATATCGCGGTCCCGTAGGAGTCGTTGCGGTGCTTCCGAACGATAGGTATCTGGTTCAAAAAATTGGCTCTGGGTTGAGAGGATGCAGTAACATTAAGGTATCTCATGATAAACTGATCGCAGCTCCAGGGGATGAGACGAGTCAGGACAGCTGTGTCGCAGAAAGTGAAGAAGAAGACCACAGAATCGTGTAGCGATTCGTGGGTTTTTGTAAAATTGTGGCGTCACCAAAAGTTGTGCTCATGAGCGCAAACATGGGGTTTGCAGAGAGATTGTGCCCACGTAGATCGGGACAATAAGTGGTCGTGCATTTTTTTTTAATTCTGTTGGTTTTCGAATTCTGCTGAGAATTCGGAGAGAACATGTGGTTCTGGTTGAATCGGATTTATGTGTAGAAATCCGAAAAAGAGCAGGGCACTCTGTGGGTTATCGTTGTTTCAATTCGAGAGTGCAACTTTGGCTTTTGATGCTCGCTGAACTTGATCACCCAGAATCCTCGAACCCAAAGCCTAAATGTAACTTGGGAATGATTCAGCATGTCGCAATAGTTAGAAATTGTACGGATGCACAAAGCATGCCTGCAGAGCTATTGTAAGTGAAGGCAGTAGTTGGAACATGTGAGGATGCTTAGAGCATGCCTGCAGAGCTATTGTAAGTGAAGGCAGTAGTTGGAACATATGAGGATGCTTAGAGCATGCCTGCAAAGCTATTGTAAGTGAAGACAGTAGTTGGAACATGTGAGGATGCTTGGAGCCTGCCTGCACAGCTATTGTAAGTGTAGGGCAATGGTTGGAAATTGTACGGATGCGAACAAGGCATGCCTACAGAGCCATTGGCGCCTTGGATATGGAATTTTTGGACTTCCGTTTGAGATTTGGCCAAAGAAGGATGGCGGACTTGAATGGTCAGGAAAGCCGAACGTGAACCAATGTTAGTTCGTTCGATGTCTGTTTTATTGTTTCAGAAGTAAATCGGACAAATGAATATTTGGCACTCGGGACGCGTTCTAGTCAGTAATGCCGTGTCGCATCGTCAAGGAGTTCGAGATTTTCAAGCGACGCTGCGTCCAAACAGTGTTCTCGATTCCCAGCCGATGCTTATGCAAACCCAAGTGCGAGGCGCCAAGGGATCGGGCTCTATGGCTGCAGAAGAGGTTGCGCCTTATGCGTGCATTCTGGGAACAGACTCACCCCCTCACGGGTGGTGTGGAGGGTAAAAACAACGAATGGCTTGCGTGACGGAGGGACGGCGATTTTTGGAAATGGAAACAAAGGAGGCTTTGGACACTTCTTTTGGGACCACGACCGAGAGAAGGCGTTCTAGATCAGTACACCGATATCTGAATATTGTATCATTGATCTGGATATGCAATAAAACTGTATTTAACCGTGTCACTGCGGCAGTCAGTGAGTCAAATTTCGTGTGATCTGACATATATTGTAACGTGGCATTTCCGATGCGAGTTCCAAACGGCTCCCCGAATCCTAGATGAGACTCGAAATTAGGGATCACGCGGGTCAGACCGCTAATCATTTCGAAAAAGAGCGCCAGGACAAAGGTCACGCATCCGAGACTCTGAGAGGGGACCATTTTCGGTCTAGCGAATACGATTTTTTCAGGATTTTTGTTCATTTTTGTTGCTTTCGAGTAAATGCGACATCATGCACGGGATCGGCGGCAAATTCGAACACCATTATCGGATCACAGTCTCGACGGGTCGCGACGAAAGGAGGGCCTCACACGAGGCTACGGAGAAATCGTCAACGTAGAGCTCTGCCGCGAGGGAACACAAGGCGGACGAAATTCCCGTTGGTGGCCGGCAGGCCGTAGCCTCCCCTCACCACGCTGACATCAGGCAACCTCGCGAAGTCGTCACCACGCCACTGTCAAACTACGGGATATCGGAGACTGGACAGCCAATCAGCACCCCGCCACAGCGGGAGCCAACTATAGCGATAAGTTGGGCTATAAGAATTTCGGAAAGAAAATACCAATGAGAGCGGGAGAGTTTTTCATGACGGATAGCGCCTATGTTCAAGGCATGTTCGAAATGCGGCTCCGATTAGCGGAGCCCGACACTTGAGTCCTAGCGACAGTTCGCGGTGGTCAAAGTTTGCAAAGAAATCAAAAGTTAATTAACTGTGTGCGTCATGGCCGAGACAGGTGTAGGCGACTTCCTGGTGTGGCTGCGAAGCGGTAGGCACTATTAATTCCTTGCGAACGCATTTCGAGTGCAATTTAGATCGGCGCACCGGTCAACGGTTGGCCAGTTCCTTGTTGAGTTAAAGTAGCACTCGAACTTTGTTTGCCGATCTCCTTGTTGATGGCCGTAGCCTGAGTTCTCGCGATAACGCGGGAAGTCGCTTTTGTTTTAAACTGAGTGCAGCCGAACTCTGCTGCATGGGTTCAAGTCGAGTCAGCTTAGGTAAAAGTGTCACCTCTCGTGTAGGTCACGTATCATCGTGCGTGGACACTCGGATTAGCGGAGCGATTTGTAAACTTTCGGGAGTTGCAAGTGCGAATTGAGTTAGGATGCGTTTCGTCATAGACATACGATTACCGTGGGTACCGGCGTACTTAAAAATAACGTCTGGAGATGCGATTAGCGTGTCGCATCAGGATTGGCTTTAGTGACTGCTTTTGTGAATGAGCATTACAGTCTGGCGATTAACGTTTCATTTAGTAGAGGACGATAGTGGATAGCGCATCGAGTATGATTTCGGTCCTAATTTTTTTGACCTAGTGGTTTACTGTTGAACGGCGATTACCGCTGTGAAAGGGGAGGACGGTCGCGGTTAGCGCGTCGGGTCAAATTCTGTTTTCGGTTTTTGAGTTACTGTCTATTGTTAAGACAGCGACTAGCGCACGTCGACATTAGAAGTCATCTGGATTTAGTCATTTCTTTTTTCTTTCTGTTTTATTGATTTTATGTTGGTGAATAAGATATCACAGTTCTGAATCAAAAAATACCTATGATATTGCTACCGGCGGTTAACATACGTGACTTTACCAGTATAATCGCTCGATTTTGCCGTGTGACGAGCGGCCATTTCGATTTTTTATCATCAGACAGTTTGATAATGTGATTTTTCGCTATGACGTCACCAGTATAATCGCCCGATTTTGCCGTCTGACGAGCAGCCATTCTGATTTTTTACCGTCAGACAGTTTGATAATGTGATTTTTCGCTATGACGTCACCAGTATAATCGCCCAGTTTTGCCGTCAGACGAGCAGCCATTCAGAGAGCAGCCATTTTGATTTTTGCCTAGCCGGATGAGCAGCCATTTTGATTTTTGCTTCGCCGGATGATCAGCCATTTTGATTTTTTATCGTCGGACAGTTGGATAATGTGATTTTCGCTATAACGTCACCAGTATAATCGCTTAATTTTGCCGTCTGACGAACAGCTATTCTGATAGCAGCCATTTTGATTTTTGCTTGGTCGAATGAGCAGCCATTTTGATTTTTTATCGTCAGACAGTTTGATAATGTGATTTTTTGCTTGGCCGGTTGAGCAGACATTTTAATTTTTTTACCGTCACCCGTAAACTTTCATGCTAATAGTTTTTCACCACCAGGGCGAAAAATAATATTTTCGACAGCAGCCATTTTGATTTTTCATCGTCAGACAGTTTGATACTGTGATTTTTTGCTTGGCCAGATGAGCAGACATTTTGATTTTTTCACCGTCACCCGTAAACTTTCACGCCAATAGTTTTTCACCCCCAGGGCGAAAAATAATATTTTCGACATACTTTGAATGCATTCTTTTGTGTTAATCGACCGGATGGCGAAACCGCAATCAGATAGGCCGGGGATGTTATTGACGATCCGTAAACTTTCACGCTAATAGTCTTTCACCTCCAGGCTTATTTCCCATTCGATGGGATGAGCGGTATATAAAACGTGCTCCTATTCCGATGATCACACTGTTCGCATCGTCTCTTCGCGTCATGAACTGCTCTCACTCGTGAAACAGCAAGAAACTGATTGAAACGCGATGGATTTAACAAAAGTTGACCTCGTCAGCCGTCTGGACAATACGGTAACCAAGAAAATGTCGGAACTTGAAATTAGAGAGGTGTACAACATCACCGGGTTACGACTGATTGAAACGAAATTTGGGGTACGTGTTCTAGCGATGATCGATGGAGAATACAACGTCTTCTTACCACCGAGAATCGCAAGAGTTCTACAAGAAGATTCCAATCAGCTGGCTGAAATATGCAACATGGCCGGGGAAAATCGTCTACAAATGAAATACCTTGGTGAGGAATTCAATAAGTTTGAATTTTCATGCAGTTATGTGCCATAAATTAACTATGCAATCTCCCCCGCCGCCTCTACAAAAATTCAGCCGCGAGGGGATAAAAGCAGGTGTGCTGAAGATCGAATAGCCAGTCTCTTCTACCCGCCGCCTGTCAGTAAAATCCAGCGCAACACACCTACTCCTCAACATGGCAATGATCCTAGACGTGCAATGTTTTATTGGCCATAGCATCAAGTTTATACCCAAGGAAGTCGCAGTCATCAGCGTCGACGGGTAGGATCTGGATTACATCATTTTCAGGCCGCCCTACGATTTGGCAAGCTTGAATGCAGAGCTACTAATGTCTGGTTGACGCACAATCATCACGGAATATCATGAAATGCTGGCAAAAAATCTCACGAGGATGTGCCGAAGATTGTGAGAAAAATGGTGGGGAATGCGTGCTACGTGTACGTCAAAGGAGTCGAGAAGAAAACATAGTTGACGGAGATTCTCAACGGTACGCCGCAAGTTATTAATATGGAAGATTTGCACATCACATCCCCTGCACTAGAAAAATTGCGGTATATGGAAGTGACATCCCGGTGTGACTCGAACCATGGATACTTCCCATCGAATAACCTCCAGCAGGCAGCAGCGCCAGGCTCGATTTGGTATGATGACGGCCCTGAATACATCCCGGCATACAACTGCGCCTTTAAAAATGTGCAGCGGCTAAGGAGTGGGTATTTGAAGGAGTGTATCACCTCCCTCGAGAAATCATTCCGTCTGTACAAAGAATTGGACGGCTTAAGGGCGATGATGTCCGAGGATATAGCTTTTTTACCAAAAGAATTTATCTACGCGTTCGCATCAAATGCCATCGATGATGCGTCGGATAAACTGTCTGAGAATATGAAAATGCCAGTTGCCGCAGATGCCTCCTACATTATACACCGGGACCCGATGGCGATATAGCGGATGGGCTGAATCCCTGAGTAAAAGACTGTCTGGAATGCAACAGTCTGCATAAAAAATGCTCGCAATATGCGCAAGAATATCAGTAGAATTCATTACAATTATATTATAGTTTACGCATAGAATTAAAATGGAATGTTCAATAAAATTATTTACCAATCTAGGAAATAGAATTTATTACAATACATATCCCAGCTTATAAATAGCATGTATCTTTGTAAGTTTTATCCGTTCTTTTTATATAAATTTATCTGGTGGAAAAATGTAAAGATATTACAAATTTTATTTGTTGTAAAATACACGATGAATAATTTTAAATTTTATTCTTCAATATAATCCCCATTATCATACACATTCTATAAAGTACTCACAAAAGTAGAAACTCATTGAAGTCTACGGGTTTGTGTTAATTGACCGGATTGCTACACCGCAATTAGATAGGCTGGGGACGTTGTTGATGATCCGTAAACTTTTACGCTAATCGTTTTTCACGTCCAGGACGAAAATAATATTTTCCAGATACTTCGAATACATTCTTTTGCGTTAATCGACCGGATTGCGACGCCGCAGTTAGATAGGCTCATGATGTTGTTGATGATCCGTGAACTTTCACGCTGATAGTTTTTTTCCTCCAGAGCGAGAATAATTTTTTCCACACACATCGAATACATTTTGTTGTGTTAATTGGCTGGATGGCGAGGGAGGTACAAAGCTTGGACCTGTCACTACCACGCCCCAAGATTATTGCGATCTATCGATACATATTAACTCAGCGCATCCGATGCAGACTCATCAGTCTTACACGATACGTGCAAGTCAAAAGTTCAACAAAGTTTTGCTCATATCAATGTTGAAGTCATGGCCGCTGAAACATGATCAAATCTCGTCAAAACGATGGAGAATGCTTACAATTTATTGGACGAGCTGTATCTCGAGCATGAGAATGACGACATCTTCCAGCACTGGATTGACGTTGGAATGGAAAATCTCCAATTGCTGCGTGATGTTTTCAAGCGCCCAAGAATGAGCATAGGTGCGAAACTGCAAATTCAGCACGCAATCACGCTCGTACAATCCTGGATAGCAATGATTCGGCAGTAGCTGCGGCAGCGACAGCAGCAGCGGCAGCACGCCGTGGTGATGGGTGCTAACATCGGCAGTCCTGCGAACGTGCAGTAGGACGAAATCGATAGTGCTTTCGCCAACCGGATCCGAACAGGAGTTGTCACAAATCTCGGGCATAAGAATTTTCAAGCCTTTTTCGACGATGCGCAGCGGATCATCGTTGAGTGATTGAGGCTAGTACTGCGCGAGGAGGGTTATGTGAGGGTTAACCTCACATTATCGTGCAAATTCAAAAACATAAAGCACGAGGGGAATGCGGAAGAAGTTAGAAGCTTCAACATTTCCAACATTGCAATCCTTCCCTCGAGCGATAAAGACGGTTGGTTTACGCACGCGAGAAACGATCTTTTTGTGAAGCTTCAGGATTTTGAACAACGCGATTCTTGGTGGAGCCTGATCGAGATCCTCAATACTGCCTTAATAATCAACCGGTACCAGCCTCTCGCTGCGGGGCTTTTGACATTCCTTGAGCTGCCCAAGGATATTCAGCGAAAGAGGGCGATGGTGAACGTGAAAAACAAAGATGAAAGATGTCTTCTCTCGTCCATCACTGCTGCCCGCCACCCAGTCAACACCAACACCGATAGGACTCTTAATTATCGCCGCTATATTTCCGAGTTCGACTATACAGGTATCAAATTCCCTGCTACTCTACATGATCTAAAAAAGCTTGAGAGATTAAATGATTTGCGAATGAATGTATGTGGGATAGAATCTCAAACTTTTTCAGATCATGCAAAATCGAATAACAGCGTCATCGTGCCAATTTATTTCAGCGATCATTTGAGTACCGCAAACTTTGACACAATTCATCTTCTGATGGTTCAGAGTAACCCGGAAAATGATATGGCTCGCGAGTTAACACCAAGATTCCACTTTGCTTGGATTGAAGATCTTTCACGATTGGTGAGCAAACAATTGTCCGATCATAATGGTCAACTGTTTTTACGCGACAGATGTTTGTGTCACTTCAGTGTGAAACATGCCTATGACAATCATCGGCAAGATTGTATTATGCTAAACAAAGTACGCATGGAATTTACCGAGTCCAAAGATTGAGCATTTTCTAATTTTCAAAAGAAGGGTACCGTGCCGTTTGTCGTTTACGCCGATCTGGGATGTATATTAGAGTCTTTATCGGTTGATCAATTCCAAAATCACGTCCCAAACCGTAAAACACGTGAATTTCAAAAGCATATCCCGCACAGTGTAGCGTACTATGTACATTGCGCGTACGATAAGACTTTATCGGAGTTCCACAGTAAATGCTGCGTTGATTGCATAGATTGTTTCATGCAGTAGCTTAAAGATTCATCGATTAAAGTAGAGTCACGCGTCAAAAACATAATTCCGATGGAGTCTCTTACCCAAGTACATGGCGATCGTCACATGTGCGCCAAGAATTGGTATATTCGCGAAAAGCCGTTTACCCCCGAGGAGAAAAAGTGTCACGACCACTGTCACTTCACGGGTAAATATCGTGGTCCTGCTCATAATCGGTGTAATTTCAATTTCAGAGAGACGCATACAGTTCCAATAGTTTTCCACAATTTGTCCCGTTACGTTTCTCCCTCTTTAATAAAATCCCTCGCGTCAACTTTTCCCGGTGAAATCACCCTGCCACCCATAAATAAGGAAAACTTTTTTCCCTTTGATTAACACGTGAAAAAAGTTTTCAGAAAATAAAAAAAAGTTTTCTGAAAATGAAAAAATGGTTTTCCAAAAAATAAAATGTGGTATAATCGTATTAAAAAATTGCAGATCATTATTATTTTAATTTTTTTCCGAGGAGTTGCGGAATTCAAGTTACGGATTCACGCCAGTCATACGGGCTAGCACGGATGTGGGACTCCAGGATGGCCTACCCACTAAACCGCCACCTCCTATGCAACGCCCCCAGCCAGGGACTATGGTGATATTACTTCTAGCTGACGGCTCTGTCGGTGTAAGTCTTGTCAGTCTATCCGTCCGTCCGTCCAGTGCGGCCGTCCGTCAGTTACGTTGCACAGCACGGGCACAGCATCATACGGACTGTATTATTTCAAATCAGGGAATCAGGATTTGTTAGGCTATAGCAATGCTAGCTATAATCAAAGTCCGCAAGATCCAAGACCAGTCGTGGCTTATGTTTTTATTATGCAAAGAGGCGCAGTCAGCTGGCGTTCCGCAAGAAAAACTTTAACCAGTATTTCGTCGGAAGAAGCAGAATTTGTAGCAATGTCAGATGCAACCCAAGAAATCATTTGGTTGAGAGAATTGACCAATGAATTAAACATCATATCAAATAGTCCCATCCATTCAAAATCTGATTGTCGACCAGCGATTGATCATATCAAAAACGTGAATTATAGTTGTAAAACTAAACACATAAATGTAAGAATGTCTTTTGTCAGAGATCATGTACTTCAAAAAACTATCACATCAGATTTTGTCCCAACGAACGAAATGGTAGCTGATGCGATAACAAAAGATGTAAGAATTATTAAATTACATTTTTTCACCACCCATACAGGTTTATGTTAAAAAAAAAAAAAATTTCAACTTTTCATGCAAATACATTTTTTTTTGTAATATATATAAATATATTTGTTCTTGTAAGTAGAGTTCAATTTAAGGGAAAGTCTTGAAATATAAATTGAACGTCGATATTAGTTATATATATATTCTGTTTATGTCCATAGGTAAGAGGAGGTATAGTACGTATGTATGTGTGTGTGTGTAGGCTGAGCAGTAGCGTACCGGCAGGTAGATCGGCTCAGTGCGTATTGCGAGTTAGCTCTGAACGCAGCGTTTGCTGGATAGCCAGCATTTGTACTTAAAATAATATTAGTAAAGATCCGGGTCCTAATTAAATGAACTGCAGTATAAATAAATAAATATCCTGAGTACATTTTTCATTTTACTTCCACAACCTATATCATGGTGACACTTGACGTTAAGAACGCCTTCAACTCGGCCAGGTGGGTGGATATCCTAGGGTCACTGAGAGGCGACTTCGGGGTCCCGCCTTACTTGCTCCGGGTTGTTGAAGACTACCTTCGGAACAGACGGCTGAAGTACGAAACAACTGAAGGTCAAGTGACGTGACAGATCACTGTGGGGGTCGCCCAAGGTTCCATACTGGGACCTGACTTCTGGAACGGGATCTATGACAGCCTGCTCAGACTGGAGTTCCCGCTCGGCGTTCGCCTGGTCGCTTACGCTGACGACGTGGCAGCAGTGATAGTCGAGCGCACTCCACATCTCGCACAATACGCACTGAATCAGTTAATGAGACGAGTCGGACGGTGGATGACTGACCACGGACTGCAACTCGCGACGGAAAAGACAGAACTGGTGCTTCTCACCAGAAGACGAATACCGACCACACTACGCATGACGGTCGGGACGGACGAGATCAAGACCAGAGGTGAAGTCAAGAACCTGGGGGTGACCCTGGACACGAAGATGACCTTCTGGCCTCACACACGACGAACGGCTCAGAAGGCGGCTGAAAGGATAGCATTCTTAAGCCGCCTGATGGCAAACACAAACGGACCGAGACCGTGGAGAAGGAGACTTTTGATGTCGACGGTGAACTCGATCCTCCTCTACGGTGCTGAGACCTGGGCAGACTCCCTGAAGACTGAGTAGTACTGTCACGCAATGACGACGGTACAGAGACGAAGCGCGTTGAGGATCGCTTGTTCCTATCGGACGGTCTCAGTACAGGCCGTTCTGGTGGTGGCGGGCGTAATTCCCGTATACCTTTTCGCGTTCGAGCGCAAGAGGGTCTACGGAAGAGACGCGGACGTGACCCGTCGGGACGCGGCAATGACGGAAAGAGACGCGACGATACAGACGTGGCAGAAACAGTGGACGGAAGAAACAACGGGAAACTGGACGAGACGACTCATTAAGGACCTGAGACCGTGGATCCAGAGGGTGTTTGGGGATGTGAATTTTCACGTCACCCAGCTTCTGACGGGCCACGGCTACTTCAGACGCTACCTACACAATCTGAACCAAGTACGGACGCCTAACTGTACGTACTGCGGACACGAACGAGACGACGCGGAACACACGTTCTTCGAATGTGACCGCTGGACGGAACTAAGACATAGACTGGAGACGGTCGTGGGAGGCATCACTTCCGACAACGTTGTCGGGGTGATGCTCCATAGTACAGAAAGGTGTCAACTTGTTGCCACCTACACAGAGACAATCCTACGACGTAAGAACGCGGACGGCTGCCTGACGTAACGCAACTGACAGACTGCCGGCACGGGATGGACGGACGGACAGACTGACGAGACACACACCGACAGAGCTCCCAGCTAGATGTAATATCACCATAGTTCCTGGCTGGGAGCGTTGCACAGGAGGTGGCGGTTTAGTGGGTAGGCCACCCTGGAGTCCCACATCCGCGCTACCCGTATGACTGGCGCGAATCCGTAACTTGGATTCCGCAACTCCTCGGAAAAAAAAAAAAAAAAAAAATAGTAACAATAATAATAATGACAATGATAATAGTCATAGTCATAATCATCTATAATTTTCCGATACGATTAATGCTCATTTTATTTTTTGGTGAACTTTTTTTCATTTTCGGAAATTTTTCTTCGTTTTCTGGAAACTTTTTCTACCTGTTAATTAAATGGAAGAAATGTTTTCGGAAAACTTTCTTTCATTTTCTGAAAACCTTTTTTCGTTTTCCGTAAACTTTTTTCCATTTTCTGAAAACTTTTCTCGTGGTAAACGAATAAATATGAATAATTGTTCAATATATTGATAATAAATGAATAAATAATTGATAAATACATGAATTTACATGGTATTCGAATTTTAAAACTTCGATCTGCTTAATATCGTATTGCTGGCGAAACGTCTCTACGTCATGAAGTATCGCCCTGGGTGTCAAACGCATATATTTACAACGGTTCTATGCCCTTAGTTCCAGCCTACGGCTAGTTTATTGCGGGGTTGCAGCACACCCTCCAAGTTCTGGTGCCTGTTTGCCCAGGTATCGGTTGCATATTACCGTCTTGTCAACTCATGATCAATTTTTCAATACATTGGGGCTAACCTCGCGTTTTTTACTACGTATTAAACACTGTGGGGTTGATCAACTCTTGGTAAGCCCCTCAGACGGTTCTTATAATCATTAAACGTGATGTTATTCATCGTTGCAGTTTTCGCATCCCTTGACACGTTTGCTCCCTTTGATAATGTTGATATGTATCGTTTCGTCTTCAACCGTGGTGGTAAATGTGTACAGTTTCGCACGGATCTATGGTATTGTTGAAGAACTATCTCTGTTTGATGATGGGGTTGTCCTTACAGCAGCTCTATGCCCTCAGTTCTATCCTATGGTCAGTTTATTGTGGGGGTGGTGATAAACCCCTCAAGGTATTGCGTCTGTTTGTCCAGGTACCAGTTGCATATTACAGACTTGCCAACTCAACGTCAATTTTTCAGTACAATGGGACTAACTTCATGTTTTTTACTATGTTTTAGGCATTGTGGTATGGACCAACTCTTTGTAAGCCTCCCCATGTGATGCTTATAATCGTTAAACGTGACGGTTTTCAACGTTACACTTTCGGCATCCTTGACACGTTTGCTCACTTTGATGGTAAATGTGCTCAGTTTTACGTGAATCCCCGATGAATTCGGTCATGATTTTTCCGTTTTTCCCATCCTTCATCAGAACCCGAGGTGTGAAATGCTCGAGACAGAAGAATTAAAATCCTTATGATTCTTGTGAAGCTCTATAGGATATTCGGATATCCATCGGTTCAGGATGTAACCGATCGGTGGATCGTCCGAGTAAGTTGATATGTATATCGATAAGATTATGCCACTACTCGAACGAACCGTATAGATTGTTTACGTCAAAATACATGAGATACGATTCCACGTTACTAGGATCAAAATCTTTCCCCATAAACCTGTTATTGGCCCGAGCGTGTCGATCAGAATATTGTAAATTTACTCCCCGTGTATTTGAGCATAGCATCGAAAGCAAGTCCCGGCACTGTGTAGTAGTGCAACGGATGTAAATCATATGTTCTGAGACATCTGGTCAGATCACCGTTTTGCATTTATCAATCTCTATAGTTCTCCATTGGCTCTAAATGGAATTCTTCTCAAACATTTTTAGCACGCTTGTAATCGTCGTTCGAAATATTTGCATCACATAGGTTTGAGTAGAAATGATTCTTTGCAGATAGCTGAGTTTCATTGAGCTTCTCCTAGCAATCAACGTATTCATGGGGAAAACGTCGTTGCCAGTCATCAAACTGAACTGAGTCTGCTGATTGCAGAATTTACGCGCTGTATGATTATCTGCATCATTCAAATACGTGGAAAGATTATGGAAAGGATGCTACTAGCCATAAAAATCAAAGCGAATCGATGAATCTCAAGCACATTATTGTTCCATCAACGCATTCGTGAATGAGATATATTTTTCCTTATTTATTGGCAGCAGCGTAATTTTATGGGGAAAAGTTGATGCTAGGGATTTTAATAAAAATTGCGTATCCAATAAGGTTGATGAATTGTGTAAAACTGATGGAATTGTGAATCGTGTTAATGTTTATAACGGCCAGGAATATGAATATTTTTGCATACGTTAATTCTAAATTAATCTGTTTCGAAAGACATGTCAGAAATCAAATTATTGCTTTACATAATGTCATCGTACTACAACAATGCGGATTGGAAAATGTTGTGATGCATACCGCACTCTCGACAGCTCCGCTAGAATCTACTGGATTTGTATTTTCAAACATGAGTAAGCCCGGTTACATTACCTATATTGCATGAGAAGTAGTACGTGTAACAAAATGAGAACCAGTAGATGACAGAATAAGTAGAATGAGCGAATGTTACTAAGAGCTTTCCCGTGTATAGAGGAAACGGAAGTATTTTCATGTTACAGGGAAACGTGCAAAAGATTAAGTTATATTAGGTTGGCTAGGTTGTACAGTCTCGAGTTGGGATAGGTTATATTAGGTTGGGTTGTAGTGTCTTGGGTCAAGTTAGGTTATGTTAAGTTGGAGTAGCCTTGACGTAGGTCAGGTTGTAGAAACCTCGAGGCCATCGCGCCAACCGCGAATTGCTCAAGAATCATTGAACTATCGAAGCTAGCGATCAAGCTTGATCGAATAAATCATTTCAGAAAGTATTTTATCAATTTAGGTTAGGTTGGGCAGTCTTGGATTAGGATAAGTTATATTAAATTGGGTTGTAGTCTCTTGGATCAAGTTAGGTTACGTTAGGTCAAATCCTACTGTCTCAGGTCAGGTTAGCTTTCACTCCGCTGGGTTAGGACGGGTTAGAGCTATGGATGATATAGGCAGGGAGGACTGTCTCCGCGTACAGAAAGTGTCCGTAAAGCCGAGGCAAAGAAATTGAGATCGTGTCGCTGCGTGAAAAATTGTACCCATTTTTCAAAGTTCACTGAGTTGACGAGTTATAAAAGTACATAGTTAGAAAAGAAAAAAAAGTGGTTCTCGAATTAGAGAAGATTTCTGTAATTACCAAGTTTCATCATCTTGCTCATTATAAATGTTTTTATCGTAACATGTTTAAGAGTTTTTGAATCGTTTAATTATTTGTGTTTATATGTGCAAACAAAAAGTATTTAAATTTTGGGAATTCTTCATTTTCATTTACTGTTCATTGTTCATGATAGTGTTCTGCGGCACATGGTTTTCGCTCTTTTTATTCGAAGTGTTTGTGTAACATTTTAATTCAAATTTGGTTGTTTATCCTTGTTTACAGTATCTGCTGAGGACTCTAGAGTCCCTAGGGTGGGTCAGTATAAAGGATTTTAAGAAACGCCACCAAGGTAGAGCGGAAATTCGAAGCAAAATTGCATATTTCCGAGGGCGAGCTAACGACTGCCGATGGTAGGGTGACGATTTCATAGACTTCTTCGGCATCAGATGGTTGATCGATGGGTGGTGAGGGCAACGCTGCCCCTTCGAGGATTGGGATCACCCGGTGTGGCACGCGCCGGAAGCATTGTGGGTGATTCACCACCCGAATTACTGAACATTTCCCCCAATGTCTCTGTTTTTAAATGCTTCAAAATAAAAACAAAGGGTTATATATCGATCGTTATATATCATATTTGATTGTGTCTATGAATTAAAACTCATTTTCTCTCCAAATAACTTGTCAGTTAGTCATAGATTATTTTCAGGTTTGGCTGTGAATTTTTTTAAGTATAGCGTCGTTTATCTTGGTTACATAACGTTGGTAAAATTTGGTTCGATGTTGTGTCGTGATCTTTTTGTTTGGGGATTCTACTGAGAAATTTTTAATGGTGTTTGGATTTACTAAAACGTTGGTGCTATTCGTAATACCGTTTATTGTTTGCACTTCCACGTCTTGATTTTGATCTAGTGCTCGTCTAGTATCGTTTGATTGACTCGGTATTTTTGCGAGATCGTTATCTATGCATGTATGGAGATTTAATTATTGCTGTTGTTGTTGTAGTTGTTATTGTTATTATTATTATTATTGTTATTATTATTATTATTGATGATGATATGTTACACCTGTATGCATAAGGGAAGAGAATGTGGAGATATTTTGTATAATTGAATATTTTCTTGTAATTCTTGGACGATTCACAGTTTCCGCAGAAAAAAATATGCATGCATCGGGTTGCAAGCCGGTGTGTTTACCGATTCAGGATTGTCAGTGGGGAGAGGTTGTGAAATTGATCAATATAGCTGTTCATGTGGCTAAGCAAAAATCAAATACCTGCACACCCCCAACCACCGTTGGGTCATGTGATGGGGAAAAAAATCAGTCAACAAAAAAGCAGGTAGTGGGCAGCGCGCAGTGGTGACTGGGTGGAGGGCTGCAGTGGTGGACTACCGCAGCCATCGAGAATAAAAAAAGTTTATGACAAACAAGTCTGAGTCTGCACACCCCAACCCTTATCAGCGTGGGGCATGTGATGGGAAAAATCGGTCAACGGAAAGCAGGTAGCGAGCAGTGTTTGACGTGAGAAAAATCTTGTCTTGTCGACTCTTGACCGGATGCTTTGTGCACATACAGTTTTGGGATTTATGACACTTTATAGCGAACAAGTCCGAGCCTGCACACCCCCAACCATATTAGCGTGGAGCATGTGATGGGAAAAATTGATCATCAAAAAAGCAGGTAGCGATCTCTTGAGAAAATTTTCCCAGCTTATACTGTTGTCGCGTTACATTTTTGCCTATATGTCACGAGGCGTACACCCCATGAACGATTGGCTGATGGGTTTTTGCTCGGTGGAGGGTGGGCGTGTCTCCTTTCATACAAATCCGAATAGCTGTATGAAACTTCTCTAGCATTTTGAAAAATCTCTCGTGCAGGTGTTTGGCAAAGTGAGTGGTGAAAAAAGGTGTTTATTCGCAAACCCGAAGACTTCAACGAGTTTATACTTTTGTGTGTACTTTATAGAATATATAGTGCTACACCAATCTTCTTACGATACTGCAAATGCCGATTGAATTTCCGTAATGATTATCACATTTGATTAGTATGTTAACGAAGTTTTTCGATTTGTTTCAATTTTTCAGTATTCAGCATCATTCCCTCCCTTCCTCTCTCTCTCTCTCTCTCTCTTTCTATCTATTCATTTATTGATTGTATTTATTTTATTCATTTCATTTATTATATTTATTTTATTTATTTTATTTCATTGATTTAGGTTATTTCATTTATTTCATTCATTTCATTAATTTGATTTATTCTATTTATTTTATTGATTTGATTAATTTTATTTATTTTATTCATCTATTTTATATGTTTTATTTATTTTATTTATTTCATTTATTTTATTTATTCAATTTATTTTATTTATTCAATTTATTTTATTTATTTCATTTATTTTTTTTATTTTATTCATTTTATTCATTTTACTTCGAAAATCCAGCTACTCAACTACATCGCCAAGGATCCGGCCATATCCATGAGTTTTCGTTCTTGGGAAACGTACGTGTATCCCATGCTTCCATTAACAACGCGGCATATATGGTCAGTCAAGACATCGACGCAGCTTGAGAAGCCGAGATATATCGTTATAGGATTTCAAACTGCAAGGAGAAACGAGTCGCTGAGAAATGCCAGCGTATTTGATCATTGTCGGATCAGAGATGTAAAACTCTTCCTCAACTCACAGTGCTATCCCTATGGAAATATGAATCTTGATATATACAATAATCAATACGCCATTCTCTATGATATGTATGTTCGGTTTCAAGTGACCTACTACAACAAAGAAGCTGAGCCTTTGCTATCGGAGCGTGACTTTATAAACCGAGCCCCCCTTATCGTCATCGATTGCTCCAAGCAGAACGAATCATTGAAAACTGGACCTGTGGACATTCGGCTGGAATCTGAATCCAGCATTACGTTCCCACCACACACTTCTGCCTAGTGCATGATCTTGCATGACCGCATTGTTGAATATAATCCGATTAGTGGTACTGTAGAAAAATTGGTATAAGTCAATTTTGGAATAATAATATGTTTAATTAATATGGATATTGAAAATAATATGTATAATTTTACTCGTTAAAATTTAGAATAAGATAATTTAGAATAGAATAAGAAAACTAAATGTAATTGATGTTAAATAAAAAAATTGTTAAAAGCATTCAAAACGCCATTTTGAACCTTCCTTCTGGGGTCATTTCCTGGAAATATTTCAATAGATCTAGCAGGTTTTTACCCTATCCGATTTATGCGCGGCTTTCCGGCGCCAAACAAGTCTCGACAGGAATTAGGTTTTCACCCTCTCCCCCTCCACCACTCCGCAAACCCACCGCCGCCTACGACGGATGCCCACCCAAGTATAAAAATCTGTGCAAATGCTGTAAGTAGAGTAGCAATGTATAGTTTCCCAAGCATGTAATGGAAATCCGTCAACGAAAAGCAGGTAGTGGGCGGTACAGGTATAAAAAATCAGGGCCCAGACCCCTTGCCCCGAATATCTACGTTTATGACGTTCGGCGAAAAAAAAGTCTCGACAGGAATTATTTTGTGTGTGTGTGTGTGTGTGTGGGTGCGTGTGTGCGTGTGTGCGTGCGTGTGTGCGTACGTGCGTGCGTGTGTGAGGAGAATAAACGTAAAAATAGTCATTTCGCGGCAAACCGCCAAAATGATCAAAGAACTGTAACAGAACTGTGAATCTTTTTTTTTCTCGCGAATAGTTCAAAAAAATTTACAAATAGTCGATAGTCAACGTATTTTTTTCGATCAATAAATTATTGCTACCACTATTTTAAATTTTCGAATGATTATCAGAATTCATTTCGCGAATCTTCAATCATGTTCGATTAAATAAATGACGTGAACCTAATACTCAAATTGAAAATTCAAGTCATATTAGATTGATTAAAATGATGTCTGTATTTCATGTTCGTGCGGTTCTAAACAAAGAAAATCTAATCGGAAGCGTAGAACTCAGGAACGTAGATCACATCCTGTGACACAAGTTAAGAATCAACTTTCTCAAAATGCGCGTGAACGTCACAATTTGCTTCAAGGACAATCATGTTTTAGAGTAATGTCAGAACATTATTACGAGGATATTGACTTATCGGATTCAGGATTGTGTCCCTTGTTCCATCAAAATGAATGAATATCCAATTTTTAACGAAGTTTATGAAGATTTTTCTTCAAATAATGTAATCCGATACAATATCTTGTTCATAGTCCTCCGAACATCACCTTGTAACAAGGATATTTGGAAAGAGTCCCTTTGTTGCAGAAACCATTATGAAAATCTTGGTTTTTAATTCGTGCTACTGAATAACTCTGTGTTTCAGGTTCCATTTTCAATCTTAAAATGGGCCCCACAATCTAATTGAGGACTTGAAAAACTATTTATCTGAATTTAATGCCAAAGAGAGTAAAAGTGAGCTTCAAAATAAGCTACCAAATTAAATGGTATAAAGCCAGCATTATTGACGTTGAACCATTGTATTACAATAGCTTACTGTTATAAATGTGCAATATTGTTGCACATCCCAATTCTGTCAATCGAAGACAAGATTCTGAACATCTGAATTCTATTTACACCTCTGTGATACACCCATCGTAACTATCTATTACCGACTGAGCTTGGTCTCGATTTTACTTTCTTAACAAATTCTTGTTTCTATTTAACCCGTTGACTCTGTGCTTGCTCTGATACTGATTGATATCGGTCTCCCCCCACTACACACTGGACGTTCCACATGTTCAAAAGTGCTCCAGACTCAAAACCTAAAACGGTCGCTGTGTGTCTTTATTAAATTAATAATGAGAATGAATGCTTGGGAGTTTCGTATCGCTGTCGTAGTGTTTTTTTTTTGTTTTTTTTTTTTTTTTTTTTTAAATGAACTTTTGTTCTTATTCGATTAGTCCAACACGCATTCACTACATACTAGTGGTTCCTTTGCTTCGGTAATTAAAAGTGTCAGTTCATACTAGGTAATTCCGCTCATTTACAATTGCATAAATATTCCTGCTTATTACCTAAACCTTTCATATTTAATTTTGTTATAACTGAGTTGTACATTATTTTATTATTTCTGTTCGTGACAGATGTTTTAAATAAATTGTTCTGAGAAGGGCCCCCATCAGGGCTGAAACGTTAACACAAAAAAAGTGTTTTGATGTCCACGACCTTCATATCCAAGAATAATACTATTCAACAATCCACCAAGGTCAAGAAAAAATCGTCTTCATAAATGGTATAAAGTTTGAAAAACAATGCGGGTCAATAATAATGCTTGAATTACAATGGTGTATAGAATGATTTCTTGGTAGAATAAATTGGCAGCAACGGTTAAGTAACAAACTTATCGCTATTGGCTCGATCAAAGTAAAATGATGGGATATTCAGCCATTATGATCTGTAGTATATCCCGCTCTTCAATTTTGCCTCAACTGATGTTAGGAAGGTGGCGATGGCCTGATGAGATTCACTCTGGCACCTGATGTCTGACGGAACAACCAGGTTCGATGGTTATAATGATTGCACCGCTCGAGAAACCAAGATCCTTGCCACCTCAACGTTTTGACCATCAGGTAAGGCATAATTTTCCTCGTGTTAATCAAAGTTTCAGCTTCGAGCCTGCTGAAAAAAAAACGAATTTTATCATTGAATCCATGTTAAAATATTGTAATAGTCAAAGATCACGTAATTCGAAATTTACCTACATGCTTCCATGCTTGACAAGTTTAGTCCCGCTTTGACAATGAATTATTTCGTACCTGAAAATATTAGAAACTATTATTATCAGACAGGACGTTTTGGTATTTTTTGATACCACTGATTTCCAATAAAATGCACAAAACATAAATCGTTAATGAGACGCATTGCCACCAGACATTACCTGGCGTAATGCTCGAAAATCACAATCACAAATCACTGATCGTTAGATATCGATTGACGTATCGCTTTTGTGAATACCATTTGTTGAATTTGTAATGTGGATTTTTTTCATAGTCCATGTTTTCCCGAAATCAAAAAAATTCTTCGAATAGCATATTCACAATATGATCGTGAATGTCACGGTATGATCGCGAGGTTACTGAAATTCGTTTACTTGAACCGCTGAATACGAGGTGAATAAACATCGCCGATCACATCGCGGAACTTTTTCCTTATTTTCCTACGTAATGATGAAGCGGGACATCGATTTCTAGAATTGAAACTCAGAGACAGATCACCACGTGGTATTTAACCAGATAGTGCGTATCCTAATTCTGTGCATACCGGCGACACTGCGAGGGTGCGAAAAGCACGATTCTGGTAATACCAGAATTTGATTGGATGAGGGCAACGATCGCGACTGGTATCAGCCAATACAATCATCTTTCTCTAGAGTTTCGTAACTTTCCCACCCGCGAATATAAACGACCTCGCCCGCGTAAATTGACCACTTTGCAAAAAGATCGCGCGTCTTTAATCGCGTGTCTGGCAATTACCTAGATCCTTTTGTGAATTTTTTTTAACGTGTTCATTAGATCAAAAATGCCTAATTACAAGTTTTTTGTGCAGGAAAAAGTGGAGTTGGTGAAACATCATTACCAGGGCCTGTCTTATCGGGAAAATCAGGACTATTTCGCCGTCACACACCCGAATCGACCGACACCCTCGTTAGCGACCATCAGGAATCTGGTCCTAAAATTTGAAAAATCGGGTAGTGTCGACGAGAGGATCAGGAAAATCTCTCTACCAAACCGTCAGCTGAGCTGGAATACCAAGCTGGACATCTGCTTGACCGTCGAAGAGGATCTATTCAAGCCGATCAGCCGCATCGCCCAGGATTTAGAAATATCCAACGCATCGGTCAGAAGAGTATTATGTGAAGCTAAGTACAGATCGTACAAGTTTCAAGTCCATCAAGAACTCTTGGCTGGTGATAACGACAGTCGCCTTCGCTTCAGCCAAGAGATGATAGAACGTCTGAACACAGACGAGGGCTTGTTGAGTCGCATTTGTTTCTCTGATGAAAGTACGGTGATACTTGTCGGGAAACCGAACAGGCAGAACACCAGAGCCTGGTGTCGAAACAACCCTCGTCTGTTCATTCAGGCGGGCACGCAGTACCCGTTGAAGCTCGACGTCTGGCATGGCGCGATTGGCAATCGGCTCATTGGGCCATTTTTTATTGATGGAAACCTCAACGGTGAGAAGTACCTCTGGTTGCTGAGAGAGAGGATCATACCGGCTCTTAGGCTGATTGAAGAAGAAATCGTGAATGTATTTTATCATGTCGAGCTGGCGTTATTATTAGCAGAGTGCGTCTGATTTTAAAATGAATAATTTTATGCTTACTACAAGTAACGTATCATTTTCTGTGTTTGGGGCGAACCTGTTTGGTTTCAGCAGGATGGAGCCCCACCGCACTTCACACGTGCGGTGCGTTATCACCTCGACCAACAATTCCCTGGACGCTGGATTGGTAGGGCAAGCCCGGAGGTCGAGTGGCCAGCCCGTTCACCTGATCTCACTCCCGTTGACTACGGCTTGTGGGGCCATTTGAAAAATGTCCTGTATGCCCAAGATAGGATTGAAGACCTTGCCGCACTGCAAGCTAGGATCTTGGACATCCTGCAGAACCTGTCTCCGGATATCATATCCAACACGACAAATGCCTTCTACGACCAGCTAGGTTACTGCGCTGCAGCTGCTGGAGGGCATTTTGAACACTTTTTGAAAGGCAACCAATGGCCAGACGAGGGGCGATCAGAAGAGTGGAGATTGGTCTCCCAGTGTTATCGGACGATTGTCTTGTAAGTTATTGTTTTGTTTCCTAATTTTTCTTTAATAGCATGAGTTACACTGTAATATTAACTGTCGTTTTTTTTCTCTTTTCATTCTTGGATATCTGGTGAATCCTCTTTGTCGACGGAACATTGATTGTTGTACAATGGAGCTGTAAAAACTTTGTCAACTAATTAATGATGTCGGCGAGGGTTTTTGTGAGTATTGCGTCGGGTACGTTTTCCGTTAATTGCTACTCTTTGTGCTCCTCAGCTTCTTGTTTGAGATGAATGATTTCTTTATTCCTTGTTACTCATTTCTTTTATTTATTTCATGTTCATCGGCACTGATTACTGACTTCTGGAACACTGCACCGTAACGAATCTACTCTGGAAATACCTTCTACTGGGTCTCAGCCATTCATTTATTTTTAATCTTATGTAAATAAAGAATTTGTTTACAATAAACATTGTTTTTACTTACCTACCTCTGTTTGTCCAGACTCCCACTTGTTAATGACATTTCACATTGAACTTCAGATTTCTTCTTTCAATAAATAACACCCGATTTCTGTATCATTTGATATTTGCTTTTTCGTTACGTAAAATAAAAAACGATATTTGCGTTTTTGTTACGTCAATTGAATATCTTTCCATATCGACCATGGTATTGCTGAACGATACTATTCTTCTTAGACAATTCACGCTACGTAAAAATAAACAGCAGCATAACCTCAATCCACGGCTTCACGCGCGAGAGATTTACAGCTTTTGTTTCATTTTGTGTACGTTGGCGCCCTGCTCAGCAGACGAAAACATCGCCGCGGGGCGATTTCACCGACCAATGAGATTAAATTATTTGGCGCATGCGCGTTGTATGTATAGTTTCAAGAGATTGTCCTGGAATATGTATGTATGTATATATATATACGTTTATGTATCGTTCTATATTATATAAAAATATCGCCGCCGCCGCCGCCGCTGCTGTCGTGTCAAAAATCTATGTATATATACATCAGAGTAGGCCAAAAAAATCGTTTTTTTTTTTCACTTCGTACTCCGAAAACTTGGTTGGTAGAGACCTCAAAAACATTCTCTCTAAGTATGAGCTCTCAATTTTAATAGGAAGGTCTTTCGCCTCGCAGTTTTCTATTTTTTCTTTGGTGACCCGGGAAAAAATGATTTTGCCTAATCATATATAAATATATATATGTAAGTTTGCGGCCTGTTTACCCAAACTTATCTCTGAAAAACAACAAACACGCTGAACGGGTTACGGAAAGGATAACCAAGAGTGACCATCGCGGAATCATCGCCTCGGGAGAGAGGGGAGTGATTGACAGGCGCTCGAGACATCCACTAGTGTTATAGTGGATACTCAGTAAAATATATTGTAAATTATATTGTAAACTTATTCTTTTCATTGTCAACTAAGCCTATAATCCCGATCGTCAAAACCGACATTGTTGTTGATTTAGTTGACTATAAGTGTTATAATTATTTTATTTATTATTTATGTAATTATTTGTAATTGGTGTTAATATAATGTTCTAGTATCGTTTCTACATCAACCCAAGTCGTTGAGACTCAGGAATTATTATTTCCGCAACCCTTTTAAGTTATAAGAGTCACGCTTATAACTTAAAAATCAACAACAAAATGGAGAAGGTCAAGGTCAAATTCCAGTTCGCCGCAGAAGCCTGGGATGCCAAGACGACCGTCATCAAGGTTAAATCCATCCAAGTATTGGAACAGGATCAAATTTTTTCTTTTGAACAAAAAGATCAACCGATTTCGAATCATGCTGAGCTGGCCAAATTACCAGTGGTCAAAGGAATTATCAAGAGTCTGGATAAAAGAGGGAAGCAGAGAAAAGCTATCGTCTCACTGGATGCGCATCTGCAAAGGTCATACTTCGATGAAGAGGGTAACGTAGTATTCAACGATTATTACCTGGAGGAAATAGAAACCCCCCAACCCACTCCAAACTCATCCAGTTTATCAGTTCCGGCACGTGAAACCCCGATCCAATTGATTTCGAAGGGCATTTTATTAGAAAAAATTTCAAACAAAAATCAGAACGCAAAATCATGGCTCACTTTATTTGTTCTTGAATGTGAAAGATTTAAAGTGGAAGAAAATCAATTCCCCGAGGTTCTGAAACTAGTTTTAGAAGGACCAGCCGTAGACTGGTTTACATCAATTTTCAAAACTTATGGTATGACGAAACCTTGGAGCTTTTGGGAAAGTTCCTTTCTGGAAACATTCGGGGAAAAATCGTGGTCAGAGGTCGAATACGCTTACTCTTTTCGTTGGATAAGTGGACCATATTTAGATTTTGCATTAAAAAAGAGAAACCTATTAATAGATGCAGATCCAGAATTAGGCGTCAGTTCACAAATAAATTTTATCGTTATTGCCCTGCCAAAATTTGTTCAATCACACCTTCATAAACGTGAATTGAAAACAATAGAAAATTTAATGTCTAGTCTGAGTCAACTTCAACCAACATCAAACAATAACAGCTCACGTATAGAAATAAATAAGCAAAATCGAAAGTTCGATCCATGTCGTATTTGCGAGAAAGCCGGTTATAAAAATAGATTCCATCCAGAGGAAATTTGCAGAAATGCAAGATCAGCGATTATCAAATCTGCCGAATCAAAAAACTAGATAGCCTCCCACTTATAAGACTACATGTTACCGTAAATTGTAATAAAAAGGCAGTTGCTCTTTACGATTCAGGAGCCAATGTGTCCTTGATTAATTATACATTTTACAAAAAATTAAAAATGAATATTCCTATGAGTGGGGGCTCAACAATAAGAACAATGGGCGGCGTAGCAAGTGCGAATGGAAGGGTATTTTTGAAATTAAAGATATTTGAAATAGAAAAAGTAGCGCCATTCCTAATAATGAAAAATGATTTATTTGAAGAAGATCTGTTGCTTGGCTTGGATTGTATAAAATCATTCCGATTGCGTCAAAACGAAAAACTTGAAATTTCTCAAAATATAAGTTCGAACCAAAGTTTTGATTGCGTTAAAATAAACTATGCTTCGAACAATAACGAAGATAGTCTGAATGGTGTGTTAAATAAATACGATTCAGTCTTCGCCAAGGAAAAGTTCGATATAGGTACAGTCAGAAACTTCGAAGCAAGAATAAAATTAACGGAAAATAAGTACATATCAAGAAAACCATATAAGTGCTCTATTCCCGATAAAATAGAAATAGAATTTCAAATAAAGAAATTATTGGAATTAGGATTGATCGAGGAGTCGTATAGTCCATATGCCTCACCAGTGACCTTAGTACACAAGAAAGATGAAGACAAAAAATCGCGACTATGTATTGATTATCGCGAACTAAATAAACTCATAGTACCAGAAGGTTACCCCTTTCCTAGAATTGATGATCTGATTGCTCGTGTTGGGAGGTGTGTTTACTTCTCGAAGTTAGATATCAACTCAGCGTTCTGGTCAATACCATTACGTGCGAAAGATAAATATAAAACGGCTTTCGTCACACACCACGGTCACTGGCAATGGGCGTGTCTTCCTTTTGGTTTACAATCGGCTCCAGCAATATTCCAACGAATACTTTCAACCATAATTAGAAACAACAATTTAGACACCTTTGCAATTAATTATATCGATGATATTCTGATATTTTCGAAAAATTACGACGAACACGTACAACATATTAAACAAACATTGGAAGTTTTACATGAGCAAGGCTTGAAATTAAACACGAATAAATGCAGTTTTGCTAAAAAAGAAGTTACGTATCTAGGACACACGATATCAAACAATAGTGTAAAACCGATTAATGACAATTTAATAGCGATCAAAAACTTTCCGATTCCGAAAACAAAAAAACAAGTTAGACAATTCCTGGGGAAAGTAAATTTTTATCTAAAATATATTCCTAGATCCTCAATTATCTTGGATCCATTGCACAATCTTTTGCGAAAAAATGTGCAGTTCGATTGGTCCGCTAGATGTCAAAACAGTTTTGATAAGGTTAAGGGTTGTTTATGTGAAGCACCAATTCTAGCAATATTCGACCCCACTAAACCAATTTTCATATATACAGATGCTAGTTTAGAAGGCGTGGGTGCAATACTAAAACAACCTCAAGAAGATAACACACTTAAACCGGTCTTCTATTTTTCGCGAAAGTTGTCAGAATCTCAAAAAATAAAAAGAGCTATATTTATTGAATGTTTAGCAATCAAAGAGGCGATTCTATATTGGCAATATCACTTAATAGGACAAAAATTTAAAATATTCACAGATCATGAACCTTTACGTAATTTCAACATAAAAAATTGCAAAGATACAGAACTTTTACACATATTAAATTACATTTCACAATTTACATTTGATATCGAATATAATCCCGGCATAAATAATTCAGAGGCTGATTGCTTATCAAGAAACCCGGTTCTATCAGAAAACAAAAATGATGAAGGTTCTAAAATACAAATCGTCAACTTCATAACTATGCAAAACATCTTACAGAACCAAAAAGAATTAAAGTGGGACAAACACTGTAGTAAAGAAAATGATATTATATACAAAACCTTGAACAGAAGGAAAAAGATCTGGTTAACAGAAGAATATGGTATTGCAGCCCTTGAAAACTTACATAGGTCACAAGGTCACATTGGAACTAAACAGATGACACTTACGATTACACCAATATTTTATTTTAAAAATATGCACAAACATATTAAAATGATCTGCAGATCATGCGAAACTTGTATCAAAAATAAAACAAGATTTGGAAACTTTAAGGCGCCATTGTCGCAGTTGGGTCCTGCGTCCAAGCCGTTAGAAATAGTTTCATTAGATACAATAGGCGGTTTCACGGGAAATAAATCTCAAAAAAAGTACATGCACTTAATGGTAGATCAATTAACTCGATATGCATTTATCTCCACTTCAAAAACACAAATAGCAAAAGATTTTATAAACCTAGTCCAAATAATAGAAAAGAGAGGTAAAATTCAAACACTTCTGACAGACCAATATCCTGGGATAAATTCCAAAGAATTCAAGAAATACTTGAAAGAAAAAAATATAACACTGATTTTCACAGCGGTAGATTGTCCGTTTTCCAATGGACAAGACGAGCGTACAAATCAAACATTAGTGAACAGAATTCGCTGTAAACTTTACGAAAACCAAAATAAATCATGGACAACAATTGCCGAACAATGCATAAGTGAATATAACAATACAGTACATAGCTCTACAGGTTTTTCACCAAACTATTTGCTCTCGGGAATGGACAGGTCAATAATTCCAAAGGAATTAAATGAAAACACAAAAGAAAATTTAGATGTCAATAGAGCAAAAGCATTAGAAAATTCCATAAAATCGCATAACAGGAATAAATTATACTACGACACTCACACAAATGCAATAGAATATAACGAAAATGACTTAGTGTATATACAAAATGGGAATAAATTAAATAGAAAAAAATTAGATCCCGTCCGAACTGGACCATTCAAAATTACAAAAAAAATATCTCAATCCATTTATGAAATTGATATCGGTACAAGAAAAAAAGATGTAAATATTTTTCACAAAAGCAAAATGGTCCCATATTCACAACCCGTCCCAGAGTCCTAACCAATCCTCTCCGGGAAGGGGGGATGTAAGTTTGCGGCCTGTTTACCCAAACTTATCTCTGAAAAACAACAAACACGCTGAACGGGTTACGGAAAGGATAACCAAGAGTGACCATCGCGGAATCATCGCCTCGGGAGAGAGGGGAGTGATTGACAGGCGCTCGAGACATCCACTAGTGTTATAGTGGATACTCAGTAAAATATATTGTAAATTATATTGTAAACTTATTCTTTTCATTGTCAACTAAGCCTATAATCCCGATCGTCAAAACCGACATTGTTGTTGATTTAGGTGACTATAAGTGTTATAATTATTTTATTTATTATTTATGTAATTATTTGTAATTGGTGTTAATATAATGTTCTAGTATCGTTTCTACATCAACCCAAGTCGTTGAGACTCAGGAATTATTATTTCCGCAACCCTTTTAAGTTATAAGAGTCACGCTTATAACTTAAATATATAAATATATATGATTATATATAATAAGTTATATGTAATTAGATCTGAAAATTGGCCAGGTCTAATTATATATAATCACATATAAGTTATATATAATCATATATAACGTATATATAAATATATATGATCAGACCTGGCCAATTTTCAGGTCTAATTGTATATAAGATCATATGTATTATATATGTTCATGTATATCATATCCGAATATTTTGAGTGGTTTTATTTTTTTAATTATATATACACATCTGCAAATAATTGTAGGTGATTAAACTTTTATAAAAATATGATACAAAATATAATTAACTGTTACACTACGTTTTTTCATTTGATATTTATGGAATTTTAAAAGTCAATGACACTTTAATTTTATGATAGCAGTATATATTCATAGATCTCTCAAGAAATTATACATAAGCTCATATAATAATTATTAAAAATTACCTTAATGGTCTAACAGTTAATTTTGTCTCTAAAATGTAATCAAATAATTAAACTTTCAGTACGTAAAAGCATAGATCGTTCGAGTTTTTTAAGCTTATTAAGTACAGTAATATTTGTTACTTTTATAAGTATATTCAACACTCATCGAATTTTAAAATTAAATGCCACTTCAAGAATTCGAAAAAAAAAAAAAATACAAAACAGTTTCACATATTCATAGAGATCTCTTAAATAGTAAACGTAAGGTTATATAGTAATTGTTGCAAATCAACTTAACCGTCTAACAATTTCGTTGCTAAAATATTCTTAAATAATTAACATTCAAGTAATATTTAAATAGAAGTAATTACTATTTTTATAAGTATATTTGGTAACATTCTTTTACGTTAATTATATGTGAGATCTTAATTATCAGATAACACGAAAGCTTTACTTAAAAAATAATATAATTTCAGAAGAATAATACGAAGAAATATTTAAGTAAAATAATATCCGTTTAAGATGTAGCTTCTTTCTTAGCTAATAATAAGTGAGTTCTCTTCAGCTCCCCAATTCGTTGAGACATCACACTTGCTAGCTGCTCTCTAGTTTGCGGTACTCCTTTCGGAATTACCCACTTTTTTGCCTTAGCTAAAGCCATAGCGAAGTCTGAAAATCAAAAAATTGTTCAATAGATTGAAAATGTATAAAAACACATGCAAACATTCCAACAACATATATATATTTGAATATTAATCAAAAGCTAAATATTGAAAATATAAAAAAAAAAAAATTATTCAAAACTAATATATTCCAGGAACAATACAATTATAAACTTCTAAATTTATACTTATATAACAAAAAAAAAGTTCCTTATTTTCATTACCGATAATCCCATCTTTTGCTGCAGCATTTAATGCTTTCACTCGAGCTGGTTTCCCCTCTTTAATATGAGCTCTTGGAGCTTGTCCAGTTAACGTAGCATCCAAATAACCACTTGGTTTAAAAACCCCTGTGATTAATCTCCTGACGACATGGGAAGCTTGGCTGCACAGTGTTTTGCAAATTTTATATTCGGACTCTTTACAGTAGATTTTGTTGATCAACTCTATCATCTGACATAGAAAAATAATAATTATAAATAAATATAACCAGCAACAGAAGAAAAAATGATGTTTTCTAGTTATTTTTTAATAATAGTAAAGCATAGAATTAAAAATACATACGTTTTCTTCGGGCCAATCTTTTCCGTAAAGATCAGGGTCATGACAACTGTCAATAATAATATTCTCTGGGATCACCTTTTGTGGACTCGACTTATTGACTGCAGAGTTTAAAGATTTGTTTTCCTTGTCATTATCTTCGTCACCGATTGATATTTTTGATTCCTCAAGACTCTGATTCTAGCCACTACTATCTAGTGAGTCAGTAATGTCACCGGTTTTCAGTGTACTAACATTAGAGTCACTGTCAGTAGCAGAATTGTCATTGCCCTGATCAGTTTTATTTTTCTTCAAGGGAATGGTATGAGAAGTGGATGCCATTATGTCGTCCAATTGTCCTGTTGTCATATAACAATAAAAAAACTATTAATATTTTTTATAATGAAATAAAAATGCTAAAAATAATTTTATTTAAAATTTTTTTAAAATGCCAAAAAATTTTTTTCAATTAAAATCGAAATTTAAAATAAAAAAAAAAGTTCACATGATGAAAAATATCTTACCAGCCGATTTTTTAACTTGCTCTTGTAATTTTGCTAATTGTTTCTTCAAATAATCTTTTGTTGGACTATGTTCATTGTCCTTAGATTTATTAAGATTCTTTTGTTTCTGAATAATTTCTTTCTCAATTTGTGACTGCCTTATTTTATCATCTTTTTTTTTGTTGTCATCCTTATTTTCCTGTAAAATTTTACAGTTATTTTATAGTTTAGTAAATTATATATTCCACCAAATTTCTTTAATCCTTCGATAGCATTGTTTAATTATATAAAATTAGTTACATTAGATTCAGATGCTTTAACGAAACGAACTTAAAAAAATTAATTTTATCTTCATACAATATTCAATAACCTATTAGTTAATTTAAGAGAACACTAAGCATGCTTGTGTGGTATCCAAAAAATATTTATAAATATATACATACTCGTTTTTTGGCTTGCTCTACTTTAACAGGTTTATTAGATGACTTCAAAAGATTATTCAAGCTGTTCTCAAACGACACTGAATTATATTTTGAATTTAATCTTCTTGATCTTTTTGAAGGAATGGGTGAATCATTTTTTCCTTCTGGAGACGAGCTTACACGTGCTCTTTTGGTCAATATACTTTTCTTTATTGCCTCAAACTTAGTATTTATCTGTTTTTTATTGTCTAGAAAAATTACATCAAAATATATTACTTCATTAGAACTCTGATGAGTATGATTAGATTTTGGTACAAAAGATTTGAGCAAAGCACAGTAATCATACATTAATAACTTATGCATTAACGTAAAAATTACCCGATAGAAATTCTTATTAATATTTTACTAATATTTAAAGATAGTTTATTAATATATATTTATTAACGATTCTTTGACTTACCAGATATCATAACAACTTCGCCAAATTCTTCTTTGCCATTGTAGTGGAATTTCACGAATTCACTTTCCTTTGGCGGGCTATCTTTATCAAAGATAACCTCACTGTCTTTAACTTTGCAAATAGATTCATTTCTTTGACATTTTAAAAAGAACATTGTATTTGTTTTTTACTTTAGCCTAATTCTGATCACTAAAGTTAATGAATTTTATTTTATTCAATTTATTATTACTAAATAGAATTTTTTTAACAGTAGAAGACGCAAACCGACGCACGCTATAACAATGGCTACGACTCGGTGTTTTGCATATGCAAGAGGCTTATTGTGTTTTATCGTTTAGCTACTAGAAGCGCCATGGCGCTCTGGGGATACATGTATATATTATACTCCACACATTCTAATATACAGTACATTCGCACACTTTTTTCGCACACTTATGTACATTCGACGATACATGAAGTATAAAAATTACAACTATTGTGAGCAAAAATTTTTTTTTACTTTCTACAGAAAAAAATGTAAGTAAGAATTTTTTAATAAATTTGTAAAAATAACTATATAATCAATCGATTGTATCGTCAATTAATTGGACAATTATAAAATCCTACCTTGTTTATGAATTGATCATCAGTATATATGCATGTTGTATAAAATTATAGAGTTTTTAGTTTTAAATTATTTTATTTTCATTATTTTATTTATAGGTTAACTCCTGAATAAATTTAAATTGAAGCTTTAAAATTAATCAATAGTTGAAACGTTTAATAAAGTTATAATTGCATTATATGACGTATTATTGTTTAATCACTTCTAATCATATTATTAAATTACAAAATAAATTTTTTTTTTTTTTTTCTTCAAATTTAAAAGTAAAGGTATGATAATAAAAATTTCTTACTACTATAAATAATATCTTTTGCTTTTTTTTCTAGATAGGACGGATTACAAAAAAATCGTCTAGTTCTTATAATCTATTTCAAAAAATTTCATCAAAAATGATGTCTGATGATGACGAATATTCATCTCACTCACCAACTCCTAGAGAAAGGTATAAACGATACAAATCAGATTCGACAGTTCCGGTAAATATTTTATAAATAATTTATATTTACGAGTAATGTACTGTAGTGATTCTTGAAAATCTATTATTTATTTTCTTTATCTCAGTGAAATTGACAGACATAATTATTATTAAAAAAAAAAAAAAAAAACAAAGAATTAGTAGGCCTTTTATTTAATTTTAAGGTAACTTTTAACGGCAGTATTTAACTTTAATTATAATTAATGATTATTCAGGACTATAGTAAGTTAATCGTATATGAAAATACGGCAACGGCATAGCTGAAGTGCCTGTAAACTCGGATTCAACGTTTCAGGAATGCTTATTTCACATTTATTTTATTTTTTTTTTTTCATTCTAATAAATTGTGAAAAAAATATTCATCAAAAAATTTCACTTCTATACTTATTTAGAATTTTTCATGTCAAATTTTTTAACTAATTTCTTTTGTAAATTTTGTAATTTATTCATTTGGAAAATTTTAAAATTGGAGATAGTTTGAGTATAGTGTTTTATTTTTTTTTCATATTTTAGATTCCATTGAGGACACTAAATCTATGGCGAAGCAATGGATTTTTCTCTAGCGATGATAATAATCGAAATGACAGTCATGTTGTAGCATCAAGTATTATTGAAGATAATTGTGCTACAGATATTGGTAACCTGATAAATGATCCCAATATTTCACTAAATGATGTGTCAGATATTGATAGCGTTTCAAGCATGAGCACAGATGAAGATGAATGGAATGAAAGTCCGGAATCAACTAGCGAACGTGATGATGATGATGAAGAAACAAATGACAATGATGGTGAATATCCTGTTAATCTCGAAGATGACGATAATATCAAATGTGACTATGATAATGATAATATAGACGATATACAAGAAATCACAACAGAAAATACAGCTGAAAGTAATATGCTTTTTCCTTACAGTACGGTAACCGTAGACAAATGTGTATTAGATTTATTAAACTTATATGTTAAACATAATATTACTAAAGCTGCATTGAAAGACATTTTAGAAATGCAGCTTAAATTTTTGCCAGATGATAATGAAATGCCAAAAAAATTATATAAACTTTTTCAATACGCTAAAGATAGTGCTCCTCCATGCAAATTTATTGAGAATTATTATTGTAAAAAATGTTTATTCAACGTTGATGTGAAAATTATCGGTAAAAGGCAAGTAAAAAAATGTTCTTTGTGTAAGACAGATCGATCATCGGATATTGGATTTTTTCACGAATTCGACGTTTCAGACCAAATAAAATTTCTCTTTGAACATAATAATCTAGCTGAAAAATTAAAACGTACTCGATCACAAAATAATGGATGTATTTCAGACATAACGGATGGGACGGAATATATTAGAGTAAATACTCGGGATAATAAAGGTACATATGATTTAACACTTATACTTAATACTGATGGTTTATCTCTAGTGAAGAGTGCAAAAAGTCACTGCTGGCCTGTTATGTTTGCAATCGCAGAACTCCCTGAGAATATAAGAGACAAATTTATTATAATAATCGGATTGTGGTATGATGACAGCTGTAAGCCATCCATGAATCTTTTTCTCAAGCCAATTTTTGATCAACTGAAAAAATGCTTCGTCACTGGTGTCAACTGGGTAAATCCCAAAACAGGTGAACCAACAAACTCCAAAATTGTTGCTCCGTTAATTATAGCGGATGCACCAGCTAGAGCCCAAATTCAAAATATCTTGTCTTTCAATGGTCGTTACGGGTGTAATATTTGTGAGATTCGGGCGGTAAAAAGTAAAAGTATTGCTGGGTTGAAAACTCCGCGCATTTTTCCATATAAAATTGACTGCAAAATAAGGACTGGGAAGAGAATGGAAGCTCTAGCTAAACAACTACTTAGAAAGAATACCAGAGATCAGATTCGAGGAGTAAAAGGATATTCTGCTGTATCTTGTCTTCCTTTAATTGACCTTGGAACATGTGTTCTACCCGAATTCATGCATTTAGTTTTACTTGGTGTGATCAAACAAATAATTGGTCTTTGGTTCAGTAGCAAAAAGCCTTGGAGTTTAAAAAACAGAAGCGACGAAGTTGATGAATTTATGTTAAGAATACGACCGCCGCAGTCATTTTCTAGATTACCCAGAAAATTGTCACAGTATACATTATTCAAAGCATCTGAATATTACAATTTTTTGTTATTTTACTTCATTCCATTGCTTACTGCCTATTTACCAGAGATATATTTCAGTTCAGCATTGGTTGTTGCTAGTGAAAGCAATTTTCAACTTAGTCAAATCTACTGTAACACAAGCTGACCTTGAGGAGGCGGATGACTTATTAAAAATATTTGTATCTCAAATCGAAGAGTTGTATGGTGATCGACAATTGAGTTACAATGTACATCATCTTCTTCATTTAGCGTTATGTGTAAAAAGATGGGGGCCTCTACCAGGAACTTCCGCTTTTTCATTTGAAAATTATAACGGCTACATAGCGAAATGTGCGCATGGTAGTAAACATTTTGGACAAGAAATCGTTAATAATTTACAAGTATTACAAGGAGCACAACTTATCGAAAATCGCATTAATGAATGGTCAGCTAATACGGTCACTACTAATAGGTCAAGAAATTATGAACTCTTGGGAAAAATAATTAAAGATGTAAAATTTAATGATGCGGAGCACTATTTATTGGTATCTAAACGCATTGAATTAGAAAATATATCTATGTATGCACTTGTCAAAATAAACAATGAGATATATACATCGGAGATGTATAAAATGACAAAAACAAATAGTCACACCGTACAGATAGATCTTGGTGAAACTTTAATTAATGGATCGATTAATTACTTTTTTAAATTTCAGGAGGATTTATATATCATCGTAAACCAGTTCACTGTTGAGCATACTAAAATTTTTTATCACATCAAAACTAAAACTATTATTGAGCATGTCATTCCTATAAAAGAAAATGATAGTAGAATGTTGATTAAGTATTCTATTGTTAAAATGATCACACAACTCATAAGAGTTGAAAATTGTGTATGCAAAAAACCGAACACTTTAAAAACTGTTCGTTAACAACGTATTATTCACTTTAAGTGAAGTATTTTAAACGACTGAAATATATTATGTAACATTTAGTAAATGTTCTATGTAATTTGTAGTAAAAATGTATTATTTCGAGTTATACACCAAATGTATAATTAATTTAGTGTAGATTTACAAGTATAATCATAATAACAATGTCAAATAAAGTATAAAAGTATAATTTGAGATGTTATTAACTATAATGTGCATATTATAGCTGTATATCTATCGTACGTAAAAATAATTCTAAAATATATATATGCTAAAATCACTAATTTTCATTTATATTCCCTTAGATCTGATTATATAAAAATCTATACATAACTATATACGAGCCTATATAAGTCAGGTATGATGAGATCTAATTATATATAGAACTATACATAACTAGATATGAGCCTATGTTAATCAGGTCTGACCAAATCTAATTATATATAGATTCATATATAACTATATATGGATCTATATAAGTCAGGTCTGATCAGATCTAATGATATATAGACCTATGCATAATGTTCACAACAACGTTGTGAACACAACTCGTTGGTCGCGCGCCTTCCAACTCACGCGAGGCAACCAGCCTCGCGTGCTTTCCAATCACGCGACCCAGAAGAAAGTGTGACGTCACGCACGCTGCTCACGCCACCCACGCAGCCGAGCGCGTTACGTAATCACCGAACGTGGTCTCCCACTACCAAAGATCAACCGAGGCTGGAATAAGATACGGCCGATCAGACCGATCGGCAGGACACTTCGGGTTCAACTCCTCTAAAGCACCCAACTGACTCTGACGCTTCAACGACGCCGTTCCAGCCCATCGACGCTACAACGACTGCGACTGACTCTGCGACAGCTTACTGACTCCACGACAGACCTGACTACACAACATTGTATGACGGACCCTTTTTTCTGGCTTCGGCCAGAGAACACCAAAGAACAACTGCATCCAACCCACCTGTCCCTTGGACTCTACATCGCATAGACGTTCCCTCACGACCACTGACGAGACCACCAGCCGTACTTCTTTCCTTATGGGATGTACGCCGAGCACGCTTAACCTCTCCGAGTTATTACCGGCGCATCCCAGCTCCCGTATCACCGTTTCCTGAGCCGCAGCGTTCTTTTGCGACAATTGCCACCCAGACGACAGACAGCGAGTGGGAGTCTCCGGTGAAAGCAGCTGAGAACCGCCGTCCCCCAACGCCTCCCAGTTCACCAGAGAGCCGATACACTCCTCCACCCAGGACTGTAACCGAACCCCTTAGACGACCGACATCTGCACTGAAGCCTCCACCACATTGTATTATCACTAAAACTACCCCATGTATTACTTGGCAACCATTCCAATAAATGTACATATGTAAATAAAATAAATTATAAGTATAAAATAAACTCAACACCACAACTCATCTTTGATTTCAAGCGACTTCCACGCGGTTCGGTCGAACTACAAGCTCCCAAAGAGCGAACACATCTTAATATATATAAATCTCGTGTCACGATGTTTGTCCTCAATGGACTCCTAAACCACTTAACCGATTATAATAAAATACGCACACCATGTGCAGTTCGATCCAACTTGAGAGATAGGATAGTTTAAATCTCAAATTATAGTCGCAATTTTAATTTATTGCTAATTATTTGTCTGTTATTATTTGACAGTCACAATCATCTGTTAACTCCAAATGATTCTAACAGATGTCGATACCTTTCGACTGGGTTGAGTAAGTAATCAATAGATGGCGCTGCTATGGTAAATCTACGAACGTGTCATATAAGCTACATTTTAACGGCATAATTACCACGTGTTGTTGACGCTATAAAATTAATTAAATTTATTTTGGAGTGAACGAAATACCGTACAATTCAATTATTTCCACTTTTTAAATTTTTGGTGTTAGCATAGCCGGCCACGTGTTACTTAGACTGAAGTGTAAATTGCATTCATATTATAATGAAGATAATACAGTGAAATTAATCCTGTTTTTTACTTATTTGTGCTTCATTGATCAAAACTTTATAATTTAACTAGCAGCCCATCCCGGCTTCGCACGGGCATATAATAATATAATAAAAGAAAATACACAATGTTTACAGTGAGTTTCTAGAAAAATATTACATTTATATTATTACATAATATTATTATATGCCCGTGCGAAGCCGGGATGGGCTGCTAGTAACTATATATGAGCCTACGCAATTAGTACAGATCAGATCTAATTATATATAGGTCCATATAAGATTATGTATGGCTATATATATGATTATATATGGAGTCGTATTAGTCAAGTATTACTAGGTCTGGTTATATATACATCTATATATGATTATATATACTTATATATAGGTCTATATACAGGGTGTCCCTAAATTGAGGGACACGGACCAGCCAGCGTGATACCTGACTGAAATGCAACCGAGAATTTCTTTACCGGAAGGTCGTCCGACGCATAGTTTTTGAATTATAAGCGATAGCGTTAAGCCAATCAGAGTGCACCATTTCATCTGGATTTGCCGCCACGGAAATTGCTGTTTTGTTCGTCTGGGTGAATTATTATTATTCGGTTACAAAGTAAATATCGGCACCTCCCCTCTCTCGCTGTTGTACCCCTTCTCGAGCGCTGACCTCGGTATTGTTGCCGCGGCACACGCTGCCGGCCGCACACCCACGGACGCACACTCGTGTGTGTGAAAATAAGCGAATGCCCAGCTCCACAATACTACGAAACACACATACACGAGTGAAAATAAAAATAAATCTCGAAATAAATCAGCGGATTTAAGATTTAATGTTATAAAACACTTCCAATCATCGATGTATGCATAAAACTAGAAATTTTAGACGATTGATATGCCGTTAGGGTTCATAATTAGTCATTCAATCAATCGGAATTATGCTTTCCGAACATTTTCTGTGTCTTTGCGACATAACTTTTCCACTAGTTTGAAATTCATCATTGACATACGATTCTTCAATAATGCGAGGAAACAACAACTCGCTGAATTGACGTGTCAATAGGTTTGTAAATCAATTACAATTCACCTGAGTTAACACAAAATAACTGAATAAATGAGAATTCACTGAATCACTAAAAATGATAACTGAAATCATGAGAATTATTTGAGATATAACTGAATTAGGAAGAGTTGTGATAAGTCAAGTTACTTTGAATAACTTTAGATTCGTGCCAAAATTTTATGTTCAGAGAGAAAAATAATTAAATTCAAATGAAAAAGTAATTTGCAAATCAAGAAGAAGAAAATTTCCAAACACCTGAATTCAAATGAAGCAATTTGAATTTAATAAATCTATCCGAATTTAAGGAAAAATAATAATTATTATTTGGACCAGAAAAATAAAGTCGAAATACATCAATAAATTCAATTAATTCAACTCAAAAAAATATGGTGTCATTCAAATTCCCAGTTATTTCCTCGTCGATTCAATGTGGGTCTGGAGTGGCAAGTAACGTTCAAATTGTTGAGATCAATGCTAGTGATGGCCACTTATCTGAGAATAATCGATGTATCGATTAATCGATTTCAACAAAATAATCGGACACGGCTCGATTGAATTGGTAAAAATTAATCGATTTGGTAAATTTCTACGTGTAGTCTTAATATCAGAAGAGATATTTTGATAATTCATAGTCTTATTCAAAATATTTTGGTCCAAATAATAATTATTATTTTTCCTCAAATTCGGATAGATTTATTAAATTCAAATTGCTTCATTTGAATTCAGGTGTTTGGAAATTTTCTTCTTCTTGATTTGCAAATTACTTTTTCATTTGAATTTAATTATTTTTCTCTCTGAACATAAAATTTTGGCACGAATCTAAAGTTATTCAAAGTAACTTGACTTATCACAACTCTTCCTAATTCAGTTATATCTCAAATAATTCTCATGATTTCAGTTATCATTTTTAGTGATTCAGTGAATTCTCATTTATTCAGTTATTTTGTGTTAACTCAGGTGAATTGTAATTGATTTACAAACCTATTGACACGTCAATTCAGCGAGTTGTTGTTTCCTCGCATTATTGAAGAATCGTATGTCAATGATGAATTTCAAACTAGTGGAAAAGTTATGTCGCAAAGACACAGAAAATGTTCGGAAAGCATAATTCCGATTGATTGAATGACTAATTATGAACCCTAACGGCATATCAATCGTCTAAAATTTCTAGTTTTATGCCTACATCGATGATTGGAAGTGTTTTATAACATTAAATCTTAAATCCGCTGATTTATTTCGAGATTTATTTTTATTTTCACTCGTGTATGTGTGTTTCGTAGTATTGTGGAGCTGGGCATTCGCTTATTTTCACACACACGAGTGTGCGTCCGTGGGTGTGCGGCCGGCAGCGTGTGCCGCGGCAACAATACCGAGGTCAGCGCTCGAGAAGGGGTACAACAGCGAGAGAGGGGAGGTGCCGATATTTACTTTGTAACCGAATAATAATAATTCACCCAGACGAACAAAACAGCAATTTCCGTGGCGGCAAATCCAGATGAAATGGTGCACTCTGATTGGCTTAACGCTATCGCTTACAATTCAAAAACTATGCGTCGGACGACCTTCCGGTAAAGAAATTCTCGGTTGCATTTCAGTCAGGTATCACGCTGGCTGGTCCGTGTCCCTCAATTTAGGGACACCCTGTATAACCATATATAATTATGTTTAATAGCATATATAATTATATATATTTATATATGATTAGGCAAAATCATTTTTTCCCGGGGAGGAAGAAAAATACATATCTCCGAATCTACTATTCATAAAAAAAAAATCTGTATCATATTTTCGTATGAAATTGAATGCTCTACAAAAAAGGTCTCCTACAATTTTTTGTATACCTCACTGTTCAGAAGATATTCACCGTCGAACTTCAATGCACACTATTTTTAACAGTTTTTTGTTAATAATTCAAGCAATTTCAATTCAATTCATGAGTTTCGGGAAAATTTGTACAAATTTCAGTTTCTGTCGTGGAAGTAACTACTATAGAAGTTCTCTGTTTCAAAAACTTTTCGTAATTTATCATTTTTTTAGTATTGTCACAAATTTTTTTTTTAATATTTTGAAATCCCAATCATGCTCAATTTTGAAATCCCAATTATTTTTATGGTGTTTGTTCAGAGAACATTTCAGAACTTTTTTCAAAAATTATACATAAAATGTTTTGCTCGAGAGGATTTGTGTTTTAAATCCTATCGCTTCGTTTGTTTGGCTTGTGCAACTAACGCCACTGTTAAAAATAGTGTGCATTGAAGTTCGACGGTGAATATCTTCTGAACAGTGAGGTATACAAAATATACAAAAAAATTGTACGAGACCTTTTTTGTAGAGAATTCAATTTCCTATGAAAATGTGAGTTGCGCGTATTATAATGACTTTTTGTTGAAGAGTTATAAAATTCATAAGAAAAAAAGACATCTACCTTAAAATGATCAAACTTTAAGCTTCAATAACTTCTGAACGGTGAGGTATACAAAAAAATTGTAGGAGATCTTTTTTGTAGAGAATTCAATTTCCTACAAAAATATGATATCCTTTTTTTTTATAAATAGTAGATATCGAGATATGTATTTTTCTTCCTCACCATAAGAAAAAAATAGAAAACTGCGAGGCAGAGGACCTTCCCATTAAAATTGAGAGCTCATACTTGGAGAGAAGGTTTTTGAGGTCTCTACCAACCAAGTTTTCGGAGTACAAAGTGAAAAAAAAATAGTCGATTTTTTTGGCCCACCCTAATATACATACATATATATATATATATGTGTGTGATATTCGGCAAATTCTGGATTATATTTAATATATATATATATATATGTATATACACACACACACTCAACACCGTGTAGTCCGAGCATGTACAGTTCGAATTCAATTATGCATATCGATAAAATTGCGGAATTCTGTCAAGAAGAAACATTTAGTGACTGAAATAAAATGACGAGGTAGCAATATGGACAAGTTTTTAATTTGCATGCTTTCGTTTCGCATAAATCGTTATGCGAGTACGGCAATTTTTCCTTTAGTAATGGAATACTCTTCGTTACGAATTACTTTTCTTTCATTTGTAATTTGTAATGGTTCATTCATCGACTACACGTTACTTTTTTTAATTTTTTATGGAACACTCATCCATTACACATTACTTTCGTAATTTATAATGGAGAACTTATCCAATACACATTTTTTAAAGTAATGAGTAATGCATTACTTTCACATCACTATTTTCACAACTCTGCATACAATAGCAGGTCTATCTATCTATCTGTCTTCCGATCGTTCATCAAATGATAGCAAATATTGAAAAGTGACAATTCGAAAATTTGGTGATTGCGAAAAATTATCGACGGAGTCAGGAACCTGGCGTCTAGAGATGCTTAACCGGAGCCCTACTCCACTGGACCACCTAGCCGCCCTGACTCTGTTGTCGTTAATTTCTCTCATCACCAGTGAGTTCGAATTTGTTTTTTCGTATGTCTGGTATGAATGTGTAAGAATTTTCGTCTCTTCAAGCACAGTGTATATATAGGAATGTAATGTGTAGATGATGTGTTTACCCTTTTGAATCCTTGCTTCTGATGAGAAACCACGCAAAACGGGCAAAGCCGTCTGATAAATTATATGCAGATCTGCAAATAATTAATTACGAGAAGAATATTGTTGAAAATTGACAATTAGAATTTAATCAACAAATTTTCGTTTTCATGAAATTAACTGACAGATATTCAAATGAAGTATTACTATTTTAGATTTTCCGACATCTATTTTTTGAGTAACATAATTTTTATCCAAAACTACTAATCTTCCTCAAAATGTTTTGTGAACTGAAAAAATAAAGTTACTTTCGCAAATTCTCATATTTATGGGATTTGTGGGAAATTTCTTAACGATGGCACTTTCTTGTGGCTAGAGTATCAGGTCATATATTATACTGTTTTTCTCGTACCTATTATACCGTAAACCAAGTACCATTATTCATTATTGATTGAAATATATGTACGAATCTTATTATGCACTAATGACCTCCGCAGAAAGTATAGAATTTGACAAAAATATTACGTTAACGAGATTCCACAAGCTTTGGAAAAAATACTTTTGTTTGATTTGAAATTATCCGTACTTTTTACTTGGATTGTATAATTTTATCAGTTAAATATGCGTGCGGTAAAGCTTGCGTGAAATTCACACACGTATTATATGAAATCTACTTGCTACAAAGAGATGCCGCCTTTGTCGGCACTGGCATGGGCAAAATTCAAAACTATAAACAGAGGCATCGTAGGCGCTGCTATCTCGCGGCTTTGTAACTTTTTATTAAGCAGTACCATTTAGTGATCTGTGGCAGCAGGTATCACAAGTGATCGGCTGAGAGCTCGACTAAATATTATGTCGCCTTTTTACATTATTTATTGAATTAAATTATCATGACTCCAACGCGAGGTCCCGGTAAGCCTCGTACTGTTTGTAAAGAAAATGTGAAAAATGCAGTATTGAAACACAAAAATGACATTGATTGAATTAGGTATAAAGCCTACCAGCCTACACTCATACGTCGTTATTGATCGATACGATTTAAGAAAAGATCTATTGGGTGACAAACTCAACGACTCCTTGCAAAATTCGACAATAAATACAACTGCATCTTCTGTCGACACAAATTCAATAGCGAACACAAGTATAGATTGTCTCGATTGTTTTACATTTGCGATACCTAAGACAGAAATTCAGGATCTAATCACTGAAGTAGTACACAAAACTACTACAAAGAAGGGGAAAAAAATTAAACGCATTCGAACAGTACTGCGACCTAAAGTATGGGCGGAAAAGATATCGGCGCTTTCATGGAATTCGTTACAACTCAAGCATGGATTCCAGTTTCCGAACCATCATTTGACCAGATCAACTAAGTCAGGAAATATGAAAGGTAAGATATTATAAGTTTCAAATTATTGATTCAAAAAATTTCATCGTAATTTTCTTTTTATATTTTCAACTGAAAAAGTTGTGTGACGAAAGCTTAAGTTTTCATTTTTTAATGATATCAACATTTTCACAGTGCTTTGAAGAAGTTTTCTGGAAGTTTTCAGCTTCTTAGCTCTCATTGTTTAAGGTGCCGCTGATCTGGCATGTCCTATATATATTTCGTGACGTCAAAAGCGGGGAAATCGCCCGCACAAATCCAGAGAAAACGGGGGTACAAATCTGACTGGGAAAATTTTCAGAAGATAGCTTGAACAAAATTGTACGTCTGTATCTCAGTCACTACTATCTCAGATCACTGATAACGTCTAATAAAAATAATGATGAACTCAATAAAATCACGTCGCGTCAAACATGGCCGATCGGGCTAGCGACTTGTTGAATATTCACCGCTTGTACGATATCAGAATTTCTTTCACTTTTGCCAGGGAGATACCGACGTAAAAAAACACACACGTAATCCGGGAAAACTTATAGCACCAGTCAGTTTTCTGTAAATATGACACGACTTGTGCGGGCGATTTTCAGGTGACAGGAGCCCATTCTGATGCACGAGAAGTCTGTAATTTAGTTCAACGTTGAACCTCCAGAAGCGCTGTAGTCGACCAGATGGTAAAACCAGAGATGAGTAGGGAGATCTCCAACGCTCGGCTTTTCGTGATACCAGCTAAGTTGGAGCGTCGACGTGACACCTAGGCGGCCACGCACCGAAGGTGGCCCATTTCCGACCTGACATCAAGCGGCCATGCACCGAAGGTGGCCCACAATCGTGTATATATAGATACACTCGGCTGCTCGAGCAAGTGGTTGCCAATCGCATCCTTGTCCCCGCTCGCACAGATGTTTCCAGGAATGCAAGAATTGGGATTTTTTTTGTTTCAGTTATGAATGTCAGCGAATAAAAGTATCTCCAGATTTGATGAATCTTGGAATCAATTAGCGGACGCTGAACCAAATTACTTAACTATTCCCAGTCCGAATACTTTTTTTTTTTTTTTTAATATACATTATTTTTTTATTGATATGAAAATATGTGACGCCTGGTATTCTCGAATATTTGTGCACGCAGTCTATGGAAAAATATACGAAGCCAGCTCGATAACATTTATGCAAAATGTGCAATGGGCAAGTGGTTGGGGGAAATTTTTTTTTTTTCTCGAACTGAATCTTCCAGAGAAGCATCAGCGAATTCCAAGCAAGCTCCATAAACATACCGAGCAAACGCGCGCTCACGGACGTAGCTGTGGTGTGGCTGAGTGGATACCACATGAGGATGAATTTTCGATCACAGGTTTTTGCGCGAAGTTTTCCTGTATTTAAGTTAATTACTGCTGCCTTTGCTATAATACTGTATTCAAGTCTTGAACAAAACACTAAAAAATAAGTTAACCACTCAATGTAAAACAAAATGTTAGATTGAGCTTAAAACTTAAGCCGGAGTTACATAAACTAAGATAATTACAAGTGCAACATTGTAAATATTGTACATTTATTGTTCATCTAAATAAATATGGTTTCCTTCTCAAAAAAGAAAAAAAAAATGAGGATGGAGTGATGCGGGACACGGGTTCGATCACAGTTCACTCTTTTTTTTTTTTTTTTTTTTAATTCAATCCCGGCGTTTGTTTTTGTATTTTCGGAGAGAAAAAACAAATGAGAGAAAGAAAATTTCCAGAGCTGGTCGATTTTTTCCTTCTTTCCTTTTGCTTTTTGTTTTACTGAACCCACCCTTTTTGTAGTGGGGGTAATCCAGAAGAGAACAAATAATTGAAACAATAAAATTCCGAGTGTGAATCGATTTATTCCCCGTTTTTGGCGCCTCTTTTTTAATAAGGAAAAGTTTTGACGGTAATGAAAAATAGAGATTACTAAAAACAAATGTATTGTTTTTTAATAACACCGGTCCACAAAAATAAAAAAAAAGTGGTCTGTACTTTTGACCGGACCTACCTATCTTTATGTATTTTGACGCACTGAATCCGAATCTGAAGTCAGTTTTGCCCTTACACCCTCAAAATTTTGAGTAAATTGCAAAAAACCATAAAAATAGCCAAAAATTAGCAGTTTTGGTAAGAAAAAAATTTGTGGAACTATAGACCAAGTATGATTTTTATGCATTTTGGTCCGCTAAACCCAAATCTGAGGTTTATTCAACCATAAGCCTTTTAAAATTTAATTGGGCCGGTGTTATTAAAAAACAATACATTTGTTTTTAGTAATCTCTATTTTCCATTACTGTCAAAACTTTTCCTTATTAAAAAAAAAACGCCCATTTTATATCAGTCTTGACGAGCATTTCTTAAGAATTTTAAGAGATGAGAGATCGGAACGACAAAATTATTTCAGTAGCAACAATGTATGGACCCCTCTCCTTTTCTGATATTGGCAGCCAGTTGAGAGGCTTCACAGTGTTCAGTTTAATGCCAGCAGCTCTCGAGGTATCAAGATGGTAAGTGAATTACATAATTATTTTACATGCATGCAAAAACCGGCAGGTTTGACGCTCGTCTATTTACTTTATAGATTAAAAAGAGAAAAAAAGGGAAGGACCTGTAGTCGTATTTTATACTTTATTTAATTTTCCTTGAATTGTCAAACGTTTTTATTTTTGATGGTATAGGAAGAAGATGTGTGGGGAATTCCATTCTAGTGCCCAAGAATGTAGTACACATTTTCGATCGTTTTAACTTTTTTTTAGGGAAAACATGTTCCTCAATTTCCAAATTTCCTTAATTTTTTGGTATTGAAATCGATTCTTAACAATTTTGCGCACAGGTGGGATTTCTTTAATTATTTTTTCCCTAAACCTGAGGATATTTCCTATCTGAGATCACTGTCAATAGGCGAGATTCCGGAAATCATTCATTACCTTTTTTTCTAATTAAAAAGAAAATCACATAAGGCCACTAAGAGCTCGAAATGAAAATCTGAAAAAATTATAGATGGTTTTTTGTATTCGAAGCCATTAACGTAAAAAGTCCGTTTAACGACCATCCTAATAGATATACATTGTATGTTGGGCATTTCACGTCAAATTTGCAACCCATGTACCTCACCCTCTTCGCTTTTGATAATTGTTTGGTATGATGTTGCAACCACGGTTTCAATCGACTTAAAACAGTGTCGGAATTTTTTGCAGATTTCTTTAGCCACCACTGAAATAGAAAAAAATTGAAAAACCAATTCCGAAAACGCTTTTTTCAAAATTCTGAAAAAATTCACACTGATTTTATAAATAAAAATATGATTCTTAAGCACGACACGATAACGGGATCTCAACCCCGTATAAATTATATATTGATAATTAAAAATCATATTTTTAATTATAAAATCAGTGTGAATTTTTTCAGAATTTTGAAAGAAGCGTTTTCGGAATTGGTTTTTCAATTTTTTTCTATTTCAGTGGTGGCTAAAGAAATCTGCAAAAAATTCCGACACTGTTTTAAGTCGATTGAAACCGTGGTTGCAACATCATACCAAACAATTATCAAAAGCGAAGAGGGTGAGGTACATGGGTTGCAAATTTGACGTGAAATGCCCAACATACAATGTATATCTATTAGGATGGTCGTTAAACGGACTTTTTACGTTAATGGCTTCGAATACAAAAAACCATCTATAATTTTTTCAGATTTTCATTTCGAGCTCTTAGTGGCCTTATGTGATTTTCTTTTTAATTAGAAAAAAAGGTAATGAATGATTTCCGGAATCTCGCCTATTGACAGTGATCTCAGATAGGAAATATCCTCAGGTTTAGGGAAAAAATAATTAAAGAAATCCCACCTGTGCGCAAAATTGTTAAGAATCGATTTCAATACCAAAAAATTAAGGAAATTTGGAAATTGAGGAACATGTTTTCCCTAAAAAAAAGTTAAAACGATCGAAAATGTGTACTACATTCTTGGGCACTAGAATGGAATTCCCCACACATCTTCTTCCTATACCATCAAAAATAAAAACGTTTGACAATTCAAGGAAAATTAAATAAAGTATAAAATACGACTACAGGTCCTTCCCTTTTTTTCTCTTTTTAATCTATAAAGTAAATAGACGAGCGTCAAACCTGCCGGTTTTTGCATGCATGTAAAATAATTATGTAATTCACTTACCATCTTGATACCTCGAGAGCTGCTGGCATTAAACTGAACACTGTGAAGCCTCTCAACTGGCTGCCAATATCAGAAAAGGAGAGGGGTCCATACATTGTTGCTACTGAAATAATTTTGTCGTTCCGATCTCTCATCTCTTAAAATTCTTAAGAAATGCTCGTCAAGACTGATATAAAATGGGCGTTTTTTTTTTAATAAGGAAAAGTTTTGACAGTAATGGAAAATAGAGATTACTAAAAACAAATGTATTGTTTTTTAATAACACCGGCCCAATTAAATTTTAAAAGGCTTATGGTTGAATAAACCTCAGATTTGGGTTTAGCGGACCAAAATGCATAAAAATCATACTTGGTCTATAGTTCCACAAATTTTTTTCTTACCAAAACTGCTAATTTTTGGCTATTTTTATGGTTTTTTGCAATTTACTCAAAATTTTGAGGGTGTAAGGGCAAAACTGACTTCAGATTCGGATTCAGTGCGTCAAAATACATAAAGATAGGTAGGTCCGGTCAAAAGTACAGACCACTTTTTTTTTATTTTTGTGGACCGGTGTTATTAAAAAACAATACATTTGTTTTTAGTAATCTCTATTTTTCATTACCGTCAAAACTTTTCCTTATTAAAAAAGAGGCGCCAAAAACGGGGAATAAATCGATTCACACTCGGAATTTTATTGTTTCAATTATTTGTTCTCTTCTGGATTACCCCCACTACAAAAAGGGTGGGTTCAGTAAAACAAAAAGCAAAAGGAAAGAAGGAAAAAATCGACCAGCTCTGGAAATTTTCTTTCTCTCATTTGTTTTTTCTCTCCGAAAATACAAAAACAAACGCCGGGATTGAATTAAAAAAAAAAAAAAAAAAAAGAGTGAACTGTGATCGAACCCGTGTCCCGCATCACTCCATCCTCATTTTTTTTTTCTTTTTTGAGAAGGAAACCATATTTATTTAGATGAACAATAAATGTACAATATTTACAATGTTGCACTTGTAATTATCTTAGTTTATGTAACTCCGGCTTAAGTTTTAAGCTCAATCTAACATTTTGTTTTACATTGAGTGGTTAACTTATTTTTTAGTGTTTTGTTCAAGACTTGAATACAGTATTATAGCAAAGGCAGCAGTAATTAACTTAAATACAGGAAAACTTCGCGCAAAAACCTGTGATCGAAAATTCATCCTCATGTGGTATCCACTCAGCCACACCACAGCTACGTCCGTGAGCGCGCGTTTGCTCGGTATGTTTATGGAGCTTGCTTGGAATTCGCTGATGCTTCTCTGGAAGATTCAGTTCGAGAAAAAAAAAAAATTTCCCCCAACCACTTGCCCATTGCACATTTTGCATAAATGTTATCGAGCTGGCTTCGTATATTTTTCCATAGACTGCGTGCACAAATATTCGAGAATACCAGGCGTCACATATTTTCATATCAATAAAAAAATAATGTATATTAAAAAAAAAAAAAAAAGTATTCGGACTGGGAATAGTTAAGTAATTTGGTTCAGCGTCCGCTAATTGATTCCAAGATTCATCAAATCTGGAGATACTTTTATTCGCTGACATTCATAACTGAAACAAAAAAAATCCCAATTCTTGCATTCCTGGAAACATCTGTGCGAGCGGGGACAAGGATGCGATTGGCAACCACTTGCTCGAGCAGCCGAGTGTATCTATATATACACGATTGTGGGCCACCTTCGGTGCATGGCCGCTTGATGTCAGGTCGGAAATGGGCCACCTTCGGTGCGTGGCCGCCTAGGTGTCACGTCGACGCTCCAACTTAGCTGGTATCACGAAAAGCCGAGCGTTGGAGATCTCCCTACTCATCTCTGGTAAAACGACATGGTAATACGCACACGTCCTATGTTTCTGCTAAAGCAACAATCTGCAGTGCCGACGAGAGCATGGGCTTTTAGGTGGATGCGAAAAAATGTACAACTCATTCAGAATAACCATTAGATTTTTAAATTCGTGCATATTATGAGGCATCGTTTGGAAATGGTAACATCAGTTCACAATCGCGGTAACTATTCGTCATCGCACGTAGCCCGACTGTACGTGAACGCGGCATTCCATGCGAAACCGACCAACCCGTGACCGCGACCAATTTTGATTCTATTGAAAATTTTACACTTTCTTGCACCTGCCAAAAGCAGTCTTTCTGAAATATTTTAGATGTTTGTCTCGACCCATCCAAACACCATAAATTTATCAAAATATCGCACAATTTTTTATTAAATGCTCATGGCTTTTCCAAAACCCGATATTAAAATAACATACTGTTTCTTTTCTCGTTTTGAGTCGTAGTTCTGCAAAGAAAATTATTTTTTTTTTTATTTTATTGAAGGGTTTTGGGGCATTCTACCTCGAGTACGCACCACTTAAATCTTTTCATCGATTTGGTAGAAAATCATTAACAAAAACGAAAATACCTATCCAATACTTCCTGTTCGTCAAAAAGCCAGATACAAATGGCGAATAATTGACATAGAATACCCTATATACGCTCCGGATATCCTCATCTAATAGTAGCATCGATGTCCGCAAAATTGTCATACTTACAGATTATTGACCGAAAGATTAGATGCGGCAGTAAAATAAATACCGAAATTGCAGGAAACACGCAAGTATAGGCGTGAGGGTTTAGGGTTGAGATAAAAAATTGTGCTCTTGAACAGACCAATATTTATTTATTTATAGCAAATTTGTGGTGGGGGGGGGGGGGGGGGGGGGTGGGCCGGTTGCCAATCGTCCGAGCCTGTTTTAAAGATTACCCTAATACATACGCGAAATTGTTTCTGAACCGGATGTGTTTATCAATACTAGAAATACATCCCGCAAAAAATCTATGTCATTGTACATACATACAATTACTGCATACCACGGTTCAAGATTCGTGGCAAATATTTTACAGGGCCGATCCTTGTTAAAATTCTGATGAATATTTGCTTGCCAATTTTTTCTGTTTTTCATTCTCAACAAATAAGGATTTCATACTTTATTTGCTTCGTTTCATTAGTGAATTACGCCTAGTTTCCGAATGATGCTACCAAAATTTTTTTTTACGTTAGTCGAACTACCTGAAAGTTACTCATCAGGTGGAAATCGTTATAAAACTACATACCGTGACTTCACGTAGATGGTGTACGCTACGGATACGCTAGCGAGTTTTGGGTTGGTTTCCGCATCGTATACGACCTACGAAAAGTCAGGGTATGTGTTACTGCTGTACATCAAAGTCCGGCACAATCCTATAATATTTCACAGAAATTTGGACTCTCGAAGGAATCAACTTCTTCGGATTCCAAGTACTATCCCTTACACGCCACTGTCCCTACTATCCGCGCGGCCGTCACTTCTGCGTTTCCTCGCGTACCGTCCACATCCACTTTTCGCGGAGAACGAAGCAAACACGAGTGTTTTGGTAATTTGCCGTGTCACAAGTTCTAATCACATGCAAATTTTCACGCGGCTAGTGTGTATACATATATTTGTTACAAACAACAATAATCTTGTGAGTGCAACAATGGATAAGTTACCTCGCACGGCTGAACCGAAAAAGGTTAAATTTGACGCGCCGACGAACGAATCGTTCATTGCAATGGTAAGTGTTTTATACTGCAAATTTCTGTTATGCAATTATAGATATCATTAACAAGAATCCTGCCAATTCTGCACTTGCTATGCAGGGTGATTCGTAATTCACAGCAAGTACTTGACAGGGCGAATCCTTGTCAAAATTGGAGTCGAAAGTTCCTAAGAAATTTTTTGGGAAAACGTCTTTTTTCATTCAAAGAAATGGAAATTTAATTTTTTCGGATTTCTTTTTCGATCAACCTTTTAATTTCTTGGATCATCGTCAGAATTGATATCGAAATTCTCCGGTTAATTTGTAAATAATGTGTACGAGAAAGTTATCCCTCGCGGAAAAAAGCCTCAACTTAGTGTAAATTCGTACCCCCGACTTAGATAATCCTGAATTTTCATTAAAAAAAATTGTGGGTACGAATTTACACCCAAGTTGAGGCTTTTGTCCGTGAGGGATTTCCAAGAAATATTCGAGAAATTATTCATGAAGAAATAATTTGTACTATGTGTGTAATCTTTATTGTTCCCCTTGGGGTTACAGGGACTTCCCTTTTCCTCTTCCTTTACAATATTTTTTTACATGTTTTCTTAACCTATTCTTACCCTAATTCTTACTTCCTACCTTATCCTTACTTAATTTCTAATTGCCTGTGTCCTGTGCCATTGCCTTGCCATTCCCTTACTTTCCCTCTTATCCTTTTCTTACTTTTTATCCTTATCTTTACCTAACCTTATCCTATTTTACCTCATTCTATTCCCTAATTCGTCCTTATCCTAATCGACTTCCATTTCCCATTCATCTCTCACTCTTTCATTCTCTTGTACATCCCTGATCCTTTCCAATTCTCTCATCCAGACTTCTCCCCCCCCCCCCCCCCTCCTCACCAAACATCTCCCTCACCACCTCCAGCCAGCTTTCCTCCCTTCTATCCCAGCCTACGCACCTTTCCCATACGTGCTCCCATGTTTCCTCCTCCCCCACGCACACCCTACACCTTCTCTTTTCCTCTTCTTCCCAGTACCTTGCCTCCTTCATCTCGCTTCCTAACCTAAATCTTGCCACCCTTATCCACTTGCTTTCTCCCCATCCCTTTCCCAGATATCCTGGTGTCCCTTCTCCTTTCACTAGCCTGTACCATCTGTTGTACCTCGATTCCCTTATTTTCTCCCACCTCTCTTTTCTCTGTTCTTCCCTCTCTCTCTCCTCTATTTCCCTAAACTCCATCTCGCCCCTCTCCCTTCTCGCGACTACCTCTCTACTCTCTGCTCCCCTTTCCGCAAATAAACTTTCCCTTTCTCTTTCCCACCTCGATCCCTGCCTCCCAGCTTCTGCCTTGTCCCTTATCTCTTCCCAGCATCTCCTAGCTAACTCGCTACCCTCCCCTCTCTCCAGCTTCCTTTCAAAATTCCATGCCCTTCTCCCTGCCCTAATCCTTAGTTTCTCCCTCTGTAGTTCCTCTCTTACTAGATATCCCGGTGTTCTCCCATTCACTCCTAATGTCCATCTCAAAAATCTATCCTGTACCGCCTCGACCGCCCTCCACTCCCTCCAACCCCATATCTCCGATGCATACTCTATTACCGTCCATACTAGCCTGTCAAATAACCAAATCCTTTTTTCCTAATCCCTCCCAAACCTTCTTTTTCCTATTCCCCATACCTGCCTCATTACTACCCCTGCCTTCCGTACTCTCTCTTTCACCTGTGCTTCCTGTCCCCCATTACACTTTACTCTATACCCTAAATAGCTGAACTCTTTCACCTCCTCTATCCTTTTCCCTTTCCATCTCCAATCTATGTTTTTCCTTCTACCGCCTCCTTTCCTAAATCTCATAATCTTTGATTTCCCTACATTTACCGTCAGCCTTTTCCTATCCATATATCTTTCTAACTTCCTAATCATTACCTCCATTTCCTCTTCACTTTCCGCTAGTAACACTAAATCATCCGCATAAGCTAACGTGCATACCCTGCCGCCGGCTAACTCTACCCCCCCAACCCTTCTCCCTCTCCCCATTTTCTCTTCTACGTCCGCCAGCAGCAGGTTGAACACATGCGGACTGAGCGGTCATCCCTGCCTTACCCCCCTCGCCGTCCAAAACGCCTCTCCTAGCTTTCCCCCGCTCCTTACTCGACTCTTTGTTTCCTTGTAAATTTCCTCTATCCTTACCCTTAGCCCTTCCCTCACCCCTCTCCGTTCCATAGTCTCCCACAGCACCTTCCTGTTCACTGAATAAAAAGCAGCTTTCAGGTCCACAAAAAACGCTACCTTCTTTCCCTTATCCTTTCCCACCTGCCTATTGATTAAATAATTAAGTGCATATATATTGTCAATGGTGCCCATGCCTTTCTGAAACCCGTTTGGTTTTGTGGTATCAAGCCCTTTTCTTCTACCTCTCTTTCTAACCTATCCGCTAATGCCATCGCATACACCTTATATAGAGTTGGCATCAAAGTCACCCCCCTATACTCTTCTAGCCTTTTCCCCTCCCCCTTCTTAACTATCGGCGCTATCAATCCCTCCCTCCAATCCTCTGGCTAGCCCTCCCCCACCCAAACTCTGTTACATGTTTTCCATATCCACTGCTCCATTTCTTCCCCCCCATACCTCCATACCTCGCTAACTATTCCATCCCCCCCTGGTGCCTTTCCATCCCTCAGCTTTCCTATCACCTTTTTAATCTCTTCCCTCTGCAGCTCCCCTTCCCCGTCCCCCTTCCTATTTACCGACTCCCCGCCTTCTGTTACCTTGCTTTCTACCCCGCCTAATAATCCCATGAAATACTCCCTCCACTCCTGATCTCCTATTTCTTCATTCACCCTCTTCCACTTCTTTCTTTCCCTATTAACTATCTCCCATACCTTGCTTTCTGTCTTTGCTTCCGCTGCTTCTTTTATGAATCCCTCATTTTCTTTCTTTTTTCTCTCCTCGCATAGCCTATTATATTCCCTTCTTCCCTTTCTATACGTGTCCCCTTCCCCCTCCCCCTTTCTCCATTTCCTTAGACTCTGCCTAACTTCCGCTTTTTTTCGCCTACATTCCTCATCCCACCATCCTTTTTTCGCTTCCCTCCCCCTCCCTTCTACATCTAAGGCTCGTCTAAACTCCCTTATTCTTTTCTCTATCTCTTTCCCTACATCCACTTCTCCTATCCCCTCCCATTTGACTTCTGTTCTCAACCTCATCCTACCCTCCTCCGTCCAGTCTCCTCTTCTAGTTCCCCCTACTCTTTTTCCCTTCCTTGTCCTAGCCACTGCCCCCCTCAACCACACTATTACCGGGTGATGATCCGACTCAACCCTATCCCCAATCTCTATCCTTTTGACCCTATCCCTCACCTCGATGTCTCCTATAGCGTAGTCTATCACTGTCACCCCTGCCCCTCCTACATACGTAAATTCCCCCTCCTCATCCCCCTCTATGTTCCCGTTCATTATTGCCCATTGTTTAGAGAAAAACTGCGAACTCCTAATTCGAGAATGACGCGAGGGAGAAGTGACGGGATGCTTGGGAATGTTGCAACAAATTATAACTGAATACTCGACACGTGAAATAATGCTTCATTTATTAATACATGTTCCTCGATTGAGATATAGGTTCGGACTAAACGTGGTCATCGCGACAGCTCCGTTGCTGGGCGAAGCACACGCAAACATATCGTAATAAACATGAGGATAGAAAAAGAAAAACAAAATAAGTATGGTAGAATAGAATCGGCGAATTTTGGCGTTGAAGCGATACTTTGCCATAACATTCCGCCCGCCTTGACAAGGTTGAGGAAGATTGATAATGATGTAGAACAGGCAGAGTATCGATTAGTCCGCAGAAGTGTCCTTCGGTTTGTCAGTGTCAGGACTCTGTAGAAGGCATAGCTTGACGATTGGTCGTTTATACGTCGAATGCTGAGTACGGACACTCACAACGCGAACAAGATCATCTTTTCCAGGGTGCAGTTCGACGACTCGGCCAAGGGCCCATTTGTTTGGTGGATATCTCTCGTCCTTGATGAGAACGAGAGAATTAATTTTCAATGCGTTCGTGCGGTAATGCCATTTTGCACGCAGTTGCATCTGTTGCAAATATTCCGAACTCCAACGGGACCAAAAATGCTCCAGCATTTGTCTCAACAACTGCCATCGGGATAACCGAGAGGTTGGAAGATGGCCGAGAGATGGTTCCGGAATGGCATTAAGAGCGGAACCGATCAGAAAATGTCCCGAAGTGAGCGCATAAAGGTCTGATGTGTCGTCTGAAAGTGCACAAAGCGGGCGAGAGTTCAAAACTCCCTCTATCTGTGCGAGTAGCGTAGCGTACTCTTCGTACGAGAGTCGTGAGTCGCCAATGACTCTTTTGAGATGGAATTTCACGGATTTTACGGCGGCTTCCCACTTTCCCCCAAAATGAGGGGCAGAAGGGGGGTTGAATTTCCATAAAGTTCCATCGTTTGCTAGAGAGGTAGCGATAGTAGAGAATTCTTTGGACGTTGCCTGGAAGAGTCTTCGCAATTCCGCGTCTGCGCCGACGAGGTTTGTCCCGCAGTCACTCGTTAAGGTTTCGCAAATCCCTCGGCGGCTCGTGAACCTCTTATATGCTGCTATGAATCCCTCTGAGGAGTAATCTGTAGCCATTTCTAAATGAATTGCGGAAGTTGAGAAGCAAACAAAGACGACTATGTATCCTTTGTACGTTCTGGCACCGCGACCACGAAATGTCCGTAAGAAGATCAGACCGGCGTAATCAACTCCGGAGTTGATGAACGGGCGCACTTGACTGAATCGCGAGGGCGGTAATTGCCCCATCAGTTGATACCCGAGCATTGCGCGATTCCGTATACACGTAATGAATCGTCGTATGAAGCTACGGACTGGTACGCGGCCTCCAACTACCCAGTATTGGCTTCGGAGTGTGACGAGGGTAACTTGAGTACCCCCATGGAGAGTTTTTCGATGAGCTTGGTCTATGACAAGTGTAGTAAAGGAAGCTTCTTGCGGTAGTATTAATGGGTACTTTTCGTCATAGTTGCATGGAGAGTTGTGAAGACGGCCGCCAACTCGCAGCAAACCGTTGGAGTCGACAAACGGGGCCAGTCGCAGAAGACGGTTGGATCGCGGAAGTTGTTTTTCTTCTGAGAGAAGTTGTATCTCTGCGTTAAAATACGCTGACTGGGTCGCCTTGACCCAAAAAAGACGCGCATGCTCAAGTTCGGCCGGCGTGAGTGGACTCTCTCTGCTGGGGGCGTCCTGCCTCTGTAGAAATTTTCGAGATGTTCGGAAACACCAAGCGGAAACGTGTAAGAGCTTTGTAAGGCTGGAATAGCGTTGTACGAGGTCCCATATGATGGTGCGATCGTCGGTGTTGACAATGTGTGCGTGTAATTTGCGGAGCTCAAGGGCGACGTCTGGATGGACTGGTGGATGCAATGAGGGCCACGATGATATATGCTGCGACAACCAAACGGGCCCATTCCACCAGAGGCTGTCTTCTTGTAACTGCCGCGGGCTAATGCCTCTTGACGCGCAATCGGCTGGATTTTCCTTGCCTGAGACATGGTGCCATTGAGATTGGTCAATTTCTCGAATTTCATTAACGCGGTTGCGGACATATTCCGTCCAACGAGACGGATCTCCACTGATGTAAGCCAGCGCAACGGTGGAATCCGTCCAGAGGTGAATCGTGGCGTTTTCGAGTTCGAGTACTTTTCGAAGGTGCGAGACGAGCCGAACTAGCAGCACGACTGCAGATAGTTCCAGCCGCGGAATTGTAACTTTTTTTAACGGGGCTACCCTTGTTTTCGCCGCAACAAGTGATACTCGGATGTCGTTGCTTTCCGTAAGCAGGCGAAGAAAAACTACTGCACTCAAGGCACTTTGTGATGCGTCTGAAAAACCGTGCAGTTCGACGGACTGCGATGCTGCAAGGTTTGCTCGACTACCGAAATAACGTGGCACCGAGATAAGAGCAATATCCTTGAGTTCTTCTTCATAGATTCTCCAGCGAGTTGCAAGAATTTTGGGAAGCGGATCGTCCCAATTTAGACCAGCTGACCACAGCTCTTGAATGAAAATTTTTCCACGAACGACAACTGGGGCGATCCAACCGAGAGGGTCAAAGATCTGAGCAACTCGTGAGAGAACATTACGTTTAGTGGGTTGAGAGTGTTGTTGCTGACGAGGCGAGGAGAATTTGAAGGAATCGGAATTTGCATGCCATAGGAGCCCGAGCGCTCGCACTGGATTGTTATCTTCAATGGAAACGAGCTGCGATATGTCCCTCTTTTTTTGCGGTATCTTTTCGAGTAATTCCTCGCCATTTGAGGTCCATTTTTGTAAGTTGAAGCAGCCACTGGCGAGGCACTCGTTGATTTGGCGAATTTTTTCTGTTGCTCCTTCAACGTCGTCGGCTCCTGATAGAACGTCGTCGACGTAGATTTCTCGTTCGATGATGTTCACTGCGAGGGAAAATCGGGATTTTTCGTCAGCTGCGAGCTGTCGGAGTACGCGTAAGGCCAGATACGGGGCGCTTTTAAGTCCATAAGTTACCGTACACAGTTGATATGTTGATACAGGATCCTGTGGATTTTTTCTCCATAGAATTCGCTGCAGATCCCAGTCGTCGGGATGTACTCCGATTTGACGGTACATCTTCTCGATGTCTGCTGTGAAAACATACGCGTATCGACGCCATCGAGTGATTACATCTGCGAGATCATTCTGAAGCTTGGCCCCAGCGTACTGTAAGCTGTTGATTGAGATTTTGCGTGTCGTAAGTGCAGATCCATTAAAAACGACTCGAATTTTCGTAGTTGTACTGTTGTCACGCACCACTGCATGATGCGGTAGATAAAAAACCCGTCCCGAAGCTTGGTCTGGATTAGGCACTAGAGTCATGTGTCCAAGATTCTCGTACTCCGCGAGAAAGTCTGAATAGGCGGTTTTTCTTGCCGGATCTGCCTCGAATTGTTTTTCTTGACGCGATAACGCGAAGAGCGCAGATCTCCGAGAGTCCCCAGGATTGTCTGGGAGTTGTTTAAGAGGAATACGTACGATGTACCGGCCTTCCGGTGAACGAGAGTGAGTCTCGACAAAATGCTGCTCGCATTGCGAGTCTTCTTCGGAGAGTAAAGTTTCGCTATTTGAGGTTGTTTCTTCTTGCAGCCAGAAACGTTGAAGAAGGCTGAGGAGTTCATGATCTACGGAACATTGAAATCCGTATGCCCACCCCCTTTTTTGAGGGGGGTCCTGTGACGGAATTGAACCCGATAGGATCCAGCCAAGGGCGGTTTGCTGAGCTATAGGGCTTTGTTGATCTCCTTTACGTAATCCTTCCTCGAGAATCACGCTCTAGGCCTCTGCTCCAAGAAGAAGATCAATTGCTCGTGTTGAGGACGAGTCTGGATCGGCAAGTTCTAGATTTTCTAGATGAGGCCAGTTATTTTTGAGTACTCGACAAGGGGGAACGTAAGACGTTAGTTTTGCAAGTATGTATGCATTTACGGGAAGCGAAAACGTTCTGACGCGAGACTGGATATTGAGATTGACGAGTCCGCGCGCGTTGACGGTGCGCTTGCCACCGATTCCGCGTATAGGCAGCGAGGTATTCATTCTTGGCAATGCTAAGCGTTGGGCGAGTGATTCTGTGACGAATGACACCTCCGATGCTTGATCGAGTAACGCTCTAATTATGAGTTCTTCCCCGGTACGAGAGGTGACCTTCACGAGCGCGGTTGCAAGCAGTACTGGTTTGTATTGGATCGTACTTGTAAGTGCAACGTTTGTTGAGACGAAGGTGCTAGGCTGATCATCGCGACCCGGGATCGCCGCACCGTTAGTTTGTTTGCTAGGCTCAGGTGCTTCCGATGGCGACGTGGCGCTGGAACCGGGAGCTCGTTGCTCCACGGCTTTCGAACGATGTATCGTGGTGTGATGTGGGCCAGTGCACACTTGACACCGCTTTGCTGTCCGACAGTTTCTGGTTTGGTGCGCCCCGAGACAATTGAAACACAGATTTCGCTGTACGAGAAGCTCGCGCCGCTGATCCGGTGTTTTGTTGCGATACTCGGGACACGTTGAAATATAATGCGACTTTGTGCATAAGGCACAATTTAGCCCTGAGGGTACGGCCGTGGACTGTTTTGATTCGTTCTCGTTCGCTCGGTTGATATTTGTTTGATGTACTTTCGCGCTGCGTTGAGGATTGGCTTTGGCGATTGGGTTAGAATGCGCCTTACGAGAGGTCGATACTCGATCGAAGGCTTCCAGAGCACGTACACGGCTGAACAGGAATTGTTCGAGGTCATTGAATGACGCGGGGTCTGTTTGTGCTCCGATGTTAATTTCCCACGCCTTACGTGATTCGGAGTCTAGTTTTCGCGCTGTCATGTACACGAGAATATGATCCCAATATTCAATTGGACTACCGAGGGATTTAAGCGCCCCGAGAGCGTCTTTCGTGTCGTTCAAAAGCTGCTTTAAGTCGACAGCTGACTCGTTATTTACACGGCGCGTCGAGAATAATATCGCGAGATGGGCGTCGATCAGAACGCGTTTATTTTGGTACCGATTAACAAGAGTTTCCCAGGCGCGCCCAAAGTTGTCCCCAGAGACGGAAATATTTTTTAAGAGCAAGGACGCGTCTCCTGTCAGGCTCATTTTGAAATACTGCAGTTTTTCCACATTGGAAATGTCCTGATTCTGACCGACCATTACTTGGAATAAATCGTGAAATTCTGTCCATTCATTACACGACCCGGAAAATTTCGGTAAATTTATACGCGGTAGTTGTCGGGAAGTAAGGGCATTCCCCGGCGCTCCGTCGTGAGCAAGGGGCTCCGGGCCTCTCCACGATTTGATAATCACGAGCATGTCTGCCTTATTAGTGAGAAATGCTTCCTCGCATGTAGCATAGAGATCATCTGAATAGTACGGAAGCTCTGCCCTTTTTTCGGGCTCGATCGTTGTCAGCTGTTCGTGAGCTGTTTGGAATTTTTTCCAATTGTTTTCAAGAGCCTCTATTCGTGTTTGACAGTGTATGGGTGTTCGCTTCTTCGATTCGAGCTTCTCGAGATTTATGACAGCTCGACTTATATACCCAAACAAATCGTGTTGTGTTGCGATTAGTGAACTCGCCGTGACGGGCATCGTTTTTGCTGGAATCTCTTTCGCGGAATGTTACCTTGACTGTAGTCTCGAGTGTTGACAGTGCCGAGAATCCGGCAGCGATGAGGTAGCACAAGTAACTATCACTAGAATATTCGTTACAGTTTTAATTTATACCACATTTTGCACTGTTCAATAGTTCAAACGTCCGATTCTGTTTCCTCTTTCCCGGTTTTCTCCGGCAGACACTGATTGGAGTATACAGACACGCGTAAACCGAAACGAACCAAAGAAAAACGGGGAGGATTGAGTTCTTGGCGCTTACGATGCACTTCACTTTTCAGAACCGCGCCTTTTCCGCTGTTGCGATTTCTATGCGAGACCGAACCGAAAATGCAACCTTCCAAGACCCTTCCAATGCGCGCGCCCTCTCGAATCCGGCTCGAAGGACCAGAATATGTTTAGAGAAAAACTGCGAACTCTTAATTCGAGAATGACGCGAGGGAGAAGTGACGGGATGCTTGGGAATGTTGCAACAAATTATAACTGAATACTCGACACGTGAAATAATGCTTCATTTATTAATACATGTTCCTCGATTGAGATATAGGTTCGGACTAAACGTGGTCATCGCGACAGCTCCGTTGCTGGGCGAAGCACACGCAAACATATCGTAATAAACTTGAGGATAGAAAAAGAAAAACAAAATAAGTGTGGTAGAATAGAATCGGCGAATTTTGGCGTTGAAGCGATACTTTGCCATAACACCCATCCTGTCTCCTCTAAAAATTGCACCAGCTGCCTACCTTCCGAGTTTATTTTCCTGTCTTTTGATTTCCTACTCCTACTCTTCTCCTCTCCTTCTCCCCAGCATCCTCCCCCCTCCTGCCCTGTCCTGGCATTAAAATCACCCCCCACTAACACTTTTATCCCTCCCTCTATCTCTTCTGCCCGCTCCTTCAATTCCCCTATCTTCTCTTTTAGGTCCCCATTTACGTATATTCCTACTACTACCCATTCCCCCCCCCCCCCCCCCCTACACTTATTTTCCTTGCTATCATGCTCTCTTTTACCTCTTCCCTCCCTCCCTTCCCACTTACTATCTCCCTTCTTACCCCTGACAGCATTCCGCCTATTGCTCTTCCCTTCCAATTTTTTCGAACCGCATACTGCACTTCCCATTTATACCCTACTGGCAACTTATTTCTAATCCTTTCCCACCCCTTCTTTTCTATCCATTTCTCCATTAGAAATATTACATCCCACTCCCCTAGCCTCCTCCAGAAATCTTCATCCTTTCTCGCGAGCCCCGCCACATTCCAAAAAGCTACTTTCCACCCCTCCCTTCTGTCTCACCTACTCCCCTCTCTCTCCTCCTTATCTCCCTCCCCACCTGCCTCTGCCCCCCCCCCCACTACCCATTCCCCCGACTGCCTTTCCCTACGTACCCTTCCCTGTGCTTCTATACTTCCCTCTTGTCTTTCCTCGCTTGCTGACCTTTCCCTAACGCTTTCCCCTACTTTTCCCCTCCCCTCCCTTTGCCCCCCTTCCCTCGCTCTCCCTGTACCGTCCCTAAGCAGCTCTCCTATCTCATCCCACTTCCACATTTTCCCTTCTATCCAGATCTTTGCATACCCTATTCTTACTCTGTTTCCCCTTCTCTCCTCAATAGCTGCTATCTCCCTCAACTTCCATTTCATTCTTCTCTCTGCCCAGGTGAGATCCTCGCCTATTCTCTCCTCCCTCCCTTTAAGTAGGCTTTTTCTTCCCATTACCTGCCTCTTTTGCTCCCTATTTCCTAGTCTTGCTATCCATATCCCCTTTTCTCCCCCCTTTTTCGCGCCTACCTCCCACATATCCTTTACCTCGACCTCTACCCCTATCAGCTGCAAAATCTTTTTCAACTCTTCCTTTTCTCTTCCCTTCTCAAGTCTCGCTCCTCTCACTACTATATTTCCCCTTCTTTCTTCCCTTTCTTTCCTCTCTATGGCCCACTCCATCTCTTCTAATCTATCTATTGTTACCTGCGCCACTTCCGCATTCCCCTGTACCTGCCTTTCTCCCCCTCCTTCTGCACTCTTCTTTTCTAATTCTATCAGCCTCTTCTTTACCCTTTCCATCTCCCCTCCTCTCCGCTCTTCTACCTCTTCTAGTCTTTTACCTAGATCCCTTATCATTTCCTTCATCTCCCCCCTCTCTACTTCCCAATGCTCTTCCCTTCTAGTCATTTCGCCTTTAATCTTTTACGTTTGTTCCCCGATCCCCCTTTCCTGCCCTTTGACCTCCTCTATACCTATCTTTAGCTCTTCTCTAATCAACCTTAGCATATCTTGTATACCCCCTCCCTCTGCCCTCCCTTCCTTCCCTGTCTTACCCTCCGGCGACCGGTGCACTTTCCTACTTTTCCCAAATACACTTTCTCTTTCCTGCAACTCGTCTACCTCCTCCTTCCCTTTTTCCCCTTCCTCCTCCCGCTTTCTCTTCCACAAGTCTAGCACCGTCGCCGTCGATCCCAGGCTATGCCTCCTATCCCTCCCTAACGCTGCTACTGCCCCCGGCCTACCTTTCTTTTTCTCCTCCTCTTCCCTGTTCGCCCCTTCTTTTTGGCCACCCGCATACTCTTTCTCTCCTTCACCGCTCCCTACCTTATCTATCCGCCGCCTACCTGTCTACTCTATCCCCCTTCTTACTCCCTAGGTGTCACTGCCTATTCCTATCTTATCCGAATCGTTGCCGTCCGCCTGCTCTTTCTGCCTAACCTCAAAACTCTCCCCCTTCTTTCTTTTTCACCCACCCTTCCCTTCTATCCCTGCCTCCCTATTCCCTTCACCCGACCTCCCGTCTATGTCTTCCCCGCTCCTTCTCTGCCCTATCTCCTTTTCTCCTCACCTTTGCTATCCTGCTAAATTCTCGCCTTTTCACTCGCACTCTTTCGCACACCTGTCACTCACATTCAAAACGGAAACGGAAGTCCATATAATTTGTACTACAATTTGTGAAAAAATTAACCAGCGAATTTTGTTCTCAATTCTGATAATGATGCAGAAAAATTTATGAAAATTAAAACGAAACTGATAATATTCGATTGAATTTCAATTATTTTTTATGAAGAACGTCGTTTTTTCGAATAATTAATCAGCAACTTTCGACTTTGATTTTGACAAGGAAACCCTATAATATATTCGTCCAGAATCCGGAATCAACTTGTAGTCCCGTTATGTTGTTTATTTCCGGACGTAAGCAGCGAAATTATTATTGTAATTATCTTTGTGACGACTGACGATATTTTGACACAGCACTAGTCAGATAAAGTGAAATTTGTGAATATCTTTAGCATTTCGGTATCAACAATGCAAGTACGTTTCACTCCGAACGACGTATCGTACAAGAGAATAACATATAGTTATACTACTTTGTATCAGGCAACGTTCACGGAGTAGACTTCCCACTGGCAAGCCGTTTTACTTTTCAAATACATAAACAATATGTGGCATAATAAAAAAAACAAAGTACGAAATTAATTCGTTTACGAAAAAATCAGATCCTCATACTGAATACAGATAACGTGCCAAGATAATAAAGATTCCACAAATTAAAATTGTTTCAATACAAAACGTACCGTACAGTAATTATTTTGTCTTTACAGTGAATTAAAATTGAGTCGAAGCACAATGGGAATTTGATGAATTATTCTTATGTCACAGCATAATGATGACCGCGACACGCGCTCGTAGAAAAATTAACAATGCTCCAGATAGTCCAGTCATTATAGGCATATTCGGTCGAACCCACGAATAATTATTTAGTGAATTTTTTTTTCACAGCTGTCTCGGGGGGGTCACTGGGAGTGTAAATTCGAAATGGCGACCAAATCATGCTTATGCGTATATTCGAAAAATGGTTTTTTAGGTCAAGATGGTTTTTCTTGAATAACTCAGCCGGTTTTGATTTTAAAGAAAAACAATTACAACAAAAGCTGTATAAATTTTTATTCTCTACAAGTTTAGATTTCACAGTTTTTCTTCTAGGATTAAGATTTTTGGAATTAAACCGGAAAAAAGTAACAAATTCGAAATATTTCCATTATCTCGTTTATTTTCAACTTAATGGCATAAATGAATACCAACAAACTTGTTGAGAATCAAGTTCTGAACAATTTCGGTTCCCACCTTTTTTTCCAAAAACCAATATTTTCGGAATTTAACCCGAAAAGGAAGGATTCTTCGTCAACTCGGCCACTTTTTTTTCGACCATCTCAGATCTGCCCCATAATTGGTTGCATCAAAGTACGACTAAAAGGTACTCTGTGTGAATTTTTTTAGATTTTTTAATTAATTATTTGAGAAATTGCCGTTTTTTTCAAATAAATATACACTACCGTTCATAAGTATGGAAACACTCACCCCAGAGTGTTCTCATTGTACTCATGATGCTCATTGTATTTCTACGAAAATGTATACCGATAAGGAGTGGGGAGGGACTTCCAGCATTTTCATAGTGTAGAAAAAAAATGTAAAAAACAAATCGTCTTGTTTACTTTTGCTTCGAAAGAGTGGCGTTCGAAAGATCGTCGATTTGTTGACATTTGTTTCGAACGTCGTTTTGTTATACATTTTTTAAAATATTGAGTAATCAAATTGTATACGGATTTCAAATTTTTTTTCTCTGTTCTCTTCATATATAATCATTTTAATTTTTCGTTAGGAGTGTAGAGAACATAAGAATTGCTGAATGCTTCGTTGCGAATACTACAATCTTATCGGAGCCTAGATTCGAATGCTCGGAGAGTTCAATTATTATAATCGTACGGTAATTTTTTTTTCCGATAATTGGAGAAATTTACACCTGTTGACATATACCCTAAGTACGATGCAAATATGCGAGAAATTTCAAATCTTGCGGAAAATAAATATTACGACTGTTATTATTTCATCATATAAACCATAAAAAGTCAGTTGGGACGAAATTTAGGTTCTTGAGTCAGAAAAATCATTCTGACAAAAAGTGACCGCGTATTTTCCAAAACAATGAAAGCTTTCTCGAAGTGATATGTGAGCATAAAAAGTCAAAACCTATTTCTACGATTTTTTTCCGGAAGCGCCGAGTCATTCAATTTTGTTGCAAAATGAGCGCGCAGTAAACTTGAAGAATTAATATCTCATCTCCGGTTCTATTTGACGAAGAAAAATTATTCACAGCACATTCGCGAGCAGAGAGGATAAGCTTTCGTAAAAACTTTGGTTTATCCGTAAACATTGAACAGTGTAATTGTTATTAACGAACGAATTGTTTAATGGTACCATTTTTTGGCGGGACTTCTACCCTTTTATACATTAAATGAAAAATCTTTCCCATTACAAATAATCCGTCGGGTTTGACGAGGAATTTCCCATTCATATTCATTCCGAATGACCTACATTAGATATCTGCTATCGGTAGTAAAATATTGAACACGGTGAAATTTAGAGTGATTCGTAAAAAATGAATATCTTAATTTCAAAAAAATTATCTCAACTTTTCGGATTATTCAAGATGATCAAAATTTTGAATGACGCTATTCCATTTCATCAGATTCGACCATTCACTTTCAACATTTTTGGGTATAGTGAGATGGCGCCGACACATGGTTGTAAGAAAACAGAAAAGGACCCATGTACGAGTATTTGTATGAGTCTTTACATGATAGGGAAGGGAGGGCTTGAATTGTGTGCCAAAGTATATTTTTATCGACAAGTACTAATCATGTTATGGATTCTGCGTTGAAAAGGCGAAACAACCAAATGAGCACGCTTATATTGTACAGGATAATCCATCGTAACCGTTGGACGGTCGCAATGTCACATGCAGATCGACATGCCGCGAGGATATCTTCATGGAGTGGTGAACTATGTTCAAATTACATTACTTCGCAAAGGATGTTAAAAACTCCCATCAACCGGGAGAAGGAACTGTTTCGCACAACCCGCAGCTTCATAGTTACCTCGAATCTCGGATACTATTTCCTTGTATTTAATATTTCAGAGGGTATAAAAATAATCCTCAACGTCGATGTCAACAATTGTTTTATACATCCATACTAACATCAATAAAGTGTTACAATATTATAAATAATCATTTTTTGAAACCCTTTTCATTAGTAAAATAGCTTCGAACACAAAATTATTTCATTATTGTCAGTAGAGTTGTGTGTAACAAGCGATGTACAATTTCAGAATGAATCCGATACAGTAATACCCCGAAGTTATGCTATGGGTCGTTCCGGCATTAACGGCGTAAGTCGAAAAAAACGTAAGTCGGGGTGCACGTTTTATACAACTGTATAATGTATATATATATATATATATGTCGGAGAAGAATAAAGAGGATGCATCATCAAGTGAATTCGGAACTTGAACTTTGAATGAGTCCGCCGTATCAAGCATCAAGCGTTATTCAACATGCTTTGAATATAGAACAAAGAAATGGTTTGTTTAGAAAAACGCTTGGATGAAATCGACAGTCACGGAAAAGCATTGCGCTTTTTACAATGAGAAATCCACAAAATGGAAATCCTACACCCTCTCCGCCTTTCCGAGGCTTCACCCCGACATATACATATATGTATAAATACTCACCATAGATAATCATGTATGTACCTCACAGAAAACCTCTGAAGAAGAGTGAGAAATACTCTTTATTTTCGAAATACAAAATGTTCGAGCACAGTCGTCTGACGACATAAAGTTTTTTTTTTGTCGCGCACAGTCACTATCCGTAGACTGAGCGAATAATCGAATACAATGTAATGCACGGACGGAAAATAAACATGTCCATTCAAGTTTGCGACAAGGAGAAGCGACGTTGGGGTGGGGGGGGGGGGGGGGGGGGCGACCGATGGCGTAACTTCATAAAACGAAACCACAACGATTCGTACCCGTTTTGTTTCAATCCTATTTTTCAAACAGATTACCAAATATCTACAAATGGTGAATGGTGATATTTATGAAATCATTTTGAAAATACTTCGTGCTGTGTAAAACTAATATTGCGCGATATGTTTTAATGTATACGGGACATTCTTTTACAACCGAACACCTTTGTGACCGACACATTTTTGATTCAGCTAAAATTTTTTTTGACGGGTTCTATACCGAAAAAATAGGGATACGTATTCGAGGATTTTTTTTTCACATATTTCATAAAATAGAGGGGATCGAAAATTTGATAATTTGGTGGTTTTTGGCTAGGAAGACTCACTTTCAAAATTTCGTAACGCCGGTTCTATTTGAGCTGGAAAGTTCGTTTTTTTCATCTCAAAGCTAATAAAATGAATTTTATTACAACAATTCTTTCATTAACGATTATTCCGATGTTTATACAGTTATAAACAATTATTATGTTTCAATCGATTTTTATCAATTGCCTCAACCTCGTAGCGAGTTCTTAGCACAACCATCGTATTCTACGTCAAATATTTTAACCATAACGTATTTTCAATTGATGGAGAAATCATTATTACTGGAGGAAAAGAATTTATCTAGGGCGGCACGTCACATCGGCGCGTGGGTTCCATTGCACGCCTCATAATCTTGCCTCGTATCGTTTTACTCTGTAATATAAATGATTACTCTATATTTTTAATTGAATAATATTATTTATTAGCATATAAGACTTTATAAAACATTTACCAAAAAAATAATAAAATAAAAAATATTATTGTGGCAAATAAAAAATTAATTTACCAAGATTTTGATACATTATTATTAGTTAATAAACACCTCGTTCTGCATCACGTCTCACAATGTTTACATTCAATTTTAATATGTATAGCATTTTTCGTTTAAAAATTTGTACAACCGTTTTTTTCTTTTGACACAATTAGAATTGCTTTGCTTCTAATTCTTCAGGAGAGGTTGGAATCATACAAATTTTCAAGAATAAATGTAAATATTGTACGACGTACTGCAGGACGAGGTACTTATTAACTAAAAATAATGTATTGAAATCTTAATAAATTGATTTTTTATTTAACACAATAATATTTTGTATTTGATTGTTTTTTTGTTGCATTTTTCATAAAGTTTTACTTGCTATTGAATATTATTATTCAATTGAGAATATACAGTAATCATTTATATTACAAAAGAAAACGATACGAAGCAAGATGATGAGGCGTGCAATGGAACCCGCGCGCCGATGTGATGTGCCGCGCTGGATAAATTAATTTTTTCCTCCAGTAATAATAATTTCTCTATCACATAAAAACGCGTTATTGATAGATAATTTGACGTAGAATACGATGGTCGTGCTGAGAACTCGCTACGTGGTGAAGGCAATTGCTCAAAATTGATTTAAACATATTAATTATTTATAACAACATAAATTTTGGAATAACCGAAAATGAAACAATTGTTGCATTAAAATTCATTTTATTAGCTTTGGGTTGAAAAAACGAACTTTTCAGCTTAAACAGAACCGGCGTTATGAATTTTTGAAAATGAGTTCTCCATGCCAGAAAACACGAAATTATCAAATTTTCGATCTCCTCTATGTTACGAAATATGTAAAATAGAAAAAATCCTCGAATACGTATCCCTATTTTTTCGATATAAAACCCGTGAAAAAATTTTAAGCTACATCAAAATTGTGTCGGTCGATTTTTATCTAAATCTGTCCGATTCGACAAAGAATGTCCCATATTCAAGGGTGTTTCACGGAACAATAAATTGAATTTGCTATATTCACCGTAAAACTATCAAAATAATCAGTTCGGTCGTGATGCAATCGCTACACGCATGACGTCATCATTTGCATGCAAAATTCGAGTCAATCCTGTTGGTATGGTTACCGACTCAGATTCAGGCCTGTTACCGACCGCGTTTTGTCTAACATTGTGTTGCGCTACTCCCCGGTGGAGAGTACCACCTTCGAATGGTTTGGAACCGAGGAAACTTACGCAGAAGGCGCTTCGATCGATTACAACTTTTAGACCCAGGTCAGCGGCACCTTAAGAGCCCAATTTTTCTTCGAGCGCGTGTCGCGCTCGCGTTCTGGTGCGTGCTGCTAAATGCTCAAACGGCTGAAACGTAACAAAGAAATATGTAGGATGTTTCCAATAGTAAAAATGATTGTAAATGATATTACTGTTTTAATGATATCGTAATAATAGCTTTTATCATGGTTAAATAAATTATATAAATATTCAAACTATCGACTCCAAATGCTTATTTACAAAAAATTGGAATATCTTAGAGCTTGCAATAAGTATCATTTACAAAATTTTAACGAGTGATAATAAATTGTTTATTGATGCAGCCATCTTTCTCTATGCATTAAAACGTTCCTGTTTTTTGCTAGTCGAAAAAAAAATCGAGAAATTCAGAAAAGGTTCATTTATACACTGAGAAAAAAAAGTTGTTGGATTTAATAAAATTTGCTTAGACTAATATCAAAACCTGTCTTGTGAAACAAATTCTTGTTTCAACATATTACACATTTCTTTGATCATAGTTATCATTATGTCGAAGACTCATCACATTTAGCCAAATTTGCTATCCGGCAATAACGTTAATATTTCAGCAAGCGTAGGATTATTATTCTCAATGTCTCTGTGCTTTTTCTTTAACGAATTAAATGAGGTTTGTTGATTTAAGCGAAATTTTTGTTACGAAATTTCCAGTTTAATCCTACGAAATACATATGTACGTATTTGAAATACATTAAACTCGCAGCTTATAGAATTCAAATCAATGCATCAATACTTTTGTTTCAACTAAAAAGTGGTTGTTCTGAGTGAGGAATTGTTCGAACTAAATAAACTCAAAAAAATTAGTTGTTTGGTTCGATAACTTTTTTTTCTCGGTGTATAAGAAGGCCTCATATTCGCATTTCAATACTTGAAAGCTGACACTTATGTTAGAACGTTACAAAAATGCCAGTGAAGTACATTACACACTGATAAAATTAACCATAATTAACGTTCTTCATAAGATTAGCCAATTTTAATGTAAATTAAGTTGAAAAAAAAAATCATTCGATTAAACTCAAAATTTATACTATCAGTTGAATGTCGAAAATATCATTGTATCAAAAATTAACAAAATACTTGTATACTCATTTTTATAATACAATAACATATGAAAAGCGTAAACAAAACCATGTGACCGATGTTGAAAATTTTTTCTTGAGTCAAAATGCCCGATAAGTACATTGGCAGAATAATTTTTGAAAAAAACCTGAACACATAAAAATAGTACAATAGAAAAAAAGCAATTTTTGACTAATAATGTGAGCCATTCCAGAAAAGCGTCAGTGTCGAATTTAATCTTGAAATTCGTCATGTTACTTTGCTATTCCAAGGCTGTGGTGTTACTATTGTACAAGCTGAGAGAACAAATCGATGGCTCGTAGGTAGAAAATCGTTTCTGCCAGCTTTACTCTATAAAGTCTTATCTTGTAAAATCAAAATATCAAGTGGTAAAATTGCAGAACATAAAGTCATTGTACTTTCAAAAATTTAATTGTAAAACCGTATCTCCATTCAAAATCGAAATCAGTATAATGAATTTTATCTATGTCAGACGCTTTAGAGCCAGGGTGTCTAACCCGTGCTCATCGCAAGTATACTTGTGTTCCTAAGCCTATTACCCCTCCAGTGATAAAAGATTAAATCTTGGCAACCTTGACTGCGGAGTGGACCGGGATTGCATAGAACAATAGTTTCTTCTCCTACCCACCCAATTATGTGCTACTCCCACGGGATCTTGTGCTCGAAAAATATCGAACTTGGCCGCCCCTGCTTTAGATGTAATTTATCAATGAAGCTATACTCTTTCTCATAAGTTTGTAGGAAATCCAATTTTCCAATCCAAACGTATCTGTCATGAAAAAATTTAACAAAATAGGATACGATTTCCTATCTACGAGCTATCGAATTGTGCTATATCTTTGTCATATTGTATATTACTACTTTTGGTTAAAAATATTTCAGGTATAAAATTATTATATTTTTTCGGTTGTTAATCTTTTGCTTCAAGGTTTTTGCAAGTGTGGTGCTGTAATAAAATGTACGATTGATAATGAGTCGGACAATCTGAATACAAAATTTGAGTTTCGTATAATCAAAGCAGGAGAGGGCAAAGACTCTGGCAAGCGTCAGCTTCGTGGTATAAAAAGGCGACAAATAGCTGCTGAGCTTTGTCATAAGTCGGTCGATGTATTTAGATCAGAGCAAAGCAAAAAATTACAACGACGTAGGGAGCCAGATCCAGCGCTTTTATATTCAGATTCAGTGCTCAGAACAGTCAAACACCAGTATACTGCATCCTAGTATTTACACGAAAACCCCATAAACGCCCTGAAAATAATGAAGAGAACAGCAGTTGAAAAAAATGTAATTCAGAGTATAGGAAACGATCCGTTTTTTATTCATATTTTTTTCAACCATCAATTACGATTGTGGAATCAATATTCGGAAAAAGTGCCTCTTATAATTGATGCGACCTCAGGAATAGCATCCAAGATTCTACACACTCCTGAAGAAAAGTCGCATTCACTTTTTTTACATCTAGCTGTGATAAACTGTGAGTTGGGGTAGTTTTCCATAACTGAAGCTATCACAGAGAGGCAAGACTCGGTTACGATTGAACATTGGCTAAAGAGAATTATTCAGTCAGGGGCCAATTATCCGAAACAAGTGGTGCGTAAATGCATTTTCAGCCATGTTTTTAAATACCTCAAGTAATGTACCATACGTAACATATTACTATAGGCACAATTGATCTACATTGTTTCAAAAGGCTCTGTAATTATCGTTCAAAAAGCCTGAATATCTTATTGATTCATGTTTTAGACCCTATGGAAATTTTTGAAAAATGTCATTAAACAATTTTGTACAAACAAAACTCATTTAATTGATACAAATACAAAATGTTTCAAGTGATGTTTTCGCAAAAGATCAAATTACCTACCTTATGTTTATCAAGTAGTTATATAGATTCTGTTCAAAAACTCCGAGCGTGTAAATAAATAAACAATTTAGTTTTGGATGAAGTACTACATTAAGGCAGAACTGTTATCATATTGGCACCTAAGCAAAATATCATCCTGTTTCAAATTGCGAATAAAATCTATCCTATCTAAAAATGCCTTCGGAATCTATCTTATCTCGAATCTTGATTGCAAAGTATGTTATAACAAAATACGTTTGCAAATCATTTGTTTGCTCCAAAATCAAGTTGGCAGCACTACGACGCTCTTTGCATGTAGATTAAAAAATTTGTATATTTACTGAAACTTCGATGATACAAACCTGCAATGAATAATTTTTTTCTTCTTTTGCGATTCTTTCGCTGAAATACATTTACGTCTTCTAATGTCGCAAGTATTCGATGATTCTAATGCATGGTGATTTAAAGCCCTTTTTCACCTCCTCAGATTTCGAATTGTCGAATTCTTGTTGAGCTGTCATGCGCTAAAAACCATCAAGGAAATCCGGAGGTTCTTAAAAAAAAAAAAATATTGGAGTATCTTGATTAGAGAGTTGTATATACGGGGGGTTAATTTTTCACTATTGAAATTGATACGAATTTTGTATCCAAATTAATATGAGTATATGAATATAGAGACCGCCGCGCCGTAGTGGTATCAAATTTCAATTTCGTAGATGTTACGGGGTAGATTGCGTAGGCTCCGGTGAGCGGTAATCGGAGCTTACTCCACGCCCAGCCAAGGTGTTATTTGGCTATTGTACGGTCCGTTCACATCGACTATGCACTCGCGTGCTACTACTCCCAATGCAGGAAGGGAATGGAATAGAAAGGGATCGGTATTAATGGAAGGTAAACGATTTAAAGTATATGATTGTTTATTAGTGGTCAATGCAACGGAGTCGGTCAAGGGAAAAAGGGTATGGTCTTGGTTTAGAGGGATAAGTGTCTTGCTTGAGTGCTGGGATGGATCTGCCTGGTTTTGCGGAATGTAGCAGGCAAGCTAGCCGCGAGTTAAAGGAGATCCTGCTGACTCGCGAACGATAAGAGTAGATTACAGAGCGTAGGTAACTAAGAGCGTGGGAAAGGAATATGAAGTCTGGAGGACGTAACACGCCCTCCCTTGGGGAAGAACATTCGGTGAGGGTACGAAATGGGATGTTCGGAAGAAGCGAAATGCCATGAAACGTAGTGACTCACTTACAGAATATTACAAAGAAAGGTCTTAAAATATAGCGCCTAGATGTTAGTGCGCGTTTAAGTGGGTTAGTATACATTTGAATAAAAAAGAAAAAATTTCTAAATGACATCTTATCGTACTGAATCACTTACAGAATATTACAAAGAAGAGTATTAAAATATAGTGCCTAGATGTTAGTGCGCGTTTGAGTGGGTTAGTATACATTTGAATAAAAAAAAATTTCTAAGTGACATCTTATAAATGTGGCGGTATATATGATAGATATTGTGTATGTTATAAACGAAACTTATGCAACGTGCTGATGATTATATTATGGCTGCAGATTATTATGGGCAGAATAAGGCAATGAAAGAATATAATTGCTAATAGCGGAGGGCTTAGCGCCAGACTTCGAGTGGTTCGGAGCTATCGTTAAGGCTTTGCTCGGGGAGCAATTTACGCGGCTTAGGTATGCCTAGTTCCGTCATTTCAATTTCCGGTTGGGTCCGGAGCAGCGACGAAGAGCGAGTAGGCAGGTCATCGGGAAATGGTATTATTTCTAGGTGCGGGTGGTGGATGGCATGGCGCGTAGGAATTTGGGGTTTTGTACGACGCGGGTGAGGGATATGTTTGAGGCTGGAAATAATTTGTTCTGGTGATAGAATTTTAGGCTGGACGATACCTTTTTGGGCTAAGGGGATAGCGTCTACTAAAGTGGACAGGTCAAGTTCGTATTCGTTCAAGCGTCGGTTAAGTGTGCCAATTTCAATTTATTGAAATGGACGATTTTAGTTTTTCAGGGGGTAATCCAAATTTCAGCTTTAATATTGTCAATTATACGTTTGATCGTATACACTCCTTTATAGTGGTCGTCGAATTTGGATCGGGTTTCATTCAGTAGATAGACCTTTTGACCTGCTTCGAAATTTTGGCTGTTGACATTACGGTCGTAATACGTCTTGGAACGATGCTTTGCTTATTGTAGGTTGGACGCGGCGTGTTTTCGGATGCTGGATAGATTAGCGATTAAGTCTAGGAGGAAGGAATCGTAGGAACGAGTATACGCGCTGGCAGGGTTCGCATCTGTTGGGAGTCTGGCTTAAGAGCCAAAAATTAGTTGGTGGGGGGTGAAGTTAGTACCTTCGTGCTTCGCGGTGTTATAACAAAAAATTGCAAAGCGGATGTAATCGTCCCAGTCTTTACCAGCATCCGTGTAGTGTTTGATGTGCTCAGTGAGAACAAGGTGACTGCGTTCTAGCGATCCGTTAGACTGTGGGCGGTAAGCTGTGGTTCGTATTTGCTTAATTTTGACAAGTTTACAAAGTTGTTTGATGACTGTGCTCATAAAATTCTGTCCTTGGTCTGTAAGTATTGCTCGAGGAGTACCGTAACGTGTAATGTATTCTTTTGCGAATGCTGCGCCTATAGTTTTGGCGGTGGCATCAGGTAAAGTGATGGCGTCCAGGAATTTTGTCAAATTGCATTGTATCGTCAAAAGATATTTGTTGTTCGATTTAGTAAGGGGTAGAGGTCCAACAATATCTAATGGCACTTTGTCGAATGCATCGGCAGGCGTGTCCGTTATCATCATTGGCAATTTGGTTTTGACTCTGACCAATTTTTTCCTTTGGCAACTCTCGCAAGTTCTTATGGAATCTTGGATTTGTTCTTTCATACGGGGCCAAAAATACTTTTGTCTATTGCTGTTATGTATTTTAGTGACACCTTGATGACCGCCGATCAACGATTCGTGGCATTCTCTAATCATTTCTTTTCGTAAACATTCGTCTGGGATGACAGTCGTGTTTCGACAAAGGATGATTTGAATTTCTAAGTCTGCGAAAATATAGGAAAGAAGTTTTCGGATAACGCGAGGATCGAGAGCGTCTAAACTGTCATCGGTTATCGGGAGGGCAAGAGACTTTAGGTTGGAATCGGCTAAAGCCGTTTTCAGTTTGGACAATAGCTTGAAGATATCGTATAGATTGCTTTTATCTGAGCCTTTTGTTTTCAATACTAGGGTGAAAATACGTCGACTATTGTGCTTAGATTCAATGATATCAAATTTTCGCGGACGAGGCCTCATTACTATTTTTGGGTCAACCATATTCTCGCTGGCAAGTTGGGCTGGTATACCCTTGATCCAAGCGCAGTCTGTCGATATGAAGTGCGCATAGTTGGTTTTGAGCATCAAAAGTCCATCATTGGTATCTTTGACATTGTCCAATACTGGTATGTCGTCCAAGTTGTCAATAAAATATGCGAAACCGTGAGGGTCATTAATTTGATCATCGTCAGTGTTGAGAGTACTGTCATGGTTATGGTCAGTAATTTCCATATGAGAGTCGAATTGTTGAAGGCACGTATAGTATTCAGCGTCCGTGAGCAAGCCGGAACTGTCGTCGTTATCAGAGGTGGGCGGGAGGGGCGAGTGGGGAGGGGAACAGGGGTGTAAGGAAGGGTTCGTCGGCCTGGAAGTAGCGGGGGATATCTCCTAGCGGAACGCGGAGGCCCGACAGGGGGGGGGGGGGGCATGATGACGTCAGTGGGTGAGGGTGGAGGTGGAATCGGACGAGGTGCTGCAGGTTTAGTCGGACGTTCCGATTCCTTTCGCAGATGGCGGCGGGGGGGTAATCCAGATGTGGAAGGGACAGGGTCAGGGAGGTCAGTATGAATGCGTGGGGATGTAATGCAGGGGCGCGCGGTGGCAGGAAGCGGAAAGTCGAGGCGGCAAACGGTGATTCTTATTTTAGAATTTTTAAAAACATAATGGATCATTCTGCGTACCGCGCTCCATTCTAATTTGTCGAGTCCGCAACTTATCAATGGTATCGAGACGGATGTTACGCCATCTTCTTGCAAGGTTTTCCTAAAGTTAACCAAGGTGTCAAAAAAAACGTGGGGCAAAGGTTTGTCACTGTATTTGGGCCTTGTAACTAGGTTATAGATTTTCCGGTTTCCATGTACCACAGAAACAACGTCAGTCACAGTCGGGTAGAATTCTGTAAGTTGTTCGCGATTTATGAATTTACGTTTTGTCAGTTCTGAAGCGATTCCTTTTGACATTTGGCAGTCAGCCGATATGCAATGAGCCAAGTTATCCTTTTGCTGTAATAGGTCGGCTTTTATTTCTTTGATACGTCTATTACGCATGAGAGGAAAAGTTTCGCTTTCTATGAGGAAATCGCCATAATAAGGGCCCGGTAAATCGGTGGCTGGACAAAAGTCATCGGTTCCTGATTCAGTTTCTGGGGTCTGTAAGTCATCCGAGCTAAGGGAAGAATCTGAAAAATAGCTCAGGTATGGTCTTTTATGAGGCCCAGGATTTGTTGAAGAATTTGTTTCGCGATGGCGTTTAGGTTGGCGATGTACTGGGATCGGTGCCGGGGTAACGAGGGGGGGTTTGAGCAACGGAGTTTCTTTATCGCTGAACTCATCGTCGGAGAGATCAGAGGAATCAGAGGAATCAGAGGAGTATATCATCTTACAGGGTTGTGAGATTTTAGGGTGTTTCAGCGGAGCTGGGTTGGTGGACTCGTCTGTGGTCTGTCGAGGGCGTCTGGGGTACTGATGAGTCTTTTTAGTACGTTTTTTTGGTTCATCGCTAGAAGCTTCAGTCGTTGGACGGGGGCGTTTTGCATCTATAGGAAGAATTTGAGCGGTGTCGGGCGGTGCGTTCCTGAATAGAGCATCAGCGTTGGTATTAGATTTTCCGGACTTGTATTTCGTATGGAAGTCGTAGTCTGCCAGTTCTAAGCTCCATCGTAATAAACGGGAATGAGGTTTCTTGACGCTTTTTACCCATTTGAGTGGCTCGTGGTCTGTTATTAAAGTGAACTTCTGACCATAGATGTATGGGCGGAAGTGATTCATACTCCAGTAGGCGGCTAAGAATTCTTTATCAGGTACCGAGTAGTTTAATTCAGCGGGCTTGAGGGCTCGGGATGCGTATGCTACCGGTAGGTCGGCACCATCCTTATCTTGACTTTATCGCGAATTTTGACGCGTCTGTAGTGAGCGTAAATGGTTTGTTGAAGTCCGGGTGTTGTAGAATTGGTTCTTTGCATAAACAATCGCGTAAGGTTTCAAAGGCAGACTGGTGTTCGGACGTCCAGATGAAAGGGGTATCCTTCTTCGTTAAATTATTAAGGCATTCAGCAATTTTTCCAAAGTTTGGAACAAATCTTCGCTAATAACCTAAAAGGCCAAGGAACTGTCTAACATTTTTGGGACTTTTGGGGACAGGATACTCTTCTACAGCTATTAATTTATTAGGGTCAGGTTTTACTTCTGATTCAGTTATGAGGTGTCCGAGGTAAACGACTTCCTTTCGCAAGAATTCGCACTTTTCTGGCTGTAGAGTTAAACCAGCAGCGGTTAGTCGCTTCATTAGTTTCCGAAATTTAATTTCATGTTCTTGCAAGTAAATATACGAACATCTCGTTGCCTTGTAGACCTAGGAGGACTTGGTCCATGAGCCTTTGAAACGTGGCGGGGGCGTTCTTTAGTCCGAAGGGCATACGAGCGAATTCATAATGACCTCTAGGTGTCGAAAGTGCAGTTTTAGTGCTGTGATCCGGATGCATGGGAATTTGGTGGAACCCGGAAGCAAGGTCGAATGTGGAAAAGTATTTAGCTGAGCCAAGCTGGTCAAGGATTTCCGTGATATCGGACATGGGGTATGTGTCGCCGACTGTTTTTTCGTTAAGTTTTCTGTAGTCGATTACCATACGCCATCGTTTATTGCCGTCACGATCCGGTTTTTTTGGAACGATCCACACCGGAGAATTATACGGAGATGAGGAATATTTAATAAGATTTTGCTTGAGTAGTTTATCAACTTGGGATTCGATTTCGTCTTTGTGAATTTTGGGAAAACGGTATTGTTTGGTATGAATAGGCGTATTGTCCGTCGTGGGGATAGTGTGATGAGATAAATTGGTGTGGCCTAATTTATCACCTGGGAGATAAAAGAGATGGTTAAATTCCGTTACGAGGTTAAATATAGATTGTTTTTCGGTCTCATTGAAATGATCAAGATGTAAGCTGCTCTTTAGGACGTCCAATGTTTTTGACCTACTGTCAGTCAAGAGCACTGTTGCGGCACCGGGACAGGGTGTACTGTCGTCAGGGATAGGAGGATCGGATTGCAGTTGCGCGAGGTTAGTGGACTGGATGGGGCAGGAGGGGGGATTATTAGTTGGTCGCGATGTACGCTTGGCGGCAGAAAGAATTAATGAGTTGCTGAGGAGAGGGCCTGGGTGCGAAACGAGGGTTTTGGTGCGGGCATCGCTGTGGTGGTGGTTACTCAATGCAGTGGGCGTAGCGTTGGGCATGACTGTACTCAGTGGCTCGTCGAACTCGTCTAGGGTTACTGTTGGGGGTCTTATCTCTACGGCAGATTCGTTACAATTGAACGCGTACGAGTAAACGATGCCGTTCTGGTTTTCAACTAACGCTTCACCGCATAGAACATTGTTGCCTAAATCGATGCGATTAAGGTAACCTACTTTAGTGTCTGAGTTCGCAACTATTAGTGGGATGGCTTTCACGGTACGGGCCTGTATTGTAATTACGCGCGTTTTTTCGGGTGCGGACGAGGGTTCCTCGAATTTACTAAAGTGTATTGGCAATGAGGATCCAAGCATCACCGAGTTTGAGTTGAAAGAAATGGTTGCTTTCTCTTTTCGTGAGAAGGGCTGGCCTAAGATGCCGTCGTGCGGAATCGGAAACGAGTCAGGGACCAAGTGAAAGGTGTGGGATTTATTATTAAAACGTATTTCCGTTTTTGCGATAGTTTGCGTCTTTTTGTCTGTTATACCAGTCAACGTCAAACGTTCGTCGGTTGTTCGTCGTACGAAGGGCCTAACGAAACTTTCTTTGACTAAGTTGACGTCTGCACCGGTGTCAATAATGAATGTAGATATTTTTATTAGCTCGGGGGTGTCGATCGAAATTAGTAGAGGGTCAGCTGAAGCTGTTATGAGGATATGACTTGAAGATCGGAACGCTAGTTGTTTGCATTGCCCGCGGGCGCGTTCTCCCCGCGGGCGATGTTCCCGTTTAAATGTTTATTTGAGCCTGCATTGCCTTGGTTATTACGCGGAAAGGATCTACATCGGTCTACTGTGTGGCCTCTGCGATTACAATTGTCGCAGTGTAGTTTTTGGTTTATGTTGCATTCATTGTGGAAGTGGCCCATTCTGCGACATTTGGTACAATATCTTTTACTTTGCAGACGGTGACATTCCGTGATGGAGTGACCCTGGTGGTTGCAAAATTGACAACTGCTAGGCAGAGCATTAACGTGGCCAGCAGAGCTGGTGTACGGATGGAGCGCTTGGGGGTAGGTTCCGGGTTCGGTACGAGGCGCTGGTTGATGAACGTAACACGTGTGGGCAATGACATCAGGGGCGAGGGGGGATAGAGGAGGCCGCGGTGGGCACCTGAGACGGAGGAGCAGTATGGGGGGGTAACGGCAGACACATGGGTGTAGAGGGGGTAAAATAATGTGCAGAGAATTGCATCTGACGGTTAATTAGCTCGGCTTCTTCACCTTCGGCGATGCTGACGGCAGTTTCGAAGGTTGGTAATGGTCTGATAGTAGCGATTCTCCACTCTAATTCTGGCCGAAGCCCTCTAATAAACGATCTAGAGGTATCCTTCTTCAGATCGTTTAGTAGTAGCGTTGCTAAGTCTGGTGGGTGTTTGGCTATGATCGCTGTGCTTATTTCTTTTGATATTGCTCTTATACTGCACGAGTAATCTATGATGTGCTCATATGGTTGTTGTGTAATTCTATCTAATTGAGCGGATAACTGGCGTATGGGGATATCCGGGCGGTATGCTCGGCTAAGGGCAGTTATGAGGTCCTCGACGTCATTACAGTTAATGCCTATTAAATATCGAGAGGCGGGGCCTGTAACCTTTGATTGTGCAAATTTGGCCAAAGTCATTTCATCCGAAGCTTTTATAAGAGTCTCTACGTGACGTAATTGTTCTTCAAATGAGTCAAAGGGCATGTTGTGGCCGTCGAAAGGGGGGATTGTCGGCAAGACATCTCTTACTGACCAAAGATTTGAACCGGTTTCGTTAGTTGGTGCCATGTCGATTCAAGCAGGGTATTGCAAGTACAGGAATAAAAATATCAACTTAATACTAAGACTTAGAATAGACTTACAGGGCGAAGGTAAACGCAAAAACAGAGTACAGCATGGTTCTAGGCAGCTGGACGCAGGTGAAACTTAAAGAGGCGATACACGTCATGCGTCGGCACGAGGAGGGTATAGATGAGGTACTCCGTGGCGTGTTGATAAATAAGTGTGGTAATCCAGGTCTTAGGGCGATGTCACTTCCGGGTCCAGATTCTCGTCTTAACAGGGTTGCAGGAGTCCGAATGAGTGGGAAGGGTCCATTCAATATTTGTCGGTTCGAAGGGTGATGTGTTCAGATGCGGTGTGCGGCTTAACTTGGCTATCGCACTGTATTTCCACTCGCTACACAGTTATTCGACGTCGTACGTATCGATGAATTTCAATAGTACAAAATGTGACGGAGTTATTGAAATTGGGGACTGTTTGCAGAGCCTGTGTCCGTGGCGAGTTGAATAGGTTCTGCATGCCTGTCACAGTACTTTGTGGGCCGGAGTTCGTTCGTAACACGGCTATCACTGATTGATACGGCGTTAGAAATTTTGAGCACTGAATACTTTCGTAGAAAACATGCAGCACTGCACTGACGGGTAGGTCGACGGGCAAAACCGCTGCCACCAAAATGTTACGGGGTAGATCGCGTAGGCTCCGATGAGCGGTAATCGGAGCTTACTCTACGCCCAGTCAAGGTGTTATTTGGCTATTGTAGGGTCCGTTCACGTCGACTATGCACACGCGTGCTACTACTCCCAATGCAGGAAGGGAATGGAATAGAAAGAGGTCGGTGTTAAGGGAAGGTAAACAATTTAAAGTATATGATTGTTTATTAGTGGTCAATGGAACGGAGTCGGTGAAGGGAAAAAGGGTATGGTCTGGGTTTAGAGGGATAGGTGTCTTGCTTGAGTGCTGGGATGGATCTGCCTGGTTTTGCGAGATGTAGCAGGCAAGCTAGCCGCGAGTTACAGGAGATCCTGCTGACTCGCGAACGATAAGAGTAGATTACAGAGCGTAGGTAACTAAGAGCGTGGGAAAGGAATATGAAGTCTGGAGGACGTAACATAGAAAACAAATGTATTCTGGATATAGGATGCTTTTCAAACACGTGATAGTATAGTTCTCACTTACAATTTGAGACAGGATAATACTGTGCTGAGGCATCGATATATTGCACAAATTTATCATATCGGTTTATTGAAAAAATATAGGTTCAACTATTGGAGCATTCAAAAATTTGATGAAAATAATAGATAGATATTGCAATATGACAAGTTCATATCGTACATTAGCCCCAGAATACTGCAACGGGGTACAAACGCACCTCAACAAAACATCATAGTGTTGAACCCATTTTTGCATCTTTTTTTCCGCTACACTTTCCGTTCAAATAATTTTTTCACCAAGTTTGAGTTCAACGAAATTAAGGTTTATATACACTAAGCTCTTCCTTATTAGAACACAAAAAAAATCATCTATAAGTTTCATTCCCGGGTGTAAAGATCATTTCACGCTTGAAACAAAGAACTCGTGATCGTTTGGACCACATGACAGCGTTGGAAAGTGAAACAAAAAAATGATAAGAGCGAACTAGGGTTAATTCAGTTTATCATTTGCAGATTTGTGACTCTTCAAGGGCCTTGCTAACTGCATGCATATCTGCATTCACAAATTTTTTGACAATCGAAGAATATTGCGATGCGATTAAAACTGACCCTTTATTAATGGACAATAAAACGTTAATTTTCATGGACGTAGCTCATTATATAAAACTGAGGGCTGATTTTTTGAAAACTAAAAATTAACGGATCAAAGTTTTTTATTTAGCAAGTATCGGTCAATTAATTTTGAGTTCAAACGAAGAAGAAGCGAGAGACTTAATAACAATGCTCTTAACAGTAGCTTTGAGCGAAACAGATGGCAAATTAACTCAAGGTTACCGAGTGACATTATGTGAAAAACATAAAGAACGTTTACGAAACATTATAACTGGTCAGTTGCATGAGGACGAAAATTTATGTAATGAGGTAGAGCCTGAAGCCAAAGCGGTGAATCTGAAGCTGATGGGGATTTGGATGATGAGGATAATAATAATGCGAAACAAAAAATGGATAGACCAAAGAACTCAAAGAAAAAGAATATGTACTCAAAAGAATGGGAGCAATGGGCTACTGAAATTGAGTTAGGAGTAAGGACGAAAATAAAAAATGAAATTGGCGATCGTGATAACGCAAATTTTTATTTAAGAATAGCTCAAAGATTGCTGAGAGAAATTAGGCATTTACCAATGTGGTCGAATCTTTATAATAAGAAATTTAATGTTGAGAATATACGCCCAAGCTCCAGTGCTGCTGTCGAACGTGAAATTAAGAAAATCAAACACGGCGTATTGGCTAAAAAGGGAAAGTACTCGAGAGTAGATGGAACTGTCTGAAAAATTATCAAATATTATGATGGGAAATTGGGGATTCTATCCGCAAATGACGAGATCACATCGGATGAAATTGACAGAAGTGATACTCTTGAAGAAACCGATAAGCCTAGAATGCTTCAAACAGAAACCGAAAATGACTCCAACTCAACAATACACAATATGGAATTCGAGGGCTCTGGTTATACGGATAGCGAAAAGCCATCACTACATATTGAAGACACAGCGTCACATTATAGATTTTCTTCTATCAAAATAGGACGATACTAGCCTTGTCTCTCAGCTCTTAATGCCAACGCGCGACCCAGAAGTACATTATCTGTCGGTAAGAGCATTCAAATGGAATATTTTGTCTAATTGCCTTGAAGTAATAATTGATAATTATTTTCGAAATTCTTGTGATAATCTTGTGCTTATGACACGTTTAACATTATTCGTTACATTGAGCTGAATATAACCATAAGTATGCTTACTACTTGCTGGGTGCGTCTTTGTCGTCTCTGCGTATTCAACTTGTACTGAAACTCTTCCACCACATTCAATTTGAATATTCATTTTATTATATTCAAATGTAACGTTGCAGTATAAAGGAGAATCAGCAGTAACTGGTCAAAAATCTCTATTGAAAGAGCTGACTAACAATATGCAACAATGTGTAGCTTGCTTTCGAGGTGATCAACCTGAAGGAACGCATTCCTGCAGGATATACACATAAATACAAAATGGCCTTAACGGAAACAGAAAATCACAAAGGCTTAGCCTTAAAGGATTTGAAAAGTAGTAACGAAAGCGTTACAAGAAAAAACAGATATCTTGGCCAAAGTAAAGAAAAAATTTGTGACATGCTGTTATACCATTCAAATAATAAAGAAAATTTACCAATCTTAAAAAATGGCAATGCTTTGAAAATGAATTTTGTATCTATAAATGTTGCAAAATATTCATTTAAACATACGTGTGCAGTAGATAGCTTTTACCAAATTATTCTAGCAGCCAGTATAGATTATGCACACTTCCAACAATACGTATTAACTGCAGCCGGAAGTAATCTGTTATTTGGAATCGCTTCTGACACATTAGAAAAAGGGATTACAGCGAATACGTATAGATTAAGAGGTCGTTTAAGCGCGTTGCCTAGCTAGAAAGCGCGGGCTACTCCGCTTCCCGCGTTAACTGTGGCGAGAGAGAGAGAGTAATGAAACAAGTGAGACGAAGCAACCGAGCTGTCGCCGGAGTGGGGCGGGTGACGCGGGCTAGCCTCCACCACCCCTCACGGGTATTCGGTTTCAAATACTTTTAAACAGCCCAGTGTGCCGCGCTCGGCACGACGCACCTGATGAATAATCCCTCTATCTAATAAAAAAGTTTCAAACAAATGAACAGGTAGAAAAAGATTATAATAACAATAGTAAAAAAAGACTATAATAACAACAGTATAAAAAAGATTATAATAACAAGAGTATATGCATGAAGTTGGCGGTGGGGTGAGATCCCGAAAACAAAACAAAAAGCATCTAGCAAACCCTTTGACAGCTGTCATCGGCTGTTTATGACAGTCTTTGACAAATATCTTTATGGGTATCTGTTTCTGACGCGCGAAAAATGAACATGCAAACGAAAATTATCAAGATGATTCCCGACGGGAATTGTCTTTTTCGCACGTTGGCGTATTGTGTATACGGCACTCAAGATCGACACGCAGAGGTGAGACTGAGTATCGTTTCAAATATAGTGGATAATTGGTCAACATTTGCGGGTTTTATTACAGGTAATAAGTCAAACGGTGCTGTGATTAGGTCACCTGGTGATTACAAATCACATATGAATAAAAATGGAATATACGGGGGAGAAGCAGAATTAGCTGCAGCTTCGGACATTTTTAAGATATGTTTAATCGTGTATCGCGAAGAACAAATTCATCCACACCGGATCGGATCATAAAATGGAACACAATTCTCGCTACTCTTCACCGGCGACGGAGACAGTGGACACTTTGATGTCTTGCAGAACCAAAATAAAATTCAAATAGTGAGTAATAAGTATGGAAAGTAACAATCAAATAATAGTAAATCTAAATATATCACCAAACAGTCAAAAGGACAGCCAGGATTTACGATGAAAATGGAGAAAGGAGGAGTTTCAATCAGCAGACAAGGCGATGAAGATGGTGGATGGTCGGAAGTATCACAAAAGAAAGAGGAAAATAAAATTGTAAGTGCGAAGAACCAAATAAGCCATAGAATAATATCCATCAAATATTCGTATAACCAGGTAAGAGGACGACCAGGATCGGTGTTGACCACAAGAGAAAGAGGTGTTTTGCGGAATGAACAGCAACGCAAATATACAGAAAAAAATAATATAAAGAAGGTGATTATGGAGAATAACCGGCAGAGCGGTAGTAAAAATAATTCAACGAAGGGTGTCGAAGAATTAGAAGAATCGATTGTGATTATTGATTTGGAAAATAAATCAAGAGGACGACCAACCATTGTGATGGACATAGAAGAGCGAAAAATTAGACGACGAGAACAGCAGCGAAAATATAGGGAAGCGAACAAAAAATATCATACTGGCTTTTCAACCAACGAACAGAAAAGAGGAGTTTCAACCAGCAGACAAGGCGATGGAGACGGTGTATGGTCGGACGTATCACAAAAGAAAAAGGAAAATAAAATTGTAAGTGCGAATAACCAAATAAGCCAGAGAATAATAATAAACAAATATTCCTATAACCAGGCAAGAGGACGACCAGGATCTATGTTAACCACAAGAGAAAGAGGTGTTTTGCGGAGTGAACAGCAACACAAATATAGAGAAAAAAATAATATAAAGAAGGTGATTTTGGACAATAACGGGCAGAGCGGTAGCAAAAATAATTCAGCAAGTCAAGGAGATAGATTGATATCAATAGAGAAGGAACACCAATTTTCAACCAACGAATGGACGCTTAGATTGATGAAAAAAAGAAAAGTAAGCACAGAAGGAATTGAAGTGGACAGCAAGTGCAGACCTGTCATCAAATCAACATGAAGGAATTCGCCTGTCTACTAGACAATGCGTAAGGAAATAGTGAGGCGCGAAGCGCCGAACAACGAGGCGCGCGAAGAGCGCAAGGGCGAAGCCCCTAGTAGAAAAAAAAATAGACTCCTTTCAGATTCCACTTGAAAAATTTACTAGTAATACAGAATTTAATAAGGAACCCGAAACTATTTTTTTATAATTTAAAAACTTATCATTAATGAGGTAAAAATCGTCAAACATTTGAATCGTTTATAAAAATTGGGGTTTTCGATAATGTTTAACTTTACATTTTTTTTATGAAAGCTTATTCGTTCACCTTCCGAATGCACTGTAAACGATGTCTTCACGTCGAATAGAACCGGATATATGCGCGCTCTTTTTGCATCAAAATTGAATGATTGTCTTGTAACTTTCGAAAACAAACATAATTCGGACGAACACCAAAATGCGTATCGATTCTTTTTACCTTATACGATATGACTAGCAAATTTTTAGCATAGTAATACATATAACTAACTAAACATAAATCACAGAAGTATTACACGTAAGCTATATACAAAGCTATTGTATTTATGTACATATGTACTGTAACCAATATAATTGTGAGGGTAAAAACGATAGAACGATAATTGGTTACCCTACGGCGCAGTCGCTAACCTAAATAATTAGATAGAGAGAGATACTAAGGGAGAAAGATACGATTGTTGGGCGCCAGACGCACCTGCGTCAAAAATAGATAATTAGAGAAAAGGACAGCGGTAAAGGTAAAGGTAATAGATAAAGGTAAGGTCAGGTTCTACGACGGTTTTGCACAGTTTGCTCAGAGAGACAAGATAATGGTAGAGGGGCGGAGTCGAATCCAATAGATAAAATAAGAAACAGGTGAAGCAGGAATAATATCAAATATATCAAACAAGAAGCGATAAGTTTACTGACAAGTAAGTAGCTGAAGAGATTGTGATACAAGTACGATAAACGCGATAATTAACAATATTTACAGCCAGAGAAAGGTTGGGTGAGAGAGTTAACAAATAACGGAACGTTTTCCGAATAAGCGGGAAATATGCACAAGCTCGCGATACTAAAGGTAACGATTAACACGGTTTTATGATAGATAGGCAGAACAGAAAAAGATATACTGTACTTAAATTAAGCGGTAAGCAAATAAATCATAAAATATGGGAAGCGATTATGAACACATGCGAAATACAACAATTGTAATAGTTATCACATTACCAGAATAATCAGAAATAGGCAGACAGGGAATTATGAATTACAAGGTAAATTCAAGTGACAGGTCAAATAGAAAATTATCATAAAACATAGAGAATAACGGATAATACGTAGTCTATAGTTTGCGGTAAGTGCGAGAGAAAGAGAGATAATATTCGGTACGATAAAAGGCAATTCAAGATAAGACAAACAATATTCAAGATAATTAATAGCAACGTACGGCAAACCAAATAGACTACGGACAACTACGATCAGCGATATTAGCGAAGAAAATAAGGAAAAAGATGTCATGCGATATGGCACAATACTCCAATGTCATATGAACGACGAGCGGGACCGCGCAGCGATATAAGATCGCTCCCGCGGTACTCTCACTAAGATACGATAATCAACGGTAATAGGTAAAGAGACAGATAGAAACTAATCGGAGAAAATATAACAAAATAGCAATGCTCAGTAGCTAAGATAAAAATTGATCCTTTAACGGAACGCGCTGCTAGACAGCGATATTAGACATCCAAATATTCCAGAAGAGAAAGATAATAAAATAAAGCAATAGTCACTACAATGCGTAAGTAATAATCAACCAGTCGTGAAGTTACTTGCAATAAGACAGAGAAAGGGACAAGATAAGAGATAAGAGAGAATAAGGTACGAGCCCAGGTGGCTCAAGCAGACCAACTGCAAGATAAAGAGAGAAAGAGATAAAGGTAAATGTACGATATATTGCAAGTAATCTCGTGGCTTCACAAAATAGAAAAGGAACCTCACTTACGTAAAAGAAGATATAACAGGTGCGAGAGAATGCGATAAGGTAGCGGTAGTTAGCGATGACAAGAACACTAGTACGATTCACGAAAGCTGAATGTAAGATTAATCAAATGCAAAACTGGCAGTAGAGTTACTAAAAGGGCGGTTACTAAAAGAGCGGTCACTAAAAGCACGTCTGCTGTTATCAGTAACTGAACGTAGAGTGACGAGATGAGCGATGATCCTGATTTTCGTCGAGCTGCTGTCACGTGATTCTTCCTAAAATTTGCGGTATTTTAATTGGACCAGCAGGTCGCGTGGCCTGGTCCACGGATAGGCGGCGATACTCCCTCGCCGCTTGTTTTTCTTTTCCCTCGACGACAGGTATCGAGGTATCGGGACGTCGGAAGGTGGTTAGAGATGTTTTCCTGCAGCTATGCGGTATCGTTGGTGAGAGGGGGTGGGGGGGGGGGGGGGGTCGTACTGCTCATGTATTGCGATATTGAGGTGTGCGGCAATGTTACGTCACCGGTCTCCTGGACTAGCGACAGACTGTAACTCACTCCTTGCTTTACTGGTACTCCCCGTTGTAGCTATTTCGTCGGCGCTGCATCCCGGCCCTCGCTCATCGAAGCCCTCATGCCGGAACGATCTGGTGGTGATGGCCCTCAACCCGGATCCCCACACTAGATCCACCAGATCCACGTGGTCAGCATATCATTAGCCTATTCCACGCCGCAGTCCTTCGATAAGACGGTTCGTGAAGAGAAAGCCGTCTTCTATTGGATAGTCAACGACTTAGTAGATGTTAGGGTCGGTTCAGCTCCAGGCTGATAAGTATCGTCGATGGGAGACTTTGTTGTGTTTTTACGCACAGCCCTGTACGCCGCCTGACGATGCATCTGAGCGGTAGAAGCATTCGTTCGTGGTTCGGCTCCTGGCCGATAAGTCTCAAATAGTTGGAGGTGCTGTTTGTGCATCACGCACGGCCCTGTTCGACAACTAGATAGGCATCCATCGGGAGTGGTTTCAGCGGTATTCGTTCGTCTGTAGTCGGTGGTGGTCGATGTTGAGCTGGTACGTGATCCCTGTCAGGCAGTGTCCTGGTATCTTGACGCGAAGGTCTCGCGGATGGTTCTCGTAGAGCATTACAGAATTAGAAAATAGCATACAATTAGCTTAGTAAAGAGAATTCAACTTAAAGATAATTAGTCGTTCATTTTTGGAGTATTGGCCTCAGACGTGCTTTCGTTATTTTTAGCGATATCTGCACCTAGGGGAATGCGATAATCAAACAAAGTGACGGGGTACGAAATAACACGTCACAGTACATATATTTATATTACAGTTTTTTGTCGTCTGTCAGTCGTAAATTTACTGTTTCTTACGCGCGGCCTTCTGGGCTTCGATGATTTGAGGGGGGGTTCGCGGATTTAGAGTTGTCGGGCGCGTCTAGAATCTACGATCTCGGGTGAGAAACAAAAGTGAAATAAATCTGATGATTTATTCTCCATTTTTTCGGTCCAGAATTTATCGTCACGTTTTATTTTATCAAAAATCAATCCCTTTGGCGTCCAAACTATAAAATAGCACCACTTCCTATTCGTAATGTGTAGAAGACCTTGGACCTGATACATGTAATTATGAGAAAGCTCTAACTTGGCGTTTCCACCGATTATTTTCGTCTCAAATATTCATTTTGTATCCCAAAAATCTATCGAGCGAGCGTAGCGAGTGAACAAAATTTTTAAATGTTCAAGCGAAATCCTACAAGAAGTACTGATATCCCCAAAAAGCACTTCTGGTGCAAAAACCTTTCGCCAAGTATATTAATGTGACAGCTACCCATAAAACAGCCACCTACAAAACTGTCATCAAATCATATACTACTGCCAAGTACAATTTATTTAGAAACTAATGATGATTTCGATATACTATAACTAATGATGACAAAAAAAAAAAAATTGAAATCAAAATTGAAATTGAAAAAAACAATAAATTTCGTTGAAAAAAAAAAAAAATTGGAGGTAGTGGTACTTGGCGGGCCTTTTTAAAACAAGCACAAGAAAATACAAGTCGAGCTATATCAATGTTGCAATGGCAATATAAACATGGGCCCGCCAAGTACCACGTACTTCAATTTTTTTTTTTAATCATATTTTTTTTTTTTTTTGCATTTTCAATTGTGATTTCAATTTTTTTTTTTTTTTTGTCATCATTAGTTATAGTATATCAAAATCATCATGAGTTTCTAAATAAATCATACTTGGTAGTAGTATCTGATTTGATGACAGTTTTGTAGGTGGCTGATTTGTAAGTAATGTGTGCATGTATGATTACCCCAGAATCACGTCAAGTTTATTTCTAAAAAAGCACGCGCGTATTTTAGTGGCCTAATACGTACGCGCCGTATTCACTTTGTATGGTAAATTTTGCCAGATACCTTGTAACTTTACCTTGGATACTTAGGTAGTCACAATAAGTGATAAGAATATTCCTTATGATCGACAAAGTGTAAACACTAATGCAAATTGCCGAATAGTGATTTCGATCATTTAACCTGAACACGTAACAAATTGATGACATATTTTAGCGACTAATGCAAACCGGGCTAGTACCACACGTCACAATGCATTCCAGTTTATATTTTCGTATGTATAAAAGACTTTAGAATGAATTTATACTGCTACTATGAACAGCAATATCGGCTCTTGAAAGTACCTTCTTACAATTAGATTAAAGCCCTGCGATTGTTCGTACTCAAGTGTTTGAATCTCGAAGTCGGAGAGAATGCGACATCAATCATGTAAATAATTCGATTTACCTCATTTTTTCCTGAAATTTAGCCAAAATCTTTATGCCAGGTTGTTTCTTCTTCTTCAAAGACAGGTGCCTTCTCTTCTTAGCCATCGCGGGAAGAAATACTGGCTCGAAAGAATAAAAAACACGATAGGAAAACACAAGCAAAAATAAAAGCGCGGAATACTATCCACGTGCCGAGCGACGAGGATTCGAACGAGGGGAATTGTAGTGGGGGGGTTTGAGTCTACGCTCCTCGCCTGTAATTCGCATGGTCGCCGGCCAACGCGGTCGTGGCGCTAGCAGCCGCCCGCCGTTGACGCGAAAAATTTGCTGTTCTATACTTCGTGATTTTCCTTCTCATTTCCTCATTTTTGAAGATAATTAGGTTCTTAGGGAATCATTTTGAAGATAAGGAATAGATCTGTGTTGCCTCCTGCGCCGAATTCCGAAAAAAAATGCACTGTCCGCTGTGTCTCACATCCAACATAACGTACTTTCAAGTTCGTTTTCGCAAATCTGAGAGCGAAATAAAAAATTCGGCAAAAGAGGCGACACAGATCTATTCTTCAACTTCAAAATGACCCCCTAAGAACCTAATTATTTTCAAAAATTGGGAAATGAGAAGGGAAATCGTGAGTCTCTGTTCGCGCGCGCTCGTCGAGGCATAGGCAACGCCCTTAATGCTCAACTTTAAGGGCATTGAAACTCAGGATAAAATGTTCAAAATTGTGGAGGGTGATTCGGCTATCAACGATCTCATCAATTATATTTTGCAAAATTAGCCGAGTGTTGAACAAATAATAAAATGCATAAACGGTCGCAATGAAATTATAAATAAAGAGTATTCTGCCGTACTCCAAATAAATCATTTGAAAAATAATAAAAACTTTTCCGACATAATAAAAGAAAACATGACCAGAAAAAGACGTTGCGTAAATTGCCAAAGAAAAGTAGACATTGAAATGACTACCGGTGAGCCAGCTGCTATTCACTCGGTTATCCATAATTGTCTCTCTGGGCACTACCACTTTTCAGCACCTATCTATTTTGCTAGGTGTGCAGGGTCACCGGAAACCCGATACATATAGTGCCCATAGAGGTAAAAGACCTGACTTCATATTGTTACACAGCGGAAAACTAAGAGAGGAAAATGATTTATTTTGTGACGAAGCTCTCCTTTTAAAGTCTCGAGATAGACTGTTTTTACAATAATGTTGGTTGACGCAGCAACCTTATTCTTTTGAAAGACATAAGAGGTTTATAAACGTCTTTTATCTATGATGACTACTAGATCATTAAGAAGGGGATAAAACGGGTGATTTCACTCTTTGTAACAATATTCTTAAATAATATCAATGTATTTCAGGTAAAATGATATGCATCGAGATCTATGGGTTAATCGAAAAGGAGCTGCATATCGAGTTGAGTATGATACCAAAGAAGTTTAAAGATGGTATCGATGAGTTTAAACTAATTGGTCTGATTGATTACTACGGCTCAGAGATACAAAAAAAAAAAGATGAAATAGGCCACTACACTGGAATATCGTTCAGAGGAACGTGGCTACAGTATGACGACTGTCAATGAAAGCCGAAGGTGTTGAAAGATACACACAAAACGAAGCCGAAAATTCTCGGCTATATTAGAGACAATATAAATTAATTGGAAAAAATCATGGGGTTCCAGTTCATCGAGTGTTCGAAATGAGCACTGTACCCTGAAGAACGTGTGGCACAAACAATCATCCCATACAAATTAAAATACCTATTGTACCAAGTAGTTAAGAAATAAATGGCAGTAGTATTTCGATTTAAAATTTTCGAGTCTCCGTCACGGAGATATGGTCTTATTTTTTTCGATCACGTGCTTTTCCAAGCGTCGTTCACGTATCACGGTAGCTATATGTATATATATATATATATATATATATGCGGCTGCTCGATTTTGAAACCTAGTAGGAGCTCAATTTTCGAAAATGGTCTTTTTCGATTCTTCGCACTTTTGGAGTTCTACAAAGACACGGATCCTTTTCTTTTCTCAGAATTTCTTTATCTGCGGTTACCGTGTCTGCAAATCCTGCGGACATATGTTTCTGTGATTCAGAAGAAACGTCTTCTCTATAATATTCGACATTGAACTCGTATTGTTCGTTTCCAAGGTATGGGACTGGTATTGCAAAGTCAGGAACCAATTTAATTGAAAAAGACCAGAATGAATAATTTTTTAATGATTTCTATTTACCATTTTATTTATACACCTTTGATTTATTTATTCGTTACGTTAATCCTGAGAGTGAATGGATAAATGCAAATGAGTTTTTTTTTTTAAACAATTTATTTTCACATCCCTCGTTTATTTATTCATTCGATACAAGAACGAATGTGTCTTATATAATTGATCGTGCTCATGATTTGTATTGAGATTGACGATTTGCTATTGAGAATATAAAAGTCAATAGTTCATCCAACGTAGTTGTAAATTGTAATAATAAAAAAACTAATCGTCACAATATATATATTATATTCTCTTCAGTTTTTGGAGTCACGCTCGGCTTCCGGCAAGGAAAAGCAAAATATGAGTTCAATTATTATCTGTCTGGGGGTGCGCTAACTTTTCATTTTTTTTTTATAATCAAGCGGGACAAAAAAGAAAGTTTAACGATTAATTTGTGGCTTATTTACGGCAAATTATCAACCAAATCAGAATTACGCATGATGCTCGCTGTGCGTTTTTTTGATAGATGGCGCCCTAAATTTTTGAAAAGTTGGCACGCCATCCGCTTTTTTTTTTGAAAATTGAGTGCGATAAAAAAGTCGCGCGACTAATTTACGGATAATTCTCGGCAAATTATGCTATAATCCGAATTCACATTCTCGACAATTGGCGAGCCAAGTTCATGTACGTGTTATTTCCATTTCAGCAATAATTTTTAAAAGTGGTAAAAAGTATTCGTTAAATATACACACAGTAATAAAATTAGCAGTTTGAATGGTGTGAGTTTCAGCATGGATATGCTTGGGTGAGAAAGTCCAAATAAGTGAATTCGAAGATTCGTTATTATTCTGTATTTCTGAGCCCAAGCTTTTATAAGCTTATTAGCAAGCTTTCTCAAGATAAACCTTCATGTATTGGCTTGGTTACACCTAAAACTTTGTAAGTTGAAGGAGGATTTTCGTGTTTACAGTCATCTAAAGTACCTTCAGCCTCAGCGTTCCGCCACCTGCCCCAGTTTGATGATCCCGGTGGACAAAATTGGTGTCGTTTATTCGTATCCATAGAACTTTTATGATAGTATGTCGCCCATATCTCGTTTCTCATATCTTCAGCAAATTCAGGATTCCTCTAAATAGCTAAGCCATAACATACATTAAGTTCATCAATAAGTTTGCCAGTCAATTTTCCAGGACATTTACTACCAATGCCTGTATTGTTGTTCTTAGCTTTTCGTAAACGAAATCCCATTCGTTTCTGCACGTGATCAACACACTCTTTTTTTATCACTCACCATCACCATCATGTGGGTTCATGTCCAGGATATCTTTAAATGTTTTCGAATCATCGTCTCTAATGTATTTTGCGTACTTGAGTCTATGTTTTTCCACCGACCGATTAAACATTTCAACCACAGCACCGACTTCATTTTCCGGAACATCCTTTATGATTTCCTGTACACGAATCTTCACGCTTTTAGTACCGATCGTTATAAGCTTCAATGTCCGACTTCTTTTTAGTTTTCCATAAATTACATGCTTGGCAAAAACTATATTTTACAACAGTATCAACAACTTTTTTGCTGTATTTACCAACAAGTGTAGTTATTCTAAACAGTGAGTTGGAATCGCATTTTTTCCACGTGCCATCACCAAACATTGTAAAATGTGTGGGATCGGTGTCAGGTTCAGATGCTTGCGGTAATTCTTTCTCCTCGTCAATGACTTTTAAAATAACATAATCATAAACTGAAGATACAACCTTATGCAAATGTTTCAAACAAGTGTAATACATACTAATTGACAGTCCTTGGCAAATATCCATCATGCTGCAATAGTTATTTATGCTACATGTAGGATAAGTAGCAAATAATCGGACAGTCGTGTTGTTGCGACATGAGCGTAAGGTTTATGGGGCATTCGTATGAAGACGAGTGTGGTAGATGTCGTGTAGATGGTGACATCCACACGAGTATTCATACGAATGTCTCATAAACCTCACAGCGAATGTCGTAATCACGACTGTCATATTTGCTACTTATCCCACACGTAGAATACAATATTTTTTGAAAAAACTGATCTGGTAGTCGAATTTGAGAGGAATATAATAATTTGAAAACTTAAATTACTATAGGGGCATCAGATGGCGTTTGAGTAGTTTTTAGTAAAGTGAAAAAGATAGAGTGAATTTAATACAGACTGTACTCGTGTGGTTATATTTCTATAGTAGTATAGTTTAGGTGCAATCTGTGCAGTTAGCTGATACTTAACCGAACATGTGCGGTTATGAAACACATATAGTCAAGTATGCGATTATTGTGTATTTCGGAGATGACATACAGCGCTCGAAAAGTCAACTTCCAGAGCAGGTGTTGTGAAAAATATATTTATGCCTTCTCTTCGTACACATAAAATTCTCATGGCTACAACTATTCTACGATTAATTTCAAAACCTTTGTTGATAAAGGGTGATGAATTGATATACTGTATGTTGTCGCAACTGTACTTCAATGCAATTCTGAATCCCAACCCACGTGCAGCAGTTCGTGAAAATTTTATGCTTCACTTGCATGTAGCACACAATTATTCAAGGCAAAGTAGCAGAAACTGAAAAAAAAATCTGAGATACAATATCCCTAAGCATTTTCAATTATAATATCTTCGTCTGTCGACTTATGTAGTTTAGCTGCTGAGGCACTCACAAAACTTGTATCCAACTTCTCAGAATACCGATTGCATGGAGGTTTTCTTTTTCTAGGTCTATCTGCACGAAGAGTAGTACTTCCACCATATTTGATATCTATTTTGCACGAACAAATTAAATTTTACACTGGAAACATTTTATTTCTTCACTCAACATGAGAATATTTCAACAAACTGCGTTACAATGAACTTCTACGTAGTCAATTTCTAAGAAGATATTGAGTACAAAAGACCTTTTATATCATGTGTTCCCCTCAGGTAGTTGGAGTTTGTCTACTGTCTATTATTCATTCGTTCCGGCCGGATCGCCAACTGGTTTAGTCGGCGCTTCACAAAAGTAGCTGTAGATTCCAAAATAATGAGAATTTAAAAAAAATCACCTTAGGGACATATTCTCAAAGGTCAAAACTTTGAAAGTAGGCGAAAATAGCAATGATTTTTTCGAATTTCTGAACTAGAATACCTCCGAAAACAATTGCGACGTTAAGGAGCGAATGTAACGCTCGGATTACTAACATTGATTACAAACGATCATATTAGCTGTTTTTTGTGTATGCTGTTTCTGTATGTGTATGTTGCTGTTTGATCGATGTGACTGTCACGATAGCTCAGTACTTCCGAATCGTGCGAGAGTGAAGATCGGAAAAATGAGTGATTCTGAGTGTGACGATACAGTGCCAATTAAACTCCTTGAAGCGGCAAAAACTATATCTATAAACTTATTGCCGGAAAAATCGCAGAGACATTACACGGCTAGTTATAATGAGTTTAAAGTATAGCGGAAACAAAAAATACCAGGCTGAATATTCGATGATGAAAGCGTGTAAATGCATACGATGACATCTACATTTCTATTTATGCAAAATTACTTGCTTTTTTTAAAACCAGAGTGCTGGTTACGAACCAAAGAAATCTAAAGTGTTTACTGCTGCCGATGTCGCCAAATTTATTAACGAAGCATCTTACAGTGAATATTCAGTTCTCAAAGTGAATGAAATAAAACGTGTATCCCTTTTCAAAATCAATCAATTTCCAAAATGACGTTTACGTTATCATATCGTCACAGGTTATTTTCATTTTCGGAATCACAAGAGCTTTAAGACGCGAGGAACTCACAAATTTAACTGTAAAAGATATAAGAGATCATGATACAATGACTTTAATTCGCATTCCAAAAACGAGAACAAGGATTGAAAAGTCGTTCACTATCGTCGAGAACTTTTATAGCGCCTGCAAAAAATACATGGGAATTCGGTTGAATAACAAATCAAACGATCGATGTTTTTTTGAAGATGTTTAAAGGGAAGTGTACGAACCAACCAATTGGTTTAAATAAAATTGGCCGAAAAACATAGCGACATTTTTAGGATTGGCAGAGCTTAAACCATAAACCGGGCATCATTATGGGGAACCTCGGCAACACTATTGGTAGACGGTGGAGTTGATATTACGATATTAAAACGTCATGGTGGGTGGAAATCTAATAGTATTGCTGAAGGCTATATTGTAGATTTGCTTCAAATGAAATAAAAAATTTGCGACACAATAACGAGTTCGATAACTCCATCAATTTTGGCAAAAGGCCATTCGTCGATAGTATATTCAATCCAATGCCATCGACATCAACAGCCCACGCAGAACTAGTTTTTCAGAGATCTAAAAAATTAAAAATCTCTGAAGGCAATGAAAAAACAGATGTTGAGAATAACAACAACATATCTATTCAAAGAAAAAGTAATATAGTTGATTCTTCTAGTGATGATATTGTTACAAAGGGTGAAATCACCCATCTTACCCCCTTTTTAATGATCTAGTGATCATCATAGATAGAAGAAGTTTATAATCCTCTTATGTCTTTGAAAAAAATAAGGTTGCTGCGTCAACCAACATTATTATAGAAACAGTCTTGTTTCAGATTTTAAACTAGAAACACGTTCTCTGCTATTAAAGCTTTCCCGTAACATTTTAATTGCGCCTTTAATTGACTCACTAAATAAGCTCGCAAATCTATATTTATTTTGCAACGTATTAAAACGTTACACTGGTGTCAGAAGTGAGATATTGAGTTTTTCTTACGTGAGTCAATTCAGTGCGTGATCTAATTATGAGCAGTAGCCGTTCGAGACGCTCTCGTCGAAGGCAAAGTTGCGGAGATGGTCCTTTTCCCATGGAAAATCCGCAAGTCCCCGATATAATATCTACAGCTCCAACGGCCCCTGTTCCTGTACTTTCGGGGATCTCACTCACACAGAATGATCTGCTGAAGATCATCAATCAACATCAAGAAGCCGCCGAACGTCACCAACAACAGCTTCTTGAAGCGGCTAACCGGCAACAACAACAACTTCCCAGCTGCTTCAAGACCAACAAGAACACCGAAAAGGAGAACTTGGCACTTAACAAGAACAGCCAAAAAGAGAACTCGCCACTCAACAAGAACAGCGAGAAAGAGAACTTGCCGCTCAACAAGAACAGCGGAGACTAGATAGAGAGGCTCAGGAACGTTCGGAAACCAGTTTGCATGACCTATTGCGGAAAACTGTTGCGGCTCTCCAATCAGTTTATCAGAAAAGCCGCTATCGAGAACCGGCCGTCACTCCACGAATTTCTGTAGTTGCAACTTCAGTTCCTTCTCCTGTTCCTCCTCCTGCTGATCAGGAAGTCTAATACCCAGGTCTTCCCCAAGATGTTAACGACACAAGGTCTGTTCCTTTTATTAGGGAAACAGAGAATTTCCCTATTTGTAGATCAAGGGTAGCAAACGAGATTGGCTTTTCCGAGCCTCCGTCTCACATTCAGCCACGTTTCTCTCGTTTGAATCAATTGAGTAATTCGAGATTTCCCGGGATTTCCTCTTGAATATTCAAGAAAGCTGAGTAGGGTAGGGAGGCCGATTATAACTTTTAAAATGGCGGTGTACTGGCAGAGTAGCCCCGATTCCTATCTTATCGAAAGTCGGTATGTTACCACCGCGATGGTGGCCTTACCCACGACATTGTTACCGACTGTTAACACGGATGGCGCCATAAGTATCTTCTTCCGATTTTACCAACAAACAGTTTGACAATGGATTATTTGCTTATTCAGATGAGCAGACATTTCAAATTTTTTTATTGTTAGATGGTAAACATTTTACCGACGAAATTGTTATCTCCGATCTTACCGACAGTTGGTGTTACCGGGTGTTGCCGCAGGTTTGTCGCATGTGGCGCCCCCACCGCATTATCGATCAATCGATATTCCGCCGATCGACTCTGCGTGATGTTTCCAATGCTCGCCGCAAGATAGTAACTTTTTCATGTATCATGTGGTTGAGTGAACGTTTTAGAAAATAATGGTTTGATGCTTTGAATAGATCGTAAAATTTTTCTCACAAAATGCAGGTCGAGACCTGTGAAATAGGGGGTTTTTATTAGGTGAAATAAAACGTTCCAAAATAGCCGTTGAATGCTTTGATTATGTCGTAAATTTTTTTTACCCGCGAAACACCAGATGGTATTGTCAATAAATCAGTCTTGGGGCAAGGAGGGTGGGTCCATAAAAATTCTTCCAACAAAATGCGTTTCGAGACTTGTCTGATGGAAAATTGTAGTGGGGATGTGTGGTATATAAAACGTGAGCTTATTCCGATGATCACTCTGTTCTTATCACCTCTTCGCGTCGTGAACTGTTCTTACTTGTGAAAAAAACAAGAAACTGATTGAAACGCAATGGATCTAACCAAAGTTAACCACGTCAGCCGCCTGGAGAATTTGCCTACCATGAAGATCTCGGAACTCAAAATTGGTGTGGTATATGACGTCACTCGGTTACGACTGGTCAAAACGAAATTTGGGTTACGTGTTCTGGCGATGATCGATGGAAAATACAACGTCTTACCACCGAGAATCGCAAGGGTTCTACAAAAAGATGCTGATCAGCCGACTGAAATGTGTAACATGGCTGGGGAAAATCGTCTGCAAATGAAATACTATGGTGGGGAATTCAACAAGTTTGAATTTTCATGCAGCTATGTACCAATGAAAACGGATGACAAGATTGCCAGTTGCTGCAGGTGTCTTCTGCATTATACACCGGGACCCGATGTCGATATAGTGGATGGGCCGAATCCTCTAGTAAAAGACTATCTGGAATACGACCATCTGTTTAAAAAATGCTCATAATATGCGCACAAATACCAGTAAAATTCTTTACAATTATATTATAGTTCACACATAGAATTATGATGGAATATTCAATAAAATTATTTACCTCTCTAGGAAATATAATTTATTAGAATGTATATCCCAGCTTATACATAGAATTTAGTACAATTATGCGTATATCTTTATAAGTTTCATGTGTTCTTTTCATATGAATTTATTCGGTGGGAAAATTTAAAAATATTATAAATTTTATTTGCAGTAAAATAGACGATGAGTAATTGTAAATTTTATTGAATAATATTATTCTTGGATATGAAGGTCGTGGACATCAAAACACTTTTTTATTGTGTTAACGTTTCAGCTCTGATGGGAGCCCTCCTCAGAACAATTTATTTAAAACTTCTGTCACGAACAGAAATAATAAAATAATGTACATCTCAGTTATAACAAAATTAAATATGAAAGGTTTAGGTAATAAGCAGGAATGTTTATGCAAATATAAATGAGAGGAATTACCTGGTGTGGACTGACACTTTCAATTACCGAAGAAATGGAACCACTAGTATGTAGTGAATGCGTGTTCGAATAATCGAATAAGAACAAAAGTTCATTTAAAAAAAAAAAACTAAAAAACACTACGATCGCGATACGAAACTCCCAAGCATTCATCCTTATTGTTAATTCAATAAAAACACACAGCGACCGTTTTAGGTTTAGGAGCACTTTTGAACATGCGGAACCTCCAGTGTGTAGTAGGGGGAGATCGATATCAATCATTATCAGAGCAAGCACAGAGTCAACGGGTTAAATGGAAACCAGAATTTGTTAAGAAGGTAAAATCGAGAGCAAGCTCAGTCGGTAATAGATAGTTACGTTGGGTGTATGACAGAGGTGTAGATAGTACTCAGATGTTCAATATCTTGTCTTCGATTGACAGAATTGGGATGTGCAACAATATTGCACATTTCTAACAATAACCTTTTGTATTTTTATTTTTTGTACTTTCTGTAAATTTTATTCTTCAAAACAATCATGCCGCATGCTAATATGGTTGGGGGTGTGAAGGCTCAGACCTGTTCGTCATGAAGAGTCATAAACCTCAAAAACTGTATGTGCACAAGCTATCTGGTCAAGAGTTGGCAAGACAAGATTCTTCTCCTGTTAAACATTGCTCGCTACCTGCATTTTTTGTTGACCGATTTTTTTCTCATCGCATGCCCCACGCTAATATGGTTGGGGGTGTGCAGGCTCAGACCTGTTCGCTATAAAGAGTGATAAACCCCAAAAACAGTATGTGCACAAACCATCTGGTCAAGAGTTGGCAAGACAAGATTTGTCTCCCGCCAAACACTGCTCACTACCTGCTTTTCGTTGACCGATTTTTTCTATCACATGGCCCACGCTGATTAGGGATGGAGTGTGCAGGCTCAGACTTGCTTGTCATAAAATTTTTTCATTCTTTGATGGCGGCGGTGGTACAGAGCTTTGACCCCCCACCACGACACCCAAATTATTGCGATCTATCGATATATATTAACTCAACGCTTCCGATGCAGACTCGTCAGTCTTACACAATACGTGCAAGTCAGAAGTTCTATAAAGTTCTGCTTATATCAACAGTAAAGTCATGGCCGCCGAAACATACTCGAATCTCGTCAGGATGAGGGAGAATGCACACAATTTGTTGGGTGAGCTGCATCCTGAGCGGGAGAATGACGATATCTTCAAGCACTGGATTGACGTTGGAGCGGAAAATCTCCAATGGCTGCGCTGCGTGGTGTTTCCAAGCGTCCGAGAACGAGCATAGGTATGAAACTGCAAATTCAACATGCAATCCCGCTCTAACAATCCTGGGTGGCGAAGATTCAGCAACAGCCGCGACAGCGACGGTAGCAGCAGCATGCTGTGGTGATGGGCGCTAATATAGGCACTCCTGCGGGTGTAAAATGGGACGACGTCGACAGCGCGTTTACTAGCTGGATTCTCACCGGCGTTATCACTAACCTTGGTTATAAAAATGTGGACGCCTTTCTGGACGATGTGCAGCGCGTCGTCACCGAGAAGTTGAAGCTGATACTGCATCAGGAGGGAAATGTGAAGGTCAACCTCATATTATCGTGCAAATTCGAAAATGTCAAACACGAAGAGATCTCCACTGAAGTTAAGAGCTTCAATACATCCAACGTGGCGATTCTTCTCCCATCGAGCGATATAGATGGCTGGTTTACACGTGCACGAGCTGATCTGCTGTCGAAGGTTGAAGATTTCGAACAACGCGATTCTGGGTAGAGCATGACCGAGATCCTCAGTACTGCCGTAAACATCAACAGGTACCATCAGCCTCTCGCTGCGAGGCTTTTGACATTCGTTGAGCTGCCCAAGGATATTCAGCGGAAGAGAGCGATGGTGAACGTGAAAAACAATGACGAAAGATGCCTTCTCTGGTCCATCACAGCAGCCCTCTACCCAGTCAACACCAACACCGATAGGACTCGCCATTATCGTCGGTATATTTCCGAGTTGGAATGTACATCAGGTATCAATTTTCCCACTACTCTGCGCGATGTTAAAAAGTTTGAAAAATTAAATAATTTGCCAATCAATGTATACGGGATAGAATCTCAAACCTTTTCAGCCCATCCTAGAGCTAAGAAAAGTGTCATCGTGCAAATTTATTTGAGTGATCATTTGAGTACAGCGAACATTGACACGATTCATCTTCTGATAGTTGAGAGTAATCCGGAAGACGATATGACTGGCGAGTTTGCACCGAGATTTCACTTTGTTTGGATCAAGAATCTTTCGCGTTTCGTGAGTGAAAATTGTCCGTTCATGAACATAAAACGTTTTTATGTGATAGATGCTTATGCCACTTCAACAAAGAATCATCGTACAACGCTCATCGTCGAGATAGTGTTCTGTTGAATGAAGCGCGTACGACTTTTGCCGAAAATTCAAATTTAGAGTTTACGAATTTCAAGAACAACGATGCTGTTCCATTTGCTGTCTGCGCCGATCTCGAGTGTATAATAATCCCCGAACCCGTAGATGAATTTGAAACTCGTAAGACTTATGAAATTCAAAAGCCTATCCCGCACAGTGTGGCGTACTACGTACATTGTTCGTATGACGAGACTTTATCAGAGTTCCACGGTAGACGCGGTGCCGATTGTATAGATTGGTTTGTCCGACGGCTTAAAGATCTAGCTTCACAAGTACAGGACGGTTTAGATTATCCAGTTCCGGTAGAGCTTCTTACCCAAGCACAACGCGATCGTCATATGCCTGCCAAAACTTGTCATGTATGCGACAAAAAGTTTTCCAAAAATGAAAACAAAATACGCGATCACTGTCACCTCACTGGTAAATATCGCGGCCCGGCTCAAAATGGATGCAATTTAAATTTCAAAGTCAACACAACGATTCCCATAGTTTCTCACAATTAAACCGGTTACGATTCTCAGTTTTTAATGAAATCTTTCGCTTCAACTTTTAAAGGCAAAACTGATCTGCTACCTATAAATAAGAAGCAATGTATATCCTTCATGAAGCGGATCGAAGGGTCGATGATGAGCTTGAGATTTATCGATTCCTTTCGTTTCATGGCCAGCAGTCTTGATAAACTCTCGTCATGTTTGACCAATGCCGATAAGCATATAACGGGCGAATTCTACAACAATCTGACTCAGTTCAGTTTGATGACTCGCGAAGGCGTTTCTCCCTATGAATTAGGGGTGTGCGAATATCGTTCGAATCGAATCGAATCGAATATTACTATTCGATTCGAAATTCGAATCGAATAACTCGAATTTTTCGAATTATTCGAAACTTTTCGAATTATTCGAAATTTTTCGAATTATTCGGGAACTTTCGAATAATTCGAATTTTCGAATTATTCGATTCGAGTTTCGAATCGAATATTAATATTCGATTCGGAACGAATAATTCGTAAGTTCGAATTATTCGCATACCCCTACTATGAATATGTCGATTGTTGGGAGAAGCTTGATGAAACTCGGCTACCTGCAAAGAAGCATTTCTACTCTCAACTCACCAATTCGAATATTAGGGACGCCGATTATCAGCACGCGAAAACTGTTTGGGATGAATTTAATTTACAGACATTAGTCGCGTATTCGGATTTATACTTGAAGACGGATGTTTTTTTGCTCGCAGATATTTTCGAAAATTTCCGCACTAGCTGCTTCAAAACATATGATTTAGATCCGTTGCACTACTACACAGCGCCGTGACTTGCTTTCGACGCTACGCTCAAATACACGGGAGTAAATTTGCAACTTTTAGACGACACAGAAATGATATTATTCATTGAAAGAGCCATTCGAGGCGGTGTAGCGCAGTGCTCTAACTGCTATGCTCAGGCCAATAATAGATTCATGGGTGAAGATTTTTATCCAAACAAAGAGGAGTCATACCTCATGTATTTTGACGTGAATAATCTGTACGGTGCAGCTATGAGCGTGCATTTACCAGTCGGCTCGTTCGAGTGGGAGTATCAGCATGTCGATATAACAAACCATCCAAACTCCATGAGGATCACAAAGACTTACCTCTCTGTCCCGAGCATTTCACACCACCAGGTAGTAAAATCGCCAAACTCGCGACTACCCTTCACCCCAAAACAAAATATGTCCTACATTAGAGAAATTTGAAGCAATGTTTAAGTTTAGGCATGAAATTAACGAAAGTACAAAGAGATTTAAAGTTTGAACTAACTCCATGGCTCGAGCCGTATATCACGCTCAACACCAACATGCGACCAACATGTTTTCACAATCTAGAAACGAGTTTGAGAAAAACTTCTACAACCTCATGAACAACGCGGTGTTTGGTAAGACTATGGAGAATGTACGAAATCGCACAGATGTTAGATTGGTTACAACATACGATAAACTAGGTGGTGCGAGAACGCTCATTGCCAGACCAAACTTTCGCAGCTGGACCGTATTTGACGAAGATATAGTTATCAAAGAATTGGATCGTGTCAAAGTTCGCTTCGATAAACCTATTGACGTCGGTGCATCAATTCTAGATCCATCAAATATCATTCTCTATAATTTCCACTACAAGTATGTGAAATCCAACTTCTCAATCAGCGGGTCAAATTGTTGTATACCGACACAGACAGCCTTATTTATCAATTTAACGTATCGAACATCTACGATATCATCTAACCTGATGTGGATGCAATGTTTGATACCTCTGACTACCCGCCCGACAATGTGTATGGTATTCCTCTCAAAAACAAGAAACGAATAGGGCTAATGAAGGATGAAAATAACGGTAAAATTATGACCGAGTTTGTGGGACTACGAGCAAAGCTGTAAACATTTACTACGATGGTTGAGGATGGGAAAAAATATGACACTGGCGTTAAGGTGAGTAAGCGTGCCAAGAGTGTAAAAAATTCAACAGTAAATAGCTTCACGTTTGATGATTATAAGAACTGTCTGATGGCTTACCAATAGTTGACCCTTCCCCAGTGTCTAATACGTAGTAAAAAACACGAAGTAACCAAGATCGTACTAAAAAAAAAGGACGGGTTGCACTCCGGGAGTGCCGGAGAAGTGAAAACTTAAACATCAACGTTGTGCATTTTTGAATATGTTGGAATGGTTAGGGAATAATTTGGCACGAATTGTTTTATTTATCAGTATAAAAGTACCATCATTTATATGGTAAAATAGAATATTCATTAATTGCGATATCGTAGACAAACATGACAATTTATATCACATGAATAATATGCCCTTTGGTTTTCACGATGTCTTTTTCTTTTTTCTTTTTCTTTTTCTTCCTTCGAATCTTTTTTTCCCATTTTTTCTACGCTGACGCCATGCACATTGATAGTTCCGATTTTTATTCCTTTTTTATTTTGTTTTTCTGAAAAACGAAAATTATTTATTATTATTTTGTTTCATTTATTTTCATTTGAAATTATTTGTTTGATATCGTATTTTTTTATGATTTTATACGTGATACACGTTTTTACACTTGATTAGCAAAGCACTGGATAAGCTAATGTGGTCAGTATCACAATTGATACTCCTAATATCAAGAACCAATGAGTCACGCGCGCATTGCTTTAATGTATTATTGAAAAAGAAACGATTTCCCTCAAATATGTCGCTAAAATTTGTCGCGCGTATATGTAGGTTAACGCTATAAAGTATTAACATATAACAAATATTACATCTATAATGTGTGGGTACATATGTATATTTTTATAAAGTACTCATTTATTCTCTTTCGATATTTCTTCGTCCCTTTTTTCGTTATTAAATGCACTTTCTTCCATTTCCATCTTTTAAGCACTTCATATACACGAATTTCACAAGTATACAAACGATTGACACATCAGCAGTCACCATTTGTGGATGTGCGTAGCAGGCTGTAGTACAAACACACACGTGCAGGCGCCCAGCACCACTTGAACGAGACAGACGGAGCAGGCATACATTTTCGCCGTACGGTAGAAAGAGAGGGGAATATTACCCCCTCTTCATCCATATTACGGTTTTTCGATCAGGCTACGGATCTGACGCGCTATGAATCTGACGCTAGTTTAACATTTTGTACCCATGTACAAAAGTGCTAAGCGCCGCGAAAGAAGTTTTCACTTCAAAAATTGGCTCTGAGTAGGCAGCACGACATGCGGCAGTTGATACCTGGGCAGACCGACACAGTACCTTGGGGGTTTGTCACCCCAAACCAATAAAATAGTTATAGAACTTACCGAACCTCTGTAAATATCTATGTTCAGCATCTGAGACGATCTGAGAAGTTTTTTGAAAACTTTTTTCGCATATGATTAACATGTTACGGGGTAAAATGCGTAGGCTCCGATAAGCGGTAATCGGAGCTTACTCCACGCCCAGCCAAGGTGTTATTTAGCTATTATAGGGTCCGTTTACATCGACCATGCACTCGCGTGCCACTACTCACAATGCAGGAAGTGAATGGAATAGGAAGGGATCGGTTTTTAAGGGAAGTTAAACGATTTAAAGTGTATGATTGTTTATTATCATCAAGTAGTTAACGCAAAGGAGTCGGTCGAGGGAAAAAGGTGTGGTTTTAGTTTAGAGGGATAGGTGTCTTACTTGAGCGCTAAGATGGATCTGCTGAGTTTAACGGGATGTAGGAGGCAAGCTAGCCGCGACTTACACGAGGATCTGCTGATTCGCCGATGATAAGAGTAGACTACAGAGGTGAGGTAACTAAGAGTGTGGGAAAGGAATATGAAGTCTGGAGGACGTAACAAACATGTAAAAAATGTTTTCAGGAAATTGAAAAAAGTTTTCCAAAGAATAAAATGTGTATTAATCGTATGGAAAAATTGCAGATTATCATTATCATTATCGTCATCGCCATCGTCGTCATCGTTATCGCCATCGTCATCGTCACCACTGTTACGTGGGGGTGAGAGTGTACTGAGCGGTGGTGGTTAATGATTAATTGAATAATCAAGCTTCCACGTAACGACAATGAATAAATATTAAAACTAAGAAAAGACCTACCTTTCGATAAGCCGGTAATTTGTAGGATCGTGTTACTATAGTCCTGTACGGGTCTGTGAGGTTTGTTTAAATTGTTGAGGCAATTTTATAATAATGAAAATGGGAAAAAGGTCGTTCAAAATAAATGGTTTATTATGATTTAACTGGTTAAAGATGAAGTATATTCTGTATGATTTGGTGATTGAAATGTCTGATAACAATGAATGATGATAATGACATAAAAGTCGAAAGTAACAATTTATAAAGCGTTTGAGTTTATATGTATAACGATCCACGCCGACGGACGAATTTATATTCAAATGCAGAGAAGCTGCAGAATCACTAAATTTGACCGTTTGCGGGTTTTGGCAAATTATCTGTTATTCTACTTTATAGGATATTATTATTTGGTACCAGGAACATCTACTCTGAACGATGGTTATAACTAACTGGTCGTGATTATTCCATATTGTATCTCTTTTTTTAGATTATCTTAAATCAATGATATATCCTGTTGTTAATTCTTGTTGGTTAAATCTTGGGAACAGTAAGTATGATTTAATTGGGGGTAGTGAAGCTAGCCACCAATTCTAGACTTGCTTTCAAATGAATATTACTGAAGTAAATTTTGATTATAAAGGTGAAACAAGAATTCGTTCAATTGCGAAGATTAACACCCGGATTGACTTATCTTTAGGTGAATCGGTCGATGAGATTGAGAGCCGTGGGATCGTGTCGGTCTGCGTCAGTAGAATTCAGGACCAGGGCCTCACCTCAAGTTCGGATGAGTTGATGAATCGAACGATGTTGAACGTCGGTCATTTAGTCTTTGTAGATTTAGAATGATATCTTACTATCGAAAGCTTTAGTTGAAAGTGTCAATTTGCTGATTTTGATATATGTTAAAAATGATTCCAAAGATTATTTATTAAAAACGCTAATGTAGTTATTATTATTAGCACTTAAAATTACCTGATTCGGTTGAATCAGGGCCAACCTCAATTTAAATACGGAAAATGGAATGGCATAAAAATGTCTATTCTCGAAATGATGAGATTTAGTAAAGCACAGAAAAGATGAAAACGTAGAAGATAGTGAGTCTTTTGCAGCTAACAGAATAACTGAATGCTCGAATTTGACGAATTAGCGCGAGACTTTAGGCCGGTCACAACTAAGATTTTCCGAACGCTACTATTGCTCAAGAAGGGCTAATACGGGTTCACGTCCACGCACCTCGCGACTTGACAGACGAAAGACGCGGCTTTTTGGGCCCGAGGGTCCAAGGAGCTGCAGTTGTAATAAGTTACAACGGTAATTAACCAATGAGGTGCGAGGGTGACCTCCTGGCGCCCAAATCCACATTGTCAGCGTTACTTCACGCTCTTCGACGGTGTTCCGACGATTCTCAATCTCGTCGGTGACACATTGAAAATATGAACAAAAGATATTTACATGCAATGTTCACACATTCATTCATACATCCTAATAAGTAATCTATTTTAATTTGGTAGTTCCAAAGGTAGTGGTTTATCCTAGTTATTGGTTATAGTTTTAACTTAAAGAGAGGGATATTTCCAGACTGAGCGCTACTGATGCTAATTCAGTAGTCCCTTATCTCCGTTCTTGGTACCAGTTAAGTAGAAGAAAGTCGAACCTTATACTAGGGATGATTGTTGGTCTCTACGTGACTTTTGCCGGGAGGGGTGGAACTCGCCGTTATTAGAATATGAAATTTTGATGAAATAATATCTGTGACTTGAAGAAATTAAAGAAATGAAATGAAATGGAATTTTGAAAAAGGTACGCCAAGGCGGTACGTCGGGGCGTAACACCACCACCACCACCACCACCACCACCACCATCCCCATCCTCCATTGAATTCCGACCATCCATATCCTCATCCGCCTCATCATTATCATCATCCTCGGTACTCTCATTATCCTTTTTCACTTCTTTTCAATTGTAACATCCGGTAGTTGCGTTTTAATTTCTTCTTCAATATGCTGCTGCTGCTGCTGCTTTGAGGTAATCATCAATTCTTGCAACGGTGTTCTGAAGGCTTGAATACCTCCCCCATAACCTGTTTGGTCGTTTCCTTGTCTAACTTGATCATCTTGTGCTCCTGACGTATGACATCGCATGCCTTTGATATTTCACTCAATGTATCGCTATGCCTACGAATCTTGGTACTCTCCATGTTGCCGGCTCGATTGTTGTAATGAAACTGTGCAAGTTCATGTTAGTTTATGCTTATGAAGCAATCAAACCCCTTTCTATATATCCCACATCGATTTCGCTTTCCCTGTCAATTACGGTAAAACTGTAATTACCGTCATTCCAGCATGCCGAGCACAAGTTTTTAAATAGCTGTCGTTGGTGAGCGTGCTGGTCGGACCAGGGCCAGGAGCAGTTGCCGAAACTGAACGGCAGTGATATTATGGTTGTGATGGTAAGAATTTGTCGCACCGCGATTGTATCAATCGACCACCAGAGGGCGGGTCCTCTGTGTGTGCCCATCGCGTGAGTCCAAGAAAGTTTCAGTTGGTTTCGGAACGTCGTCAGAGTTAGTCGGAACAGCGGCAGAGTTTTCGAGCAACAATAATAACAGGGTAGGCATTGAGGAGGGCTGTCGACTGTCGCGTTGCACGAGGATCATAAACTAACGAGTCTACGGGCACGCAAATGCAAGGGAGAAAGAGCGAGCGCGTGCGGGCACGGGCGTTAGGCGAGTGCCTTTCGGTGAGAACCTCTGTTTGGGACGTTTGGGCAAACAGCAATCGAGAATAGAAGCATTATCGCAGTTTATCCGTCGTCTCGTGATCAGTGGGCGGTCAACCGAGCCGTGGGGTTTCCGAGGCTGGCCATCCCAAAGAGATGGTTTCCCCCTGGGAAGGCTTACGAGGAGCCGCGGCCAGGGTGGATGTCAGTGCTCGCGAGATAGCGGCTGAGCGTGAAGTTCGATACAAGGTCGCACCACGCTTCAGCCCACGCCTCGATTGGTCGGTGGAAATTATCGTCTGTGGCTTCCCTGAGGTCGAACGAGCCGAAAACGGCTTGTTTCAGGGCAACGGAGGGTGGGTCGGTCTCGAAATGAAGCGACGCGGATTGACGAAATGATCGATTAGTGCAATCACGTATCTATTGTCGAGATTGTCAAAGAACTAGAGTTATCAACGAAATGAAATCAATCAACTCCTCTGGCCAGAAATCAATGTTTTCGATTCGATCATTTCAATACCCAGGATACTCCTTTCCCTGATTGGAGTCCCTGACGGCGTCAGCAACAGCTGATATGTCATGTCTGTGTTTACATGATCGTTGTAGATATGTTTCAGATTAATTTCATCCTGCCGAAATAGCAGCAATAAGTTTGCATTGTAAAGCACCAGGTGTTTTGGAATGCACGCATACATTTGACTCACAAGGAAACGTTTTCAGGTGTCCCCCTCCGATTTCGATAGAACTCTGGTATGTTTTAGGGGGTCAAAATCGATGACATACGTATTTTTTTTTATCGGCCCAAACTCATTTTAAACGGGTGAAACACCCCTCCAAAGTTGACCACCTTCCAAGATGATTTTTCTGTTTGGCATACAAGGAGGGGATTTTGATAACTAATAATAATAGTAATAAATACCTTGTCAAAAGTGATGAAAAACACACTTCGAATTTTCTCAAGAACTCTTTATTTCAGGGGTTAACTTGTATATACGAAGTTCATTTTTTACATTAGAAACAAGATGTTCATCAGAGCTCAATGAATCCAACAGCACTGTGAAGAGCATACAAGAATACAGAATACGTGCTTTCGATTTTTTCCCAAAAACTGAATTCTTATCGACTTTTTTCCCAATATTGCGGATTATGTCTAGTATTTAGCCATGAATCATTGAATAACATTGTTTGAGGCTCGCATTTATTCTGGCATCGCTCTCTTATCATTTTACTGTCTTATCATTTTTTTTCAAGAAACGTCAATATTTTTCATTTCAAGCAGACTATCAACTACTCGAAAATTCGATGTGTGTCATATGTAAACAAGTCATATCTCTACTTGAATTAATTCTATGACACAGATAATCAAGGGGTAAGGGCTGGGAAAAAGATAAACAAAAAAAAAGTAGTGATTAATAGCCATTTTAGCTTGAAAAAGTGAATGAGGGATTTTTTTTTGTTACTCTGATTCATACACTAAATACACCTGTGAATAGTTTTGTAAATAAATTACGTTTTATATAATACAAAATTGTTGAATATGCACATCATTCTACTTCGTCTACCGTGGCCACACCTTTTAAACAAAAACAAGTTCCAAGTTTATCTATAAATCGCTTTATGGATGATAGTCGGTACAATAATGATATTCATCAAAAAAATGCTGTAGGCTAAGTGATTTGTTACAGCAAGAACATCTGATTACTGCGTCATTGGTGCAACCTTCGATTTCACAATTCGGATGAGATGACTGCCCAAATGCAAAATCGACGGGGTTAACAAATTCATCAGGTTTCTTTGCAATGAACCCGCTTTTATGCCACGCATAACGAAATAAATTATGATATCGCGGAGATGACAGTTGGTTGTGAACTAAAGACTGTAATTTTATTATATTATTCCTTAAATGTAAATTTAAATCATAATCAAGAAGAACTACAGTATCTGAAAAATGACGAATATAAGTTTTCCATATACGGAAGCCGAAAACATCGAGAGGTTGAATTTTTCCAGTGGTTCCTTTCGGTATCAATAAAGTCGTCAACTTTTTGTCTGGGGGTGTTGTCTCTTGCACAACTCTAGAACAATGCCCACTCCAAGAATCAATTAGAAGTAGACTCTTTAGTCCCACTTTTGGGATGAACACTTCTTCTAACCACATCTTGAAATGCTCTGTAATGCATCATTGTGATTAATACCGTTTGAATATATGCAGCGCGAAACAAGAATTATCATGCCTGAAGTAATTTTTCCTGATTTGGAAGCTCTGATGAAAACATTTGGCGGTCTGAATAAATGTTGTTCAACTATAGGTCCGAACGTTCCGGATGGTTCTTCTAAAACAATAGATGAAGGAGATAATAATTTTCCATCCGCTGGAATTGTAGGCTGTATAGTATAACTGTGCGTTGTTGAAGTTACTGATTGTACTATGCACGACACTTGTTTAGTTCCTTCTTCCGTAAACGTTCGTCCAGAATGAATCTCTATTTGGAAACCACTCTGATCAGAATTATACATATTTTGTAATCCATATTCGGAAATATAAGGTTCAACTCTTTTCAAAAATTCTTCAGCACTCTTATGTAAATATTCACTATTTTCCACTGATTTTCGCGTGACGAATTTATTGATTTTTCTGCTAGTAATGCGATGGATCTCCTTGAAGTAAAGTAACCACGTTGGCGATGCTCTAAATCGAAAATCCTTATGACTGATAAGTCCTTGGGCCTGTAAAGCCCATCTTCGCAGATCTGTATCATGAACAATCAAGCCTGCGTCAATGGCATTTTTCATATTTTGCAATGTATACTCTGATATGCGAGCCAATTTTTCCATGTATGTCCCTCCCTGGTTGATTTGGTGTGCCCAACGACGCAATTGTACTGATTTGACTTTTTTATACCTATGACGAACCGTATCAATTGAGCAATTTTTTTTTGTCTTTGCACTTTTCCAATATTCAAGAGCTCTTCTTTTATAATCGAAACTTGAAGGTTTGTCATCTTCGAAACAGCTATCTTCAGGTCCTTCGGAAGGCACCTGAAAATCTGCATCTTCCACTGCGAACGTTTCAAGATTTTTGTAGAGCTCTTCAAAATCAAGAGAATTTTCCTCAATCATTTCCACACTATCATATTCTGTCATGCTTTGTAATAAAATGTTTTCGAAGTTCGATACTATTTAACGTTCATCATTTGTTAACGGGGACCCGGGTATATTTATTACTTCAAATGCTGCCCACAGAAGTTTGATAACGTTTATTGGATTCACTTTCATTGTAAACGTGAGAAGAAATTCAATAACTGCTCGAAGTTCTGTTATTAACGTATTAACAAGCACTGAACGGTCTCACGACTTTTCATATTGAAAATATCCGACCGATACGTGTAATCGTTAAAAAAAAACATCTGTGTCATAGAATTAATTCAAGTAGAGATATGACTTGTTTACATACGACACACATCGAATTTTCGAGTAGTTGATAGTCTGCTTGAAATGAAAAATATTGACGTTTCTTGAAAAAAAATGATAAGACAGTAAAATGATAAGAGAGCGATGCCAGAATAAATGCGAGCCTCAAACAATGTTATTCAATGATTCATGGCTAAATACTAGACATAATCCGCAATATTGGGAAAAAAGTCGATAAGAATTCAGTTTTTGGGAAAAAATCGAAAGCACGTATTCTGTATTCTTGCATGCTCTTCACAGTGCTGTTGGATTCATTGAGCTCTGATGAACATCTTGTTTCTAATGTAAAAAATGAACTTCGTATATACAAGTTAACCCCTGAAATAAAGAGTTCTTGAGAAAATTCGAAGTGTGTTTTTCATCACTTTTGACAAGGTATTTATTACTATTATTATTAGTCATCAAAATCCCCTCCTTGTATGCCAAACAGAAAAATCATCTGGGAAGGTGGTCAACTTTGGAGGGGTGTTTCACCCGTTTAAAATGAGTTTGGGCCGATAAAAAAAAATACGTATGTCATCGATTTTGACCCTCTAAAACGTACCAGAGTTTCATCGAAATCGGAGGGGGACACCTAAAAACGTTTCCTTGTAAGCATCGCTCCTACCGCATAATTTGAAGCGTCGGTTGTTGGGACGAAGGGATTTTTGGAGTCGGGATACTGCAGTATCGGTTCTCGACACAAACTATCGCGTGGAGTTTCAAATGCAAATTGATGTTCTGCTGTCCATAGAAAAGGGCTATTCTTTTGTAGCAAATTATTAATAGGTCTAGCAATTTTTGAAAGGTTAGGAATGAATCTTCGGTAGTAGCCTATCAAACCTAAAAATTGTTTAATCTGTTTAGGATTCTTCGGAACTGTGTAGTTTTTTATTGCTGATATCTTCTCCGGACTAGGTTTCGATCCATTTTGAGTGATGATGTGACCTAGGAATGCTACTTCTTTACGCAGAAATTCACATTTATCTGGCTGCAGGGTTAGTCCTGCATCAGACAATCTCTTCATGAGTTTCTGAAATTTGGTTTCGTGCTCCTCCAAGGATCGGGAGTAAATGACTATATCATCCAAATAGACAAACATATCTGTACCCTGTAATCCCGATAGAACCTGATCCATTAGACGTTGAAAGGTGAGTGGGGCATTTTTTAAGCCAAATGGCATTCTAGTATGTTCGAAATGGCCGTGGGGAGTCGAAAAAGCGGTCTTTGCGCTGTGATCGGGATCCATTGGAATTTGGTGGAACCCAGAAGCCAGGTCGAACGTTGAGAAATATTTTGCGGAACCTAGCTGATCTAGGATATCGACGATATTTGGTAGCGGGTAAGGGTCGCCAATGGTTTTTTCGTTTAGTTTCCGGAAGTCAATGACCATTCGCCACTTCTTTTCGCCGCTAGCATCTGATTTCTTGGGGATGATCCAGACCGGAGAATTGTAAGGAGATGAAGAATGTGTGATAATGTTCTGATCAAGGAGTTTGGTCACTTGTTTTTGTATTTCGTCTTTGTGTACTCTTGGGTGTCTGTATTGTTTGGTATGAATTGGTGCGTCATTGGTAGTAGGGATCGTATGGCTGACTAAGTTTGTATGTCCCAGGGTGTCACCCGGGAGGAAAAATAAATGGTTGAATTCGATAGCAAGATTAACTATTAATTGTTTTTCTTCGTCGTTCAAATGATCCAATCGTAAGTTTTCTTTCAAAATCTCAAGGCGTCTCGAATCGTAATTTGGGGACGTGGGAAGAACGCGATTCTCGATCTTTTTTTGTTTTCCGTGTAAGACCTGTGCTAGTAAGACCTGTCCGCTGCTTGCAGTACTTGTATGCGTTAGGTGTGTTTTTGCACTGAGCGTGGCGGTGCTCGCGAGTTCATCGACTTCTTCTAGTGTTACGACTGGTCTTCTTATTTCCACAGCTGATTTATTGGAATTTATTGCATAAACGTAAGCAAACCCTTGTTGGTTGGTAACCAGGGCCTGTCCCAGGAATATGTTAGCGCCTACTTCCAACTGTTCTACGAATCCCGTTTTTACAGAGGGATTCGAAATTTTTAGTGCAATCACCTGGGCCGTTCGTGGTGGTATCAATATGTAGTCTTCGTTTAGGAGTTTGAATGGTTTGCTAGTATTGTTCGGTATTATTTTTTTTGTATCGAAAGATATCATTGCATTTTCGTTCCGTAAAAATATCGATCCTAAGATTCCGTCTTCTTGTATCGGAAACAGATCGTCGACTATATGGAATATATGAAGGTTGTCACCGATTCGAATGCTAGTTGTTCCTACTACTTTTATTGGCTCATGTATAGCACTGGTAACGTGGATCTGATCTTCGAGTAATTTACACGGAACATGCGGATGTATTGCTCCGAGTTCAATTATGTTTACATCAGCACCGGTGTCAACTATAAATGTGCTGGGTTGTCGTGTGAGTTCACCGGTGGTTATTCGAACCTTCGGTGTTTGTGTGACAGATATTATGAGGATACGCGGTGGTGTTTTTGTTTTGGTTCTATGATTGTTAAAGGGAATAACGCCGGTTTCGCGAGAGATAAGGTAGTTGTTTTTGAAACAGATAGTCGCCTTTTCCGAACGTAAAAAGTCTGCACTCAGTATATCGTCTTCGATGATAGGGAAGGAGTTATCCACAAGATGGAATTCGTGGCGTGTATTAGCTAACTCGATGTAGAGACTTCCTATTGTTCTGATGGATTCTTCCGTTATCCCTGAAATCTGCCTAATGTCCGTCTTTGTGACGTGGACTCTTGGGTCGATTTTATCGATTTTTAACAAATTAATATTAGCGCCAGTATCTATTATTAGTGTCACTTACCCATTCAAAGACTGCGGGCATTGTGTTCGAATCTGTGGAGGGCCAGATTCTAATTGTACGGAGCTGACGTTTGGTTTGGACGCTGCTCCGGTTTGAGGGAGGTCGATGCGTCCGCGCGGCCGTCCCTGAACTCGTTTAAATGGCTCGCGTTGCCTGAATATTCGCGATGTTGATTTGCTTCGTATGAAACTTCCGGGTGGACGCCTGTATCGCAATTCTCGTTCGAGTAGTCTTGTGTTACGTAATTAACCCTGAAGTTCGATCGTGAAGGATTTGGTGTGTTATACTGTTGTGAGCGTTGACTGTCATTTCGCGTCTGGTCTGAAGGTTGGTTTGTCGGGTCTCTTGCTCGATATTGGGTATTGGGATTGTTCTGTTGTTGACGATTAGTGTTATTTTGGAAAACTCTTGAATTTTGTCGGAATTTTGGATTCTGGGGATATTGGGACCGATTTGAGCGGCACTTATCGTTTGAGTGGCCTTTGCGACCACACTGCGTGCAAGTTGTGTTGTTGCGCTGCCTCGTTCTGCACTCTTCTATACTATGACCTGCCTTCTTGCAGTATCTACACAGTACTAATAGGGAAGGTTGTTCAGGACAATATTTATCGATGTGATCGGTTAATTTACATATACTACATTTTATATGGTTTTGTGTTTCGTAGTTAGTATCACGGTATGAGGCTAGTTTAAGTCTATCTGATAATAGTTTTTCAGTCTTGGTGGCCGTGTCTATAGCCATTGGTAGGGTTTGTGGATTCTCGTGAGCTACTCTTATTTCTAATTCGTCTGGTAATCCTTTGATAAATCTTAGTCTTGCGGTCTCTTTGATATTTTTCTTGAGCACTTGAGCATCACTGATAGATTCTGAGGCATCTATTGATTCGCACGCTTGTCTTAACAGATGTTTTATTCTAGCACCGTAATCTAGATTATCCGTAATCTTTCGCCTTTGTGCCGATTGTGCCAGGTCTAGCTGGATATCTGGGAGGTGTTGTTTAGACGCGTAGGCCTGTTTTAGGCAGTATAGCAAATCTCGAAGAGAATCCGGATTATCTGACCCTATATATTTACTCGCGTCGCCTTCGATTTTCGTGCGAATGAGTGTGGAGAATAAATTCAGTTCTCTGGCTCAGACAGCTTGTTTTGCGCATTCTACTTTAGTTATGAATTCGGATACGGGCATATTAGTGCCATTGAACGTGGGAATCAGAGCTAATGCATCTTTAAGAGGCAGGTGCGGAAAAGTGCCTTCGGTAGCCATGTCGTAAATTTCAATCTAGGATTTTTCGACTTACAAAGTGAAGATGAAGAGGAGGAACGGAATAAAATGTTGCATTCTTCCGTAAGGATGTTGGTCCAACGATTTCGTGTCTGTAGCCGGTGATGACGTCGGTGTGCGTTGTGTCGTACTAGAAGTCGTGAAGAATGAAGATGTCGTCGTAGTAGCAGCAGGAGATAGTCTTTCAGCAATATCGATTTGGAGATACGGATTTGTCTGTGACGTTCGTGTGAATCAGAGATCGTTGATTGCGTTAACGTAGAATATGGCTTTCAGAGTGTCTTCAACACTATCACACAGTGGTATTACTGTTTATTAACATCACTGAGCTTGCACACTTCAGAACCGGTCTATCAGATGGCACCTCATGCGTAGCACACACGTAAAATTGTATCACTGGATTTCCGGAAAGCGAAGGCCACCGCTGCCACCAATGTTACGTCCGTGGGTAGAGTTTACTCCTGAGCGAAAGGAGTAACCTGGTTGGCTTCGCTTTTACGTTTCAGGTCAACCCGAAATCAGGATGGGATTGAATAAACTGGAGTATGTTGATATGTCGATTATAAGTTTATTCCGTAGAACATGAGATAGCGGTAGGAATGAGTTGTGTGTTGCGAAAATATATATATGAAGGCTAGATGTGGAATTGTCGAGTGTCAGAATAGGAGTGTACCTCGAGACGTGAAACGGACGGGTGCAGAAAAGGTGTGACAGTGCTAGGAGTAGGGAATGGAATTTGAGGAGTAAGCGTGATAGTGAATAGCGTGAGACTACGTAGAGATAAGAGGACAGCACAGAGACCATGAGATTAATGTAAGAACTGTGGGAGAGTTAGCGAGTAGGAAAAATAGAGAGAAGTGGTATGCTGGACGTAACAATTTTGTCAATTTAAGATATAGCGTCTGAAGTATAAAGAAGTATGTATACAATGTATAAAACAAGTGCACTGATATAGCCCAGCATGTTTTATATTGGCATACATTTCTAAGAAAATGATTTTTAGGGGGATCGCGGAGGTAAGTTGAACTTGATGTAAACATTCAGTTTTTGTTTTTAAAAATCGTTGTGGAGTGGTTAGTACTTCGCTGAGTTTCGTCAAGTGCAGATCGTTTGTCCGCGTATTGAAATACTTGCTCTGCATTTATTTTACCTTTCTGTTCTATGATTAAAAATTGTGATGAGTGACAATATCGATTTGTATCAGCGGTTTTACAAATCGTACAAAATTGCGTTTCCAAGTATTAGCGCGCAAGTGCTACAAAAGAACGCAAATGCAGAATAGAAAGAATCGAAGTCTAGTTTTGAAGATAAAAAAGAGTTTGATAATTATATACAACAACGAATCAATGTTTATAATCTCAAAACTGCAAAGAAGAAAGTAACTTTGATGAGTTACTTTGCAAATGCTAACAAAGTAAGTATGACTCTAGTAAGATTTCATCAGTTTTATTTAGTGTCCAGCCTATTTTTACTCAATAAATAATCTAATTTGATAACGATTTATTGATTAGTTTACAAGTAATTCCGACAATAACACAAATATACTTGAAGATGACTCTGATAAAACATCAAGTAGCGGCACTTCCATATCTGTTAATCTTGCACAAACTGAAAAATCAGACGCTTCAACCAGTAGCCAGAATTCGTTTACTACAGCGACAGCTTTGCAATCTTTGAAACGTTCTGCTCCTACGCCAGCTCAACAAGCAGTAAAAAATAAAATTCAAGCTTTGGAAAGTCAATTCAATACTCAGCTCCTTTTAAGAAATAGTAATTTGGGTACCATATCTAAGAAAGATGTAGACAAAACAAAAAAGGAGTTAGATACTACGAAACGTTTACTTAAATCGAAAGAGTCTAACGCCGAATACCAAAAAAAGTTTCGAGCATCTCATAAAAAAAAAGTTGAATCCATCTGCTCAGCGAATGAAGGTGCCGCGTCAATTTTACGAGTCCGCAAAATGGTTGGTAGACCGCGTATAGAAGATCAATCGGAGCTTTGTAAAGCTATAGTCGACATCGCGACTTTTGGAGGAGCTGCGCATGATCGCCGTGGCACAGAAGAAATTCGTTCTTGTAAAACTCTTGACTATCTTTACAACAGACTTCTAGAAATGGGATTCGAAATTTCGAGAAGTGCCACGTATTTACGTCTTATACCTAAAAATTCTATTTCATCAGAAGGAAAACGACACGTGTCTACCGTACCAGTGAGACTGTGTATAGCTCAAAATGATAGCCATAAAGATCATGCAGATGGTCGCTTTTGTACAGCTTCAATCCGTTATTTAGAATCCTTGGCATCATTATTAGGTCCAAAACAGGTATGTTTTTTATTTCAAGATGATAAAGCTCGAGTTCCTATTGGATTGAAAGCAGCGCAAAAGCAGTCACCAATGCTCATGCACGTTGAATATAAAGTGACTTTACCTGATCAGGATTGGGTTATAGCAGAGCGACACAAGTTAATATCTTCTGTATATGCCGGTATAGTTATCAAGCCAATGAGTTTAGGAGCTCCTGAAGCGGTGACATACTCAGGCCCTACTTATATATCAATAAGAAGCGGAAAACATGATTCTTCAACAGCTGAAACACATGCGGATGGTTTTAGACGTTTGTTAGAACTAGAAAATTTTGAAGCTTTCGTTTAAACTGGAAATCAGATTAAATCTATAATTATTATAAGCGCTGATGGTGGACCGGATGAAAATCCCAGGTGCGTATTGCTTTTCTAAAATATAAAATAAAATTTATAATTTCTGCAATAATTGAAAATTAGTATTTTTTCTGATATGATCCTATCATTATAATTTGAAGTTATTTTAGCTAGGCAAATAATTAATAAAAATAAAATATATTTCAATGCATTAATTTATTGTGTAAACATAATCCGGATATAAAATATATTGCATAATTCTGTTTTAGATATCCAAAAGTCATCGCATCTGCGATAAAACATTTTAAGGAATACGATTTAGATGCTATATTTATTGCAACAAACGCACCTGGGCGAAGTACATTTAACAGAGTTGAGAGAAGAATGGCACCTCTAAGTAGACATCTATCGGGATTAATTTTACGCTACGATACTTCTGGTACTCATCTCGATTCTAACGGCAAGACAATGGACGATGAACTTGAGCAAAAAAACTTTGCTGGCGCAGGAGAGGCACTAGCTAATATTTGGAATGAGGTGGTAATTGATGGTTATCCAGTATTTGCTGAATTCAGGCAGCCTACAAGTAAACTCGCCAATTTAACATTAGATGTTGATGAACAGTGGTATTCCATTCGTGTGCGCGAATCGCAATATTTTTTACAGGTTATTATTTGCACAGAGTTTTTAATATTTTTTCATACATAAAAAAAAATTTCTGTAAGCAGAGTTTTTATTTATCTTACAGATTTCCAAGTGTACTAACATTGACTGTTGCGGGCAGCACAGAAGCGAATTGCGCTCTATTCTACCGACAGGCTTTTTTCTACCTCCATATTTAGTGAAACAAGATGAAGAAACGGGTTTCCTAGTTGCTGCACAAGAGAAGACTGAAGATGCGAAATTTTTACCATTATTTCAACGATTGGCATTTAAAACGTCCAATAATCCTCAGTTTGAAGGTTTCGCAGAAATGCCCTACGACTTTTTTTGTCCTACTGTTCAATCTCAGCTTCATAACAGAATTTGTTCAACGTGTGGTGTGAGCATCAAATATTATTGGGAAGAATAATGATAATGAGTCGGAGCCTTAGCTCCGACTGACGACGAGAGAGAGGCAATTTGACGAATGCGAGCAAAATGACGAAGGAGTTCGATGACAGGCCCCGTGCTGTAAACCTCGCCTAATAAAGCATCGATCATCTCTGACAAGAAATCTATTATTTCAAGCCCATCCTATCAACTCACAAATAAAATAAACCCCATAGTCTTAACCTTACAATCTCAGAAGTGGGATATAGTATCCAAAGTGGCCTACAACGAAAAAATACACTAAAACAGCCGGGATTCTGGAGGAAACTCGTTAGACTCGTGGCGTCGAAAATTTTGAAAAAGTCGTTTAGAATTACGTTACTGTTGAGTGTGCGCGCGTTCGCGAATATCATAACGATACAAGCCCAACGGTGTCGTATGATCGTATATGATTTCGGAGCGAACTATCGTAATTATTAAAACGTTACCTTTTAATTTTCGGGCAATCGAGTGTCGGGAAAATTCAGGGTCGACGGTGAAGTGGCCCGGAAAAAGTGAAGAAATTTTTGGAAGATACAAAACAGGGTATAATGCGAGTCCAGGGTCGACGGTAAAGTGGCCTGGTGAAAGTGAAAATTAGAAAGATTTAGCTTTCGAAAATCGGAGTCGACGGTTGAGTGCTCTGTAAGAAAAACGGGGATGAAAGTTTGAATAATACCAGATCGGGTATTGAGAACGGACGAATTCAAAATCACGTGATCTGTGGCGTGGTTAGGTGACGCCATAGTGGTGCTGTTAACGTATTTCGAAAAGGTCCAAATATTTCAGAATATTACTCCGAACGAGAAATATTGAGGTAGAATAAACAGAAATATCGGTGATGACCTCGCGAACTGTGAAAAGAGTGTTGACCGTGTATATGATCACTCAGGCTTGCGTCGAACTTGTTTTTATGTGTTGACTATAAGATATTTCCATGATAGGTATTGTTTGAACGTTAAATTATTCGTGGAGTGTTTACGTATATATATTCACGTACAAAAGTGTCTCGAGTTAATACAGAAGAGAAAAGTGAGAGACCCTAGGGCAATGATGCGAAAACCACAGCAATTCACAGTGGCCCAATTAAAAACAAAACTGCTTGAGCGGGATTTACCGGCAGCAGGTTCAAAAAGCGAACTGATTGCACGATTAGACGAAGCAGATCCGAACGGCGACTGGAGAAAAGAATCAGACATCGTTGAATTGACGCAGAGCGGTTCCTCCCGGACCACCCCCGCGGAAAATGAGATGCAGAGAGAACTAGACCTGTTAAGACGCGAACGAGATCTCATGCACCGCGAACTAGCCTTAGCACAGAGAGAGCTAGAGGTAGCGCGTGCGAGCGCTTCTCCATCGAACGTCGAGGTGCAGCCCAAGGGCAACATAAGAGCTTTAACCGAACTATTAAGCGATTTCAATGGAAACCAAGATATTTTCACAGACTGGGAAAAACAATTGCATTTAATAAAATCGTCATACAATTTAGACGACGATCTATGTCGGATATTGGCTGGATCGAAACTCAAAGGAAAAGCTCTCGATTGGTTTCATTCGAAACCTGAGCACATAGAGATGAGCCTCGATCAATTCCTCCAAGAAATGCGAATTATGTTTGACCACCGTCCAAACAAAGTTACACTCCGTCGTCAGTTTGAAAACAGACAGTGGAAAAACGGAGAAACATTCAACGATTATCATAAAATAGAAGAGTAGAAAAATCTTTGAAACTGCTGGTTGTCCCAGATTATACAATGGTATCCTGCGTAATTTTGGGTCGAGGTATGATAAAACGATTCGGTCTTGGACTAAAAGAATTGGAAAACGAATACGACATGGAGATTATGATTATAGCTAACATTGTTAACATTGTAATAGAATTGTTCTTTGTAAAAATTGTGACGTACCTGTAAAATAGGCAAAAATAAAAATTTTATACATACATGTATATCGAAGCGAAACGTCCGAGACGGACTTTTGTCAGGAAAGGCCAAACTGTGAGCATGAAATATTATTGGGAAGAATAATGATGATGAGTCGGAGCCTTAGCTCTGACTGACGACAAGAGAGAGGGAATTTGACGAATGCGAGCGAAATGACGAGGGAGTTCGACGACAGGCCCCGTGCTGTAAACCTCGCCTGATAAAGTATCGATCATCTCTGACAATAAATCTATTATTTCAAACCCACCCTATCAACTCACAAATAAAATAAACCCCATAGTTTTCACCTTACAATCGTTCATATTTTGCAACAAAGAAAGCAGCATTGTCTCACATGAAAGCTTTAAAGCACAAATTAAGTGCCAAAGAAAAAAAAACAAGAAAACTTGTTTCCATTGAAGTGCAACGTCAAGAAGAAATTTCGTGCGTATTTCAAGAAGAAAATACAGGTTGCAAGCATTCTGATTGGTGTTCAGAAAGTGAGATTGGAATAGAGGACGTGCAAAATTTCGTTGATCGCCGAAATGATACTTGCAAAACAGATTCATTTACGCCAGTAATTGAATCAGTGGAAGAATGGCTAAAAAATCCATGGTCAACTGATTGATTAATATTATGTTGTATTTTTCATTTATATTTATATTTGAATAAACATATTAATAACAATCGAAAAACGTGCGATATTTTCTTCTTAATAAAAATTACGTAATATAGACGGGAGGGGAGGGGTTGTGAAAAATCTTACGATTCCTTACAGGGGGGAGGGGAGGGGTCGAAAATTGGATGAAAATGTCTTAGGTAATTTATGAATAGCCCTTATGCGTTAGGTGTGTTTATGCGCTGAGAGTGGCGGTGCTCGCAAGTTCATCGACTTCTTCTAGTGTTACGGCTGGTCTTCTTATTTCGACAGCTGATTCGTTGGAATTTATTGCATAAAGGTAAGCAAACCCTTGTTGGCTGGTAGCCAGGGCCTGTACCAGAAATATATCAGCACCTACTTCCAACTGTTCTATGAATCCCGTTTTTACCGAGGGATCAGAAATTTCTAGAGCAATGACCTGAGCCGTTCGCGGTGGTAAAAATATGTCGCCTTCGTCTGGGGGTTTGACAGGTTTGATAGTATTGTTCGGTATCATTTTTCCTGTATCGAAAGATATCGTTGCATTTTCGTTCCGCAAAAACATTAATCCTGAGATTTCGTCTTCTTGTATCGAGAACAGATCGTCGACTATATGGAATATATGAAGGTGTCACCGATTCGAATGCTAGTTGTTCCTTATACTGTTATTGGCTTCTGTATAGCACTGGTAACGTGCATCTGATCTTCGAGTAATTTACACGGAACATGCGGATGTATTGCTCCGAGTTTAATTATGTTTACATCACCACTGGTGTCGACTATAAATGTGCTGGGTTGTCGTGTGAGTTCATCGGTGGTTATTCGAACCTTCGGTGTTCGTGTGACAGATGTTGTGAGGATACGCGGTGGTGTTTTTGTGTTGGTTTTATGCCTGTAACGGGAATAACGCCTGTTTCGCGAGAGATAAGGTAGTTGTTTTTGAAAATGATAGTCGCCTTTTCCGAACGTGAAGAGTCTGAACTCAGTATGCCGTCTTCGATGATAGGGAAGGAGTTATCGATAAGATGGAATTCGTGGCGTGTATTAGCTAACTCGACGTAAAGACTTCCTATTGTTCTGATGGATTCTTCCGTTATCCCTGAAATCTGCCGAACGTCTGTCTTTGTGACATGGACTCTTCGGTCGATTTTATGGATTTTTAACAAATCAATATTAGCGCTAGTATCTATCATTAGTGTCACGTACCCATTCAAAGACTGCGGGCATTGTGTTCAAATATGTGAAGGTCCAGATTCTATTAGTTCGCGGAGTTGTACGGAGCTGACGTTTGGTTTAGACGCTGCCCCGGTTTGGAGGAGGTCGATGCGTCCGTGGGGCCGTCCTTGAACTCGTTTAAATGGCTCGCGTTACCTGAATATTCGCGATGTTGCTCTGCTTCGAATGAAACTTCCAGGTGGACGGCTGAATCGCAATCATCGTTCAAGTAATCTCGTGTTACCTAATTAACCCTGAAATTTGATTCTGAAGAATTTGGTGTGTTATACTGTTGTGAGTGTTGTTTGGTGACTGAAGGTCGTTGGATATTGCGCCATCATAGTCTCTCGAGATCGCCGCGCTTTATTGACTCGTTGCAGCACTGGTGTCTGATTTTCGCTGATAAGTGAGCAGACGCGCGCGCGAATTTGTATCAGTCGTCAGAACGACTCGCTTCGGAAAACACATTCACGATAAGGCCTCAGGCCATTACAAATCCAACCTAACGAGGTTGACGAAAAAATTTCTTGTCATAGAGATCGAGAGAACGGCAACAGCTCAAGATTTTCCGATCCTTTGACAATGAACTTCTGACCAAGGGGACGGCAACGACTCAAGATCGCCCGGTACAAGTACACGGAAATAATGCAAAACCCAACGTAACCTATATGCGAGGTTGCGATGGTGTGAGTCAAACGGGCGACGTACGTTTCATTAAGCCGATCTGATATCATGTAATGATAGGATGTACACGTAACGATAATACATATGAAATAAGATCGTTACAACGTCATGGGTTTCTATGCCTCAGGCTCTTCCGACATGAGCTAATAGATGATATTACGATTCGACAGCTCAATCATTGTGAGTTATCGTTCAAAATCATAATAGACCTAGAACTCCAATCCCAGATCATTGAAACCAATACGAAAATCCGAAGTAACTTTGAATTGAAGATGCTTCGACCATACAAAATGGTGTCAGAAGTGGGATCCAATTCTGGGGGCTCAGCCGGCTTATGAGATAGTTTCTACATCTTGCCGATATAAGCTGTTTGATTGTTTATAACATTCGCCCGACTTACTCCATCCAATTTTCGGGTCAACGTCCGCCTTGTGCACCTAGTGTGACATACGAACAAACACACACAGTCACGCACACAGATCATACGCTGTCTCGCTGTGCGAGCGTTTAAAGGGAGCAGTTTACGTCACACACCGTAGGTGTCGAGAGCTAAATCAACCAAGTTTTAGTTTCGTTCTGACGCTTCGTGTTCACGCAGCCGGTTATAGTTCAAAAGTGCCATTATATTATATGAAGTACAATCTTGCTTCATTAGAAGATTTCACGAAGCTAGATCAGAACTCAGTAAGAATGAACGATCGCGTCAAAAATATAAATCAGAAGCGCATAACGTTGAAGGCGCAGTTAACCAAGATCGAAAAAACTGCGGAAGATGCGAATTTAGAACCCGCCAATGTGAAAATGCGTCTGGATGGCCTAAAAGAACAATTTCGCTTGTATGAAGAATTTCACGACGAACTCGCGTTGTTGGTTGAACCCGATAACGAGCAGCTAGGCGTATTCGACGCATTACAAGATCGATTCTACAAAATTGTAACGAAGATTGAAACAATCTTTCCTCCAGTAACGCCTGGACCTGTCAGTGGATTCAACACGACCTGTCCACTGATTGGCGGCACGCGTAATCTCAAATCACCCGTCGTTGACCTCCCAAAATTCGATGGTGATCTCGAGAAGCTGTCCTTTAAAACCACGTTTTTGACTATGATCGACTCTCGCGAAGACGTGACGAATATGCAGAAGTTTATATACTTGAAAAATTGCCTTGGAGGCGATGCATTAAATAAAACCTGTATTTATAACGTAAGTGAAGAGAATTACGAGACGGCCTGGAAGTTACTCCTGGAATCGTATGATGAGATTCTTATTTTGATGGTTAAACATCTTGACACGATTCTTGAACCACCGGTTCAAACAAAGGTCACGCACTAGGGGTTGTCGAGGCTCGTCGACGGTATGCGTCAACACATCAACATGGTAGCATACATCAACGTGAAACCGGACGAGCATTTGTTAGTTCGAATTATGGAACGCGCGTTAGCCGGCAACATTCGGACTAAATAAAAGGAAACCCTCAGTTTGGACATCTTGCTGATGCTAGAACAAATATACAAATTTATTTCAGAAACATCGTTCCGGTTTTTTACGATCGAACAAGATACGTCGCATTCGAAGCAAGAGGTTACTGACAAGCGACCGTTTTTCGCGAAGGAGTAAAAGCGGCGCGCGTACGCTAATGACTGGTGCCTCCTCGAATTGCTTGGTATGCAAAGGAGAAAAACATTTCATGAATCAGTGTCGTGAGTTTCGAAAAATGACGGTACAGCAGCGATGGAATTTTGTAAAATACTCGAACTTGTGCAAAAACTGTTTGCGTTTACACGGTGGCAGGTGCAACTCATCGCATTCCAAGCTTTGCCCAAAATTTCATAACACTCTTCTACACGGCGAGTCGTGCACAGCTGGCGCAAACCACGATTCAACAGAACCGAGTGATGTAAGGGTGAATTCTAGAATATTCGTACGTCACAAAACATAGAAAAGGGATAGCGAACTCCAACGCAGACGCACTTTCCAGAAATCCACTTGTCGACTCTTTCCAAATTCTGCCTATTACCTCAAAACGGCCACGACCTGATACAGAATGCTCATGTCCTGATGCCCACAAACGCGCCAAAGTAGCTCACCAACATCCAACACGTGCTCGCGAAATAGATACGCTACCTTCGTCTGCCAGTGCTCACAAGCGCACGAAAATAGCTTACCAACACCCAACACGTGCTCGCGAACCGGATACGCTATCATTATCTACCGGCGTTCACAAGCGAATGAAACATTTGGACCAGCACGCAATACGAGCGCGTGGATCTGCACACAAATCCACCAGCCCTTCCCCAAGACGACGAACCAAAGCATCATTAGACACCTCGGCTTGTGCCGTTACCTCTGACTCAAGTGCCAATATGACTGACAATAGCAGCGCAACGGAGTCATCGATGGTGAGCGATAAAACAATCAAGCAAACTACGGAACGAGTTCAACCACTCACCTCATCTAGATCAAACCAAAGCTCCTGTAAGCCCCACGGTTGTAGTATTTAAACATGTGAAAAATATTCCGACACACTGAATCAGCCGACATCCGAAGCCACTACCAGCAAAAGACGGAATTACGCCCCTCAATTCGACGGAATTCGTAACAGACCTTAACCATCTACTAAAACGCATGGTAAATTTATTCAAGAAATACGCGCTAATCTCCTCGACAGATGAAATAACTTAGCTCACTGGATCTTGGCAGACTGCAAGAGATCACGAGGAGTCGCGGGACGACTAGTCAATAGGAAAATAATCTCCCGAGATCAACTACAACAGCTAGACCCTGAAGTACCGAACGTATTGACACTGCCACATGGCAACCGCCTCATTTACAATCTAGTAACCAAAATACTTCTCTTTAGTACTCCACTACCAAAAAACAAATTAATGAATACTGTTCAAGGCCCTAGTAAACCTAAAGAATCGCTGAGAACAAAACAAAGACGAATTGCTCTCGATTCCAAGACTAGGCTGCGGCTTAGATAAGTTGAACTGGAACCTTGTTAATCGAATGATTCATCACATATTTAAAGACTCCGACATAACGATCACCATTTGTGATTGTCAAAACCCGAGTTATGACTCGACATGTTCTGAATCTGAAGCAGAAGCATCAATACCCAGAATCCCTCCTTTCCCTCTAAATCGTCGGCCTACGCGTCGGACCGGCACTAGGTCAGCTCCAAGACATGCTTCGGTTTCTGCTCCCTCGCGCTACCTAACTGATATCTCGGAGAGTGACTCTGTGACACATGATCCGGAGTTAGCTGTTGAAGACACGGAAAGCGATGCCTCCATTGTACCTATGGCAACGCTACCACCCTCATGCTCACAACGTCGCGACAATCCCGAAGAGCGAAATCCGGACCGCCCCCATATTGACAAGGATAACTTTTGTTGCTTAGATTACTTCATACAAAATCAAAATGACATATTACCAACACCTAACGTAACCGAAACTAATGACGGACTTTTCATCTTGTGCGACATTACTCTCATTTCGTATCAGCTAATTGTCGTTGGACAGAAGGACTATAAAAACAGTTAATAGACGAAAATCTGATAAGCATGGAATCCTTTCAAAACCAGAATCCAGAAATATCTGATGTAATTGAAACTCGGTTGAAAAACAATAAATACATCTTTACCTTCGTAGTGAAACCACGCCAATCAGACCCGGGCAGACTTGCCGACATTTTCTACACGTTAGTTAACTTGAGGATTATCTTGTCCGGACTAGATATTCCATCCATTTCTTTCCCCATGTCAGGACCAGGAGTAGATGATATTCTATGATCTATCTTCAAACAACTTATTCATGACATTTTTGCGGATTCAGACATTCGAGTAACACTTTGTAGAAATACTACAATTATACCAGACGAACGATTACGCGAAGATATGATCAAAGAGTACCACGAGTCACTGATTGTAGGACACCAAGGCGTTACAAAAACTTTCAATAAAATAAGAGAAAAATATTTTTATCCAAATATGAAAAAGCAAATTCAAAATATGATGAGATCTTGCGGCAGTTGCCAGAGGAAAAAACTAGTCAGGATCAAAAAATATGCAGGTTCTTCAAAATTAAACAACTACGAACAACCGCCGATAGACCGCAATCATACGGCTCATTTAGAAGAAGTCACCTTGTAATTACCGAATACATCAAACATTATACCAACGCAGGTAAAGATTGGGATAAATTCATACGTTTCACCATTTTCTGCTATTATACAGCGAAACACGACAGTACGCATTATTCACCTCACCAGTTAATCTACGGCTCGGAAGCTTAACTACCGACAGATACGATACTAGGCAACACATCCACGCATACATACGATACGTTTTTCCTCGATCTAATAGCAAATCTCACAGACGTTCGTAAATGCGCCGCGTTGAACCTGAAACAAGCTAAACAGACAAGTAAAGAACACTACGACACAACGATTAACCCACAACGGTTTGAAGTAGGACAAACTGTCTACCTATTGAACGAAACAAGGTCAAAATTCCGAGATCATCAGAAAAGCCAGTATGTAATCAAACGCATAATAGATGACGTTAACGCCGAAATATACCTCACGCTAAACAAAACTAAAATAGTCCATATTAATAAACTGAAAATGGCACATACATTGTAAAATCCCACACTTACCTCTTCAATAGCAAACTCAGTAGAATATGTCTATCATTACAGGGCCAGTGTAGAAAAAACCTACCACAATGAAACCACAAATTTATCCTCAATTGCAATTCCTCCACTTCCTTCAAACTCACTAGTACTTAAAACCTTACGAAAACCTCATTACAAATAGGCAACTACCATATTTCTACCAAGATATGCTGTTGCGCTACCGCACAGACATAAGTAAAATATATGCTTGTGTACACTATCGCATCAAAATGATTGTAATCACGATCTTATACCCTTAGTTTACAATTAGCCCAAAATATACTTACATTCATGTTGATGTATGTACTATACATTTATATTGTACACACATATATCTATACTGTGTATTGTAACTGACATTGACGAAACAGAATTCAACCTACACGTATGTATCCTAATACCGAGTGAGTGTGTGAGAACCAAGAGTGTTTTTCTGTACAGAGTCGAGTTCAGTCGAAAACAAGATCGCAGGCAAAGCGCCACGAATGTCTGGTATTGTCCTAAATAATCAATTATTAACTCTTAATGTATTTCTATACAATAAATGTAGCAACAGAATTATTGGAGCCTCATTTTTCCCAACCATTCTAACAATTTATAACCGATATCATTGTACGAATAGGTCAAACTCTGTATCTCAAAAAAAAAAAAAAAAAAATTGAAATACTTACAACTCAGCGAATAAAAGAAAACATTGTTGATTAATCTTAAGCATACTGACCCGCTTCCATGCGCATCAACCCTAGGCGCTTAGCTTCAAACAATATTCTGTAACCATACTATTATAACTATATGCCTCACGCTCATACGCAATCCAGAATCTGAACCATACTATCTCAAACATAAACTTACTATCGCAAACACTTATCCTCAAATATCCAACTAATGTTGCTAAACGCATCAATTCATATTCAAACTACATTCATACTGCGACTACATACTTGCAAAGACACACCAATTATTTTTTTCATATATACCCACAACATATTATATTCAGATTATAAATACCATACACTCCCTATAATAAGTAAAATTGTAAAACTAATTTCAGGCACATACTTTGAAATCATGTTCCACTACTGTATATTAGACTGGGCCAAAAAAATTGACTATTTTTTTTTTTGAAAAATATATTGAGAATATCATTCAGTATGGCAAAAAAAAATTTCATGAAATTTTAAGCCCTTAAGGGGTTAGGTGGGTTTCAAAAGCTCAAAATAGGTACATTTTTATGAATTTTTTTTTACGTAATCAACAGAATATTTCATTCCATCAATTTAACACATAAAAGATACATATTTTATAAGTAGTTTGTGAAATTTTCATTGAAAAATATTGAAAATTAAGGCGTGGACATGTCGTCTGCTATGACCCCACAAAAAAAAGTTCTCTCGGCGTAGTCAGGATAACTCATGACAGATTCATCTGAAATGCAAAAACCAAAAATTTTCTGTTAGTAGATGTTTAAAACTCGTACTTGGACGAAGGAAAAAAAAAAAACAAAAATTACATTTTTGGCGGCGTTGAAAACAAAAAACCCTTATTTTGAGTAAAATTTGCACCCTTCATGGCCTTGAAAAATTACTTGGAATAGAAAAAAAAAAAATTCCTTCGTTCAAGTACGAGATAATGTTATTTTGAAGAAGTGTGCAAAATTTGAAAGAGATCGGTTCATAAGTTTTCGAGAAATCGTGACTACCGATTTCAAAAATGTAGTTTCGAGAAAAACGCGATTGAAGATTTACAACCAAAAAACATGTAAATAATCGTACTTACACCGTATAATGATGCAAACCCATGTTTTTTCCACGTGCCATCACCTGACACGGTAACATCTGTCGTATCTTCAACATTATTTTCATCACACGTTAATTTTTTTCCTTGATTTGCAGCAGACAACAAAATTGATTCGGCAACAGTTATGACGCACTCATGTATTTTATCAACATAAAAATTGTACGTTGATGCATTCAAGAATGAGGAACTTATATCCATCAAACCACAGAATTTTTTACATCCGGCAAGTCCTAAGCCTAGTATTCGCATCACAAAAATAAACGAACAATAGCTAAGCAGCTGCCTCGATATATCTGCCTCCATATACCTGCGACACGCTCGGTTATAGCCTGATGGGTGAAACATCCAAAGGCTATATCTCTTAGAATATGACTCGGATCGTTTTGAAATTTTAAAGGAATATTCTCAACATATTCAATTATAAGATAAGCAAAAAAAAAAAAATTCGATTTTTTGAAATTTTGAAACCCACCTAACCCCTTAATATTAACTTTAAGAGGTCTATCATCGCTATTTTTGATTTTTAGTAATAATTTGATGTTTTACGTCAGAACTGTCAAAATATTGAAGTGAAAAAATTTATGTTCACTTATCCCTTTATAAAATTAAATTCCCTACAAAAAAGGTCTGATTATAGATTTTTGTCAGACAAGCCGTTTCCGAGTAATTAAGCTTAATAAATTGATATAATTTATAGAGAATTAATCGAGAATTAATCGAGAATTAATCGAAAAATTATATCAATTTATTAAGCTTAATTACTCGGAAACGGCTTGTCTGACAAAAATCTATAATCAGACCTTTTTTGTAGGGAATTTAATTTTATAAAGGGATAAGTGAACATAAATTTTTTCACTTCAATATTTCGACAGTTCTGACGTAAAACATCAAATTATTACTAAAAATCAAAAATAGCGATGATAGACCTCTTAAAGTTAATATTAAGGGCTAAAAATTTCATGAAATTTTTTTTTTGCCATACTAAATGATATTCTCAATATATTTTTCAAAAAAAAAAATAGTTAATTTTTTTGGCCCAGTCTACTGTATATGACATTTCCACTTTCTTGCTTTCCATATTCGGGACCGTATCTACCGCTATGCTCCCTCCGACGGCGGGGGGTGGGGTGTTACATCCAGCATGCCACTTCTCTCTAATTTTTCCTACTCGGTAACTTTCCCACAGTTCTTACATGAATCTCATGGTCTCCGTCCTGTCCACTTATCTCTACGTAGTCTTACGCTATTCACTATCGCGCTTACTCATCAAATTTTATTCCCAACCTTTAGCATCTTCACACCTTTTCTGCACCCGTACGTTTCAAGTCTCTAGCGACACTCCTATTCTAACTCTCGACAACTCCACATCTGGACTTCTTATATATCTTTCGCACAACACAATTCATTCCTACTGGTTCTCAACTTCTACGCAATAAACATATAATCGATTTATCAAACATACTCCAGTTTTTTTAATCCTCATCCTGATTGCGGTTGACCTGGAACGTAAAAGCGAAGCCAACCAGTTCACTCCTCCCACTCAGGAGTAAACTCTACTCACGGACATAACAATAGTTTATTTTTTTATACCATTGTCGTTCTGGCGTTTATTTGAGTTTCTTTGGTGATTTTCGAAATCGTTGAGATATGGTCGGAAAGGAATTTCGAGGGTGTCGGCGCAATCGTGTGGTATTTGCGAAACGGTGAGCGTTGTTTTATTTCTTGCAATCGAATTTCAAGAGACAATTAATAACGGCTTGCCGAAGTAACAGATGACCATTTTCGAAATACAATGAAGACGTACTCGAGATTCGTTTGCCGTTCTCTGTACTTGATTACCATACTCTGAGTTACGTGTTCGTGATTTGATCTGAATTCATTTACGAAAAATTACGATTAGAATTCTGATTTTGTATTACGTTCGTTTTGTTGTGGATTACGTACAACTAAACTTTCGTTATACGGGGTCAAGTCACGTTTGCAGATTTTGTAGTGTAATTTTCTAGATATTGTAACGGATAATCATGTGTAAGAATTTGGAATAGCGTCTGCGTTATTTCCGATAATACGTTACATTGTGAATTTCGGATATGTTGCGGATACAATTAGTTGGCGTTTAATTAAGTTAAGTTACGATGCGAATTACGATTACGATTCCGATTTGTCAGTCCGACTTTTGAATTGGATTACCCTTTGTTGGATATGGCGATTATCGCCTCTAGTACGATGATTACCATGAGCTTCTGTTTCACGACCTGTGAAACTCAGTAAAATCAACTAGATTTGGTATTAGTTACATGTGGTTGTGCTGTAATTTGTGAATCGTATGACGAGTTGCGTTTAAGTTTTGTTGAGTTAGTTAGCGTTGCTTTAAAAACGCGAATTGATTAGATTAATTACGATAAGTTAGATGTCGATTCTGTTTTGCGAGCGATCACGCCCAGTTAAAACTAATTCTGTTAATTCCTTTGATGATTGCCGCGGCGTTATAAAATCTAATTTTTTTATTATTTTTCTTCTCTGTAACGCTAATACTAGAGAATATACTAATTTTGTTTGATTTTGTTGAATTAGTTGGTCAGGTCGAGTGTCTCTCTCTCTCTTTATTCTGAAATTACCCATCCCTGCTGCACAATACTGAACGAGCCTAGGCGTAGCGATACGACGGAGTAAGATAAGGTTCAAGTAAAAATCGGTGTGGTAATACACCTGATACCCAACTGAAATTGATTGCGTTCGAACATCCGATCAGGGATAATCGCGGGTGCCAAATTATTATACGTATGGATTCGAGGTTGCCGGGTTCTTCACATCAGTAATTGGGCAATAAAATCTAGATCACAACTTATGGCTGATCGCAGTGCAGTCTAGATTCAATTCACTCTAATCTGCAACCCGCTGTGGATACACTTGCGAATAATAACATGAAAGACGCAAGGGGTGGGCACCACCCCACACAGAAAATCAGATGTCATTTAGAGTCAATTGAATATATATTTTCGTATCAAGAGCGTAACGTTTCACACTCTAGTGCGATCCGTTACAGCATTTATTATTATTTATCGAATCGATATTGAAGCAAGGTTCATGGAATTTGAATTTCAGCTTATGTAATCGAATTCGTTTGTAGAAAAGGTGATAAGAAATGGTTCAGAGAAAAATGAAAAAAGTTTTTCTCTGTGTTTGTTTTGACGTCGTCAGTTATATGGACGACGGGGTTTAATTTAATATGCAATATACGAATGTCACAGCAAACAATTCTGTTGGTTCATTTTGGAACGTTGCCTGTCAAAAAATATCAGATTACAGCTTGAAAACATCCGTTCCTTATTTTTCTCACATCAGAAATTGTGGGGAAACATGTCCTAAAAATTTTTGTAACGTATTACTGATTTACAAATATAACTATGCATTCTTCTGAAATATGCTCGCAGGAACTCCTGATAAATTATTTTGGAATGTATTTGAAGTCCAGAAAAATCGATTGTTTAACATAACACACATCGGACTAACATGGATTGTAGGTGCATAGGTATATAGGTAGGAAGATAGTAAGGTTTTGAAAAATAACATATTTCAAAATAATGTAAATAACGATTATCATTTGTAAATAGCTGTATATTTACATACCTATTATACATATTAGAACGTTTAATTTTTACAATACGGTAAGATAAGGTGAGGACCATTAATCCGTTACTATATGATGTAGGGTAGTTTCGGCAAAAGATAAGGTAATGTTGGGCGCCAGACGCAACTGTGCCAATTTTTAGGAAAGAAAAAAACACAATGGAAACAATATAACAAACCCTGTGGCGGTTTTGCACAACTAACAATTAAATAGGATAATAGTCGATGGACGGGGGGGCGGGGGGCACGAGAACACGAACGAAACGTAAGTATTACATTAATAGTATCGAATACATTGATAAATTAGCAATAACTAGCGAAAAAAAAGGTGAACAATTTAACAAGGTATATTGATACGATAAACAAAAAAGCAGATATTAGTGCCGTATGTAATACAATTATTCGATAGTCAACCATCAGCAAGTTGAGAATAATCAGGAATGAATGACTAGCATCCAATAACAATCTAAGATATTATTTGCCATAGTAAAGTTAATACAATAAGCGATAATTAGCAAAGGGGCAATATTTACGGTATTCGCGTACAATAATTATGTGAACGAATTAACGGAACCTAATAACAGGTGAGATAGGTGATTGAGTCAAGCTTGAATAATATATGTTGGTATATAAGAATTCTATAATCAGCAAACGCAGTACGTATTATTGCGACAGTTTAGTCAGATATTGTTGGAGAAAGTTATCGGTATCGACGAGCATTCATGAATTTTGTGCTGCATGAATTGCGAGACTAATTGTAAGAGTTGGAAATTTATGGGAAACTTCATTATTAACAATAACTTATTTTACGTAGAAGTCTAGGTTGCGGTACGTTGGTAATAGAGATGAGTACAATTTTGAAATTTTCAGGTGAGTTGAAAAATTAACGACGGAGCCAGCAATCGGACCTGGTGTCTAGAGATGCTTTACCGGAGACTTACTCCACTAGACCACCTAGCCGCCCTGACTACAGTGTCATTAATTTCTCTCATCACCTGTATTTCGAAAATTGTTTTGTTTTCGTGTGCCGTTGAATATATTTACATTTGAAATTCGTCGCGAAGAGACACATTTTTGACTTGTGTGTGAAGCTTGTTGATATGTGCACACATGTGCTGTATGTGGCTATTAATGTGAATTACATTCACTTAGCCATTTTTGAATGGCGGGCTGTTAATTTTCGCTGATATTAAATACACATATCAAATTTTTTAGCGAGAAAAATTTGCTAGAGAAGATTACACAATGAACTATAGAGAAAGGAATTAACGATAGATTAGCAAATGAGCTATCATAAGATTATTAGCTACGATAGTATTGATGATACTACAAACTAGATTGATCTACGATCAATGTTGCGATATATAGGGTTTTCGAGGTTCCATGGATAACCAAGTCACTCATGTAGAAAAAATATTAACGATAAATCAAGGGATTTACATCAAATATGGTATGATAAAGGTAATTATAAAACACAAAAAGATGCGACGCAAGCGTAAGCGTGATACACGTTACGAGAAATTAAGGTATTAGACAGTGTGATGCGATATTAAGTAAGGAATTGAAATATTAGATAGAAAAAGATTCACAAATGAAGTATGAGAAATGCGATATAGATAACAAAATATAAATGAGGCAAGAGAAAACCACAAGACTGAGTGCTAAAAATGCGAAAGGAATATAAGAAAAATGAGGTCACAATTCTTACTTAAATTAGAGAATCAACTACACTTCAAGTCCAAATATATTAGAATTGCGTTAAAAATCAAAGAAAGCTGGCCAGTCACGGTGTAACGATCTATTTTTATGTGAGTAAATGCGAAGCCGTAAAGAAAGGAGAGAATTACAATTTAAATGGGGATATGGGTTGACGAAATGGAATTCTGAACACACGACCTTATTATATGCATCTGACTAATGAGATTCATCGATTTATTTTTAAAAAAATCTGATGATACACACTAAGGTGTGCGTTAGATAACCCTAGTAACAGGTTCTAACAAAAATTGTTACAATATATTGTTACGTGTGCGGGCTGTTCCCGGAGTCAATGCTTGTGGGAACGTAGTGTTATTGTGAATGTCTTTGTCTCAGATGCTGTAATGAGTAAGAATTAATTAAATGAATAGTACACACTTTGATAGGCTAAGCGTAGGATCAATCTCTAAGAGCTGTTGCAGACTTGGGAATAACCAGAGCTGCTTTGATTGTAGACAAGCGTTTGTCACTGTTGCTCGCTTCAGAAAACAAGGGCTTGAGGCCATTGCTCTCTCTCTCAGAGACAAGGGTTTCTAACCGTTGTTACCTAGTCGGAGACACGATCACAAGCCAGTGCTCCCTTCTATATCGTGGACTCGGGAAAATTGGAGCCACCTCCGTGCTCAGACTTTGGCACAGAAGCCAGAGCTGACAACCTCTGATTAACTAAATACGATAGCTAAACTGCAGACCAAGACGGTAGCCATGGCTGCCGGTCAGGCTGCGTTTTGCCAGGTATTGGTCCCGAACACGGTTTTCACAGCGCCGTCCAACCACCGTGATGAATGCACGCCATCTGTTAATTCTATCCAATATCAACTCTAACCGATAGTGATAACGAACTGAAGTACAGATGTGATGAAATTTTCTAAGAACGAGTCAATTAATCAAAGATTACATTCAGAGAAAATGATACAAAAAATAAGAATCTTCAGAAGAAAAATCATACAAACATTAAAGTAAAATAAAAATAATACAGGATTCGTAGATTCTGCTCCTGTGATCTCAATGTTAAATTTTCCCTAACTCTTCTACCTTTCCATACTCTGCAATTCCAGCTCATTTAAAATTCCGTGCTGTCGTGGACTCTATCGGTTCAAGATTAAAATTTAATTAAAGAATCTAAGCGCTATGCTTGAATACTCAAACCGATACTATTTGATTCTAAGTTCTTGAACATGTTCTAGATGAACAATGTCCCGTAGCAAAATAAAACAGCGCGGCGCTCTGCCTGAGATCTGCTGGCGAGTACCCCTGGTGCACCGTCGCGGTCAGTCTCGCGATTCCATGTCCGTGTCTAGCGAGTCTGCCTCTGCTTCCCGTCTGTATCTTCTAACTCCGTGTGAGTTACGTTCACTAACCTCGATTGTCCTCGGTGTCTGCCGTGCCTTCACCATGTCCGTGTTCCGCAAGTCCGCTGCATTCTGTCAGTGGCCTCTGAATTCGGGTGACGTCGGCTAATCTCGGTGGTTGTCGGTGCCCGTCGTATCTTTACTATGTAGCTAACAGTTATGGGTACTGCTCATAGCTGATCGTTACAACATACGTAGTAATATTTCGATACATGCTTGGCTATGCTCATGTTCATTACTGAGGTGTAATCTAACACTTTTGTATACGATATAAGGCGAATGTTTGGACTACTAGCCTATATTTTATACTTCAATACGTCTAAATGAATGCAACTGCCTGTAAATTGAATGGCATTTAACATTGGATCAGAATGATCCACGATTCGGTTTAAGATCAAATATCTTACCACCTTTAACAAACATTTCATCAAAACTTATTCTAAATAATGGATATCCACTGATAGTGAAGAGATATTACATTGCGTAACAACATTTCCCTCTAGTTGAGATTCTCTTCCCTGTACAATTTGTGCACATAACTTAATGTATTTGCCTCGTCAGTGACCCGAATTTTTGGTATATTTGAGATTTTGAAAGTCTTCGGAACACTTTGAGTTACTTCCAAGTCTAATTCCTTGGTTACTGAAAGTTGGTTCGTTATCCTTCATCCCGATACTTTATTATTTAACCTAAATTTGTAATTCGGAAGTGTATTTATTTGTAAAACTGTTGACTTGGGGTGTAGAAAAACACCCAAGAGTTGAATTCTTTGTTTTGGTTAGACAATATATGTTGCGGTGGTATTCCTCACAGAATTGTAGGAGATACATAAAGCAAATAATGAAATTCTGAATAAAATTTCGTCTCATTTTAAGTGCTTGCGATTAGGCAGCAGTAGCATTACACCGCCAGCCACTGCCATATGCCAAAAGCTGTGCACTAGACTGTAATTCATCTGAGTTTGCAGAAAGGCGTAGCAAATAAGTCCCAAGGTGACCAAACCGATTCCTGCTGGGAAATAGTAATATTGGTAGCACTTGGCCGGATAATGAATCGTGTTTCTTGCCCGACAGCGTTTAATCCAAAAAAAAGCCACTAAGCATGAACCTGTGATCGTGGGCGTCATGAAAACCCAAAGTGCTGTTCTATTGAGTTCCGCACATGTAGCTAGGACGACGGCACCTCCAAGGTCCAAGATGGCCGTTGACCGGGGGGTCAAACCGACCATGGCGACAAGGGTGACCCAGAAGGCAAGGAGCGCTGTGAAGAAGTCACAGAACTGGAGGACGGCAACTCGCATTATGCAGAAGTTGTAAACGCTCTCGCCGGACTCGCAGGCGTGGTAAAAGGTGGAAAAAAACATGACCGCTAAATAAATCAATGCCTCTGCATAATAGGCTCTATGAAGAGCAAAATAGATGGATCCCACGAAGACCAGGTTGCTCAAGGTAAGCATTAGCAGACCTATGAGTACTGATGAATCGTTTTGAACGTACTGATCATCAGTGCAGTCAAACCCTCTATAATCCCGTAGGCAGTGGCATCCAGAAAACACAAAACCTCCATTCATGTAGTGAATACAGCGTCCATGCATTCCGCAGTTTCCTTCTATACATGGCGAAGAGGCCACGCTCATTTCAACTGTACCGGAAGCAGGGATCAGGCAAGGACACATTGTAGAGTTTTCTTGACAGGTCTCGGGACAGGTGCAGTTCATAGAACGCAAAAAAGCTCTCAGGCTTAGGTACCATAAGCCAGGTTCCGGAAAGGGTATATGGACGTAGATAGGGCCGGGATCAGTCTTTGAGGTTACAAGGACTGGAAGCTTGGACTCCATAATATTCGAAAAACAGCGTCCAGTCTCCGGAGAGATGTCCTGTAATGTTCCAAGGTGGACACAACCGAAGACTGTAAAATTTTCTGGCTCAGACTTTCCTTTGTCCTTTAGCCTAAGAGCGACGGTTAGAGTTCCACCGGTATCACTGATCGAATTTATCTCGAAGGAGAAAACACTGGTTGAAGTCGTAGTCAGCTGCACGGATGAGGATTTCGTCTGGTTGTCTACAAGGTATTCGTAGTCAAATAGGAAAAAATCTGGGTACGATTTTCTGGTCAATCTGACCACGGTAGCATCAGAAAAACGTTGGACACTGTTGTTGAGAACGACAGAGACGTCAGTGGAAGAACCAGATAGAAGACGGACTGTGATGTAGTGAAAGGCGTTTGTCCAAACCTTGAAGGGAACTGACACCGCCGTTGATGAATTCAAAGTTGTTTGAGCGAGCTCAGTGCCTTTAGATGAAATATAGGAGTTGGCCGTTACGTTTACCTCGACTTCCGAAGATACCCCAGATGAGGAAAAAATAGTGATACTTGACTCAATTACGTTGTTTGGCATTAGAAATCGTACTCTCGATAAATCCCCGATGCTTGCTAAGCGTATATTTGGTTGCCTGGCATTCACAGCCAGCTGTAGGCTTGCTTCACGCTCCACATCGACTTCCGCGTCGAGAATAGTCTCACAGGACGCGCTGATCCCTGGAATCAAATATTGTTTACGTCAGGACACGATACATGGTTACTAAAAACTTATGTTGGGTAGACTAGGGTCAATTGTAACCGGGGTCAGTAGTGGTGATTCAGATCTAGCAGTTGGCATTACTCGCAGCCTTTCTCGTCCCCCGTCCCCCCGCACCTCCCCCCCTCCGTTCTCTCACTCTTTCTCTCTTTCTCTCTTGTGATAGCCGTAATTGTCAATCAGTTGACTGTAATGAAATAGTAATTATTCGATGTAATGAATAGAAGAAAGACTACCTCTGCAATTGAGGGAAGGAAGGTTTAGGTTTAGGTTCTGGTTAACCAAAGAAGCCCTGTGCTATTATGTTGAGCGAATTTTCACGGATTTGGTCTTACTCGGAGATTTTGAAGTACCGTCACTGCGTATACCGTGTCTCACGGCCTGAGGCAGTTTTTAATTACCGTTGCCGTCTTCGTACTATAGAGTGGGGCGTATGCTTTGCCAAGCGTGTCATGCCCGTTATTGTTTTGAATGCGATATCTCCCTATCTTCTACCAGGGGTTTCAACCATGGCTGTCCATCAAACTCGGGATCCTCAAATATCAGTAATAATACAGTGCCATACACCTAATTTGTCTCACTCTTGCTGAGATCTGTTCTAATTGAGTCGATTTGTAGCTGCGTCAGATAAGAAAACAAACACTTTACAAAAAATAAGGTGCATACCGTATATCAAATGTTTTATAACAAACAGAATAATTCATGACTTTCGACTTATAAAAATGATCAATATAAGGAAAAAGAATAAAAAATTAAGAACTATGAAGAATTAATTTCTAAGTTGAAACTCATTTCATTTTTCTTTCCATTGGATTTGGTTTAACGCTTATTCACTGCTATTAGGTAACTACGAAATCAATTTGAATAAATTCTGAGAAAAGGGTGTTTGAACACAGTTTCTTCATCTTTTGAGTTTTATCTAATGGATTAATGAATTAACATTATCGAACTTCTAATTTCTCCTTCGATTCAATATGGCATTTTGCTCAAATTGATCCTCAACTATCGCATAATTCAGGTCCGCTCTATGCCATGACACTACAGCTAATTGCAAGCCAGCCAGCCTTATATAGTCGAAATCCCGATTGAACCGGAACGTGTTGACGCGTTGCGTACCTCGTCGGACGTATGTACGGGATTATCTTATGGTCAAGTTAGATCTTTAGCCGCATCTCTGTCCGTGTACCAGGCTGTCTTCGTCGTATATGTGTGCTGATCGCACTAGTACGTTACAGTACAATCTCTAAGCAGGAGTATTTTACATGTTGCAACTGACCCCTGTCAAAGCTGACCCCGGTCCACCCTATCCATCTAAAACTTAGTAACTGCGCTAATGGGTATGGGTTCAATGACAATTTTAGACTTTGAATGTTACTTCAATCTTTATTTAATAACGCGTCGTCCAGATATGGTGAGGCTCAGCCAGTTCGACAATACACACTGGAGAGCCATGCGCACGCATGCGCCTCACTGCGTGGTCTTACAAGTAGAAACTATATCACAATTCTTCCCTTTTAGGTAAAGAAACATATTTCGCGTTTGTCATAACTCAACTGGAGAAGAAAAAATCTAAAACAGGAATCCTTTGGTGAACATAGTGTGACAGGTACATGACGACACCTGCCAGAATAAAGGCCAAGCCAAAACAAATATGACAACCACGAGACATACTTGACCAATTTCCGGAGAGTCCCCAGAAAGGACTCCCCGAGAAGACGCCGAGGCGATGAGTCACCATAAATAAATACCTCGTGGCCACGTGCCTTGTTTAAATTTTCCAAATTCAATTTACGTACTAAGTTTCAATTATCATTGTCTATGTGACCTCGAATTAATTAACTAAGGAACAAATCTTCATATAACATCTGTGAAGTCTGTAGACACATTAAATATCAACGACGAAAAAGCCAATCTACGGAGCGTGTGGCCAATCATCGAGGATCTCTATCTGCCTTTTTTACGAACGGTAGTCGTACTGTGTCACCGTTCGTAATGATTATCAGCGTTTTGAAGTTAAGTAAACCATTGTAAAATAACTTCACACTTCATTTTGATGTACTGGAAAATTCTGTTAATTTCGCTTCACACCTTTTGTTTAATTTCGAATCACTTCAACAGAGTTTCCACCTAGTAGTTTTTTTCGAGTCACCTATTTCATACCTTCTATGTAAAACAACACAAGCGACGTAATCAACTTGGGGGCTTATTGGCGTATTTTAACGTGTCTGTATAAATGGATGAGTGAATGAGTAGTTGAAAATAGGTATCCGGCATCATTAAGAGATCATCTTCTTGGATAGTGAAACATGATCGAAATAAAAAAAAAATAAAAATTGTAATACTCAGTAAAATGTGCCTGGTATTCTTTTTGTGAAAATAAATTTCATCTTCACTTGTAGTGTAAATTTCCAATTATTCGCCCTTCAATTATTAAAATATTAACATGGCCACTTGGCATTAAAGAAACCGTTACAATAGTTTTTTTCATAAGAAATCTTGAGCTTACTTTAAACCGTTAGGTTTGGTGGATCGAATGAAGCTCAATATCTCGGATGAATAAACTCTGTTTCATCTGCATTCGTGGCACGTTGTTAAGGTGGTCACATTTTATACGAGGAGTGAGAAAGAGAACAGGTACTGTACGTATGTAAGTACTGCGTAACGCAGTGCACTTCTTAATTAAACCCAGCTTAATCCAAAATATTTACGGTATCGTTTTCAACATCAACAAACTAAAAGAATTTTTGCCCTTCTTCCAGTGCTTGATAAATCTCTCGCGACTAGAAACTGTAAGATAATGATTTGAGTTTACTTCTCTGTCCCCCCTTTTTTCTTAAATTATGTTTTCATCAAACGCTTGGACCTCCGCACTGTCGAGGGCGGCTGTACGCACATAATTTGCTTTAGGTTTTTCGGAGAGTTTACAGCTACCTTAATTCGTATGATCTGATCCAGATACCTTTTCCAAATTTTTCCAGGGAAAATTTCTACTTTGACAATAAGCGTGACTGGAGACAGCTGTTTCATTATTATTGCTTGTACTCGCTTTTCGCTACGTACCTGATGATCGTTGATCCAATTGTATTGCCTGTTTCTATATCTACAGCATGTGACCCTGAATCATGTTGTTTTCGCGTCGCTTGGTATATTTAACCATGTCTTGAATGTTGGGTCTCAGTAAATCGATTCGTATCCTCAATTTGCGTCTGAACATAAGCCAAGGTTATGGACCGTACGCTGTGGTACAATGTGGTGTTGTTCGGCGGTCGGTCAGAAACAGATAAATCGCTTGCAACAGAGTCCTACCGTGCTTCGTTATTTTCTTAACTTCCGCTTTGAAGGTGACGACAAAATTTTCAGCAGCACAATTTATTGCGAAATGATAAGCTGGTGAAAAAATGGGCTTAATTGCATTTGATTTAGTGTAAGTATACTGCAAACTCCTCACTAGCATACTGTGGACCATTGTCCGTAACGAGATATTTAGATCACATGAAACGCGCGAAATAATTTATCATTTCAGACGATTTTGTATTTGCACTGATATCCGCAGCTCCTACGCACTTCGAGTGAATGTCCATCACTGTTATGAACGTATAGCTGTCGAATGACAGAACATTGCTATTTTATCTTAATCAAGGCTGCTTAGGCCACGGCCAAGGAGTCAAAGGCATCTTTGCAAGTTTTTGCCAACCCACGAAGCATATTTAGCATGTACTTCCTGTCACTTTGATATCTCAGTCTTTTGTGGGCCAACATACGTAGGACGTAGCTGCCTTTTTCATTTTTGTCGTACCCATATGCGATGCGTGAAATTGTCGTGAAATTGATTCTCCTAACTTTTCTGGTACTACTGGTCGGCAACCTCTGAACAATCCATACTTGTCTATTGAAAGGTCGGTCTTTATTCCACAACACGCTTTTTCGAATTCGGCAGTTTTTTTTCGAATTTGGATTGAAGCTGCGGTGGCCAACCTTTCTTCACATACGGGAGTATATTGCAGATTTGCCGATCTTTCTTTGATAGTTTCACAAGGACTGGAAAATTGACCGTGTCAAGCTCGTTGTTATATGATACATCGGCGTAAGCTTGTTTTCAAACTCTCTCTCTCTCTCTCTCTCTCTCTCCCTCCCGCCCTCCATCCCTCCCACCCTCCCGCCCTCCTTCCTCCCTCTGTTTACTGTAAGTAGGAACAGACGCCTAATTAAATTGCTCCTGTCATTTGGGCTTCATTCTGCTGCGCTCTGCCTTCGGGCGTTTTTGTTTCAGTACAAAAGCACGCTAAATTTTGCTTTTTATCAACTGAGACAATAATCCAATTGGGATATAACTGATAAAAAGCAGATAATCAGTAAAAGATTCGGTGATTTTTCCCTGTCACGTTCGCGATCTTCTTTCCTCGCCGAGCCATTGCTTGTCTTCGTGAATTTTAGTTTACTGCACATGCGCACCAGATCACACAAAGGAACATAGGGGCCGCACGCACGCATTTAAAAATACATTTTTGACAATGATCGACTCTCGCGAAGACATAACGAAATTACAAAAATTCTTATATCTAAAAAATTGCCTAGAGGGTGACGCGTTAAACAAAATTCTCCTTTACAACGTGAGCGAAGAAAATTACGGGACGGCATGGAAGTTACTTCTAGATTCGTATGACAAGACTCGAATTTTGATCGTAAAACATCTCGACGCGATCCTCGAGATGCCTGCGGTAAAAAGGGCGACGCATAAAGATTTAGCGCGACTCGTCGACGACATGCGCCAACACGTGAACATGCTCGCGTCATTGGACGTGACACCAGATGAACACTTGTTAGTCCGGATAATCGAACGCGCGTTACCCAACAATATTCGGGTCAAGTGGGAAGAGACGCTCAATCTCGACACCTCGCTAACGCTCGAGCAAATTTACAAATTCGTCTCCGAGACCGCGTTTCGTTTATATACGCTCGAACAAGATGTATCGCGTTCCAAAACAGGGACCAATTACAAACGACCGCTTCCGAATTATAAAGATCAGAGCGGAGTCAAGACTCGACGCGGAGAAAATGGCGCGCGTGCGTTAGCGATAGGCACGTCAGCAAAGTGCGTAGTGTGTAAACGGGAGAGTCATCCCACATACCAGTGTCGCGAATTTCAAAAAATGACGGTTCACCAACGGTGGAATTTCGTCAAGGGTTCATCGCTGTGTAAAAATTGCCTGCGCTCGCACCGCGGAAAATGCACTTCGACGCATTGCAAAAACTGATCCAGGTTACACCACACTCTTTTGCACAACGAATCTCCTGCTGCATCCACCCACGCGACCCAAGAAACGATACAATCGGATACACCTAAGTCGACAACAAAGGTAAATTTAACATGTAGCAAAATGATTACACACAGCTTCACGTCAAGGGCGTTACAGTCGCAGTTAATGCTGAGCGCTCAAATACGCGTCAAAGACTCACGCGGTCAATACCTAAAACGTCGCGCTTTATTAGACACTTGTGCGACAGCGCATTTTATCACGGAGGATCTTGTGAGAGAATTAAAACTACCGATACGCGCGTGCACGATCACGGTAGGAATGATCGACGACGCAAATACAATTTCTAAAGGCGCGGTCGAATGTACATTTTATTCGATACACGATAATTTCAACAAAACTCTCCCGTTTCTGGTCATACCGAAAATAGCTGATAACGTACCAAACGAAATCTTTCCTCGCGAATCAATCGGCTTACCGCGGAATGTAAAATTGGCCGATCCGCAATTCCATTTGCCTGGAAGGATCGACATCCTCATCGGGTCAGGGACAACGTTGTCATTATTATCGATCGGACAATGTGATTTGTCCCGCGACGGCTGCGATCTCGTCTTACAGAAAACTCAGCTCGGCTGGGCCGTTGCCGGCGGAAAATCAAACACCACGGTCGGGAAACGAACGTCGTGCCAACTGACCGAATTAAAGGAAACAATAGAAAAATTCTGGTTGCTCGATGATGCAAACGCTAGTCAAAGAAAATTATCGGAAAATACAAGCTGTGAAACTCATTTCATTCGAAACGTCACTCGCGAACCGTCGGGACGGTACGTCGTTCGTCTGCCGTTCCGCAGCGCCGATCGAGACCTCGGTGATTCGCGATCTATGGCTTTGCGACGATTTGCTGGCTTGCAAAAAAGGCTTAACGCGGACCCGGTCCTTAAAGCGGAATATCATCGCGTTATGAATGAGTACATAGAACTAGGCCATATGTCACTCGTTGTCGACGAATCACTACCCGGTTATTATCTCCCACACCACGCGGTCATAAAGGCGACAAGGGCTACGACGCAGACCCGAGTTGTCTTCGATGCGTCCGCCAAAACAAGCATGGGAGTGTCGCTTAACGATACGCTGATGGTCGGCCCGACTATTCAATTGAAACTAATCGAGCATCTTTTACGATTTCGCAGTTATAAATTTGTGATTACCGCGGACATCGCGAAAATGTACCGACAAATTTGGATCGCCCCTAGCGATCGTCGGTACCAACGAGTTTTTTGGCTCCAACAGGAAAGAATTCGCGTATTCGAACTAAACACCGTAACGTTCGGCGTGTCGTCAGCTCCGTTTCTTGCGATACGAACCGTACAAAAACTTGCAAGCGATGAGAGCGCGGATTATCCTAAGGGGGCCGAGGTTTTAATGCGCGACTTATACGTCGACGATTTGTTATCAGGGTCAAACACCTTTGAGGAAATCGTACAAATTCGGGACGAAGTGATCGAAATATTGAAGCGTGGTGGATTCGACATTCGACAATGGGCGTCAAATCACCCGCAGGCCCTAAATAATTTGAGCAAAAAAACGAGTTTTCGCGTGTACAAGACAATTTTCTGGTCAGACTCAACAATAGTTTTACAATGGCTAAACAAACATCCGAGCGTCCTAAAGGTGTTTGAAGCACATCGCGTCGCAGAGATACAGGAAGTCAGTAAAGACGCGGAGTGGCGGCACATCCGGACTGATCAGAATCCGGCAGACGCGTTGTCGCGAGGTCAATTTCCACGGGAATTTTTAAATAACGACTCGTGGTTTCGGGGGCCTGCGTGACTAGCTCAGCCCGAATCCGTTTGGCCGCAAGTCGCGGTAACGCCTCAGAAGGATTTACCGGGGATTAAAAAATCATTGTGCATGTTCTCGCAATCGCAATCGGAAGAAATTTTCAAAAATTTCTCGTCATACACACGATTGATTCGTGTCGTCGCGTACTGCTTACGTTTCTCACCCAACAATAATGTCAAGGGCGCTTTGACAATCAAGGAAATTGAGGAGGCCGAGTATCGCGTTATTCAATTAATCCAACAAGCGCACTTTCAAGACGAAATCGATCGTCTTTTATCCGAAGAAAGGGTGAAATGCGCAAAACTCGGATCTCTGAATCCGCGGGTCGACGAGAGAGGCTTGATTCGCGTCGGTGGTCGTATAAATAAGGCCGATATCTCGCTCGATCAAAGAAATCCGATCCTTCTTCCGTCGCGACATCACGTAACCGACCTTTTGATTCGTCACATGCACGAAAAATTCTTTCACACTGGGATCCAATCGACATTATGTAGTATCCGGCAAAGATTCTGGATACTAGACGGCAGAAATCAAATACGTAAAGTCGTGCGACGTTGCGTGCGATGCATCCGGTTTCGGGCTAAACCAGAGACGTACAAGATGGCCGACTTGCCAAAATCTAGAGTAGACAATGCACCACCGTTCTACCACACGGGAGTAGATTATTTCGGTCCGATACTCGCAAAAGAAAAGAAACATCGGAATCGGAGCAGCATTAAAGTCTACGGCTGTGTATTTATTTGCATGTCGACTAAAGCTATTCATATCGAGATCGCAAGCGATCTGTCAACAAACGCGTTCATAACGGCTTTACGACGATTCGTCAGTCGTCGGGGCATTCCGGGCCATATGTATTCGGACAATGGGACGAATTTCGTCGGCGCGAACAGTCAACTTCGTGAATTTTACGCTGTCAGAGAGTCCGAAGACTTCCGTTCTCAACTGTACGAATTTGCGTCGACCAGAAAAATTGAGTGGCATTTCAATCCGCCCCTCTCACCTCATTTCGGGGGTATATGGGAGGCGGCTGTAAAATCGTGTAAACACCATCTTAAGGGGTATGGCCACTGTAAATTTTTTGAAAAATCGATTTTTTTTTTATTGGCTTCAAAAATAGTTTAAACCCTCTAGAATAAGGAAAAAAAGGTCCCGTGCGAGAGAAATTTTTTTTTGGCCCCCAAATCATCTTCAAGCGGAAAAACTGTCCTAGATATCGCGATGGATATCGCTGTTTGCACATTCAATGGCGGCCTTACCAACGTCTTGCAAATATTCAAGATATACATACAAGATATTCACATACAACAGCACAAGAAAACAAATTTGAACTAACTGGTGATAAGAGGAATTAACGACATCAGAGTCAGGGCGGCTAGGTGGTCTAGTGGAGTAAGGCTCCGGTAAAGCATCGCTAGATACCAGGTTCGATTCCTGGCTCCGTCGTTAATTTTTCGAATTTACCAGTTTTTCAAATTTATATCTTGAAATATTCAAGATGTTGGAGGTGGAAATTGGTGTACAGTTATATAATTTCTGCATCGAAGCCGACGCCAAACGCATTACGCACGCGGAGACATATCTGAGCGACGCGGAAAAAAGTGCGCGTGCGCTCCAAAAATCTACCAGGAAAGACGAAGAAGACGAAAATTTGGCCATCGAAGGACAAATGTATGGTGCTGGGATTGCAGACTAACGGTAAAATTTTTTTTTACCTCCTTTTTTTTATTTTTTCCAATAAAAAACTATTCGCAAAACTTTAAACGCGTTTTTCTCGAAACACGGTTTTTCAAAATGGCACGCAGCATCACTCGGACAATTTTCATTTTTTTTACTTGAAATTTTGACCAGATGTGAACATTAACATTATCTTGAGAATGTCGATCGGGATTTTCAATAACTTTATTTATTGATTTTTTATTAACAAAAAACTAGCCATTTTTTCGTCAAAAATCAATTTTTTTTTTCAAACGCACGCCAAATCCACAAAAATTGATAATTTTCAAAATCCGATCGACATTCTCTAGCTATAACCCTCTAGATTGATGGTTTTTTTTTTTTTTGTTCTAGATTCAAAAGTGCACCAGTGGTGCTGCGTGCCGCGGAGCCCTGCAAGCAAAACATGCCCCGGGAAGATAGCTGTGGAACCGCCATTTTGTTTTTTTTTTGCTGTAAAAAAATTTGATAATAAAGTTTAATGTATGCCCGATAACACCCTTAAAAGTTTTTTTTCAATTACTTTCAATTTTGGAAGCAAAAAATTCGTGAAAAAACCTTTTTTTTTGGACCGTTACAGTGGCGTTACCCCTTAAACGCGTCATGTGCGATCTTTTGTTTACGTACGAAGAATTGACTACTCTAGCAATCGAGATTGAGGGCATTCTCAATTCGCGCCCAGTGTGCCCTATTTCCACAGATCCAAACGATCCAATTGCTCTAACCCCCGCGCACTTTCTTGTTGGAAGACCGCTCACAATGCTGCCGGAAAATGATCTTTCGCTTGTTCCAGACAACCGAATATCCTCGTGGCAACTGATCACTAAGACACGACAAGAATTCTGGCGCCGGTGGCAACTCGAATATTTGAGCGAGTTACAAAAGAGACAGAAATGGATAAATCCGACCGAAAATATCGCACTGGACACGGTAGTCCTATTGAGTAACAAGAACCAACCATGTATGCAGTGGCGACTGGGTCGAGTGGTGGAACTACATCCTGGAGGCGATGGCGTAGTCAGGGTGGTCACCGTAAAAACGACTCGAGGACTCTACAAACGCAACACGAGATCGATTTGCGCTTTGCCCATAAGCGCTTGAGATTATCGGGAGAATTCAACGAAAACGATAATTTTCGAACTCTTCTTAGTTGAAATTTACAATTAATTCTTTCTAATTTTCAAATTCGAGTTTTCGATTCATACTTACGCAAGATTCAGTCAATATACTATGTAGATGTAAGCCAAGGATACTTCTTCAAGGTCATATTCCAATTAATTATTTACTCTTTATGCATAAAATACCAACTTTAGACTTAAGGTAATCGCTGTAAAAGGATCAATTATAATAAGGTTAATGACATGTACTACTGTTTGCATAATTTTGTTCGTTAGCACTCCCAATGGGGGGAGGGTGTTCAGTGCCTGAGCGTCGTTTTGTGCCCGTGTCATTGCGATCTCCGTGCGAGCCGCGCTCGAACGATTCGTCTCCGCAGGGATGCCAAATCTCGCGTAGATGAGGAGGTGAGCGCGCATCACGCATTTTTTAAAACAGTCGAGTTAAGTCGTCCGTCTAGTGACGATCGTGAGTGACGCCGTGCGTTCTCTTGTACCACAACTAAAAGACGAGAGGCCCAAATATACTCTCGTATACGTTCGCTCTACGGAGTAAGGTAGATGAGTACGGCCCGAGTGTCTCTCATTCTACACGGGACCGAGTGCCCATACACACATACCAAGGATCTTGCACCCTTTCATAATACAACGAGCCCGAGCGCTCTTGGTGTACTACCAACACCAATCATACTCTCATATACGTTCGCTCCTCGGAGTAAGGCAAACGCAAATCATACGAAATTCGATCGAATCAAATAAAACAAAAATCGCAATACGAAACGCACTCGAGATCGCGGTGGCATGAGCTAAACGGGCTGTAACCGGCATATACACATTCATATACACAATCGACACATTCACGTGTGCGACACATGCTTTTATACGTTTACAAATACACGTTCATACTTCGTGGGTTTTTATGCCGCAAGGCTTTTCCCACAAGAGCCAATAAACATTCATAATTCGATGGCTCAAACGCGAGAGTTTTTTTATTCAAGAAACCTCAACCTCTATCCTTCATACTAATAAAAAAGGTTCGATTCAAGACTACGAGGCAACTTCGCCTATGAAGAAGCTTCGACTATACATGCTTCAATTGCAAAGTTCTAGCAATGCAACGACCGGACAGCTTGCGTTAATTCAAGGCACACTTACTGGTGTCGAGCATGATATTGCAGAAATTCGGGCTAACGTTTCAGATTTGACTGCCTTACACGAAACCATGTTAAACCGCATAAATAATCTCTAAGTGAATGTTGATCTTGCAAGCGCTGAATCTGCCACGATTCATGAAGAAAATGAAGAATTAAAGAGTCAAATCACACAGTTATCGAATTGTTTATCAGCGATTCAATCACAAAATACGACAGCAGAAATAACATTAAATGGCATTCCCTGCACTGTTATGGATTCGCCGAGGGAGATAGTACAAAAAGTATTTACAGCTCTTGGAATTCCCGAGTTAATAGGCGATGTACTAGATATTCGTAATCTTATCAAAAAGGGCAATAACGCAACAGTGAATGGACAAGATCCGTCAAATGCTAATTTACAAGATCGAAAAACACTTATAATCACTCTCAAATCACAAATGGTGAGAGAACATGTTATTAACAAGAGGCGCGAAAAAAAGAATTTAACGATTAACGAAGTCTTTTCTTTGGACACAGAGGGTAACATCTTTGTAAATGAGTTTTTACCGGCCCATGTGTACAATCTTTTCCGTCGCACCAAAGTCAAAGCCGCCGAATGTGGGTACAAACACGTATGAAACACATCAGGTGTTATTAACGTTCGTAAGTCAGACGGTTCACCAATTGTGAATATCAGATCGGAATCAGATTTTTCGAAAATGATCTGACTTCCGCGTGTACAGCCTGATACTCATCATGCTTTTAACGCACTTCAAGCTATTCTACGTAACGAGCATAACATAAAAATAGCTCAATTCAACGCAAACTCTTTGTTGGGGCACATCGATCTAGTCAGAGCTCATATAAAAATGCATTTTTATCATATTATTGCTATATCCGAAACGTAGCTTCACGCAGGAAAATCGGACGACCTAGTGCGTTTAGATAATTATTTTCTCGCTCGGAATGATAGAGAGGGAAAAATAGGAGGGGGCATTGCGTGCTATGTACACGAGTCTCTCAGAGTTAAGGTTCTAGCGTCTTCGCCAAGTCAATTTACGAATGCGCCAGAGTATTTGATTTTAGAAATATTATGTCCGAACGCGGAATCATTACTGTTTACCACAGTGTACAGAAGACCGAAAGGACTTTTTTTTATGATTTTTTCAATGCTCTCGACAGCTTCTCTTTTGTCTACAAAAACATTGTAATTAGTGGAGATCTTAATTGTAACTTACTTAGTTCTAATTTTGAAGCCAAATGTCTTTGCGAAATTGTCTCATCTCGCGCACTTCATGTAATGCAGTCTGATGCAACGTATCACGTAGCCAATGCCGACTCTTGGCTCGACATATTCATTATTGATTCTCCTGAAAAAATGATTACTTACTCAAAATCGAATGCACCATTCACAGCATCTCACGGTCGCATTGAAATAACGTATGCCGTTGATATTTCACCCATTGTGGAACGAACGATTGATCGACGAAACTTCAAGCAATTCAATAATTTAGCATGTCTAGCAACGCTTTTATCCACAGCTGAGGCAAGCAACCTGCTGACATACAGCAACTATACCTCGTCTACCGACGTAGATTCATTCACAGATTGTATCATCAACATTGTTATGTCGACACTAAACCATCATTCTCCGTTGCAATCGTTTCGAGTAGGTAAACTACGAGCGCCTTGGTTTACCGAGGACCTTAAAATACGTATTAAAAAAAGAAATCGTCTTTATGAGCAAGCGAAGCGTTCGGGTACTCTGCTGGGATTTACAATATATAGACAGTTTAGAGACGAGATTGCATCGGATTTAAAACAGACCAAATATGATTATTATGCACGGAAGCTTAAGGGCGTAACCGATATGGCAAGATTGTGGGGGGAATTGGGTAATCTGGGACTAGTCAAATCAAATCAGCCGTCACCATTCAATTTTTTTACCCCAAACGAGCTAAGCTCCTTTTTCGCGAATATTTCCAACTCCGTCCCGGCATGTGAGTCGCAGGATGTCAAGAATGCCATTACTGACATACCAGTAGCACAGCTTTTTGATTTTTCATTGGTTACTCCGGAGAATGTTTCCTTACTAGTACGTACCAAGACTTTTCGGTCTCATGCAGCTGGACCAGACGGCATATCGCTCTTCTCGATTCACAAGTCTCTTCCTCAAATGAGCAGTGCATTTGCGACTCTTTTTAATCATAGTTTGAGATTAGTTCGCTTTCCCACTATATGGAAACGAGCATTTTTACGGCCATTATTAAAGAGCAACCCTCTGCACACACCGTCTGACACCAGACCGATAGCCAATCTATGTGAACTTTCGAAGATTTTTGAAAGAATTGTTCATAATCAAATCATGCTCTTCATCGACACGAATATACTGGATCAGCGGCAGTCTGGTTTTAGGAGAGGCTTCAGCACACAAACTGCTTTATTGCGAATATGTGAGGACGTTAAACGCGGTGTAGACAAGGGGCATTTAACGATCTTAGTCTTGTTCGACTTCAGCAAAGCGTTCGACACAGTGATCCATCTTAACTTACTCATCGAACTTCGGAAAATTGGCTTCTCGATCGACGTTATCAAATGGATATTTTCTTATTTAACAGGTAGAACTCAAGCAGTAATAGATAATAAGGGTGGAAATTCCGACTGGCTATCCACGTCAATGGGAGTACCACAGGGCTCGGTGTTTGAGCCCCTTCTGTTTTCTCTATTTATAAATGACATTGGCGTGGATCTTCCTTACTCTAATTATATAATCTTTGCCGACGATACGCAAATGTATTTACAATGCCCACCCTCTGAACTAGACGCGGGTATCGCTCAAATCACACATGATGTTGCTGTCGTTGCTGAATATGCTAATAGAAACGGTCTTAAACTTAATCTCAACAAATCGAAGGTGCTCATTCAAGGTAGTAACGCACTTATTAGTCAAATAAATTTCAACAGCCTCGCGCTCATCACAGTAGATGGTACAACATTGCCGGATGTCCATGAAGTGCGTAACCTTAGAGTTATAATGACATCTAATCTCTCTTGGAGAAACCATGTGTTCTCAACCTCGAAGAAAGTTCACTTCTCACTTTTTAAATTAAAATTTCATCGAACTGCTCTGTCACAAGAACTAAGAGCTACTTTAACAGTGTCTCTCATTTTCCCGTTGGTTGATTATTGCTGTTTGGTTTATAATGACGTAACAGGAGAGCAAAATGCCATGCTTCAGAGGCTTGTAAATTGCGCTATCAGATTCATATTTAATCTACGGAGAGATGAACATATATCCCAGTATCGCAAGCAGCTTGGCTGGCTCACGTTAGACTCACGTAGGAAATATTTTCTGGGGGTCACCACCTACAATATTCTACACAGCAATGCACCGGCCTACCTTCTGGAACTCTTCACTCGTCCTCCACTGGCCCTACGACCCTTCCGCCAACAGGTTCCATTCGTTATTCATATTCCTATTCACAGAACGTCTACCTATCGTAACTCCTTTTCCTTAGCAGCCATTTATTTTTGGCATTCATTACCGCGGAGGTGACTGCGTCCTCAACCATTGGCATCCTAAAATCTCGATTGTACGAATATCTGTTCGCTAGGGATAATTCTGTCTGAGTTTGTCAGTTGCCGGCTCGGTCCTTGCTGTTCGTGCGCTTGGGGGTCGTAGTTTCCATGTGTTTCAATACAATGAAACTATACCTCATATCAATTTTTGTAAGTCCATTCCGATTCATATATACTGTCGTTGCACATAATTGTCATTCATATAGTTAACTCTCAGTAAAATTACAAATTTATATGATACAAAACTTGTGACTAGTATTGACAATTCTCATATTTTAGTTTTAAAATCAATACTTATAATTAGTTTTAAGAAATCATCATCATCTCTGTTCAACTAATGTTTGCCTAAAGGTCACCAAGGCATAAATACACGAATCAATCAATCAATCTCTCTCTCTCTCTCTCTCTTACTCTCTCTCCAGAAAATAGGCTTGCTCTTAATGTTGTGAAAACCACGGCAATGATCGTCAGTAGCGCCAGGTTCATTAACAACATCGATCTTGAACTTGTCTCTAAAATATCTTTACTTGGGCATGATATATCGTACTGTACGTCTGTAAAGTACCTAGGCGTTGTCAATAGTATAGCAAAGGGGATTCTGGATACAAACACCTACTTTACCGGCAAAGCTCTCCTCAGACGCAAACCCTTGAAGATTACCACCACCCTCGTCAGATAAAATGCGCTCTACGTCAGCATCGTTACTATCGTGTTAAATCTATAATTTTTCAATGAGTAATAGTTTGAATTCTGTTGTCGGATGTACGAGAGTGGGTTGGTTGTGGGATTTTGAATGTGGAAACTCGGAGCACTCCGATAAACGACGCTCACAGTTTTATAATAGAAATACATATCAATCAGTACTTTATTGAGACGATGACACACTTAATAACGATTAAAGAAAACGCACGGTTACGCTCGCACAATTACAGATCATGGACGATTACTTACGATATTTACGTATTTACGCGAAAGAGTACCGCTCGCGCCCAAGCGCCGGACGAGAGAGCCCGAGTCCCCGAAAGTTTTCTCTCAGCTCGTTTCACGAGCGCTTCACTCCCACTTATGTGCCTGACTATCTACGGCCTCTAACACGGCCATCCTGGGGTATATCGTCCTCGATCTACTGATTTTCGAATTTTATCCACAAAGCGAGATTCGAGAGTGATCTTTTAAAAATAGTCTCTGATAAATCACCCCAAATCGTTGGTAACTCCGAAAATCAAAAGAAACAAAAAAAAATATTTTTTTGGGCGCAGTCACTCGCGAGTTTCTTCATATAATTAACTTCTACTATTTATTGTGTTAGTACCCTTTTCTCATCTGCTTCTTTTAATGACTCGGCGGCACTATCAATCAATTGTTCGTCAAATTCGTCGTTGGGTGGTTTCCACAATTTAAGTTGTTGCGTGTGTGCCGTGGTTACGTAACGCTTTTTGCTGTTTTCTGCGCTCAGTTGTACAATTTTGTATGTATCACCGTCTAGACACTTGGTTACCAATAACGGATTTTTACTCTTATATTGTAATTTTGTTGAATCGCCTGTAGGTATTGGATTCACTTTAAAAAATACTAAATCGCCCTCATGGTATTTTACATTTTTCGCACGGTTAATATCATAACGTGATTTCATTTGCTGCTGTACCTGTAAAATTTTACCATTTATTTGTGCGTGTCGCTCTTTATGCTCGGCATTGTAATTATCTTCTAGTTCGGAAAATTGCCGCAATAAACCTTCGTCGTGACTGGGAATGTAGCCGTACAGCGCCTCAAATGGACTTTGACCTGTGGTTGCATTTTGTGCTTCGTTTAAATCGCGTTGAATTTTATGTAGGTGAACATCCCAGTCCTTACAATTTGCTTTAACAATCGCGGCTTGCGTGATAGAAACTAACGTAGCGTTAACGCGCTCTGTCTGACCATTTGCTTAAGGGTGTCCAGGGGATGTAAGAACGCGATTTATTCCATGTTTCTTACGAAATTCATCAAATAATTCAGAAGTGAAACACGTTCCTCTATCCCATATAATACGTTTCGGGGCACCGAAATCACAAATAAAATTCTCTAAGCTTTTAATTACGTTCGTCGCCTTTGTGTCACGCATGGCTGTAAGTATCACGTACTTCATAAGATTATCTATCAAAATAAACACATATTTATTCCTACGACTAGAAGTTACAAATGGACCTACGTGATCAATATTAACGGTTTTAAAAGGACGTTTACCAGGGGGTATAGGATAAAGTTCTCCCGCCTGTCTGCCCGGTCGCATTTTTGCTGCTAAACATTGAAAACATGAGTAAATATGTTGCCTTGCGTATCGGCGCATTCCGCAGAAATAATACCGACGCGACATCAATTCGGCCGTTCGTTCTAAGCCCTGATGTCCGTTACAATCATGATATCGAACTAATAATCCTTTACGCATACATTGAGGTACCACGTAACACTTTTTTCCATTGACAGGTTTATATAAAATTCCTCCGACACGTTCGAAATCTCGCACTTGTTCTTTTTCTGATTTAGTTCGCGCGCTTGCAGATTTATTTAAAATTTTACGTTTTGCATCTATATTCTCATCTTGAAATTGAAAAGCGAGAACTTCATCAGTTTCGTCGATTAGAGAAAATACCCCGTGTTCCATTTTTGCATGGTTAACATTCGTACTTACATTCAATATTTTTACAGTATTTACATACATTACATCACGAATTTCTTCAAGACTAGGCGCTATGCTTTCGGGCTCGTCGGTTGGCGCACGGCTGAGGGCGTCAACAATCAACATAGGCCAATGTTATACCGTCGCGATGAATTATTTCATAATCAAATTCGGATAGTAAATGATGCCATCTAACAATCTGTGCATTTTTTGTGCGATGCGTATTTAAGTAAACAAGGGCTTGACAATCAGTAACAATCGTGAATCGAATATTTATTAACAGTTGAGGCAATCGCGATACAGCCCAAATTATAGCCAGTAACTCGAGCTTACTAGAATGATAGAATTGTTTCGCCTCGTTAGTGCGTCGACTGATTGCGTATACAATGTGCATTTTACCATCGGCTGCCTGTTGTAACAACATCGCAGCTAAACCGCGCGCGCTGGCATCCGTATGCAGCTCGGTATGACGCTTCGGATTAAATGGTTGTATTACTGGGCGCTCTATGAGTGAATTTCGCAAACGTTCAAACGCGTCATTCGTACACTGATCCCATACTGGTTGATTCGCTTTTAATAGTTGATAAAGTGGAGCCGCGATCTCCGCAAACTTCGGAACAAAAGGTCTAAAGAACCCGCTCAGTCCCAAAAACCTTCGTACTTCGTGCACATTTTTCGGAGCAGGGAATTGTTTTATCGCGTTTGTTTTATATTCACCCGGTCTAATACCATCGCTTGATACTTCGAAACTCAGATAACTGACTTTACGTTTTGGAAACTGACACTTTCTTAAATTAATGGTGAGACCTGCGTTTCGCAATGCTCTCAATATTTCAATCAATTTTTCTCGCAAATCCTGCCACGACTCGCCCGCTATAAATATATCATCCAGGAAAAATAAAACCAATTGCTTACTTGACGGATAAAGAACTCGAGCCATGTATTTCGAAAAATATGCGGGACCATTGGTTAAACCGAAAACTAACCGCGTAAACTCGGCCGTCTCATCGGGCGTGATTATAGCCGTTTTATGCATAGATTTTTCCGCGATTGGAATTTGTAAGTAGCCGTAAAATAAATCAAGCGTTATAAATTCTTTATTATCACCGATTAACGCCAGATGCTCTTCGGTATCCGGCAAAAGAAAATGCAAACGCTGCGTTTGTTGATTAAGTTTCCGAAAATCCACCACCAGACGCGAATCTTCATTTTTCTTTTGTACTAACATTACCGGACTCGCGTAAGGAGATGTTGTTTCCCGGACAATTCCGGCTTCGCGCCACCCAGCTAAGATTTTGCGCATTTTCTCTCGCTCGACATTACTCGCACGGTACGGTTTGCAATTAATCGGTTTTGATTCCGCTGTTTCGACAATATCTATTTCAACGTCTCGCGCACATCCAAGTTCGGAAATGTTCATCGCTACGCAATCGCGGTATTCGTTGATCACGGTGAGAAGATCTTCACGTACGCTCGCTGGTTGGTGATCGCCGATGTCCAAATCCTCCACGGTGATGGGTGTTGGGGACTTGCCGATGTTCATAACTGGTAGTGGTTCGATGATGCCCTTGAGAACCGTAGTACCTTTTTTCCACGTGAGCGATTCTCCAGTCGGATTTAATACTGGTAAAACATGATTTTTGTGATTCATACATACCTCAATCATGTTTACGGTCATCGGAGAAACTTTTGACACAGATGTTACCTTAATACCGAAATTAGTTGCCTCCGAAGTTGAAACTAGGTCCGATTTGACGCGATTGCTGAAAACCAGCACGTTTCCCTCTCTTTTATAGATTATTGCATCATCATCGGTGAACGGTCGGCCAATCAGTACGTTCGTGGATAGCACGTCATCTGCTACTACATACAACTTGATATTTTTCACCATCGCCTCATCAACCTTGACAGAAGCCTCGACGTATCCAGGTGATTCTATCCGATAGGAATCCGGTCCGAAACTTCAATTCGATAGATTCGTATATAATTTTCAAGCGATTACACACCACCGCACTTGCGGTTATGATGCATGCTGAATTTCCCATATCTATAAAAGAATTCATCTCGATGCCATCAATCCAAGCCGGTTTCAGGTACCTACTCACTGTCGATGAATTTTGGCCCTCGATCATCTTCACCGCCTCAGCTTGCTGGGTGCAACTACGTTGAATGTGACCATTTTCTTTGCAGCGAACGCAATACAGTGGTTTTCGAGGTTGCGTGCAATTTCTTTAGAAATGCCCAAACGCTTAGCAGTTAAAGCACCTCGGCTCGCCTTCATCGTTACTTGTCGGTGGAGCACCACTGCGACGCTGGACCGTTGTATTCGTTACTGTACCTGCGCTTTCATGCGGCTTTTTGTTGTTGATTGGAGCTGGATTACCTTGTGTGCGTGTTCTCTCAATTCGTTAGCTAGTCATATGATCGTACTCCCAAATATCATGTAACAATGCATCGGTCGTCGCATGCACTCGCGCTGACATTGCGTTAAAGAGATCTCTTGACCATAACCCCACTATAATTTGTTCCTTTATTGAAACGACATCAAGATCCAAGTCAGTGCAAAGTTTCACTTTATTATGAAAATACTGCTGTAGATGTTTGCCTTTCTGTTGCACTCGCTCGGTCATCCTTTTCTATCTTGACGTAGCGCTGTCCTGTCGAATGTAAGTCGCTCGAAACAATTGCTGAAATGCTGGCCAAGAATTGAATAAACCTCTTTTTGCGTTAAACCAGTTGCACGCTCCCGCCTTCAAGTGCATACGAGCCGTCTCCAAGGCGAATGCATCAGGCCAGCGATGCAAAAGTCGCATACTCTCTATATTTGTAATCCATTCTCGGGGTATACTTCCGTTTAGCCCATACCTCCGATCGATCTGAAACTTGGTGTCCTAATGTATTTCGATGCGCTGATTGAGAATATGGTATTCAAAATTGGCGCAAGTTTTATTTTCGATGTCAGATCGATGAAAACTAGGTTTTCGATTTTTTTTTGCGTTTATTGCGATAAATATGGGAAGTGGAGGAAAATGTTTCAAATAAAAGTTGTAGATCATGACAAAATTAACATTTCATCTCTCATACGTTTTTTATGTAGAACCGGTAATTTGGGAGAGAAATACAAAAATCATCGGAATTTTTTGTTTTTTCGCCAAAACTACTTCGATTCCAATACAATACAATACAATGCTGATGCAGATTTCCCGTATCGTGTCCCGCGCCAACCGAGCTATGTTTCACACACCATCCGAGATACCCCGCACCAACCCCACTATTTCCCACCCACCATCCGAGATGCCTCGCACCCACCCCACTATGTCCCACACGCCATCCGAGATGCCCCGCGCCCAACTTACAATTCCTCCAACCCTTTTTTTCGTGGTATATACCCGGGATGCTCTATGCCTTGAGATACATAGGACCTGCTGGAATACTTGCTTTTACTACTGCATGTCCATTTTGGGGCGAAAAAGCATTTAGGATAAATTCCATTTCGTTTGAGATTACTTTTTGTCCCACCTCAACTTCGGCGATTTCACTTGCTATTTGACACCTTTGTACTCAGTACTATTGAGGTTACGATGGATCGATACAATTTTTTTAGTTTGAGCGGTATTTTACGAAATCGCGAAACTACTCTTGAGTGGTTGCGCGATATCAGACTGATTCCGCGAGAACGATACTGCAGAAAGCACAAAAAAAATATGGCTCTGCATGAATCACGTTTGGAATGTGGAGAATTTATTTGCCAAAAAAAAGGAACATATAATCATTCCGCAACCGTGGCTGAAGACACGTGGTTCGAAAGGTGTCACCTTTCCCCTGCTGGTGTTATGCTCATGACATATTGTTTTGCCGTTGATTTAACTTTTCAACAAACCATACGTGAATGTAGCATCGTGGAGGGCCAGTAGTTGTCGCCAGAAACTGTTGCCGATCGTTTTTCCTTCTGCCGAGAGGTCTGTATGGTTGCTCTTGACCATGAATTTGAGAGCCAAGGTAAAATAGGAGGCGTCGGCGAAATTGTAGAAATCGATGAATGTAAGATCAGCTGTCGCAAGTAAGAGAGAGGGCGCGTTGTCGAAGGATCATGAATCCTAGGCATGATCCACCGGGACCATCCGGAAAGTTACCGCCTCGAAATATGTCCCGAGAACAAAAGAGACGTTGCGACGTTGCTCTCGTACATTTCGAAACACGTTGTGGTTGGGACAGAAATTCATACGGGTTGCTGGAAAGATTATAGCAGTTTAGAGAGTCATGGATATCCTCATAAAACCGTGAATCATTCCGTAGAATTTGTTGATTCCGATACCGGGGCACATACTTAAAATATTGAGTCTTCGTGGCGTTGGATGCGGAGGTCTCTTGCACGAGGGGGCGTTCGTACTGAGAATTCGGTAGACCACCTTTGCGAATTTCTGTGGCGCCGTCGTGTTAAAAAAATGAATATCGACCCTTTCACGCAATTAATTAGCGATATCAAGATCTGCTATCCCGGCAAAAATCATTGAGTTGTCAGGTATACGTGTGCGTGTGCGCGCTCGTGATTTCTTGTGGACAAAAAAATTTGAACAAGTTTAAACTGAAAAAAAATTACATACATTTCAAAATAAAAAACATTATAAAAATTTTAAGACCAACAAAAATAAAGAAATGAGAAAAAAATAAAAAACCAAAAAAATGCACTTGCAAGACCTGAAAAAAATTACACATATTTCAAAACAAAAAACATTATAAAAATATTAAGACCAAAAAAAATAAAGAAATGAAAAAAAAATAAAAAACCAAAAAAAATGCACTTGCAAGACCTGAAAAAAATTACATACATTTCAAAACAAAAAACATTATGAAAATTTGAAGACCAAAAAAAAATAAAAAAATTAAAAAAAAAATTAAAAACCAAAAAAAAATGCACTTGCAAGACCAAACTCCAACCTTCCCGTGGTAAGTGCGTGAGTAGATTGTCATATCGAAACTAATGGAGTTTTGGCAAAAATACGAATTTCCGATGATTTTTCCATTTCTTTCCCAAATTACTGGTTCTACATAAAAAAACGTAAGAGACATAAAATTTTGATCCTTTTATGGTCTACAACTTTTACTTGAAATGTTTTTCTCCACTGTCCATATTTATCGCAATAAACGCAAAAAAAAACTTTAAAAAACGACTTTTCTTCGATATGACATCGAAAATAAGATTTGGACCAATTTTGAATATCATATTCTTAATCAGCGCATCGAAATATCTAAGTATACCAAGTTTCAGATCAAATGGAGGTATGGGCTGAACGGAAGTTTATCTGTCTTTTTTTCAAATTTGCTTTAATATAGCTATGAAAGTTATGAGTACAAACACATTATTTACCGACCGAGCCGCTCCGCGCACCCCAGGCGCAAACCCTTGAAGGTTACCCCCACTCTCGTCAGATGAAACGTGCTCTGCCGTACTGACTTGAGGTCAAAAACGTGCAACCTCACCGACAACTCCTATCGATCGAGGGTCAAAATCGTGCTGTTTTACCGACAATCTTACGGACCGAAGGTCAAAGTCTGTAGTGCTCGACTGCCAACGGTGGAGGGCGCAGCGGGGACGAGAACTTTTTTACCGTCCCGCATTCCTTTCCCACGATAGGACTGCTGATGTGTAACATTAACCACTCCAAATTCCTTTCCCACGGTGGGACTGCTGATGTGTAACATCAACAATCCCTATATTCTTTTCCCACGTTATCAACCTCGTGACATTCCAAAATTAATAGTTCCGAGACTTGTTTTTTATTCACTCAACTATCGCTAATGTGTAACATCAACCGCCTCACATTCCTTTCCGGCGTTATCAATCACGCGACATTCCAAAATCAATGGTTCTGAAAATTGTTTTACACTTACTCGGATGTCGGTTTGATATCAACACCGTGACATTTTTTTGGCTTGTAACTGTCATGTGAACTCAACGATGAATTCTGAATGGGTTCAGTCAAGACGAGAGTGCAAGGTCGACTGATAGCCGTGAACCATGGATCAGCGGTGTTGGGTTACTATCGCACTGGGAATGCTAAAAGGTGCGCGCGCATACACAAACATACGTACAGCTGCCCTATAAAAAGGACGCTTGTCAATGCAAACGATCATTAGGTCACAACTTGTCAAGTATACGTGAGAAAAAGCTCAAGATGAAATCCGCGAAGTGTTTGAGATTGATCGATATTATGGAATCGGCGTACAAAATCTTGGACGAATCATCATCAACAGCAGGGATTCAGAAACGGATAAAATTTGAAAGTCAAAATATTCGGCTTCTGAACAAAATTTTGCGAAAGGCTTCATCGATTGGAGAAAAGACGAAAATTATCACAACGATCGGACTCTTGAAAGCGCTGGCGGAAAAATTCAAACGTCTTCAGAAAACGGGTGGAGGTACGCGGAAAGTAAGAAGAAGCGATCGAGTTCACCGGGAAAATTTGGAATCAGCTTTCGAGTGGTGAATTCGAACTGGATCCATCGTCAATTGAAAGCTTAAAGATGTGGAGAGATTTCTAGAAGACGCAAAGGTACTAGCTGTGACAGACTTGAAAACGCTTTGACGAAAGACAGGAGCTTGAAAGCCAACGTTATCCTGGCTTGTAAATTTGAAGTTAGAAAAGATGATCGCACAGTGAAAGAGATCAAATTTTTGATTACGAGAAAAGAAATCATCCTCCAGACAGCGGATATCAACGGATAGTTCATCGAAAACGCGACGGAGCGTTTGTTGAAAAAGGTGGAAGATTTCCAAGAAAATGATTCAGGCTGGTCGCTGACTGAAATAATCAATTTGACTGTGAATATCAACAAGTACTTGCCACTACGAGGCGGTGTGTTCACATACACCCCGTTACCGAAGCATATCAGTGATAAGAAGGCTGTGATAAACATCAGAAACAACGACTCTTACTTCTTTCTTTGATCGTCACCGCAGCTCTGTTCCCAGCCGACAACAACAATCCCAACGCGACCAGCTCGTACCCGCATTTCAGCTCAGTGCTACGGTATGATGGTATAAAGTTTCCTATGTCTCTAGACAAAAACATCATTTCAAAATTTGAGAAGCTTAACGGTCTTTCAATAAATGTTCATAGTATAGACCAAGGTGATCGGAAAAAAAGTGAAATGGTACCGATTCACCTGAGTCGGAATGAGTCTGATAGACCTGTGATTCATCTTTTAGCGATAGAAACTGAAATCATTGACGATGACGATGATGATGTTGATATGGAAAATTATGAAAAAAATAGAATCTTTTATTTTACTTGTGTTCGAAATCTGTCTTGATTAACGAGTTCTCAAATTTCTAAACGTAATGGTCGTACTTGGTTGTGCGATAGATGTTTGACTTACTTTTATTCTGGAAGATGTTCAACAAAGCACAATGTAGATTGCATAAATTTAAACAAAACCAAAGTTATTCTACCTATAGATGAGGAAAAAATACTGAAATTCAAAAATTTCAAGCACAAAGAAACCGTTACATTCTGCATTTACGCGGATCTCGAATGTTTACTGGAACCTACGCTCAAAAAGATGGGTACAAGGACAATTTATCAGAAGCATCTTCTGTATAGTATAGCTTACTATCCACATTGTGCGTTTGACGATTCGCTCTCAAAATTCAAAATTAATCATGGAGAGACTTGCATTCAATGGTTTGTGAATGAGTTAGCGGAATTGGCACATTCGTGAGAAGTTTATTTCAAAACTGTTGTACCGATGGAAGCGCTCAATCTCAATCAAATCAACGAATTTCATTCAACAACAGTGTGTCACATTTATGAAAAACCGTTTACACTCACAGACGTAAAACATCGTGATCACTGCCATTTCACGCGAAAGTACCGTAGTGCTGCTCATCGAGGTTGCAATCTAAATTACCAAAATTCGCACACTATCCCAGTGATATTCCACAATCTGTCGGATTACGATTCACATTTTCTGATCAAAGCACTGGCTACATAGTTCGAGGGCACAATTGAGCTTCTACCCGTGAACAAAGAAAAGTACATTTCTCTTACAAAATATGTCAAGAGGACAGATATAAAGTTTAGATTCGTAGATTCGTACCGTTTCATGCACAGTAGTCTTGAGAAATTAGCAACGGATCTCGGTGATGATCAGAAATCAATCACACAAAAATTTTATCGTAGCTCGGATGAATTTCAGTTATTGACCAGAAAAGGAGTGTTCCTGTACGAATACACAGACAGTTGGGAGAAGCTCCAGGACAGACGGCTACCATCCAAACAACAATTTTACTCAAAATTAAATGGTCGGGATATATCAGACGACGACTATGCACATGCATGTAAAGTTTGGCAAACTTTTAACGTTCAAAGTTTGGGAGAGTATTCGGACTTGTATTTACAGACGGACGTGTTTTTACTAGCCGACGTTTTTCAAAACTTTCGACAGAGCTGTTGCACAACGTACAACCTGGACCCGTCACATTATTACACCGCGCCCGGTCTGTCGTTTGATGCGATGTTGAAGTGTACCGAAATCGAGCTCGAGCTTCTAACCGACATAGATATGGTTATGTTTATCGAAAAAGGTATTCGTGGTGGTGTGTCACAGTGTTCGAACAGATACGCAAAGGCTAACAACAGGTACATGGGAGTGGAATTCGATCCTGAGGTCGAAGAATCTTATCTCATGTACTTTGACATTGATAATTTGCACGGTGCTGCTATGGGCTTTGCTCTGCCATATAGTTCCTTTGAATGGTTATCAGACTTCGAAAAATGCGACGTTCTTATCATCTCGGACGATGCGGAGTTTGGTTAAATACTAGAGGTGGATTTGGAATATCCTGAGGAACTGCATGAAATTCATAAGGATTTACCACTGTGTCCGGAGCACTATATACCTCCGATCTCGAATAGTAAGCAACCAAAATTGACGCCCACGCTACTTTCCAAGAAAAACTACATTGTTTACTATAGCGTTTTGAAACAATGCTTACAATTAAGCTTAAAATTACTCAAAATTCACAGAGTTCTCAAATTCAGACAAACCCCGTGGCTCAAAAAAGACATGGATTCGATTACCGATTTGCGCAAGAAATCTCACAACGAATTCGAGAAAAATTTTTACAAACTGATGAACAACGCAGTTTTTGGCAAAATAATGGAAAATGTTAAGAAGTATAGAGATGTCAGGCTGATCACGAGATGGGATGGAAGATACGGTGCTAGGGCTACTATAGCCAAACCCAATTTTCACAACTGCACCGTTTCCGACAATGATATAATTATCGTTGAAATTAGTAAGACGGAAGTCAAATTGAATAAACCATTGTGTGCAGGTTTCTCCATCATGGATCTGGCTAAAACATATATCTACGATTTTCATCATAATTATATTAGGCAGAAATTCGGCAATCGAGCAAAATTAATGTTTACGGATACCGACAGTTTGATTTACAATTTTACCGGCCCCGACATATACGAACATATGAAGGAGGACTTGCACAAATTCGATACGTCTGATTATCCGCTTGACAACGTTTATGAAATGCCTGTAGCGAACAAAAAAGTTCTCGGCTCGATGAAAGATGAGAATAACGGAAAAATAATGCTGCAATTTGTAGGATCAAGAGCTCGATTGTACGCATTCCGAGTCTTAGGAGATGAGAAAGACAATAAATGTGCCAAAAGTCTCAAGGGATCAGCGTTGAGAAAAATAACTTTTAACGATTATTTGGAATGTGTTTTGAACCGTGAAAATTTGTCTTCAAATCAGTATTTGATATTAAGTCGAAAGCACGAGGTATACACCGTAGAACAGCAGAAAGTGGCAGTGACCTGGAATGACGACAAGCGAATCGTGTTTCAAAACACAACCGACACGCTTCCGTGGGGCTACAACCCTTCACCTTAGCTTTGTAATTCATAAATGTACCACGATGTATAAAATATTATTATGTAGGATAGTGAATAAAAACGCTCCGAAATATGAAAAATTGTACAGAGATGCATATGTCTGTCGATTGTCTCAAAAATAAAGAGGCACATACGTTTTTACAAAAAATTCATTTATTCAAATGTTACATGTCCGATTCGTTCATCCAACTGTTGTGTGTATTGTCAGAACCTGACCATTTAACGTATATGTTTCTTTCACGTTTCTTGAGCACGTTCTCCACCAGATAGATATCCGGATGTTCAACCTTGTGGAGCTTTCGTTCGTAGAAACCACCAGCGATGGGTTGATCTCGGTAGTCTTTGAGCTTGTACGTCACAGGATGAGTATTTTCCACTCGACTTATCGTGGATATTTCAGTCGTCCAATTGGAAGTGTAATCTTTTTTCGGAGAGATTTTTGAATTTGTTGATTCGAACTTTGTCGCCGGATTTGAGTTTTTTCGGCTTGAGCCACCGTCGATGACGGACGCATTCGCGAGCAAGCCTACAGTTTTTACATTTAGTCGGAGAATTCTTATACAAGTATCTAGTGTAGTGTACCAGTGGCAGGAAAGCTCAACCTCAAGTGAAGTGAATCCAACCACCACGTAACCGCATGAGCGGAAACGATATGAGTGACGGAGACAGCGAACGCGAAATGGAATTCGATCTCGATGACAATCCTCCAGGGAATGGATTATTAAATAACCCAACGCATAACCCACGAATGAGTCGATCTCATGGAACCGATCCCCTCCTGAATGAAACACACAATCCTCCCGGCGCAACGCTGGGAGCAAGCAACCACCACGACCTAAGAATAGTTCTATCCAGAAACTCAGATGCACCTACCGGACGCAATGCATCGCCAAAATGGCAAGTGATCCCGAGGAAAAGACGTAGGCGCTCGAGCACGGAAAACGCTGGTGCAGAGACTTCACACATACAGTGCGAAAACAGATACACCGCTCTCAGCAACGAAAACCAGCCAGAGCGTATCGATCAAAACATAAGCCAAGGCAATAACAACAATTCTGAAGCAAACGTAAGAATCCCGACACCGCCGCCGATATTCGTGTCAAACGTTGAATCCATGACTGACCTAGTGAAGTGCCTTGAAATAGCTGCCAATACTAACGAGTACACACACAAAACCCTCAACATAGACGGACAAATAAAAATAATGGCCCAAAATGCTGCAGCATTTCGGAAAATTGTACATGTTCTCGAAGCAGGAAATGCATCGTTCCATAAGTATCAGCTGAAGCAACAGCGTACATACAGGGTCGTCTTAAGGTCACTACACCCTTCAACCCTTCCAGAGGATATAAAAAGTGCCATTGAAGAACTAGGACACCAGGTACGTAACGTAATAAACATGCGAAGTAACAGAACCAAAGAACCACTGCCTCTTTTCTTCGTGGACTTGGAACCCGGCCTGAACAACAAGGACATCTACAAAATTGACCTCTTGCTAAACGCAAAAATCACGGTGGAGCCTCCAGAAAAAAACTCAACAATAGTGCAGTGCACTCGGTGCCAAAGATTTGGCCATACTAAGACCTACTGCCGCCGGCAGTTCAGGTGTGTGAAATGCGGCTGCGACCACAGCACATCGTCGTGTCAAAAGACGAGAGAAACGCCTGCAAAATGTGTACACTGCGAAGGAAACCACCCAGCAAACTACAGAGGCTGTCGTGTATACCAGGAAATCTTAGAGAAAAGAAATTCTACAGTCCAAAGACCCCACTGGCACAGATCGGGCCTACGAGAAGAAAACAACGCCAGAGAAGAACAAAATATTCAGCCATGGCATAACAATAACTACAACAATCCCACTGAAACACGGACACGAAAACAGACCCACGCCCAAATGGCTGGAGCAAACACAAATACCCACCAAAATACGCACTACGAAAATCAAGAAATATCCAATATTATTGAGAAATCATTCAACGAACTCAAGATAGCACTCACACAACAGAACGAGCTCTTGAACACAATGCTAAAACTCCTAACAATGGTATTGACAAAGTTCACAGAAAAATAGTTAATTCCTATCGAATAACACTATGGAACGCCAACGGCCTGGCTCAACACCGCCAGGAATTAACTGCCTTCTTGAACACGAACAAAATCGACATCATGATAATCGCTGAAACGCATTTCACTGACAAAAACCACATTAAAATCCCTGGCTATAACTTCTTCAGCACCGAATACCCCGATGGTACTGCACATGGAGGAACGGCAATCTTCGTGAAAACATCGATAAAACACTACGTATTAAGACCTTTTGACAAAGACTACCTACAAGCAACGAGTATAGTAGTCGAAGACGTGACATCTGGGCCCATCGTGGTTGCCGCAGTGTATTGTCCCCCTAGACACACCATAAAAAAGGACAAATTCACGGACTTCTTCCAAATACTGAGACATCGATTCTTCGCCGGCGGTGATTACAACGCCAAACACCCACTCTGGGGCTCAAGACTAACAACAACCAGAGGACGCTAGCTATGGAAAACGATAACCTCTCTAAACTGTGACCAACTCTCAGTAGGGCAACCAACCTACTGGCCAACAGACAGGAACAAAGTCCCAGATGTACTGGACTTCTACGTGACAAAAGGTATAACAAAACGCTACACGAACATAAAAACCAGCCTTGATTTGTCCTCCGATCACACACCGGTAATGATAACGTACAGCAGCGTAATTTTCGAAATAAACAAACGACCGTCAATCCATAACAGACACACGAACTGGACAGTGTGATGTATTCAACTAATACGGTTAATGAGTGAAACACTTAGGTTAAATGATAAGAGATAATGGTTTATTATATTAATAGAAGTATTACAGATTCGTAGTATGTACAAAGGGTACTCGATATGTTTGCCTAAGCCGTAGCGTGCGGTAACGCAACTAGCACAAGAGTGAGTCTCTTCTATATCGGAGCACGGCGTGCTCCGACACACACATACGCACACACATACTCCATCACTCATCATACCAACTTAGCTGTGTGTGTATTATACATGACAGCTTGTTCGCTCCGCGTGCCGCTCTCATACGTACTACGATACACTACACTTTCCGCTTTTTTTTTTTTAAGATTCGTTTAGACGTGGAGACCGACGCATTGGTACATTACTTTTCTTTTGTTTAACAATTTGGTCGATGTGTCTCTTAGCTAACGCATGATCAGAGTCTCTAATAACATATGTAGACGGAGATACTTTTTTTATTACTTCTCCAGTTACTCTTTTCTCACCTCGAACGCGATGGTTATCAAACAATACGGTGTCTCCCACAATCACATCATTTTGTCTTGTACCCGGTTTCGCCATTATTTGCGCTCGCTGTTTTTTCTCTACGTGCGCTGCTACATTGGTTCTCAGAAGGTCAAAACGAGTGCGCAAGTCTCTGTTATACATGAGTTGTGCAGGGCTTTTCCCTGTAGTACAATGTGCTATGTTTCTATAATCGAATAAGAATAAGTTTACAGCCGATTCTGGCGTCTCTCCCCCCTTGATAATTTTCGTGACTTTATTTTTAAAAGTGCCAACGAAATTTTCTGCCGCGCCGTTCGTCGCTGGGTGATACGGCGGTGCAAAACTATGGTTAACTCCATTGCCCCGTAGAAAATCTAAGAATATATCTGCTCGGAATTGCGGTCCCCCGTCTGTTACCATATGCAGTGGTAACCCGTATTTAGCGAATATGCTTTTTAGTACATTTATTACTTTAATAGCTGTGGTATTATTTTTGAAGTTTATTACTTCTGGCCACTTTGAATACGCATCGATTATAACTAGATACATGTCACCATAAAAAGGTCCTAAGAAATCTAAATGCAAACGATGCCATACGCGGTCAGGCCAGGGCCATGTAGTCAACGGTGTTTGTTGCGGTTTTTTTTGTTCAATCAAACACGTTGTGCAGTTATTTACAAAATCTTCAATATTCTTATCAATTCCTGGCCACCACACGTATGATCGCGCGAGCATTTTGATTTTTACAATTCCCATGTGAGATGCGTGTAGTTCTTTTAGTACTCGCGTGCGCATTGACTCTGGGATAATCGCTCGCAATCCCCAAAACAAGCATTCTTTATCCGTGCTTAATTCTACCCGTTTATTAAAATATAGTTTTTCATCTTCGCTTAAATCTTTGACATTTGGCCAACCGTTTATTGTAAATTTAATTATATTGTTAATTGTTTTGTCTAACTTGCTTTCGTACGCAAGCGTCTTCCCATCCATTAGGTCTATGCTATTTTCTAGGAAATAAACCGGCGAAAAGCTCTCTTCCGGAATTTCTGTGTCGTCTTTTATAGGTAACCGCGATAACGCGTCGCAATTTGCGTTTGCTTTTGATTTAATGTATTCAATTTTATAACGGAAACCCGACAAATAATACGCATAGCGTTGCAATCTGGCATTCGCGGTTGCAGGTATCCCTTTTCTCGGTCCTAGTATTAGTTGTAGCGGCTGATTATCAGTTCGCAATATGATTTCTTTACCGAATACGAATTGAAAAAATCGTTTAAATCCGAACACGATCGCCATTGCTTCTTTATCAAGGATTGTTCTGTTTAATTCTTTCTTTGCAATTTTTTTCGACGCGTATGCAATCGGTCTTTCCGTACCGTCCTTATATTTATGCGATAAAATCGCTGATAAGCCGTATGCTGACGCGTCACACGCCAACACTAATTGTTCATTAGGATCATAATTAGCTAGTACTCGCGGCGATATCAATACGTTTTTCACCCATGCGAATGCTTTGTTACAGCTTTCGTTCCATTTAAATTCACTCGCATTTGCGCAATCGTATAATGGTTTCAAGTGATTCGATCTATCCTTCAAGAACCGCGCGTAAAAATTTATTAATCCTAAGAATGAGTTTAATTCCTTGAAGTTACTTGGTTCCGGCGCGTTAACCATCGCTTCTACTTTTGATTTCGCTTTGTGTAAGCCATCTTTGTCAATGACAAAGCCAAGTACTTCAATGCTGTCTTTTAAAAATTTACATTTTTTATTTAACTTTAATCCACTTTCTATCAAACGTTCACATACATTTTTGGTTCTTTCAATGTTTTCCTCAACTGTGCGACCCATTATATAAATGTTGTCTATATACGCTATTACGCCGTCGATCCCCCTTAAACATTCGTCCATTTTTTTCTGCACGTCTGCAGGTGCCGGTGATACCCCTTCGGGAATTTTCTTATATCTAAACAAGCCTCTGTGTGTTACAATTGTAAGTAGGTCTAAACAATCTTCATGCACTGGAAATTGCATATAGCAATGAAACATACCGAGTTCCGTAAAGTAGCGACCGCCTTGCATACATGCGAAAATATCGTCTATAGAGTGTAACGGGTATTTGTCAATGATTATGTTGGGATTTAATGTAATCTTAAAATCTCCACATATTCTTAAGTTGCCGTTGCTTTTAAACGTAGAGACAATAGGCGTCGCCCACTCGCTAATCTCAACCGGCTCTAAATGTCCCAATGAAACTAATCTTTCTAATTCTTGTTCAATCAATGGTTTTAATGCATGCGCGACGGTTCTGCATTTCATTGCGATCGGCCTTGCATCTTCCTTTAAATAAATCTTAGTTTTACTTTTATTATATAAACCTGGTTGCTCATCAAAAAGATTACTGTATTTTTCAAAAAAATGCTTATCTATCTCATCTATTTTTATCTTATTTATCGCGGTATTTGTATTTTCCTTTTGTATTGCTAATGGCCAGCATCCAAACGCTGCAAGCCATTGCCTGCCAATCAAAATTGGACCATTGCCTGGCAGCACATAACAATATAATGTGCATTTCTTCCCATTGAATTCAGCTTTTAAGTTTTTTATTAGGCCCGACGCGTGTAAGACTTTATTGTCGTATGTATGCAATTTGACATTTGTTTCCGTTAATACCTCGTCACGAAAATATTTTTCTTTTTCGGTTTCTGAAATCACGGTCGCGTACGTGCCCGTGTCAATTTCCATATTTATTTCTTTACCGTTGATTGTAACATTTACGTACATCGGCTCGGCGCGCGCGCTTTCATTGCCCATACTCATACTCGCATACATACTCTTGTCGTCGGTCTTGAGGCAGAAGAACTCGTTGGTGTGCGACGGCTCCTCTTCCTCCTCCTCCTCCGGTAGTTCACCGTCGTCCCCTACCAGCTTGTTTACGCCGCCCCTCGTTGTTCCGTGCTTCTTGAGGCATACCTTCTCTAAATGCCCCTTCCCTTTGCAGTAGCCGCAGCATTCATGTTTATGGTGGCATTTGGCGCGCACGTGATTGCGACCGCCGCAGCACCAACACTTGATGTCCGGCCTGTTATGATTTTGGGTATCGTCTCTTTTGTCTGCTCCAAAATGCGGCTTGCTTGGTGACCTTCTGCTGTTATATGGGTTCGCCGTCTTGCTTTCTTGCTTCAATGCAAACATATCTCGTTGTGTGTTTCTCTTTTCGAGCGCGTTTGCTACACTTGACGCGTTTTTCACCGCTGCTTCTCTTGCGATTGCTTCTTTTAATGCAGCGTCAAACGTGAGTTCACTCGTTTTAAACAGTTCAACTCGCGTTGTATCATCGCGCATTCCAACGACGAACTGATCTCGCAGTGAGGTTTGCAGGTCGCTAAATTCGCAATTTAGCGCTAATTTCTTTAGCCTTGCCGCGAATTCGGCTATTGATTCGTTCATGTTCTGCTTGGCTTGGTTGAAAGTGCATCTTTCCATCAACTCGGAAGGCTTCGGCGTAAGATGATTTGTCATCATTTCAACTAAATCCGCGTAGCTTTTATTTGCTGCTTTTTCCGGCGCGCATAAGCTTTTTATTAGTTTATATGCGTCGTCGTCGAGACGCGAGAGTAACTCTCCCGCCTTGTCTTCTTCTTTTATTTTCTTCGTACTAATTCGAATATCTAAGCGTTCTACGAATATTTCCCAGTCACTTGTATCCAAACAAAACTCTAACCTTGCCTGGTTATTCGACATGTTGCTGTCTGTATCAGAGTCGGACACCGAAAAGAAAGACGCGTCGTCACCCGATGTATCGTCTTGTTGATTGTTTTGATTCGTGGTCTTATTCGATTCTATTTCCGCGTTCGTGGTTGTAGGCTGTTTCGCGCTTGTCGCCGAAATTTCGTCTTTGACGATAGCTACCACCTTTTTTCGGAGGTTCTCGAACAATTCGGTGTCATTGTATGGGATGCCACGTGTCTTTAACTCGTTTTTTAATTGTTCCGCGTTTAAATTATATACCCATCCAACTTTCTTTTTCTCTTCTGTATCCTTGTTATCACTCATTTAAAGGTTAAGTCCCTTATAAGTATTATCTTGTTCACTGCATTCACACTTAAACGTGATGAAAACTTTATTCTTAACCTCAAAGTTTTCGTTATATGTGTGCCTCGTAAGTCTGCACATGCATTCGGTTTTTTTTTTTTCCTTTTGACTCTGTATTGCGCACCGTTTGTTCTTTTGTACAACCTGTTTTCGTGCACTTTCTTATCACTTGCACGCGCGTTTTCCAACATCAGACATCCTCGTCGCCAATTGTGATGTATTCAACTAATACGGTTAATGAGTGAAACACTTAGGTTAAATGATAAGAGATAATGGTTTATTATATTAATAGAAGTATTACAGATTCGTAGTATGTACAAAGGGTACTCGATAGGTTTGCCTAAGCCGTGGCGTGCGGTAACGCAACTAGCACAAGAGTGAGTCTCTTCTATATCGGAGCACGGCGTGCTCCGACACACACATACGCACACACATACTCCATCACTCATCATACCAACTTAGCTATGTGTGTATTATACATGACAGCTTGTTCGCTCCGCGTGCCGCTCTCATACGTACTACGATACACTACAGACAGTATTTCAAGATATAATCGAGGAAAAGATAAATCCAAGTGTTACCCTGAAAAACGAGATAAATATAGACGACGCCACGGAATATTTCACTCAATTAATTCAGGATGCAGGATGGGAGGCCACACCAGAAATAACAGCTAGGCAACCCACGAACAGCTACCCCGACCAAATAAAACAACAAATCGCCGTAAAAAGACGTATCAGGAGACGATGGCAGCTGAGTAGGAGCCCACTAGACAAGACCGAATTAAACAAAGCGACCCGACAGCTTAAAAAACTTATTTCCGAACACAATAACCACAACTTTGAGCAATAGATATCAAACCTGAGCAATACGGCCAACACCGATTACTCAATCTGGAAGGCAACCAAAAGGATCAACCGGGCACAAAACTACAACGCACCTATCAGGAAAACCAATGGAGACTGGGCCCAAAGTGACAAGGAAAAATCAGAAGTCTTCGCCGAACATCTCGCGCAAGTATTTACTCCCTTCGAAACGCAACAAAACGACGAGAACATACACGAATTCCTTGAATCCCCACTGCCGATGGAATTGCCGATCAGTTACTTCTCACCAGAAGAAGTTGGGCACGCAATCCGCAAACAACTGAACCCAAAAAAATCACCCAGCTACGACCTAGTCACTGGCACAATCCTTAAACACTACGAAAAAAAGGAATTGTTTACTTGACCAACCTCTTTAACAGAATCATTCGCACAACCTGCATACCAAGCCAATGGAAAGTTGCCCAAATTATCATGATCCCAAAACCTGGCAAACCCCCAAACTCCGTCACTTCCTATAGACCCATAAGCCTACTCCCGATAATGTGCAAGCTATTCGAAAAAATCCTTCTCGTACGAATAAAAGAACCAATTAACGAGGGTAAGATCATCCCTGGACACCAATTCGGGTTCAGAACGAACCACTCAACGGTAGAACTAGTCAACAGAGTCTCCAACACCATAGCCAACGCTTTCGAAAAAAAAAAAAAGAAAAAAGAAAAAATACTGCTCTGCAGTATTCCTGGATATAAAGCAAGCCTTCGACAGAGTTTGGCACCCCGGCCTGCTATACAAAATCAAAGCACTCATACCACAATATTACTTGCTGTTGAAATCATATCTGAGCAACCGGAAATTCCAGGTCAAGCACGGATCAGAACAATCTCGATTCTTCCCAATAAAATTGGGAGTCCCACAAGGAAGTGTCCTAGGCCCTGTTCTCTACACTATCTTCACAGCTGACCTTCCCGTGTACAACAACACCACCATCGCAACATTCGCCGACGACACAGCCATTCTATCCAACCACGAGGACCCCAATACAGCATCAGAAATACTCCAAAGAGGACTAAATGAAGTACAAGGATGGCTGGAGAGATGGAGGATCAAGGCCAGCGAAACAAAATCCGTCCACATAACATTCACGATAAGGACAAAGGACTGTCCAACAGTACTTCTGAATGGCCAACCTCTCCCAGTTGTCAACGAAGTGAAATACCTGGGCATGCACCTCGACCGAAGGCTAACCTGGACCAGCCACATAAAAAACAAAAGGAGACAGCTCGACCTCCACCTACGGAAAATGTATTGGCTAATAGGCAAGAGATCGAAATTATCTCTCCACAACAAACTACTAATTTACAAAACGATACTCAAACCTATATGGACCTACGGGATACAACTTTGGGGAACTGCAAGTAATTCGAACACTGAAATACTACAACGATTCCAAGCTAAGGCTCTTCGCGCCATCACTAATACCCCGTGGTACGTCAGCAACGCCAGGCTGCACAAGGAACTTGGTATAGACACCATAAGAAAAGTGGCAAACGAACAATGCACACGCTACGAAACTCGACTCGCCAACCACCCAAACCTGCTTGCATCAAATCTCCTTGACCGGAGAACGATCTCGCGAAGACTCAGGAAGCACAAACCACTAGACCTGCGAAAAAGATTTCGGGCCGAATAAACGCAAGCGACAAGCGATAAATAAGCGAGAAGAAAATGAATCGAACAAGCAAAACTAGTGCAGTGTGCATCGCTGGATGCAACCGCTAACGACAAAACCATTGTCCACAATATACCTTTGAACATCACAACTATTCATTGTCACTTTATGTAACAGATTATAGTTCTCTAATAAACGACAAAAAAAAGGGATTTGAATTTCACCGATATGGTAGGTATCGCTCGAAGCTCTCCGTACGCCTGACGTAATGACAGCCTCTCGGTTGCAACGGTGACATCCGCCGGTTTCATTCTTATGGTTCGGTGTTTGAGGTTGTTGTAAGCCAAAACCATATCAGATAAGATATCGAGCCGCTTGTAGCTTCCTTGCATGCTGAACCGTTTCCACATTTTACCTTTCAGCGTCCGATTGAAACGTTCACGGATCGAAGCCTTCAAATTACTGTACGTGGAGTAAGGTTGATTCCGTAACGTGTCATAAGCGATTCAAATTCCGAGTTGTAAAATTCCGTTCCTCTGTCGACGTGTAAATTTTTCGGCACCCGTCCTTGAACAAGCACAGATTCCATTGCCTTCGTAACATCATCTCTAGACTTGCTCTTTATTGGTACGGCCCACGCATACTTTGAAAAACTATCAATGACTGTGAGCATGTACTTGTAGCCTTTGTTTTGTCGAGCGTATGACGTCATATCAACAAGATCCGCCTGCCAGGTCTCTTCGATGCCGCGTACGCTTACACGTCGACGCGGGTAATTCCGGCGTGCAGGCTTATGCAATTCCGTCACCAGTGCTTGCTTTTCCTCGTTCATATTCCAACGCTCTTAGTCGGGTGTCCAATTGAGAAATGTTATCAGCGTTTAGAATCGACAGGTCTCTGCCTGTTTTAAAGTCTGTGTAAGAGGTATCCAAGGCTTTCTCCGTGGTGAACTCTTGAGCTTTGATCATTTGAGCGAGGTTGTCGATTTGTTTTTGCAGCACGTTAAATTTCCGTCTCGAGATTTTTAAAGTTACAGCATTGTTCGGCTCTGCGGGATCTGCGACTTTGGACAGTCTCTTGTTCCGTATATCGTCATGCCCATCCGCTGTTATTTAAATCCGAGCTCTGGAGGACCGCGAGTGCTCGCGGCTGTGTTTTTATCCGGATGACGTCCAAAAACGTCGACGCTCATCTCGGTAATGAGTGCAAAAACGATGGGAGCTGCTTAATAAATGATTCCTGCTTCGCATAGCTCTTCGATAATGGAGATTATTTCGTTATTGTGACTCGGATTTCCCGCTGCCTAAGATGCCAGGAGTCAACGAAGACGCTCCACTAACTCGTTTGGATCATCCCAGAAAACGTATTCCGTTTCAACACCTTGTCGAGTGATCATAGCTTGCGGAAGTAGACCTTTACCCTTTCGGTGAGGTGATGAGGAATAATCCATCAATTCGGCAATGACATTTTTGAATTTGTAACTGTTATCGTTTCGAACAGCCCCATCGGATGAGTAATAGTTTTTATGCGCGTTCGTTGTGAGGATTATGTTTTTAAAATTTTCCCGATCTCCGGCGCTCACAGAAGAACCGTCAGGCTTCTTTTTGAACAAAAGTTCCAGCAAACCCTTCGTTTTCGGGTAACCCGTATCGCCGATACGAATGTAGTCACTCTCAAAAGATATCAACGAATCACCAATCATTAGTCCGTCTGAGAGGTTGCGTACACCGTACACGTTGTCCAACTCGCCTTTTGTCTTTGCATCTCTCATCAGTGCAAAATACTCATCCTCGATTCTCTCGACCGGTGTTTCTACGATCTTTCCATCTCCTGCCGAAGCAAAGGAATCGTCCATTTCCGAGACAGTTTTATTTTTCGTTTCATTTTTCATCTGCTTTATTTCTTCTTTAATTTCTTCCACCTCTTGTTTTACAGGTTCAGTATCTTTTGTAACATTCACCAGTTCTTGCAACGGAGTCACTGCTGGTTTGAGAATGTCACTCGATTTCTGAGTCGTAGATTCCTTGCCCGACTTGAGCAATCTGTGTTTTCGACGGGTCGCAGCACTTGCTTGAGCGATCTGATGTAGGACGTCTTTTTGCTTGGAAATTTCAGAGCGCTGCATGTTGACGCTACCGATTCTGCAACGCTACTGCGTCTCTCGCTCGAAAACGTTAAATTTCATTTCTTTTTCAGGCTAACAAAGGAATCGAATCCTCTCCCGTATCGTCCTTCGTTGAGCTCACTGTCTTTGTCGATCACCAGAAACCCGTACTTCTCACCGTTCCAGCACGCAGAGCACACACTTTTAAACTCTGTGTGAGACATATCGGTGTTTACATGATCGTTGTATATGTGTCTCAGGTTCATATCGTCTTGTTTGAATAACATAAGTAAGTTTAAGTTGTCGCGCACGAGATGTTTGGAAATACGCGCGTACGTTTGACAGAGATAGAAACAGTCAACGTCGTGATGTCTACCCATGCAAAAGTAGGCTCTAATATTGGCCTGCTTCTCGCACGCTACATCGTCAAATATGATTATTGAGTTGAGCCGTGCTTCTTCCAGTGTAATCACTTGCTCACGCTTAGTGAACGCAAAATACTCCGTATTCTCAACATGGTCCAAAAATTGCTTCAACAATTGGTATTCAGGTTGGTTGAGAGATTTCGAGTAGATGTAGATATTTTTTAATCTGAGTCCGTTGGGAAGGGTTATAAGTGTGAGCAACGCATTAGTTTTACCACAATTCGACGGTCCACAGAATATTGCACGTACACTATTCGGGTGTAATTCACCGTGCCATTTGTGCCTTTCGACATTTCGCTCCGAAAGTTTGTCAAAATTCATCACGGGAAAATTAGTTGGTTGTTTCTCAAACAACAAACATCTCGAACATGACTGATCGCATTTGCTAGAAATACCCCGTTCCAAAGCACTTTTCTTCAGTCAACGCACGAACATGATCGCGTACAGAGGTGAACGAAGCAGCAGGCGGCAAGATCGTGGCAAAGGTCTAGTGAATAAGATCATCAACAGCCTTCCAGTCGAATTGCATGTACCTGGTTATCAGTACTGTGGGCCTGGTACAAAATTAACAAAGCGACTCGCACGGGGCGATCCGGGAATCAATCTTCTCGACGCAGCTTGCAAGGACCACGACATTGCTTACTCGCAGAACCGTGAAAATCTTGAAGTTAGAAACGAGGCTGATAGAGTGTTGGATGAGAAAGCTTGGAAACGGGTTCTCGCAAAGGACGCAAATTTGGGTGAGAAGGAAACCGTTTGGGCAATAGCTAATACAATGAAAGTAAAATCAAAACTCGGAATGGGAATTCGAAAGTCAAAACATGTGACCGTGAGAAAAATTATAAATGCCGCAAAACGTTCTATGGTTCCAAGCAACGATGCAAAAGTGGCTATCGAATCTGCGCTGAAGGGAGCTGAGAACGCCGTTAAAAAAGCGGGTGGTAAATGTAAAGTGCGAACACCTCGCGTCCTACCATAACCTTCAAAAGTCGGTGGTTTTCTACCGTTTCTGATTCCTATTTTCGCTGGACTTAGTGCTACACGCGCGTTAGTCGGTGGTGCGGCAAGTATAGCAAAAGCTGTGCACGATGCAAGTTCTGCTAGACAAGAACTGAAAGAGAGCAAATGACACAACAAAACTATGAAAGCTATCGCGTTGGGCAAAGGGCTTCATATAAAACCGGACAATACAGGTCTTAGTCTCCATCTTTCGAAAAACTAGATGCGATGCTACGACGTCCAGCGTTGACTGATTGGGACTTGTTGAAATATGCAAGAATCTTCAAGGTTCCGCATTTCCACGGTGTTCTCATGCGCAATAAAATGCCCGAAAACGGTCCACGAAAAAGCGAGTTAGCTATGATTCACCTTGACGACAAAGACGGTCCGGGAACACACTGGGTTGCATGCATGAAACGCGACAATAATATCGATTACTTTGACAGTTTCGGCAACCTTCAACCACCCTCAGACCTCATAAAATACCTCGGCGTGGGTAGCGTCAAATACAATCATGAAAGGTACCACGATTATGATACATTTGAATGCGGACACTTGTGTCTGAAATTTCTAAGTGGTGAGCTATATAAACATGGTGCGTGTTTCATCAAAGTCAGTCTTCCACTCGCAGTCATGGATAATTCGTTAACGTTAACGATTTCGGGAACCTCTTCGATTCTCGAGGCACAATATTTCCCACCAATTGAACTTGCTCGTGATAAAAGTTATGCCATTTGCTTGGTAGAATTGTCAACTTTTAATTCGATTCCCAACATTAATGTCGTTCACAACAAAATTGACGTAGCTGATCAAGCGATCACCATACCTACCGGCAGCTACGAGATCAAGGACATAAAGAAGTATTTTCAAAACGTGCTAAGAAAAACAGATATTAGGCTCGCCATCAAACCTAACAATAATACATTACGCAGCGACATCACATGCAACCACACGATTACCTTTGAGCCGAATGATTCCATCGCTCAACTTTTGGGATTCACACCACGTGTATTGGAGGTTAATAAAACTGACGAATCAGACGTACTTGTCACTATACTCAAGGTCAACGCGTTGCGAGTCGAGTGTAGCATTACAACGGGCGCCTACGTCAATGGACACAAAGTATACACTATTCACGAGTTTTTCCCGACTGTTCAACCAGGATATAAGTTCGTAGAAGTACCATCGCACGTCATTCATCATCCGATCACCATCAGGACCATATATCACGTTCAGCTCCGGTAAATGGATCAAGAGGGAGACCTGGTTAATTTTCGTGGAGAAGTTATTACTGTAGGACTACATATCAAATCGCAATAAACAATGGGAATAGTATACATATAACAGACTGTCAAAGAGTGGGTATATCAGTAAGTCGGTATGTCACGATCAAGTCAGTCATCGATCGATTCTCGAACCGTTAACACCTTGAAACGTGGAGTTCCTGATAGCTCTGGGTCTAAAATGGACCACTTTTGGAAGAGGAAGTTCCGACAGCGAAAAATCCGATTTTGCTGTTTCATTATCTGCTACGTACCATGCAGGAAGAAATCTTGAACATTTAAACTTCAGTCGTCTTTAACGAATCCGTTGCGCATTACAAGATTCACGCTCACAAACCTTACGCCTCGTCAACTTTCAACAACAGCGATGAAATTCGAATCACCGTTCGGCATCAGGATTCATGCATATTACCCAGCAAACGTTCCATACATATCCATTGACGATTCCTCGAACCTTATGGTACAGCTGCTGTGAACACACAGCTCGTAAACAACGCGATCTGTCATTTGTTCCGAGAAATTCGCTACGAAATTGATGCACTTGAGATTTATAGGCTTGACAAGTCTCATGAAGGGTTATGCTTCCCTGCACCCTGGTCAGACTTGGCTGATGGAGAACGCTGGATGGCTTGGTGTAGAAGAGAGGAAAAAATTAACCGATGCCGAGGGTATTTTTGATGTACTGATACCGCTCAGCATGATATTGCGTTTCACTGAAGACTACCGCAAGATCGTTGTCAACGCTAAACATGAGTTAATTTTGACGAGATCAAAAACTGACGTCAACGCTATTATGCAGACTGAAGAGGATGAATTCAAAATCACGATCAATGCAGTAAAATGGCTAATACCGTATTTGAAACTCGCGGATCAGAAAAAAGTTGACCTACTAAATTTCATTCAGAGAGATCCGCCTATTTCGATGAGCTTTCGCAGTTGGGAAGTGTACAAATATCCCTTACTTCCCACGACATCGAAACACGTTTGGACTGTGAAAACTTCCGCTCAGCTTGAAAAACCTTGTTACGTCATTTTGGGTTTCCAAACAAGTCGAACGAACAAGACGGGCAAGAACCCAAGTCATTTCGATCATTGCAATATCACGGACGTCAAGCTATGTTTAAACTCTCAATCTTATCCGTACGGTAACCTGAACCTCAACATAAGTCGTAATATGTACGCTCTCCTGTACGAGATGTACGCAAACTTCCGAACTACCTACTACGACAAGAACCCCGAGCCGTTGCTGACAAAGAGTGAATTCCTTTGAGACATCCCCTCATCCGTTATCGAGTGTTCAAAACAAAACGAATCTTTGAAGTACGGACCTGTCGACATCCGTCTTGAATATGAACCTGAAGCCAACTCTCCCGCTGAAACATCGACGTACTGCTTGATTGTTCACGATCGTATTGTCGAATACAACCCGCTCGGTGGTGGGTTCAAAAAGTTAGTATAAAAGCTGATCCGTTCCCACCATCTCGCACAGTTCAAAGATCGAGCTTATCATTGACATACAAGGCTCTCGTAGACCTTTCAACAATACCTTCACATTGAAAGAATTGGCTATAATTTCAATCTACTCGGAAGCATCTCCATCAATGTTTATCTTCAAGCCACCTTACGAATGGGATTGTCTGGACGTCAAATGAAAAAGCCAAAATTCTTGGTTAGAACGCAATTTTCACGGTTTACCTTGGAGCTGTGGAACCATACCGTTTGAGGAAGTTAAGTGGGCTATTAAAGACAGGCTGTGCAAAGCTGAAACCGTGTACGTGAAAGGAGAAGAAAAACGAGATTGGTTGCTCAAAATTGTGCCAAAAGTTCAAATCATCGATATGCTGGACTTTGACTGTCCGTCGCTTCAAATCTTGCAAAAAATTTCAGCTGTGTCTCTAAAATGCGACGTTCATACAATTCCCAACGCAATCTGTGCAGCCCAAAACGTTTTGATACTTCAAAATTGGCTACAAAATCATCATACTGTTCGGATGGCGAGGGTGTACGATTTGTGTTACTGCGCAGAAGCGTCTACACGAACGGTCCCGCATTTCTAGCGAATATATGATCTTGGTTATGATACTGTTGAATAGAATTATTGTACTATCGTTGTGAAGTAATTGTCAACCGTACTCTAAAAATTGTACTCAATAAAACTGTATTTTAAAGAATATTCATGAAATAATTTTATACCTTTACCTTCACCTTAGCTCTTAAGAAAGAATTTTTTTCAATGCAATGCTTATGTAAGATTCAACCTTGCTCTCCATCCTTGACCGAGCTGTACTCAAACCGAGTTATGTTTTGCATTCCTAGAGCGATAGTAACCCAAAACCGCAGATCCTTGGCTCTGAATACATGCTACCGCAGCTATCGGTCGACTTTGCACTCCGGTCTTGTCTGAACCCGTCCAAAATTCATCGCAGAGTTCACATTACAGTTACAAGACGCAAACGCAGCTCGAAACCCTCTACCGTTACTTAGTGGTGTTCGAAGTAGCATTTCTTTAGATTTCAAGACTCACTTGTAGATACAATTACAGGGTACAAAACGTACGTAGGATTAAAGGTATACAAGATGGTTGGACGATAAATGAAAAAATATTCGTAATTTGAACTTTTTTTTTGTTTATTTAACGTAAGACTTCCACAGGACAATGAATATTTGAATGTGATACTCAGATTATATGTGTACGAATTCAAATTGACCGTACGGTCCGCCAAGATAGCGTAGATGCAACCGTCTCTCGTTACTGGCTGTCGTCACCTTCTGGAACAAATCTTCATTTTCTGGGAGGGCCTTGGTCAGTCGGTACGGTAGAAAAAACGTAAAAGAGTCCTCCGAATCCAGAACGATTTCATCACCAAATTCCGTTTCAACCCGACGAACGCCACTGACTCGGTATTCGAAGTATAATTCGAGGTCCGAAAGCTTTTTCAAGGGCAGAAGTGTCTCCAGGCGAGCGACTTCGTTCAATTTTGAGAAGTCCATGATCGTTACTGTCGAATTGTTTGTGCTCAAAACCTCATCTGAGTTGATTGAGGTCAGATCTGATTCTCAGCAGATGTTTTACTTCTCCAATATTCTTGATGAGCACTTCTAGTCGTTTCTTCAATTCACGTTGTTGTTTCAAAGCACTTCTCATTTGCAAGAAGAAGAACAGCTTCAGACTGACGATAAAGTTTTCACTTTTGACTTATATAACGTCCCCCCCCCCCATATAATTTGAAATTTGGTGGAGGGTAAGGAATGTCACGTGGTTGATATTAAATACGTATGTTTGTGTATGCGCGCGCACCTTTTAGCATTCTTAGAGCGATAGTAACCCAACACCGCAGATCCATGGATCTGAATGTACCGCGGCTATCGGTCGACCTTGAATATCAAACCGACATCCGAGTAAGTGAAAAACAAATCTTAGAACCATTAATTTTGGAATGTCGCGTGGTAGATAACGTGGAAAAGGAATGTGAGGTCGTTGATGTTACACATCAGCGATATCCGAGTGGATAAAAAACAATTCTCGGAACTATTAATTTTGGAATGTCACGAGGTTGATAACGTGGGAAAAGAATATAGGGATTGTTGATGTTACACATCAGCAGTCCTACCATGGGAAAGAATTTGTAGTGGTTAATCTTAAACATCAGCAGTCCTATCGTGGGAAAAGAATGCGGGATGGTAAAAAAGTTCTCGCCCCCGCTGCACCCTCTACCGTTGGCAGACGAGCACTACAGACTTTGACCTTTAATCGGTAAGATTGTCGGTAAAACAGCATGAATTTGACCCTCGATCGATAAGAATTGTCGGTAAGGTAGTGCGGTTTGCCACCGTCGACCGATACAACTGTCAGTAAGGTCGCACGTTCTTGACCTAGAGTCGGTACGGCAGAGCACGTTTTATCTGACGAGAGTGGGGGTAACCTTCAAGGATTTGCGTCTGGGGTGCGTGGAGCGGCTCGGTCGGTAAAGAAGGTGTTTTTACTCTGAACTCTCATATCTATAGTACTCCCTCGCCAAACATCGTTGGGAATTTCTTTGCCATCTGAGTGCCGATTTCTATTTGGTCTACCTTGTGGCATTGAAGTGTGTCCCTCAATTCGCAAACACTTGAGGAAAGGGGTCACAGGTCAAACGTCTGCAACCATTTCCTGCCTACTAGCCGGCTTATTACCGGAGACGACCGCGCAGTCTAGTAGTTTGCTGATGTTTTGATATTGAACCTTGACCTTTCGCAAAATTCCCAATGGGTTAATTTTTGAGTTATAGCATCTGAACGCCAAACTAGCTAGACTTCAGTGGCATTTGCTTTTTCTAAGATGAAAATAATAATGCATTTGAGAACTTTTATTGTTGAAACTATCCGGTTGATTAAATCAGAGCTTTGCACGTGTATTTGTTATGTATTCAGGTAATTACAACATTTTTTTCAATTAGTTTCTTTACAGAAAGTCGCCTGCTACCCTCTCTTGAAGATAACGTCGCTCCGACGCTGTTTGACATGTTTTCTTCAGCTCAAGTGTTCTGAAACAAAAAAGATCAAACGACGTCAGACTTTGTATATATGTAGCTATAGCTATAGCTTACTATAGTCAGACCTAGCATATAAGCGATACATTGTGTACTTATTTTCTTATTGCAAATAAATTTGTCCAAATTTGTGCAAAATTGACAATTTCATTTTGAAAGTTGCTATTTCGTAAATTATTTTTCATTCTTCTCGTAGGTCATGTTATAGCTATATGTACATGACGTGAAACGCTGTCTGATTTCTTTGTTTCAGATCACTTGAACTGAAGAAAACATGCCAACGAGCGACAGAGCGACGTCATGGTCGAGGACGGGTAGCAGACGTCTTTCTGCAAAGGAATTATTGAAAGAAATTGTGAAATCATACGAATATAAATAAAATTCAAGAGCAAAGCTTTAAAGTAATCGACCGGATAGTTTCGGCAATAAAAATTCTCAAATAAAGCATTATTTTCAGCTTAGAAAAAGCAAGTCAGCCCTTAATTCGGTTTCCTTCAATTTGTTCTTCCATATTTCTTCTGATATTATCGAAATTCGTAAATTATGACATTTTGGCGTTGTGAGAAATAATTGTATGACACGGTAACGTAAGCTTGATCTGGGATCACTATACAACCGAGCAAAACTAATCCGTGTGCGAGGAAATGGCAAGGCTCGCTAGTCAAGCAGGTCAGCAGTCAGTCGGGCGCAAGCCATATTGAGAAGCAAACCACATCTCTATGCCGTTTTGCTAATTTTACACTAAATGAATGGCCGTGCAGGCACTGTCGCTTTAACCCTTATATGCGCACCCGGGTACCCGGGTGCCCACCTCGTCACATTCTTACTTGTGATTTAAAAAAAAAAAAATTTTCCGATCTGAGCCTCCGGATCTAGGAAGTTCAACTCTTCACGAAGAGATTCCCATAGCTTTATCCCGAAAAAAAAATTTTTTGCAATGAAAAAATTAACTAAAATTACGCTTAGTCCCAGGGAGCAGCCAGGGTACCCAGGTACTCACAAGAGAAAAATTTGATATTTCATTTTACATATTCATCTGTAAATCAATGTTAATGTTAATGAATATTCCTAACTGAGCAAATGCGTCACTGCTGGGCCCTTGTATAGTTGAAAAGGGATCTAACTATCCAACGGCTACTTCCACAAATATTTGTAACATCTGCTGCTCGATAAAGCCAATAGTTTATTGTGGAGCACTTGAGATCTCCTCCTTCGATCTCTCTTTGTGGCAACTACATGCTACTTCTAAATGTAAATGTAGCTTCATTACTTTTCAATTATGTTTACTCAATTAAGTAAATCGATTCATAATGATTCTGTTCACATCTGAACTCAACAAGTAATTAGAACTGGAGGTGGGTACCCGGGTACTCCGGGTGCGCATCAACGTAGAAAAAGTTGGGTGCGCACATGAGGGTAAAGGGGGTCGTCTAGTGTGAAGGCTGTTTCTTTATTGCCTTTTTGGGGAATTTTCTTAACCAACCATTAAAATAAAATAATTTATAAATTGTGTATCATTTTTATTAATATTTAAATAAACTTTACGAATTTTTTCAAGTCAATATATTGAATATAGTCGGAGATACACCGCCCAACAGGAACACATACAAAAAAAAAGGCGCTCCACTGCTGCCATGATTCCGGCCGTTCTGCTTATCTGAAATCAAGAAACCAAACGCTATTTTAATTGCGACACTTGAGGGTCTGCATGGTACCAAAACAAGGTTAGAATTCTAAGAAATATTTTCTTTTTGCGCTTTAGAAAAAAAATGCAATTCTTCGCATTTTTTTGGGGGTCTATCTAACTGGTAAAAAGTAAACTAACAAAACAATCTTAATTATTTTAGTTAAACTTGTAGTTATACGTGTACTAAAGATGCTGTATAAATTTGAGCAGAATCAATTAACCAGTTTTTGAGAAATCATGGCTGGAGTTTGAAAAGATCGTGTTTTGAGAAAAAAGCATTTGAAAATTATTATATGGTATATAATTCGTAATAAAAAAATGGTCTTACCATCAATCTGTTATGCCTGGACTATGGAGTACAGGTTCTTTTTCTTCAAATAAGTCATGCCAGGCCTTTTTCTCTTCTCTGAGAATATTCGATGCGAAAGCCAGTGCTGCCTCGCTCCGCTGAGCGGGCCCCGCGCGCTCCGTATACCTGCTCGGGTTTACGGCTGTAACTTTTCAACGGCTTCAAATTTCGAAAAATCCTTTTACCCACGTCTTCTGCTCATGTTTTAGATGTGATTTATGAAAAAAAAATCGATTCTTTTTACCTGACACACTAGACGACCCCCTTAAACCCACGAATCCCGTTCCCATAAAGTTGCAGTGTCCCCAGATATAACAAGTGGATTTGGGCTGACTGTGAGCCAGCCTTTGAACTTCCCGTTATTTGTGCTCGGAACTAGTATATTTCAATACAAGATGTCAAACGAGCGTTTTTTCACGAATTTTGAATCTGCCATTATGCATTTCGCGAATCCGACTTCACATTCGTGATCAGCGAACCAAAGAACACGAATTATTTAATTTTTATCAAACTCCAAATGTGTTATTTATTTTCGAGCATATTTACTACGAGAAATATTTATTTTGCAATTGTGACTTCAGATATGTGATCAGCGACCCCAAACACCTTCGGATACCAATTTTCATGCAAATCCGTTTATCCGTTGCGAAGATAACACCATTTTTATTTTATTTTTGTGAATTTGGTTTTTTAAATTATTCAAAAACTACTGAACCAATCACAGCCAAAATCTAATCAGGTCCAAGTCTGAAAGATGTACGTCGATTAAGACCAAATTCATCAAAATCTAACTACTCATTCTCGAGATATCGTCGGACAAAAAATTGATCACGCACGTACATACATACATACATACATACATACACACACGCAGACGTCCATTTGAAAATGATTTTCCGAACCTCAAAACGTGGAGATCTAGTGAGAACTCAACTTTTCATTTTCGGGTTGATTACAATAACTTCCTATTTTCTCTGAAATCAGAGAAACGGGAAGTTAAAAAGACCATCGTAACCGCTATGGAGGAAGTGGGACCAGGCCACACGAGAAACACCCCCAGTATTCCCATAGATTTATATTGTTTTGTGCTGTTCTATCGTTACTTATTTTTTGTCATTTCTTTTATCTTCACATATCGCCTTTTCACTGTAAAATTAACAGATTGTCTATTGACACTGAGCATTATTTCTATTTCTCGCTTTTTAATTTATATGTTTTTGGGCGCTGGGTTATTTTTGTAAGCTTTTTATTCATATTTCCAAACCTGTTATGTTTTACTGTCATATACAGGGTGTCCCTAAATTGAGGGACTCGGACCAGCAAGCGTGATACCTGATTGAAATGCAACCGAGAATTTCTTTACCGGAAGCTCGTCCGACGCATAGTTTTTGAATTATAAGCGATAGCGTTAGGCCAATCAGAGTGCACCACTTCATCTGGATTCGCCGCCACGGAAATTGCTGTTTTGTTCGTCTGGGTGAATTATTATTATTCGGTTACAAAGTAAATATCGGCACCTCCCCTCACTCGCTGTTGTACCCCTTCTCGAGCGCTGACCTCGGTATTGTTGCCGCGGCACACGCTGCCGGCCGCACACCCGCGGACGCACATTCGTGTGTGTGTGAAAATAAGCGAATGCCCAGCTCCACAATACTACGAAACACACATACACGAGTGAAAATTAAAATGAATCCCCAAATAAAACAGCGGATTTAAGATTTAATGTTATAAAACACTTCCAATCATCGATGTATGCATAAAACTAGAGATTTTAGACGATTGATATGCCGTTGGGGTTCATAATTAGTCATTCAATCAATCTGAATTATGCTTTCCGAACATTTTTTTGGAACGAAGAAAAAACGACACCAAAAAACCGACACTTTTTGGCTATAGTGCTCGTTTGCTATAGTGCGCGCGATCTCCCTCTCTCTCTCTCTCTCTATTCCAGCGTGTGCGCGCGCTCTCTCTCTCTGTCTCAGCGCTTGGGGTGGGAGACGGCAGCAGCGGTCTCTCTCACTCACAGCGCACGACTATACTTCGCCCCTCTTTCTCTCTCCTACAGCGTACAACTATACTTTGGGCCGCAGCGCGCTCTCTCACAGCGTACGTCTATACTTTGCCTCTCTTTCTTTCTCATAGCTTTCCCACTTTCTCTCTCTCTCTCTCACACAGCGCTCGGAAAGAAAACAAGCGGCATCAGTATAGCGTCTCTTTGTAGCGTAAGGAACTTCGTTCGTACCGGCTGTCCCATGACAGCTCTCATGTTTTTTTTTCTTTGCAACATAACTTTTCCACTAGTTTGAAATTCATCATTGACATCCGATTTTTCAATAATGCGAGGGAACAACAACTCGCTGAATTGACGTGTCAATAGGTTTGTAAATCAATTACAATTCACCTGAGTTAACACAAAGTAACCGAATAAATGAGAATTCACTGAATCACTGAAAATGATAACTGAAATCATGAGAATTATTTGAGATATAACTGAATTGGAAAGAGTTGTAATTAGTCAAGTTACGTTGAATTACTTTAGATTCGTGTAAAAATTTTATGTTTAGAGAGAAAAATAATCAAATTCAAATAAAAAAGTAATTTTAAATCAAGAAGAAGAAAATTCCCAAATAACTGAATTCAAATGAAGCAATTTCAATTTAATAAATCTACCTGAATTCGAGGAAAAATGATAATTATTATTTGGAATAGAAAACTGAGGTCGAATTACATGAATAAATTTAATGAATTCAGCTCAAAAAAATATGGTGTCATTCAAATTCCCAGTTATTTCCTCGTCGGTTCAATGTGGGTCTGGAGTGGCAAGTAATGTTGAAATCGTTGAGATCAATGCTAGTGATGGCCACTTATCTGAGAATAATCGATGTATTGATTAATCGATTTCAACAAAATAATCGGACACGGCTCGATTGAATTGGTAAAGATTAATCGATTTGGTAAATTTCTGCGTGTAGTCTTAATATCAGAAGAGATATTCTGATAATTCATAGTCTTATTCAAAATATTTTTAAGTTTGATAAATTTAGAGTAATTGATACTTAAATCACATACATCGATACTGTATTGCGTCGTTCGAGTAAACAAGTAAACAAGCGGCTCCAGACACACATTGAATCGACGAGGAAATAGCTGGGAATTTGAATGACACCATACTTTTTTGAGCTGAATTAATTAAATTTATTCATGTAATTCGACCTCAGTTTTCTATTCCAAATGATAATTATTATTTTTCCTCAAATTCAGATAGATTTATTAAATTGAAATTGCTTCATTTGAATTCAGTTATTTGGGAATTTTCTTCTTCTTGATTTAAAATTACTTTTTTATTTGAATTTGATTATTTTTCTCTCTAAACATAAAATTTCACACGAATCTAAAGTAATTTAACGTAACTTGACTAATTACGACTCTTTCCAATTCAGTTATATCTCAAATAATTCTCATGATTTCAGTTATCATTTTCAGTGATTCAGTGAATTCTCATTTATTCGGTTACTTTGTGTTAACTCAGGTGAATTGTAATTGATTTACAAACCTATTGACACGTCAATTCAGCGAGTTGTTGTTCCCTCGCATTATTGAAAAATCGGATGTCAATGATGAATTTCAAACTAGTGGAAAAGTTATGTTGCAAAGAAAAAAAAAATGTTCGGAAAGCATAATTCAGATTGATTGAATGACTAATTATGAACCCTAACGGCATATCAATCGTCTAAAATCTCTAGTTTTATGCATACATCGATGATTGGAAGTGTTTTATAACATTAAATCTTAAATCCGCTGTTTTATTTGGGGATTCATTTTAATTTTCACTCGTGTATGTGTGTTTCGTAGTATTGTGGAGCTGGGCATTCGCTTATTTTCACACACACACGAGTGTGCGTCCGTGGGTGTGCGGCCGGCAGCGTGTGCCGCGGCAACAATACCGAGGTCAGCGCTCGAGAAGGGGTACAACAGCGAGTGAGGGGAGGTGCCGATATTTACTTTGTAACCGAATAATAATAATTCACCCAGACGAACAAAACAGTAATTTCCGTGGCGGCAAATCCAGATGAAGTGGTGCACTCTGATTGGCCTAATGCTATCGCTTATAATTCAAAAACTATGCGTCGGACGAGCTTCCGGTAAAGAAATTCTCGGTTGCATTTCAATCAGGTATCACGCTCGCTGGTCCGTGTCCCTCAATTTAGGGACACCCTGTATATCGTAACGCGGTTTTCCTAGAGACGATATTTCAAGAAAATTCGACGATGCAAAATCTAGTCGCCTACGGCGTAGGCATTGATCTGATCAACAACGGTAACTAACAATGAAGATAGTGCTGTTGGGCGCCATGCGAAGTACCATTGATTTTTATATAATTGAAACAAAGAAAACAAAATGAAATATATGATCAGATTCTACGATGGTTTGCACGGTTCATTCAGTATAGACAAGATAATGGTAAAGGGAAGGCACCGTATCTAATAAATAAGAGACAAGGAAGCAGGTAATAATGGAATAGTATTAAGTGTATTAACAAAATGCAAGGAACTTAAGTACAGTCATGAATTCAAGAAAACTAATTACATCTAGAGAAAAAGGTAAGAGTGAGAACTAACAAATTAGCAAGGCAGGTGCTGTGTGAGAAGCAAGAGATAGATAAGTGTGTGCTGGCGATACTATTAATCTGAGTAACAATCAGTGAGGTTTCCACTAATTGATTATTGGTAGGCTAGCATGTAACGCACAATCTAAGGTCACTTAAAGTTAACGTCGTAATTCATGTGAAAGCAATGTTACGTATCAAGATAATAGTACTATTAAAGTAAACAAAAGCAGTCAAGATAATTTGCAGGTAAAATAGTAATATATTATAAGCGGTATCGAAAAGTAAAAAATAGAACAAGTCAATCATGTAGTATCGGAATTGGAGCAAAATGTTACAGAAGCAAAGTAATCAAAGAAATAAGTAGGAAATAAATAAAAATTGCGATGTGTGCCGTTGTTCTGATTTTTGATCTTTAAGGTCGCTGATTATGTTGTTTGAATTTGTGGAAACGGTAGACAAATGATGTTCGTGGACACGCACGTGAATTAACAAAGAACAGTAAATGATCTATTCTCAAGTTACAGTTTACGTTTGTGTCATATACGGACAAAGAGAGGTTCGGAAAACGGCCAAGAGATCTCGTGTGACGAGATGAGTGCAGTCTCGTCCGAACGGGCGAGCGTGCGGTGTGTAAATTCCCCCCAAATAAAGGAGCGATTATTGTATAACGAACTCTGTGTTCTTATTTCGATATCTTACAATGGCGACGATGATTAAAAAAGAACAACGCGTGTGAGAAAAATAAATACGAAAAAAAATAACATGACTAAAAGTGTGGAAGATATCGATGATGCAATGAAGTCGGGAAAAACCTCCTGGATCTACGATCTAACGAGAAAAGTGATTGTAGACACGTGCGTGTATCTTAGGCTCGCAGTGCACGAAGAATTGAGCCTTGACGAATCACGTGCGATACTAGCGGAGTACGTAAAAACGGGCGCTATAGAGTCCACTAAAAAAAGGTAAATCGGAAAAAACAAAAAAAAGTGATTTGGGAAATTCGAGTAAGGAATTACTATTAAAAAGAATCGCGATGCCGGCGATTGGTAAATTAACTAAATTTAATCCAGAAAAACAATTCTGGGAAGATTATATTGAAGAACTGGAATTCTACTTAGATGCAAACGATATAACGGAGGAGTCGAAGAAACGATCTACGCTCCTGACAGCAATAGGTACAGCAAACTACGCCACAACAAAATCGCTCTGCTCGCCTGAGCTGCCTAAGAACGTCTCGTACAATAATATTTTGAAAAAATGTCAACAACTTTTTGTGAAGCGCGTAAACAAGTTGTTGGGAAGGACACGATTTCATAAAAGGAATCAGATGGATGACGAAACGCTGCAAGAATTTACGCGTGAAATTAGAAAATTAGCCTTGGATTGTAAGTTCGGGGGCGTTGCAGAAAAGTTGTCAATAGAGATAATGCTGCGCAATAGATTTGTAGCAGCAATAAAAAACGATGAATCACAAAGATATTTATGTGGACGGCACGAGGAAGCAGTAACTGACACGAACAAAGAAGGATTATCTTTAGAGAAAGCAATCGAAATTGCCTGTAATGCTGAGGCAGCAGAACAACAACAAAAGTGTAGAAAGGAACCCGAAACGATAGCGATTCACAACAGTGCAGAAAAGAATCGTACGGGAAAACAAAATAATCGCTACGAGGCGACAGGCCGAAAAGCATGCTATCGGTGCGGTTACACAAATCATATGGCAGATGAATGTTTTCAGAAAAATGAAACCGGCAGCTTTTGTAATAAAACCGGGCACATTAGCGAGCTTGCTTGAGTAAATAACGATCGCAAAAAAAACAAACTAAAAATACAGATAGAGCACAAAACTCAAAAACACACCAAGTAAAAGAAGAGTCAAACGAAGACTCGGACGATAGCGAGGATTTATTTGCGAATCCGGGTATACAAACGCCGCGGGAAGGAAAAAGCAACTACGATTACGTCGTGGAGATAAAATAAATGCGAAATCGGTAAAATTTGAATTCGATAACGGAGCGCATCTGACATTAATAAATAAAATGACCTACCAGGTACTGTGGCCTACACAACAACCAAAATAGATCGGGAAAACACAGAGACTCTATGGCCACGGAAAAAATCCACTCGATGTTATCGGAGCGACAAACGTCTCCGTAAAGCTAAAAAATATAAAAACAGTCCCACCATTAGTTGTAGTTAATGAAAACGGACAAAACCTAATCGGACGAAAGTAGTGTATATACCCCCCCCGCGACTCGCGGCGCACCCCCCGCGACTCACGGCGCACCTCCCCCCCCCCCGGTCATTTTCGGCGGCTATTTCCATAGGATTTGACACACACGCGCACACACACCCACACACACACACGCGCGCGCGCACACACACACACACACACACACACAAAATAATTCCTGTCGAGACTTGTTTGGCGCCGGAAAGCCGCATATAAATCAGATAGGGTAAGAATCCGCTAGATCTATTGAAAAATTCCATGAAATGACCCCTGAAGGAAGGTTTAAAATGGCGTTTTGAATGCTTTCAACAATTTTTTTATTTAACATCAATTACACTTAGTTTTCTTATTGTATTCTGAATTATCTTATTCTAAATTTTAACGAGTGAAATTATACATATTATTTTCAATATCCATATTAATTAAACATATCATTATTTCAAAATTGACTTATACCAATTTTTTTACAGTACCACTCATCGGATTATATTCAACAATGCGATCATGCAAGATCATGCAGTAGGCAGAAGTGTGTGGCGGGAACGTAATGCTACAGTCAAATTCCAATCAGATGTCCACAGGTTCAGTTTTCAATGTTTCGTTCTGCTTGGAGCAATCGATGACGATAAGGGGAGCTTGGTTTATAAATTCACGCCTCGATAGCAAAGGCTCAGCTTCTTTGTTATAGTAGCTCATTGAAACCGAACATACATATCATAGAGAATGGCGGGGGATGTGCAGGCTCGGACTTGTTCGCTATGAAGAGTCGTAAAACCCAAAACTGTGTGTACACATACCATCCGGTGAAGAGCGGGCAAGATGAGATTTTTCTTACACCAAACACTGTTCGCCACTCGCTTTTCGTTGACCGATTTTTCCCACCACATGGCCCACGCTGCTTAACGACTCATAAAACTCAAAAACTACATTAGGCGGCGGCGGGTTCGTGGAGAAGGGGGAGGGGGTGAGAACCTGTTCCAACACGCTTTTAGGCAAGATGCAGTTGCGGAACTGGGTGACTTCAAACTGGCAGATAAACCGCAAAAATTTAGGGATGGTGGGGGCGGGGACTGCGGACCCCAGCCGTCTTCAGCGTCATTTTTTACATGAATTTCATCATCTCTGCAGAGTCGGGAGGGCAATAAAACCCCAAAAATTTGGGGATGACGGGTCGGATAAAGGGGGGGCCCAGTCGTCTCTGACGTCATTTTTCCCTCCGAGATGCGCAGAACGCAGTGCGCACCGCATCTCTGACGTCATTTTACCCTCCGATATGCGCAGAACGCAGTGCGCACCGCATCTCTGACGTCATTTTACCCTCCGATATGCGCAGAACGCAGTGCGCACAGTTCCCAAATTCTTGCGATCTATCGGTCTACATACATATAAGCTCAATGCATCCGATGCAGACTCGTCAGTCTTACACGATACGTGCAAGTCAAAAAAGTTATACAAAGTTCAGCTTATATCAACGTCATGGCAGTCGAAGCGTATATGGGACTTGCGGAGCAGATGGAGAGGACGTACAATTTGCTGAGAGAGCAACCACCCGGAGAAGAGCATGACACCGTCATCAATCATTGGGCTGATATTGGAATTGCGAATATCCAAGTTCTGCGCAATATTTCCATGCAACGAGGAACAACCGTTGGTGCGAAAATACGGATCCAACATACGATCGCACTCCTGCAATCTTGGGTGACGAAGATCAAGCAGTTGCAGCAGCGCACAGTGGTGACGGGTGGAAATATCGGTACTCCTGCGGGTGTACAATGGGACGACGTGGATAGCGCTTTTGCCAGCCGAATCAGAACGGGGGTTGTCACAAATCTCGGTCATAAAAATTTGGACGCCTTTCTGGACGATGTGCAGCGCGTCGTCACCGAGAAGTTGGAGCTGATACTGTGCGAGGAGGGAAATGTAAAGGTTAACCTCATATTATCGTGCAAATTCGAAAATGCCAAGCACGAAGAGATCTCCACCGAAGTTAAGAGTTTCAACACCTCCAACGTGGCGATTCTCCTCCCATCGAGCGATATAAATGGTTGGTTTATACGTGCACGGGGTGATCTGCAGTCAAAGGTGGAAGATTTCGAGCAACGCGATTCCGGCTAGAGTATGATTGAGATCCTTAACGTCGCGGTAAATATCAATCGCTATCAGCCTCTCGCCGCCGGGGCTTCAACATTCGTCGACCTGCCCCAAGACATTCGACATAAAAAGGCTGTGATTAACGTGAGGAACGAGGACGAAAGATGCCTTCTCTGGTCCGTCACAGCAGCCCTCCACCCGGTCAACACCCACACCGATAGGACTAGCCGTTATCATCGATATATTTCCGAGTTGGACTGTACAGGTATCAATTTCCCTGCTACTCTACATGATGTGAAAAAGCTTGAGAGATTGAATAATTTGCGCATCAATGTATATGGTATAGAATCTCAAACTTTTTCGCATCATGCAAAATCAAATAAAAGCGTCATCGTGCCAATTTATTTGAGTAAAAATTTGCATAGCGTAAACATTGACGCGATCCATCTTCTAATGGTTGAGAGTAATCCGGAAGACGATATGACTGGTGAGTTTGCACCGAGATTCCACTTTGCTTGGATTAAAGATCTTTCCCGATTGGTGAGCAAACAATTGTCTGATCATAATGGCCAGCTGTTTTTATGTGACAGATGTTTGTGCCACTTCAGCGTGAAACACGCCTACGACAATCATCGGCAAGATTGTATCATGCTGAATAAAGTACGCATGGAATTTCCCAAGTGTAAAGATTTAGTATTTTCCAATTTTCAAAACAAAGGCACCGTTCCATTCGTCGTATACGCCGATCTCGAATGTATATTAATCCCTGAACCTATAGATGAATTTGAAACTCGTAAGACTTGTGAAATTCAAAAGCATATCCCGCACAGTGTAGCGTACTATGTACATTGCGCGTACGATGAGACTTTATCGGAGTTTCACGGTAAACGCGGTGTCGATTGCATAGATTGGTTTATGAAACAGCTTAAAGATTTATCAATTCAAGTAGAGTCACGCATCAAAAACATAATTCCGATGGAGTCTCTTAGCCAAGTGCAACGCGATCATCACATGCGCGCAAAAAATTGTTATATTTGTGAAAAACCGTTTACCCCTGAGAAGAAAAAGTGTTACGATCACTGTCACTTCACGGGTAAATATCGTGGTCCTGCTCATAATCGGTGTAATTTGAATTTCAGAGAGTCGCACACAATTCCAATAGTTTTCCACAATTTGTCCGGTTACGATTCTCATTTTTTAATAAAATCTCTCGCGTTAACTTTTCCCGGTAAAATTACACTGCTACCCATAAATAAGGAAAAATACATATCCTTCACGAAACGCGTCGATGGAACAATGATGCACTTGAGATTCATCGATTCGTTTAGATTTATGGCTAGCAGTATCGATAAACTTTCCAAATATTTGACCGATACCGATAAACACATAACACGCAAATTTTATAATAACCCGACTCAGTTCAGTTCGATGACCCGCAAAGGCGTTTTTCCCTATGAATACGTCGATTGTTGGGGGAAACTCGATGAACCGCGATCACCTGCAAAGAAGCATTTCTACTCGCACCTCTGCGATGCAAATATTTCAGACACCGATTACGAGCACGCGAAAACTGTTTGGAGGGAATTCCATTTAGAGTCATTGGGGGGCTACTCAGATTTATATTTAAAGACCGATGTTCTTTTGCTTGCCGATATTTTCGAAAATTTCCGCGCTAGCTGCTTCAAAACATACAATTTAGATCCGTTGCACTACTACACTGCACCGGGACTTGCTTTTGACGCGATGCTCAAGCATACTGCTAAATAATGCTAAGTAAGTTACTGCTAAGTAAATTTGCAACTTTTAGACAACCCTGAAATGGTATTATTTATTGAAAGAGCCATTCGAGGCGGCGTAGCGCAATGTTCTAATCGACACGCTCCGGCCAATAATAGATTCATGGGAACAGATTTTGATCCAAACAAAGCGGAATCGTATCTCATGTATTTTGACGTGAATAACCTGTACGGTGCAGCTATGAGCGTGCATTTACCAATCGGTTCGTTCGAGTGGGAGTATCAGCACATCGATATAACGAACCATCCGGACGATTTGCCGATCGGTTACTTTCTGGAGGAAGATTTGGACTACCCTGTAGAACTCCACGAGGATCACAAAGACTTACCTCTTTGTCCCGAACATTTTACTCCTCCAGGTAGTAAAAATGCCAAACTCGCGACCACCCTTCACCCCAAAACAAAGTATATATTGCACTATAGAAATTTGAAACAGTGTCTGAGTTTAGGATTGAAATTAACGAAAGTGCATAGAATTTTGAAGTTTGCGCAATCTCCATGGCTCGAGCCTTACATCACGCTCAATACAGACATGCGTAAGCAATCTAGGAATGAATTTGAGAAAAACTTTTACAAACTCATGAATAACGCTGTGTTCGGCAAGACTATAGAGAATGTGCGAAATCTTAAAGATGTTAAATTGGTTACAAAATGGGAGGGAAAAGGTGGTGCGAGAACGCTTATTGCCCGAGCAAACTTTCACAGCTGCACCGTATTTGACACTGATATGGTTATCATTGAAATGAATCGTGTCAAAGTTCACTTCGCCAAACCTATTTACGTCGGCGCATCAATTCTAGATCTGTCAAAAATCTTTCTCTACGACTTCCACTATAATTATATTAAAACCAACTTTTTGAATAAACAGGCTAAATTGATGTATACCGACACAGACAGCCTTAGTTATCAATTCAATGTGCCTAATACCTACGATATCATCAAACGTGATGTAGATACAATGTTTGACACCTCTGACTATCCGCCCGACAATGTGTATGGTATTTCCCTTAAAAACAAAAAACAACTAGGGCTAATAAAGGATGAAAATAATGGTAAAATTATGACAGAGTTTGTGGGACTGCGAGCAAAGCTGTACACATTTACTACGATGGGTAAGGATGGGGAAAAATATGACGGTGGCGTAAAAGTGAGTAAGCGTGCCAAGGGTGTAAGAAATTCATCGATAAATAGCATCACGTTTGATGATTATAAGCGCTGACTGACGGCTTACCGAGAGTTGACTCTTCCACAGTGTTTAATACGCAGCAAAAAACACGAAGTAAGCACGATCGTACAAAAAAAATTGTCACTGAGTTGGCAGGATGACAAGCGGCAATTGCTACCTGGACAGACTGACACCGTACCTTGGGGGTTTGTCCCAGCCCCCCAATAGCTATAGGATAAACTGTAGACATAGAATTGATGTAAATATTTGATGTTTGACACCTCGAACGATCCACCATCGGGCGGAAACGTTCCACGATCAATACGATAATTTAATGGATTTGAAGTTTCAAAATGCGAATTCATATACTCAACAATTGTTTATTTATTTATTATTGATATATCAAGCAATTATTCATATTTATTCGTTTACCACGAGAAAATTTTTCAGAAAATGAAAAAAATTTTCAGGAAACGAATACGAAACGGATGGTTCGTTATATCGATGTGCTAATACTCCCACTCGAACGAACTGATTGGTAAATGCACGCTCATAGCTGCACCGTACAGGTTATTCACGTCAAAATACATGAGATACGATTCCGCTTTGTTTGGATCAAAATCTGTTCCCATGAATCTATTATTGGCCCGAGCGTGTCGATTACAACATTACAACGATTACAGCAAATTTACATTAGTATGCTTGAGCATCGCGTCAAAAGCAAGTCCCGGTGCAGTGTAGTAGTGCAACGGATCTAAATTGTATGTTTTGAAGCAGCTAGCGCGGAAATTTTCGAAAATATCGGCAAGCAAAAGAACATCGGTCTTTAAATATAAATCTGAGTAGCCCCCCAATGACTCTAAATGGAATTCCCTCCAAACAGTTTTCGCGTGCTCGTAATCGGTGTCTGAAATATTTGCATCGCAGAGGTGCGAGTAGAAATGCTTCTTTGCAGGTGATCGCGGTTCATCGAGTTTCCCCCAACAATCGACGTATTCATAGGGAAAAACGCCTTTGCGGGTCATCGAACTGAACTGAGTCGGGTTATTATAAAATTTGCGTGTTATGTGTTTATCGGTATCGGTCAAATATTTGGAAAGTTTATCGATACTGCTAGCCATAAATCTAAACGAATCGATGAATCTCAAGTGCATCATTGTTCCATCGACGCGTTTCGTGAAGGATATGTATTTTTCCTTATTTATGGGTAGCAGTGTAATTTTACCGGGAAAAGTTAACGCGAGAGATTTTATTAAAAAATGAGAATCGTAACCGGACAAATTGTGGAAAACTATTGGAATTGTGTGCGACTCTCTGAAATTCAAATTACACCGATTATGAGCAGGACCACGATATTTACCCGTGAAGTGACAGTGATCGTAACACTTTTTCTTCTCAGGGGTAAACGGTTTTTCACAAATATAACAATTTTTTGCGCGCATGTGATGATCGCGTTGCACTTGGCTAAGAGACTCCATCGGAATTATGTTTTTGATGCGTGACTCTACTTGAATTGATAAATCTTTAAGCTGTTTCATAAACCAATCTATGCAATCGACACCGCGTTTACCGTGAAACTCCGATAAAGTCTCATCGTACGCGCAATGTACATAGTACGCTACACTGTGCGGGATATGCTTTTGAATTTCACAAGTCTTACGAGTTTCAAATTCATCTATAGGTTCAGGGATTAATATACATTCGAGATCGGCGTATACGACGAATGGAACGGTGCCTTTGTTTTGAAAATTGGAAAATACTAAATCTTTACACTTGGGAAATTCCATGCGTACTTTATTCAGCATGATACAATCTTGCCGATGATTGTCGTAGGCGTGTTTCACGCTGAAGTGGCACAAACATCTGTCACATAAAAACAGCTGGCCATTATGATCAGACAATTGTTTGCTCACCAATCGGGAAAGATCTTTAATCCAAGCAAAGTGGAATCTCGGTGCAAACTCACCAGTCATATCGTCTTCCGGATTACTCTCAACCATTAGAAGATGGATCGCGTCAATGTTTACGCTATGCAAATTTTTACTCAAATAAATTGGCACGATGACGCTTTTATTTGATTTTGCATGATGCGAAAAAGTTTGAGATTCTATACCATATACATTGATGCGCAAATTATTCAATCTCTCAAGCTTTTTCACATCATGTAGAGTAGCAGGGAAATTGATACCTGTACAGTCCAACTCGGAAATATATCGATGATAACGGCTAGTCCTATCGGTGTGGGTGTTGACCGGGTGGAGGGCTGCTGTGACGGACCAGAGAAGGCATCTTTCGTCCTCGTTCCTCACGTTAATCACAGCCTTTTTATGTCGAATGTCTTGGGGCAGGTCGACGAATGTTGAAGCCCCGGCGGCGAGAGGCTGATAGCGATTGATATTTACCGCGACGTTAAGGATCTCAATCATACTCTAGCCGGAATCGCGTTGCTCGAAGTCTTCCACCTTTGACTGCAGATCACCCCGTGCACGTATAAACCAACCATTTATATCGCTTGATGGGAGGAGAATCGCCACGTTGGAGGTGTTGAAACTCTTAACTTCGGTGGAGATCTCTTCGTGCTTGGCATTTTCGAATTTGCACGATAATATGAGGTTAACCTTTACATTTCCCTCCTCGCGCAGTATCAGCTCCAACTTCTCGGTGACGACGCGCTGCACATCGTCCAGCAAGGCGTCCAAATTTTTATGACGGAGATTTGTGACAACCCCCGTTCTGATTCGGCTGGCAAAAGCGCTATCCACGTCGTCCCATTGTACACCCGCAGGAGTACCGATATTTCCACCCGTCACCACTGTGCGCTGCTGCAACTGCTTGATCTTCGTCACCCAAGATTGCAGGAGTGCGATCGTATGTTGGATCCGTATTTTCGCACCAACGGTTGTTCCTCGTTGCATGGAAATATTGCGCAGAACTTGGATATTCGCAATTCCAATATCAGCCCAATGATTGATGACGGTGTCATGCTCTTCTCCGGGTGGTTGCTCTCTCAGCAAATTGTACGTCCTCTCCATCTGCTCCGCAAGTCCCATATACGCTTCGACTGCCATGACGTTGATATAAGCTGAACTTTGTATAACTTTTTTGACTTGCACGTATCGTGTAAGACTGACGAGTCTGCATCGGATGCATTGAGCTTATATGTATGTAGACCGATAGATCGCTAGAATTTGGGAACTGTGCGCACTGCGTTCTGCGCATATCGGAGGGTAAAATGACGTCAGAGATGCGGTGCGCACTGCGTTCTGCGCATATCGGAGAGTAAAATGACGTCAGAGATGCGGTGCACACTGCGTTCTGCGCATATTGGAGAGTAAAATGACGTCAGAGATGCGGTGCGCACTGCGTTCTGCGCATATCAGAGAGTAAAATGGCGTCAGAGATGCGGCGCGCGCTGCGTTCTGCGCATATCGGAGGGTAAAATGACGTCAGAGATGTGGTGCGCACTGCGTTTTGCGCATCTCGGAGGGAAAAATGACGTCAGAGACGACTGGGCCCACCCTTTATCCGACCCGCCATCCCTAAACTTTTGGGTTTTATGAGTCGTTAAGCAGCGTGAGCCATGTGTTGGAGAAAATCGGTCAACGATAAGCGAGTGGCGAACAGTGTTTGGTGTCAGAAAAATCTCATCTTGCCCGCTCTTCATCACCCTCCCGACTCTGCAGAGAAGATGAAATTTATGTAAAAAATGGCGTCAGAGGCGGCGGGGTCCGCAGTCCCCTTCCCACCATCCCTAAATTTTTGGGTTTTATGAGTCGTTAAGCAGCGTGAGCCATGTGGTGGGGAAAAATCGGTCAACGAAAAGCGAGTGGCGAACAGTGTTTGGTGTCAGAAAAATCTCATCTTGCCTGCTCTTCATCACCCTCCCGACTCTGCAGAGAAGATGAAATTCATGTAAAAAATGGCGTCAGAGGCGACGGGGTCCGCAGTCCCCCTCCCACCATCCCTAAATTTTTGGGTTTTATGAGTCGTTAAGCAGCGTGAGCCATGTGGTGGGAAAAATCGGTCAACGAAAAGCGAGTGGCGAACAGTGTTTGGTGTCAGAAAAATCTCATCGTGCCCGCTCTTCACCGGATGGTATGTGCACATGCAGTTTTGGGGTTTTACGACTCTTGATAGCGAGCAAGTCCGAGCCTGCACATCCCCAACCATATTAGCGTGGGGTATGCAATGTAAAGCTGTCGAGCTCTTGAGAAAATTTTCTCCTAGCTTATACCGCCTCCCCCGCGTCACTCTTTCGTCTCTATGTCACGTGATGCGTGCTCTACGAATGATTGGCCGGCTGGGTTTTGCTCGGTGGGGGGCGGGTGCGAGTCCTTTAGTATTTATTCAAACAGTGGTTTGAAAACTTGTCTAGTAATTTTGAAAAATCCTTCGTGTCAAAACAAACGTTTTTGATAAAGTGAGCTGTGAGAAAGAAAAAAATCGGTGTTCATTGGAAAAATCTCGAGACTTCAACGAGTTTATATTTTTTGTGAGTACTTTATAGAATACACATATATATTGTGACGGGTTTTGAGTCCGCACGAATAATATGGGTGGGGAAGACAATTAGAGACGGGGCGGATGTAATCGGTAAAACTTGATGTGTATATTTGTGACGGGGGTGTACAGGTGCTGCGATCGGGGGACTGAGTCGACTTAAACTACGGAAGGTACAAAAGGGTTGTAGACGTAAGCGGTGGCTGATCACGCCTCAGCCCTTAGCGTTGCTTAATACTAACTTATAGATACGCGCGCAGGGGGGGGGGGAGGAGTGTGGGAGGTGACGGGGAATGTGGAGTCGGAAGGGTTGATATGGCGAGGGGAGGGTGGTGTAGAGGGACGGGGAGTGTGTGGTAGACAGGGTTGGTATGGCGAGGGGAGGAGCAGATCGGCGATAGAAGGCAGGCTAACCTGGTGACGTCGACGTGTGTGTGTGGAGGTCTCGAGGTGCAGTGGAGGATAGCTGGGAGGTCGGTGTATGTGTGTGTGTGTGTGTCGGTGACCCTCTCTCTTTCTTTCTCTCTCCCTCTCTCGCTTTCGCTCTTAGGTTTTGGTTTACGCTGGTGTGGCTGCTGCTACGGCCGGGCTCGTACTGACTCTCGCGCTCGGCTCTGCCGAGCGTCGGGGGGCTTCGATGATGTTCGGGTCTTTCCCGACGGGACAGGGCTCACCCGTTCGGCTCTTCCCCGCGGGTTTGGGGTTTGTTGTGGCTTGCACTCTAGGTGCAACGTCACAATATGTATATGGTGCTTCGCCAATCCTCTTACGATACTGTGAATGTTGATTTGAATTCCGTAATGATTATCGCATTTGATTAGTATGTTAACAAAAGTTTTTTTCGATTTGTTTTAACTTTTCTGTATTCCGTATCATCGTATCCATAAAAATTCTGGAAAAATTTTAGAATCATATCGAAAAAATATAAACGGACTGAAAAGGGGGCCATCAGACTCCCCACCCCATTCACCACCACGATCGCCGACATATAAGCGGGTGTGCAGAGGGGCGTCTTATTATGAGGAGGATGATGAGGATGAATTGACTGATAGTGATGCTGATAGGCTAATTATCCACCCCGAGCGATGTGTTGACGATAGTGTTGGTGATGATCATCGTGAGGTTGAACATAATTTGGCTCGCGAGCATCATCTCGAATCATCATCATCATCGAGTGATGTGGAGGATGAGGAGGAGGAGGAGAGAGAGGAGGAGAGAGAGGAGGAGGAGGAGGAGGAAGCAGAGGTGGAGGGTGTTTGGAATGGTGGTGATGATAATGACGCACGCTTTCAATTCGGTTTACTTCTGGATCAGATTGATGAAATCCGTGAAATCCTGGGAGACATAGATAGGGCTAACGATGATGGTTATTTTTCGGACGAGGATGAGTGAGTAGCACTACATTAAAATAAAAATTCTAGTATCTTCCACCCCTTCTCCGTATCACTCATTTTGAATAGGTGGAAACTTTTTTGAATTGGAGATTTATCATGCATATAAATGATGAGTGCAGCAGCATCAACTTTTCTATTTCGGCTTGCTCTTTTTACAGATTTTTCATTGCGAATCAATTTTGGAAAGAAAAAAATGTCATCTCATTCGAGTGATGATAACGACGAGTGGTCGACCATTGATTGGGGCGAGGATGAGGAGGCTGAGGAAGAGATAATTATAGGCTTTTCCGAAGCAACACGCGAGTTCTCGTTGGAGGAGCTTCGGGATCTCGTTGAGGATGCGCGAGCTGCTCGAGTAAGACCAAACAGCCAATATTATATAAATTACGGTGATACATGTATGCTAATAATTGTAGAAAAATGGGCGAATGAAACTATTGTAATAATTATAGATGTTGAAAATAGCGATGATGATGATAATGTTAGCGAACAGGATAGCGATAATGATTTTATGGATTATTTCGAGGAATAAACCACGCTAAATTCATAATTATTGATTATATATTTTTCACAAGTAAAAATTCATAACATTTACATTTTGTATGAGGAGAATGGGTAAAAGTTATAAAGATATATATTTGTAATGTATCCTATTTCTAGATTATAATTTTATTGAATAGTAAATTTTTTTAATTCCATGTACAAGCTATGATATAATTGAGATTAATTCTATCGAATATTCTACATATAAACGCGAATATAATTGTATATATCGTAATAAATTCTATTGTTATTTTGGTAAATATTGTCCATATTATCTCTACACGCGATTGCAAGCTAAACAGTCTTTAATTGGAGGATTCGGTTCATCCACGATATCGCCATCGGGTCCTGGTGTGTAATGTATGCTACATCTGCGGAACCTTGCGACCGCGTGGTCCATTTTCATATTCTCTGGTAGTTTACCCCACGCATCATTGATGGAGTTTGATGCGAACGTGCAGATAAATTCTTTTGGTAAAAAAGCTATATCCTCGGACATCATTCCCCTTAAACCGTCCAATTCTTTGTACAGACGGAAGGATTTCTCGAGGGAGCTGGTACACTCCTTCGAAAACCCAGTCCTTAGTCGCTGCACATTTTCAAAGGCACAATTGTATGCCGGGATGTATTCAGAGTTATCATCATACCAAATTGAGCCTGGCGCTGCTGCTTGCTGGAGATTATTCGCTGGAAAGTATCCATGGTTCGCGTCGTGCCACGATGCCGCTTCCATGTACCTCAATTTTTCCAGTGCAGGGGGTATGATATGCAAATCTTCCATATTGATAACCCTCGTTGTAGCAGCGACGATCTCCGTCAACCATGCTTTCTTCTCCGCCCCTTTGACGTATACGTAACACGCATTTTGAACCAATTTTCTCACAATCTTCGTCACATCCTCGTGAGATTTGTCGCCTGCGTTCCATGATATTCCATGGTGATTGTGCGTCAACCATACATTGGTAGCTCTACATTCAAGTGGTAGGCTTGCTAAATCATAGGGCGGCTTGAAAGTGATGTAATCCAGACCCGACCCGTTTACATTCACGACTGCGACTTCCTTGGGTACAAACTTCATGTTATAACCGATAAAACATTGCACGTCTAGGATCATCGCCATGTTGAGGAGTGGGAATGTTGCGCTCGATTATATACTGACGGATTGTATGTGGAAGACTGACTATTCCATCTCCAGCACACCCGCTTTTACCCCCTCGTGGATGAATTTTGTGGAAGTAGAGGGGGATCGCATAGTTCATTTAAGGCGCATAACTGCATGAAAATTCGAACTTGTTGAATTCTCTACCAAGGTATTTCATTTGCAGACGATTTTCTCCGGCCATGCTACACATTTCAGTCAGCTGACTGGAATCTTCTTGTAGAACTCTTGCGATTCTCGGTGGTAAGAAGACGTTGTATTTTCCATCGATTGTCGCCAGAACACGTACCCCGAATTTTGTTTTGACCAGTCGTAACCCGATGACGTCATACACTCCCCCAATTTCGAGTTCCGACATCTTCTTGGTTGGCAGATTCTCCAGGCGGCTGACGCGGTTAACTTTTGCTAGATCCATCGCGTTTCGAGGTCATTTCACGAGCGAGAACAGTTCACAATGAGAATACGATGAGAACAGAGTGACGATCACGATAGACGTACGCTTTATATACCACCCACCCCCACTACAATTTTTCCATTGGACAAGTTTCGACACGCATATTGTGCGAGGAATTTTTATGGGGACCACTCCCCCACTATCCCAGATTGGTTTAAGTGCATTGTCGGCACTATCTCAAAGAGCAATTTTCTGGAATTTTTTCAATAGATCTAGCAAGTTTTTACCCTATCTGATTTATGTGCGGCTTTCCGACGCCAAACAAGTCTCGACAGGAATTATTTTGTGTGTCTGTGTGTGTGTGTGTGTGTGTGTGTGTGTGTGTGTGTGTGTGTGGGTGGGTGGGTGTGTGTGTCAGATCCTATGGAAATAGCCGCCGAAAATGGCCGGGGGGGGGGGGCTGGGAGAGCGTGCGCCGTGAGTCGGGGGGGGGGGGGGGCTAGGGGGGACCTAGGGGGGAGCTAGGGGGGTTGGTGGTCCAGAACTCTCATATACGAGTATACACTACTGACGAAATTGGTTCGAAGCCCTAGGAATCGGCATAACGGGAATTAATAACGTACATTAACAAAAACAAAAAACGGGAGAAGAGTAAAATACCGTAAGAGCAAATTACTCAGACACTTCAATGACAGACTACCAATTTTTCTATTGGCAGATGCTACACTGATGGAACCGGCGCTGTACTGGCTCATCAAATGGAAGATGGAAAAGAAAAATCAGTCGCTTTCTCATCGAAAACATTGAATAAAACCCAACGCCAGTATGCACAATTAGACCGCAAAGCTCTCGCACTCGTTCAAGCCGTTAAACATTTCCATCAATACATATCGGGGCGACGATTCACACGAATTACGGACCACAAACCACTGCTCGGTATATTCGACAACAGAAGAAAGAACCCAGACATATTATCACCAAAAATGAACCGATATTAAATCACGCTTTCGGCTTACGCGTACGAATTAATCTATTGGCTGGCGAAAACTCACAGTAACGCGGATTTCCTTGCAAGGTTTCCAATGAAAGAAGAAGCAACAGAAGATGAGAAAGTTGGTGATATCCTGATGCTAGAGGGAGTAACGCGAAATCCCATCAGAATAAGCGAAATAGCTAACGAAACGAATAAAAATGAGAGACTGCGACAAGTGAAAACATGTCATCAGATAGAATGGTGCAATAAAATCGAAAAATAATTTTCAGTATTCTGGCAAAAAAGAAACGAAATGTCGATCATCGATGACTGTTTAATCTGGGGAACACGCGCAGTGGTACGACCGGTTTTCCAACCAAAAATTCTTAACTATTTGCACGCAAATTATCCAGGCATCGTAGCGACAAAAGCATGTGCTCGGTCTTACGTATGGTGGCCCGGTATAAATAACGACATAGAGTTGAAAATAAAAAATTGTGATTAGTGTCAGGAAGTACGAAACAATCCACCAAGAGCACTAATTCAAAAGTGGGAAACTCCGGAGGAACCTTGGACACGACTGTACGTCGACTTTGCGGGACCTTTCCAAGGGCAAACATGTCTTATAGTCGTTGATGCTTTTACAAAGTGGACGGAAGTGCGACGCGTTCCATCGACAACGTCGAGTAACGTTATCCGAGAACTCAGAAAATTATTTGCAACCTTTGGAGTTCCGAAGATGATAGTTTCGGATAACGACACATCTTTGCGATCTAAAGAGATGGAAACTTTCTATGAGAAAAACGGCATAAAATTCGAATTTGTCGCTCCATACCACCCTTCATCGAATGGTCAAGCAGAGAGAGTTGTTCAATAAACAAAAAAGTAACTAAAAACTTTAAAAGAAAGGGACCGGGAGACAAAAATTAGTCGATACCTTCTTAAGCAACACTCGACGCCAGCCGCCGCGACGGTTCTGCCACTCGCAGAGCTAATGATCAGACGAAAAATACGCTTACCACTGGACAAAATATTACCAAGAGGGATTAACTCAAAGCCACGTGAGAACGAAACGCCAAAGGGGGCTCGAGAATTACAATGGCATGACAAAGTGCAAATGAAGACACACAAATCAAGAGGACCCAAATGGATGAAAGCCACGGTATTACGGAAAACAGGACCATGATCATACGAAATTCAAGAAGATACAACCGGAATAAATCATAAAATGCACATCGACGAGCTACGAAAAATTCAAAACTAAAGAAATAATAATAATATTATTAATAATAAGAAAAAGAAGAAGAAGAAGAAGAATAAATAAATAAATAAATATAAATGTCAAACTAAAAATAATACAGAAATTGAGATTGCGACAACCAGAGGGGAGGGGTGTCATATACGGATGAAGAGAGATTCGGAAAACGGCCAAGAGATCTCGTGTTACGAGAAGAGGGCAGTCTCGTCCGAACGGGCGAGCGTGCGGTGTGTAAATTCCCCCCAAATAAAGGAGCGGTTATTGTATAACGAACTCTGCGTTCTTATTTCAATATCTTACAGTTTGGTTGAATGTATAGTCAATTGATGTGATCGAAAATGAGTGGAGCTGCACAGAAATGTATTATTTGCTGTGAGGTATGAGGTGGTCACCTAATGGCTGTAGGCCGTTCATACGAGGCCGGCACGCCGCGAGGAGAGAATATGTTTTTAGATGAGTATGTTCCTAAATTTAAGCAGATTGTGCTCCGATGGTACAATCGCTACTTGACTACCGTGTACTTGTTTTCCCAAAGTACCCCAAAAACAACATCAATAATTATGTCACTGATCAAAAAATCCGGGAGACCATGATTTTTAAAAAAAATAACCCTGAAATTATGATTTTAAAAGCTGACAAAGGTAATACGTCGGTTGCTATGTATAGAGACACGTATAATAAAAAAATGAGACAGCAGCTTTCTGACACCAGTACTTATAGAATTACTAGATATGATTTGTGTAACTCCCTACAAACTAGGGTGAATAAGCTCACTTTTAATTGGTTTACCTCTAAACTTATAACCAAAAATCTACATAGAAGCATTTCTACGTACAATAGTGTCCCTCCACGCGCATATGGGCTTCCAAAAATTCACAAAGAGGATGTCCCTTTAAGAATAATAGTCTCATTTGTCAATAGCCCGACCTATACCTTAGCCAAAACAATCAATTCATGGCTCACCACCAATATCACACCTCCCATCTCGAGAGTTAAGGATAGTTTTTTATTAGTTGATAAAATTAAAACATTGATTATCCCGGACAATTACACGTTAATATCTTTAGATGTAATTTCACTCTTTACCAACGTTCCTACAGATCTCGCATTGCGTGCAATAAACAACCGGTGAGCTTCTTTGGAAAATAAGATCCCAATTCCCCTTAGTGAACTTGAAAAAGCCTTAAAAATATGTTTTGACTCCGCAATATTTAAATTTAATAACGATACTTATGCACAACAGTTTGGTTTGCCTATGGGATCACCTCTCTCCCCAATCCTGTCAGACCTCGTCATGGAAGACTTGGAAACGTCTTGCATTAACGATCTTGGTTTTTATTTACCGTTCTATTTTCGATACGTGGATGATATTCTTACTGCCGTTCCAAATGAAAAAATACATCACACTCTTAATATTTTTAACCGGTACCATCCTAGATTACAATTTACTATCGAAACAGAAGAAAATAACGCCATCAGTTTCTTAGACGTATTGTTGATACACAACAATAATAATATCAAGACAGATTGGTTTCACAAAAAAACCTGGTCACAAAGATACCTGAATTTTAACTCTCACCATCCTTTGTCCTTCGAAATAGGCACCATCTTTAACCTAGTTGACAAAGCTATCAAACTAGCTAGTACAGAGTTCCAGGAAAAAAACCTGTCGCTCATATAAAATGTACTAAGATGGAATGATTACCCTCATGGCCTATTACACCAACAAATTAATAAGAGACGCACCTACATCAACAACATACCTGACAATAATATTGACTCTGCTCCCGCTGAAGATAGCAATAGACCCGCTACTACATATATCCCCATCCCATATGTATCCGGCCTCTTTGAGTCACTTAACCGCTTATTCGCCAAATATAATGTCAAGTTTGTTGGAAAAAATTCAAAAGATTTACAACTAGTTTTTGATACAGGCAAAGACAAGATCCCCATGGGCAAACGATCTAATGTCGTGTATAAAATACCATGCAATGACTGCAATCAAGTCTACATAGGTCAAACTGGTCGACATCTCAACACTAGAATTAGGGAACACCAACGCAACATACATGAGATTGAAGAACGTCACACAGCTCTAACGAAACATAGTATCGATAAACAACACACTTTTAATTACGACAACACAAACATCCTTTGTGAAGAACACAATTATTATAGAAGAATGTTATTAGAAATGTGCAACATTGTAGGTCATACCAATTCTGTTAATCTTAGACAAGATGTTGAACATTTAAGTAATATTTACAAACCTCTAATCTCCGCCCACACAACAAATATTGTTTAACCTTAACTACATACAAACAAATTTTTTGGCCCCATTATACAGTCCTTTCTACATAACTTTTCTTACAAAATATTTATCGTTTTTCTGTATAATTGTTTATAATAGGTTCACCTTCACTCTGGATTACATTGTTCTCTCCCATCAGTCGTTATTCACCTGTTGACTCAATTGGTTCAACCAACAATATTTCGTTAGACATGTAGAACTTAATTATAAAGAGCCTACCTTCACTTCATTGACACCTGTGAATTAAATTCATTGCTAAAAAGACCTTCTTTAATAACCTTTTAACACAATGACATACTGACTATGAAGAAACGTAGTTCTTTAATCTTTTTAATTAATGACTACCAACTATTAACTCCCACATATAAAATAACTTGAAGATTGACATTGTCTACCGTCACTCAAAAGAACACTGTTTCCACCAATTGTAATTGTGAATTCGACTACATCTTAGTCCACTTACTTAATTCAAAAGGTAAATAACACTCAAAAACATCCTTATTTCAATTAATCATAAGGTTCTTACTATCAACAACATATAATAGCTCTAAGAGTATTACATCTACAATATTTAAGTCTGATTACTTCTAGTACTATTATTTATTTTACAAAAATATTTTTGTTATTTTTGACAGTTTAAAAAAATAAATCGTTCTGAGGAGGGCCCATATCCGGGTCGAAACGTTAACTAAAAATACGTTTTCTTAATTGACCGATCACCAAGACTCTATAATAGATAGAGTTCAAATTACTCTATGTGGGGTAAAGTTTGTTTCCATAACGTGACATAAGAGATACAAATTTCGAGTTGTTAAATTCCGTTTCTCTGTCGACGTGTGAATTTTTTGGTACCCGTCCTTGGACGAGCACAGATTCCATTGCCTTTGTAAGATCATCTCCAGACTTAACATCTATTGTTATAGCTCAGGCGTACTTTACAAAGGTATCAATAACTGTAAGAATGTACGTGTAGCCTTTGTTTTGTCCTGCGTATGGCATCATATCAACAAGATCCGCCTGCCAGGACTCGTCGATGCCGTAAACGACGACACGTCGACGCAGGTAATTCCGGCGTGCAGGCTTATGCAGTTCCGTCACCAGTGTTTGCTTTTCTCGTTCATATTCCAAAGCTCTTAGTCTGGTGCCCAATTGAGAAATGATTTCAGCGTTTCCAATCGATAGGTCTCTGCCTGTTTTAAAGTCTGTATAGAAGGTATCCAAGGCTTTTTCCGTGGTAAGCTCCAATGCTTGGATCATTTGATCGAGGTTGTCGATTTGTTTTTGCAACTCGCTGAATTTTCGTCTTAAGATTTTTGAAGTTACAGCATTGTTCGGCTCTGCGGGATCTGCGACGTTGCACAGTCTCTTGTTCTGTATATCGTATGCCCGTCCGCTATTATATGGAATCCAACACCCGGAAAACCGAGAGTGCTCGCAGCCGTTTTTTTATCTAGATGCCGTCCAAACACGTCGACGCTCATTTCGGTAATCAATGCAAAAACGATGGGAGCTGCTTAATAGATGATTCCTGCTTGGCGTAGTTCTTCGATAATGGAGATTAATTCGTTATCGTGACTCGGATTTCCCACTGCCTGAGATGCCGGGAGTAGACGAAGACGCTCCACTAACTCGTTTGGATCATCCCAGGAAACGTATACCGTTTCAACACCCTGTCGAGTGATCATAACTTGCGGAAGTAGACTTTTACCCTCTCGCCGAGGTGATAGGGTAAAAGTCTATACATCCATTCGGCAATGACATTTTTGAATTTGTAACTGTTATCCTTTTGAACAGCCCCATCAGATGAGTGATTTTTCTTCATGCGCGTTTCTTGCAAGGATTATGTTTTTGAAATTTTCCCGATCTCCGGCGCTCACATAAGAACCGTCTGGCTTCTTTTTCAACAAAATTTCCAACAAACCCTTTGTTTTCGGGTGAGGCGTATTGACAATACGGATGTAGTCACTCTCAAAAGATATCAAAAATCACCAATCATTGGTCCGTTTGAGAGGTTGAGTACACCGTACACGTTATCCGAATCACATTTCGTCTTCGCATCTCTTATCAGTGCAAAATACTCATCCTTGATTTCCTCGACCGGGGTTTGTACGATTGTTTTATCTTCTACTGAAGCAAAGGAATCGTCCATTTCCGAGACAATTACATTTTTCGTTCCGTTTTTCATCTGCTTTATTTCTTCTTTAATTTATTTCACCTCTTGTTTTACAGGTTCAGTATCTTTTGTAACATTCACCAGTTCTTGCAGTGGAGTCACTACTGGTTTGAAAACGTCACTTAATTTCTGAGCCGTAGATTCCAATCTGTGCTTTCGACTCATCGCAGCACTTGCTTGAGTTATCTGATGTAGGACATTTTTTCGCTTGGATATTTTAGACCGCTGCATGTTGACGCACCTGAGCCTGCAACGCTACAGCATCTCTCGCTTGAAGACGTTAGATTTTATGTTGCTTCAACGCTAAGAAAAGAATTGAATCCGTTCCAGTATCGTCCTTCGTTGAGCTCACTGTCTTTGTCGATCTCCAGAAACCCGTACTTCTCACCGTTCCAGCATACAAAGCACACACTTCCAAACTCTGTGTAAGACATATCGATGTTTACATGGTCGTTGTATACGTGTCTCATGTTTATGTCGTCTTGTTTGAATAACACGAGTAAGTTTACGTTGTCGCGCACAAGATGTTTGGAAATACGCGCGTACGTCTGACAGAAATAGATCTAATCAACGTCGGGATGTCTATACATGCAAAAGTAGGCTCTAAAATTATCCTCCTTCTCGCATGCTACATCGTCAAACAAGATTATTGAGTTGGGTCATGCTTCTTCCGGTGAAATCACTTGCTCACGCTCGGAAAATGCAGAATACTCCATTTCCTCAACATTGTCCAACAACTGCTTCAACAGTTGATATTTCGTTTGGTTGAGAGATTTTGAGTAGATATATATATTTCGAAATCAAAGTCCGTCGGGACGGCTAATAAGTGTGAGCGTCGAATTAGTTTCACCACAATTCGACGCTCCACAGACTATTAGACGTACACTGTTCGGGAGTAATTCAGCGTACCGTTTGTGCGTTTTGACATGCTGCTCTGAAAGTTCGTCAAAATTAATTACGGGAAGCTTATAAGGTTGTTTCTCAAACCGCGTCTCGGACATGACTGATTGAATTTGCTATGAATATCCCGTTTTGAAGCCCTTTCCTTCAGTAGACGCACGAACATGATCGTGTACAGAGGTCAAAGAAGCAGCAGACGGCAACATTGTGGCAAGGGTCCGGTGAATAAAATGATCAACAGCCTACCAATTGAATTGCATGTACCTGGTGATCAGTACTGTGGGCCTGGTACAAAATTGACGAAGAGACTCGCGCGGGATGATCCGGGAATCAATCTTCTCGACGCAGCTTGCAAGGACCACGACATCGCTTACTCGCAGAATCGTAAAAAATCTTCAAGTTAAAAACGAAGGTGATAGGGTGTTGGCTGAGAAAGCTTGGAAACGGGTTTTCGCAATGGACCCAAATTTGGGTGAGAAGGCAGCCGTTCGGGCAAAAGCTAATACAATGAACGTAAAATCAAAACTCGGAATGGGAATTCGAAAGTCAAAAAATGTGACCTTGAGAAAAATTATAAATGCTGCAAAACTTTCTATGGTTACAAGCAACGATGCAAAATTAGCTATCGAATCAGCGCTGAAGGGAGCTGACAACGCCGTTAAAAAAAGCGGGTGGTCAATGTAGAGTGCGAAAACCTCGCGTTTCACCAGTACCTTCAAAAGTCGGTAGTTTTCGACCGTTTCTGATTCCTATTTTCTCTGGACTCAGTGTTACAGGCGTGTCAGCTGGTGGTGCGGCCGGTACGGCAAAAGCTGTGAACGAAGCAAGTGCTGCTAAACAAGAACTGGAAGAGAGCAAACGACACAACAAAACTATGGAAGCTATCACGTTGGGCAAAGAGCTTCATATGAAATCGTATAAAACAGGTCTTGATCTTCATCTTTTAAAAAACTAGATGCGATAATACCACGTCGCGCGTTAACTGATTGTGACTTGTTGAAATATGCAAAAATCTTCACGGTTCCTCATTTCCGTGGTGTTTTCATGCCAAACGAAATGCCCAAAAACGGTCCACGAGAAAAATCGAGTCAGCTATAATCAACTTTGACGACAAAGACGGTCCGGGAACACACTGGGTTGCATACAAGCAACGCGACAATGATATTGATTACTTTGACAGTTTCGGCAACCTTCAACCACCCTTATTCCTCATAAAATATCTTGGCGTTGGTAATGTTAAATACAATCATGAAAGGTACCAGGATTATGATACATTCGAATGCGAATACTTGTGTCTGAAATTTCTGAGTGGTGAGCTATATGAACAAGGTGCATGACTCATCAAAGTCAGCCCGGCACTCGCAGTCATGGATAATTCGTTGACGTTAACGATTTCGGGAACCTCTTCGATTTTCGAAGTACAATATTTCTCACCGATCGAATTTGATTGCGATGAAAGTTATGCTCTTGGCTTGGTAGAATTGTTAACCAAACGTTAATGTTGGTCACAATAAAATTTACGTAGCTGATAAAGTGTTCACCATACCTACCGGCAGCTAGGAGATCGAGGACATAGAGAAATATCTCCAAAACATGTTGAGAAATACAGATATTAGGCTCGGCAACAAATCCAACAATAATACATTACGCAGCGAAATCACATGCATCCATTCGATCAACTTTGAGTCGAACGATTCCAGTGCTCAACTTTCGGGATTCACGCCACGTGTATTGGGGGTTGATAAAACTCACAAATCAGACGTGCCTGTAACCATACTCAAGATCCACACGTAGCGAGTTAAGTGCAGCATTACAACGGTCGTCTACGTCAATGGACGTAAAGTACACACTATTCACGAGTTTTTCCCGACTGTCTCACCAGGATATAAGTTCGTAGAAGTACCGTCGCACGTCATTCATCATCCGATCACCATTAGGACCATATATCACGTTCAGCTCCGATAAGTGGATCAAGACAGAGACCTGGTTAATGTTCGTAAAGAAGTTATTACTGTGAGACTACATATCATATCGCAATAAACGATGGGAATTTTATATAACAGACTGTCAAAGAGTAGGTATATCAGTAAGTCGGTATGCCCCGATCAGGTCAGTCATTAATCGATTCTCGAACCGTTAACACCTCGAAAAGTGGAGTTCCTGATAGCTCCGGGTCTGAAACTGACAGCTTTCGAAGAGGAATTTCCGACAACTAAAAATCCGATTTTGCTGTTTTATCATCTGCTACGTACCATGGAGGAAGAAATCTTGAACATTTAAACACCAGTCGTCTTCGACAAATCCGTTGCGCATTACGAGCGATGAAATTCGAATTACCGTTCAGCATCAAGATTCATGCATATTAACCAACAAAATTTCGGCACATATCCATGAACGACTCCTTCAAACCTGATGGTACAGACACTGTGAACACACAGCTCGTAAACAACGCCATCTGTCATTTGTTCGAAGAAATTCGCTATGAAATTAATGCAGTTGAGATTGAAAGAAGCAAGAACGTTGGCCTGACAAGTCTCATGAAGGGTTACACTTCCCTGCACCCTGGTCAGACTTGGCTGATGGAGAACGCTGGATTGCTTGATGTAAAAGAAAACAAATAATTAACCGATGTCGAGGGTAATTTTGACGTATAGATACCGCTCAGCATGAGTATGGATTTCGCTGTAAACTACCGCAAGATCGTTGTCAACGCTAAACATGAGTTAATTTTGACGAAATCAAAAACTGACGTCAACGCAATCATGCAGACTCAAGAGAAGGAATTCAAAATCATGATCAATGCAGCGGAATGGCTAATACCGTATTCGAAACTCGGGGATCAGAAAAAAGTTGACCTACTAAATTTCAATTAAAAAGATCTGCCTATTTCGATGTGCTTCCGCAGTTGGGAATTGTACACGTTTGGACTGTGAAAACCTCCACTCAGCTTGAAAAACCTTGATACGTCATTTTGGGTTTCCAAACAAGTCGAAAGAACAAGACCGGCAAGAACGCAAGTCATTTCGATTATTGCAGTATCACGGACGTCAAGCTATTCCTAAACTTTCAATCTTATCCGTACATTAACCTGAACCTCAACATGCGTCATAATCTGTCCGCGCTCCTGTACGAGATGTACGCAAATTTCCAAGCTACCTACTACGACAAGATCCCCGAGCCGTTGTTGACAAAGAGTGAATTCCTTCGAGACGTCCCCATATGCGTTATCGACTAATCAAAACGAAACGAATCTTTGAAGTACGGACCTGTCGACATCGGTCTTGAATTTGAAGCTAAAGCCAACTTATCCGCTGAAACATCGTCGTATTGCTTGATTGTTCACGATGGTATTGTTGGATACAACTCACTCAGTGGTAGAGTGAAAGAGTTGGTATAAAAGATGACCCGTTCCTATCATCTCGCACAATTTAAAGATGGAGCTCATCGTTGGCATACAAGCCTTACAACAATAGTTACGATACTGTTGAATAAAATTGCTGTACTATCGTTGTGAAGTGATTTTCAACTGTAGGGTGAGAATTGTACTCAATAAAACTGTTTTTTAAAGGATATTCATGAATTAATTTTACATCTTCATCTTAGCTCTTGAGAGAAAATTTTTTTCAATACGAAGCTGATGTAGCATTCAAAAAGTTTAATGCAGGAGTATATGCTTTAATGTACGTTAGCGAAAATCTTTTCAAGCAGGTTTTTTCGAAAGAAAGTTTTGAATTTTGAATAACCCTAAAACCCAATAACCCAACAATCAAATTTGACAAACCTATGTTTCACGGTGCTCTGAGGACGTGAATAATATAATTTTACACAAGGCGAATGGCGAAGGATTCCACATTCCACCACTAGATGGCGAATACAAACGTGCAATTAAAATTAACTCTTGAATACTTATAACTAGAGCTATTGTCGCACAGAACTTTGTCGTTTTTTCAGTGTTTTCCATCTGAGTGGAAAAATGAGAGATCATTAAGAACAAAAAGTAAAAAAAAAGAGACAAAACAAAAAAGAAACTAGTTTTTTCTGACATCCACATAGTCAGTTCTGGGTCACGTCGAGAGGGAGAAGAAGTGCCATATTTCATTTTTTATTTAGGACTTTGAAAATAATAGTCGATATCTTGGATCTACAATCTTGAATGTTACTAATCCGATGTCAGATTCGTGATCAGCGACTCCAAAAACCCCTCAAACATCAAATTTGGCATAAATCAGATGATTCAAAACAATGTTGGTCGCCATCTTGGATCCGCCATCTCCAATTTCGCAAATCTAACCTCAGACTCATAATCAGCGGCTCCAAAAACCCCGGTATATCAAATTTGGTATAGGTTGGTTGTTTTTAAAAATTTCGTCTGCTATCCTAGATCCGCCATCTTCAATTTTGTAAATCCAACCTCAGATTCGTAACCAGTGACCGCAAAAATACCTTGAACCATTTTGACTTTGATGACTGGTTTTTTTTCAAACGTGTCCTTCAAAGGGTTAACTAGTTTTAGAAGAAATTTGTTAAAAAATCTCACAATGCAAATGGATGAAGTAGATTGTCTGGGTGGCTAAGCTGCTCACCTTATGCCTTGTCAGTGCCGAATATTTTAACCAATTTTCCATGTCCCTATACGGCCACACATTCTCTACAACTGTAAGTAAAATTTTGAATGCGAATTAAGTCAGATGTACTTACAGTACTGATAAAGTATTTAGGACATGCACAGATATATCGTGAAAAACATTTCTCGGTGAAGAATATATGTCAGCTAAAAAACAATGTATAATCTTGATGAACACATTATTTGACTTCTTTCCGATGGTACATATTGTATACCATTTGTATTTCTGTATTATAATTTTGATTGTAACTATGACCTAATTACCATTGCCTGTTTGAGTTGAAAACTATTACGTCATTTTTATCTTACTAATTTGTATTTCATATTCACTTGAAGCGGACATTTTCATTTCTGGACTACAAACGGACCAGGATTTCTGCTTTTTGCTTTTTTTTTTAAAAAGTCAGTTGTACTTTATTCATCAATGAATGAACTATTTGAAAATCCCAACTATTGATTGTATTTATATGAAGTGATATAGAATACACATGATTGTAAATCAGATTGACCTAAAAAATTAGTAAAACTGACTACATCACTTGTATTCTCAGCCCATGATTTATTTAAATACGTTCAATCAGAGATTTGAAGGCTTTCTCCTCCTGCGTAGTCGTATTTTGAAATATCGATCCGTCTATCGATATGTAGAGCTTTCGCGGATAGCTGCTTCGCACTACGCATGAGAGGGAAAAAGGTACCCCTCACGGTACTGTGGTATCGATATTGAAAAGGTACAGATCCTTCTCCGATTCCTTGCTATGCTAGTATTCTCTGTGCCAACTATTTATACGGTGGTGCAGCTCGGATTTGCTTTCTAACATCCTCCTACTAAGGCGTTCTGGTAGAGATGGTTCTTATCCCGGGTCCCTATGCCGAGTGCACCAGGCTGACGTAATCCACCACTTACAAACTCTGAACATGTTCTCACGCTACATCCCTTCGATAAAACGTGTGCATCGGGCAAGCACGCCCGTGGTTGATGGTTAATTGAATGGTAGGCTGGTTTATGGTTGGTTCAGCCACAGGCTGACAAGTGTCGTTGTTGGACGACCGGCACCATCGGCGACGCATCCAAGCGGCGATGGCAGTATTCCATGATTCAGATTTTAACTGAGAAGTCTACGTAATTGGAGGTTTGTCTTTCACACCACGCACGTACGACTGTGTTCGCAATTTTGGCAGGCATCCATGTAGAATCGGAGTGGCAGTATTCTATCCTCGTGATTGACGGTACGCCACTGTTGATGTGGTCCGTGAACCCTACCATACGATATCCAGTTCTCCGAAGAGATTTTCTTGTAGATAGCTCTCGTAGTGCAATAAAAAATTGAAAAATAGGCAAATATTAGCTTGATGAATTAACCTCACTCAAAATTAGCTAATCGTTTCTTCGGAGCATTGGCCTTAGACTTCGTCACATTCATCACTATTCTGTGGAGTGAAGGAGTGTTGCATTTCAACTCATGTGACACAGCATAAAATACTACGTCATAATGTATTGGCCTTTTCAAATTTTCAAATTTATTCAGTGTAACTTATCATGTGTTCTCTTTTGGGCTTTTATATTTACAAACTTGAGGTATTAGATTTAGGCAGATAATAGTTATTTCATGTAGTCGGTATTTACAAAGTATTCTGTTTTCCTTTTTTATAAACCCACGCCAGGTGCTACAGCTTATGTGAGCATCGTAGATTTGTTGAAAGAATGAATAAGTAATGAATTTTAGAGAATAAGGAAATATTTGTTACAACAATTCTTCTGTGAGTTCCGCGTTGGCGCTTGCCCTCTCCGAAGCGCATGCTATCTTCTACGCTGAACCTTATGCAAGTGCCTTCTTCTTAAAGAGTTCAGAAATCGTATCTTCACTTCTCAATTCACAAACTAGTTGATCTCCAGAAGCTTCTTTGAGGTTGCTAAAATTCTGCGACGCTTTCTATGAAAGTTTGCTGAGGTTGTTGTATTTGTACCTCTTCATCTTTTCCGAGGGCTTAGCGTACAAGTGCTCTTTAATTAATGTTTTAAATTATGCGAAGATTTTCACCTTCGGTTCTACTGGTGTACAAAAGTTTTAAATGAATTTATATGTTTCTGGAATTACCTTGGTGAGCAGTATGGCAACTGCTTTCTCGTTACCGACATCATTCGCTAAGTTATATATATCCAGTTGATTGATAAATGTTTCTCCGTCGTCCTGACCGAGTTGAAAATATAAATTTGGCACATTGTCTACCATTTTCTCTCTTGTGGGTACCAGATTCAGAATTTCGTCCGTTTCTTGCCGTTGATTCACTTCTGGCTGATTTGGCTCCGTTTGCTGCGAGCTCTGTGCTTCCGTTGTATTACGCAATAAATCGACAAGATGTTTTCTCAACGCATCGCTGTTTGTATCTGGTGCCTTCGTAACCCCTCGTTTCTGTAGTTTCTCGAAGATTTATGGTTTATTTAATCCATAAACCAAACCCACCTTAACCTTTGGTTCAACATACTTCCTCGATTCTGTTACAGTAATCTGCTCCGAATCGCTATTCTCGGACATTCGACAGTCGTATGGTCAATTTGACATTATGTCTCGTTCTTTAGATTCTCATTTATCCACTTCGTTATTTTGTCCATCTTCGCAGAGATAATTTTCGTCGTGGCCAAAATTATGAATACGGGTCCGGGTTCGTTACCAATTTTACACTTTTGATGTTACTTCATTCTTTATTTGATAATGCCTCGTCCCGAAATGGTGAGGCTCAATCGGTCCAACGATACATACGGGAGAGCCACGAAGCGAGGTCTTACAAGTAGAAACTATATCACAGGAACACCAGATGAATGGCCATTAAAGAATGACTTTCAAAGCTAACTTATTTTTAAGAACAGGTTCTCCAGTGTAATTACTCTACTGTTCTGGTCAGGGTTGAGTACTGCGACGTACTGGCGATATACGCACACAGCAACGAGACAGAGCATAGGTGATACAGACGACCGGACTGACTAGCTTGGTCTAAAGATTACCTCGTCTACGCGGAACAGCGACAAGTCCACATAGTCCGGTTATATCCAGATCATTGCTATAAAAAAACGCACTGCTTCAGCCAGAGCAAGAGTATATGAGCAAAGGAGCCTACCCGACTCACGTTGAACGATAGGGAGCAGTCGTGGCAAAGCGCTCGTCTGATTCGAGAGAGATGAAAACTTTATTTGGTTCTAACAAAACTGATCATTTCAAATTTAATAGAAAAAAGTAAATAGAAAATACAGAAGACAGGTAGAATTTAAGTTACAGAAGCCGTATAAATGTCGAATAATGTAGTTTTCACAGAAAAAATTAATCGATAATTTTACTCATACTTAAAACGAGCAGCAAAGTATTGAGGAGACAAACATTCTAGTAAACAAGAATAGCTTCGTGTTCATTAGGTTTTATTTTATTTTTATAAACTGTTTTTGTTATTCTCTTTTTTTTTGTGAAATACACCTTATTTAACTGTCAACTATGAAAGTGAATTTATTGTGCGCATTCATTTGTTTAGCCCCGGATTGATTCCTCATCTGACTAGGCAGGTAAGCATAGCATAGTTTTCAGCAAAGGTGAAACGAACTGGGTATAACGTATTGGACGATTGGTGAGGCCCAGGGACTAGACGATGGTTCAATCACATCGTTCTTTAGCATGTCTTCCACAAGCTTCTTTACCTCTTCTCGGGCGTTGAGAGCGAGTCTTCGAGGAGCTTGTTTAATTGGTGAACTCTCTCCGACGTCGATCTTGTGCTTGACAGAAGTACATCGGCCCTTATCACCACTATCTTTGGCAAAAGAATCTATAAACTCTAGCAAAAGAGATTTAAACGATTCTACCTGAGCTGATTTTAACGAAATCGAAGATTTCTCAACAAGGCTCCGTAAATGAAGAGGAAAATGTTGTTGCAAATCATCCTCTGAAAGTTCTATTTCTCGAATTCTAGGAGGGGTCCAATAAATTCCATTCCTATTCGTACAAAGAGTTATTTCGCGATTGTTTGAAGCTAGTGAATTTCTCTTAGTCGAGATAACACAGTTATGAGCTGTAAGAAAGTCTATTCCCAAAATACCTTCATCCTCTATATCTGCTATAAAAACCTTATGTGGAGAGTCGATACACCCAAAAAGGTTAATTTGGACAGTAGCCTGTCTCAAAACCGGGGTCGTCTCTCCAGTGGCTGTTCGCAGAGAAAAAGAGGGAACAATCTGGTCATCGGATTTAAAGAGATCCGATCGAACTACGGTTACTTCCGCGCCCGTGTCTATTACCCATAGACAATCGACGCCATTTACAGTACCGCGCGCGTAAAGACCAGACTGTCGTAGACTTCTAATTAAAAACTGTTCTCTAAGAGGGCTTTCACTACTGACAATCTGCGATGATTTTCGCCCCGACAAATCATCTGGAATTAGTTTTTTGAGTGAGTTCCTGTTGAAGAACTCGATTGAGGATCTGCTTCCCCCATTTCTATATTTTTCTTACGCCAATTATAAGAATTTGGATTCGAGCCTTGCATCGGTTTTCCACTAATTTTTTTAATTAGAAAACAATGATTGGCGTCGTGACCTGTTTTTTTACAAAATATACAAGTCAAGCTAGTTTGACTTGTCACGACCACGTTTTTATTTATACGCTGGTTTTGTTGGTTTTGAAAAGAACCTCGATTTCTTGATTTAAAATTGTTACCGTTATTTCTATTTTTATAATTTTGAGGTTTTGACTCCTCCGAGTATTCAAAACTTCGCCTTTTTGAGGCGTTTTCAGACACCTCAATCCGACGAAGCTTGTTCAGCCCAAAATATTGCTTTCTCATTGCCTCCACCTCGAGGGCTTTGGCCGTTGCCTCCCGCAGAGAAGTGAGGCCCGACGTTCCAACGGCCATTTTAATCTCTGGATCATTAATCGCATTCAAAAAAGCTTGCGTTGCTAATAAATTACGAGACGGCTCGTGATCTGGCAAAGCTATACGAGAAAGCCGTTCGATATCTTGACTAAGAGACGCGAGGTCTTCGTCTCGTCCCTGTCTTCTTGTCTGTAATTGTGCCGTATACAGTTTCGTCAAGTGGTCATTTCCATATCTTAATTTGAGTGCAGAACTAAGTTTCTCATAATCGGAAATTTCTTCCTCAGATAATGCCATTAAAATATTCAAAGCCGGCGTTCGAAGACAAGAGGCAAGACTGTGGGCCCTCATGGCGGAGTCCCACTGATTATGTTCAGCAATCGTATTAAACTGACGTTCATAATCCGCCCATGGAATCTTTCCGTCAAAAATTGGCGGTTTTAAAGGATAAAGAGGTTTCTGGTTAATCTGAGAAGCAACCTCAGGAAGTCTCGAATTATTTAATTGATTAAAATGAGAACATTGAGGCCGAACCTGAGTCAAAGACTCGGAAAAACCAGCCTCATTATTTACTCTCGTTCTACTAATTGGAGATTCATCTACTCTCCTAATAAAAGGCACAGACCTTGATTCAGGAACATCCTGGAATCGACCTGGATGTTGAATCTCTTGAACAACGGGAACAGGAACAGGCGAGGGAACAGGAGAGGGAACAGGAGTAGCGACTCTAGAACCCTGTGGTGTTACAGCCGGTTCTCCAGTGCCACTCATTTGATGAACGGACTGAAGAGCTGCCACAGTCGTCCGAAGAAGGTCTTGAAGATTATTTTCTGAACGCTCTCGAGCCTCTCCAGTCGTCCGAAGAAGGTCCTGAAGATTAGCTTCTGAACGCTCTCGAGCCTCCGCTTCTCGCCTCCGATGTTCTTGTTGTTCTTGAAGCAGCTGGATTAGTTGTTGTTGATGTTGAGTAGCAGCTTCTTGTTGTTGTCTTGCCGCTTCTTGTTGTTGTGTTAAGATCTTTAACAGATCAATTTGAGAGATTGTCGAAGGAATTGAAAGAGGGTCCACTGAAGGTGATGGAATCGTTTCAGGGACTCGCGGATTCTCCATAACGAAAGGTTCTTCTCCGCTACTTTCTCTTCGACGTGAGCGCGTCAAACGACTGCTACTCATAATTAAAGTTCCCGCACTGAATTGACTCAATTAATAAGAACTCAAGATCCCGCTTCTGACACCAATGTAACGTTTTGGGCGTTACGTTAATAAAATATGGATCCGTGAGTTTACTTATTATCGAATCAAAAGAAATCAAGAGCGTGAACAATATATATCGTGAAAAATGCTTTTAATGCAAGAAACGTGTTTCTAGTTTAAAGTCTGAAACAAGACTGTTTTTACAATAATATCGGTTGGCGCAGCAACCTTATTCTTTTTAAAGACATAAGAGGTTTATAAACGTCTTTTATCTATGCCGACTACTAGATCATTAAAGAGGGGGCAAAAGGGGTGATTTCACCCTTTGTAACAGTATTATTATTTCGTCGCAATAAAAGAGGAAACCGGCATTTTTTCTCGCATTTTTTCTCGATAATAATTAATATGACTTCTTCATATAGTATTAAGAACGGCCAGGTCCGCTCTAATAAGGATAACAAGTTGTGTATTATACGCGCTTTAACATGCCATATATATTGTAACCATAAAATTTTTCGCGAGGGTTAAACGAAGTAAGATAATTGGTTACCCTACGGCGCAATCACTAACCCGAATAATTAGATATAAAGAGATAAGAAAAGGGAAAAATATGATTGTTGGGCGCAAGACGCACATACGTCAGAAAATAGATAATTAGAGAAAAAGATAAAGGTAAAGGTAAAGGTAATAGATAAAGGTAAGGTCAGGTTCTACGACGGTTTTGCACAGCTTGCTCAGTATAGACAAGATAATGGTAGAGGGGCGGGGTCGAACCCAATAGATAAAATAAGAAACAGGTGAAGCAGAAATAGTATCAAATATATTGATTGAGAAGCGATAAATTTTGATAACAAGCAAACAACTGCAGAGATTGAGATACAATTAAGATAGATGCGATAATTAATTTACAGCCAGAGAAAAGTTAAGCGAGAGATTTAATAAATAACAGAAACTTTTCTGAATAAGCGAGAGATATGTGTAGGCTCGCGATACTATGATTCGCGATAATAACTAACACGGTTTTATAATAAATAGGCAGAACAGAAAAAGATATACGGTACTTAAATTAAGCATCGATCAAGTTAACCGTAATATATGAGAAGCGATTATAAAATACATGCGAGATACAAAAATTGTAATAGTTATCACATTACCAGAATTATCAGAAGTATACAAAGACAGGGAATTATGAATTACAAGGTAAATTCAAGGCAACAGGTCAAGTAGAAAATTATTATAAAATATAGGTACTAACAGATAATGCGTAGTCTCTAGTTTGCGGTAAGTGCGAGAAGAAAGAAAGGTAATATTCGGTACGATAAAAGATAATTTAAGATAAGGCAAATAATATTCAAGAGAATTAATATGCAACATACGACAAGCCAAAGAGCCTACGGACAGCTACGATCAGCGATATTAGCGAAGAAAATAATAAAAAAGATGTTATGCGATACGGCACAATACTCCAATGTCAAATAAACGACGAGCGGGACCCCGCGGCGATGTAAGATCGCTCACGCGGTACACTCACTAAGATAAATCAATCAAAGGTAATAGGTAAAGAAACAGATATGAACCAATCCGAGAAAATATAGCGAAATAACAATGCTCAACAGCTAAAATAAATATTGATCATTTAACGGAACGCACTGCTATAGAGCGATATTAGACATTTAGATATTCTAGAAGAGAAAGATGACAAAATAGAGCAATAGTCACTAACAATGAGTAAGTAACAGTTAACCAGTCGCGAAGTTACTTGCAATAAGGAATAGAAAGGGACAAGATAAGAGATAATAGAGAATAAGGTACGAGCCCAAGTGGGTCACGCAGACCAACTGCAAGATAGAGATAAAGAGAGAGAGATAAAGATAAAGATACGATATATTGCAAGTAATTTCGTGGCTTCAGAAAATAGAAAAGGAACCTCACTCACGTAAAAGAAGATAGAGAAGGCACCGAAGATGCGGTAACAAAAGCGAGAACTGAATTTACGATACGAGAGATACAAGAGATAATAATAGCGGAACGATATAGCGATAGCAGTAGTATGGCTATGAGAGTTCTGCGTAGAAACACCTTCTTTACCGACCGAGCCGACCAGTCCGCCTATACATTCTCCCCAGACTCAAACCCTTTTCCGCTCCGCGCAGCCCAGACTCAAACCCTTTTTCGCGATGACGTCACAGTCTGCCGTACCGAAGGTCAAAACCGTGCAACCTTACCGACAGTTGTATCGATCGAGGGTCAAAATCGTGCTGTTTTACCGACAATCTTACCGACCGAAGGTCTGTAGTGCTCGCCTGCCAATGGTAGAGGGCGCAGCGGGAGCGAGAACTTTTTTACCGTCTCGCATTCTTCTCCCCCGATAGGACTGCTGATGTGTAACATGAACCACTCCGAATTCCTTTCCCACGGTAGGACTGCTGATGTGTAACATCAACCACCTCACATTCCTTTCCCACCTTATCAATCACGCGACATTCCAAAATTAATAGTTCCGAGACTTGTTTTTTATCCACTCGGATATCGCTGACGTGTAACATCAACCACCTCACATTCCTTTCCCACGTTATCAACCACGTGACATTCCAAAATTAATGGTTCCGAGAATTATTTTTCACTTACTCGGATGTCGGTTTGATATCCAAGGTCAACCGATAGTCGCGGTACATTCAAAGCCATGGATCGGCGGTGTCGGGTTACTATCGCTCTTGGAATGCCAAAAGGTGCGCGCGCATACACAAACATACGTATTTGATATCAGCCCCGTGACATTCCTTACCCTCCATCAAATTATGTGCTGGGGGAACGTTATATAAGCGAAAAGTGAAAACTTCATCGCCAGTGTGAAGCTGTTCTTCTTGCAAATGAGAAGTGCTCTGGAACAACAACGTGAATTGAAGAAACGACTAGAACTGCTCCTCAAGAATATTGGAGAAGTAAAACATCTGCTGAAAATCAGATCTGACCTCAATCAACTCACAAGAGATTTCGAGCACCTACAACTGGACCGTAACGATCATGGACTTTTCAAAATTGAACGAAGTCGCTCGCCTGGAGACATTTCTGCCGTTGAAAAAACTCTCGGACCTCAAAGTCTACTTCGAATACCGGGTCAGTGGCGTTCGTCGGGTTGAAACGAAATTTGGAGACAAAATCGTTCTGGACTTGGATGACTCTTTCACGATTTTTCTGCCCAACCGACTGACCAAGGCCCTCCACGAAAATGAAGATTTGTTCCAGAAGGTGACGACAGCCAGTAAGGAGATACGGTTGCATCTACGCTATCTTGGCGGACCGTACGGTCAACTTGAATTTGTATACGTATAATCTGAGTATCGCATTCAAATATCCAATGTTCTGTGTAAGTCTTACGTTCAATAAACAAAAAAAAGATTGAAATTATGAATATTTTTTCATTTATCCATCTTGTATACCTTTAATCCTACGTACGTTTTGTACCTTGTAATTGTATCTAGAATTAAGTCCAAAAATCTAAGAAAATGCTACTCCGAACACCACTAAGCAACGACGGAGGGTTTTGAGCTGTGTCACGTAATGTGAACTCTACGATGAGTATTTGGACGGGTTCAGACCGGAGTGCAAGGTCGGCCGATAGCTGCGGTACAGAGCCAAGGATCTGCGGTGTTGGGTTACTATCGCTCTAGGAATGCAAAACATAACTCGGTTTGAGTACAGCTCGGTCAAGGATGGAGAGCAAGGTCGAATCTTACATAAGCTTCGTATTGAAAAAAATTCTCTCTTAAGAGCTAAGGTGAAGGTATAAAATTATTTCATGAATATTCCTTAAAAAAACAGTTTTGTTGAGTACAATTTTTAGAGTACGGTTGACAATTACTTCACAAAAATAGTACAATAATTCTATTCAACAGTATCATGACCAGGGTGATATATTCGCCAGGAATGCGGGACCGTTCTTGTAGACGCTTCTGCGCAGTAACACAAATCGTACAGCCTCGCCATCCGGACAGTACGATGATTTTGTAGCCAATTCTGAAGTATGCAAACGTTTCGTGCTGCACAGATTGCGTTGGGTATTGTGTGAAGGTCGCATCTCAGAGACACAGCTGAAGTTTTTGGCAGGGTTTCAAGCGACGGGCAGTCAAAGTCCAACATATCGATGATTTGAACTTTCGGAACGATTTTGAGCAACCAATCTCGTTTTTCTTCTCCTTTTACGTACACGGCTTGAGCTTTGCACAGCCTGTCTTGAATGGTCCGCTCAACTTCCTCAAAAGGTATGGTTCCACAGCTCCAACGTAAGCCGTGAAAATCGCGTTCTAACCAAGAATTTTGGCTTTTGTATTTGACGTCCAGTAAATTCCATTTGTAAGGTGGCTTGAAGAAAAACACTGATGGAGATGCTTCCGAGTAGATTGAAATTATAGCCAATTCTTTTAATGTAAAGGTGTTGTTAAAAGGTCTACGAAAGCCTTGTATGTCAACGATGAGCTCCATCTTTAAACTGTGCAAGATGGTGGGAACGGGTCAGCTTTTATACCAACTTTTTCACCCCACCACTGAGCGGGTTGTATTCGACAATACGATCGTGAACGATCAAGCAGTACGCCGATGTTTCAGCGGGAAAGTTGGCTTTAGCTTCAAATTCAAGACCGATGTCGACAGGTCCGTACTTCAAAGATTCGTTGTGTTTCGAACAGTCGATAACGAATGAGGGGACGTCTCGAAGGAATTCACTCTTTGTCAGCAACGGCTCGGGGTTCTTGTCGTAGTAGGTAGCTTGGAAGTTTGCGTATATCTCGTACAGGAGCGCGTAGAGATTACGACTCATGTTGAGGTTCAGGTTACCGTACGGATAAGATTGAGAGTTTAAAAATAGCTTGACGTCCGTGATATTGCAATGATCGAAATGACTTGCGTTCTTGCCGGTCTTGTTCTTTCTACTTGTTTGGAAACTCAAAATGACGTACCGAGGTTTTTCAAGCTGAGTGGAAGTTTTCACAGTCCAAACGTGTTTCGACGTTGTGGGAAGTAAGGGATATTCGTACAATTCCCAACTGCGGAAGCTCGTCGAAATAGGCGGATCTCTCTGAATGAAATTTAGTATGTTACGTCCAACACACCACTTCTTTCTATTTTTCCTACTCGCTAACTCTCCCACAGTTCTGTCCTGTCTTCTTATCTCTACGTAGTCTCACGCTATTCACTATCATGCTTACTCTTCAAATTCCATTCCCTACTCCTAGCATGTCACACCTTTTCTGCACCCGTACGTTTCACGTCTCGAGGTACACTCCTATTCTGACACTCGACAATTCCACATCTACCCTTCATATATATCTTTTCGCAACACACAACTCATTCCTACTGCTATCTCATGTTTTACGGAATAAACTTATAATCGACATATCAATATACTCCAGTTTATTCAATCCCATCCTGATTTCCGGTTGACTTGAAACGTAAAAGCGAAGCCAACCAGGTTACTCCTTCCGCTCAGGAGTAAACTCTACCCACGAACGTAACATTGGTGGCAGCGGCGGCCTTCGCTTTCCGGAAATCCAGTGATACAATTTTACGTGTGTGCTACGCATAAAGTGCCATCTGATAGACCGGTTCTGAAGTGTGCAAGCTCAGTGATGTTAATAAAAAAGTAATACCACTGTGTGATAGTGTTGAAGACACTCTGAAAGCCATATTCTACGTTAACGCAATCAACGATCTCTGATTCACACGAACGTCACAGACAAATCCGTATCTCCAAATCGATATTGCTGAAAGACTATCTCCTGCTGCTACTACGACGACATCTTCATTCTTCACGACTTCTAGTACGACACAACGCACACCGACGTCATCACCGGCTACAGACACGAAATCGTTGGACCAACATCCTTACGGAAGAATGCAACATTTTATTCCGTTCCTCCTCTTCATCTTCACTTTGTAAGTCGAAAAATCCTAGATTGAAATTTACGACATGGCTACCGAAGGCACTTTTCCGCACCTGCCTCTTAAAGATGCATTAGCTCTGATTCCCACGTTCAATGGCACTAATATGCCCGTATCCGAATTCATAACTAAAGTAGAATGCGCAAAACAAGCTGTCTGAGCCAGAGAACTGAATTTATTCTCCACACTCATTCGCACGAAAATCGAAGGCGACGCGAGTAAATATATAGGGTCAGATAATCCGGATTCTCTTCGAGATTTGCTATACTGCCTAAAACAGGCCTACGCGTCTAAACAACACCTCCCAGATATCCAGCTAGACCTGGCACAATCGGCACAAAGGCGAAAGATTACGGATAATCTAGATTACGGTGCTAGAATAAAACATCTGTTAAGACAAGCGTGCGAATCAATAGATGCCTCAGAATCTATCAGTGATGCTCAAGTGCTCAAGAAAAATATCAAAGAGACCGCAAGACTAAGATTTATCAAAGGATTACCAGACGAATTAGAAATAAGAGTAGCTCACGAGAATCCACAAACCCTACCAATGGCTATAGACACGGCCACCAAGACTGAAAAACTATTATCAGATAGACTTAAACTAGCCTCATACCGTGATACTAACTACGAAACACAAAACCATATAAAATGTAGTATATGTAAATTAACCGATCACATCGATAAATATTGTCCTGAACAACCTTCCCTATTAGTACTGTGTAGATACTGCAAGAAGGCAGGTCATAGTATAGAAGAGTGCAGAACGAGGCAGCGCAACAACACAACTTGCACGCAGTGTGGTCGCAAAGGCCACTCAAACGATAAGTGCCGCTCAAATCGGTCCCAATATCCCCAGAATCCAAAATTCCGACAAAATTCAAGAGTTTTCCAAAATAACACTAATCGTCAACAACAGAACAATCCCAATACCCAATATCGAGCAAGAGACCCGACAAACCAACCTTCAGACCAGACGCGAAATGACAGTCAACGCTCACAACAGTATAACACACCAAATCCTTCACGATCGAACTTCAGGGTTAATTACGTAACACAAGACTACTCGAACGAGAATTGCGATACAGGCGTCCACCCGGAAGTTTCATACGAAGCAAATCAACATCGCGAATATTCAGGCAACGCGAGCCATTTAAACGAGTTCAGGGACGGCCGCGCGGACGCATCGACCTCCCTCAAACCGGAGCAGCGTCCAAACCAAACGTCAGCTCCGTACAATTAGAATCTGGCCCTCCACAGATTCGAACACAATGCCCGCAGTCTTTGAATGGGTAAGTGACACTAATAATAGATACTGGCGCTAATATTAATTTGTTAAAAATCGATAAAATCGACCCAAGAGTCCACGTCACAAAGACGGACATTAGGCAGATTTCAGGGATAACGGAAGAATCCATCAGAACAATAGGAAGTCTCTACATCGAGTTAGCTAATACGCGCCACGAATTCCATCTTGTCGATAACTCCTTCCCTATCATCGAAGACGGTATACTGAGTGCAGACTTTTTACGTTCGGAAAAGGCGACTATCTGTTTCAAAAACAACTACCTTATCTCTCGCGAAACCGGCGTTATTCCCTTTAACAGGCATACAAACAACACAAAAACACCACCGCGTATCCTCATAACATCTGTCACACAAACACCGAAGGTTCGAATAACCGCCGGTGAACTCATACGACAACCCAGCACATTTATAGTTGACACCGGTGCTGATGTAAACATAATTAAACTCGGAGCAATACATCCGCATGTTCCGTGTAAATTACTCAAAGGTCAGATCCACGTTACCAGTGCTATACATGAGCCAATAAAAGTAGTAGGAACAACTAGCATTCGAATGGGTGACAACCTTCATATATTCCATATAGTCGACGATCTGTTTCCGATACAAGAAGACGAAATCTTAGGATCGATATTTTCACGGAACGAAAATGCAACGATATCTTTCGATACAGAAAAAATAATACCGAGCAATACTAGCAAACCATTCAAACTCCTAAACGAAGACTACATATTGATACCACCACGAACGGCTCAGGTGATTGCACTAAAAATTTCGAATCCCTCTGTAAAAACGGGATTCATAGAACAGTTGGAAGTAGGCGCTGACATATTTCTGGTACAGGCCCTGGCTACCAGCCAACAAGGGTTTGCTTGCCTTTATGCAATAAATTCCAACGAATCAGCTGTCGAAATAAGAAGACCAGCCGTAACACTAGAAGAAGTCGATGAACTCGCAAGCACCGCCACGCTCAGTGCAAAAACACACCTAACGCATACAAGCACTGCAAGCAGCGGACAGGTCTTACTAGCACAGGTCTTACACGAAAAACAAAAAAGGATCGAGAATCGCGTTCTTCCCACATCCCCAAATTACGATTCGAGACGCCTTGAGATTTTGAAAAGAAACTTACGATTGGATCATTTGAACGACGAAGAAAAACAATTAATAGTTAATCTTGCTATCGAATTCAACCATTTATTTTTCCCCCCGGGTGACACCCTGGGACATACAAACTTAGTCAGCCATACGATCCCTACTACCAATGACGCACCAATTCATACCAAACAATACAGACACCCAAGAGTACACAAAGACGAAATACAAAAACAAGTGACCAAACTCCTTGATCAGAACATTATCACACATTCTTCATCTCCTTACAATTCTCCGGTCTGGATCATCCCCAAGAAATCAGATGCTAGCGGCGAAAAGAAGTGGCGAATGGTCATTGACTTCCGGAAACTAAATGAAAAAACCATTGGCGACGCTTACCCGCTACCAAATATCGTCGATATCCTAGATCAGCTAGGTTCCGCAAAATATTTCTCAACGTTCGACCTGGCTTCTGGGTTCCACCAAATTCCAATGGATCCCGATCACAGCGCGAAGACCGCTTTTTCGACTCCTCACGGCTATTTCGAATATACTAGAATGCCATTTGGCTTAAAAAATGCCCCATCCACCTTTCAACGTCTAATGGATCAGGTTCTATCGGGATTACAGGGTACAGATATGTTTGTCTATTTGGATGATATAGTCATTTACTCCCGATCCTTGGAGGAACACGAAACCAAATTTCGGAAACTCATGAAGAGATTGTCTGATGCAGGACTAACCCTGCAGCCAGATAAATGTGAATTTCTGCGTAAAGAAGTAGCATACCTAGGTCACGTCATCACTCAAAATGGATTGAAACCTAATCCGGAGAAGATATCAGCAATAAAAAACTACCCAGTTCCTAAGAATCCTAAACAGATCAAACAATTTTTAGGCTTGATAGGCTACTACCGAAGATTCATTCCTAACCTTTCAAAAATTGCTAGACCTATTAATAATTTGCTAAAGAAGAATAGCCCTTTCCTATGGACAGCAGAACATCAATTTGCGTTCGAAACACGACGCGATGGTCTGTGTCGAGAACCGATACTGCAGTATCCAGACTTCGAAAAACCCTTCGTTCTAACAACCGACGCTTCAAAGTGTGCAATAGGAGCAATACTTAGTCAAGACAAAGATGGCGAGGATTTACCAGTCGCGTATGCATCTAGGGTGTTACAAAAGGCCGAAATCAATTACTCGGTGTCCGAAAAAGAATTCTTAGCAGTTGTTTACGCCGTCAAACATTTTCGTCCTTATCTTTACGGTAGAACCTTTACTCTGGTAACAGACCACGAACCACTAAAGTGGATCAAAAACGTACGGGACCCGACTTCTCGTTTAATGCACTGGAGACTGAAGTTGGAAGAATATTCGTACGTCACAAAACATAAAAAAGGAATAGCGAACTCTAACGCAGACGCGCTTTCCAGAAATCCACCTGTCGACTCTTTCCGAATTCTACCTATTACCTCAAAACGGCCACGACCCGATACAGAATGCTCATCTACTGACGCCCACAAGCGCGCCAAAGTAGCTCACCAACACCCAACGCGTGCTCGCGAACCAGATACGCTGTCTTCGTCTACCAGCGCTCACAAACGCACCAAAATAGCTCACCAACACCCAACACGTGCTCGCGAACCGGATACGCTATCTTCATCTACCGGCGCTCACAAGCGAATGAAACATGTAGACCAGCACCCAATACGAGCGCATAAATCTGCACATGAATCCACCAACCCTTCCCCACGAAGACGAAACAAAGCATTACAAGACACTTCGACTTCTACTGGTACCTCTGACTCAAATGCCAGTATGACTGACAATAGCAGCGCAACGGAGGCACCGATCGTAGTCGATAAGACGATCAAGCAAACTACTGAACGAATTCAACCACTCACCTCATCTGAATCAAACCAAAACTCCGGTAAGCCCCAAGGTCGTAGTGTTAAAATACGTGAAGAACAGTCCGACACACTGAATAAGCCGACAACCGAAGCCACTACCAGTAAAGGACGAAATTACGCCCCTCGATTCACGGAATTCGTAACAGATCTTAACCACCTACCATTAACGCATAGTAAATTTATTCAAGAGATACGCGCCAATCTCCTCGACAGACAAGATAACCTAGCCCACTGCATCTCGGCAGACTGCAAGACATCACGAGGAGTCGCGGGACAACTAATCAATAGGAAAATAATCACCCGAGATCAACTACAACAACTAGACCCTGAAGTAACGACCGTATTGACACTGCCACATGGTAACCGCCTCATTTACAATCTAGTAACCAAAAAATACCACTACCAAAAACCAACTGAACAGACACTGTTCAACACCCTAGTAAATCTAAAGAATTGCTTAGAACAAGACAAAGTCAAATCGCTTTCGATTCCAAGACTAGGCTGCGGCTTAGATAAGTTAGACTGGAACCTTGTTAATCGGATGATCCATTACATATTTAAAGACTCCGACATAACGATCACCATTTTTAATTATCAAAACCCGACTTATGACTCGACATCTTCTGAATCTGAAGCAGACGCATCAACACCCAGAATCCCTGCTCCCCCTTTAACTCGTCGGCCAATGCGTCGGACCGGCACTAGGTCAGCTCCAAGACATGCCCCGGTTTCTACTCTCTCGCGCTACCCAACTGATATCTCGGTGAGTGACTCCGTGACACATGATCCGGAGTCAGCTGTTGAAGACATGGATAGCGATGCCTCCGTTGTACCTACGGCAACGCTACCACCTTTAGGCTCACAACGTCGCGACAATCCCGAAGAGCGAAAACCTGACCGCCCGCATATTGACAATGACAACTTTTGTTGCTTAGATTACTTCATACAAAATCAAAATGACATATTACCAACACCCAACGTAACCGAAACTAATGACGGACTTCTCATGTTGTGCGACAATTACGCTCATTTCGTATCAGCTAATTGTGGTTGGACAGAAGGACTGGAAAAACAGTTGATAGACGGAAATCTAATAAGCATGGAATCCTTTCAAAACCAGAATCCAGAAATATCCGACGTCATTAAAACTCGGTTGAAAAACAACAAATACATATTTACCCTCGTAGTGAAACCACGTCAATCAGACCCGGGCAGACTTGACGACATTTTCTACACGTTAGTTAACTTGAGGATTATCTTGTCCGGACTAGACATTTGGTCCATATTATTCCCCATGTCAGGACCAGGAGTTGATGATATTCTACGATCTATCTTTAAAAAACTCATTCATCACATTTTTGCGGATTCAGACATTCGAGTAACACTTTGTAGAAATACTACAATTATACCAGACGAACGATTACGCGAAGACATGATCAAAGAGTACCACGAGTCACTGATCGGAGGACACCAAGGCGTTACAAAAATCTTCAATAAAATAAGAGAAAAATATTTTTGGCCAAATATGAAAAAGCAAATTCAAAATATCATCAGATCTTGCGGCAGTTGCCAGAGGAAAAAACTAGTCAGGATCAAAACAAAATTACCCATGGCAATCACTGACACGCCCGCAGAAGCCTTTGACAAAGTGGCATTAGATATTGTTGGACCTCTACCCCTTACTAAATCGAACAACAAATATCTCTTGACGATACAATGCAATTTGACAAAATTCCTGGACGCCATCCCTTTACCTGATGCCACCGCCAAAACTATAGGCGCAGCATTCGCAAAAGAATACATTACACGTTACGGTGCTCCTCGAGCAATACTTACAGACCAAGGACAGAATTTTATGAGCACAGTTATCAAACAGCTTTGTAAACTCTTCAAAATTAAACAACTACGAACAACCGCCTATAGACCGCAATCAAACGGCTCATTAGAAAGAAGTCACCTTGTAATTACCGAATACATCAAACATTACACCAACGAAGGTAAAGACTGGGATGAATTCATACGTTTCGCCATTTTCTGATATAATACAGCAAAACACGACAGTACACATTATTCACCTCACCAGCTGATCTTCGGCTCGGAAGCTAAACTACCGACAGACGCGATACTAAGCAACACATCCACGCATACATACGATACATTCCTCCTCGATCTAATAGCGAATCTCACAGACATCCGTAAACGCGCCGCGTTGAACCTGAAACAAGCTAAACAGAAAAGTAAAGAACACTACGACAGAACAATTAACCCACAACGATTTGAAGTAGGACAAACTGTCTACCTATTGAACGAAACAAGGTCAAAATTCCAAGATCATTATAAAGGCCCGTATGTAATCAAACGAATAATAGATGACGTTAACGCCGAAATATACCTCACGCTAAACAAAACTAAAATAGTTCATCTCAAAAAACTGAAAATCGCACATACATAGTAAAATCCCACATTAACCCCTTCAATAGCTACTACAGTACAACCGACAATAGCATGCTACCATATTGCCTGCGATCGCGTTACATTACGTCTCATACTCTTGCATATCGTTGCAGGTGCAGTGCTCTCGACAGCACGACAGACGATTCGACTAACGTCGCGATTAAGCAACTGAATCAGAACCCGGGAATCTTCTTCGAACAATTGCAAGACCTACGTACATATAACAAAGAATGGACTTTGCTGAACTACATAGACCTCCAATATTTATTCGACCGACTTGACCAAGCATCAGATTTCTTAACCATGATAGAAGGTAAATGCTCTGTCGCCAAAAACTACTGTTACACCGGCGACCATATTCAAATGTTGGCTGATAGAATAAAAACCATGAAACTATACCAAAACCGAATAGAATATTTAGTTGGCCATCGCACAGGCGAATCCACTCACTCCGAACTTGCTAAATTAGCCCACCATCGCGGAACACGAGGCGCGATTGATTTCATTGGTAGCGTATCAAAATCCTCATTCGGCACGCTAGACGTAAAAGACGGAGAATATTTTAACCAACAAATTGACAACTTGTACAACGACAGTAGACACTTAGCATCCCTGCTTAACAAACAGACAAATATCGTACAGTCAACGTTAGGCGTCCACGGGAAAGAAATCGACAGCATGATAAGCCACGACCGCGAACAACATAAATTACTCACGGCCCTCTCGACTAATGCAGCTATTTCAAAAGCCTTAATCGCCAACAATACCTTCAGAACGACTTTACTTAACCGACTAATTGACCTGGACCGACACTTGAATGAATATGAACTTGACCTGTCCAGCTTAGTAAACGCTATCCTCTTCGCTCAAAAAGGTATCGTCCACCCTAAAATTCTATCACCACAACAAATTATTTCCAGTCTTAAACATATCCAGTCACTCAGACCACAAATAGAGTTTCCTATTCCAATGGATCCAAATTACGCTGAAGAACTGATTCGAATCTCTAAAATCGACATAGCGTATTACGAACCCAGACTGCTTTATGTGTTATCTATTCCGTTGCTCAACTCCGATGCTTTTGACCTGTACCGACTGCTTCCCGTCCCCGTTAGACAGACATACGACTCTGCAAATAACAAATTCGCTTACATTTAACCTGGCAGCGACTACATAGCTATAGCACTTAACCGAGCGTCGTACTTTCAAATCTCGGAATCCAAATTTAGTAAATGCATTTTATCCTTAGGAAAATTCATATGTAAGTTGACACAACCGCTTTTCTGACCGTCGACTCACAAACTCTGCGAGGTGGACCTTTTTCTGAACCCGTCCAGAAAAATTTCAAAACAATGTGATATCAGATTGACCGCATTCGATGGAACCTACTGGACGGAATTATCAACACCTAATTCTTGGATTTTCTCAGCTTCCACTCCTGAGACTCCTCATACTCTCTGCCCAAATGACCAGACCTCTCGTGTCACACTTTCCGGTTCAGGCATTATCACCCTAGACGACCTATGTACGGCTAGTACTTCTGAGGTCACTCTTAAAACTTCGAAACGCTCACAATCTACCGAGACCCTCTCCTACGTCCCCAAAGTTACCTTGGATCTAAGTCAAGTATCCCTCAGTCTTGATTTTAATATTTCCACCGACTTATCCTTAATTGCAATCCCCCCACTCCACAAAACCTCGCACATAGATGTACATGCCTTGGCCAATACCGGACTATCGCTGCAGGATATCGCAAAACAAGCTACCGATATCAGCATACACCACCGCACACAGCGCTATATGTTGCACATCAAAGACACTCTTACTTACAGCGGTGTTAGTTTGCTATCTCTCGCAACCCTATACTTATTCTACCGTCACTCATGCCTCGGCAAGGTCATTACTCTGTGCACACATTGCAAAACAAAAAAGACGAACCAGACATTTAGAGCCATACAAACAGGGTATGACAATCCAATCGAGCTGAATATTATTCACCCACCTACTTCTTCTGTCCTACCCATTCCCAACGAAGTAGAAACCCATCATGCAGTTCCTCACACACCACCTCCGCTTTCTTTAAACCCACCCACCTTACGAAAACCTTAGTACAAATAGGCAATTACTATATTGCTATCAAGATCTGCTGTTGCGCTGTCAAACAGACATAAATAAAATAAATACTTGTGTACACTACTGCACTGAAATAATTGTAGTGACGATCTTATACCCTTAGTTTAAAATTAGCCCAAAATATATCTACACTCATAACCGATATCATTGTACAAATAGGTCAAACTCTGTATCTCGACATATAAAAAAAAAAAAAAAAATTGTTGTTTAGGCTTAAGTGTACTAACCCGCTTCCATGCGCATTAACCCTAGGCGCCTAGCTTTAAACAACATTATGTAACCATAGTATTATAACTATATGCCTTACGCTCATACGTAATCCAGAATATAAACCATACACTACCTATAATAAGAATAATTGTAAAACTAATTTTAAGCACATACTTTAAAATCATGTTTCACATTTCCACCTTCTTGCTTCCCATATTCGGGACCATACCTACCGCTATGCTCTTTCTGACGGGGGGGGGGGGGGGGGGGGGGGGTGTTACGTCCAACACACCACTTCTTTCTATTTTTCCTACTCGCTAACTCTCCCACAGTTCTGTCCTGTCCTCTTATCTCTACGTAGTCTCACGCTATTCACTATCATGCTTACTTTTCAAATTCCATTCCCTACTCCTAGCATGTCACACCTTTTCTGCACCCGTACGTTTCACGTCTCGAGGTACACTCCTATTCTGACACTCGACAATTCCACATCTACCCTTCATATATATCTTTTCGCAACACACAACTCATTCCTACTGCTATCTCATGTTTTACGGAATAAACTTATAATCGACATATCAATATACTCCAGTTTATTCAATCCCATCCTGCTTTCCGGTTGACTTGAAACGTAAAAGCGAAGCCAACCAGGTTACTCCTTCCGCTCAGGAGTAAACTCTACCCACGGACGTAACAAGTAGGTCAACTTTTGTCTGATCCGCGAGTTTCAAATACGGTATTAGCCATTCCACTGCATTGATCGTGATTTTGAATTCCTCCTTCTGAGTCTGCATGATTGCGTTGACGTCAGTTTTTGATCTCGTCAAAATTAACTCATGCTTAGCGTTGACAACGATCTTGCGGTAGTCTTCGGCGAAACCCAATATCATGCTGAGCGGTATCAGTACGTCAAAGTTACCATCGGCATCGGTTAATTTTTTCTTCTCTTCTACATCGAGCCATCCAGCGTTCTCCATCAGCCAAGTCTGACCAGGGTGCAGGGAAGCGTAACCCTTCATGAGACTTGTCAAGCCAACGTTCTTGCTTCTATCAACCTCAACTACGTTAATTTCGTAGCGAATTTCTTCAAACAGATGACAGATGGCGTTGTTTACGAGCTGTGTGTTCACAGTAGCTGTACCATCAGGTTTGAGGAGTCGTCCGTGGATATGTACCGAACTTTTGCTGGGTAATATGCATGAATCCTGATGCTGCACGGTGATTCGAATTTCATCGCTGTTGTTGAGAGTTAACGAGGCGTAAGGTTTGTGAGCGTGAATCTCGTAATGCGCAACGGATTCGTCAAAGACGACTGGTGTTTGAATGCTCAAGATTTCCTCCTCCATGGTACGTAGCAGATGATAAAAAAGCAAAATCGGATTTTTATTTGTCGGAAATTCCTCTTCCAAAAGGTGTCAGTTTCAGACCCAGAGCTATCAGGAACTCCACGTTTCGAGGTGTTAGCGGTTTGGGAATCGATCGACGACTGACTTGATCGGGGCATGTCGACTTACTGATATACCTACTCTTTGACAGTCTGTTATATACAATTCCCATCGTTTATTGCGATTTGATGTGTAGTCTCACAGTAATAACTTCTCCACGAAAATTAACCAGGTCTCCGTCTTGATCCACTAACCGGAGCTGAACGTGATCTATGGTCTTGACGGTGATCGGAAGGTAAATGACGTGCGACGGTACTTCCACGATCTCATATCCTGGTGGGACGGTCGGGAAAAACTCGTGAATAGTGTGTACTTTGTGTCCATTGACGTAGGCGCCCGTTGTAATGCTACACTTGACTCGCAACGCGTTGACCTTGAGTATAGCTACAGGCACGTCTGATTCGTGAGTTTTATCAACCTCCAATACACGTGGTGTGAATCCCAAAAGTTGAGCAATGGAATCATTCGGCTCAAAGTTATTCGTGTGGTTGCATGTGATTTCGCTGCGTAATGTATTATTGTTGGGTTTGATGGCGAGCCTGATATCTGTATTTCTTAGCACGTTTTGAAGATACTTCTCTTTGTCCTCGATCTCGTAGCTGCCGGTAGGTATGGTGATCACTTTGTCAGCTACGTAAATTTTATTGTGACCGACATCAACGTTGGGAATCGAATTAAAGGTTACCAATTCTACCAAGCCAAGAGCATAACTTTTATCACGAGCAAGTTCTATCGGTGAGAAATATTGTGCCTCGAGTATCGAAGAGGTTCCCGAAATCGTTAACGTTAACGAATCATCCATGAGTGCGAGTGGTAGACTGACTTTGACGAATCACGCACCATGTTTATATAGCTCACCACTTAGAAATTTCAGACACAAGTGTCGGCATTCAAATGTATCATAATCCTGGTACCTCTCATGATTGTATTTGACGCTGACAACGCTGAGGTATTTCATGAGGTCTGAGGGTGGTTGAAGGTTGCCGAAACTGTCAAAGTAATCGATATTATTGTCGCGTTTCTTGTATGCAACCCAGTGTGTTCCCGGACCGTCTTTATAGTCAAGGTTGATTATAGCTGACTCGTTTTTACAACGCGTGAGTCTGGGAAATTCTATCGAATGAGAATAAAACTATGGTAACATAGAGAGTACATCTAGGGAATTTTATTTGATGAGAGTAAAACTATAGTAACGTGGAGAAGGGGGGATAATCCCCAAGAATCGAACATTCTAGAAAAAGGTTTATGTCTGGGCCGAGTACGTGTGCGAATTCTACATGCGCGGATCTCAAATTTCCCACCGTTGCGCATACGTAGAAGGTCAATTTGCGGATTTAAACATTTTTTGGTGACCCAAAACACGCTTAGCATATCTACTATCATATCTAATATGATTAAAAAACAATTATAATTATGTTACGTTCTGGGAGAAAGTCTGCGAGATATCTTCACAAATCAGATTCACAAATCTTGCGATGTCCATACGTGTGAACTTTGTTGTTCGGTTCGGTCACGTTTTTTGTTCAGCTCTTCACGATATGTGAATTCGATCACTTTATGTCGTACCAACTATCACTATGCGTGATTGGAATAATTCTCTGTACACAGACACTTTCATTCGAAATACACATTTATAAACATATAGAAAGTTCTTTTCGATCAATTGTCAATGTTAGCTTTTAGCAATGTCTCATTAACTCGTAAGGTTGTTTAATCACAGTTGCAAGAACAATACTTGAGTTTAAAGTTCTGAATCGAAGAGTTTGTTTGATTTCAGTTCACTTGGCCTGTACCTGAATTTGGTATTGATTCTGAGTTTAAGGGGTTAGGTGGGTTTCAAAATTTCAAAAAATCGATTTTTTTTTTTTTTTGCTTATCTTATAATTGAATATGTTGAGAATATTCCTTTAAAATTTTAAAACGATCCGAGTCATATTCTAAGAGATATAGCCTTTGGATGTTTCACCCATCAGGCTATAACCGAGCGTGTCGCAGGTATATGGAGGCAGATATATCGAGGCAGCTGCTTAGCTATTGTTCGTTTATTTTTGTGATGCGAATACTAGGCTTAGGACTTGCCGGATGTAAAAAATTCTGTGGTTTGATGGATATAAGTTCCTCATTCTTGAATGCATCAACGTACAATTTTTATGTTGATAAAATACATGAGTGCGTCATAACTGTTGCCGAATCAATTTTGTTGTCTGCTGCAAATCAAGAAAAAAAATTAACGTGTGATGAAAATGATGTTGAAGATACGACAGATGTTACCGTGTCAGGTGATGGCACGTGGAAAAAACATGGGTTTGCATCATTATACGGTGTAAGTACGATTATTTACATGTTATTTGAATGTCAATCTTCAATCGCATTTTTCTCGAAACTACATTTTTGAAATCGGTAGTCACGATTTCTCGAAAACTTATGAACCGATCTCTTTCAAATTTTGCACACTTCTTCAAAATAACATTATCTCGTACTTGAACGAAGGAATTTTTTTTTTTTCTATTCCAAGTAATTTTTCAAGGCCATGAAGGGTGCAAATTTTACTCAAAATAAGGGTTTTTTGTTTTCAACGCCGCCAAAAATGTAATTTTTTTTTTTTTTTTTTTCCTTCGTCCAAGTACGAGTTTTAAACATCTACTAACAGAAAATTTTTGGTTTTTGCATTTCAGATGAATCTGTCATGAGTTATCCTGACTACGCCGAGAGAACTTTTTTTTGTGGGGTCATAGCAGACGACATGTCCACGCCTTAATTTTCAATATTTTTCAATGAAAATTTCACAGACTACTTATAAAATATGTATCTTTTATGTGTTAAATTGATGGAATGAAATATTCTGTTGATTACGTAAAAAAAAATTCATAAAAATGTACCTATTTTGAGCTTTTGAAACCCACCTAACCCCTTAATTTAATTCTGTACTTTTCGATATTAATTTATGTTCTGTTATCGAGAATGGTTCTTCACTGTCGGATGCCTAATTATGTTCTTTACTCTTTGATGTTGAATTGCGTTCTGTTTTATGATTGTTGAAATTTTTGAAAAGATGGATAAAGTGTGACGATAAATATGATGAATAAGAATTCTCGACCTCGTATGTAATATATTATAGTATTGGTGATCGGTCAATTAAGAAAAAATGAGACAACAGCTTTCTGACACCACTACGTATAAAGTTTCTAGATATGATCTGTGTAATTCCCTACAAAACAGGGTGAATAAGCTCAGCTTCAATTGGTTTACTCTAAACTTATAACAAAAAATCTACATCGAAACATTTCCACGTATAATAGTGTCCCTCCACGCGCATATGGGCTTCCAAAAATCCACAAAGAGGATGTCCCTTTAAGATTAATTGTCTCTTTTGTTAATAGTCCGACTTATACCTTAGCGAAAACTATCAATTCATGGCTCACCACTAATATTAAACCTCCCATCTCGAGAGTCAAAGATAGTTTTTTATTAGTCGATAAAATTAAGACTTTGATTATCCCGGACAATTACACGGTAATATCTTTAGATGTAATTTCTTTGTTTACGAATGTCCCTACAGCTCTCGCACTACGTGCAATAAACAACCGTTGGGCTACTCTAGAAAATAAGATCCCAATCCCCAGGATTGAACTAGAAAAAGCCTTAAAAATATGTCTTGACTCCGCAATTTTTAAATTTAATAACGAGACCTATGCACAACAATTTGGTTTACCTATGGGATCTCCCCTTTCCCCAATCTTGTCTGACCTCGTCATGGAAGACCTTGAAACCTCTTGCATAAACGATCTAGGTTTTAATTTGCCGTTCTACTTTCGATATGTGGATGATATTCTTACTGCCGTTCCAAATGAATCATCCTAGAATACAATTCACTATCGAAATAGAAGAGAACAATACCATCAGTTTCTTAGACGTTTTGTTGATACACAGCAATAATAATATAAAGACAGATTGGTTTCACAAAAAAACATGATCCCAAAGGTACTTGAATTTCAACTCTCACCATCCTTTGTCCTACAAAATAGGCACCATCATTAGCCTTGTTGATAGAGCTATAAAACTTGCTAGTACAGAGTTCCAGGAAAAAAACTTGGCGCTCATATACAATGTACTAAGATCTAATGATTACCCTCATGGACTATTACAAAAACAAATTAATAAGAGACGCTCCTACATCAACAACATACTTGACCATAATATTGACTCGGCTCCTGTCGAAGATAACAATAGACCGGCTACTACATATATCCCCATTCCATATGTAGCCGGCCTATTCGAGTCACTCAATCGTTTATTCGATAAATATAATGTAAAGTTTGTTGGTAAAAATTCAAAAGACCTAAAACTTGTTTTTGATACCGGTAAGGATAAGATCCCCATAGGCAAACGTTCAAATGTAGTGTATAAAATACCTTGTAATGACTGTAATCAAGTCTACATAGGTCAAACGGGTCGACATCTCAACACCAGAATTAGGGAACACCAACGTAATATACATGAGACAGATGAACGGCACACAGCTCTAACGAAACATAGGATTGATAAACAACACACTTTCAATGTTGACAACACAAACATCCTTTGTGAAGAACAAAATTATTACAGAAGATTGCTTTTAGAAATGTGCAACATTGTAGGTCATACCAATACGGTAAATCTCAGACAAGACGTTGAACATTTAAGCAATATTTACAAACCTCTAATCTCTGCCCACACAAATATTGTTTAACCTAAACTAATTTTTTTATTTTTTTTTAAAAAAATTATTATTTAGTCTCCATTTACAGTTCTTTCTACATAACCTTTCGTACCAAATATTTATTGTTTTTTTTGTGTATAATGTTTATAATATGTTCACCTTCACTCTGGATTATTGTGTTTCCCCCATCAGTCGTTATTCACCTGTTGTCCCAATTGGTTCAACCAACAATATTTCGTTAGACATGTAGAATTTAATTATAAAGAGCTTACCTCCACTTAATTGACACCTGTGAATTGATTTCATTGCTAATTGACCTTCTTTAATAACCTTTCAACACTATGACATATTGACTGTGAAAAAACATAGTTCTAAAAATTTTTTTTAAATAAATGACTACCAACCTTTAACTCCTACAAAAAAATAAAAACTACTGGAAGAGTGACATTGTCTACCGTCACTAAAAAGAACATTGTTCCCGCCAATTGTAATGGTGAAATCAACTACATCTTTTTACATTTACTCAACTTAAAAGGTAAATAACACCAAAAAATATCCTTATCACAATTATTCATAAGGTCTTACTATCAACAATGTTTATTGTCTCTGAGAATGTTACATCTGCAATATTTGTGTCCGATTACTATTCGTACCAATTTTATTTGATTAAGTCCTATTTTCCTTTTGTTTGTTTTTTTTGACAGTTTTTAAATAAATCGTTCTGAGGAGGGCCCATATCCGGGTCGAAACGTTAACTAAAATTACGTTTTCTTAATTGACCGATCACCAATACTATAATATGTGACGATAAAACCTGACTCTGATAGTGCGCGCCATAACACGATATGAGGTCGGTGATATAAATTGTGAATTTGACTCATTACCTCATTACCTCATAGCCACCACGATCCCGGTGAAAGGCGGAAGCGAAGACACTCTACGGAAAGATGCCAAACCTACCGATCACCCATTCCTCGTAACGTCACGTAATCTTTCTATTTTTTTTAACCTCATTTCCCGCACTTGAAATATTAATTTTACCGTAATCATTCCCCAGTTGATAATAACGTGTCATCGAATGGTAAGCCCAAAGTCATGCAGTCGACTTAATTGTAAATTTTACAATCTGTGGCATCGCTGAACCGCCACGTGCATGACATGAAACAACATGGTTGTCTTCATCCCGAATCTTCGAGAGCGATATCAAAAATCATCTGATGCATCGGAAGGCCAACAACTAGTGTATCAAATGGTAAAACTGCCACTATATTTGGAACAAAGGGATGAGATGTTTCTGATTTATTTTCAACTGTTCAACTATTACCGATGTCATAAAAGACGAGCTAATATTTCGATATGTGTTTTTCCCTGATCTACCGAATTTAGTTACCGATTACGTAATTTGTGACAAAAGTAACTTATATTTCGGCGTATTTTAACGTGTGTGTGATAAATGAATGTGAAAATATATATTTTTAACCTTAATTAATATGAACGGTTGAATTACCGTATTAATCTGGTATTACGTAATGCAACTTGTACCGAATTTTTAAAGGAAATAATTCTTACACACTCGAGACTTTTTTTTTTGCTCGTGATACAATATATATATATATGTAAGCCAATAATTATATTGTTAGGTAGGAATGAAGATTAGGGTGATAATCCACACATGTAAGATGCAGTTAACAACTGTAATATTAAAAATATGTACAAGTTAGTGAAATACAGAGATATTACCATTTACTAATAATCTTATAGCTAACCTGAATCTATACAATTGCCGATAGCAAACCCTTGTATACATCAATATAATGACATTGATGCTAACAGCTCGGAGTCTTGTTACATACTGACTCTCACACGCGTGTCAATAAGCGACGCAGCCAAGCTTGATTACGCACAAGCTTACATATATATATATATATATATATATATATATATATTGTAACGTGGCAGTTCGGCTAGGCCTGCCCGTTGCAAGAGACTCCCTGAACCCTGGGCGAGATCCCGGAATCGGGGTTTAGAAAATCGAGTCGCGAAATAATCCTAGAGAGCGCCAGAACTGGAGTCACGCACCCGAGCTTCGACAGGGACGAAATAGCGCATTGCGACCAAGATATTTCAGGCTTTTGTTCTTTTTATTTTTTTTTTTGAGTGCACCGGCTACCCTCCAGCGACCAACTCCGACGCCGAACATCTTTCGAGGCAAGGCGAAACCACGGAGATCTCGCGGGAAGGACACCGAGGCTGCGGAGGGGGAGGCAACGCAGATCCCTGCAGCGCGGGAATCCAAGGCGGACGCGATTCCCGCTGGCGGCCGGCGCGCCGCAGCCTCGGTGTCCTTCCCGCGAGATCTCGTCATGATGACGTCACGAAAAATTAGCGTGACGAGATCAGCGTTGCGACCAGTGCTGCCAGAAAGCGGGTAAAAAGTACCCCTTCCCTTAGCTGTGTTGTGTGTGTGCGCTCTCTTCATTGCTTGGTAGGGGAACATTTCCCCTCGATTTGTCAGCTGACTCGGCATCGTTCGGCTTCCGTCGCCATCCCGACACACCGACGTGCACCGTTGACGTTGTGTGAGATGCGCGCAAGCTGCTAGGGAAGGGGTACTTTTTACCCGCCTTCTGGCAGCACTGGTTGCGACCATCCGAGATCACTCGAGTTCTGGCGACCAACTAAGGTGAACGGGTGTTGCGAGGTAGATTCGTGTTCGAGTTTTTAAAAAAAAGAAAGTAATCGTTGCGAGGAATAATGGCGAGCGTGAAGCACGAGGGAGTCGGGTCCTTCGTTTCTTGGATGTGGAGCGGTAAGCGCTGTTAACCTTCTTGCGAGAGAATCTCGAGAGATCATTAGTAAAGGCTTGCCGAGGACGGATAGCCAGTGAGGATTGGCGTTAGCAACTGTACTCGAGATTCTTTAGCCGATACATTTGCTTGGTGACCGTAGCCTGAGTTGCGCGTAAGGGAGTAGCGTCAATTTCGGGGGATCCAGGAAATCGAGTCGAGTCACGGGTTGAGCCGAGACATTATTGCCTCGAGTTTGAGTGTAACCGAAATCCGTTACACGGGGTCATTTTACTTCGTCCGATACACCCTCCGTTCTCGTGTAGGTCGCGAGCAGTCTCACGGGGAGCATTCGAATTCGCGACTGCGTCCCGCCGTCGCAGAGAAAGTAAAGCTCGGGTGCGCGCCAATAAAAATATGCGTTCCTAGAGGAGGGTCGTGGGTGCCGCGACGAGCCTCGCCTCAGTTTAGTTTTTTTTTTTTGGCATAATCAGTTAGTATTAAGGTGGCGATTAGCGCCGTTTTGTAGAGGACGATCGCGAGCAGCGCGTCGCGTCCGATTTTGCTTTTGGTTTCTTTTAGTGTGTAAATTAGCGGTCACGAGTAGTATAGTGACTAGCGCACGTAGGCCGTAGAGGTCTTCGGGATCCCTTCATATTTTGTTTTCTCTTTTTTTTTCTTCTTGATTGATTATTTTGTTTGCTCGTTCTTTTTTTTTGTAAGCTAAGCGCTTGCGTTTGGGATCGCGAGGACAAGCTTCCGCAGTATTGTTATTATTTTTAATTTTTTTTGTATTATCGCTATTTTGAAATATATTGTTCAACTTTCTTGCGGCTTTGTGAAATAACTTGTCAACGTACGTGTGGCGTATCTCTCTCTACCCAAAAATTACCCCTCCCCTCTCCGCGGTACTGAGCTACCGAGCATATGGTCGCGGTATATCGTATTACCGATTTCGAGGCGTGTTGACCACGCCAGGCGCCCAACAAATTTCGCGGTCTTATTGCAGGTTCAGGGGACATCTTGGACGTCAAATTATTGTGCACGCGGTAAGTTCTCGGTCATTTTCTCCGAGTGACCGAGGTGCAGAAAAATCCACGTCACAATATATATCTATTTCATTTAGAGGGGTTTACTTTCGGAGTTGGCTAGGATAAGGGCTTGACTTTACAATGATATAAATATAAATTATATTAACGCTAAGCGTACAATACTTGATTCTCGTTGGGATATTCGCGATTTACCCACGCGACACCCAATCCATGCAGGGTCCACGGCCATGGACTTCCGCCGAACCCTGATTTTATTTTTCCCGCAATAATCGATTGCTCTCGCGACTCTCGTTCCAAACGCTCGCTTATCACTCTCACATCTCACTCTCTCCTCCTCGCTTGTTTCGCGCATATATATATAGCTCCTCCCTCGGTTTCTCGAACCTTCTGGAGACTTCTAGACTATTCTAGCTTTACACATGGCCGCTTCCGCTTCCGGCTCCCTCACGCCGTCTCTCGTACATACGTTTCACAACCTTCGCACGGCAAATTCGATTTCGATTCAATTTTTCTTCAACATTCGGCCATCCGACAGTTTGCTCGTCCTCGAGCTTCACGCTCATACATTCTCACACAACGCCAATATCAAATACTACGCTCTCACATTTCATCACGCACACTCTTAGTTTACATTTACATTTCGTAGTCTCGTAAGTGAGACGGAACACGTTTTGCACGTTTCGGTCGCGCACTCACACTCATCACTTTGTCTCGGTCGATTTCAGCTGATTTATCAGGTGGTTTCGCTTTCGTCGGTTCCACTTCTTCGCTCGGCGATGTTTCTTCCTCGTCGTCGCTTTCACCGCTGGACTCTTCGTTCGACGGTTTCCACAACTTCAGTTGACTAGCGTGCGCTGTTGACGCATAACGTTTTCCCTGTGCACTGTCGTTTAAATCTGTCACATGATACGTATCTCCAGGCCACTTTTTCACAATAACCAACGGACCACGGTATTTCGGCTGGAGTTTTGTCGATTCGCTTGTAGCATTTGGTGCCGTTTTCATGTACACGATGCTACCTTCGTTGAACTCTGTACTTTTAATTCGTGATTTATTGTGACGACACTTTATCTTTTCCTGGGCGACGCGAATGCTCTGTCGCGCTTCTTCTTGCAATTCGGTTGGATCTCGATACATTTCACCTTCCTCGTACGAACATTTCCGAACTTCTCCTTCGTCTCGACGCGGTACATAACCATAAACGAGTTCAAAGAGGCTCTTACCGGTCGTAGCATTTTTCATCTCGTTTATATCACTTTGAATCTTTCGTATGTTTTTGTCCCAAGTTCGTCCTTCATCTTCTTCCAGATTACCACGAGTCGCAGGTACAAGTGTGGCATTCAAACGTTCCACTTGCCCGTTTGCTTCCGGATGTCTCGGCGAGTTCAAAGTGTGTCTAACACCATGCTGACGACAAAATTCTTCGAATGTATTCGAGGTGAAACACGTTCCTCGGTCGCTGACAATTTTCATCGGAGCACCATACTCCCGTACAAACTCTTCCAAAATTCGTATCACCGTTACTGTCTTTGTGTCTTTGACTGCCCTAATACACGAAAATTTTGTTAAATTATCCACAATCACGAACACATACTTGTTTCCTCGGAAACTCATGACAAACGGGCCCAAATGATCCATGTGTATTACCGTGAATGGTCGGTTTCCGGGGGGAATGGGATGTAGTTCGCCTTCTTATCGACCAGGTTTTGACTTCGCGACTATACACTGTAAACATGCTCGAATGTGACGCTTCACGTACGCTCTGCTCCAAAATTCTTGACACCGTTCGCTCGACACCAGGGTGACTCTTCATATCGTGAAATCGTACAACAATACGTTTCCTCATACTTCTTGACACAACATACAACAATTTCTCTCCTTTTCACTTGTACAAAATTCCGTTATGCAACTCATAACCATCCACACATCCTTTTTCGTAACGTGTTCTTTTTGCTAACGCTTTAGACAAAATTTCTTTCTTTAACTTCAAACTTTCATCGATACTTTGGTACAATAATACTGTATCTTCTTCGGTACTCACTGACAATACGTTCACTCGTTTTAACATCTCGGGTGATTCGACTGGCGCTCTACTCAACGCATCCACATGTGCTAACTTTTCACCAGGTCGATGGATAATACGATAGTCGTACTCGCTCAACAAATCGTTCCAACGAATAATTTGGGGATTCAACGTTTTATGAATACTCAAATGACATAAGGCCTGACAATCCGTGAATGCCGTAAATGCAATATTCGCCAACATTGTTCTCAAACGTGTAACTGCCCCAACTATGGCTAACAATCCTAATTTCGAACTGTGGTAACGACTCTCTGTCTCACTCGTTCTTCGGCTCATTGTATAGACCAAACGTAATTTACCGGTGTTGTCTTTCTGCATTAACATTCCTGCTAAACCCGCTGAGCTCGCGTCCGCATGCAATTCTGTTTCTGCCTTCGGGTCGTACGTTTGCAAAATCGGTTGTTCAGTTAAATTGGTTTTTAATACTTCAAACGCTCGTTGCTGAGACTCTTTCCATTCAAATCGTACATCACTTTTCAAGAGATTCGTCAACGGTGCCGCAAACTGCAAAACGAGGTACAAATTTTCGGAAGTAGCTCGTCAAACCTAAGTAACGACGCACTTCATGTACATTCTTTGGTACTGGAAATTCTTTAATCGCTAGAACCTTGTGTTGACCCGGTTCAATTCCTCCGGCTGATATTTCGTGCCCCAAATACGCGACTTTCGGATACAAAAAACGACATTTCGACAATTTAATCGTGAAACCCGATTTTCTCAACGCTTCTAACACCAGTCGTATTTCGATATCAAATCTCCCCAGCTGTTTCCCGGTATCAGAATATCATCCAAATAAAATAACGCTACTTCGTCCCGTAATGGACTAAGAGCTTTGTGCATTGCCTTGCTGAAATAGGCGGGCCATTCATTAAACCAAAAATCATACGGGTAAATTCTACAGTCTCTTCTGGTGTTATTATTGCCGTTTTCTCCCTCGCGTTTTCTGTCAATGGTATTTGCAAATAACCATGGGCCAAATCTAGTACAATAAATACCGAACTATTTCGAATTTGTGCGAAATCATCATCAATATTAGACAGTGAAAAATGAACTCTTTCTGTGATGGAATTTAATTTTCGAAAATCTACACACAGTCTCGATTCGCCCGTTTTCTTTTTAACTGATAATACTGGGCTAGCATAAGACGATTCGGTTTCTGTTACAATACCTGCTTTCTTCCACTCGCTCACAAACTCACGAATTTCCTCTCGCTCACGGATCGTAGCTCGATACGGTTTACACTGTACTGACAACGCGTTTTCTTTGACCTTAATGTCCATAAAAACTTCTTTCGCACACCCTAAATCATGCAATCCAGTCGACACACAATCTCTAAATTCATTGAGTAACTCTTTCACTTGTCGACGCACAGCTTCCGGTTGGTCTTCTCCGATGTTGATCTCTTCCACGGAAATTTCTTCGATGTCTCGCGATGGTCGTTCCACAAACTGAACATTCGATATTTCACCGTTTACTGTCACACGTCCTTTTGGAATTTTTCGTTCACCAATTCCCCAATTTGACACTGGCACAGAATAATTTTCTGCACAATCCACGACGTTAATTAACGAAATTGAATTTGGCGGTAGCACAATGTTCTCAACCGTCGCTAACCTCGTAAACGTTGACGGTTCACAGTCGATAGGCAATTCGTGTTTTCGATACACAGTAAACTTGTTGCCACTTTTATTAAACGCGACACCCGGCGACTTGGTATGATTACGACCGATCAACACATCCACGGCTTGTGTATTATCCGGCACTACATTCATCGTCGTGTCGTTTACTTCAACTCCGTCGATAACAATCGTTGCGACGATTTTACCGAGGCTTTCCACGATGAACTCCGGCTCCAGGACCAAACGGCTTCAAATTACTTCTTACCGGTAAAATATCGAACCGTTCTTGCAATGCCCGTGTTGCCCGAATAGTACACTCCGCACTACCTGTATCTATGAATGCTGGTACTTCGCGTCCGTTCACTATTGCCATTTTCAAATACTTTTCCGCTGTACTGTCACTTTTATCGCCGATCGTTTGAACTGTCCGATTCTCACTATTCACTACGTTATCGCTGTTACTATTATTTCCTTCTCCGCTGCGACAAAATCGACTAATGTGACCTCTTTTATTACACCTGTAACACGTCGGCCCTCGCCGTTCCTCCGGACATTCTCTCATCAAATGCCCCGTCTTTTTACAATTGAAACACACACGTTCACTACTCGACCTTTCGTTTTTCGATGGGTTTGTATTCCGCGTGTCACTTGTCGCTCTGTTCTCTCGCGCTCGATTCGGTTCACTAGTGCTCCGCTGATTTCGTTGTCTCGACGTTACCGGATCGCGATTCTTACGATGAAATCCTTTTTGTTTTGTTAGCGTTTTGTCATAATACAAAATATCGTGTAGCAATTCGTCTTGCGTCCCTTGATACGCTGGCATCACTAAATTAAACAATTCACGCGACCACAACCCACTGAGTATTTCCAGTTTCTCATCTCGGAACGTCAGTCCGAGGGGCGCGCACAATTTTGCTTTTGAATGAAAATAGCTAGTTAACGACTCGTTCCGTTCTTGGCGACGCGCTTCCATGCGTACCCACTTCGATGATTTATCTTCGCGCACAATAAACGTTTCAGAGAAAGCTTTGCGGAAATCGTCCCAAATCTGAAGTTCTCTCACTCGCGCTCGTGCCCAATCTCGCGCACCTGCCTTAAGATGCATTCGTACTGCTGTTAACAGGTATCCGTCGGGCCATTAATGCGGTCGTTGCATCGACTCCAAGTTGTCTATCCATTCTCGTGCACTGAGACCATCGTCCTCACCAGTGAAATCCTCGATATTCTTCGACAAATCAGGGATCACATGATAACTGGGTATTGAGCTCGCGACCTGCTGTACCGGTTGTGACTGTTGTTGCTGAGTTACCAGCAGTCCCGCTACCAATTGCGCAACTGCCTCGTGACTTTCGGTCGATAATATAGTACGCAGTGCGTTGACCAGTGCTGGCACTACCGGTTGCTCCGTTACCGACGATTGTCCTCTCGGGGGATCTCGATTTACCGACTGTTCGCTGCTTCCATGGGACTCATTTGACCCGAGCGGTGGTCGTCCCGCTCCTTGACGCTGGCTCGTCAATGTTGCTGGCAAGAAGGGATCTCGTCCCGCCTGTTCGCCATTTTGATTATTTTCCAAGACGACATGTGCCAACGATCTCGCTTCGACGCCATGTTGCTCATTTCTACCCGGGGTGACATTTTCTCTCGATGATGCACGTTGTCCTGCGTAGCCCCGTCCAAATGATCGTCCCAGCATCATTTCTTGGCCCTCCCGCTACACAAAATTTTCAAATTCTCGCTCGTCCACCATTCACACGACTCTTGCACTCGGCGCACGCGCGATTCACTTTTTTTTTATACGCGTCGTATATCTATATTTTACTAAAACACGTATGCATATATATAGCACATGCAAATATATACATATATATACCGTTATCGTTTTCTTTTTGGCGCGCACTATCCCCACTTTCAGAGTTTTACTTTTTTGAAGGGTTAAAAGATAAGTATTCCACTTCTGATATTTTAAAGGAAATAATTCTTACACACTCGAGACTTTTTTTTTTTTTGCTCGTGAAACAATGTATATATATATATTGTGACGTGGTGTTTCGTACCCCGTCACTTTGTTTAATTATCGCATTCCCCTAGGTACAAATATCGCTAATAATAACTAAAGCGCGTCTGAGGCCAATACTCCAAAAATGAACGACTAATTATCTTTAAGTTGAATTCTCTTTATTATGCTAATTTTATTTTATTTTCTAATTCTGTAATGCTCTGCGAGAACCATCTACGAGACCTTTGCGTCAAGAAACCAGAACACTGCCTGACAGGGGTCACGTACCAGCTCAACATCGACCACCACCGACTACAGACGAACGAATACCGCTGAAACCACTCCCGATGGATGCCTATCTAGTTGTCGAACAGGGTCGTGCGTGATGCACAAACAGTACCTACGACTATTTAAGACTTATCGGCCAGGAGCCGAACCACGAATGAATGCTTCTACCGCTCGGATGAATCGTCAGGCGGCGTACAGGGCTGTGCGTCAAAAACACAACAAAGCCTCCCGTCGACGATACTTGTCAGCCTGGAGCTGAACCGACCCTAACACCTACTAAGTCGTTGCCTATCAAATAGAGGACGGTTTTCTCTTCACGAACCGTCCTATCGAAAGACTGCGGCGTGGAATAGGCTAGACTATGCTGACCACGTGGATCTGGTGAATATAGTGTGGGGATCCGGGTTGAGGGCCATCACCACCAGATCGTTCCGGCATAAGGGCTTCAATGAGCAAGGGCCGGGATGCAGCGCCGACGAAATAGCTACAACGGGGAGTACCAGTAAAGCAAGGAATGAGTTACAGTCGGTTGCAAGTCCAAAGGACCGGTGACGTAATATTGCCGCACACCTCAATATCGCAACATATGAGCAGTACGACCTCCCCTCTCACCAACGATACCGCACAGCTGAGGGAAAACATCTCCGTCCACCTTCCGACGTCCCGATGCCTCGATACCTGTCGTCGCAGAAGAAGAAAAACTAGCGGCGAGGGATTATCGCCGCCTATCCGTAGACCAGACCTACGCGACCTGCTGACCAATTAGAATACCGCAAATTTGAGGAAAAATCACGTGACAGCAGCGCGACGAGGATCAGGATCATCGCTCGTCTCGACACTCTACGATCAGTTCTCGAATAATAAAGACGTGCTTTTGTTAAGCTCTACGATCAGTTCTCGAAAAATAAAGACGTGCTTTCCTTTTATTAACACTACGTTCAGTTATCGCTAATAGCAGACGTGCTTTTTTTTTGTTAACTCTACCTTCAGTTTTCGTTGATTGCAAACGTGTTCTTGTTATCGCTACGCAAGTCGCCGTAACGCTATCGTATCGCATTCTCTAGCACCTGTTAGATCTTCTTTTACGTAAGTGAGGTTCCTTTTCTATTTTGTGAAGCCACGAGAGTACTTGCAATATATCGTACCTTTACCTTTATCTCTCTTTCTCTTTATCTTGCAGTTGGTCTGCTTGAACCAATTGGGCTCGTACTCTTTCCCTTTATCGGGCAGTTGGTCTGCTTGAGCCAATTGGGCTCGTACCCTTTCTCTTTATCTTGCAGTTGGTCTGCTTGAGCGACCTGAGCTCGTACCTTATTCTCTCTTATCTCTTATCTTGTCCCTTTCTCTTTCTTATTGCAAGTAGCCTCGCGACTGGTTAACTATTACTTACGCATTGTTAGTGACTATTGCTTTATTTCCTTATCTTTCTCTTCTAGAATATCTAAATGTCTAATATCGCTGTATAGCAGCGCGTTCTGTTAAATGATCAATTTTTATCTTAGCTATTAAGCATTGATATTTCGCTATATTTTCTCTGATTAGTTCATATCTGGCTCTTTACCTATTACCGTTGATTATCGTATCTTAGTGAGTGTACCGCGTGAGCGATCTTACATCGCTGCGTGGTCCCGCTCGTCGTTCATTTGACATTGGAGTATTGTGCCGTATCGCATAACATCTTTTTCATTATTTTCGTCCCTAATATCGCTGATCGTAGTTGTCCGTAGTCTCTTTGGTTTGTCGTATGTTGCATATTAACTTTCTTGAATATTATTTGCCTTATCTTGAATTATCTTTTATCGTACCGCGTATTATCTTTCTTTCTTCTCGCGCTTACCGCAAACTAGAGACTACGCATTATCTGTTAGTACCTATATTTTATAATAATTTTCTACTTGACCTGTTGCCTTGAATTTATCTTGTAATTCATAAGTCCCTGTCTTTGCATATTTCTGATAATTCTGGTAATGTGATAACTATTACAATTTTTGTATCTCGCATGTGTTTTATAATCGCTTAGCATATTTTATGGTTTACCTGCTTAATGCTTAATTTAAGTACCGTATATCTTTTCTGTTCTGCATATTCATTATAAAACCGTATTAATCATTACCTTGAATCATAGTATCGCGAGCTTACGCATATTTCCCGCTTATTCGGAAAACGTTCCGTTATTTGTTAAATCTCTCGCTTAACTTTCCTCTGGCTGTACATATTGTTAATTATCGCATTTATCGTAATTGTATCTCAATCTCTTCAGCTACTTGCTGGTTATTAAATTTATCGCTTCTTAATCAATGTATTCGATACTATTTCTGCTTTACCTGTTTCTTATTTTGTCTATTGGATTCGACCCCTCCCCTCTACCATTATCTTGTCTATACTGAGCAAGCTGTGCAAAACCGTCGTAGAACCTGACCTTACCTTTACCTATTACCTATTACCTTCACCCTTACCTTATCTTTTTCTCTAAATATCTATTCTCTTTGACGCATGTGCGTCTGGCGCCCAACAATCATATCTTTCTTTTATCGTATCTCTTTCTATGTCTAATTATTCAGGTTAGTGACTGCGCCGTAGGGTGACCAATTATCTCATTTGTTCGTTCAACCCTCGCGAGAAATTTTATCGTGTTACAAAATGGCGCCCAAAGTGGGGCCACGATAGTAACGAAAATAATTGTCGGTCACAATATATATCTATTTTATTTAGAGGGGTTTACTTTCGGAGTTGGCTAGGGTAAGGGTTTGACTTTACAATGATATAAATATAAATTACATTAACGCTGGGCGTAAAATACTTGATTCTCGTTGGGATATTCGCGATTTACCCACGCGACATCCAATCCATGCAGGGTCCACGGCCATGGACTTCCGCCGAACCCTGACTTTCTTTTTCCCGCAATAATCGATTGCTCTCGCGACTCTCGTTTCAAACGCTCGCTTATCACTCTCACATCTCACTCTCTCCTCCTCGCTCGTTTCGCGCATATATATACAGGGTGTCCCTAAATTGCCTTCCACGGACTAGCCAGCATGATACCTCGTTGAAATCCAACCGAGAATTTCTTTTCCGGAAGCTCGTCCGACGCATAGTTTTTGAATTATAAGCGATAGCGCTAGGCCAATCAGAATGCACCATTTCATCTGGATTTGCCGCCACGGAAATTGCTGTTTTGTTCGCCTGGGTGAATTATTATTATTCGTTTACGAATTAAATATCGGCACCTCCCCTCTCTCGCTGCTGTACCCCTTATGCTTGAGGATGCGCTTCTGTTTACACACACAAGTGTGCGCCCATGGATGTGCGGCCGGCAGCGTGTGCCGCGGCAACAATACCGAGGTCAGCGCCCGAAAAGGGGTACAGCAGTGAGAGAGGGGAGGTGCCGATATTTAATTCGTAAACGAATAATGATAATTCACCCAGACGAACAAAACAGCAATTTCCGTGGCGGCAAATCTAGATGAAATGGTGCACTCTGATTGGCCTAACGCTATCGCTTATAATTCAAAAACTATGCGTCGGACGAGCTTCCGGAAAAGAAATTCTCGGTTAGATTTTAACGAGGTATCATGCTGGCTAGTCCGTGGGAGGCAATTTAGGGACACCCTGTATAACTCCTCCCTCGGTTTCTCGAACCTTCTAGAGACTTCTAGACTATTCTAGCTTTACACATGGCCGCTTCCGCTTCCGGCTCCCTCACGCCGTCTCTCGTACATACGTTTCAAAACCTTCGCGTGGCAAATTCGGTTTCGATTTAATTTTTCTTTAACAGAATATTCCCGGTAGGTATCGCTAACCGAAAAATAATCAAATAAATATCCTGATAATGTACTCATGACTCATAAGAGATAAAGAATTGATATTCAATCGAATCACTAATTAAAAGTTTGACTTTTTCTTTATATTCAATTTCTTTAATTCATTTCCGAATTCAACATACGTATTCATTACTATTTATGTGTTTTGTCTTTCCATTCATTACCTTGTTATATTACCGACTTAAATTCAGATCATATTCTCCTATCCAAATCTTGGTTCTCATCCATGTTAAATGTAATGAATAATAAATTTTCTCGGGAACTTGGACAGAATTGATCAGATTCAATTTATCAAAATTTGCAACGTTTCGTTGGTTTTATTTATTTTCCAACTTCATCAGGCAAGTTTTGAGGTTAAATCGTCGTTAAACGTTAAACGACGATTTAACCTCAAAACTTGCCTGATGAAGTTGGAAAATAAATAAAACCAACGAAACGTTGCAAATTTTGATAAATTGAATCTGATCAATTCTGTCCAAGTTCCCGAGAAAATTTATTATTCATATTCTCCTATATTCATACGTTTATGTAAAATGGAAATCTACAGTAGGGGGAGCTCTTCGTTTGTAAGCTAGGTTTCAAGGTAAGTTAACGCAAGACAATTGGTCTATGAGGGCCAATCTCTGGGTGCTGACAGGACGTTTTGTCTATTCACATTCTATGAGTGGAGGATGTTGAGGAATGCTTACAAATTTCTTGTCTCACGTTCTCCGTGTTTGGTATGCATATGAACCTTTTCAAATTATTGTCTAAAATGTGTTGCCGGAGTTCATCATTTCGAATATGACATTCAGTATCCTGTATACAAGGTAATGTGAAAATACATGCCGTTCAAATATATGTACGCTGCTTAGAATTGCGTAGCTGCGAGTTGGTTTTGCTTGTTAACTGATGGCATGATGCATGAGAATTATAAATGTAGTCATGCTGTACAGTATGATGGTAACTGCAGGGTTGATATAGATCTAAGAACTTATGGTAAACCATGTAAGACGCTGTTACGGTGATTGCACGTCGGTAATTAGTGGCGCGGAAAAGATGCAGCTGCGATTACAGGCTGAAACCTAACAAACCTACGTTCTGTGGCCAAAAAAAGGATTAAATCGAAAAAAGCAAATATATGAAAAAAGAAGAATAATGCACATCAGGAAAAAAAACAAAAATTAAAAAAAGCAAAAATTTGAAAAAAAAATGTAAAAAAGTAGTTACCAAAACTTTCCACATCCATGTCGTTAGCTCTGGTTAAATCTAAAGGAAAGTCTCGAAAATTCTCATACGGGTTCAGTATTTTATATCCGCTTGAATGGGTCGAGTAGAAAGCTGCTAATTCGTCCTCTCTCTTGAAAAGAGGCACCATGTAATCTTGGCCCGGGGCGCCAGTTGTGCTAAATCCAGCACTTATCCTATTTGCGCGTTTGTTAAGTTTTATTAGAATCGGAGACAGATATCTGGGTATCTTTTTTTCTGAGTGAAGTCCCAATATTGATAATTGCTTTTTATTCAATTTGTCTACCCATTTTCATTCAATAGACCTATCGGAATTGGACTGACCATTGTTACGTGGGGGTGAGGGTGTACTGAGCGGTGGTAGTTAATGATTAATTGAATAATCAAGCTCCCACGTAACGACAATGAATAATTATTAAAACTAAGAGAAGACCTACCTTTCGATAGCCGGTAATTTGTAGGATCGTGTTGCTACAGTCCTGTACAGGTCTGTGAGGTTTATTTAAATTGTTGAGGCAATTTTATAATAAAGAAAGTGGGAAGAAGGTCGTTCAAAATAAATGTTTAATATGATTTAACTGGTAAAAGATGAAGTATATTCTGTTTCTATTTGGTTATTGAAATGTCTGGTAACAATCAATGGTGATGATGATATATGAGCCGAAAATAACAATTTATAAAGTGTTCAAGTTCATACAAATCGTGTGTTATAATATTCTAAAGGATATTATTATTTGGTACCAGGAACATCTTCTCTGAACGATGGTTAACTAGCTGGTCGTGATTATTGGATTGTATCTCTCTTTTTAGATTATCTTGAATCAATATATATATATATATATATTATGGTTAAGTCTTATTCGTTAATTCTTGGAAACAATAAGTACGATTTAATTAGGGGTAGTGAAGCTAGCCACCAATTCTAGACTTGATTTTGAATGAAAATTACTGAAGTAGATTTTGATTATAAAGGTGAAACAAGAGTTCGTTTAATTTCGAAGATTAACACTCGGATTGACTTAGCTTTAGGTGAATCGGTCGACGAGATTGAGAGCCGTCGGATCGTGTCGGTCTGCGTCGGTAGAATGCTGGACCAGGGGCCTCACCTCAAGTTTGGAAGAGTTGATCAATCGAACGGTGTTGAACGTCGGTCACTTAGTCTTTTAGATTTGGAATTATATTTAAGATTACCTGATTCGATTGAATCAGGGCCGAACTCAATTTAATTATGGAAAATGGAATATCATAAAAATGTCTATTCACAGAAAAGATGTAAACGTAGAAGAAAGTGAGTCTCTTGCAGCTAATAGAATAACTGAATGCTCGAATTTGACGAATTAGCGCGAGACTTTAGGCCGGTCACAACTAAGATTTTCCGAACGCTACTATTGCTCGAGAGGGCTAATCCGGGTTTACGTCCACGCACTTCGCGACTTGACAGACGTAAGACATGGCTGCTTGGGCCAGAGGGTATTAATAGGGAAAAATCTGCAGTTGCAACAAGTTGCAACAGTAATTAGCCAATTAAGTGCGGGGGCGACCTCCCGGTGTCCAAATCTACACGGTCAGCGTTAGTTCGCGCCATTCGACGGTGTTCCGACGATTCTCAATTTCGTAACTTATACGTACAAGATGTTAACAGAAGGTATCTTAAGATAATTCTCACGCATTCATCCACACATCTTAACAAATAATCTATTTTAATTTGGTGGTTCCAAAGGTAGTGGTTTATCCTAATTATTGATGATAATTTTGACTTAAAAAGAGAGATATTCCCGGGCTGAGCGCCGCTGTTACTAGGTCAGTAATTTTATAGCGCAATTCCTGGTGTCAGCAAATAAGATACAATGTCAGCGGATGCCGAGGACTGTACGTGACCTTATTAGAATATGAGATTGTAATGAAATAATTAAAGAAATGAAATGAAATGGAATTTTGAAAAAGGTACGCCAAGGCAGTACGTCGGGGCGTAACACCATCAAGGGGTAATAGACATTGCTTAGACGAAATCAAGGGTCACTTTCTCCAATATTTTTTAAGAAAAAAATTAATATTTTGTAATTCTGTTTTTCAGACATGTTAATATAAGTCTTAAATTACAAGAATTTTTTTTCAAACATTTCAAAACAAAATAGCGCTGGAGTGGCTGACGAGAGAAGACTTTTTTTTCTTCAATCATCTCCACGGGAGAAAATCATTTTAAAGGAAGATGCCAAAATCTAGCGAAGTGTGTAGGATTTCAGAAATATTAATTTTCACAGAAACCGCGTTCGTTTTGAAAGGAAAAGTTTTTTTCTTATGAAAAATATCGGTCATAAATCAATCCTAAAATCGTTAAATTTCGAAGAATCGAAAAAAATATCCCACGTACTTCATTAAGAAATGTCATTGTGAAGCTTCAGTTGGAGTCGATCAGTCAACAATTCAAGGTGCTAGTTGGTCGCCCACCTTGAAAAACATAGTTTTGGGAAAGACAGTTTTGAAGTTTTGAGTACTAAAATGTTAAGGAAATTTATTGTTTACTTTTTAGGATGTACTGACTACACATTCTCAACCAAAAGTGAATCTAATCGACAGTATTGAATACTTTATGGTAAGATAAAAATCAGAAAAACATCAACAATCAGAAAGACGATAAAAAAATCAAATTTGAATAAGAATAATGTCCGAAAGGTATTAATAAATTATTTAAATGAAACGTTGCTCAACAAATTTTTAGAAAATGTTTTTTTTTTCACGAATTCGTTAATTTTTCTGAATACACACAAATTTCTAAAGAATTTTCTCATCATCTTGAATTTTTAAATTTTGAAAAATGGAGGAAAAATCGCGAATTTTGGATACGTTCCCGTAAAAACGTTGTACATTACAATCAAGAAGTTTCCAGGGCACTGAACAAATAGTTTCGTAAAAACAGCCTTTACAAATAATAATTTTTTCACCCAGTATTCAATATTGTTGACGAGACGCATTTTTGGTTGAGAATATATAACCAGTACATCCTTAATCTGCAATGTCTGGGCCATATCAATTGGCCTTCCGAATAGACATTTTTCTGTTCCTCATCCTCTCTTGATGAAATAGTTTCTCTACGGGCTTCTCTTGACTCTTCAGTGAGGGAGCGCTCAGATTGCGCAATACGCGTGGCGTCAGCTTCATAGTAAAAGTTACAACAGTCAAATCCAATTGTTGTACCAAGTTGACTCATGACTTATATTATTCCCTTATAATTATCATTGAAATGAATGACTGTAAGGCCCACAGCAATATGGATGACAGTTTTGCCACTGGAAACAGGTTTTGAAGCCATTGACTATATCATCAGTATAAAACTTTCGTTCGAGTTCTGAGTAAACTTCGTAAATTGGCTGCGTTTCCTGCTTCAAAAGCTTCATTCGGCATTGCTGGATCATCCTCGTAATTAATTTTCTCTCCTCCGATTGCCTTTCGCACTTGCCAAGCACACCATGATCTTGGGCCCTCTAGGCATAGATGGTGTTGAGGCTTCTCATTACTTGGAATTTTATGATAAAGCGTAGTGCAAATAGCTTTTTTTATCTTCATTATAATAACAGTTTCTACGTATAGCCAATCCGTACTAAATAGTCAGTTCATCAATCATCTTGCCTATTAATTTACCTCTGCCTTTCAATTTTTTATTCTTCGCTACATTTCGGAGCAGAGTGCTATTCTTTTCTGAACTTGATCAGTACACTCTTTTTTTATTTATACTTGGATTTTTCTCAACAACAGCTTTAAAGGTCCTATACCGCCACCATCCCCCACATAATTGAGATCAGTAACGCAATTTTTTTCACTTACACGAAGAAACATCTCGAATCCACTGGCAACTGCCGACTTTACAGCCGACTCCTCATGATTCGCTACGTAAAATGTTTCATGGAATTTCTAGAATTGAATATACGTAGCTGTATCTTGCAACACGAATTGGCAAAAACGCGACAGCAAAACACGAGATCGTAATTCGGATAAATGGGTGCCTATCTACCTCACTAAATTCTAAGAATTATCATTACGTATACTCGTATTATTCGGCACCAGGAACATTATTTTCTATTTTACCACCTTACCTTGGCCACGTGACCGGATAGCTCGCGGTATATATTGGCACTGGGGCATGATGATCGTTCAAGACTTCCGGCAATTGAAGTTGAGCAAATTTCTTTGGAAGAGGATCGGGGTGGACTTGGATGAAATCACACAGAATGTAAATTGTCACCGTACCTTGTTTATTATTTTAATCTTTGGTCCTCCAAACTTCCCCACTCTCACACTCTACGCTTCTTTCCACTTTCTTTCTTTTGCACTGAGCACGTGATTTTCACTACTATACTGTAGGACGAAGACTGCCCTGCTGCCGCGCCGTGGACACAGATCGGCGCGGCGTGTCAACAGCTCAGCTACGCGAATCCTTGCCTGTCATGGCTGTTCGGCGCGCGTATTTAAAGCCAGATTGAGCTCGACTAGGTTCTTAAAACTCTATGAAGAGGCAAGTCAAGTTGACCTCGCCAAAATCTTTCACACTTTTCCGGATCATGCATGCTTTACAGGATTCACTTTTAACCAAAACATCAACCACTTTTTCAGTGTACCACCCTATAAGAGAAACAATCTCAAAAAGTGATGAAAATCCTCTTTTGCGCCAGAACCTATCAACTGAGTGACCCCGTTGTTTTGACCTTTCTTAACAGACACTCTCTTTGCGTTCGCAGCAGCATTTTTCATCAAGAAAGGACACACAGATTCAGACGCCTTGCAAGTAGTTTTGATAATTTCATCGTAGCTTGTTTTGAAATACTGGTGATGGTAAATCCACGATTGCGCAAAATTGTTTTTATCCCAAATATGTATACCAATGCCCAACAAACGCATTAGAAAAATTGTTCGTCTGTTTATTTTATAAGCCCTGTTATTAATTTATTGACAGCTGTTTATGTATACAGGAGTAAAATCATCACAATTTGCAAAAATTTTGAAGCCTAAGCCTTGTATACTTTCTTCAGTAAATTTTACTGATTTGTGGCACACTAAAACAGCAGATAATGCGGAGCAAACTATTGAAAAGCTCAGTATGCGATAGTCAAAAGTACTATAGTAATCAACGTCATAAGTTTTTTTCGATACCTTCAATTTGTTTGACGCCGTGCTGACGCTCGACGCTCTAGCGTATATCGATTTTGAACATTGCAGCCTTGAATAGTTTTTTTAGAGACTTTATTTTTACCGTCTCTCATTCCTTTGCGTGACTGATATTGAATTCCACTCATTTCAATAACAAATTATGATACAAACACTAACGAAATCACTACACTACGATTGACTACTTTAGAAAAATAATACTCTCGGGCAGTCAATAACTCGTTATTAGCCGCCAGATAAACACAAAATTTGAAGAACGAACATTTGATGTTCGCTCTCAAGTTACCGGCAAATTGGCATCGCACCCTCATTCGAAAAATCAACTTTTTGGAAACTTAAAAAATTTCACCTCACACACAGACTTTTGGGTATCAATTTAAATAATTAATAAATCATTTAAGTCAATAATAAAAAGGTAGAAAAAGTAAATAATAATACAAGGTCGTAAGAAGAACTAAACTAGCAAATTAAACTAGTCACAATTTCTTTTTTATCCAACGAACTTTCTACAATAACTTCAAATTGACAAGTACTAATAGCCATACCCCAATACATATATAATACGTGTAGACCGCATGTGATTGCATCATGTATACATATAACAGACTTGGATTGACCGTGTAAAAAGTGGGATATACACATGGCAGGAACATTTTTCTGATTTGACCAAAAATTGAAGTCGAAAAATCTTACCTTGTTGTTCAATCTTGCCGTCATTAGGGTCAGACCAAGAGCGAAACGCAATCGCAAACCAATCTCCGGGCATGGGTGCGGTGATGTTCTGCACCTGTTGTGTTCCATCGCTCGTAAAGAACAAGCTATGATGAGGAAATCGCGCCTCCAGGAGATTCTCCGGAACTTTGGATTTGTCAGGATTTACGAACGGAATGCTGCCAGGCTTGATGTGGACAGTAATGTTCTGGGGTGTGCATCGGAAAATGCCACCAGTCTTGACTTCATTCGCATGAAACCTGACGAGCAAACCACCGGAAACAGTTATTAGAATTGCATATACAAATTGATACAGCTTATGAGCTTATTTAACTCAGGGCTGTTGACTACAACTACACCAGCTGAAGTATTGAATTGCCAACTAGTGTTTAAGATCGTTTCGGTGGATATGTGAAATTGACACTTCAAATTAAAAATACACAAAAAATTGTAAGTGTGCTTACTCATCCCGAACGAGTTTGGAAGTGCTCCACTATTTTCAAAAATAGTCCAGTCGAATCAATACTGAAAAATCTATTCCAATAGTTTAAGGGGGGGGGGGGGGGGGCAACCTTACTAAGCGTCTCATTTCGGAAAACAATTCACTGCTGATGTTTTAGCCGATAGTTCTGAAACTGAAGATGAAAAAAACCGCATCTTAAAAGTACGAACGCCATATTCTCCACGACACGAATTCCTTTTGTAACTACATACTTAGGACTAATAGTTCTGTGTCGATAGTTATTTAGTCGCCGAAATTTGCAGTATGTTGCACACATGATACTCCCTGGTATTTGTATTTTGTTGCCGTCACAAATGTGAAAAAATAATGTGCCGACTCCAGAATCCAGAATGCTACACCCAGAGTTTGTTACTGTAGCAATGCACCGAAGTTCGTGGGCAGGTACCATCCAATTATTGGTGAAAAAATTTAAAACTCTTGTGGGTAACCACCCCGGTATAGCTATCAGAGCGATACACACGGCTATGCGAGCCACACGAGTAACTGACCTTACTATAGTTTTCAGTTATAGGCGCAGAAACCAGCAACTTTGACCGGCGTCCAGAAATTGTCAAGTCAATTCCCGTATATTGATTGGAAAATGTGTTATTGATTGGAAATATTTCAGTGGGTGAAAGGAAAATTTTCAGAATGGATTTTAGAGAAATGGGAAGGCTTCTTTGAATGTAAGTCACGTAATTATAAATCGCCGTTGCATTAAATCGAAGTCAGTTGTCGGACCTAATCTGTAACTCTTGACACAACCGGTGTCACTCTATCCCATTGCCTTCGGCACCCCCGACTTCATCTTGTGCATGATCATCTGACCCTCGGTAGAAATTGCCTATTTCCGCCCATTGTTGCACCATGTACAATTACATATCGATGAATGTTAACACTTGCTTCAATAATGCATTCACTGAGTCGTACTGAATATGGCATAGATGCTATAGGAATCCGTCGTTCAGCTTCCATACCCATACCGCATCGTTCGTGCAAGTGGACAACGTCAAGCTCTGATATTCCGCTCTTGTAGCAGCACAACAGTACTGTTGTAAACAAAGACCCGATCATAGCTAGACGAACTAGAAATCTGGCAGTCACAAGCACTCCTTTATCTTAGTGTAATAATTTAGTTGGGAAAACCAAGCATTATTATTATTATACAATCGATAGGGTGGTTACAATTTTTATCTAATAAACTTTCCCAAAATTTATCTGACTTTTCCTGCCAAAAGATTCAGAATTACTTGACCTTTTTACAGGTAATGTGGAGCCGTTTTTACAACTTCATAAAATTTATAGAAATTATACACCTCTAATACATAAATTTGGATTCAAGAACAAATAATATTGCTTCGTTTTACAAAAATATTCATTGCCATAACATGATGTTGATTTTAATATTGCCGCAGATAATACATAAAAGTCAAAACACAACAACTTGTACTTTGTCCACTACTTTGCATATTAAACAATGAACATGTCATGCATATATATATATATATATATATATTAAAGTAACGAAATCACAAGAAGAAACACTACAGACTAAATAAGTATAATAACTTAACACTGCCCAGCAAACACATCTTGGACCATTGTCAAAACGTGTATACGGATAATTGACAAAATGATTTTACATTGATACAACGTCACAATCTTATAATTTTTTGTACTCAGCATAGCCAAGATAAACTCATTGTATATTATAAATATATGTTTTTCACAGTAAGAGTACCTGAACTTATTATGTTAAGTATAATGTTAATATCATATTCTCAGAATATTTTCATGTCTGACGCCGCTAGGATGTACCCAGCACGACTCATCAATACGTATCCGTTACGATTTGAGTTATCAAAACTGTTATGTAAAAGTAGTTTTGGATTTTTAACTTCTTGACATGTGATGACAATGTCATGTAAAATTATTCATATTATGGATACATTATTTATTCTTTCAAAATTCGCAGACTTCGTGACATAATGGCTAGGGAAACCAAATGATATGCGATGAGTGTAATGCCAATACGAAAAAGTAATATATGGTTGTTTGAGTTTGATCTTGCCGATTTACGCAAATTTTACACGTAAATTTCACTGGACATGTAGTGAACATTCTCGCGGCCTTTCGAATACACATCGGATTATAAAATCGTTCAATCGGAATACGTTGGTACAGCTTCATTTATACTTCAGAACGATTTTAAATTATTATTAGTGAAAATTTGAATGATAAATGATCTCACACGAACTGGTAGAGTGGCGGTATTCAAGGCAGCTAACGATAATTGAAGTATTGAAGAAATAAAGGATAAAATCAAGTCAGGGAAAATTAACAGCTCAATCAGTCGATTATACCGGGACAATCTCTTGAAACTATACATATAATGCGCATGCGCGAGTTTTATCGGCTGCTCGGGCAGGCTGGCCACTCCGAGTTTCAGCTGTCAAACTCTGTTTCTGGCGGCGTTGTAGTTCATACGAATTTTTGAGGTTAGAATCTTAAACAGTCGAGGTAGTGACTCGGAAAGTTGATGCTAATGCTCTTTGAAAATTGGCTTTATTCGACTAAAATGAGAAATCTGTTTAAATGTTGGGTGCTTGGAAGAAACGCAGCAGGTAGGTGCGAACACTTTATTTCATCATTTTTATTATTTCGTACATTAGAAATAACAATGGAATTTTTATCTATCAACAGGTAATACGGCCAAAATAATTACATCTCTGATATTCACTGTTATCTGCCCATTCAATTTGTCAGACGTACAAAGATCATCGCCACTTTCAAGCAACTAAGCAACTTTCTCACTTTTTTGTGATTTCAGGCGGTAATATTGAATTTTATCACTTTCGAAAATGAGACATTAAACCGAGCGTTCAAGAAATTTGAATATCTCACTATCTGTAACGGAACTGTGAATCTTTTTTTTCCTGAAAATCATTCAACAAAATTTACGAATAGTCGATAGTCAATGTATTTTTTCCGATTAACAAATTATTGCTACTACTATTTAAAATTTCCGAATGATTATCAGAATTTATTTCGGAAATTTTCAATGATGTTCGATTAAATAAATGAAGGGAACCTAATACTCAAATTGAAAATTCAAGTAATATTAGATTTATTAAAATGATTTCTGTATTTCATGTTAGTGCGGTTCGAAACAAAGAAGATCTGATCGAAAGCGTAAAACTCAGGAATGTAGATCATATCCTGTGACACAAGTTGAAAATCAACTTTCTCAAGACGGGCGTTAACGTCACAATTAGCTTCAAGGACAATCATGTTTTAGAGTAATGTCAATTTTAAAGTAATGTAAAGATAGTGTCCCTTGTTCCATTAAAATAAATGCATATCTAATTGTAAACGAAGTTTATGAAGATTTTTTTCCAAATAATGTAATTCGATACAATATCTTGTTCATAGTTCTTCTAACATCAACTTCCAACAAGGATATTGGAAAGAGTCCCTTTGTTGCTGAAACCATTATAAAATTCTTGGTTTTCAATTCGTGCTATTGAATAACTCAGTGTTTCAGGTTCCATTTTCAATCTCAAAATGGGATTTTTTTTGCTCCAGATAATTCTAACATGAAATGCAGAAATAATTGCGGTACATGGAGATTCACAAGCTTTCAGTCTTAGCGTAGGACCCTATAAAGAGTGTAAAATTGAATTTGGTTTCAAGTTATCGTGCAACTAGCTAGCCAGATGACACCGTCAACTAGGTTAAATTTAAAGACATTTTTAACTGAACTTATTTAACAGTTCTAGATTTAGATTGATTCAGTTTCCCTAGCAAAATTCAACCCTACAATCTAATTGAGGACTTGAAAAACTATTTATCTGAATTCAATGCCAAAGAGAGTAAAAGTAAGCTTCAAAATAAGATACCAAATCAAATAGTATAAAGTTTGAAAAACAATGCTGATCAATAATAATGCTTAAATTACAATGGTGCACAGAATGATTCCTCGGTAGAATGAATTGGCAGCAACGGTTAAGTAACAAACTTATCGCTATTGGCTCGATCAAAGAAAATGATGGGATATTCAGCCATTATGATCTGTAGTATATCCCGCTCTTCAATTTTGCCTCAACTGATGTTAAGAAGGTGGCGATGGCCTGATAAAATTGACTCTGGCACCTGATGTCTGACGGAACAACCAGGTTCGATGGTTCTAATGATTGCACCGCTCGAGAAACCAGGATCCTTGCCACCTAAACATTTTGACCATCAGGTAAGGCATAATTTTCCTCGTGTTAATTAAAGTTTAAACTTCGAGCCTGCTGAAAAAAAAACAAATTTTATTATTGAATCCATGTTAAAATATTGTCATTGTCAAAGATCACGTAATTGGAAATTTACTTACATGCTTCTATGCCTGACAAATTTGGTCCCGCTTTGACAATGAATTATTTCGTACCTGAAAATATTAAAAACTATTATTATCAAACAGGATCTTTCGGTATTTTTGAAAGCAAAAAAAAGGCAGCACTTTTTGAAAGGCAACCAATGGCCAGACGAGGGGTGATCAGAAGAGTGGAGATTGGTCTCCCAGTGTTATCGGACGATTGTCTTGTAAGTTATTGTTTTGTTTCCTAGTTTTTCATTAATAGCATGATTTACACTTCAATATTAACTGTTGTTCTTTTCCTCTTTTTATTCTTGGATATCTGGTGAACCCTCTTTGTTAACGGAACATTGATTGTTGTACAATGGAGCTGCAAAAACTTTGTCAACTAATCGATGATGTCGGCGAGGGTTTTTGTGAGTATTGCGTCGGGTACGTTTTCTGTTAATTGCTACTCTTTGTCCTCCTAAGATTCGTGTTTAAGATGAATAATTTCTTTATTCCTTGTTACTCATTTCTTTTATTTATTTCATGTTCATCGGCACTAATTACTGACTTCTGGAGCACTGCACCGTAACGAATCTACTCTGGAAATACCTTCTACTGGGTCTCAACCATTCATTTATTTTTAATTTTATGTAAATAAAAAATCTGTTCACAGTAAACATTGTTTTTACTTACCTACCTCCGTTTGTCCAGACTCCCACTTGTTAATGACATTTCACGTTGAATTTCAGATTTCTTCTTTCAATAAATAACACCCAATTTCTGTATCATTTGATATTTGCTTTTCCGTTAAATTCTTTATTGTGTCGGTTGAATATCTTCCGAAATCAACCACGGTATTGCTGAACGATACTATTCTTCTTAGACAATTCACGCTACGTAAAAATAAACAGCAGCATAACCTCAATCCATGGCTTTACGGGCGAGAGAATTACAGCTTTTGTTTCATTTTGTGTACGTTGGCGCCTTGCTCAGCAGATGAAAACATCACCGCGGCGCGATTTCACTGACCAATGAGATTAAATTATTTGGCGCATGCGCGTTATATGTATAGTTTCAAGAGATTGTCCCGGTATGTATTGTAACGTTGTTCGGATCGTTCGATCTATGACAAGACAGTGGACGAACGAAGACTTGGTTGACGTGACAACGATCGATAGATTGATTGAACAGTTGAGTTTGGGAGATGAAAGAGGCGTGACGTTTGAGTCTAGAATCGGATTTTTAAATAAATATTCTACCGCCCACTTTTCTCAGCCTCTTTTCTTTAAAACGTTACATTTAGTGTCAAATGTGTTACAACGAACTCTTTATTTTTTTTCATTATTAAGTGGTGTTGAAAAAATTTAGATCATTTGTGATTACTTTTAATCATGTCTTATCGTAAGACACGAGCTTCGTCCGAGAACCAGAAAGCGATGAACCTGACCGTATTCACCACTTCGAGAAGAACTCCGAAAAATGATTGAGGACAATTCTGTTCATTGGAAACGGAATTGAATCGATTCAGAGAATCAGCAATTGCGGCGGCTTTAGAAGCAGCTTCAACTACAGCTCGAGAAATTACAACTCAAGCTGCTCAAGAAATTGCAATAATTGCGTCAAGAGAAGCTGCAAAAGAAACTGCTCATCGCATCCTGGCAGAGATTAATTCATCAAGGACTCAAACTGCAGATATTGTTTCTTCTATTAATCTTAATTCTCCTATCACTCCGAATCCTTCTGCTTCTCAGGTAACTTGTCAAACTATTATTCATGATGAGAGCAATTCTGCTGCTCCTGTTTTACCTCTCTCAAACGCAGTTTCCTCTGATCAATCGAGTTCGGGCTCTCGTCAATCATCAAACTATCTTAAACCCGATACTTTTGATGGAAATAGCTTGTGGGATCAATATTTTAAACAATTCGATATGATTGCAATTTTCAATAAATTTTCTATTGAAGAAAATGCTATGGTTCTTGCATCCTCACTCAGAGGTTCCGCTCGAACTGTTCTGGACAGCCTTGATTCAAAAGAATTAAAAGATTTTCTGAAGTTGAAGAAAGCTCTCGATTTCAGTTTTGGTGCTATCCAATTTTCAAATCTGTCTTTTAACGAATTTAGCGCAAGAAAACAGAAATTTGACAAGGATCTCGAAATTTTTGCGACCGATTTGAAACGTTTAGTTCTTCTGGCTTTTCCTGAATCGAACAACGAAACTCGTGACAAAATTGCTTGCGTTCATTTCATTTCCGGGATCGCAAATTTCAGCACTCGTCGAATTCTCAAGAATTGAGAATAATTCTTCTCTTAAAGTTGCTCTGATTCGAGCATAGGAAATACACGCGATTAATCTCCTTGAAAAAAATTCATATTTCGAATCGAAAAACAAAGAGTTTTCCCAGAATTACTTGGAAAAAAATTCTCACAAAACGAACTCTGATCTCAATGTTTCCAACACTTCGAACGAAACCAACGACGTTAATTTTTCATCTTATCGAAATGCAAGGAAACGAAATCCTCCTGAGTGTTGGTTTTATGGCAAAATTCGCCATTTTAAACGTTGTTGTAGAAACGTTCCTTCTTCTTCCCAGATTACTAGAAATAACTCTCAAATTATTATCTCAAAAAACTAGAGAAAGGCGAGTCGAAAAACGTATCGACTCGACTAATACAAACTCAAGAAGTTTTCTCCTGTATCAACGAATCTAATTTAAATTTAAATTTGACTTTGTCCGGAAGAATTGCAAACAAATCGTGTGAGATGATAATAGATACTGGTTCGGAGATCACGATCGCTAATGTGGACATTTTTGCAAATTTGTTTCACTTATTTAGAAAAGTACCCAAGCGGTTAAAAATATTAACTGTTTCTCGGGAAAGTTTTCCTTACGAAACCATTCGCTCTACGAAAATTCAAGTCGGAAACCTTTCAGTCGAATTAGATGTTGTTTTCACTAAGATTAAGGGGTTAGGTGGGTTTCAAAAGCTCAAAATAGGTACATTTTTATGAATTTTTTTTTACTTAATCAACAGAATATTTCATTCCATCAATTTAACACATAAAAGATACATATTTTATAAATAGTTTGTGAAATTTTCATTGAAAAATATTGAAAATTAAGGCGTGGACACGTCGTCTGCTATGACCCCTCAAAAAAAAGTTCTCTCGGCGTAGTCAGGATAACTCATGACAGATTCATCTGAAATGCAAAAACCAAAAATTTTCTTTTAGTAGATGTTTAAAACTCGTACTTGGACGAAGGAAAAAAAAAAAAAACAAAAATTACATTTTTGGCGGCGTTGCAAACAAAAAACCCTTATTTTGAGTAAAATTTGCACCCTTCATGGCCGTGAAAAATTACTTGGAATAGAAAAAAAAAAAATTCCTTCGTTCAAGTACGAGATAATGTTATTTTGAAGAAGTGTGCAAAATTTGAAAGAGATCGGTTCATAAGTTTCCGAGAAATCGTGACTACCGATTTCAAAAATGTAGTTTCGAGAAAAACGCGATTGAAGATTTACATTCAAATAACATGTAAATAATTGTACTTACACCGTATAATGATGCAAACCCATGTTTTTTCCACGTGCCATCACCTGACACGGTAACATCTGTCGTATCTTCAACATTATTTTCATCACACGTTAATTTTTTTTCTTGATTTGCAGCAGACAACAAAATTAATTCGGCAACAGTTATGACGCACTCATGTATTTTATCAACATAAAAATTGTACGTTGATGCATTCAAGAATGAGGAACTTATATCCATCAAACCACAGAATTTTTTACATCCGGCAAGTCCTAAGCCTAGTATTCGCATCACAAAAATATACGAACAATAGCTAAGCAGCTGCCTCGATATATCTGCCTCCATATAACCGCGTCACGCTCGGTTATAGCCTGATGGGTGAAACATCCAAAGGCTATATCTCTTAGAATATGACTCGGATCGTTTTGAAATTTTAAAGGAATATTCTTAACATATTTAATTATACGATAAGCAAAAAAAAAAAAATTCGATTTTTTGAAATTTTGAAACCCACCTAACCCCTTAAAGGAGATTGTCTTCTTAGATTAGATTTTCTTCAAAAATCTGATTGGCTGGATGGATTTAAAATGTCTGTTGAAACAAAAGTTTTTTCATGGAGATTTTGAACGTATTCTGTCAGTGCAACAAACCTTCTCTAGTAATATCCTTGACAAAGATAAAATTCCCGAACATCTCTTAACAATTTTCGAAGCTTCTCTGAATTTTTTTTCCAGAGAAAAAATTGCTCAGTTTCGAGACTTTATCATTTCTTTCAAATCTAGTTGCGCAAGGGATTCAAAAGATTTAGGACGTTGCAGTATTATCAAACATAAAATTGATATCGGAGAAGCTAAACCTTTCAAATTGTCACCTCATCGTATTCCGACTCAATATCGAGAATCAGCTGTCAAACTATTGGGAGAAATGATCGAACAAGGTGTAACGGAACCCAGCAATATTCCTTTTTCTTCCCCTCCCGTATTCATCCCAAAGAAAGACAAATCTATTTGATTTTTTATCGATTATCGTTTCCTCAACAATATTACGAAGAAAGATTGTTACCCAGTACCTTGAATTGACGAAATTCTTGATACGGTAGCTGGTGCTGTCTGGTTTTCAGTCGTTGATTTAAAAAGTGGATATTGGCAGGTCGAAATTGAAGATTCAGATAAAGAAAAAACTGCTTTTACCTTTGGAAACGAATTGTGGCAATTCAGGGTTTTGCCTTTCGGTTTGTGCAACACTCCTTCTAATTTTGTCCGATTAATGAATATTGTCCTCAAAGATTTAACTTGGAAAAGACCGTAGACCGATAAGTATATCGAATCGGCCCCAGAAGGGTATAAGGTTCATTATTTCAGGGAATGTTGGTACTATCGAGGTACTTTTATTCTGCAAGTTTCGGAGCTCTATCCATTACTGTTTCTGAATAAATCGAAAAATACTGAAAATCAGGAAAAATTGTTATTCTCAGAAACTTATGAATCGATTGATCTGAATACCGGATATGTTTTGGGGGGCGATAGTAGCTTCTGGGAAAAAAAAATAAGAGCTATATCGGTTTATAGGATCCTTAAAAAAAAACTAGTTTTTTTCTTTAATTTTCATTTTTAACCATGCTACGATTACGGTACATTCATGAAACTATTTTTTCTGAATTACTCATTCAATTTTCGATGAAATTATGACTGTTTCGAGTTTTTTAGAAACGGTACGCCATATTGAAATAAATAAAAATTCGATTTTTCATTAAAAAATCGATTTTCTCAAATATTTTCACCCTCGAAATCACAAAAAACGGAGCTTATTCAATTACTGTACTAGTGCAAACAACAGGAAACATTGGAAACACTCCTGAGAAATCAACTGTTCTTTATTTAATGACTACAATATTGATATTCAATTATAAACTATAATCAAATATATTAATTATATTAGTCTGTAGATGGTAAAAGTCTATTTCTGAACCCGTGACCAGTCCTCCTCGCTATCTTCATCAATTACGGTAGTAATATTGTCTTTATTGAATAACGTATTAAGTATCGAAGCTGGTCTAGGTATTTTAGCCAAATATCGTCCGTGCGCTAAGTAAAAAATTATTGCAGCAACGTGTGAACAGCAACCGATTGTCCTTAGTCCATTAGCACATTCACAGCAATATCTTGATATTCCACTCCATCCAATTGTATTTGGTTTATATTCAACAAAACATCTGTAAACCTTTCTTCCAATATGACGTGATCATACTTGAGCCTTCAATATATTGGTTTTATCTCTGACAAACTGAATAGTTATGTTATCTGATTCATCCATCATCTCTGCTAAGTATGATATTGCTTGTTTATATTAATAAGAATCCGTAAATAAAAATTTCAAGTCTTTTTCGGTCATTTCTAGAAAATCTATTAAATCACAGGATAGAATTGTCTCAAATGGAAGTTTTTTTCGCTGCCAACCATTTTTATCTACTTCATCAGCTAATGTATTATCAGTGTGATTTCGAGATTTGATCATTTCAACAATTTCATCTGAATTCTCTACATCAGAAGTAACACGTTTGTTGAACTAATCGTGAAGAAATGATGCGATTCTATAAAAAATAACCGGCTCTTGGTAATATTTTGTTGTCGAATTTTTGGTCGAGTAGATGATATTTTTGTTTCAGCTTTCCATGTGTTGCTTCGACTACCCAATGAATTTTTGTGACATATCTTGACGCATTAGATTCAGTAGTTGTTAAACGATTTCGTTTGCCTTTTAACGCCGGCATCAACACTTGATAACCTTTTTCTTCCAAGTGCGCCTGAACGTCACGAAATCCTCGATCAACAACAAAAACCTCACCAGGTTCCAATAAATTGCAAATACTATTAGAAGTATCGATAATGTCTTTCATTATAATGGCGTCACGCATGTTGGCGTGATAGGGCCCCAACATATCTACTATGTATCCATTTGTTGTACAAATAGTATATGGTTTACATAACGCTACTTTTTTCTGTCCAGAGAAAGACTTTCTTTGATATGTGTTATTTGAGCTCTTTTGATGACGCGCATATGTCCCATCGCAAATCAAAAAGAGCTTATCACTGAGATCGGCGTACAAACTTTTTAATAGTGGTGATGAATTATTTTCAATGAGATCATTTCGGGACATAGATCGATAACCAAAGTAACGAGGTAATAAATCTTTTTCGAATGATTGTTTCACTTGTTCACAATACTTTGAAACCAACTTTTCATTTTCCAATTGTAAAGTCGCTGACATCAATCAGTTTGAGTTTCCAGTACGTAGCTTAAATAAAAATACAATGAGAGCTTGAGTGACCGTACGAGAATCTGTATTCCTCATACTTATTAATAAATCACGCAACTCGATTATGTTTTCGCGTCTTAATCCAGTAAATATGGAGAGTTGTTCATCGGGTATACGAAAATCACCCATTTTATCAATCAGTGTAGAGTCACATTCAACAGCCAACCCATTTATCATTTTTGTTAACTCTGGCGATCTTAAAATACTTCAATTAGAATAAACTTGCAATAAATGCAAATTCTCAGTATGAAAGCGTTGTTTTATAAGATGATCGCTGCAGCATCGATTTCCGTCCGGAATGAAAGTTCTTTTCTTGATAAAGCATTGAATACGAGCATTTTGAGGAACGACTACTAGATTTTTATTTGAAGCAGAACATACAAAACAATATCTGTGAGTCACAACAGTTCTTTCTAACAACTCACTCGAATCTGAAGGTAACTCATCTTCCAAAAATGTTTTCGGTTCCTCGTCGTCAAGTTTCGTTTTCTTATACTTTTTTACCCGGCAATAAAAACACAAAACATCACCAACTACAACCGGACGCTCGAACATAGTTGAAAACTCTTCAGCATCTTCATCGGATTGTACATATTTTGGAGCACCCGGTACTTTTTTTTATGAATTTTAAGCAAATGCAACACTTTGGATTATTAGTTTTAGATGTAGACGTGTTTTCACTTAAATAATAATATCGTTGAATGGATTTTATTATTAAGTACAGTAAAAAGTATAAACAATACTTGCTTAGAATGTCAATAGTAAATAATTTTGAGTTTAGATACAGATCTAGTGGATTTTCATCAAAACAAAAAACAGTGTTACCAATTGATTACAGTGCCATCTTATGAATGCTAAATGAACTGATAGATGAGCGGGAACGTTTGAATTCTTTAAAACGTAATCAAATTATATAAAGGATAGTACTTGATACTGATTTATTCATCACAGTGTAAATAAGGTTTACAATAAAGGTTAAGTTCATTAAATAAAGAACAATTGATTTCTTATGAGTGTTTCTAATGTTTCCTGTTGTTTGCACCAGTACAGTAATCGAACAAGCTCCGTTTTTTGTCATTTCAAGGGTGAAAATATTTGAGAAAATCGAATTTTTAATGAAAAATCGAATTTTTATTTATTTCAATATGGCGTACCGTTTTTAATTACCAAAGGAGAGCTCCAAACTTTCAATGTTGGTTGCCCTTTAGAACGAATTGCTATAGATATCCTTGGACCTCTTCCTAAATCAACCAATGGAAACAAATATCTTCTCGTCGTCGTGGATTATTTTACCAAATGACCTGAAGCGATTCCTCTACCCAACTTTCAAGCCACTACGGTCGCAGAAGCTCTCATCAGTCACGTTATTTCTGGTATTGGTGTTCCTCTGGAAATACATTCAGACCAGGGTAGAAATTTTGAATCAGACGTTTTTTAAGAAACATTAAAACTCTTAGGAATCAAAAAGACCAGAACAACTCCTTTACATCCGCAATTAAATGGTTTAGTTGAACGTTTGAACAGCACTATCCTTTAATATTTGTCGAAATTTGTTTCGGATAACCAAAAGGATCGGGATAGATGGATCCCTGTTTTCCTTTTGGTATATCGTTTATCTAAACACCAAACAACTGAATTCTCTCCAGCGATGATGATGTTGGGAAGAAAACTCAAACTTCCTCTAAATTTTTTTTTCGGAAATTCTCCATCGAACAATGAGACTCACAATATTCCTGGGTTCTTCGTTCAGCTTAAAAATGAAATGAATTCGGTACATGAGAAGGTTCGAAATAATTTAATTTTGAAAAGTGACAAAGCCAAAGCAAGATTCGATTGGAAATCATACATGATTTCTTTCTCTTATGGACAAAAGTTCGGCTTTATTGTCCCCGTAAAATCATAGGCAAATGCCTGAAATTACAATCGAACTGGGAAGGGCTATTCATTGTGAGAACAAAAATAAACGATTTCGTCTTTCGTATTCAGAAAGGTTCCCGAGGAAAATTTAAGAGCGTTCATATCGATCGGTTCATTCCATATGAGGAATAGTTTGAAATTTTGAATTCGAGAAGAAAGAAATACTGTGGTGCCAGTTCAGTGAGCATTGATGCCGGAAAGTGATGGAAGATTGCTTGGCTGGAGTCTTGAACACTAATTCGGAATACACTGGGGAGGTGTAGAATTAGCGTTCTGAAAGGATTTCCGGAGAATCTGAAAGTGGATGCCGTTTAGCTTATCAGGCCTGATAAGAGTTCGGTAATTGCTTGAAGGTGGCTGTCTTGGAAATGCGGGTAGTCTATTCCTTTAATCCAAAAAAAAAACATGTTTTATTATAATTAATTCTGATTGCAGGAATATTCTAAAATCCTGGAAAAGAGCCCGAAAAATTAAAAAAAAAAAATTTTTGAAAATAAAAAGAAAAAAAAATCTTTCCTTGAGGGCATCGATGTCGGATTACTTCGGGTTAACTGATTCTCGTTTTGGTGTGGTTATTTGCGTTGACTCAAAAAAAAAAAAAAAAAAATTGAAAGGTTTGTGAAAGGATATTTATGAAAGGATAAAAAAAAACATTGTTTGGTTCTCAGGTTATCTGTGTGCCCTGAAAGACCCCCTTCTTTTCCTGATCCCTGCCAATAAAGGATGATCTTCATTTCTGTTTGTTAAACCAACAAGGACGATTCTTGGATGAGGAGCGGTGCTGCATCGCTTTGAAGAGGAAAAGAAGAGAACACTGATGAATTTTCATGTTTTTGAATGAAATATTTGAGCATGGACTTGAGACATAGACTGTACATTTTAGAGTAGGAATTCGTTTTGTTTTAATTAGCTTTTGAAATGTACACACTGTCCTTCCTAGGTTTTTTAGTCATGCAATGGTTTTCCCTCGGGACTTGGGTGAATGCCAGGACAGTGTAACGAGGTCGGGTTTAAACTTGGATGGACCATGACAATTACATCCCGGTGTTTCTTTAGATAGTTGCCAGGGCGGTAACTTAAAGTGGTGGGGGGTAGTGTAACGTTGTTCGGATCGTTCGATCTATGATAAGACAGTAGACGAACGAAGACTTGGTTGACGTGACAGTGATCGACAAATTGATTGAACAGTTGAGTTTGGAAGATGAAAGAGGGGTGACGTTTAAATCTAGAACCGGATTTTTAAATAAATATTCTACCGCCCACTTTTCTCAGTCTCTTTTCTTTAAAACGTTACAATATATTAACTTTTTGATGAAAAAAAAAAAATATATGTATATATATATATATATATATATATATTCGGATGTATACTCCGTTCAGGGGTTCTCCAATATACGTTACGATATATATTCATTAGGGTGTTTCAAAAAAAGACGATTTTTTTTTCTTATGGTGTCCAAAAATTGATAGTATACCTGACAACAAAAATTTTGGCGCCAATATGAGCTCTTAATATCAATAGTAAGGTTTGCCTCTATCCATTTCATCATTTTCCATTTAAATGACACGGAAAAATTTTTTTTTTATTTTCGAATTTTTATCACTTTGGAACGGTTCATCGTAACAACAATCTGAAAAAAGAGATTTGTAAGAAATTTGACGCTCTACAAAAAACGTCTGAAGATCAAAGTTCCCCAGATCAACCGTTTTAAAGATATTGTAAGATTATTTAAAAATTAAAAATTAGGCTAAATCAATATTAAAAATCTTTTATCAAACTATGAGGAGTAGAGTGAAACTTTTAATTTATTTATAAATATAACCACACATGAGCCGTCATTATGTTTAAAATACATTCATTCATCCATTCATTAATTCCAGGTGTATATAGTTAAAACGGTGTATATTGTTAAAATTGGCGGATATCGTTGAAATTATAAATCATTGTCAATCACTGTTTTTCGTCGAGGAACTATATTTTCTGATATCACGTTAATGTTCTTAGTTTTATCGTCTCTTTTTAAATTTGGGCTTGGGTTTGGAGTGTTTAATTTTTGATTTTAATAGGTCCGTCCTCGTCGTTTAGATTTACTTTTTATTCTCAGTTAGTCGACTATTTCAGAGAGGAACACCTCCGCACCTCCTTCCTCCTGGAGAGACGTAGAACCAGCCTCTTAATTTCAAATTTGTGACCAGGTTCCCCACTCCCTGGGTCTAACCTAATCCACTCGTGCCGTGTTCATTGCGCGGTTATATTTGAATCATTACAATATCAGCGATCAAAAATAACACTAATCAAAAATTTCAAATATTTTCCAATGAAACTACAAAAAAATATCATATGCCATATTTATATAATTTTTTATGTAAAATTACTTTAATTCTGTTGACCTGAAGACTGTAAACTTTTTTTTTTGCTAATTAATTCAATGCTTATCTCACAAAAAGCGCTAATACATAAATATAAAGGTTAAAAATATCACATGAATGATTTTTGGGTCTGTTTTATAACAAATTATTTTATTTTTTTTTTTTACTAAGTAGGAAGAAATTTTATTGAACAATTAATTCTTTATAACAAACAACAATATAAACAACTTGTTATCAAAATTTTTTAACTTCGAAAAATAAAAAAAGAAATTTTCCGTGTTATTTAAATGGAAAATTAAGAAATGGATAGAGACAAACCTTACTATTGATATTAAGAGCTCATATTGGCGCCAAAATTTCTATTTTTAGGTATACTATCAAATTTGGACACCATAGGAGAAAAAAAAATTCGTCTTTTTTTGAAACACCCTAATATACATAAATATATATGTATATATATATTGATACGAATTTGAACAACTGCCCTTTACAATATATATATATTATATAACACCAACAGTGCCCGTGACATATACAAAACATGTCAACAATTGACACAGACAGCTGATCGAGACGACCATCGACAGCGACTGTGACCTGCTAGCATCCAAAATAGTAAACAAAAACGACGGACGCTAACCAACGCATACCAGGACGACGACCCACAATAGGACACACGAATAGGGAAATGACGTCGACAGGATCATCCAACAACAGTTCCGGGAGAGTATGAAACTGGAGGTCCACGAAGAGCAGTCACCAGTTGTCCGGCATGTGACAGTTGAATTTAGCCGCCAGAGAGACTACGGAACTCAGTGATAGGTAGGTCCGTAGGGAGGGGGGCTTTCACCTAAGCGGTGATACGACGGGGGAGAATCGATCGAGAAGTGGAAGAGAGAGGACGGTGGAGAATCCATCGAGCGGGAAGCGGGAGACGACGGATGAGGGGATCGTCAGCAGAGTGTGCTCGCAATAAAGAATCATCACGAAAGAAGAAAGACAACCGACGAAACAGTAAACGCATTCGGATTCCCGATTGAGGAAAGCCCACCAAGAATGACGGACGAGGGAATTCGAATTGGCCGGGCACGGAATTAGGGATCTGAGGATATCCTCAATATCGCTGATGATAAGTTTTATCTACGTTCTGACCTGTCCTATTTTATTTGTAATTTTATGAGTATGACTTTTATGAAATTGTTGTCGTCCTAGATGTCCGCCGTCCCCATTTTATTTATACATTTATTTATTCTTTTCGTTGATATTTATTCGCTTCGCTTATTCGATTCTAATTTTATCCATACATGTCCTTGAGTCACACCAACGTCCGAAATTTCGTTTAAAATAAAACAATAAAAAACAATAAAAGAAATTTGATAACAGGAGATTTTCGTTAATTGCGAGGGGCTCCGCAATTGGAGTGAATCCTAGTCTACAAAAACCGCGAAAACGAAAAGACCGTTACAGGCAAAGCGCCGAACTGCGTCACACGGTTAGGGGACCAGTTGTCCGGCACAGCGCCGAGCTGCGTCATATTGTAATAAGGCGTTTCTCATCTAGAAAGCGTTATCGAATTTAGCTTCACGAGGTTTATAGAGGAAATTCAAGCATAGAGCTTATTCCGAATTATAGCAAAGAGTATCAAAGTTAGAGTTCACGATAGCCCGGGAGCCGCGTATTTAACGTTTGACTGTAGGGATATTTAGGAGCAGAACCGACGAATTCTGTTAGATTTATTATTCCTTTAGTTTTATTTTTTTATTTCAGTTCTCTACGGTTATATTTTGTTAAATCTTATTTTTGTCTACAGACAAAGACCATTGTACTTGGATTAATCGCTATTAAACATGTGTTATAGTTAAACATACACTCGTTTGTCTCGCTGTAAACGCATTCCTCGAATATATAACTTTATCTTGAAAAAGGGGAAATAAAACCAACAGCCAGCCAAGGATTTCCCCGGTCTGAAAGGTTAGCGGTGTTTTGGGTCAATAACCCATATCAAAATATAGGCAGGCGACTCTGTTTACTCCAAGTTCGCGATTAGAAGGGAGTACTGGGAAACCCCTATCTCCGACTAGGTGACATACGCTTCCTACACTTGTCTTTGGTTTATGCAACGGCCTATAAGCCCTTGTCTTACTGAAGGGAGCAGCGGGCCGAGGTGCTTGTTCACATATTCAAGGCGGCTTTGGTGATACCTAAGTCCGTGCAGTTCGATCATCGGATGGCTTGGGTTGATAACCCATAACAAAATATAGGCAGGCGACTCTGTTTACTCTGAGTTCGCAATTAGGAGGGAGTACTGGTTAGCCCGTATCTCCGAACAGGTGTCATATGCCTCTCTCACTTGTCTCTAGCTGAAAGCAACGGCCGAAAAAGCCCTTGTCTTTCCAGAGGGAGCAACGGCGGAGGTACTTGTTCACATTCCTAGGCGGCTTTGGTGATACCTAAGTCCGTATACTTCGACTATCAAGGGTTTTTGGGTCTGATAAGCTGATCCGGCTTTTATCCATCGGAGGGGGTTCCTTATAAATCTATTAAATTTGACAAAGAACATACTAATAACTGGTTTATCACGTAGGCTGTGGCCCAAGATCAGCCGCACCCGTTACAATATAAGTCCGGAAATATTGATCGTGGAGTAAAAAAAGTGTGAGAACCAAAATTGAAGGAAATACAATTCCACCCATTACGATTTTTTTGATAAACTTGATAGTATAACTTTGCAAATGTTGATCCTACCGTAAAAATGATAATAACTAAACTTGTGGGAAATTAAATTTTCAATAATTTTTGGATCTAACTATTTTTGCTCTAAAGTTGTAAATTAACGAGTTATTTCAGAAAATCGAAAAAATTGAAATTTAAATCAAGATAGCGGCGAACGCAATGGCGGGATTTTGCCGAAAATCGAGATTTAGACTTCCAAAAAAAAATTGCTTCCCCTAATTATTTCCATTTGAATATCTAACTCGACTGGACTAATTCTTTTCTATTTCTTATCGCAAGTAACTTCGTGACTGGTTGGCTCTTACTTACGCAGTCGGTAGTGACTATTGTTTTATTTAACCAGGGGCTTCGCCCCTGCGCGCTTCGCGCGCCAACCTCACCGCGGCACTACGCATCTCGGGCACTCGGCGCTACGCGCCTCACTATTTTCTTATACAGTGTCTGTTAGACAGGTGAATTTATTTATGCTGATTTGATGACAGGTGCAAACTGTTGATTGGTTGTTTCCGATCAACCCGACATTGCTATTGACTCCCTATGCAGATCTGCTCAGATTGTTTTCGTCAACGAATCCACTCACATGTACAAAAACCCCGATGCCATGCATCCCCAATTGCATTTGGCGACGTATTTTGCTATAGTTATTATTTTCCCCATAGTAGAAGAAATTCATAGCTTTGCTATAAGTGGAATTTCTAAGGCTTCAGACAAATTAAAAACTCGTTATGATATTCGAGCCAGGGATATAAAATTTAATCCCGGAGATTCTGTCTGGCTCTTTCAACCTCGAAGACAGAAAGGACGATGTCCGAAACTACAAAGAAACTGGCAAGGCCCTTACTTAGTGATTAACCGGATCAAGAATTTACAGGATCCGAAAAAACCTAATTCTTCTCTGATGTGACTCTCCTCGAGTTCTGTTTCATTACTTCTGCTAACATGTTTGCCAGTATGATATATTTGAAACGATACTCAGTCTCACCTCTGCGTGTCGATCTTGAGTGCCGTATACACGATACGCCAGCGCGCGAAAAAGACAATTCTCGTTGGGAATCCTCTTGATAATTTTCGTTTGCATGTTCATTTTTTGCGTGTCAGAAACAGATAACTATAAAGATATTTGTCAAAGACTGTCATAAACAGCCGATGACAGCTGTGAAAGGAAGTTTTGTTGGCTAGATGCTGTTTGTTTTGTTTTCGGCATCTCACCCCACTGCAAACTTCATGCGTATACTATTGTTATTATAATCTTTTTTATACTATTGTTATTATAATCTTTTTCAACTGTTGCTACTTCTTTTTCATTTGTTCAGAACTTTTTTTATTAGATAGAGATTATCTCTTTCTTCTAGAATACCCTAAATATCTAATATCGCTATATAGCAGCAATGTAACATTTGTCACTTATACCGAATTAAAAAAAAAAAAGACAATTGAGCGCTTGATACCGCTTAGCTTATTTTGAGAAGTAATTATTTATTTATCTTTGAAACTACCAGTACCTGGTAATTTATCAATTCTCACCTCAGCTACTGAGCATTACTATTTCTTTATACTTTTTCCGATTAACTAATAACTGTTTCTTCACCTATCATCTCTGAATAATTAATTGTAGTAAGTGTACCGCGTGAGCGATTTTATATCGCTGCGCGGCATCACGTGTCGTTCTTTTGACTTTGGGGTATTGCGCCGTATTGAATAACACCTTTTTCATTATTTTCTTCGCTAATACCGCTGATCGTAGTTGTCCGTAGTCTCTCTGGATTGTAGTATGCTGCGCATTAATTCTCTTGAGTATTACTTTTTTTAATCACGAAATTATCTTTTGCTGTTCTGAATATTATTACTCTTCGTCTCGCACTGACCGCAAACTAGAGACTACGTATTATCTGTTAATTTCTATAACAATAATTATCTACCTGCTTATTTGGCTAGTTATATCAACCGACCTCATCCCGCTGTGATTCAAATAATAATTCACCTGACCTTTTCCCTTGAAGTTACCCCGTAATCAATACAGTCCCTGCACCTGTTATATTTCTGATAACTCTGGTAATGCGATCACTATCACAATTTTTGTACTTCGCATGTGTCTTATAATTCTCGCCGTTTTCATAATTTCTCACCCTTCGAGTGCCTATTTACCGTCTCGCTTCTTATATTTTACGGCTTGCGTTATTAATGCTTAATTTAAATACCTTAGATGGTGGATTATATATTTCTCTGTTCTGCTCAATTCTTGTAAAACCGTATTAATTATTACCTATAGAATAATAGTATCGCGAGCCTACGCACATCTCTCGCTTATTCTAGAAACATCCTGTTTATTTGCTAAGTCTCTCGCTTAACTTTTCTCTGGCTGTAAATTAATTGTTTCACATAACTTAACTGTATCTAAATCTCTTCAGTTATTCGCTTGTTATTAAGGTGCCGCTGACCTGGATCTAAAAGTTGTAATCGATCGAAGCGCCCTCTGCATAGGTTTCCTCGGTTCCAAACCATTCGAAGGTGGTACTCTCCACCGGGGAGTAGCGCAACACAATATTAGACAAAACGCGGTCGGTAAAAGGCCTGAATCTGAGTCGGTAACAATACCACCAGAATTGACCCGAATTTTGCATGCAAATGATGACGTCATGTGTGTAGCGATTGCATCACGACCGAACTGATTATTTTGATAGTTTTACGGTGAATATAGCAAATTCAATTTATTGTTCCGTGAAACACCCTTGAATATGGGACATTCTTTGACGAATCGGAGAGATTTAGATAAAAATCGACCGACACAAGTTTGATGTAGCTTAAAATTGTTTCACGGGTTCTATATCGAAAAAATAGGGATACGTATTCGAGGATTTTTTTATTTTACATATTTCGTAACATAGAGGGGATCGAAAATTTGATAATTTGGTGTTTTCTGGCACGGAGAACTCATTTTCAAAAATTCATGACGCCGGCTCTGTTTGAGCTGAAAAGTTCGTTTTTTCAACCCAAAGCTAATAAAATAAATTTTAATGCAACAATTGTTTCATTTACGATTATTCCGAAATTTATATTGTTATAAATAATTAATATGTTTAAATCGATTTTTAGCAATAGCCTTCACCTCGTAGCGAGTTCTCAGCACGACCATCGTATTCTCCATCAATTCAAAATACGTTATGGATGAAAAATTTGACGTAGAATACGATGGTTATGCTAAGAACTCGCTACGAGGTTGGGGCAATTGTTAAAGATCGGTTAAACATATTAATTGTTTATAACAGTATAAATTTCGGAATAATCGTTAATGAAAGAATTGTTGTAATAAAATTCATTTCATTAGCTTTGAGATGAAAAAAAAACGAACTTTCCAGCTCAAATAAAATCGGCGTTATGAATTTTTGAAAGTGAGTCTTCCAAGCCAAAAAACACCAAATTATCAAATTTTCGATCCCCTCAATTTTACGAAATATGTGAAATAAAAAATCCTCGAATACGCATCCCTATTTTTTCGGTATAGAACTCGTCAAGAAAAATTTCAGCTGAATCAAAAATGTGTCGGTCACAAAGGTGTTTGGTTGTAAAAGAATGTCCCATATACATTAAAACATATCGCGCAATATTAATTTTACACAGCACGAAGTATTTTCGAAATGATTTCATAAATATCACCATTCACCATTTGTAAATATTTGGAAATATGTTCGAAAAATACGATTGAAAGCAAACGGGTACGAATCGTTGTGGTCTCGTTTTATGAAGTTACGCCATCGGCCCCCCCCCCCCCCCCCCCCCTCGCCCAACTCCGTCTCTCCTTGTCGGCAAACTTGAATGGTCATGTTTATTTTCCGTCCGTGCATTACATTGTATTCGATTATTCGTTCAGTCTACGGATAGTGACTGTGCGCGAGAAAAAAAAATCTTTGTGTCGGCAGACGACTGTGGTCGAACATTTTATAATTGCAAAATAAAGAGTATTTCTCATTCTTCTTCAGAGGTTTTCTATGAGGTACATACATGATTATCTCTGGTGAGTATTTATACATATATATATATATATATATATATATATATATATATATATATATATATATATATATATGTACATTATACAGTTGTATAAAACGTGCACCCCGACTTACGTTTTTTTCGACTTACGCCGTCAATGCCGGAACGACCCATAGCGTAACTTCGGGGTATTACTGTATTGGAATCATTCTGGAATTGTACATCGCTTGTTACACACAACTCTACTGACAATAATGAAATAATTTTATGTTCGAAGCTATTTTACTAGTGAAAAGGGTTTCAAAAAATGATTATATATAATATTGTAACACTTTATTCATGTTACTATGGATATATGACACAATTGTTGACATCGACGTTGAGGATTATTTTTATACCCTCTGAGATATTAAATGCAAGGAAATAGTATCTGAGATTCGAGGTAACTATGAAGCTGCGGGTTGTGCGAAACAGTTCCTTCTCCCGGTTGTTGGGAGTTTCTAACATCCTTTGCGAAGTAATGTAATTCGAACATAGTTCACCACTCCATGAAGATATCCTCGCGGCATGTGACATTGCGTCCGTCTAACGGTTACGACGGATTAACCTGTAAAATATAAGCGTGTTCATTTGGTTGTTTCGCTTTTTCAATGCAGAATCCATAACATGATTAGTACTTGTTGATAAAAATATACTTTGGCAGAGAATTCGTGCTCTCCCCTCCTTATCATATAAAGACACATACAAATACATGGGTCCTCTTCTGTTCTCTTACAGCCATGTGTCGGCGCCATTTCACTATACCCAAAAATGTTAAAAGTGAATGGTCGAATCTGACGAAATGGAATAGTGTGATTAGAAATTTTGATCATCTTGAATAATCCGAAAAGTTAAGATAATTCTTTTGAAATTAAGATATTCATTTTTTACGAATCACTCTAAATTTCACCGTATTCAATATTTTACTACCGATAGCAGATATCTAATGTATGGTCATTTGGAATGAATATGAATGGGAAATTCCTCGTCAAACCCGACGGATTATTTGTGATCGGAAAGATTTTTTACAGAATGTATAAAATGGTGGAAGCCTCACCAAAAAATGGTACCATTAAACAATTCGTTCGTTAATAACAATTACAATGTTCAATGTTTCCGGATAAACCAAAGTGTTTTACGAAAGCTTATCCTCTCTGCTCGCGAATGTGCTGTGAATAATTTTTCTACGTCAAGTAGAACCGGAGATAAGATATTTATTCTTCAAGTTTGCTGCGCGCTCATTTTGCAACAAAATTGAATGACTCGGTGCTTTCGGAAAAAAAAATCGTAGAAATAGGTTTTGATTTTTTATGCTCACATATCACTTCGAAAAAGCTTTCATTGTTTTGGAAAATACGCGGTCACATTTTGTCAGAATGATATTTCTGACTCAAGAACCTAAATTTCGTCCCAACTGACTTTTTATGGTTTACATGATGAAATAATAACAGTCGTAATATTTATTTTCCTTAAGATTTGAAATTTCTCGCATATTTGCATCGTACTTAGGGTATATGTCAACACGTGTAAATTTCTCCAATTATCGGAAAAGAAAATTACCGTACGATTATAATAATTGAACTCTCCGAGCATTCGAATCTAGGCTCCGATAAAATTGTGGTATTCGCAACGAAGCATTCAGCAATTCTCATGTTCTGCACACTCCTAACGAAAAATCAAAATGATTATATATGAAGAGAACAGAGAAAAGAAAATTTGAAACACGTATACAATTTGGTTACTCAATATTTTGAAAAATGTATAACAGAACGATGATCGAAACAAATGTCAACAAAACGACGATCTTTCGAACGCCACGCTTTCGAAGACAAGACGATTTGTTTTCTACATTTTTTTTTCTATACTATGAAAATGCTGGAAGTCCCTCCCCACTCCTCAACGGTGTACATTTTCGTAGAAATACAATGAGCATCATGGGTACAGTGAGAACAATCTGGGGCGAGTGTTTCCATACTTATGAACGGTAGTGTATATTCATTTGAAGAAAAAAACGGCAATTTCTCAAATAATGAATTGAAAAATCTGAAAAAATTCACGCAGAGTACCTTTTAGTAGTACTGCGATTTAACCAATTATGGGGCAGATCTGAGATGGTCGAAAAAACGTGGCCAAGTTGACGGAGAATCCTTCCTTTTCGGGTTAAATTCCGAAAATATCGATTTTTGGAAAAAAAAGTGGGAACTAAAGTTGTTCAGAATTTGATTATCAACAAGTTTGTTGCTATTCATTTATGCCATTAAGTTGAAAATAAACGAGATAATGGAAATATTTCGAATTTGTCGCTTTTTTCAGGTTGAATTCCAAAAATCTTGATCCTGGAAGAAAAACTGTAACAACTAGACTTGTAGAGAATCAAAATTGATACAACTTTTGTTCCGACGGTTTTTCTGTAAAATCGAAACCGGCCGAGTTATTCAAGAAAAACCATTTTAACCTAAAAAAAACCATTTTTCGAATAAACGCATAAGCATGATTTGGTCGCCATTCTGAATTTACACTCCCAGTGACCCCCCCGAGACAGCTGTGAAAGAAAAATTTTCGTAGAAATTATTTACAAATTAACCGGGGAATTTCGATATCAATTCTGACGATGACCCAAGAAATTAAAAGGTTGATCGAAACAGAAATCCGAAAAAAATAAATTTCTATTTCTTTGAATGAAAAAAGACGTTTTCCCGAAAAATTTCTTAGGAACTGTCGACTCCAATTTTGACAAGGATTCGCCCTGTCAAGTATTTGCTGTGAATAACGAATCACCCTGCATAGCAAGTGCAGATTTGACAGGATTCTTGTAAATGATATGTATAATTGCATAACAGAAATTTGCAGTATAAAACACTTACCATTGCAACGAACGATTCGTTCGTCGGCGCGTCAAATTCAACCTTTTTTCGGTTCAGCCGTGCGACGTAACTCATCCATTGTTGCACTCACAAGATTATTGTTGTTTGTAACAAATATATGTATACACACTGGCCGCGTGAAAATTTGCACGTGATTAGAACTTGTGACACGGCAAATTACCAAAACACTCGCGTTTGCTTCGTTCGCCGCGAAAAGTGAATGTGGACGGTACGCGAGGAAACGCAGAAGTGACGGCCGCTCGGATAGTGGGGACAGTGGGGTGTGAGGGATAGTACTCGGAATCCGAAGAAGTTGATTCCTTCGAGAGTTCCAAATTTCTGTGAAATCTTATAGGATTGTGCCGGATTTGATGTACAACAGTAACACATACCCTGACTTTTCGTAGGTCGTATACGATGCAGAAACCAACCCAAAACTCGCTAGCGTATCCGTAGCGTATACCATCTACGAGAAGTCACGGTATGTAGTTTTATAACGATTTTCACCAAATGAGTAACATTCAGGTAGTTCGTCTAATGTAAAAAAAAATTTTGGTAGCATCATTCAGAACTAGGCGTAATTGACAAATGAAACGACGCAAATAAAGTATGAAATCCTTATTTGTTGAGAATTAAAAACAGAAAAAATTGGCAAGCAGATTCTTCATCAGAATTTCAACAAGGATCGGCCCTGTAAAATATTTGCCACGAATCTTGAACCGTTGTATGCAGTAATTGTATGTATGTACAATGACATAGATTTTTTGCGGGATGTATTTCTAGTATTGTTAAACACATACGGTTCAGAAACAATTTCGCGTATGTATCAGGGTAATCTTTAAAACAGGCTCGGACGATTATCAACCGGCTCCCCCTCCCCCCCCAAATTTGCTATATATAAATAAATGGTCTGTTCAAGAGTATAATTTTTTATCTCAACCCTAAACCCTCACGCCTATACTTGCGTGTTTCCTGCAATTTCGGTATTTATTTTACTGCCGCATCTAATCTTTTGGTCAATAATCTGTAAGTATAACAATTTTGCGGACATTGATGCTACTATTAGATGAGGATATCCGGAGCGTATATGGGGCATTCGATGTCAATTATTCGCCATTTACATCTGCCTTTTCGACGAACAGGAATTCAAGGATAGGTATTTTCGTTTTTGTTAATGATTTTCTATCAAATCGATGAAAAAAGGTAGATTTAAGTGGTGCGTACTCGATGTAGAATGCCCCAAAACCCTTCAATAAAATAAAAAAGAATAATTTTCTTTGCGGAACTACGACTCAAAACGAGAAAAGAAACAGTATGTTATTTTAATATCGGGTTTTGGAAAAGCCATGAGCATTTAAAAAAAAAATTGTGCGATATTTTGATAAATTTATGGTGTTTGGGTGGGTTGAGACAAACATCTGAAATATTTCAGAAAGACTGCTTTTGGCAGGTACAAAAAAGTGTAAAATTTTCAGTAGAATAAAAATTCGTCGAGGTCACGGGTTGGTCGGTTTCGCATGGAATGCCCCGTTCACGTATAGTCGGGCCACGTGTGATTACGAATAGTTACCGCGATTGTGAACTGATATTACCATTTCCCAACGATGCCTTATAATATGCACGAATTTCTAAATCTAACGGTTATTCTGAGTGAGTTGTACATTTTTTCGTATCCACCTAAAAGCCTATGCTCTCGTCGGCACTGCAGATTGTTGCTTTAGCAGAAACATAGGACGTGTGCGTATTACCATGTCGTTTTATCATCTGGTACCGCTTCGGTCGACTACAGCGCTTCTGGAGGTTCAACGTTGAACTAAATTACAGACTTCTCGTGCATCAGAACGGGCTCCTGTCACCTGAAAATCGCCCGCACAAATCGTGTCATATTTACAGCAAACTGACTGGTGCTATAGGTTTTCCCGGATTACGTGTGTGTTTTTGTACGTCTGTATCTCCCTGGCAAAAGTGAAAGAAATTCTGATATCGTACAAACGGTGAATATTCAACAAGTCGCTAGCCCGATCGGCCATCTTTGACGCGACGTGATTTTATTGAGTTCGTCATTATTTTTATTAGACGTTATCAGTGATCTGCGATAGTAGTGACTGAGATACAGACGTACAATTTTATTCAAGCTATCTTTTAAAAATTTTCCCAGTCAGATTCATACCCCCGTTTTATCGGGATTTGTGCGGGCGATTTCCCCGCTTCTGACGTCACGAAATATATATAGGACATGCCAGGTCAGCGGGACCTTAATATTTCTCGCTTCTTGGTCAATATATCTGATACCATTTCTGCTTCACCTGTTTCTTATTTTATCTATTGGATTCAACCCCCCCTATCATTATCTTGTCTATACTGAGCAAGCTGTGCAAAACCGTCGTAGAACCTGATCTTGTCTTTAGCTATATCTTTTCTTTTGATTATCTATTTTCTGACGCACCTGCATCTGGCGCCCAACAATCATATTTTTCTCTCTAATTATATCTCAATAACTAATGTGTTCGCGCAACTTTATTATTATTACGTTAGTTTGTAAATTCATAACAGTAAATATTTTAGTTTCGTTATATTCGTATGTTGTACCTAATTACCACGTATAAGGTGAATAAAGGGTCACAACAACAGATTTACTTTCTTATTTCACATTACAATTAGTTCAGCGTTATAGTGATTCAAGTTACGTACGTTCGCTTGGCCGGTGAGGGCGCAGCGCAAGTCAGTTAGTCTCGAGCGCTCGAATAGGTAGGACGTGTTAGGTTTTCCTTCACCCGCGCGTGTCTATTATTCTGTTTCGCGTAGTTTTAAGATTTATGCGTTTAAGTTGGTCTGGGGAGATGCGGTTCACCCTCCGGTTGGACCGGAGGTGCCCGTCTCCGGGGTGACCGTCATCGCGGCGACATACATTGTCACCCGAGCACTTCAGCGTTGGTTTCCCGAAATGTCGGGACCGCTGTTTGCATGGCATTGGGCCACCCTGACGCTTCCCCTTACCCGCTTTCACCTTAGCGTTGAAGGTTGCGGTTCACGGTTTTCTCATGGAGGTTTCAGAAGTTGGCGATCATCGAATGATCATTTAATCTAGTTGACTAGGAACGCACCAGCGACTGTATCATCCTGTATTATGATAATCTGATTTGGAGTTAATAAACATTTGTCTTGCTTCGGCTTCTCCCTCTGCACCGTGAGAGTTTTTATGCGGAAGCAAGCGTCTTGTCTTTCCCGCGAAATCGTGTTATTTATTAATTCACCCTCTCACTCACTCATCCCATCCCGATCGAAGTTAGAGAAGAACTCTGGTCAAACGACCTAAACATAATGATTCAGGTCAGTAACTGCGCCGTAGGGTAACCGTCTTTAGCCCTTGCAATTATCGTCAAGATAAAGTTAAATAAATAAAAATAATTGGTTTACAATATTTATATTAGGATGATTCAGAAAAAAAAATTTTTTTTCTTTTTTTCCAAACAGGTTCAAAAGTTTCATTCAGGTATACAAAGACACCAGTTAAAATTTAAGATTTTATTATTAATATTAAGGGATGGGTCATTACACTTTTCGATTTTCCATAAGAATAACATAGGATGAATGTTGTTTGCTTCTTCTAGTTTTTATAAGTAGCTAACGAAGCGTCGTACAAAAACTTTAAGGACAAAGTTTTGTATAAAATTGAATGCTCTACAAAAAAGCTTCATTGTCAAAATTTCGTAAAACTAACTGTGTCAAAGTTACAGCTTGTCAAAAGTTAAGTTACTTATAATTTGACCTTTTTTGAATATTATAGAGTAACTACCGATCTTATGGAAAAGTGTACATGAATTTTTTTTGTAAAGCATACACTCGACCTTAAATAGATGATAACTGATAATTCATTTTTACAACAATGAAAAAAACCTATCTTGTACCATTAAAAAAAATAAAATAAAACGAGGAAAACAATTTCAGAGCAAATTTCTGCTAAAAATTTTTTTAAAGAGTATAATTTTTTCATTGTTGCAAAAAGTAATTAACATATATACGCTTCGCGGGCCAACCCCCCTAGCGATTTGGGCAAGTTTGGGTCAGTTCTGAATAGGTTAGGTTAAGTTCGGGTATTTTTATTATCATTTCCACACCACTATAAAGGATTGTAGTAGATAAATCAGCGCGTTTTTTTTTCTTCACGTGGTATCCCCATTAGGCCTAATCCACTGTTATTGCTGTATTGTAAATTTGAAATAGGATTTGGAACAAATTCCAGGACCAAGTAGTACAAGAATAATAAAATAAATATGTATGAGTATCATACTATATATCATACTCATACTATGTATCATACTCATACCGTGTAGAGTAAATATTCACAAAATGTCTTTCCAAACAATATTTTGTATATTTGTGTATTCATCGGAATCAATTTCTACAAACAATTTTTCTGGGTTTTGACATCAGTAGTGTATATATAACAATTCTGGACCACACAATGGGGCGCTCCCCCCTAGCCCCCCCCCCTCCCCCCTAGCTCCCTCCTCCCCCCCTGCCCCTAAATCCCCCCAGCCCTAAATTCGCGGCGGTACCCTCCTCTCCCCCCGTTGATCATTTTCGCGGTTTGCCACAAGATGGCTATTTTCATAGGATTTGACACACACACACACACACACAAAACAAGTCCTGTCGAGACTTGCTTGGCGCCGGAAAGCCGCGCATAAGTTGGATAGGATAAAAACCTGCTAGATCTATTGAAAAAATTCCAGGAAATTGCTCTTTGAGATGGTGCCGACAATGAACTTTGCTGGTGGTAATGCACTTAAATCAATCTGGGGCAGTGGGAGTGGTCCCATGAAAATTCCTCGCACAATATGCGTGTCGAGACTTGTCCAATAGAAAATTGTAGTGGGGGTGGGTGGTATATAGAACGTACATCTATCGTGATCGTCATTCTGTTCTCATCGTATTCTCATTGTGAACTGTTCTCGCTTGTGAAATAACCTCGAAACGCGATGGATCTAGCAAAAGTTAACCACGTCAGCCGCCTGGAGAATCTGCCAACCAAGAAGATGTCGGAACTCGAAATTGGGGGAGTGTATGACGTTATCGGGTTACGACTGGTCAAAACAAAATTCGGGGTGCGTGTTCTGGCGACGATCGATGGAGAATACAACGTCTCCTTACTACCGAGAATCGTAAGAGTTCTACAAAAAGATTCCAGTCAGCTGACTAAAATGTGTAGCATGGCCAGGGAATATCATCTGCCAATGAAATACCTTGGTGAAGAATTCAACAAGTTTGAATTTTCATGCGTTTATGTGCCATAAATGAACTATGCGACCCCCCTCTACTTCCACAAAATTCATCCACGAGGGGATAAAAGCGGGTGTGCTGGATTGAATTGTCAGTCTTCCACATACCATCCGTCAGTATATAATCGGGCGCAACATTCCCACTCCTCAACATGGCGATGATCCTAGAGGTGTAATGTTTTATTGGTCATAACATGAAGTTTGTACCAAAGGAAGTCGCAGTCATGAATGTAAACGGATCGGGTCTGGATCACATCATTTTCAAGCCGCCCTATGATTTGGCAAGCTTACCACTTGAATGTACAGCTACCAATGTATGGTTGACACACAATCACCACGGAATATCATGGAATGCGGGCAACAAATCTCACGAGGATGTGACGAAGATTGTGAGTAAAATGGTTGGACATGCGCGTTACGTATACGTCAAAGGGGCGGAGAAGGAAGCATGGCTCACGGAGATCGTCGATGGTACAACGAGGGTTATTAATATGGAAGATTTGCATATCATACCCCCTGCAATGGAAAAATTGAGGTATATGGAAGCGGCACCGTGGCATGACGTGAACCATGGATACTCTCCAGCGAATAACCTCCAGCAAGCAGCAGCGCCAGGCTCAATTTGGTATGATGACAACTCTGAATACATCCCGGTATACAATCGTGCCTTTTAAAATGTGCAGCGACTAAGAAGTTGGTATTCGAAGGAGTGTACAAGCTCCCTCGAGAAATCCTTCCATCTGTACAAAGAATTGGACGGTTTAAGGGCAATGATGTCCGAGGATATAGCTTTTTTACTAAAAGAACTTATTCGCACGTTCGCATCAAACTCCATCAATGATACGTGGGATAAACTACCAGCGAATATGAAAATGGACTACGTCATCGCAAGTTTCCGCAGATGTAGCATACATTACACACCAGGACCCGATGGCGATATCGTGGATGGACCGAATCCTCTAATTAAAGACTGTCTAGGTTGCAATCGTGTGTATAAATAATATGGACAATATTTACCAAAATAACAATAGAATTTATTACAATATATACAATTATATTCGGGTTTATAGTAGAATATTCAATAGAATCAATCTCAATTATATCATAGCTTATACATAGAATTAAAAAAATTTACTATTCGATAAAATTAAAATCTAGAAATAGGATACATTACAAATATATATCTTTATAACTTTTACCCATTCTCCTCATACAAAATGTAAATGTTATGAATTTTTACTTGTGAAAAATATATAATCAATAATTGTGAATTTAGCGTGGTTTATTCCTTAAAATAATCCATAAAATCATTATCGTTATCCTGTTCGCTAACATTATCATCATCATCATCATCATCATCGCTATGTTCGACATCTACAATTATTACGATAGTTTCATTCGCCCATTTTTCTACAATTATTTCCATACATATATCAAACTGCATGTGCACATACCATCCGGTCAAGGGTTGGCAAGACAAGATTTTTCTCACGCCAAACACTGCGTACTACCAGCTTTTCGTTTGCCGATTTTTTTCTCGTTGCATACCCCACGCTAATATGGTTGGGGATGTGCAGGCTCCAAATTGTTCGCTATGAAGAGTGGTCAAACCCAAAACTATGTGTACACATACCAGCCGGTCAAGAGCGGGCAAGACAAGATTTTTCTCACGCCAAACACTGTTCGCTACCTGCTTTTCGTTGACCAATTTTTCCTATATAAACTCAACGCAACCGATGCAGACTCATCAGTCTTACACGATACATGCAAGTCTGAAGTTATACAGAGTTCAGCTTATATCAACGTCAAAGTCATGGTCGTCGAAGCGTATATGGGACTTGCAGAGCAGATAGGGGGACGTACAATTTGCTGAGAGAGCAACCACCCGGAGAAGAGAATGACGCTGTCATCAATCATTGGACTGATATTGGAATTGCGAATATCCAAGTTCTGCGCAATATTTCCATGCAACGAAGAACAAACGTTGGTGCGAGTATACGGATCCAACATACGATCACACTCCTACAATCTTGGGTGACAAAGATCAGGCAGTTGCAGCAATGCACGGTGGTGACGGGTGGAAATATCGGTACTCCTCCGGGTGTACAGTGGGACGACGTGGATAGTGCTTTTGCCAGCCGAATCAGAACGGGGGTTGTCACAAATCTCCGTCATAAAAATTTGGACGCCTTTCTGCACAATGTGCAGCGCGTCGTCACCGAGAAGTTAGAGCTGATACTGCGCGAGGAGGGAAATGTGGAGGTTGACCTCGTATTATCGTGCAAATTCGAAAATGCCAAACAACACGAGATCTCCACCGAAGTTGAGAGCTTCAACACATCCAACGTGGCGATCCTTCTCCCATCGAGCGATATAAATGGCTGGTTTACACGTAAACGGGGTGATCTGCTATCAAAGGTGGAAGATTTCGAGCAACGCGATTCCGGCTGGAGTATGATTGAGATCCTTAACATCGCTGTAAATATCAATGCTACCAGCCTCTCGCCGCGAGGGCTTCAACATTCGTCGAGCTGCCCCAAGACATTCAACGGAAGAGAGCGGTGGTGAACGTGAGGAACGAGGACGAAAGATGCATTCTCTGGTCCGTTATAGCAGCCCTCCACCCGGTCAAAATCAACACCTGGTAGGAACACATGATAGGACTCACAACTATCGTCGCTATATTTCCGAGTTGGACTGTACAGGTATCAAATTCCCTGCTACTCTACATGATGTGAAAAAGCTTGAGAGATTGAATAATTTGCGAATCAACGTATATGGGTTAGAATCTCAAACTTTTTCACATCATGCAAAATCAAATAAAAAAGTCATCGTGCCAATTTATTTGAGTAAAAATTTGCATAGCGTAAACATTGACACGATCCATCTTCTAATGGTTGAGAGTAACCCGGAAGACGATATGACTGGTGAGTTTGCACCGAGATTCTACTTTGCTTGGATTAAAGATCTTTCCCGATTGGTGAGCAACCAATTGTCTAATCATGATGGTCGACTGTTTTTATGTGACAGATGTTTGTGCCACTTTAGCGTGAAACATGCCTTCGACAATCATCGACAAGATTGTATTATGCTAAATAAAGTACGCATGGATTTTGCCAAGTGGAAAGATTTAGTATTTTCCAATTTTCAAAACAAAGGCACCGTTCAGTTTGTCGTATACGCCGATCTCGAATGTATATTAATCCCCGAACCCGTAGATGAGTTTGAAACTCGTGAGACATGTAAAATTCAAAAGCATGTCCCGCACAGTGTGGGGTACTACGTACATTGCGCGTACGATGAGACATTATCGGAGTTCCACGGTAAACGTGGTGTCGATTGCATAGATTGGTTTATGAAACAGATTAAAGATTTATCAATTCAAGTAGAGTCACGCATCAAAAACATAATTCCGATGAAGGCTCTTACCCAAGTGCAACGCGATCGTCACATGCGCGCAAAGAATTGTTATATTCGTGAAAAACCGTTTACCCCTAAGGAGGAGAAGTGTTACGATCACTGTCACTTCACGGGTAAATATCGTGGTCTTGCTCATAATCGGTGTAATTTGAATTTCAGAGAGTCGCACACAATTCCAATAGTTTTCCACAATTTGTCCGGTTACGATTGTCACTTTTTGATAAAATCCCTAGCGTCAACTTTCCCCGGTAAAATTACACTGCTACCCATAAACAAGGAAAAATATACATCCTTCACGAAACCCGTCAATGGAACAATGATGCACTTGAGATTCATCGATTCTTTTCGATTTATGGCTAGCAGCATTGATAAACTTTCCACATATTTGATCGATACCGATAAACGCATAACACGCAAATTTTATAATAACTCAGTTCAGTTTGATGACCCGCAAAGGCGTTTTTCTCTATGAATACGTCGATTGTTGGGGGAAACTAGATGAACCGCGATTACCTGCAAAGAAGCATTTCTACTCGCACCTCTGCGATGCAAATATTTCAGACACCGATTACGAGCACGCGAAAACTGTTTGGGAGGAATTCCATTTAGAGTCATTGGGAGGCTATTCAGATTTATATTTAAAGACCGATGTTCTTTTGCTTGCCGATATTTTCGAAAATTTCCGCGCTAGCTGCTTCAAAACATACGATTTAGATCCGTTGCACTACTACACTGCACCGAAACTTGCTTTTGACGCGATGCTCAAACATACTTATGTAAATTTGCAACTTTCAGACAACCCTGAAATGGTGTTATTCATTGAAAGAGACATTCCAGGCGGCGCAGCACAATCTTCTAATCGACACGCTCGGGTCAATAATAGATTCATGGAAGATTTTGATCCTAGTAACGTGGAATCATATCTCGCGTATTTTGACGTGAATAATCTGTACGATGCAGCTATGAGCGTGCATTTACCAATCGGTTCGTTTGAGTAGGAGTATCAGCACATCGATATAATAAACCATCCGGACGATTCGCCGATCGGTTACTTTCTGGAGGCAGATTTGGACTACTCTGTGGAACTCCACGACGATCACAAAGACTTACCTCTTTGGCTCGAACATTTTACCCCTCCAGGTAGTAAAAATGCCAAACTCGCGACCACCCTTCACCCCAAGACAAAGTATACATTGAACTATAGAAATTTGAAACCGTGTTTGAGTTGAGGATTGAAATTAACGAAAGTGCATGGAATTTTGAAGTTTGCACAATCTCCATGACTCGAGCCGTACATCACTCTCAACACAGACATGCGTAAGCAGTCTAGGAATGAATTTGAGAAAAACTTGTATAAACTAATGAACAACGTTGTGTTCGGCAAGACTATGGAGAATGTTCAAAATCATAAGGATGTTAAATTGGTCACAAAATGGGTGAGAAGAGGCGGTGCGAGAACGCTTATTGTCCGAGCAAACTTTCAGAGCTGCACCGTATTTGGCACTGATATGGTTATTATTGAAATGAATCGTGTCAAAGTTCACTTCGCCAAACCTATCTACGTCGGCGCATCAATTCTCGATCTGTTAAAAATCTTTCTCCACGATTTCCACTATAATTATATTGAAACCAACTTCTCGAACAAACAAGCTAAATTGATGTATACCGACACAGACAGCCTTATTTATCAATTCAATGTGCCTAATACCTACGATATCATCAAACGTGATGTAGATACAATGTTTGATACCTCTCACTATCCGCCCGACAATGTGTATGGTATTCCCCTTAGAAACAAAAAACAACTAGGGCTAATGAAGGATGAAAATAATGGTAGAATTATGACAGAGTTTGTGGGACTGCGAGCAAAGCTGTACACATTTACTACGATGGGTGAGGATGGGGAAATATATGACAGTGGCGTAAAAGTGAGTAAGCGTGCGAAGGGTGTGAAAAATTCATCGATAAATAGCTTCACGTTTGATGATTATAAGCGCTGTCTGACGGCTTACCAAGAGTCGACTCTTCCACAGTGTTTAATACGCAGCATAGAACACGAAGTAGGCACGATCGTAAAAAAAAATTGGCTCTGAGTTGGCCGGATGACAAGCGGCAATTGATACCTGGACAGACCGACACCGTACCTTGGGGGCTTGTCCCAGCCCCCCAATAGCTATAGGATAAAACTGTAGACGTAAAATTGATGTAAATATTTGATGTTTGACGCCTTGGACGATCCACCATCGGGCGAAAACGTTTCACCATCAATACGATATTGAATGGATTTAAAAATGTGAATTCATATACTTAACAATTATTTATTTATTATCACTAACATATCGAGAAATTATTCATATTTATTCGTTGACCACAAGCAAATTTTTCAGAAAATGAAAAAAAATTTTCGGAAAACGAAAAAAAGTTTCCAGAGAATGAAAAAAAGTTTTCGAAAAATGAAAAAAAGTTGCCAGAAAACTGTTACGTCCTCCAGACTTCAAATTCCTTCCCCACGCTCTTAGTTACCTTACGCTCTGTAGTCTACCCTCATCGTTCGCGAGTCAGCAGGTTCTCCTGTAACTCGCGGCTAGCTTGCCTGCTACATCCCGCAAAACCAGGCAGATCTATCCCAGCACTCAAGCAAGACACCTATCCCTCTAAACCAAGACCATACCCTTTTTCCCTTGACCGACTCCGTTGCATTGACCACTAATGAACAATCATATACTTTGAATCGTTTACCTTCCCTTAATACCGATCCCTTTCTATTCCATTCCCTTCCTGCATTGGGAGTAGTAGCACGCGAGTGCACAGTCGACGTGAACGGACCCTACAATAGCCAAATAACACCTTGGCTGGGCGTGGAGTAAGCTCCGATTACCGCTCATCGGAGCCTACGCAATCTACCCCGTAACATTTTGGTGGCAGTGGTTTTGCCCGTCGACCTACCCGTCAGTGCAGTGCTGCATGTTTTCTACGAAAGTGTTCAGTGCTCAAAATTTCTAACGCCATACCAATCAGTAATAGCCGTGTTACGAACGAACTCCGGCCCACAAAGTACTGTGACAGGCATGCAGAACCTATTCAACTCGCCACGGATACAGGCTCTGCAAACAGTCCCCAATTCCAATAACTCCGTCACATTTTGGTACTATTGAAATTCATCGATACGTACAACGTCGAATAACTGTGTAGCGAGTGGAAATTCAGTGCGATAGCCAAGTTGAGCCGCACACCGCATCTGAACACATCACCTTTGGAACCGACAGATATGGAATGGACCCTTCCCGCTCATTCGGACTCCTTTAACCCTGCTAAGACGAGAATCTGGACCCGAAAGTGACATCGCCCTAAGACCTGGATTACCACACTTATTTATCAACACGCCACGGAATACCTCATCTATACCCTCCTCGTGCCGACGCATGACGTGTATCGCCTCTTCAAGTTTCACCTGCGTCCAGCTGCCTAGAACCATGCTGTACTCTGTTTTTGCGTTTACCTTCGCCCTGTAAGTCTATTCTAAGTCTTAGTGTTAAGTTGATATTTTTATTCCTGTACTTGCAATACCCTGCTTAAATCAACATGGCACCAACTAACGAAACCGGTTCAAATTTTTGGTCAGTAAAAGATGTCTTGCTTACAATCCCCCCATTCGACGGCCACAACATGCCCTTTGACTCATTTGTAGAACAATTACGTCACGTAAAGACTCTTATAAAAGCTTCGGATAAAATGACTTCCGCCAAATTTGCGCAATCAAAGGTTACAGGCCCCGCTTCTCAATATTAATTAGGCATTAACTGTAATGACGTCGAGGACCTCATAACTGCCCTTAGCCGAGCATACCGCCCGGATATCCCCATACGCCAGTTATCTGCTCAATTAGATAGAATTACACAACAACCATATCAGCGCATCATAGATTACTCGTGCAGAATAAGAGCAATATCAAAAGAAATAAGCACAGCGATCATATCCAAGCACCCACCAGACTTAGCAACGCTTCTACTGAATGATCTAAAGAAGGATACCTCTAGATCGTTTATTAGAGGGCTTCGGCCAGAATTGGAGTGGAGAATCGCTACTATCAGACCATTACCGACCTTCGAAACTGCCGTCATTATCGCCGAAGGCGAAGAAGCCGAGCTAATTAACCGTCAGATGCAATTCTCTGCACAATATTTCACCCCCGCTACACCCATGTGTCTGCCGTTACCCCCCCATACTGCTCCTCCGTCTCAGGTGCCCGCCACGGCCTCCTTTATCCCCCCCCTGATGTCATTGCCAACACCTGGTTACGCTCATCAACCAGCGCCTCGTACCGAGCCCAGACCTTACGCCCAAGCGCTCGATCCGAACACCGGTTCTGCTGGCCACGTTAATGCTCTGCCCAGCAGTTGTCAATTTTGTAACCACCAGGGTCACTCCATCACGGAATGTTACCGTCTGCAAAGTAAAAGATATTGTACCAAATGTCGCAGAATGGGCCACTTCCACAATGAATGCAACATAAACCAAGAACTACACTGCGACAATTGTAATCGCAGAGGCCACACAGTAGACCGATGTAGATCCTTTCCACGTAATAACCAAGGCAATGCAGGCTCAAATAAACATTTGAACGGGAACATCGCCCGCCGGGAGAACGCGCCCGCGAGCAATGCAAACAACTAGCGTTCCGATTTTCAAGTCATATCCTCATAACAGCTTCAGCTGACCCTCCACTAATTTCGATCGACACCCCCGAGCTAATGAAAATATCTACATTTATTATTGACACCGGTGCAGACGTCAACTTGGTCAAAGAAAGTTCCATTAGGCCTCTCGTACGACGAACAACCGACGAACGTTTGACGCTGACTGGTATAACAGACAAAAAGACGCAAACTATCGTAAAAACGGAAATACATTTTAATAATAAATCCCACACCTTTCACTTGGTCCCTGACTCGTTTCCGATTCCGCACGACGGCATTTTAGGCCAGCCCTTCTCACGAAAAGAGAAAGCAACTATTTCTTTCAACTCAAACTCGGTGATGCTTGGATCCTCATTGCCAATACACTTTAGTCAATTCGAGGAACCCTCGTCCGCACCCGAAAAAACGCGCGTAATTACAATACAGGCCCGTACCGTGAAAGCCATCCCACTAATAGTTGCGAACCCAGACACTAAAGTAGGTTACCTTAATCGCATCGATTTAGGCAACAATGTTCTATGCGGTGAAGCGTTAGTTGAAAACCAGAACGGCATCGCTTACTCGTACGCGTTCAATTGTAACGAATCTGCCGTAGAGATAAGACCCCCAACAGTAACCCTAGACGAGTTCGACGAGCCACTGAGTACAGTCATGCCCAACGCTACGCCCACTGCATTGAGTAACCACCACAGCGATGCCCGCACCAAAACCCTCGTTTCGCATCCAGGCCCTCTCCTCAGCAACTCATTAATTCTTTCTGCCGCCAAGCGTACATCGCGACCAACTAATAATCCCCCCTCCTGCCCCATCCAGTCCACTAACCTCGCGCAACTGCAATCCGATCCTCCTATCCCTGACGACAGTACACCCTGTCCCGGTGCCGCAAAAGTGCTCTTGACTGACAGTAGGTCAAAAACATTGGACGTCCTAAAGAGCAGCTTACATCTTGATCATTTCAATGAGACCGAAAAACTATCTATATTCAACCTCGTAACAGAATTTAACCATCTCTTTTATTTCCTAGGTGATAAATTAGGCCACACCAATTCATCTCATCACACTATCTCCACGACGGACAATACGCCTATTAATACCAAACAATACCGTTTTCCCAAAATTCACAAAGACGAAATCGAATCCCAAGTTGGAAAACTACTCAAGCAAAATCTTATTAAATATTCCTTATCTCCGTATAATTCCCCGGTGTGGATCGTTCCAAAAAAACCGGATCGTGACGGCAATAAACGATGGCGTATGGTAATCGACTACAAAAAACTTAACGAAAAAACAGTCGGCGACGCATACCTCATGTCCGATATCACGGAAATCCTTGACCAGCTTGGCTCAGCTGAATACTTTTCCACATTCGACCTTGCTTCCGGGTTCCACCAAATTCCCATGCATCCGGATCACAGCACGAAAACTGCATTTTCGACACCTAAAGGCCATTATGAATTCTCTCGTATGCCCTTCGGACTAAAGAACGCCCCCGCCACGTTTCAAAGGCTCATGGACCAAGTCCTCCTAGGTCTACAAGGCAACGAAATGTTCGTATATTTAGATGACATAGTTATTTACGCTCGAAACTTGCAAGAACATGAAATTAAATTTCGGAAACTAATGAAGCGACTAACCGCTGCTGGTTTAACTCTACAGCCAGACAAGTGCGAATTCTTGCGCAAGGAAGTCGTTTACCTCGGACACCTCATAACTGAGTCAGGAGTAAAACCTGACCCTGGTAAATTAATAGCTGTAAAAGAGTATCCTGTCCCCAAAAGTCCCAAAAATGTTAGACAGTTCCTTGGCCTTTTAGGTTATTACCGCAGATTTGTTCTAAATTTTGGAAAAATTGCTAAATGCCTTAACAATTTAACGAAGAAGGACACCTTTTATCTGGACGTCCGAACACCAGTCTGCCTTTGAAACCTCACGTGATTGTTTATGCAAAGAACCAATTCTACAACACTCGGACTTCAACAAACCATTTACGCTCACTACAGACGCGTCAAAATTCGCGATAGGTGCAGTTCTCAGTCAAGATGAAGACGGTGCCGACCTACCGGTAGCATACGCATCCCGAGCCCTCAAGCCCGCTGAATTAAACTACTCGGTACCTGATAAAGAATTCTTAGCCGCCTACTGGAGTATGAATCACTTCCGCCCGTACATCTATGGTCAGAAGTTCACTTCAATAACAGACCACGAGCCACTCAAATGGGTAAAAAACGTCAAGAAACCTAATTCCCGTTTATTACGATGGAGCTTAGAACTGGCAGAGTACGACTTCGATACGAAATACAAGTCCGGAAAATTTAATACCAACGCTAATGCTCTGTCCAGGAACGCACCGCCCGACACCGCTCAAATTCTTCCTATAGATGCAAAACGCCCCCGTCCAACGACTGAAGCCTCTAGCGATAAACCAAAAAAACGCACTAAAAAGACTCATCAGTACCCCAGACGCCCTCGACAGACCACAGACAAGTCCACCAACCCAGCTTCGCTGAAACACCCTAAAATCTCACAACCCTGTAAGATGATATACTCCTCTGATTCCTCTGATTCCTCTGATCTCTCCGACGATGAGTTCAGCGATAAAGAAGCTCCGTTGCTCAAACCCCCCCTCGTTACCCCGGCACCGATCCCAGTACATCGCCAACCTAAACGCCATCGCCAAACAAATTCTTCAACAGATCCTGGGCCTCATAAAAGACCATACCTGAGCTATTTTTCAGATTTTTTCCTTAGCTCGGATGACTTACAGACCCCAGAAACTGAATCAGGAACCGATGACTTTTGTCTAACCACCGATTTACCGGGCCCTTCTTATAGCGATTTCCTCATAGAAAGCGAAACTTTTCCTCTCATGCGTAATAGACGTATCAAAGAAATAAAAGCTGACCTATTACAGCAAAAGGATAACTTGGCTCATTGCATATCGGCTGACTGCCAAATGTCAAAAGGAATCACTTCTGAACTGACAAAACATAAATTCATAAATCGCGAACAACTTAGAGAATTCGACCCGACTGTAACTGACGTTATTTCTGTGGTACATGGAAACCGGAATATCTATAACCTAGTTACAAAGCCCAAATACAGTGACAAACCTTTGCCCCACGTTTTTTTTGACACCATGGTTAACTTTAGGAAAACCTTGCAAGAAGATCGCGTAACATCCGTCTCGATACCAGTGATAGGTTGCGGACTCGACAAATTTGAATGGGGCGCGGTACGCAGAATGATCCATTATGTTTTTAAAAATTCGAAAATAAGAATCACCGTTTGCCGCCTCGACTCTCCGCTTCCTGCCACCGCGCGCCCCTGCATTACATCCCCACCCGTTTATACTAACCTCCCTGACCCTGTCCCTTTCACATCTGGATTACCCCCCCGCCGCTATCTGCGAAAGGAATCGGAACGTCCGACTAAACCTGCAGCACCTCGTCCGATTCCACCTCCACCCCCACCCACTGACGTCATCATGCCCCCCCTTCCCCCCCCCTGTCGTGCCTCCGCGTCCCGCTAGGAGATACCCCACCGCTACTTCCAGGCCGACGAACCCTTCCTTACACTCCTGTTCCCCTCCCCCCTCGCCCCTCCCGCCCACCTCTGATAACGACGACAGTTCCGACTTGCTCACGGACGCTGAATACTATACGTGCACTCAACAATGCGACTCCCATATGGAAATTACTGACCATAACCATGACAGTGCTCTCAACACTAACGATGATCAAATTAATGACCCTCACGGTTCCGCATATTTTATTGACAACTTGGATGACATACCAGTATCGGACAATGTCAAAGATACCAATGATGGACTTTTGATGCTCAAAACCAACTATGCGCACTTCATATCGACAGACTGCGCTTGGATCAAGGGTATACCAGCCCAACTTGCCGGCGAGAATATGGTTGACCCAAAAATAGTAATGAGGCCTCGTCCGCGAAAATTTGATATCATTGAATCTAAGCACAATAGTCGACGTATTTTCACCCTAGTATTGAAAACAAATGCTCAGATAAAAGCAATCTATACGATATCTTCAAGCTATTGTCCAAACTGAAAACGGCTTTAGCCGATTCAAACCTAAAGTCTCTTGCCCTCCCGATAACCGATGACAGTTTAGACGCTCTCTATCCTCGCGTTATCCGAAAACTTCTATCCTATATTTTCGCAGACTTAGAAATTCAAATCATCCTTCGTCGAAACACGACTGTCATCCCAGACGAATGTTTATCAAAAGAAATAATTAGAGAATGCCACGAATCGTTGATCGGCGGTCATCAAGGTGTCACTAAAATATATAACCGCATTAGACAAAAGTATTTTTGGCCCCGTATGAAAGAACAAATCCAAGATTCCATAAGAACTTGCGAGAGTTGCCAAAGGAAAAAATTGGTCAGAGTCAAAACCAAATTGCCAATGATGATAACGGACACGCCTGCCGATGCATTCGACAAAGTGCCATTAGATATTGTTGGACCTCTACCCCTTACTAAATCGAACAACAAATATCTTTTGACGATACAATGCAATTTGACAAAATTCCTGGACGCCATCACTTTACCTGATGCCACCGCCAAAACTATAGGCGCAGCATTCGCAAAAGAATACATTACACGTTACGGTACTCCTCGAGCAATACTTACAGACCAAGGACAGAATTTTATGAGCACAGTCATCAAACAACTTTGTAAACTTGTCAAAATTAAGCAAATACGAACCACAGCTTACCGCCCACAGTCTAACGGATCGCTAGAACGCAGTCACCTTGTTCTCACTGAGCACATCAAACACTACACGGATGCTGGTAAAGACTGGGACGATTACATCCGCTTTGCAATTTTTTGTTATAACACCGCGAAGCACGAAGGTACTAACTTCACCCCCCACCAACTAATTTTTGGCTCTTAAGCCAGACTCCCAACAGATGCGAACCCTGCCAGCGCGTATACTCGTTCCTACGATTCCTTCCTTCTAGACTTAATCGCTAATCTATCCAGCATACGAAAACACGCCGCGTCCAACCTACAATAAGCAAAGCATCGTTCCAAGACGTATTACGACCGTAATGTCAACAGCCAAAATTTCGAAGCAGGTCAAAAGGTCTATCTACTGAATGAAACCCGATCCAAATTCGACGACCACTATAAAGGAGTGTATACGATCAAACGTATAATTGACAATATTAAAGCTGAAATTTGGATTACCCCCTGAAAAACTAAAATCGTCCATTTCAATAAATTGAAATTGGCACACTTAACCGACGCTTGAACGAATACGAACTTGACCTGTCCACTTTAGTAGACGCTATCCCCTTAGCCCAAAAAGGTATCGTCCAGCCTAAAATTCTGTCACTAGGACAAATTATTTCCAGCCTTAAACATATCCCTCACCCGCGTCGTACAAACCCCAAATTCCTACGCGCCATGCCATCCACCACCCGCACCTAGAAATAATACCATTTCCCGATGACCTGCCTACTCGCTCTTCGTCGCTGCTCCGGACCCAATCGGAAATTGACATGACGGAACCGGGCATACCTAAGCCGCGTAAATTGCTCCCCGAGCAAAGCCTCAACGATAGCTCCGAACCACTCGAAGTCTGGCGCTAAGCCCTCCGCTATTAACAATTATATTCTTTCATTGCCTTATTCTGCCCTTAATAATCTGCAGCCATAATATAATCATCAGCACGTTGCATAAGTTTCGTTTATAACATACACAATATCTATCATATATACAATATCTATCATATGTACCACCACATTTATAAGATGTCATTTAGAAATTTTTTTTTATTTAAATGTATACTAACCCACTCAAACGCGCACTAACATCTAGGCGCTATATTTTAAGACTCTGCTTTGTAATATTCTGTAAGTGATTCAGTACGATAAGATGTCATTTAGAAATTTTTTCTTTTTTATTCAAATGTATACTTACCCACTTAAACGCGCACTTACATCCAGGCGCTCTATTTTAAGACCTTTCTTTGTAATATTCTGAAGTGATTGAGTACGATAAGATGTCATTTATAAATTTTTTTTCTTTTTATTCAAATGTACACTAACCCACTTAAGCGTGCAGTAACATCTAGACGATAGATTTTAAGACCTTTCTTTGTAATATTCTGTAAGTGAGTCACTACGTCTCATGGCATTTCGCTTCCTTCCGAACATCCGATTTCGTACCCTCACCGAATGTTCTTCCCCAAGGGGGGGCGTGTTACGTCCTCCAGAATTCATATTCCTTTCCCACGCTCTTAGTTACCTAAGCTCTGTAATTTACTCTTATCGTCCGCGAGTCAGCAGGATCTCCTGTAACTCGCGGCTAGCTTGCCTGCTACATCCCGCAAAACCAGGCAGATCCATCCCAGCACTCAAGCAAGACACCTATCCCTCTAAACCAAGACCATACCCTTTTTCCCTTGACCGACTCCGTTGCATTGACCACTAATAAACAATCATATACTTTGAATCGTTCACTTTCCCTTAATACCGATCCCTTTCTATTCCACTCCCTTCCTGCATTGGGAGTAGTAGCACGCGAGTGCATAGTCGACGTGAACGGACCCTACAATAGCCAAATAACACCTTGGCTGGGCGTGGAGTAAGCTCCGATTACCGCTCATCGGAGCCTACGCAATCTACCCCGTAACAAAACGAAAAAAAGTTTTCAGAAAATGAGAAAAAAGTTTTACGAAATATAAAATGTGTAATAATCGTATGGAAAAATTGCATACTATCATTATTATTATTATTGTTGTTGTTGTTGTTGTTGTTGTTGTTGTTGTTGTTGTTGTTGTTGTTGTCGTCGTTGTCGTTGTCGTTGTCGTTGTCGTTGTCGTTGTCGTTGTCGTTGTCGTTGTCGTTGTCGTTGTCGTTGTCGTTGTCGTTGTCGTTGTCGTTGTCGTTGTCGTTGTCGTTGTCGTTGTCGTTGTCGTTGTCGTTGTCGTTGTTGTTGTTGTTGTTGTTTTCATAGTACAGAGTATGGCACATGTGCGTACAAAGGAGATGAAATGTAAAAATATTTGTATGTTCAAAATCTTTTATTGTAATTCGGAAAATACATACAAATTATGTTACATGTTTGTTTTATTTATCACATTATTGTGCGAATTATCAAAACCCAACCACTTCACATAGAACAGATTCCCCCGTTTGCGTAATACTTTCTCCACAAGGTAGCTGTCGGGATATTTCACTTTGTTGAGGTCTTCCTCGTGGAGGCCTCCCTCGATGGAATGATTTTGATAATCGGTAAGTTTGTAGGTAGGCGAATTGGTATTTTTCACCTCACTCACGGTGAATATTTCTGTCGTCCAATTGGGTGTATAGCCTTTTTCGAATACATTCTTGTACTTGCTGATTCGAACTCGATCACCTACACTGAATTTCCGCGCTCGATCACTTCGTTTGATTTGCCGAGGCTTGTACACGCTACGATACAGCTGTTTTTCATTCTCCGTGCTAACATCCACCAGTTCCATCCGAATCGTGCGATGTTTGGTGTTGTTGTAGGACTTCATTAAATCATCCAAAATATTAATCCACCTGTACGATCCTTGGAGAGTAAACCGCTTCCACATTATATTTTTCAATGTTCGATTAAAACGTTCGCATATCGACGCCTTTAAGTTGCTAAATGTCGAAGACATGTTGATATTGTGATGCTTTACGAGGGCTTGGAATTCGCTGTTGTAAAATTCTTTGCCTCGATCAATGTCCATATGTGTAGGTATACGGCTCTGGATCAGTACAGATTTCATGGCAGCAGTAACATCTCTTCCACTCTTGGACTTAATCGGCACGGTCCACGCGTACTTGGAAAATATATCGATGATTGTTAGTAGGTATTTGTATCCCTTGCTGCACGAGCTGTGTGCGGTCATATCGAAGAGATCAGCTTGCCAGTTCTCATCCAGTCCGCGTACATCTATGAATCGGCGTGGATAGTTGCGTCGAGCCTGTCTCCGAAAATCGGCAGCTATTACAGTCTTCAATGTTTCCAACCCTTCACCTATCAATTTTTCGAATTGCCGTCCAACCACTCTGGTTCCTTAATCGATACTAATTCCCTGCTGGTCTGTCCCGGCGTCGGTGTTGCTTGCTCCCCAATATGTTTGATGCGACTTAACGTGTTTTCTATGATTTTGTTATTTATGTGCAGCTGTTTCAACTCCTCGTTGTGATTATGCGCAAAACTCTCAAAATTTGATTGAAAAGTATCCACAATATCCACAGCCATACACTGTAAAGCAGTATTTAGAACTTTTAAGGAAACGGCATCGTTTTCCATCTGCGGATCAGCGATATAACACAATAGTTTGCTGTCTATATCGTAGTGGTTATCGGCGGTGGTTTTGAATCCAACACCCAGAGGCCCTTGAATAAATTTTTTACCCCCACCACGCTCTGGGTGTCGTCCAAATATGTCTATACTCATCACTGGACGGTCACTGAACGAATGATGATTCGATGTTCATCCGCCGCTAATAAACGATTCCAGCCTCGCGCAACTCCTCAATAATGGAGACTATTTCGTTGAAATGGCTGGTATTGCCTGTATCCTGTGACGCCATAAGCAGCCGGAGACGATCTACAATTTCATTTGGATCATCCCAGTAGACGTAATCAACATCTTGCCCCGCCTTTCGCGCAATCTTATAGTCGGATAAGCCTTTACCTGATTTTTTCGGCGAGCCAACGTGTTGTGCAATGAAATTTCTATACTTTGCGCTTTTTAAATCATCTGGAAGGCTTCCATCGGCTTGGTAACGTTTTCGATGCGCATTTGTCGTCGTTACAATTTTCATATAATTATTCTTGTCCGCGTCATTTACAAGTGATGCACCGGGTAATTTTTTAAACAGTAATTCGAGGAATTCAATTGTTCTCTCATAACTTTTATCCCCCACATTGACCAGATTATCAGTGAAATTGATCGGTGTATCACCAATCATCATACCGTTTGTCAACTTTCGAACACCGTATGTGGTATCCAAATCCCTCTTTTTGCTTGTGCTGAACATTTTCAAATATCGCGCCATGGAATTCCTTGTATTCTTCACCGGCGTACTTGTAGTAGAAATTTCACCAAACTCCAGTGTTTCATCATTTGCATCCATGAAATTCCCATCGTCCGTATCCTCATTCTCCTCATCATCATTATCATCATCATCCCCGGTACCCTAGACATCTTTTTCTTCTTCTTCTTTTTTCATTGTAACATCCGGTAGTTCCGTTTTAATTTCATGTTTAATATGCTGTTGCTGCTGCTGTCTTGAGGTATCAACCAATTCTTGCAATGGTGTTACTAAAGGCTTGAATACCTCTCCCATAACCTGTTCGGTCGTGTCCTTGTTGAACTTGAGCATGTTATGCTTCCGCCGTATGACATCGGATGCTTTCGATATTTCACTCAATGTATCGCTATGCTTACGAATCTTGGCACTCTTCATGTTGCCAGCTCGATTGTTGCAACGAAACTGTGCAACTTTATGTAAGTTTATGCTTATAAAGCAGTCAAACCCCTTCCCATATCGCCCCCATTGATTTCGCTATCCTTGTCAATTACGGTCAAACTGTAACTGTCATCATTCCAGCATGCCGAGCACAAGTCTTGAAATTGCTGATACGTCATGTCCGTCTTTACATGATCGTTATAGATATGTTTCAGATTCATATCATCCTGCCGAAATAGCACCAATAAGTTTGCATTGTCACGCACTAGGTGTTTTGCATCGCGCGCATACGTTTGACTTAGATAAAGGCTATCGATATCGCGATGCCTGCCCACGCTGAAGTATGCTCTGATATTATCCAGTTTTTCACAAGCCACATCGTCGAAAATCATAACAGAGTTGGGGCGAGCATCTTCCGGGTTTACAACCTCAGCGTTCTCGCGGAACGGGAAATAACCCACTCCCTGCACGGGTTCTAGTAACTTTTGCAAAAATTGATACTTTGGCTGGAAGAGAGATTTCGAATAGACGTAGACATTTTCGAATCGCAATCCATTGCCGTGGCCGATGAGTGCGAAAAGAGCGTTAGTTTGACCGCAATTGGATGGCCGGCAAAAAATTGCTCTCGCGGTATTTGGCAGCAATTTTCCATGTCGTTTTCCTATCTTCCTCTTACCACGTCGAACCATTTTATCAAAATTTGCGATAGGTAGTTTATCGGGCTGATCTTGAAATCTCATGATGCTTCGTTAGCATGACAACGAGTACTGAGATAACGGTATATGAATTCCTCCTTTTATAGAAGTCACGTTAGTTGTTGCCCGACTATGAGGACGTGCACACGGAAGAAGCGCCGTGGTGGTTTGATAAATAAAATCATCAACCATCTCCCATTTGAATTGCATGTGCCAGGATATTAGTACTGCGGACCTGGAACGAAATTGGCCAAGAGGTTGCTCGTGGAGATCAATTCGCTGAATGCCGCGTGTAAAGACCACGACATTGCATACGTGAAGAATCGCGATATCGCAGCGACAAATCTTGCCGACAAAGCGCTCGCTGAAAAGGCGTGGAATCGCGTCTTGGCCAAGGACGCTAGTGTGGGTGAAAAGGCTGTAGCCTGGGGAGTCACCAACACCATGAAAGCTAAATCTAAACTCGGAATGGGTTTAGGTGCGAAGCGGTCGAAACTTGGAGCGGCTGCGAAGAAGAAATCTAGAACTGGTGGGAAGAGTAAACAGCGGAAGAGAACTGTGAATCTTAAATACATCATCACAGCAGCAAAGGTCGCCATGCGACCGGGTTATAACGCCGTCGAGTCGGCGTTGGCGGGTGCACGTGCGGCCGCGCGTGGGACTGGGAAGAATGTTCGTACGCCTTGCGTTATACCTGTGCCTGATGGAATTGGCGGCACCCTGCCGTTTCTCATTCTAATTCTGGCCGGCCTAAGCGCTACTAGGGCTCTTGAGGGTGGTGCTGCGGGTGAAGCTAAAGCTGTCAACGAAGCTAGTGTCAACAAACATCGGTTGAACAAGGCCAAACGGCACAATACAACAATGGAGGTGATTGCTTTGGGCAAGGGATTATACCTGCGACCCTACCGCAGCCGAATGGACCTGTACTCACGTCCGGCAAAAAACTAATGAAGCTACCACACCGAGCTCTCACCAACATTGATTCACGCGTCTATGCTGTAAATATGAAAATTTCACATATTCGTGGTGTTTTCATGCGGTATGATCTGCCGAAATCAGGACCAAAAATGCTGGAATCTGCAATTATTAATCTTGACGATTAAAACGGTCCAGGGACACATTAGGTTACATACAAGAAAAATAGTGACCATGTTGTGTATTTCGATAGTTTTGGTGATTTGAAGCCGCCCAAAGACTTGATGAGGTATCTCGGTGTTGGTAGCGTTGATTACAATCGTAAGAAGTATCAGGAATATGATACTGTGATTTGCGGCCACTTGTGTCTCAAATTTCTCAGCGAACAACTATAAAAAGACAAGTGTTACATGAGCAAGCATTAGTCATGTCGGAATCGTTGACGTTACCACTGTTAGGCACATCCTCCGTGCTGGAGACTCAATATTTTCCCCCAATCGAGTTATCACCGGAAAAGAACTATGTTCTCGGTCTCGTCGCGTTCCTGACATTTAATTCAATACCCGATATTCACGAGACATGTAATAAATTTTACCTGAAACGAGTGGAAAACAGTAGAGAGAGCATCACGATACCCATTGGAAGCTATGAAATTGAGGATATTGAAAATTTTCTGCGTAAGGAGCTACCCTCCGACATCACCCTAAGTCTGAAAGCTAACAACAACGAGCTGAACAGTGAAGTCACGTGCAATCATGTGGTAGACTTTAAGCCGAAAGATTCCATCGGCCGATTGTTGGGACTAAACGCGATTGAGCTATCACGAAACGTTACTCATAAATCTGAATTACCCGTAGCCATACTAAAGGTTATTACTTAACGCGTTGAGTGTAGCATCACCACAGGGACGTACATAAACGAGCATCGAGCTCACACGATTCACGAATTTTTCCCAACCGTTCCATCGGGATATAAGATTGTCGAGGTGCCTACCAGCGACATTCACCTGCCAATCGCCGTACAGTCAATACATCATTCACAGCTGAGAATAGTCGATCAAGACGACGAGCCGATTCATTTACGCGGCAAAACGATCACTGTACATTTACACGTGAAATCACTCAAATAATGGGAATTGTGTTTGAGACGAGAAAGTTGGGCAAAAGTTATAAAAAAGTCAAACGTCATGGTCAAAAATCATCAGTCGCTCGACACCTGTGACAACGTTCACACCGGCTACGAGACTGACACCTCTGAACGTTCGGTTTCTCCAGAGCCTGGGTCATCGATTACGTGGAAATTTTGGAAAATAAGAATTCGTGTTCGCTGCATCCTGTGCGTGTTACCATGGAAGAAATAATACTGGAGAATGGTCTGGAGAAATTTCGATGTTGTTTTACCGTTAAATTATGTGCTAGGCTTCGCCGAAGATTATCGACGAGTCATCGTCAATGCTAAACATGAGTTAATTCTCACATGTTCCAACACTGATTTGAATGCCGTGATTCAAGCCTCGATCACGGAAAACTTCAGAATCACCCTAAATAAAATCGAGTGGTTGTTGCCCAACATCAAACTGGCAGATAAACCGAAAATCCAGCTACTCAACTACATCGACAAGGATCCGGCCATATCCATGAGTTTTCGTTCTTGGGAAACGTACGTGCATCCGATGCACCCATCAACAACGCGGCATATATGGTCAGTCAAGACATCGACGCAGCTTGAGAAGCCGAGATATGTCGTTCTAGGATTTCAAATTGCAAGTAGAAACGAGCCGCTGAGAAATGCTGGCGTATTTGATCATTGTCGGATCAGAGATGTAAAACTCTTCCTCAACCCACAGTGCTATCCCTATGGAAATATGAATCTTGATATATACAATAATCAATACGCCATTATCTATTATATGTATGTTCGGTTTCAAGTGACCTACTATAACAAAGAAGCTGAGCCTTTGCTATCGAAGCGTGAATTCGTAAACCAAGCTCCCCTTATCGTCATCGATTGCTCCAAGCAGAACGAAACATTGAAAACTGGACCTGTGAACATTCGATTGGAATTTGACTCTAGCATTACGTTCCCACCACACACTTCTGCCTACTGCATGATCTTGCATGACCGCATTGTTGAATATAATCCGATTAGTGATACTGTAAAAAAATTGGTATAGGTCAATTTTGGAATAATAATATGTTTAATTAATATGGATATTGAAAATAACATGTATAATTTTACTCGTTAAAATTTAGAATAAGATAATTTAGAATAGAATAAGAAAACTAAATGTAATTGATGTTAAATAAAAAAATCGTCAAGAGATTCAAAACGCCATTTTGAACCTTCCTTCAGGGGTCATTTCCTGGAATTTTTTCAATAGATCTAGCGAGTTTTTATGCCATCCGATTTATGTGCGGCATTCCGGCGCCAAACAAGTCTCGACAGGAATTATTGTGTGTGTGTGTGTGCGTGCGTGCGTGCGTGTATGTGTGTGTGTGTGTGTGTCAAATCCCATGAAAATAGCTATCTTGCGGCAAACCGCGAAAATGATCAACGGGGGAGGGGGGTACCGTCGCGAATTTAGGGAGGGTGGAGGGTGGGTAGGGGGTAGGGGGGAGCTGGGGGGCTGGGAGGGGCTAGAGGGGAGCTAGGGGGAACTAGGGGGGAGCGCCCCATAGTGTGGTCCAGAACTGTCATGTATACACTACTGACATTGTGAAAGAGCTACGTATAATTGGCCGTGTGAAAATAATGGTTTCCGAAAATATATTCCAATACTTTCGAAACTTTGACCTTTTGATTTATTAATGGTCATAGCGAATGCTGACATAATTGGGAATTGCTTACGATATAACGTGAAAGGTAATGACGAATACTCCCCAGTGTCTAACGTGATTCTAGGAATAAATGCAGTATTGCCTTTTTGATGTCCAGTTAGAATTAATGCTTGTATATTAAATTTATAGAGTGCTAAAATTCTCAGTATAGTGCCATTGCACAATCCGTCACTAATACTCACGTTCCTAATAAGCATTATAATAGCCCCAACCTTCAGAATTAATTTGTGAACCGATAATCCAGGAAATTTCAACGAACTTAAATAACCTATCGGGTAATTCAATTGTACGTCTTCATCGGACTGATCCATACCTTTAGCCCTCGCACAGTTTATACTGGAGTAAAATTTCGTTTCAGTTTCAAGTCTACTCAGAATTTTGTCATTTAATCCAGACACATCTTCGTTGTGGCATGCCAAAATTGTTCTAGTCGAGAAATCAGTTTTTTCGTTCAACTCCGAACCAAAAATTTTAGAGCAAACATCATTCGTTTTCCAATTATCCTGGAATTTTATGACTGAATTGTTCCCTCTCCTATTTGCAATAAGAACTTCGAAAATTCTTTGTTGCAGGATCGTTTTTTTTTTTTCTAATTTTAAAATCTTTAAGTTGTGCCACAAATGGGAAGACTTTATGGTTTCGTGAACTATTGAGAACCTACAACCATTCTTTAATACTGGTAAAATTTGTCTGAAGTCTCCACCTAGTACTACTAATTTTCCCGCGAATAGTATGTTGTCAAGATTGCAACAATCTCTCAACGTTTTCTCAACTATTTCTATAGCTTTTTTTGGTATCATAGACGCCTCATCCCAAATCAAAATGTCACATTCACGTAATTTTTTCTTATCAGTTTGTAATTTCAAAAATGTCGTCTCTATATTTGATAAATCTAAAGGCAACCTGAAAGTTCGATGACTTGTCATGCCCCCTGGCAGCAATATCGAAGCAATACCCGTCCAAGCCATCAATAGAACTTTTTTTCCAATACCAAGAAAGTAATGTATTAAGGTTTTATAAAGGAATGTCTTACCGGTTCGCCGGGGTCATCAATGAAAATCAAGCCTTCTTTAATAGCAGTTATTTGATCAAAAATATAGAATTGATCTTCATTTAGTTGATTAATCGTTACCCGGAATATAGCTGTATTATTTTTTTTGATTTTCTCTTTATCGTCTGTGTCATTTTCAGTTTCTAAATCTAATGGTAAAGGTGATTCCAAAATCCTTACGCGATAAATTTTTCTTCTCTAAAACGTCATTTATATAATTTAAAGCCCGTGTCTCATGATTGTCCCGAAAACCTTCACAAAAATTATGTTCAAACTTTTTCCAAATTTTACAAGATCAAGGTGTAGTATCAGCCATCAGAAACCAAACAAAAAATTGTCTTTATTGTTTTGGCATCATTATAGAACAGGCTTCTTCAAAAATTTTGTAAACTTCGTCGTCACTTTCTGCTAATTCCATTGCCAAAGCAGTTTATTTAAATATTTTATACTGTAGGTTTTCGTAGAATTTCAAATGATCAAAAGAAGTTACCCCTACAACTCCGTTTAAAATTAACTTCAAGTAAAATCTTTCAATGTCTTTTAGACTAATACTATTTACGCGACCAATTGTGTTTAAGAATTTTTTTCGTTTGCTCCAAATTTTTTTGAATGTGTCGAAAGAGTAGTATTTCGGTATAATACGATACTTAATTTTTGTCGCAAAATCATCAGTTTCATTTAATTTAAACCACGCCGTTAAAGTCGTCTCAGTTCCCTTTTTAGTGCCTCCTCTTCTTTGTATTCTTCAACCAAAATCTGTTGCTGGTTCTTCGTATCGATCGCTAAACGGGTAACAGGATGTGACCTGCGGGAAATCAGTAATTCTTCTACCTCCAAGCAGCTTCCGCAAGGCTTACGTATCGGGCATGAATAAATTTTGTGATTTCGTCATGCGTGTCTCCTGGCTTGGAATTTTTTTCTACTTTTGTGTCCGCTTTATTGATTTTTAAATATGCTCTATCATGGCCTTGATGTAAGTATTTGAAAAGATATTTAATGCTATGGATAGAAGCACAATAATGTACGCAAATATGACGTTCATATGTCAATAGCAGTATATCGTTGTACAGGATAACCATAGAATTGTCTACTTCAACGAATTTATTTTTTACCTTTGCATTATACACGTAGCGCTTAACCCTATTATTCGTGTGTCTGTATTTCGGAGATCCATTCGTTTCAAACTCGGTGGGATCACAAAATTCTTTTGGATATTTTTTTAAACAAATTTGTTTATCAGCCTCCCAACACCGAGAGTTTCCAGTATGGGGACCATGTCACATGTGTTTCATGACCAATGATCTCAATTTATCGTTGTTGACGGGGATTTCTGCTTTAATGTGTTCATCAATATCATCCGGATTCATTAATTTGTTGTTGCAATGCAATACAAATACTATATATGCATGAGGCAACCCTCTTTTTTGGAATTTAATTGTATACACATAAGATAAGATTTTTCCAATGATTTTTCCACTCATTATATAAGCAATAATTCCACGCAAATTTAGATAGAATAATCGCACAGTTATGTTCGGAATATCATTACATATTGTTCCCGGAGGAAATTTGTCTAATATTCTTTTGAATTCTGGCCAATTAGGGTTACAAGTAACTGTGACAAACAGATCTTGTCTACCAATTTCACGTACCATAGCCATGGCATCCTGATAATTTTGATGCATACGCCTTGGCCTTCCGATATACGTCGATGGTAAGATAAACAAATTCCCTAAACGTTCTCTATTTTGAAAATCCCTAGGATCATTCGATGCACTACATGCAACATGATCCATTAAACCCTGATAACATTATATTCGTAAATTTTTTTGGTTATATCGGAAGTAGTTTAGTCTATTACTCTCTATTATTATGAAAGCCTGAATAACATATTGTTGTGTTAAACGACCACAAATGAAATTGGGTTTAATTTATCTTTGGGTCTATATGCTAACCAATATGAGTAATACTGTAAAGCACTTAACCGTCTAGTGCTTTTTCTATTGTGTTTTATTGACGGACTCCAACCTAAATCTCCAGAAGGAAAAATAATAGGGAAGGTAATTGGATCCAAATGACATGAGAATTTGCTTAATACTTCTACACCGGTATCATTTTCTGAAATATTTTTCGGATATATACTGTGACGTGGATTTTTCCCGCTCTTCGGTCACTCGGAGAAAATGACCGAGAACTTACCGCGTGCACAATAATTTGGCGTCCACGATGTACCCTGGATCTAGAACAATATCGCAAAGTTTTTGTTGGGCGCCTGGCGTAATTAACACGCCTCGAAATCATTAATACGCTATTCCTCGGGCATATGCTCGATAGCTCAGTACCGCGGAGAGGGGAGGGGTAATTTTTGGGAGAGAGAGAGAGACACTCGAAATACACCCGCTATTTAACAAAAGTAAAATAAAATCTTATTTTTCACAATAGCGGTGATACAAAACAAAAAAAAATATAATTCAAAAATCGCTCATCGCGAGTCTAAAACTAAACATAGAATCACACGTAACCTACTCTATTTCTTACTTTAAGGAGCTCGCGGCTCCCTAACTAAAACGTCACTCAACGATCACAAAATCCTCATACGCAATTCTCAAAACGTCACTCGACGATCGCAACATCCTCATACGCAATTCTCAATTCGCAAATTCGCCATTTGTTCTCCATGGCGATGATTGCTCGAAACGAAACTAAAACTAATTATTCGACGGTGCGCCGTCAGGTCTCGCAACTTAAAACACCATGCTCAAACTTCTCGTCTCAACTGCTGCGCAACGCAACGGCAATTTCGACTATACATCGCCTAACCTCGACTAAACACTATCTTAACTAAACGTAAACTTAACTAAGCGCAAGCACCACTACATTTAACTTCAACTATACACAAGCTCAAAGTAACTCAACTCAACCTACATTATCTTAACTAACGAGTACGGAACTCAATGCAGGCGCAACTAAACGTAACCTAAACTATACGCAATCGCAACGCATCCGAACGTAATTCTTTTCAAAATTCTCCAAAACGTTACCCGCTAATCCGAGCACTCCAATTCGGTGCTTCCCGACCTACTCGAGAGGTGACACAAAAAGAAAACGATAACGCGGCTCGACCCGGCACGGCGAAATTCGGCTATTCTTGATTTCACTGACGAGAAAGATTCAACTAAAACCCGTGACTCTACTCTACTTTTTCAGAAACTCAAAATTTACTTTACTCTAACTCGCGTACTCAGGCTACGGTCATCAAGCAAGAGAATCGGCAAAAGAATTTCGAGTACTTTTCTACAACGCAAATCCAAAACGGCTATCCGTTACTCGGCAAGCCTTTTCACAATTATGCTCGAAATTCAATCGCGGGGATAGAAGCAGCGCTTACCTTCTACATCCCTGCAACCCCCTTTCCATTCCCCTCGCGATTTTTGGGCGACTCCATTGCTTCGCGGAACTCCCCCCAAAACGTGACTACTAATCACGACCGCCAGAACTAGAGTGGTTTCAAAAACCTACCACCTGCCGCAACACGGATCTCGATACGCCATCCCACACGTGACGTCATACCCCCAAGAATACGCAATAATCAATCCGTCATCGATTTTATCGATCGCGCAACTCGACGCGCACCTTCGCTCGCATCGCTGCGCAGAACTTAAAGCTAGCTCGCAATCTCGTCCTCCGCGCAGCTCCATGACGTCTTGGCGGTGAGCGTGGTGCTCCCTCGTCGCTATTCGGTCCGTCGTAAGTTCGCTGGTCAATTGTTGGCGGGGTGAAGGGGAAGAGGCTGCGGCGCGCCGGCCGCCAGCGGGAATCGCGTCCACCTTGGATTCCCGCGATGCGGGGATCTGCGTCGGCTCCCCCTCCGCAGCCTCGACATCCTTCCTTCGCAATTGTTGCTAGTCCGCCATTTCGCACTTTCCTCGAATTCGGTGTCGACTTCTTGCCTGATGCCGTTGTAGCTCAAAAAATAAAAAAACAAAAAAAACTGAAATATCTTACGCTGGTCGCCAAAGTGTCCCCTCTCGTAGTTTCGGATGCATGACTCTAGTCCTGGCGCTCTTTTCCAAAAACTTCGCGACTCAATTTCGGAAATTCCTAAATTTTTAGTTCCGCCCAGGGTTCAAAGAGCCCCTTGTAACGGGCATCAAAAATGCCACGTTACAATACATAAATGAAAATTATATGGAATTTTACCGTCCTTCGATACTATCAATGCAGCACATTTTGCGGTTATTATACAAATGTTTGTTTAGAGATGGATGCCGAGTAAAATATAAGAAACACTCTGGAACCGTCTTCTCTTTAGATAATTCGTGTAAATTTTTGTACTTTATAGCATACGGATTACGATTTAGTACCGGTGTTGTAATGTCGATATGTCCTTTTATTAAATTTTCGTTACTTTTTAGTCTCTCCTGCGTCGCTCTACAGTCATCATAAATATAAATCTGTCCACAATAGGGATTATCACATTTCCTTACACGTATCGTTGTTGGAATAGTGTGACATACTTGGCCTTGAATTTTTAAGTTGTATATACCGCGATTAGAGTTGGATATAAATTTAGCATTGAAAGTTGTAAAGGAAAATCCACTATCATAATAACGAATCAGTTCTCGGTGTTTTCTGTCATGGAGTATAATTTTCAAATCATTGTCACAATCGTGTAATGGAGGGAGTTCGATTGATCTACCATGACAACAACTTTTCTTCGAAAATTCGTGGGTCCAAAAGTACGCTGAACAATGACTGCAAACATAATCCATTTCACCAATATCTGAATAATTTACGTTGGTTGAAATTAGCTTATTGATCCTTTGAATCATGCGTTTTTTATTTACTCGATCTTCATCCATATGATGTACTAAATCTTTTTGTGTTTTTTTGATTAAACGTTCTTGATCCATACGATCTACCAGGTTCTTTTCTCTCTTCTTCATCAGCCGTTCTACGTCCATACGATCTAACAGATCCTCCTCTCTCTTCTTCATCAGCCGTTCTTCGTCCATACGATCTACCAGATCCTCCTCTCTCTTCTTCATCAGCCGTTCTTCGTCCATACGATCTACCAGATCCTTTTTTCTTTTCTTCATCAGCCGTTCTTCGTCCATACGGTCTACCAGATCCTTTTTTCGTTTCTTCATCAGACGGTCCTCATCCATTTGACTTGCTAGATCCCCTCTCCTTTTTTTTAATAATCATTCTTGATTTGTTTCCCACCCGATTTTTTTTCTTTCTTTTCTCCATACGTTCCTTGCTCATATTAATTGTTTTATCTGAATTTCGTTTTTTTGACAACGTCTGTACGCAAAGATTTTTTACACGTCGCCGTTCATTAATTGATTCTCCATTTCTCAAATAATATGATTGATTATATGCCTGTTGTGGATTGGCTCCTGTGAATTTAGTGTTTGAACAATCTAGTATATCGTAATGGGCTCTGTCGGTGATTCCTGATAAATAGAGTATCAATTTATCGTCACTATCGCTAGATCCAAATATTCTAGGAACATGAAATGCATTTTGATAAACTACTACTTGTACAGTATACATGTTTACAAATGAGTAAATCTCGACTTCCCCACCGTCAACACCATCTCTGGACATATGTGATGTATAACAATTTTGATCAGATATATTAACGCTGTACGATTCATCCCCGATTATGAAAGGTTCATAAAAAGACCAATTATTATACACGTTCGAGACAATTCTTAATCTGACATCCCTATGTTTCTTTTGGTCGTGAAACAAAAAATAAGCAAAAGATCTAAATAGACAATTCCCATCCCCTTTAATTCGTACTTCAATATTATGTTCAGTCATGACACGAAAAATCAAGAAAAGTTGAATTATTTGTTAGTGGAATGTTTTCCCTCGGAAACTCACCAGTTATGTGGAGAATCACCTAAATATTGATTGCAAATAGCGCTTGCACAGTTAATTGTCACAGGTTAGCGTATAGGTCTGTATTGCCTGTTGGTTCTGGTCACAAATGTTAAAATCATTCAAAGGGCATAGCCGGATAAGCAGGTCGAATCGGCCCCCGCTGAATTTTTTGTCGGTACTTCAGGGATCAATTTGGACCCAAATGAAAATAATTCAGTGAAAATTTCAGCTATTAATCTTAAACGGTTTCCGAGAAATTGAAAAAAAACCTATTTTTTAGTATTTATTTTTTTTTTAATAGTAAAATTAAAAATTTTTTTTTGCTGATTTTTTTTTAAATACTTACGAGTAAAAGCTGTGAAAAATTTTTTTTTTTATGATTTCTAGACTAATAGCCGATTTTTAAACTAAAAAACAAAATTACAATTATTTTTTTTTATGCCTATTTCAAAACATGCAATCACCAAATTTGGACAGAATACGTCTTTTATACCCCTCTGTACTCAGGAATTTTTTAAATTTTTTTCGTTTGGTGCAACGTCATTAAAAAAATTAAAAACCAATTTTTTGTTAATTATTTTAGATTTCAACTGCTTAGAACACTACTTACAACTAATTATAGAATGTATTTATTCATAAAAATATTCATCAAAAACGTAAGTGGTCATCAAAATATTTGTTAATATTTTCGTCAATCTTCATCACTGTCTTCATTAATAACTACACAGCGCCCGGTATTATTGAAAATGCGACTTAATTGCATATTTTACTGACAGGATCATACCAGCTTTCTCAAGCAGTGTCATACTTAGCTGAGATGGTGGATGAAGATAATAATATAAGCCTTCAGTACGTAAGATCGGCTGAAAACATTTTTAGATTTCAAGTAAGATCTCGGCATATTAATGCAAAAACATATCGCTGCTTCATTGAGTATCATCGTGGCAAAAATGGAGTTGACGGAATTTCTCGATATTGCTGTGATTGTGCCAACGGTCGGCGTACAGTTGGTTGTTGTTCGCATGCAGCAACTGTTATTTATTACCTATCACATGCTAGATATTTATCGAGAATTGTAAGACCAGCAGAAATTTTAAGTCGCATTTTCAATAATACCGGGCGCTGTGTAGTTATTAATGAAGACAGTGATGAAGATTGACGAAAATATTAACAAATATTTTGATGACCACTTACGTTTTTGATGAATATTTTTATGAATAAATACATTCTATAATTAGTTGTAAGTAGTGTTCTAAGCAGTTGAAATCTAAAATAATTAACAAAAAATTGGTTTTTAATTTTTTTAATGACGTTGCACCAAACGAAAAAAATTTAAAAAATTCCTGAGTACAGAGGGGTATAAAAGACGTATTCTGTCCAAATTTGGTGATTGCATGTTTTGAAATAGGCATAAAAAAAAATAATTGTAATTTTGTTTTTTAGTTTAAAAATCGGCTATTAGTCTAGAAATCATAAAAAAAAAAATTTTTTACAGCTTTTACTCGTAAGTATTTAAAAAAAAATCAGCAAAAAAAAATTTTTAATTTTACTATTAAAAAAAAAATAAATACTAAAAAATAGGTTTTTTTTCAATTTCTCGGAAACCGTTTAAGATTAATAGCTGAAATTTTCACTGAATTATTTTCATTTGGGTCCAAATTGATCCCTGAAGTACCGACAAAAAATTCAGCGGGGGCCGATTCGACCTGCTTATCCGGCTATGCCCTTTGAACCGACCGTCACAATATCACTGTGCCAACAACTAACAAATGGTACTCGAAACGATAAACATCGATGTATCGATTAAAAAAAAAAAACTAATCGTGGCATCTATACTGTCAATTTCGGCGTAGAAATTTCTGCGTGAAAAATTTCAAGTAATCTACTTACGATTATCAGTATGTCGTCCCGTAAAACTTCTCTGTCGTGTACCGAAGATTCAAGCTCTTCGAGTAATGGTGATTTAAACTATGAACCAGCGGCAAAAAAGTCTAAGATTGCCCATGAACCATCGACTACGCTTCCGAAGCCTAACATCACCCGTGAATCTTTGACTATGCTTCCGTTCACAAAAACTGATTTTTCGAACAATGAAGTTCACGTTGGAGATCACTTTGTGTGAGTCACGGATATATTGCTTATGCCATTCGTATGCAATCTTGTATCTAATTTTCTTAGTATAGAATTATTAATTAATCATTTCAGGTCAGTGACCGGTTACGTCGATGATATATTTATCCCAAAGTCCATTAATGCAAAAGAATCAAACAGAAGTTTGGAGTTGTTCAAATTTATTATCAAAAACAACGAAGGCATAAGAATATCGTGCTGTGCTTTCAATACAGATGGTGCGATCTTCTCAGCAAAAATAAAATTAAATCAAGTAAAGAGTTTTTGAGGAAATGATCATTTTACATGAGAATATCTGGAAAATTTCATTTTGCTTTGTGTTCACAACAACATTGTGAACGCAACTCGTTGGTCGCGCGCCTTCCAACCCACGCGAGGCAACAAGCCTTTCACACTTTCTAGTCACGCGACCCAGAAGAAAGTGTTACGTCACGCGCGCCGCTCACGCCACCCACGCAGCCGAGCGCGTTGCGTAATCAGTCAACGTGGTCTCCCGCTGCCAAAGACCAACCGAGGCTGCGATAAGAGACGACCGATCGGACCGATCGGCAGGACACTGCAGATTCACCTCGACTTGACCGACTCTACTGACGCTGACGCTACAACGCCACGCCTTGCCTTCACTTCAACGCCACGCTGACGTTACGCTACTACGACATTTTACTGACGCTACGACGCCACGTTCTAAGACAGACCGTACAGCAGCCTTCTTGCATGACGGATCCTGTTTATCTGGCTGCGGCCAGCCCACATCAAAACACAGCAGCTTCGAACCCTCCAGCTCCTTGGGTATTGCACCCTATAGATATCCCGTCGCGGCCTCTCACCAGACCCCCGGCTGTACTACTTTCCTTGTGGGACGTAAGGAGAGCTCGACTAACATCACCGAGCAACTGCAGACGCATCCCGGCTCCAGTTTCCCCGTTTCCTGAGCCGCAGCGCTCATTCGTTTCGACTGCCACCCAGACGACCCAGTCGGAGAGTGAGTGGGAGTCTCCAATAAAGAAGACCGAGAATCGCCGTCCCCCGACACCACCGAGCTCTCCAGAGAGCCGGTATACGCCACCACCAAGGACCGAGACCGACCCCCCTCGACGCCCAACATCCTCTCTACAGCCTCCACCACAGTTCAAGAAGACAAAGACCTCTCCTTCTCTCACGTGGCAACCATTACGCTAACTTTGCATATATGTAAATAAAATAACTAATAAATAAGATGTAAAATAAACTCAAAAAAAAAAAAACAAACTCATCTTTGACTTCAGCGACCCACACCTTCCACGCGGTTCGGTCGAACTACTAGCTATCAAATAGCGAACACTTTGTTCGAATTATGGTATATTGATAATTTATGTATTACTATATGACAAGTAGATCCTATTGATTCGAAACGCCACGGCCACTGAAGGCTCATCCTATAATAAAAGAAATGTGGCTTTTGAACTACAACTGAAGTATTACACTGAAATTAATGAATTAGGCTTTTTTTATATTTTAAAAACTTATGGAAGTATAGAAAAAATTAATTTGGACCAAATCTCAGAAAAAAATGGACACATAAGTAAGTAGGAAATTTATACTTCGGAGAGAAATACCATGTAATCTGGATTATTCGTCATTACAAATAACCAATGTTTCAAAGAACCGAGGGATATGTACGTGACCAGTTTGTGTTGACCAACATGCGTAGATCCAATAAATATTCTGGAACGATCAATGATGGTAACTTCAAGCTTGAAGTGGTCATCTCAAACGTCATGGAAGCAATTAAGATCAACAAAGGTCAAAATATTCAGGTCGTAGGAGAGGTTCAAGAACACGATTTTTTTACAATCTTGAATAAGAAGATACGCTACATAGGCAGCTTTTTCAGCCGCCTGTTCATTTCAGAAAACGGAATTATCTACTTAAAAATTCAAAGTATAAAACAAATAAAAAGCATCCAGGCTGATGTCATTGAGTAGGCTCATTTTGGCAGGCAAAATTCTTCGTCGGAAACTAGAGGGATGACAGGTTCGTGAGTGAAATTTAGAATTATTTTTTTTTGAATATTTGGAATCTTCATTGTAATGTAATATTATTTATAGCGACCAGTGGATTAGGACGACTGGGGATACCACCGAACAAAAACGCGCTGACTTATCTAATACACTGACATGTGTACATGCTGCACATATAGTGGTGTGAAAACGATAATAGCTTGTTAAAAATCCTGTTCTGTCTCTCAACATGTAGATACCTTAGTTGTAGATACCTTAGTATAATTCAATGGCGAGGGGCGGGGGGCGGAAAGCGGTGTGTGTGTGTGTTGGGGGGGGGGGTTGGATTCGGGTAACTTCGGGGTGGTGTGAGTGTGTGTGTGTGGCGGAGCGAAGAGGGGGGGAGGGGGGGGTATTTCCGGATAGGTTCGGGTAACTTCGAATAGATTCGGGCAAGTTCGGGATTCTTGACACGGCAGCGGCGGAGGCAAATCTTTATATAATATAGAACGATATATGTATATGTATGTCGAGGTGAAGCCTCGGAAAGGCGGAGAGGATGAAAGATTGGCATGTCCAGGATTGCTCATTGTAAAAGCACGATGATCTTAACACGTTCAGTCAATTCGCCCGATTGACCGTGACTGTCGATTTCATCCAAGCGTTGTTGTAAACAAACCATTTGTTTGTTCTATATTCATAGCATGCTGAATAACGCTTGACGCTTGATACGGCGGACTCATTCAAAGTTCAAGTTTCGAATTCACTTGATGATATATCCTCTTTATTTTTCTCCGACACGGCCATCCTGACAAATCACATGTCCCCATGTGAACTGATATACATGAAATTTAATTCTTCAGCAGTAAAAGTTCGTTTTTAATGAATTCAATTTCACTTTAATCATATATATCGAACAGAAAACTTAAATTTCAGTTCCAATCCCACATTTATTGACAAAGCAATTAATTTCGATACATGTGGGTAACTTTTGAAGACTAGATACATGTTTCTTTAACTTCTCCTTCACTTCCCCCGAGTGACCAACATTTTCTACCACTTTTCTTGAGTGGAAAATGTTCTTAACCATTTCCCTTGAGTGATTTCTCTGACACGACTTTTATATGAAGCTGCCCACCACACATTCACGGTTTCATTCAAGAAATTCCGATTTCGACCGAGTTACGGCTACAAACTTGCATGTAAACAATTTTCCAAAAGAAAATATGTATTTAGTTTATATTTCAAATATTTTAACACGTTTTAAATATTACATTTTTTTCAAAATTTTCTTTATTCATTTCCAATTCTTCCGAAATGTTACCCTCTGGCATTTTTCGCATCCGGTCATGTGCATATTCAAATATACGATTGGAATTCAAAGCTTTCAAAAGATATCTGTTGCTCTCTAACACTTCAATAATTTTATACGGGCCTTTGTATTTTGCATCCAATTTTGTTTGATTTCTCTCTTCATATTTTAAAAGAACAAATTCGTTTAACACGTTGATTGCCATGTCACCCGTATTCGGGTGACAGCAAAAGTTCTCATCAGGTCACGTCACCCGTATTCAGGTGACAGCAAGAGTTCTCATCGGACCGTTTCCCCCTTACTTCCGTAACTCCTTCCAAAGGATTTCCGAACATATTTGCATAAGTATTCAGCAGGAGATAATAATACTGTTGAATTTTTTAAAAACCGTTTATTAACAAAATTATATACAGTGCAAAATATTGAAGCATTCACTGCAAAGTTGCGGTTGACCAGGGCAGCTTGGACAAAAAGTAGTAGGTTTTCTGAGATTTGCTCGTACCTTTGATCGTTCCAGTTCTTCTCTTTTATTTGCGTAACACCGTTTGCATGCGCGTCTAAGGCTTTTCCCCAAATTATTTCTGCGAACGGTGATGCAATGCGTATTCAGTCGAACAGAAGGCACGGTTAAATCTTCACTCACAATAAGTCCTAGTAACTTTGCAGCAATCAGTTCTCTGAATCGTGTAATATTTACAGTTTTTGTTGTCGCAATATTGTAAACGACCAAAGCGTTTACAATTGACGTCCCCAGCAGAAGTTCAACACCAAGCTTTACCACTTGATTCCTTTCCTCATCATCGTGGAATAGGAAACCATTTGGTCTGAATAATCTATACCACATTTACCCTTATATTCGAGGACAGCCGGAGGTTTGAGTCTTGCGGATGGCTGCTGACTTAAAAAAGTAGCACGAATGTTTTTTGTGCTTTGTGTCATGATAGGAGCGTGTTTCGTAGATAGTATTCTCACGTCACGTATATCTCTCCATTTGAGTATCACAATCCCGTTATAATCCTCTTTGGCTACCATTTCTTCCCTTCTTAGTTTGCAATTAACATCTTTTAGGATAGATTTCTTATTATATCTAAGTGTTCCAACTACATGAGTCTTGCGTCTTAGGCATGATATAGCTAACGCATAGCTTCTATAAAAATTGTCAATTTACAATGTTCTTCCTTGATCGAAAAGTTTTTCTGCCAGTTGTAGACACACATTGTGTGCCACTCCGGTTTCTCTAATACCTTCTGCTGATTTACCAGAGTAAATTTTCATTGCCCATTTGTATCCTTCTCTTGAACATAATTTGAATAATTTGATTCCATACTTGGGTGCTTTATTTGGAATGTATTGTTTGAAGATGAGTCTTCCACGCCACGGAATCAACGTTTCATCGATAAAAATGTCTTCTCCAGGCGTGTAAGCTTCCTGATACTTTCCTTGCAATTTGTTGAAAAATGGAAGTATTTTACCAAGCCGGTCATCACGGGCAATAGACATATTATCGACAATATGAAAGTTGCACAATAATAGTTCAAATCTGTTTCGTGACATAATTCGACGAGGTAGCCGGAAATTGTACAATTCGTTTTTTACTCAATAATTAGCTATAGGGCTCACTTTTACAGATCCCATCCACAACCTGGAGTCAGCCTCGATTCATTTAGTTTTTGTTGTGCGTATCTATTAGTTTCTAATACCAGCAAGTTTATGATTTCATCATCGACGAACAACGTAATTACATCATACAGATTTATATTGTCAGATAATTACTTATTCAGACTGCCTGTTTCTTGATAAGAAAATGATTTTTGCCGACCACTAAATTAACTCCATTCACTTTGTTGAATTGGAACTTCCTCAGTATCATCAACGTTGTTTCTTTCTTCCACGACCAAATCTCGTAACATCTCGTCAATAGTATCTTCATAACATTCATTATCAATAAGATTGCATTTATCCGTATCCATATCAGAATCTGACGATATTATTCGATTTACTTTTCTTCTTTTGGGCAATCTGATCACTTCCTCATCGCTGCTATCCAAATTTGAGCAACTAGCGTGACTAGTTTTCCTTTCACTGCCATGTGAATCACTGCACACTGACTTTTTCATCTTTCTCTTCGCTATTGAAAAATTATGGACAAAGATTTTAAATAGTACTATTCAGTACACGGCAAAGATTAGAAGTGCTCGTGCAGAATAATAACGTGATAAGTGAAGATCGTAGCAGATATCAGGGTGAGAGTACCGAAAGAAATGTAACCAGACATGCGGTAGCAGAGCATGCATCTTACAGTGGCACGGGTGGCCTGACGGGGATTTCGCTGTAAACACGCGTGGCAGTCAACGTGTTGAAGAAAATTTGATTTCTTTTGCCTTTGTTCGGTCAAACTTTTCCTTTTCATGTTCTGCATTTTTGTTAATATTCTCGACAGCATGTGTTCTAATTTCAGATAAGTCCTCCAAATACTCTTCCTCAGAAACAAACATGAGCTCAAGAGGTCTGGCGATTTTTCCTATCATTAATTCGAGAGGACTAGATTTAGTGACTCGGTTGATCGTGCGATTTAGTGCTAATTGTACATCAGGCAATGCGTCCTGCCAAGACCGGTCGCCGGTTATTTCTACAGTAGTTAGCATGTTCTTTAGAGTGCTCATTACTCGCTCCACTTGTCCATTTGAGCGTGAGCTTCCAGTTGCAATCAAGTGCAAGTTAATATTGTGGCCCAAACAGAATTCTCGAATATCACTATTCGCGAAACAACGACCCTGGTCCGCAATTACGCGAGTAGGTAAGCCAAATAGAGAAATACAAGATTTCAATGCTTTGATGCTATTGCTAGTATTTATATGCAACGTATGACAAAGGAGAACTAATTTGGTGAATGAATAAATTAAAACGAAAACGTACTCTTCCTTATCATTTTTACCACTCAATTTTCCAGTTGCGTCGATGTGAATGGTATTCCAAGGAATTGCGACTTTAGGAATGGGATGTAATTCATCCTAGATCTTTTCCGAATTTGTTTTGGAAATTTCGCATGTCAAGCAAATTTCAACGAATTTTCGAACATTTCTTGACATTCCGTCAAACCAGAATGAATCATAAATTTTCTCAAGGGTCTTTTCCCATCCGAAATGTACCAATGCTTCGGGGGTAGCGTTGATAACTGATCATTTGTACGCGCGTGGCAAGATAGGTAGAGACCGCGTTTTCTCGTGTCTTTGTATTTTGCGATAAAGAATTCCAGGGCGTAATTCGTAAGTTTCTGCTAATTCGTCATTCAAATTTTCTTCAGTTAAATTTTTAATCAATTTTGAAATTTCTTCATCTCGTTGCTATTCAGCTAAGAGCCATGTATTTGAAAGATTCGTTAAATTAACCTCTTTGTGCTCGGGTTTATTATAATTTTCTTTTATTGAATCTGGTGACGGATTTCTCGAAAAGAAGTCCGCATGACTCATTTTCTTTCGATTTCGGTATGCTATATCGGAATCGAATGCTTGAAGAAAAACCCACAATCTATGCACTATTGGGGTAAGATCTATTTTTTTCTCGAAGATTGCAGAGAGTTGCAATCTGTGACGATAAGGAATTTGCGTTCGTATAAAAAGTGTCGAAAATTTTTAACAGCGTTAACAACAGCAAGTGTTTCCAACTCATACGAATAGTATTTCGATTCAGCTGGTAAAGTGCGTTTACTAAAGTAAGCAATCACGCGCAATATATTCTCTTTTTTTTGCATTAGTATTGCCCCATAGCCTATTGAACTTGCATCAGTATGTAATTTAGTATGACAATTCAGGTCGAATATTGTCAGTGCTGGCTCAATGGTAAGTACTGAAATTATTTGTGTTCTAATATTCTCGTGTAATTCTTCCCATTCAATGTTTCCTTTTCTTGCGAAAGTTAGCGCGTATGAAGGAGCCGCAATTTGAGAGAACCTTGGAATAAATTGACGGAAGTAAGATGCTAAACCAATGAATTGCCGTAATTGTGTTATCGTTTTAGGGGAGGGTGAAGATATTAAACTTGAAATTTTCTTCTTATTTGGTCGGATTTCTCCATTGCTAACTTCATAAACAAGATACTCTACTTTTTGTTTTAAGAAAGAGCATTTTTTGATGTTGAAAGTAAAGCCGATATCTATCAAAACTTTTAATACGAGCTTCAACCTCTCCAGGGCTTCGTCCTCATTGATTGCAACAATAAGAATATCATCCATGTAAATAATGACAAAAGTATTCGCCAATTCTCCCAAAGCCTTGCAAACGGCCCTCTGGAAAACAGATAGTGCATTTTGAAGCCCGAATGGCATGGACAGATATTCATACTGTCCATTGTGGGTGATGAAAGCTGTATATTCGATTGAATTTTCATGGATAGGCATCTGATGGAATCCGGATGCCATATCCAAGCTAGAAAAGTATTTCTCCCCATGTAACCTATTTACTTGGTCAGAAATTAGTGGCAATGGGAATCTGTCAGGTACAGTATTATCGTTTAATTATCGATAATCCACATACATTCTGTCTGATCCGTCCTTTTTTTTCACGAGCAGGATAGGGCTAGCGAATGGAGATGAGCTTGGGCGGATTACGTTTGCAGCAAGTAACTCTTTGATTTTATTTTGAACTATTTTTTTTTTTATCGTGGCTCAATCTATATGGACGTCTACATACCGTCTTATTTGGATCTTTTAGGCGAATTCAAATGAGTAGTATGGCAATGGGGGTTCTACACGCAGATTCCTGTTACCGACACTGACCGATATTCTCCCTAGACTCAAAGCCTTTTCCACGATGACGTCACAGTCTGCGGTACCGACTTGAGGTCAAAACCGTGCAACCTTACCGATAGTCGTATTGGTCGACGGTAAAAATCGCACTGCCTTACCAACAATTCTTATCGGTCAAAGGTCAACATCGTGCTGTTTTACCGACAATCTTACCGACCGAAGGTCAAAGTCTTTATGCAGTGCTCGTCTGCCAACGGTAGAGGGTGCAGCGGGGGTGAGAACTTTTTCACCGTCCCGCATTTTTTTCCCACGATAGGACTGCTGATGTGTAATATTAAGCACTCCAAATTCCTTTCCCACAGTAGGACTGCTGATGTGTAACATCAACCACCCCCACATTCCTTTCCCACGTTATCAACCACGTGACATTCCAAAATTAATAGTTCCGAGATTTGTTTTTTATCCACTCGGATATCGCTGATGTGTAACATCAACCACCTCACATTCCTTTCCCACGTTATCAACCACGCGAAATTCCAAAATTAATGGTTCTGAGAATTGTTTTTGCACTTACTCGGATGCCGGTTTGATATCAACCACGTGACATCCTTTTTGGCTTGTAACTGTCATGTGAACTCAACGATGAATTTTGAACGGGTTCAGTCAAGACCAGAGTGCAAGGTCGACCGATAGCCGCGGTACATTCAGAGCCATGGATCAGCGGTGTTGGGTTACTATCGCACTAAGAATGCTAAAAGGTACGCGCGCATACACAAACGTAAATCTGTAACATCTAATCAGGTCCACCGTCTGTATAAAGTAGGTTAGCACATGAAACTTGTACATCAGTCAGACTGCTATTTTTGTGAGACGAAAACCTTAAAATCGTCATAATACGTAATAACGAATTTACCGACGAAGAAGTAATTATCGGATTCAGCAACGCGACGTCAGAGTTTTCGCTACAAGATCTTCGGTGGCTCGTTGAGTGTGTCCGGAGAGCTCGTGTGCAGCCGCACAGACTACACAAGATATATTTTCAGGACAAAACGTTGATCCTGACTTTTCAAAAATGGCAAAACGAAGTAATTGCAGTATTATCGGACATCGAACCAGATGACGATGAACGCGAAGCCAATTTCATCGAGTGTCGTCAGATCAACGAGGGGTGAGAAAGAAACCGAATCGTACACATTTCTTGTGAGACGAAAACCTTAAAATCGTCAAGATACTTAATTACGAATTTACCGACGAAGAAATAATTATCGGATTCAGCAACGCTACGTCAGAGTTTTCGCTACAAGATCTTCAGTGACGCGTTGAGTGTGTCCGGAGAGCTCGTGTGCAACCGCACAGACTAAAAAAGATATATTTTCAGGACAGAACGTTAATCCTGACTTTTCAAAAATGGCAAAACGAAGAATTACTTCGAGTCTCGTCAGATCAACGAGGAGTAAGAAAAAAGCCAAACCGTACACATCTAATATTACCCACACAATCGAAGACACATCATTTCGGTAGCTTCTAGAAGTTTTTCAAGGCTTCTGTGTGGGAAGAATACGGCTATAAAAGTCTGAATTTCAGGTCAGAAAGACAGTCTTGCATCTTCAGCTCTCATGAGGAGAACTCCAAATAAAGCAGAACTAAAACAGCGTATCGATCTGTTCTTAAAAAATATTCAGGACTTGAAAACCGTTATTAACCAGAAGTCAGAACTCAACAAAATGACAAAAAAGTTAGTAAATCTAAATTTATCAAGAAACACATAACTACTGAACATTAAAGAAACAGAATGAATTTCACGAAACTCAACAGAGTTGCAAGCATGAACGAATTTCTGTCGACGAAGAAATTGACGGAGCTGGAAATTTTTCAAAATCTACAAAGTCACCAACATTCGATGAGTCCAAACGAGGTTTGGGCAGCGTGTCGTCACTGACCTGGACACCGAATTCAACGTGTTCTTACCGGCAAGGATTGTGCGACTGCTGAACGAGGACGAGACCCAATATCAGAAATTGGTGCAGACTATGGAGGAGGAGCGGTTGCTCTTGCAGTATCTGGACGGTCAGTACGGTCAAATTGAATTCAAAGATGCGTCGACTCTCGCCTCATTTGTACACCGTACCTGGACAACGTGCGCAGCGTCTCCAATTATTCTACGTTGCATAGACTTTAAGAAAATTGTATACATTTTTTGACAAAGCTTTTTATTTTATACCATTTAATAGTACGACGTTCAATATTGAATGAAAAAATTTCTGAAAAATATATGTATTAGTCACTCAGCGCTAAACCATCCTGTCCACCTTAAACTCAATAAATTGTTGGTAACAGCAATTCGAATCGACTTTTGCAATCTGAGAAAGTGCTATTTTAAACACCGATGAGCGAAGACGAAGGTTTTCTCAGCTACGTTTTGAACCTCGTAACTGTAACGTGAACTGTACGATGAGATTTCAGCGGATTCAGTCAAGGATAGAGTGCAAGGTTGACCAACATCTGAGTTAGCGTACTTTCAAAGCCGCAAGTCCTACGGAGTTGGGTTACGATCGCTCTTAGAATGCAAAACATGATGACGTTGGTGTACAAAGTAGTCCAGAATGAGATGCAGGGTTGAGGCGCAGTTAAGATTTCGTTTGACAAGTTTTTATTAATTTCATAAAAAAAAGTATTAAATATAATATATAAATATATTCGATTTCTTAACAAAATTTTGCGAAAGGTTTCAACGATTGGAGAAGAGACGAGAATTATCACAACAATCGGACTCTTGAAAGCGCTCGCGGAAAAATTCAAACGTCTTCTGAAAACGAAAAGAGGTACGCGGTCGACGAAAATAATACTTGGAATCGTCGAGTTTTGACTTGACGTTGATTTCAGTTATTGACCAGAAAAGGAGTGTTCCCGTACGAATACACAGACAGTTGGGAAAAGCTCGAGGACAGACGGCTACCATCCAAACAACAATTTTACTCAAAATTAAATGATCGAGATATATCTGACGACGACTATGTACATGCATGTGAAGTTTGGCAAACTTTTAACGTTCAAATTTTGGGAGAGTATTTGGACTAGTATTTACAGACGGACGTGTTTTTACTAGCCGACGTTTTTCAAAACTTTCGACAGAGCTGTTGGACAACGTACAACCTGAACCCGTTACATTATTACACCGCGCCCGGTCTGTCGATTGATGCGATGTTGAAGTATACCGACATCGAGCTCGAGCTTCTCACCGACATAGACATGGTTATGTTTATCGAAAAAGGTATTCGTAGTGGTGTGTCACAGAGCTCGAAAAGATACGCAAAGGCTAGCAACAGGTACATGGGAGAGGAATTTGATTCTGAGGTCGAAGAATCTTATCTCATGTACTTTGACGTTAATAATTTGTACGGTGCTGCTATGAGCTTTGCTCTGCCATACAGTTCGTTCGAATGGGTATCAGACTTCGGACAATGCAACGTTCTTACCACCTCAGACGATGCGGAGCTTGGTTACATACTGGACGTGAATTTGGAATATCCTGAGGAACTGCATGAAATACATGAGGATTTACCACTATGTCGGGAGCACTATACTATACCTCCGATCTCGAATAGTAAGCGAGCGAAATTGACGCCCACGCTACTTTCTAGGAAAAACTACGTTGTTCACTAAAGCGTTTTCAAACAATGCTTACAATTCGGCCTCAAAGTACTCAAAATTCACAGAGTTTTCGAATTCAGACAAACCCCGTGGCTCAAAAAATACATAGATTTGAATACCGATTTGCGCAAAAAATCTCGGAACGAATTCGAGAAAAATTTTTACAAACTGATGAACAACGCAGTTTTTGGCAAAACAATGGAAAATTTTAGGAAGTATAGAGATGTCAGGCTGATCACGAAATGGGATGGAAAATACTGTACTAGAGCTACTATAGCCAAACCCAATTTTCACAGCTGCACCGTTTCCGACAATGATATAATTATCGTTGAAATGAGTAAGACGGAAGTCAAATTAAATGAACCATTGTGTGCAGGTTTCTCCATCATGGATCCGGCTAAAACATACATCTACGATTTTCGTCATAATTATATTAAACGGAAATTCGGCAACTGAGCAGAATCAATGTATACGGATACCGACAGTTTGATTTACAATTTTACCGTCCCCGACATATACGAACATATAAAGGAGAACTTGCATAAATTCAATACGTCTGATCGTCCGCTTGACAACGTTTATGGAATTCCTCTAGCAAACAAAAAAGTTCTCGGCTTGATGAAAGATGAGAATAATGGAAAAATAATGCTGGAATTTGTAGGATTAAGAGCTAAATTGTACGCATTCCGAGTCTTGGGAGATGAGAAAGACAATAAATGTGCCAAAGGTGTCAAAGGATCAGCGTTGAGGAAAATAACTTTCAACGATTATTTGGAATGTGTTTTGGACCGTGAAAATTTGTCTACAAATCAGAATTTGATATTGAGTCGAAAGCACGAGATATACACCGTAGAACAGCAGAAAGTGGCACTGAGCTGGAATGACGACAAGCGGATCGTGTTTTAAAACACAACCAACACGCTTACGTGGGGCTATAAGCCTACACCTAAGCTTTGTAATTCATAACTGTACCATGATGTATAAAATATTATTATGTAGGATAGTGAAGAAGAACGCTCCGAAATATAAAAAATTGTACAACGATGCATATGTTCTGAGATCGATTGTCTGAGAAATAAAGATGCATACTTGTTATGTGTCGGGTATAAAATAAAGGGGCACGTACGTTTTTACGAAGAATTCATTTATGCAAATGTTACATATCCGATTCGTTCATCCAACTGTTGTTCGTAGCTTTTGTTCGTAGAAACCACCAGCGATAGGTTGATCTCGGTAGTCTTTGAGCTTGTACGTCACAGGATGAGTATTTTCCACTCGACTTATCGTGAATATTTCAGTCATTCAATTGGGAGTGTAACCTTTCTCGAAGACATTTTTGAATTTGCTGATTTGAACTTTATGGCCGGATTTAAATTTTGCCGATGTGGTAGGTATCTCTCGAAGCCCTCCGTACACCTGACGTGATAACAGCCTCTCTTTTGCAACGGTGACATCCGACGGTTTCATTCTTTTGGTTTGGTGTTTGACGTTGCTGTAAGCCGAAACTAAATCAGATGAGATATCGAGCCACTTGTAGCTTCCTTGCATGCTGAATCGTTTCCACATTATACCTTTCAGCGTGCGATTGAAACGTTCACATATCGAAGCCTACAAATTACGGTGCGTCGAGTGAAGTTTGATTCCGTAACGTGTCATAAGCGATTCAAATTTCGAGTTGCAAAATTCCGTTCCTCTGTCGACGTGTGAATTTTTCGGGACCCGTCCTTGAACAAGCACAAATTCCATTGCCTTCGTCACATCATCTCCAGACTTGCTCTTTATCGGTACAGCCCAAGCTTACTTTGAAAAAATATCAATGACTGTGAGCATGTACTTGTAGCCTTTGTTTTGTCCAGCGTACGACGTCATATCAACAAGGTCCGCCTGCCAGGTATCGTCGATGCCGCGCACGTCTACGCGTCGACGCGGGTAATTCCGGCGTGCAGGCTTATGCAGTTCCGTCACCAGTGCTTGCTTTTTCTGGTTTCTGGTGTCCAATTGAGAAATGTTATCAGCGTTTCGAATCTACAGGTCTCTGCCTGTTTTAAAGTCTGTGTAAAAGGTATCCAAGGCTTCCTCCGTGGTGAGCTCTAAAGCTTTGATCATTTGATCGAGGTTGTCGATTTGTTTTTGCAGCATGTCGAATTTTCGTCTCAAGATTTTCAAAGTTACAGCATTGTTCGGCTCTGCGGGATCTGCGACGTTGCACAGTCTCTTGTTCCTTATGTCGTAATTCCCGTTTGCTGTCATTTGAAATCCGACACCCGGAGGAGCGCGAGTGCTCGCGACCGTGTTTTTATCCAGATGCCATCCAAACACGTCGGCGCTCATCTCGGTCATGAATGCAAAAACGATAGGAGCTGCTTAATAAATGATTCCTGCTTCGCGAAGCTCTGCGATAATGGAGATTATTTCGTTATTGTGACTCGGATTTCCCGCTGCCTGACATACCAGGAACAAACGAAGACGCTCCACTAACTCGTTTGGATTATTCCAGAAAACGTATTCCGTTTCAACAACTTGTCGAGTGATCATAGCTTGCGGAAGTAGACCTTCAGCCTCTAGGCAAGGTGATGGGAAATAATCCATCAATTCGGCAATGACATTTTTGAATTTGTAACTGTTATCGTTTCGAACAGCTCCATCGGATGAGTAATACTTTTTATGCGCGTTCGTTGCGAAGATTATGTTTTTCAAATTTTCCCGATCTCCGGCGCTCACAGAAGAACCGTCAGGCTTCTTTGTGAACAAAAGTTCCAACAAACCCTTCGTTTCTTGGTGAAGCGTATCGCCAATACGAATGTAGTCACTCTGGAAAGATATCAACGAATCACCAATCATTAGTCCGTTTGAGAGATTGCGTACACCGTACACGTTGTCCAATTCGCCTTTTGTCTTTGCATCTCTCATCAGTGCAAAATACTCATCCTCGATTCTCTCGACCGGTGTTTCTACGATCGTTCCATCTCCTGCCGAAGCAAAGGAATCGTCCATTTCCGAGACAGTTTCATTTTTCGTTTCATTTTTCATCTGCTTTATTTCTTCTTTAATTTCTTCCACCTCTTGTTTTACAGGTTCAGTATCTTTTGTAACATTCACCAGTTCTTGCAACGGAGTCACTGCTGGTTTGAAAATGTCACTCGATTTCTGAGTCGTAGATTCCGTGCCCGACTTGAGCAATCTGTGTTTTCGACGGATCGCAGCACTTGCTTGAGCGATCCGATGTAGGACATCTTTTTGCTTGAAAATTTCAGAGCTCTGCCTGTTGAGGCAATTGCGTCCGCAACGCTACTGCGTCTCTCGCTCGAAAACGTTTGTTAAATGTTCACTTATTTATAACTTTTCTCTTTTTTTTGACAAGACGATCGTGAAGGGCCATACTCTCGCTACCTTGGCCCGGGCAGGAAAGACTGATTGAAGGGACAGGACGAATAAATGGTTCAGAGACCGATGACGTATGCTCGGGGTTATATTCACTCTATTAATGCAAAAAAAAGGATGATAGGCCTGAGGGCCTTAATAATCATAATCAAAGTAATAGCTCGAGTTCTAAACGTAACGACTTTTGACCGACTTGACTCGCCACGCGACACACACACAAGCACAGAGAATAGAGAGAGAGAGCACCACGTCTGGCCTCTTCTCGTCCTCGTGTTCAACTCATTAGCAAACGCCGGTAAGCCAAGATGGCTGAATACTCGGCGTAACGTTCTAGATCGTTCAGGTGGGCGTATCGTGGCGCCACCTAGGCCTTCTTTGTATGACCGGGAAGTTCTCTCTCTCTCTCTTCCTTTTCTGTCTCTAACTCGTTGAATTTTATTCCTTTTTCAGGCTGACAAATGAATCGAATCCCCTCCTGTATCGTCCTTCGTTGAGCTCACTGTCTTTGTCGATCACCAGAAACTCGTCCTTCTCACCGTTCCAGCATGCAGAGGCCACACTTTTAAACTCTGTGTAAGACATATCGGTGTTTGCATGGTCGTTGTATACGTGTCTTAGGTTCATATCGTCTTGTTTGTATAACACGAGTAAGTTTACGTTGTCGCGCACAAGATGTTTGGGAATACGCGCGTACGTCTGACAGAGATAGAAACAGTCAACGTCATGATGTCTACCCATGCAAAAGTAGGCTTCAATATTGTCCTGCTTCTCGCACGCTACATCGTCAAATATGATTATTGAGTAGGGGCCGTGCTTCGTCCGGTGTAATCACTTGCTCACGCTCGGTTAACGCAAAATATTCCGTATTCTCAACATGGTCCAAAAATTGCTTCAACAATTGGTATTGAGGTTGGTTGAGAGATTTCGACTAGATGTAAATATTTTCTAATCTGAGTCCGTTGGGATGGGTTATAAGTGTGAGCAACGCATTAGTTTTACCACAATTCGACGGTCTACAGAATATTAAACATACACTATTCGGGAGTATATTACCGTGCCGTTTGTACCTTTTGACATTTTGTTCCGAAAGTTTGTCAAAATTCATCAAGGGAAGCTTAGTAGGTTGTTTCTCAAACCGCATCTCGGACATGACTGATCGGATTTGTTATAAATACCCCGTTTTAAAGCACTTTTCTTCAGTCAACGCACGAACATGATCGCGTACAGAGGTAAACGAAGCAGCAGGCGGCAACATCGTGGCAAGGGTCTGGTGAATAAAATCATCAACAGCCTTTCAGTCGAATAGCATGTACCTGGTTATCAGTACTGTGGGCCTGGTACAAAATTAACAAAGAGACTCGCGAGAGATGATCCGGGAATCAATCTTCTCGACACGGCTTGCAAGGACCACGACATTGCTTGCTCGCAGAATCGTGAAAAATCTTGAAGTTGAAAACGAGGCTGATAGGGTGTTGGCTGAGAAAGCTTGAAAACGGGTTTTCGCAAAGGACGCTAATTTGGGTGAGAAGGCAGCTGCTTGAGCAAAAGCTAATGCAATGAAAGTAAAATCAAAACTCGAAATGGAAATTCGAAAGTCAAAAAATGTGACCTTGAGAAAAATTGTAAATGCTGCAAAACGTTCTATGGTTCCAAGCAACGATGCAAAAGTAGCTATCAAATCAGCGCTTAAGGGAGCTGAGAACGCCGTTAAGACAGCGGGTGGAAAATGTAAAGTGCGAACACCTCGCATCCTACCGGTACCTTCAAAAGTCGGTGGTTTTCTACCGTTTCTGATTCCTATTTTCACTAGACTCACAAGAAAACGTTTTAAGGTGTCCCCCTCCGATTTCGATGAAACTCTGGTATGTTATAGAGGGTCAAAATCGATGACATATGTATTTTTTTTATCGGCCCAAACTCATTTTAAAGGGGTGAAACACCCCTCTAAAGTTGACCACCTCCCAAGATGATTTTTCTGTTTTGCATACAAGGAGGGGATTTTGACAACTAATAATGATAGTAATAAATACCTTGTCAAACGTGATAAAAAACACACTTCGAACATTCTCAGAAACTCTTTATTTTAGGGGTTAACTTGTATATACAAAGTTCATTTCTCACACTAGAAACAAGATGTTCATCAGAGCTCAATGAATCCAACAGCACTGTGAAGAGCATGCAAGAATACAGAATACGTGCTTTCGATTTTTTCCCAAAAACTGAATTCTTATCGACTTTTTTCCCAATCTTGCGGATTATGTCTAGTATTTAGCCATGAATCATTGAATAACATTGTTTGAGGCTCGCATTCATTCTGGCATCGCTCTCTTATCATTTTACTGTTTTATCATTTTTTTTCAAGAAACGTAAATATTTTTCATTTCAAGCAGACTATCAACTCGAAAATTCGATGTGTGTCATATGTAAACAAGTCATATCTCTACTTGGATTAATTCTATGGCACAGATATTTGAGGGGTAAGGGCTGGGAAAAAGATAAACAAAAAACAAGTAGTGATTAATAGCCATTTTGCATTGAAAAAATGAATATGGAAATTTTTTTTTGTTACTTTGATTCACACACTAAATACGCCTGTGAATAGTGTTGTAAATAAATCACGTTTTTATATAATACAAAATTGTTGAATATTCACATGATTCTACTTCGTCTACCGTGGCCAGACCCTTTAAACAAAAACAAGTTCAAAGTTTATCTATAAATCGCTTTATGGATGATAGTCGGTACAATAATGATATTCATCAAAAAATGCTGTAGGCTAAGTGATTTTTTACAGCAAGAACATCTGATTACTGCGACATGCGTGCAACCTTCGATTTCACAATTCGTAGGAGATGACTGTCCAAATGCAAAATCGACGGGGTTATCAAATTCATCAGGTTTCTTTGCAATGAACCCGCTTTTATGCCACGCACAACGAAACAAATTATGATATTTCGGCGATGACAGTTGGTTGTGAACTAAAGACTGTAATTTTATTATATTATTCCTTGAATGTAAATTTAAATCATAATCAAGAAGAACTACGGTGTCTGAAAAATGACGAATATAATTTTTTCATATACGGAAGCCGAAAACATCGAGGGGTTGAATTCTTCCAGTGGTTCCTTTCAGTATCAATAAAGTCGTCAACTTTTTTTCTGGGGGTGTTGTCTCTTGCACAACTCTAGAACAATGCCCACTCCAAGAATCAATTAGAAGTAGACTCTTCGGTCTCACTTTTGGGATGAACACTTCTTCTAACCACATCTTGAAATGCTCTGTAATGAATCATTGTGATTAATACCGTTTGAATATATGCAGCGTGAAACAAGAATTATTATACCTGAAGTAAGTTTTTCTAATTTGGAAGCTCTAATGAAAACATTTGGCGGTCTAAATGAATGTTGTTCAACTATAGGTCCGAACGTTCTGGATGGTTCTCTTGAAACAATAAATGGAGGAGATAATAATTTTCCGTCCACTGAAATTGTAGGCTGTATAGTATAACTGTGCGTTGCTCAAGTTACTGATTGTGCTATGCACGACACTTGTTTAGTTCCTTCTTCCGTTAACGTTCGTCCAGAATGAATCTCTATTTGAAAACCACTCTGATCAGAATTATATATATTTTGTAATCCATATTCGGAAATGTAAGGTTCAACTCTTTTAAAAAATTCTTCAGCACTCTTGTGTAAATATTCACTATTTTCCACTGATTTTCGCGTGACGAATTTATTGATTTTTCTGCTAGTAATGCGGTGGATCTTTTTAAAGTGAAGTAACCACGTTGGCGATGCTTTAAATCGAAAATCCTTATGACTGATAAGTCCTTGGGCCTGTAAAGCCCATCTTCGCAGATCCGTATCATGAACAATCAAACCTGCGTCAATGGCATTTTTCATATTTTGCAATGTTTACTCTGATATGCGAGCCAATTTTTCCACGTATGTCCCTCCCTGGTTGATTTCGTGTGCCCAACGACGCAATTGTACTGATTTGACTTTTTTGTACCTATGACGAACCGTATCAATTAAGCAATTTTTTTTCGTCTTTGCACTTCTCCAATATTCAACAGCTCTTCTTTTATAATCAAAACTTGAAGGTTTCTCATCTTCGGAACAGCTATATTCAGGTCCTTCGGAAGGCACCGGAAAATCTGCATCTTCCACTGCGAACGTTTTAAGATTTATGTAGGGCTCTTCAAAGTCAAGAGAATTTTCCCTAATCATTCCCACACTATTATGTTCTGTCATGCTTTGTAATAAAATGTTTTCGAAGTTCGATACTATTTCACGCTCATCATTTGTTAACGGGGACCCGGGTATATTCATTACTTCAAATGCTGCCCACAGAAGTTTAATAACGTTTATTGGATTCACTTTCATTGTAAACGTGAGAAGAAATTCAATAACTGCTCGAAGTTCTGTTATTAACGTATCAACAAGCACCGAACGGTCTCACGACTTTTCATATTGAAAATATCCGAAAGATACGTGTAATCGTTGAAAAAAATATCTGTGCCATGGAATTAATTCAAGTAGAGATATGACTTGTTTACATATGACACACATCGAATTTTCGAGTTGATAGTCTGCTTGAAATGAAAAATATTTACGTTTCTTGAAAAAAAATGATAAAACAGTAAAATGATAAGAGAGCGATGCCAGAATGAATGCGAGCCTCAAACAATGTTATTCAATGATTCATGGCTAAATACTAGACATAATCCGCAAGATTGGGAAAAAAGTCGATAAGAATTCAGTTTTTGGGAAAAAATCGAAAGCACGTATTCTGTATTCTTGCATGCTCTTCACAGTGCTGTTGGATTCATTGAGCTCTGATGAACATCTTGTTTCTAGTGTGAGAAATGAACTTTGTATATACAAGTTAACCCCTAAAATAAAGAGTTTTTGAGAATGTTCGAAGTGTGTTTTTTATCACTTTTGACAAGGTATTTATTACTATCATTATTAGTTGTCAAAATCCCCTCCTTGTATGCAAAACAGAAAAATCATCTTGGGAGGTGGTCAACTTTGGAGGGGTGTTTCACCCCTTTAAAATGAGTTTGGGCCGATAAAAAAAATACATATGTCATCGATTTTGACCCTCTATAACATACCAGAGTTTCATCGAAATCGGAGGGGGACACCTGAAAACGTTTCCTTGTTAGTGCTAGAGGCGCGTTAGCCGGTGATGCGGCAGATATAGCAAAAGCTGTGAACGATGTAAGTGACATAACAAAACTATGGAAGCTATCGCGTTGGGCGAAGGGCTTCATATGAAACCGTACAAAACAGGTCTTGGTCGCCATCTTTCAAAAAACTAGATGCGATGCTACCACGTCCAGCGTTGACTGATTGGGACTTGTTGAAATATGCGAAAATCTTCAAGGTTTCGCATTTCCGCGGTGTTTTCTTGCGAAACGAAATGCTCGAAAACGGTCCACGAAAAAACGAGTCAGCTATGATCAACCGTGACGACAAAGACGGTCCGGGAACACACTGGGTTGCATTCTAGAAACGCGACAATAATATCGATTACTTTGACAGTTTCGGCAACCTTCAACCACCCTCGGACCTCATAAAATACCTCGGCGTTGTTAGTGTTAAATATAATCATGAAAGGTACCAGGATTATGATACATTCAAATGCGGACACTCGTGTCTGAAATTTCTAAGTGGTGAGCTATATAAACATGGTGCGTGATTTATCAAAATCAGTCTACCAGTCGCAGTAATGGATGATTCTTCGACGTTAACGATTTCGGGAATCTCTTCGATACACGAGGCACAATATATCCCACCGATCTAACTTGCTCGTGATAAAAGTTATTCTCTTGGCTTGGCGGAATTGTTAACCTTTAATTCGATTTCCACCGTTGATGTTGGTCACAATAAAATTTACGTAGCTGATAAAGTGATCACCATACCTACCGGCAGCTACGAGATCGAGGACATAGAGAAGTATCCTCAAAACGTGCTAAGAAATAGAGACATCAGACTCGCCATCAAACCCAACAATAATACATTAAGCAGCGAAATCACATGCAACTACACGATTAACCCTTTCGCTACGGACGCATTCTACGTCGCGCCGTCCCCGCTGATCGAGCGGTCGCGTGAGGTGTCCGTACTTGCAGAACAACTGCAAGCACCCGTCAGACGCACAATACCACGCTATCTTACGCAGAGCGAGTGCAGTCGCTCGTAAAAAAAATGCTTAAAAAATTATAACATAATGTTGGGTTACCATGGTCACCGTTCGTACATAACGAGCGTCAAATGTTGGGTTACCATGGTCACCGCTCGTACAAAGGGAGCGTCAGGCGTTGGGTGACTATAGTCACCGCTCGTACAGAGCGAGCGTCGGGCGTTGGGTGACTATAGTCACCGCTCGGACAGAGCGAGCGTCGGGCGTTGGGTGACTACAGTCACCGATAGGGCCGAAAGGGTTAACTTTGAGCCGAATGATTCCATTGGTCGACTTTCAGGATTCGCACCACGTGTATTGGAGGTTGATAAAACTCACGAATCAGACGTGCCTGTAACTATACTCAAGGTCAACGCGTTGCGAGTCGAGTGCAGCATTGCAACGGGCGCCTACTTCAATAGAAATAAAGTACACACTATTCACGAGTTTTTCCCGACTGTCCCACCAGGATATAAGATCGTGAAAGTACCGTCGCACGTAATTTACCTTCCAATCACCGTCAGGACCATACATCCATTCAGCTCCGGTTAGTGGATCCAGACGGAGACCTGGTTAATTTTCGTAAAGAAGTTATTACTCTAAGACTACATAACAAATCGCAATAAACGATGAAAATTGTATGTAACAGACTGTCAAAGAGTAGGTATATCAGTAAGTCGGAATGCCCCGATCAAGTCAGTCATCGATCGATTCTCGAACCACAAACACGTCGAAACGTGGAGTTCCTGATAGCTCAGGGTCTGAACTGACACCTTTTGGAAGAGGAATTTCCGCCAACTAAGACTCCGATTTAGCTGTTTTGTCATCTGCTACGTACCATGGATGAAGAAATCTTAAACATTCAAACACCAGTCGTCTTTGACGAATCAATCGCCCACCAAGAAATACACGCTCACAAACCTTACGCCTCGTCAACTTTCAACAACAGCGATGAAATTCGAATCACCGTTCAGCACGAGGATTCATGCATGTTACCCAGCAAAAGTTCGGTACATATCCATGGACGACTCCTCAAACCGGATGGTACAGCTACTGTGAACGCAGAGCTCGTAAACAACGCGATCTGTCATCTGTTCGAAGACATTCGCTACGAAATTAATGCAGTTGAGATTGATAGAAGCAAGAACGTTGGCTTGAAAAGTCTCATGAAGGGTTACGCTTCCCTGCACCCTGGTCAGACTTGGCTGATGGAGAACGCTGGGTGGCTTGATGTAGAAGAGAAGAAAAAATCAACCGATGCCGAGGGTAATTTTGACGTACTGATAATGCTCAGCATGATATTGGGTTCCGCCGAAGACTACCGCAAGATCGTTGTCAACGCTAAACACGAGTTAATTTTGACGAGATCAACAACTGACGTCAACGCTATCATGCAGACTCAAGAGGAGGAATTCGAAAACTCGATCAATGCAGTGGAATGGCCAATACCGTATTTGAAACTCGCGGATCAGAAAAAAGTTGACCTACTAAATTTCATTCAGAGAGATCCGCCTATTTCGATGAGCTTCCGAACTTGGGAAGTGTACGAATATCCCCTACTTACCACAACATCGAAACACGTTTGGACTGTGAAAACTTCCACTCTGCTTGAAGAACCTCGTTACGTCATTTAGGGTTTCCAAACAAGTAGAAAGAACAAGACCGGCAAGAACGCAAGTCATTTCGATCATTGCAATATCACGGACGTCAAGCTATGTTTAAACTCTCAATCTTATCCGTACGGTAACCTGAACCTCAGCATGAGTCGTTATCTGTACGCGCTCCTGTACGAGATGTACGCAAACTTCCTAGCTATCTACTACGACAAGAACCCCGAGCCGTTGCTGACAAAGAGTGAATTTCTTCGAGACGTCCCCTTATTCGCTATCGACTGTTCAAAACAAAACGAATCTATGAAGTACGGACCTGTCGACATCCGTCTTGAATTTGAAGCTGAAGCCAACTTTCCCGCTAAAACATCGGCGTACTGATCGATTGTTCGCAATCGTACTGTCGAATACAAACCGCTCAGTGGTTGAGTGAAAAATTTGGTATAAAAGCTGACCCGTTCCCACCATCTCGCACAGTTCAAAGATGGAGCTTATCGTTGACATACAAGGCTTTCGTAGACCTTTCAACAATACCTTTACGTTGAAAGAATTGATCATAATTTCAATCTATTTGGAAGCATCCCCATCAATGTTTTTCTTCAAGCCATCTTACGAATGGGATTGTCTGGACGTCAAATGAAAAAGCCAAAATTCTTGGTTAGAACGCGATTTTCACGGTTTACCTTGGAGCTGTGGAACCACATCGTTTGAGGAAGTTGAGTGGACCATTGAAGACAGGCTGTGCAAAGCTGAAACCGTGTACGTGAAAGGAGAAGAAAAACGAGATGGGTTGCTGAAATTTGTCCCGAAAGTTCAAATCATCGATGTGCTGGACTTTGACTGTCTGTCGCTTCAAACCTTGCAAAAAAACTTCAGCTGCGTCTCTAACGTGCGACGTTCATACAATACCCAACGCAATCCTACAGCACAAAACGTTTTGATACTTCAAAATTGGCTCCAAAATCATCATACAGTTCGGATGGCGAGGGTGTACGATTTGTGTTACTGCGCAGAAGCGTCTACAAGAACAGTCCCGCATTCCTGGCGAATATATCATCCTGGTTATGATACTGTAGAATAAAATTATTGTACTATCGTTGTGAAGTAATTGTCAACTGTACCCTAAAAATTGTACTCAATAAAACTGTTTTTTAAAGAATATTTATGACATTCTTTCACACCTTCACCTTCACCTTAGCTCTTAAAAGGGAATTTTCTTCCAATACGAAGCTCATGTATGATTCAACCTTGCTCTTCATCCTTGACCGAGCTGTACTCAAACCGAGTTATGTTTGCATTCCTAGAGCCATAGTAACCCAACACCGCAGATCCTTGGCTCTAAATGTATACTACCGCAGTTATCGGTCGACCTTGCACTCTGGTCTTGACTGAACCTGTTTAAAATTCATCGTTGAGTTTACACGACAATGACAAGCCAAAAAGAATGTCACGTGGTTGATATCAAACCGGCATCCGAGGCAGTGCAAAACAATTCTCAGAACCATTAATTTTCGAATTTCGCGTGGTTGATAACGTGGGAAAGGAATGTGAGGTGGTTGATGTTACACATCAGCGATATCCGAGTTGATAAAAAACAATTCTCGGAACTATTAATTTTGGAATGTCACGTGGTTGATAACGTGGGAAAAGAATGTGGGGGTGGTTGATGTTACACATCAGCAGTCCTACCGTGGGAAAGGAATTTGGAGTGATTAATATTACACATCAGCAGTCCCATCGTGGGAAAAGAATGCAGGACTGTAAAAAAGTTCTCGCCCCCGCTGCACCCTCTACCGTTGGCAGACGAGTACTACATAAAGACTTTGACCTTGGGTCGGTAAGATTGTCGGTAAAATAGCACGATTTTGATCTTTGACCGATAAGAATTGTTGGTAAAGCAGTGCGATTTTTACCGTCGAACGATACAACTGTCGGTAAGGTTGCACGGTTTTGACCTCAAGTCGGTACGACAGACTGTGACGTCATCGCGGAAAAGGGTTTGAGTCTGGGGAGAATGTCGGTAAGTGTCGGTAACAGGAATCTGCGTGTGGAACCCCCATTGCTATACTACTTGCATGGGTTCCGTTTTAGCAGGTTTCTTTGGTGTGCAAGTTATAAAATACATCCCAAATCCTTGCAAAACTGAGCGCAACCGTTCTTTCGATTCGAAAGGAATGTCAGTTTCAATTTTGTCGAAATTTACTCCAATTGATTCCCCAATTTTGCAACCATCGACACGGATTTCAGGCTTTAATTTTAATTCGTTACAAAATACGAGCTCGTTCAAACCCTGGCTCAAAACTTCACGACCAATCGAAATATCACTACTCCACTAATGACTTGGCAGAACATGAAAAAAAATTTCTAGGGCAATGTTGTCAATGTTTACTGTGGTAAGAATTTGCAAAGTACTATGGACACTTGTTAGTCCAGTTCTAGGCATAGTGACGATATTATCGAGTCTTTTCGACTTTGACGACACTGATTCTTTCATTGAAGAACATTAGGCTCCGGAATCAAAATCAAATAAAAACTGCTTACCTAAATGCCTCAAAATCCCAGAAGGTGAATTCACTCCGCAAATATCCATTCGTTGTTTCATATCCGATCCGTTGGAGCATCCTGACGATGACTTCTTATTTATTCCAGGACATTGCAAAGAATAATGCCCAGGTTCCTTGCACTTGAAGCAGGTTATAGGCTTCCTCGTGTCACTGCTTGTGGATGCTTCTCTCTGTCACGCATTTGGTGCTGCATTTTTCTCGAAATTTTCTTCTTTTCTAAGATAGAACACAGATGATTCATGCCCGATCTTCCCACAAGTGAAACATTTCACATGGATGGTAGCCGATTTTTCGTTTAATCGTTTGGCTTCGGTCTGTCGTTGTTCTGTGTGAAGTTCCGAGTTTTGCCTCTTTAGGTAATATACTGCCTTAAATTGTTTTTGCAATTTATTCCTTGTCTCAATTTCTAATAAGCGGCGATACATTCTCCTTCCTTTGTCCTTCCTTGACTGAGATTCATTAAGAAAGCAGCGAGAGTTTCCGGGCATTCAAATCTTTGGAAGAATATTTCTTCGAACTCGTTCCAATTTATTCCGGCAAATACGTTTTGGGTCAGCCAAGATAATGCCTCTCCTTTCATCGTACGGCTCAAGGCGTTCATGAGCGACGCTCTTTTCAGCGGATGTTTTGACATACACATGTCAGCCGTTCGAATCCATGCTCGAGTATGGATCACCTTTTCTGGGTCGAATTCAGGTAATTCGATTTTCGTCTCAGTAGGTTTCTTCATTGCCTCGATAATAAGCATGGAATTGTTTTGCTGCTGTTGCAAAAGCAATTGCCATTTTTCGTCGTCACGCTCCTCTTCTCGGTGGGAAGCAGATTCTGATCTCACTTTTGATGTCGGGGTGAAGCCTCGGAAAGGCGGAGAGGATGAAGGATTGGCATGTCAAGGATTCCTCATTGTAAAAGCGCGATGATCTCATCAGGTTCGGTCGATTCGCCCGCTTGACCGTGACTGTTGATTTCATCCAAGCGTTGTTATAAACAAACCATTTGTTTGTTCTATATTCATAGCATGATGAATAACGCTTGACGCTCGATACAGCGAACTCATTCAAAGTTCAAGTTTCGAATTCACTAAATGATATATCCTCTTTATTCTTCTCCGACATATATGTATGGGCTATTCCGCGTCAACCGGATCAGTCATCTCTCAGATATTTTTTTTAATTTGGCATGTAGATTGTGTGGGAGAAGTTAGATTTTTGTGCCAAAGCGCGAATCTCATAATGCAAAATTCGATTTTTTATTAACAATAACAAATTAGACTCCCATTTTTTTCAAAAATTCATAACTTTGGCAAAAAATTAGATACAATACATTTTTTTTTTCAAATTACGCGGAAAGCTCCATAGAATTTAAAAAAAAATACGAAATGTTAAAAAAAAGTTGTTATCAATTGTTTATTTAACAATTAATTTTTCAAAGATTTTTAAAACAGTGACTGACACGATCAAAAAATTTTCTTAAAATTCTGACATGTTCCTTGAACTGTACTACAACCTGTGAATCAATTCCAGAAGGGTGTTTTTCTTCGTTTTCGAGTCAAAAATCATTAAAGGTGTCGATGCGCATGAAATTGCGGCGCGTCGAGTCTCTACGTAATGGCGGGCGGCCGGTTGCCGTCCACCGCTACACCGCGGTGGCGTCGCAGGGTTATTTCAGTCATTTTCACGACGTAGGACACGATTGGAGAATCTGAAAAAAATACTGTACCTTCACAAGGCCTGCTCAAAGCGATAAGTGAAGTTTCAAGAATGTGTTTTTATTTTAAAATAAGTAGCAAGTTATGTAATTAATATCATTTATGCGCCCTTTCATGGTGTGTAACCGTTATTTTGAATCTCTGTAATAAAAAAACGGTGAAAACACATTCCTGAAACTTCACTTATCGCTTTAAGCAGGCCTTGTACAGGTACAGTATTTTTTTCAGATTCTTCAATCATGTCCTACATCGTGCAAATGACTCTAAGATAACGCTGCGACGCCACCGTGGGGTAGCGGTGGACGGCAACCGGCCGCCCACCATTACGTAGAGACTCGGCGCGCCGCAATTTCATGCGCATCGACACATTCAATGATTTTTAACTCGAAAACGAAGAAAAACACCCCTCTGGAATTGATTCACAGGTTGAAGTACAGTTTGATGAACATGTCAGAATTCAAAAAAAATTTTTTGATCGTGTCAGTCACTGTTTTAAAAATCTTTGAAAAATTAATTGTTAAATAAACAATTGATAACAACTTTTTTTCAACATTTCGTATTTTTTTTTTAATTCCATGAAGCTTTCCGCGTAATTTGAAGAAAAAAAATATATTGTATCAAATTTTTTGCCAAAGTTATGAATTTTTAAAAAAAATGGGAGTCTAATTTTTTATTGTTAATAAAAAATCGAATTTTGCATTATGAGATTCACGCTTTGGCACAAAAATCTAACTCCTCCCACACAATCCACATGCCAAATTAAAAAAATATCTGAGAGATGACTGATCCGGTTGACGCGGAATAGCCCGTATACCGGGACAATCTTTTGAAACTATACATACAATGCGCATGCGCGAGTTTTATCGGCTGCTCGGGCAGGCTGGCCACTCCGAGTTTCAGCTGTCAAACTCTGTTCCCGGCGGCGATGTAGTTCATACGAATTTTTGAGGTTAGAATCTCAAACAGTCGAGGTAGTGACTCGGAAAGTTCATGCTAATGCTCTTTAAAAATTGGCTTTATTCGACTGAAAGAAGAAATATGTTCAGATGTTGGGTGCTTGGAAGAAACGCAGCAGGTAGGTGCGAACACTTCATTTGATGACTTTTATTATTAGAAATAACAACGAAATTTTTTTCTATCAACAGGTGATACGGCCGAAATAATTACATATCTAATATTCACTGTTATCTGCTTACTCAATTTATCACACGTACAAAGATCGTCGTCATTTCCGAGCAACTAAGCAACTTTCTCACTCTCTTGTCATTTCAGGCTATAATATTAAATTTCATCACTTTTGAAAATGAGACATTAAACCGAGAGATCAAGAAATTTAAATATCTCACTATCTGTAATAGAACTGTGAATCTTTTTTTTTCTCGAAAATAGTTCAACAAAATTCACAAATAGTCGATAGTCGATGTATTTTTTCCGATCAATAAATTATTGGTACTACTATTAAAAATTTTCTAATAATTATCAGAGTTCATTTCGCAAATTTTCAATGATGTTTTATTAAATAAATGAAGGGAACCTGATATCCAAATTAAAAATTCAAGTAATATCAGAGTTATCAAAATAATTGATGTATTTCATGTTAGTGTGGTTCGAAATAAAGGAAATCTAATCGGAAGCGTGGAACTCAGGAACGTAGATCACATCCTGTGATACAACTTAAAGATTAACTCTCTCAGAATGCGCCTCAACGTCACAATTAGCTTCAAGGACAATCATGTTTTAGAGTGATGTCAGAACATTATTACGAGGACATTTACTTATCGGATTCAAGATTGTGTCCCTTGTTCCATCAAAATAAATGAATATCTAATTTTCAACGAAGTTCATTAAGATTTTTTTCCAAATGATGTAATCAGATACAATATCTTGTTCATAGTCCTCTGAACATCTCCTTGTAACAAGGATATTTGGGAAGAGTCCCTTTGTTGCAGGAACCATTATAAAATTCTTGGTTTTCAATTTGTGCTACTGAATAATTTCTGCGTTTCAGGTTTCATTTCCAATCTCAAAATGAGATTTTTTTTCGCTCCAGACAATGCTAACATGAAATGCAGAAATAATTGCGGTGAATGGCGATTCACAAGCTTTCAGTCCTAGCGTAGGACCTTATAAAGAGTGTAAAATTGAACTTGGTTTTGATTTATCGTGCAACTAGCTAACCAGATGACACCATCAACTGAGATTGAATTTAAAGACATTTTCAACGGAAGTTATTTAACAATTCTAGATTTAGATTAATTCAGTTTGCCTAGCAAAATTCAACCCCACAATCCAATTAAGGACTTGAAAAACTATTCATCTGAATTCAGATGCGAAAGAGAGTGAAAGTAAGCGTCAAAATAAGATACCAAATTGAATGGTATGAAGTTTGAAAAACAATGCTGGTCAATAATAATGCTCGAATTACAATGGGGCACAGAATGATTCCTCGGTAGAATGGATTGGCAGCAACGGTTGAGTAACAAACTTATCGCTATTGGCTCGATCAAAGAAAATGATGGGATATTCAGCCATTATGATCTGTAGTATATCCCGCTCTTCAATTTTGCCTCAACTGATGTTAAGAAGGTGGCGATGGCCTGGTAAAATTGACTCTGGCACCTGATGTCTGACGGAACAACCAGGTTCGATGGATCTAATGATTGCACCGCTCGAGAAACCAGGATCCTTGCCACCTAAACATTTTGACCATCAGGTAAGGCATAATTTTCCTCGTGTGATCAAAGTTTAAACTTTGAGCCTGCTGAAAAAGGAAACGAATTTCATCATTGAATCCATGTTAAAATATTGTAATTGTCAAAGATCACGTAATTAGAAATTTACCTACATGCTTCCGTGCCTGACAAATTTAGTCCCGCTTTGACAATGAATTATTTCCTACCTGAAAATACTAAAAGCTATTATTATCAGACAGGATCTTTTGGTATTTTTGGATACAACTAATATCCAATAAAATGCATAAAACATAAATCGTTAATGAGACCCATTTTCAATTTTATGTAAATAAAGAATCTGTTCACAATAAACGTTGTTTTTACTCACCTACCTCTGTTTGTCCAGACTCCCACTTGTTAATGACATTTCACGTTGAATTTCAGATTTTTTCTTTCAATAAATAACACCCAATTTCTGTGTCATTTGATATTTGTTTTTTTCGTTGAATTCTTTATTGCGTCGGTTGAATGTCTTCCGATATCGATCACGGTATCACTGAAGGATACTATTCTTCTGAGACAATTCACGCTACTTGAAAATAAACAGCAGCATAACCTCAATCCACGGCTTTACGCGTGAGAGACTTACAGCTTTTGTTTCATTTCGTGTACGTTGGCGCCCTGCTCAGCAGACGAAAACATCGTCGAGGGGCGATTTCACTAACCAATGAGATTGACTTATTTGGCGCATGTGCATTGTATAGTTTCAAGAGATTGTCCCGGTATAAGATGTAAGTGAAGAATGTTCTACGAATATATATCTGTGGAATAAAAGATGCACATTTATTTTTTTTTCCTCAACGAAAATTTCAGAAATTTTCATTTATTTCAATCCACTATATCACATATTAGATTTATCTGTCCAATTGTTGTGTGTACTGTCAAACCTAACCATTTCACATACCGGAACAATCTCTAGAAACTATACAGTCAATGCGCATGCGCCAAAGACTGCAATCTCATTGGTTGGTGAAATCGCCCCTCGACGATGTTTTCGTCTGCTGAGCAGAGTGCCAACGTACAGGAAATAAAACAAAAGCTGTAAATCTCTCCCGCGTAAAGCCGTGGATTGAGGTTATGTATATATGTATGTAATCTTTATTGTTCCCCTTGGGGTTACAAGGACTTCCCTTTTCCTCTTCCTTTACAATATTTTTTTTTATTACATGTTTTCTTAACCTATTCTTACCCTAATTCTTACTTCCTACCTTATCCTTACTCAATTTCTAATTGCCTGTGTCCTGTGCCATTGCCTTGCCATTCCCTTACTTTCCCTCTTATCCTTTTCTTACTTTTTATCCTTATCTTTACCTAACCTTATCCTATTTTACCTCATTCTATTCCCTAATTCGTCCTTATCCTAATCGACTTCCATTTCCCATTCATCTCTCACTCTTTCATTCTCTTGTACATCCCTGATCCTTTCCAATTCTCTCATCCAGACTTCTCCCCCCCCCCCCCCCCCTCCTCACCAAACATCTCCCTCACCACCTCCAGCCAGCTTTCCTCCCTTCTATCCCAGCCTACGCACCTTTCCCATACGTGCTCCCATGTTTCCTCCTCCCCCCCGCACACCCTACACCTTCTCTTTTCCTCTTTTTCCCAGTACCTTGCCTCCTTCATCTCGCTTCCTAACCTAAATCTTGCCACCCTTATCCACCTGCTTTCTCCCCATCCCTTTCCCAGATATCCTGGTATCTCTTCTCCTTTCACTAGCCTGTACCATCTGTTGTACCTCGATTCCCTTATTTTCTCCCACCTCTCTTTTCTCTGTTCTTCCCTCTCTCTCTCCTCTATTTCCCTAAACTCCATCTCGCCCCTCTCCCTTCTCGCGACTACTTCTCTACTCTCTGCTCCCCTTTCCGCAAAGAAACTTTCCCTTTCTCTTTCCCACCTCGATCCCTGCCACCCAGCTTCTGCCTTGTCCCTTATCTCTTCCCAGCATCTCCTAGCTAACTCGCTACCCTCCCCTCTCTCCAGCTTCCTTTCAAAATTCCATGCCCTTCTCCCTGCCCTAATCCTTAGTTTCTCCCTCTGTAGTTCCTCCCTTACTAGATATCCCGGTGTTCTCCCATCCACTCCTAATGTCCATCTCAAAAATCTATCCTGTACCGCCTCGACCGCCCTCCACTCCCTCCGCCCCATATCTCCGATGCATACTCTATTACAGTCCATACTAGCCTGTCAAATAACCAAATCCTTTTTTCCCAATCCCTCCCAAACCTTCTTTTTCCTATTCCCCATACCTGCCTCATTACTACCCCTGCCTTCCGTACTCTCTCTTTCACCTGTGCTTCCTGTCCCCCATTGCACTTTACTCTATACCCTAAATACCTGAACTCTTTCACCTCCTCTATCCTTTTCCCTTTCCATCTCCAATCCATGTTTTTCCTTCTACCGCCTCCTTTCCTAAATCTTATAATCTTTGATTTCCCTACATTCACCGTCAGCCTTTTCCTATCCATATACCTTTCTAACTTCCTAATCATTACCTCCATTTCCTCTTCACTTTCCGCTAGTAACACTATATCATCCGCATAAGCTAAAGTGCATACCCTGCCGCCGGCTAACTCCACCCCCCCAACCCTTCTCCCTCTCCCCATTTCCTCTTCTAAGTCCGCCAGCAGCAGGTTGAACACATGCGGACTGAGCGGACATCCCTGCCTTACCCCCCTCGCTGTCCAAAACGCCTCTCCTAGCTTTCCCCCGCTCCTTACTCGACTCTTTGTTTCCTTGTGAATTTCCTCTATCCTTACCCTTAGCCCTTCCCTCACCCCTCTCCTTTCCATAGTCTCCCAGAGCACCTTCCTGTTCACTGAATCGAAAGCCGCTTTCAGATCCACAAAGAACGCCACCATCTTTCCCTTATCCTTTCCCACCTGCCTATTGATCAAATAATTCAGTACATATATATTGTCAATGGTGCCTATGCCTTTTCTGAAACCCGTTTGGTTTTGTGGTATCAAGCCCTTTTCTTCTACCTCTCTTTCTAACCTATCCGCTAATGCCATCGCATACACCTTATATAGAGTTGGCATCAAAGTCACCCCCCTATACTCTTCTACCCTTTTCCCCTCCCCCTTCTCCACTATCGGCGCTATCAATCCCTTCCTCCAATCCTCTGGCCAGCCCTCCCCCACCCAAACTCTGTTACATGTTTTCCATATCCACTGCTCCATTTCTTCCCCCCCATACCTCCATACCTCGCTAACTATTCCATCATCCCCTGGTGCCTTTCCATCCCTCAGTATTCCTATCACCTTTTTAATCTCTTCCCTCTGCAGCTCCCCTTCCCCGTCCCCCTTCCTATTTACCGACTCCCCGCCTTCTGTTACCTTGCTTTCTACCCCGCCTAATAATCCCATGAAATACTCCCTCTACTCCTGATCTCCTATTTCTTCATTCACCCTCTTCCACTTCTTTCTTTCCCTATTAACTATCTCCCATATCTTGCTTTCTGTCTTTGCTTCCGCTGCTTCTTTTATGAATCCCTCATTTTCTTTCTTATTTCTCTCCTCGCATAGCCTATTATATTCCCTTCTTCCCTTTCTATACGCGTCCCCTTTCCCCTCCCCCTTTCTCCATTTCCTTAGACTCTGCCTAACTTCCGCTTTTTTTCGCCTACATTCCTCATCCCACCATCCCTTTTTCGCTTCCCTCCCCCTCCCTCCTACATCTAGGGCTCGTCGAAACTCCCTTATTCTTTTCTCTATCTCTTTCCCTACATCCACTTCTCCTATCCCCTCCCACTTGACTTCTGTTCTAAACCTCATCCTACTCTCCTCCGTCCAGTCTCCTCTACTAGTTCCCCCTACTCTTTTTTCCTTCCTTGTCCTAGCCACTGCCCCCCTTAACCACACTATTACCGGGTGATGATCCGAGTCAACGCTATCCCCGATCTCTATCTTTTTGACCCTATCCCTCACCTCGATGTCTCCTATAGCGTAGTCTATCACTGTCACCCCTGCCCCTCCTACATACGTAAATTCCCCCTCCTCATCCCCCTCTATGTTCCCGTTTATTATTGCCCATCCTGTCTCCTCTAAAAATTGCACCATCTGCCTACCTTCCGAGTTTATTTTCCTGTCCTTTGATTTCCTACTCCTACTCTCCTCCTCTCCTTCTCCCCAGCATCCTCCCCCCTCCTGCCCTGTCCTGGCATTAAAATCACCCCCCACTAACACTTTTACCCCTCCCTCTATCTCTTCTGCCCGCTCCTTCCATTCCCCTATCTTCTCTTTTAGGTCCTCATTTACGTATATTCCTACTACTACCCATTTTTCCCCCTCTACACTTATTTTCCTTGCTATCATGCCCTCTTCTACCTCTTCCCTCCCTCTCTCCCCACTTACTATCTCCCTTCTTACCCCTGACAGCATTCCGCCTATTGCTCTTCCCTTCCTATTTTTTCTAACCGCATACTGCACTTCCCATTTATACCCTACTGGTAGCTTATTTCTAATCCTTTCCCACCCCTTCTTTTCTATCCATGTCTCCATTAGAAATATTACATCCCACTCCCCTAGCCCCCTCCAGAAATCTTCATCCTTTCTCGCGAGCCCCGCCACATTCCAAAAAGCTACTTTCCACCCCTCCCTTTCTGTCTCGCCTACTCCCCTTTCTCTCCTCCTTATCTCCCTCCCCACCTGCCTCTGTCCCCCCCACTACCCATTCCCCCGGCTGCCTTTCCCTACGTACCCTTTCCTGTGCTTCTATACTTTCCTCTTGTCTTTCCTCGCTTGCTGACCTTTCCCTATCGCTTTCCCCTGCTTTTCCCCTCCCCTCCCTTTGCCACCCTTCCCTCGCTCTCCCTGTACCGTCCCTAAGCACCTCTCCTATCTCATCCCACTTCCACATTTTCCCTTCTATCCAGATCTTTGCATATCCCATTCTTACTCTGTTTCCCCTTCTCTCCTCAATAGCTGCCATCTCCCTCAACTTCCATTTCATTCTTCTCTCTGTCCAGGTGAGATCCTCGTCTATTCTCTCCTCTCTCCCTTTGAGTAGGCTTTTTCTTCCCATTACCTGCCTCTTTTGCTCCCCATTTCCTAGTCTTGCTATACATATCCCCTTTTCTCCCTCCTTTTTCGCGCCTATCTCCCACATATCCTTTACCTCGACCTCTACCCCTATCAGCTGCAAAATCTTTTTCAACTCTGCCTTTTCTCTTCCCTTCTCAAGTCTCGCTCCTCTCACTACTATATTTCCCCTTCTTTCTTCCCTTTCTTTCCTCTCTATGGCCCACTCCATCTCTTTTAATCTATCTATTGTTACCTGCGCCACTTCCGCATTCCCCTGTACCTGCCTTTCTCCCCCTCCTTCTGCACTCTTCTTTTCTAATTCTAACAGCCTCTCCTTGACCCTTTCCATCTCCCCCCCTCTCCGCTCTTCTACCTCTTCTAGTCTTTTACCTAGATCCCTTATCATTTCCTTCATCTCCCCCCTCTCTACTTTCCACTGCTCTTCCCTTCTAGTCATTTCGCCTTTCATCTTTTCCATTTCTTCCCTGATCCCCCTTCCCTGCCCTTTGACCTCCTCTAGACCTATCTTTAGCTCTTTCCTAATCAACCTTAGCATATCTTGTATACCCCCTCCCTCTGCCTTCCCTTCCTCCCCTGTCTTACCCTCCGGCGACCGGTGCACTTTCCTGCTTTTCCCAAATACTCTTTCTCTTTCCTGCAACTCGTCCACCTCCTCCCCCCCTTTTTCCCCTTCCTCCTCCCGCTTTCTCTTCCATAAGTCTAGCACCGTCGCCGATCCTAGGCTATGCCTCCTATCCCTCACTAACGCTGCTACTGCCCCCGACCTACCTTTCTTTTTCTCCTCCTCTTCCCTGTTCGCCCCTTCTTTTTGGCCACCCGCGTTACTCATACTCTTTCTCTCCTTCACCGCCCCCTGCCTTATCTATCCGCCGCCTACCTGTCTACTCTATCCCCCTTCTTACTCCCTCGGTGTCACTGCCTATTTCTATCTTACCCGAATCGTTGCCGTCCGCCTGCTCTTTCTGCCTAACCTCAAAACTCTCCCCCTTCTTTCTTCTTCACCCGCCCTTCCCTTCTATCCCTGCCTCCCTATTCCCTTCACCCGACCTCCCGTCTATGTCTTTCACGCTCCTTCTCTGCCCTATTTCCTTTTCTCCTCACCTTTGCTATCCTGCTAAATTCTCGCCTAGTCTCTCGCACTCTTTCGCACACCTGTCACTCACATTCAAAACGGAAACGGAAGTCGTGGATTGAGGTTATGTTGCTGCTTATTTTTACGTAGCGTGAATTGTCTCAGAAGAATAGTATCTTTCAGCAATACCGTGGTAGATATCGGAAGACATTCAACCCACGCAATAAAGAATTCAACGAAAAAAAAAATATCAAATGACACAGAAATTGAATGTTATTTATTGAAAGAAGAAATCTGAAATTCAACGTGAAATGTCATTAACCCTTTTGGCCCTATCGGTGACTGTAGTCACCCAACGCCTGACGCTTGCTCTGTACGAGCGGTGACCATGGTAACTCAACATTTGACGCTTGTTATGTACGAACGGTGACCTTGGTAACCCAACATTATGTCATAAATTTTTAAGCATTTTTTTCACGAGCGACTGCACTCGCTCTGCGTAAGATAGCGTGGTATTGTGCGTCTGACGGGCGCTTGCAGTTGTTCCGCAAGTACGGACGTACGAGGTAGAATGCGTTCGTACCGAAAGGGTTAACAAGTGGGAGTCTGGACAAACAGAGGTAGGTAAGTGAAAACAACGTTTATTGAGAGCAGATTCTTCATTTATATAAAATTAAAAATGCGTCTCACCAACGATTTATGTTTTGTGCATTTCATTGGAAATTAGTTGTATCCAAAAATACCAAAAGATCCTGTCTGATAATAATAGTTTTCAATATTTTCAGGTACTAAATAATTTATTGTCAAAGCGGGACTAAATTTGTCAGGCATGGAAGCATGTAGGTAAATTTCTAATTACATGATCTTTGACAATTACAATATTTTAACATGGATTCAATGATAAAATTAGTTTTTTTTTTAGCAGGTTCGAAGTTTAAACTTTGAATAACATGAGGAGGATCATGCCTCACCTGATGGTCAAAACGTTTAGGTGGCAAGGATCATGGTTTCTCGAGCGGTGCAACCATTACAACCATCAAACCTGGTTGTTCTGTCAGACATCAGGTGCCAGAGTGAATTTCATCAGGCCATCGCCACCTTCTCAACATCAGTTAAGGCAGAATTGAAGAGCGGGATACACTACAGATCATAGTGGCTGAATATTCTATCATTCCGCTTCGATTGAGCCAATAGCGATAAGTTTGTTACATAACCGTTGCTGCCAATTCATTCTACCGAGGAATCACTCTGTGCACCATTATAATTCAAGCATTATCAGTGACCAGCATTATTTTTTCAAATTTTATACCATTTAATTTGGTACCTCATTCTGAGGCTTACTTTTACTCTCCTTGGCATTAAATATAGATAAATAGTCTTTCAAGTTCTCGATTAGATTGTAGGGTTGAATTTTGCTAGGCAAACTGAACCGATCCAAATCTAGAAATGTTCAATAACTTCAGTTAAAAATGTATTCAAAGTTAATCTTAGTTGACGGTGTCATCTGGCTAGCTTGATGCAGTTATCACCCTTGCTTCGGTCTCGTGGATACCCAGTCAAGTGTGAATAATGCATTCGCTTACTAGTACACGTTACTTTGCAAATAATCACTTGGTCTGCTATAGGATTTACTCATTCGCCAACTCTTTTATTACAATGCAATTTATCGATAGGTGACCACCAAATTCAATTTCACATATTTTACAGGGTCCTACGCTGAGACTGAAAGCTCGTGAATCTCCATTCACCGCAATTATTTCTCCATTTTATGTTAGGATTGTCTAGAACAAAAAAAATGTCATCCTAAGATTGGAAATGGATCTGAAACGCCGAAGTTATTCAGTGGCACGAATTGAAAACCAGGAATTTTATAATGGTTTCTGCAACACAGGGACTCTTTCCAAATATCCTTGTTACAAGGTGATGTTCGGAGGACTATGATCAAGATATTGTATCGGCTTACATTATTTGGAAAAAAATTTTCATGAACTTCGTTGAAAATCAGATATTTATTTATTTCGATGGAACAAGGGACACAATCTTCAATCCGATAAGTCAATATCATCGTAATAATGTTCTGACATTACTCTAAAACATGATTGTCCTTGAAGCTTATTGTGACGTTAAGGCCTGTTTTGAGAAAGTTGATTTTCAACTTGTGTCACAGGATATGATCTACGTTCCTGAGTTTTACGCATTCGATCAGATCTTCTTTGTTTCGAACCGTACTAACATGAAATACAGAAATCATTTCAATAACTCAGATATTACTTGAATTTTCAATTTGAGTATTAGGTTCCCTTTATTCATTCAATCGAATTTCATTGGACATTTGCGAAATGAACTCTGATAATCATTGGAAAACTTTTCATAGTAGTAGCAATAATTTATTGATCGGAAAAAATACATTGACTATCGACTATTGGTGAATTATGTTGAACTATTTTTGAAACAAAAAGATTCACAGGTCTATTACAGATAGTAAGATATTTAATTTTCTTGAACGCTCGGTTTAATGTCTAATTTTCAAAAGTGATAAAATTCAATATTACCACCTGAAATTACAAGAGAGTGAGAAAGTTGCTTAGTTGCTTGAAAGTGGCTATGATCTTTGTACGTGTGATAAATTGAATAGGCAGATAAAAGTGAATATCAGAGATGTGATTATTTTGACCGTATCACCTGTTGATAGAAAAACATTTCATTGTTATTTCTAATGTACGAAATAATAAAAACTATCAAATAAGGTGTTCGCACCTACCTGATGCGTTTTTTCCAAGCACCCAATATTCAAACAGTTTTTTTATTTCAGTCAACTAAAGCCAATCTTCCAAGAACATTAGCATCAAATTCCGACCGTTCTTTGAAGAATCAACTTTCCGAGTCACTACCTCGACTGTTTGACATTCTAACCTCAAAAATTCGTATGAACTACACCGCCGCCACAAACAGAGTATGACAACTGAAATTCAGATTGCCCAGCCTGCCCGATCAGCCGATGAAACTCGCGCATGCGCATTGACTGTATAGTTTCTAGAGATTGTCCTGGTATATTTTTTTTCTACACTTCTTGACCACCGTCTCCACCATATAGACGTCCGGGTATTTCACCTTGAGGAGCTCCTGTTCGTAAAAGTTGCCAGCGATTGGTTGATTTCGATAGTCTTTGAGCTTCTACGTTACCGGGGTGGTATTTTCTATTTGACTGCTTGTGAATATCTCCGTCGTCCAATTGAGAGTGTAACCTCTCACGAAGATGTTTTTGAATTGACTGATTCGAACTTTGTCAACAGTTTTGAACTTTGGTGGATTGGTAGGTACTGCTCGATGCCCAACGTATGCTCGACGCAATAATAGCCTTTCGTTCTCAACGGTGACATCCTTTAGCTTCATTCATATGGTTCGGTGTTGGGTGTTGATGTAAGCTAATATCAAGTAAGATAAGATGTCCAACCATTTATAGCTTCCTTACAGGCTCAATTGCCTCCACGTTTTGCTTTTTAGCGTACGATTAAAGCGTTCACAGATCGAAGCCTTCAAATTACTGTACATGGAGTGAAATTCAATTTCATAGCGTTTTATCACAGAATCAAATTTTGAGTTATCAAATTCCGTTCCTCTGTCCACGTGTCATTTTTTCGGACCACGTCCTTGGACGAGCACAGAACTACATTGCCTTTGTAATATCATCTGCGGCCTTGCACTTTATCAGTACAGTCCACGCATACTTTGCAAAGATATCTATGACTGTAAGCATGTACTTACAAGCTTTATTTTGCGCTGCATATGACGTCATAGTAACAAAATAATCTTCTCAGGTCCCATCGATGCTGCTAATGTCTACACGAAGACGTTGGTAATTTCGTCGTGCTGGCTTATGTAGCTCTGTTATCAGCGCTAGCATTTCCTCGTTCATTTTGCAATGCTGTTAATCTTCTATCCAACGTGGAGATGATTTCGGTGTTGCGTATCAACCGATTCCTGTTTATTTTCAAGACAATTTGCAAGGTATCCAACGCTTTCTCCGTGGTGGTCTGCAAAACTTTGAATAATTGACCAAGGGTAACGATTTGGTTTTGCAAAAAATTCAATTTCTCTAGTAAAAATTTTAGATTCACAGCGTTGTTCTCTTCTACAGGGTCAGCTATATTGCACAGTCTTTTGTCTTGTATATCATAATGCCCCTCAAAAGTTATTTGAAATCCAACACCTGGCAGACCGCAAGTGCTTGCAGCGGTGTTTTATTCAGCTGCCGTCCAAACACGTCGACGCCATCTCGGAAATGATCGAAAAAGCCATGAGAGTTGGTTAATAAATGATTCCTGCTTCTCGTAATTCTTCGAAAATAGTCATTATTTCGTTGTTGTGACTTGTATTCTGAGCCGCTTGAGATGCTATAAACAAGCGGAGACGTTCCACCGCGGCACCGACTCGTTAGCATCGTCCCAGAAAATGGAATCTGTTTTAACACCTTGTCGAGTAATCCAAGCCTGAGGTAGCGGAACACCTTTGTCCGTACGCTTCAACGACTGTGACGATATATCTTTGCTCATCGTAGAAATGTTGAGCAGCTCTGCAATTACATACTTGAATTTTACATCGCGAGCATGTCGAATAAGCTTTTTCGCGTTATAGTATTTTCTATGAGCGTTTGTTGCAAGGGCGATATTATTGTATTTCTCCTTGTTGACAGAGATAACGTGAGCGATGTTTGGCATCTTTTTAAACAACAACTCCAACAACCCCTTAGTTTTTGGATACCGCATATCACCTATGCGAATGTATTCATGCTCGGAGCGTATTGGCAAGTCACCAACCATCAGTCCGACAGTCGAAAGGTTCCACAACCCGTGAACAGTATCCAAATCGTTCTGTTTTTGTTGATCGTCAAACATCTTAAGACGCCTCTTGGATATCATGGCGAAACGACGGCAACGCTATCTGTCAGTTAACGGCGGCAACTCAAGGACGTTGTTTTCATACCAGTAAACATATGATTCACATATAAATCGGCACGTTTTAAATTATTGTTTCATTTAGTGCAATACGAAATTAAAAGTGATATTATGAGCCACACTATCATCAAATGTGGATTTCAGAATATCCATGCAGAATTTATTTGCGGAAAATCTGTGTCGAAAGGTAAGTAAATGCACGAAACATATGAGATATTCTTTCAAATTCACTGTGATGTTTACTACGTATTTATTTTTAGGATTATCGTATTACTAACAATACGATGATCAATTAATTAAACATTTATAGGGTATAAACTATTCCAAAGCCATCATGTTCAGTAGGTCGTCGAAATTGATGATGAAGCTAGTGGAGAACAAATCGTCGGTGGAAAAGTAATACCACAGACGAGAGTACATAATCCGCCGTACGAAGTGAAATTAGAAGTATGTATTAATTATGAGATAAATGAATAGTTCAATAATAATGTAAAAAAATATATTTTCAGGAACTTTGCATCTATACATGCAAAACACAAATGGAAAATGTAGATGTATCTCCTTATGTTAGACTGCTTGCCACCAATAAAATGAGCACTGCAGATCCGAGTGTTCTTATTCGGCTGCCACGGCTTGTTATCTGGTGTACTATAAAAATAAAACATTTAAGAAAATCTGACGTTTGTATATTTTCAATACGTTAATTCTTCATATCAAATTGTTATAATATTACTTACATTCTTTTGACAGCTTTTATCCACTCATTTCTCTTGCTAATTTCCCAATTTCGCCTCGGAAACGAATAAAAAGTTAACTCTGGATTTTTCGATTGGGTATTTTTGCAATCCACGACACAACAGTACCTCGTACCACCCATTTTTTGTTTATTTCGGAGAGCACTTTTTAATTAAATTGATACGTAAACCGTACAGCTGACCGCACTCGCACGTCCACGTGTTGCCTGAATCTGCCACCGATCCGCGCCACTAGAGTTATCCAAGAGGCGTATTCATCCTCTAATTCTATGGATGACTCTACAACAGTTTCATCCTCTTCGTCTTCTCCCGCAGTTTCATGAGCGACTGCTGTAGTACAGGCAATAGGGAATTTTTTCCTGCACTAATCTTTTTTGTTCAATAACTTTTTTTGTACCACTAACTATTAACAACTTATACGACTGCCAAAATTCATTTATTGACTTTTTGATCAATATCTCCCCGAATAATTGTTTAAACAACCAAATGCTATCAATCTAACTTTCAGATCAACAAATTTCCTACAACTTATACTGGAAACTTTTTTTTGTCATATTAATATTTTCAAAGTTATAACGCTTTCTATGTTGCACTATCGGGTGGAAGGTTAATAAAAACGCGGGATGCATAGAATAATGATGAAAATTCTTCAAATATGTGCAAAAAATATTGATGAAGTGACAAATAGCAATAAATAATTTACTTTTTTATCTGCAAAAAACAGCAACTACCTGATGGAATTTTTTTCAAATTCATATTATATTTTATGCAATTCACCCTTCGGTTCGAATTGCGAATTACTTTTGTAAAGAACGAATGCATCGTGACCTTGAGTATCAATGATGGAAACTTCTTCGCCGTGTTTTTCTCGTAAATATTTTTTCATGGTACGAATATCAAGCACGTCTTCAGAATTAATTTTCTTCACAATTTTCGGAAGCTTGCATTGGCAATCGTCACTCGCAGACATAACATCGATGAGGCCCTGGATAATGACATCAATTTTCTCATATTTCCGTCCGCGTTTTCCTTGGCAAGGTATAGAATTTTTGAAATTAACGCATTATAACTTTGAAAATATCAATATGACAAAAAAAAGTTTCCAGTATAAGTTGTAGGAAATTTGTGGATCTAAAAGTTAGATTATTAGCATTTCGTTATTTAAACAATTATTCGGGGAGATATTGATCAAAAAGTCAATAAATGAATTTTGGCAGTCGTATAAGTTGTTAATAGTTAGTGATACAAAAAAAGTTACTCAATAAAAAAGATAGGAAATATCATTATCTACAATAAAGGTTATTATTATGTTGGGCCTAGAGTGCACGGTTGAGGAGATATAGGCCAAAACGGTTTTTCTCAAAATAGTGGCACTTTCGCCCTTAAATTTTCTAAGGATTTTGTGTATTTACATTCAGTACGTCATACTGAACCTATTCATGAAGAAAAATAACTCCTGTAATTTAGTGCATTATGGACAAGAGTAACGGGTCCTCTATAGCCTGTACTACTGCTTCAGATTCGGTATCGTTCTTCTGCTCACCCTTTATTTCATCTTTCACTTCTTCTTTCATTTCTTTTTTTACTGGTTCCACACCTCGAGTAACCTTTACTAATTTCTGCAGTGGAGTTACCACAGCTTTGAAGACATCCTTAATTTTCTCCTGCATTGAGTCTTTTCCCATCTTGAGCAGTCTATGCTTATGACGAATTCCATTAATTGCTTGAGCAATCTGACGCAAGACTTTTTTTCCCTCGCGAATTTCCTGCATGTTCATACGACTAGCTCTGCAACGATACTGTTTTTTTCTCCTTGAATGACGTTGTATTTTATTCCGTTCTCATGTTCATAAAATTGTCAAATCCCTTCCTGTATCGACCACTGTCGAGCTCTCTATCCTTGTCGATGACTAAAAATCCATACTTGTCACCGTTCCAGCATGTAATGCACAAGTCTTTAAACTGTTTGTACAGCATATCAGTGTACACATGATCGTTCCGAACTTGCCTCAGATTTACCTCGTCTTGTTTGAATAACACCAGCAAGTTGGTGTTATTATGCACGAGATGCTTGGGGATTAGAGCGTATGTCTGGCAAAGATAAAAACAGTCTACGGCATGATGTCTACCCATTCAGAAATATGCACGTATGTTGTCTTGCTTCTCGCACGCTGCGTCATCGAATACCATGATGGAGTTAGATTACGCCTCGTGCAGTGCAATGACTTGCTCATGCTTATTAAAGGGGAAGTACTTTATACCATTGACACTTTCGAGCACTAATCTAAGAGACATGTATTTTGGCTGATTGAGAGATTTTGAGTAAATGTACACGTTTTCAAATCTCAAACCGTTTGGGTGGGTTATAACCATAATTAGAGCATGGGTTTTATCACAGTTTGATGGTCCGCAAAATACCGCACGTACCCTGCTCGGTAAAAGTCCACCATGACAGTTATTACGTTTTGGTTAGTTGAAATTCCTGAATATGCAGGTCGATGAAAAACGTAGAAGAAACGAAGATATTTTCCAACGATTCGGCCCTTACTGTGGCCCTCCTCAGGGTAACATTTATTCTATATGATAAACAAATTTTTGAGATGATATAGGAAATACATACAATTGGCGTATATTCGACTGGATCAAAATTTAAATACTAACCATAAAAATTGCGTGAGTCAAATATATGTAGCAGGTAAACCAGAGATCGTCTCTATATAGACTTCATAACAATCTATCTTATATACAAAGATCAATGCCATCAGAAACGTTGACAGCAAAAGTAAAACCAAAAATAAAGAAAAGGAGCAGAAACTTGGAAATTTCAGTACCGAATTTCATAAACCGTATGGCCTATTTTGGCATAGTATTTTTAAACTCGAGGAAACAGAAATAATTCAAAAATATACCTCAGTTGAGAAATACGATTTAACGCAACAATGTTATGTGGACAAGCGATAACTAACCTTGGAGAAAAAAATTCAATTTTTGTGTGGCACGTTTGCATAGTATAGATAATTTTTTTATCAAGTTATTCTGAAGTTGCTGCATCGTTGAATTCAATTTGATTTTATTGACCATCCAGATACTTCAACGGCAACCGCTTCTGTTCCATCGTCTGTATTAAGTTTTGGAATTGGCTCTCATCGTCGTTGAGTAGTCTCGCAATCCGTGTTGGTAAGAAGACGCTGAATGCGTCGTCGAGATTTGTGACCACTCGTTGACAGAACCTTGTGGATGCCTGTCACTTTGTACGTTCTGAAGATTTCTAGGTCTATTAGTTTCTTTGTTGAGAGAAATTCTTTCATATTTCCAACTTTGTTAATTTTAGTGAAATCCATTTTTGAACTTTTTGAAATCTTTTGTTATATTTCTTGAAAATTTAAACGTCCTCACTTCTTTATCACTCAGTTCAGCTTAGACTTTTGGTTGACAACTTCTTTCAATTCATGAATATTTTTCAAGAAGACGTAAATTCGCTCTCATAATTATGCTTTATTTGAGTGTCTCTTCATAAGAGGTGGAGGATCGATGCGAGACTAACATTCTAAATTGAATTTTTAATTTTGAAAGTCATATTTGTCCCCATCATGCATATGTTATGATTTTTCAACGCACATAAATTTGTTCAGTATCAAAACAGAACCTTCCAGAGTTCAACGTGTTGCTGATCGACGCGGGTAGCTCGATGTCATATTGATATTCGTTAAACGATGTCGAGAACTGTTTGTTTTCATAAATTCCGAGAATTCGTTCAGGGTTGCAGTAGGCGTGGTTCTAGAACCTTCGACGTTTTGCCGATCGACGCGAGCCGTTTGATGTCATGTCACAATTTGTGAAACGACCCGTTTGTTTTCTGCTGATCCAGCATCTATGCAGGTGTAGATCCAGAACCTACAACGTTTTGTTGATCGACGCGGGCCTCTCAACGTTGTGTCGCAACTTATCTGACGATTCCAAGAACCGTTTACCTTCCAAAATTCCGCGAATTTGTCATTGCTAACCTCCCAATGTCACTCTCCAGTCGAACTGCGTGAGTCGAGTCTACGTCTAGATCTTTCTCGATGCATGTTGGTAACTGTAGAGCGTGAGATTTTTACCGATGATGATGAAAACAACGTATGCTGATAATGGTAACTTTACGATATTAAGGGTAGAATACCTCATTTTTTACCGATAAGAGTAAAAAAGTAACTCGAATTTACATAATTTTATCATCAACAATGGTAACGCAGAGCGCTAAAGAAATGATTTTTTCCAATGATCGATATGATGGTAACGCAGAGCGCAGTACAGATGAAGGTTGATAACGTTAAACTCGGTGGGGATGACCCCCCTCCCTCAAAAAAGTTTGACGACCGGGCTGTGTCGGTAAAGTAGGGATTTCTACGCAGAATCCCTCTTGTATACCTAGTCATTACCGACCTTCGATACTGCTGTCAGCATCACCGAAGGTGAGGAGACCGAGCTGATTAACCGTCAGATGCAATTTTGTGCACAGTATTTTACTCCCCCTACACCTATGTATCCCCCAATGCCCCCCAATAACGCTCCTCCACCTCAAGCACACATGGCTCGCTCCTTTATTCCCCCCCTGATGTCACTGTCCTCACCTGGCTGCGCTTATCAGTCAGCGTTCCGTACCGAACCTAAGTCCTACGCTCAAGCGCTTGATCCGAACGCTCATCCTGCTGACCATGCGAATGTTTTGCCCATTGTTTGCCAATTTTGCCACCAGCGAGGTCACTCCCTTACGGAATGCTAACGTGACCAAAATAAAACATATTGTACGAAATGTTGAAGAATGGGCCACTTTCACAAGGAGTGTAACCGAACCAATGTACCCTGCAGAAATCAACAGCTGTACTGCGATAACTGTAATCGCAGAGGCCATCCAATAGAGCAATGTGAATCCCCTCCACGCAATAATCAAGGCCACATAAGTTCAAATCAACATTTAAATGACAACACTGCTCGCGGGGAGAACGCGCCCGTGAGCAATGCAAACTACTAGCGTTCCAATCCTCAAACCACATCCTGATAACAGCTTCAACTAATCCCCCCCCTAATTTCGATCAATACCCCCGAGTTGACAAGAACTTCTACATTTATTATTGACACCGGTGTAGACGTAAATTTGATCAAAAAAAGCTCTGTTAGGCCCCTCGTACGACGCGCAACCGACGAACGTTTGACATTGACTGGTATAACAGATAGAAAGACAAAAACCATCGCAAGAACTGAAATACGTTTTAATAATAAGTCGCATACCTTTCACTTGGTCCCCGACTCGTTCCCAAATCCATATGACGGTATTTTAGGCCAGCCCTTTTCACGGAAGGAGAAAGCAACTATTTCGTTTAACTCAAATTCAGTAATGCTTGGATCCTCATTACCAATTCACTACGGCAAATTTGAACGGTCCTCCCCCGAAAATACCCGCGTAATTATAATACAAGCCCGTACCGCTCAAGCCATCTCATCAATAGTTGCAAACCCAGACACCCAAGTAGGCAACCTTAAACGCATTGACTTAAGCAACAGCGTTCTTTGTGGCGAAGCATTAGTTGAAAATCAGAACAGCATCGCTTATTCCTACGCATTTATTTCGAATAAATCTGCCGTAGAGATAACACCTCCAACGGTAACTCTAGACGACTTCGGCGATCCACTGGTACACTCATGTCCAACATCACGTTTAATTCACCGCTTCGTTGCAACGACGCTCGTCGAAAAACACCGCCTTCGCATCAACGCTCTCTCGTAACAGTTCATCAACTCTCTTCACACCGTGGCCGATTACCAATACTCCCCCCCCCTCCCCCTCTTCCCCCTCCAGTCCACTGACCTCGCGCAACGGCAATCTGAACCTTCTGTACCTGATAACAGTACACCTTGTCTTGGTGCCGCAACAGTGCTCTTAACTGATAGTAGGTCAGAAAGATTAGACGTCCTGAAAAATTGCCTGCATCTTGACTACTTGAATGACCCTGAAAAACAATCTATATCCAACCTCGTAACGGAATTTAACCATCTTTTCTATATCCCAGGTGATAAATTAGGGCACACCCATTCAACTCATCACACTATCCCCACGACGCACAATACGCCCATTCATACCAAACAATACCGATTTCCCAAGACGCACAAAGACGAAATCGAATCCCAGGTTGATAAACAGTAGCAATGCAAGAAGAGTTCTACTTACAGATTCCTGTTACTGACTCTCACCGACATCCTCCTCAGACGCAAACCCTTCTCCGCGATGACGTCACAGTCTGCCGTACCGACTTGAGGTCAAAGACGTGCAACCTTACCGCCATTCTTATCGGTCGAAGGTCAAAATCGTGCGGCTTTACTGATAATCTAAACGACCGACGGTGTAAGTCTCCATGTTGTGCTCGTCTGCCAACAGTAAAGGGTGCAGCGGGGGACGTGAACTTTTTTATCGACCTGGATGTCGGTTACCCGTCCCATACTCTTTTCCCACTATAGGACTGCTGATGTGTAACATCAACCACCTCGCATTCTTTTCCCATGTTACCAAACACGCGATATTCCAAAATTAATGGTTCTGAGAATTGTTTTTTACTTACTCGGATGCCAGGGTGATATTAACCACCCCACATTCTTTTTTCACGATATGAACCACGTGACATTCCAAAATTAATTCACTCACCCGGATGCCGGTTTGATATCAACCTCGTGACATTTTTTTCCCGGCCAAATTTCAAATTTATGTGGTAGGGGAACGTTATAAATGTCAAAAGTGAAAACTTCAATGCCGGTCTGAAGCTATTCTCCCTGCAAATGAGAAGTGCGTCTGTCCCGTACTGAAGTTATACAAATTATAATTTTTCTTGTTTTAACATAAACTCTTATGGGAAACTGTTGAGGTGATGGATGTAATAACAATAATAGTATAGAAGGAGTAATGTCAGCTGACTCAAAATTTGAACGTGTTGTAATAGTACAATCAGACAGCTGTATGAAATACTTCAATGTTATTTTCTATCTCGTTCAGAAAAAATTAAAACAAAACTGCGAGAAAATGTAGCCGCTGGGTGACGGGCGCTTATTCGACACCTCAATAGCGGCAACACTGTAATTCAATAGCGGTCAACAATTTTTTGGGGCCCATGCCCTAATTTTTTGTTATTTTTTTTATCACAGATATAATCCAGGACGATCGAGGATGATTGATTCACATGACTTTTTGAAGATTTCTTGAATAATGAGTAGATGCAATGTATGTTACATACTAATATGTGGCATGCTTCAGATCGGCTGTGAAGCTCATTGTTCATAAAAGCGATTTCAGAATCAATTAAAAATGCATTGTTACCTGTCAACGATTATTGGGGTTTGAAAATGAATGACACAATTGTAAGTTTCCAGTAGACTCATACTTTTATACATTATTTAGTGTTTTCTAAAATTGCACTTTTGAAAACAAAATTATGAAAACTCGAAAATATAATTACTTATCTCAATAAATAATATGTTTCGATAATTTTTTTGTATCAAACAAAGCTTAGGTGTAATAATTTGGCTTAATGTCTTTCGACTCGTCTTTCTCGTTTATTCGATTCTTTGTGAGCCACTCGACAATTTGCATGACCGAGGGCCTGTTAGCAGTGACTATCGCCTTGCCATTTATTTTCTGGCTGAGAAGCCGTATGATACCAGATGATCCCGATGCTTCAAAGGAATCTTTGAGCTGCTCAATGGTTATTGAGGCCTGTGCCATTTTTTTTCTCTAATAACGCCACCTATCGTACCTTTCAATCGATCAAAACTTGGAAAAAAGTCTTTCATACGTTTATCATCATCCCATTTTTGAAATTGTTCTGAGTAAGTCCTTGCGTCAGATACAAGTACGTTATATGAAATTTTTGCTTTTCGTAATATCTTATACAAAATTTCTGCGTCACACATTGCATTATGTGCACCTGCACTTGAGACGTTTAACCATTCTGATAAACCTGTAATAGTATACGCCCCTTTACCCTTGCGACCATTGTGTTGCCTGATAACCTGTAAGGTGTCCAGGAAACTTCATTGAAATCACCACGCAAAGAGCAAGAGTTGATCCCATCATAAAGTCTGGGACCATCGAAACTGAAGTTGTGAGTGGCGGTGGAGAGAGATGTAACATGTTTTGTCGAAGGATTTTAACCAATGATGGAAATTTCCCAAAGCAACCCTTAGTGGAACTGACGTAACTTTTCTTCCATGGAACATTAGATCTCCATAAGAATTTGTCTGTTTTTCAATGTTTCATTATTATTTGATTCCTTAGAAATATGCTTTTATGTACAATTTTGCTTTTGAACATAGGTTCACAAGGGTTTGAGATTAGCGTGAACACAAATCAATCTCAAACCATCATGAATCTATGTTGAGAGGCGAAATTGTAAATAATAACATATTTAGCGTGTTCTTTATTTACAGTAATTTTTCAATGTTTTCAACATTCTGCAGTGAGATCTCGTTCCAATGCAGCAGCATTTTCACAGCTTTCTTTGGCTACAGTTTCCATAGATAGTTCAACTTCTCACTCGTAGCGCTTGTACGTCTTGAAATCGATAGTGGAAATATTCAAACACGCTAATAGTTTATTGAGATGAGCCCATCCTAATCGACCATGAAGATCACTTTGAGAATAAACAATAGGAATTATGATATCTAAGATTGATAATTATGAGACTGCAGACTAACAACGGACCAAGGCAACGTGATATCGAATTTGGTTGGCTATTGAATAAACTGACTTGAATATATAGGAAAGAGTAGGAACAGAACTCACTCTTCGCTGCTTTAGAATTGACATCGAATCGAGCAATATTTCCTCGTACCAATGAATGTCGTTTGCCTGTGGTAACACTGTTGAAAATCAGACACTTGTGGCATCTCACTGTCAATATTCAGCGCAAGCCCCTGCTTTTTTCAGCTTCAATATTTTCTAGCGAAAGCAGTTCTTTGCATGCTGAGCACGATAACTGCTTTACGAGAACAGAAATTCGACGATACGACGCCCTGACATGTAGTCAATGAATTGCTCTGGTTCATTTTCGACATCGTCCTCTACGTTGATTGACGCTTCGACCTTGTTTGGATCTTTTTTCTTGGCTAAGCCAACTGCAGCTTGTGCGACTCTTTGTTTATATACAGCTTCAGACACCAACTTGCCTTTCCAACGGTATTTATTGCATTTTGGCATAACTTTAATTGTAAGTACGACGCGTCACTAACCTCCAACCGTCAAACAACTACTTCCACAGCATTACGAAAGGCACAGCAGTTCTGCCAACGTAAACAGACGCGCTTGGTACGGTGCAATGTTGCCGCGTCTTCGGGTTGAAGTTATTGGTCTGATTTATACTATTCATGCGACTCAAAATGGATAAAATTAAGAAAATATGATATCAAACCCAATATTTTCATGCACTTAATTGTTAATTAGTATATCAGGGCCATATAATAGTGATAATATTTACTATATAGTTGTAATTTGAAAGTTGGATTGAGGTAGGATTCCCAGCCAAAAGTTTTGTTCCGAGTATCAGGAATATTCGTGAATTACTTGAAAGATTCACTAAAAGTACCGGAAAACGTATTTTCAAACAATATTCAAGACTTTTACACAGTACAAATCTCTTTCTTAATCGTCTAAGTGTACATAAAGTTATGATATTTGTGAAATTCCGAATTTTCTCTGATTTATTTGGGATTGTATAGCCAATACGTTCTTAACAGTAACGATCATGGACTTCTCAAAACTGAACAAAATCGCGTGCCTGGAGACGTTTCTGCCGTTGAAAAAAGTTTCGGACCTTGAGGCCTACTTCAAATACAGAGTCAGCGGTGTTCGTCGGGTTAAAATGAAATTTGGTGATAAAATCATTCTAGATTTGGAGGAATTGTTTAAGATTTTTCTACCAAATCGACTGACGAAAGCTCTCCAAGAAGATGAAGATATATTTCAGAAGATGGTGACAGCAAGTAACGACAGTCGGTTGAGTCTACGTTATCTAGGTGAACCATATAATCAACTCGAATTTGTTTATGTGTAATCTAAGTATCACATACATATATTTTATACCATTCAATAGTACGACGTTCAATATTAAATAAAAAATATTATAAATTATATGTATTTGTCACTCAGCATCAAGCCATCCTGTCCACCTTCAACCCAACAAATTTTTATAATAGTAATTCGAATCGAGTTTTACAATCTAAGAAAGTGCTATTCTAAACACCAATAAGCAAAGACGGAGGTTTTTAAGCTGCATTTGAACCTCGTAACTGTAACGTGAACTCTACGATGAGGTTTTAGCGGACTCAAGAGGGGAGCCTGCTTTAGAGGCTTCAAAAAATCTATTTTTTTTTTTTGCATAAATGTCTTCCCAAACTATCCAAGAATGTGTGCCTAAAATTTCAGACGCAAATTCGAAATATTTTCGGAGTTACAGAAGCAATAGTGAGCAAGCGTCGAGCAGGTATACGAGCGGTTTTTTGAAGTTTTCAACCAGTTTTTTGAAGAGTCTGAACCAGTTTTTTGAAGTTTTGAACCAGTTTTTTGAAGAGTCTGAAGGGTAACTCTATGGACCAGGAATCGCTGATTAGCATATTAATGCGATAAGTTCAAGAAAATTACGATTTTTTATGTACGAAAACTTTGACGCACGATTTCTCCGTTTTTCATTTTTACGCTTTTTCCTAATTGGCCGGAAAGATAGGGAAAAAACTAAACGTCCTATCGAAACGAGACAAATTGCATTGTACTTGGGATGAAATTTTCTTGTAGTTAAACCTAAAAAACCTTCAGGAAGTTAAGATTAACCCACTTTTTAAACAATCTAAAGTGAATTCTTTTCCAAAGAAAAATGAATTTTTTTTTTAATTTGCGAAAAATTGTTGAATTTTTCACTTTTTATGGAATTTTCTTGGTTGAACTAGAATCTATACTATTGAGAAGTAAAAATTTTTTTGGTTTCTTTGGTTCAGATGGAAATTGCGACCTGCACCTTTCCCGCCGCACGACAAATGCATACTCGAGATGCTTCTGTGAAATGCTTGTACCAGGCATAATATGACATGTATCCTAATGAAAAAATTCGAGAAGACTGTTGAAATACATAACAATAAACCCTGAAAGTTTCGTTTTAAACGGATATTTCTTTCCATCCCAAAAAAATCCTCGAAAAAACCAATTTTTTGAAGCCTCTAAAGCAGGCTCCCCCCTTAATCAAAGATAGAATGCTAGGTTGACCAACATCTGAGTAAGCGTACGTTTAAAGCCGCAGGTTCTACGGAGTTGGGTTACTATCACTCTTGGAATGCAAAATATGATTACGTTGGTGTACAGATTAGTCAAGGATGAGATGCAAGGTTAAGACGCTGTTGAGGTTTCATTTGACAAGTTTTTATTTATTTTATATCATGTGACTATTCCAGTGCGTGCCGCTCCACGCGCACGGACAGCTTCGCGCGCACACACACACACATGAGTACAGCTGCCCTATAAAAAGGAGGCTCATCACTGCAAACGGTCATTCAGTATCAAGTTGTCAAGTATACGTGAGGAAAAAACTGAAGATGGAATCCACGAAGTGTTTGAGATTGATCGATATTATAGAATCTGCGCAAAAAATCTTGGGGGAATCATCATTAACATCAAAAATTAAAAAATGGATAAAAGTCGGAAGTTAAAATATTCAGCATCTCAACAAAATTTTGTGAAAGGCTTTATCGATTGAAGGAAAGACGAGAATCATCACAACGATCGGACTCTTAAAAGCGCTCGCGGAAAAATTCAAACGTTTTCAGAAAACGGGTGGAGGTACGCGGAAAAAAAGAAGAAGCGATCGAGTTCACTGAAAAGATTTCGAATCAGCTTTCAAGGGCAGAATTCGAAGTGGGTCCATCGTCAGATTAAAGCATAAAGATGTGGAGAGATTTCTAGAAGACGCAAAGGTACTAGTTGTGACAAGGCGAAAAGCCGCTTTCAAGAAAGACAGGAGCTTGAAAGTCAATGTTATCCTGGCTCGTAGATTTGAAGTTGTAAAAGATTCTCACACGGTGAAAGTGCTCAAATTTTTTAATACGCAAAATGAAATGATCGTCCAGACAACGGATATTAACGAATGGTTAATCGAAAACGTGACAGAGCGTTTGTTGAAAAAGGTGGAAGATTTCCAGGAAAAGGATTCAGGCTGGTCGTTACTTAAAATTATAAATCTTGCCGTCAACATTAATAAGTATACACCACTATGAGGCAGTCTGTATACCCACACCCCGTTACCTAAGCATATCAGTGATAAGAAGGCTGTGGTAAACATCAGAAACAACGACTCTTTCTGCTTTGTTTGGTCGGTCACCGCAGCTCTATTCCCAGCCGACAACAACAATCCCAACGCGACCAGCTCGTACCGGCATTTCAGCTCAGTGCTACGGTATGATGGTATAAAGTTTCCTATGTTTCTAGATGAAAACACCATTTCAAAATTTGAGAAACTTAATGGACTTTCCATCAACGTTTATGGTATAGACCAAGGTGATCGGAAAAAAGTGAAATAGTACCGATTCACCCGAGTCAAAATGAGTCTGATGAACCTGTAATTCAACTTTTAGCGAAAGAAACTGAAATCACCGACGATAACAATGATGTTGATATGAAAAATTATGAAAAAAATAGAATCTTTCATTTTACTTGTATTCGAAATCTGTCTCGATTAACAAGTTCTCAAATTTCTAACCGTAATGGTCGTACTTGGTAAATGTGATACATGTTTAACTCACTTTCAATCTGAAAGATGTTTACCAAAGCAGCAGGTTTATTGCATGAGTTTGAACGAGACCAAAGTTGAATTACCCACAGAGCAGGAAAAGATACTGAAATTCTAAAAGTTCAAACACAAACAAACCGTTCCATTCTGCATTTACGCGGATCTTCGATGTTTGCTGCAACCTACCCATATTCAAGTGTCAGAAAATAGAACAATTTACCCGAATCATGTTCCATACAGCATGGTATATTACCTCCATTGCGCCTTTGACGATTCCATTTCAACGTTCAAAATTAACCGTGGAGAGACTCGCATCCAATGGCTTGTGAATGAGTTGGAGAAATTGGCACATTCGTTACAACCATATTTCACAACTGTTGTACCCATAGAACCGCTCAATTACAATCAGCTTAACGAATTTAAGTTATCAACGGTGTGTCACCACTGCGAAAAACCGTTTACGCTTAAAGACGTCAAACATCGTTGTTCAATCCTGCATGCCCGAATGTTCTATTCTATAGTTTTATTGTCGGTCAAATAATTTCCTGACTCTTGAAATTTCCCAAACTATGAGGGGAGGCAATCCCAGGCCAGGTTAAACCCACGGGTTTTCACATGCTGTAAAGAACGCACATCAATTGTCCAAGAAATAACCATGCCTGGAGAGGTAGCAGAGACAAGGTCAGAATACAGCCAATGAATTTGGGAACACGGACTTTCCCGTTTACCGCGTCCATGTGGTCACCATATGCGTTGCCATGGGCTGCCCGCTAAGGGTCCTACGCCTAGGGTCTTGCGAATGTGACGTAGGAGTCTCTGGGTTTTTTCCAAGGGTTCTTCCAACCTATACCGAACCACGCATGGAGGTACCTGACATTGTCTCCCACCCTTACAGATTCAGTCTTTACCGCCTAAGGCATAATTTTCATCTATAAATAAAAACTAGTTACACGCGAACCATCATTGAGTGCACTACACTTCTCCGGTTCCCTATCGTAATTCCCTCCGACGTACTTCAGTCTGCTGTAGAATATTCAGTTAAAGTCCAGTCAAATAATATTAGGCACTTGAACTGTAACCGATACGTGTAGATTGTATTTCCGAATAAATTATTTGTTTGTTTAAATGTGATTTACTATTCACGATAAGAAAATAATACGCCCCCGGGACACTTATCCTAGGGTACGAACAATCGTGATCACAATCATTTCAATGGAAAGTACCGTGGTGCTGCTCACCGAGGCTGTAATCTGAATTATCAGAACTCGCATACTTTCCCGGTGATATTCCATTATCTGTCAGGTTACAATTCGCATTTCCTGATTCAAGCATTGGCGACAAGTTGTAAGGGTACTATTCAACTTCTACTCATTAATAAAAATAAGTATATTTCGTTTACAAAATATTCTTTTTCGTTTTGTAAAAGGAACGGACCTACAGTTCAGATTTATAGATTCGTATCGTTTTATGCCCAGCAGCCTCGAAAAATTGCTAACGTATTTGAATGATAACCAGAAGACAATCACACGTAAATTTTACACTAGCTACGACAAACTTGAGTTATTAACCAGGAAAGGTGTTTTCCCGTATGAGTAGATGAATGGTTGAGAGAAGCTTGAGGACGTTCAGTTACCGCCCAAGGAAAAATTTTATTCAAAATTGAACAACCAAGATATTTCGGATGAAGATCACGGGCACTCATGCAAAGTTTGGCACGCTTTCAGAATTAAAACGTTAGGGGAGTACTCAGACTTATATTTGCAAACTGACATTTGCTATTGGCAGACGTTTTTGAAAACTTTCGGCAGAGTTGTTGAGCAACGTATAACCTGGACCCGTTACATTATTAAACCACGCCCGGGCTGTCGTTTGACGCAATGCTAAAATGTACCGACATCGATCTTGAGTTTCTCACCGACGTAGATATGACTATGTTCTGTAACGCTAAATTCTGTTACCCTCAGATGAGGACTTACCGTTGACATTTTGGCGCGATTTCCCACTTATTCCGAATATTAAACTATAACAAAAATTATGTTGGGCGCCACACGCGTTAGCGTCGATTTTCAAACAATAATACGAATCAACAAAAATAACACGAAACCGTACAAAAAATAAATAGAGAATCCGTTGTATGGCTGGCTAGGCTCAGGTACTCACACGAACTGGTAGAGTGGCGGTATTCGAGGCAGCTAACAATAATTACAGAATTAACGAAAATAATGAAATAAAGAATAAACTCAAGTCAAGAAAAATGAATAGGTCAATCGATCATATATTTTCGAGAAGGTTACAGGGTTGAGACAGGCAAATGAAATGGTATCGACAGCGGTAGTTAATAAAGTAAGCAATAATTGTTCACAAACATTTCGGTAGAATAGAATTAAACGGTAGCTTTGAAACGAGAGACGGTAGTTAACAGAGAAAAATGAGCTTAGGTCGGGAGAAGCGATATAATGCAGGAATTTAATTAAAACTAAACGTGACTGGGCGACGTGATCGTACCCAAGTTGCAAATGACGCTACGAAAATGATTATTGTGTTGATGAAAGAACGAAAGTGAGAGCTTTATTGCAATCGGTAGAAAACAAGGTAACGATAGCTCGGGAGATAATAACGGGAGAATACGACGAATTTACCATAGATTCTAACCAGTACGAAACATTGACATTCATTAACAATTTACAAAAATCGGTAGCGTGAACGGTCGACTAGATTTACGGCCAAGTACGATAGATAATTTTCGGTAGAGTTATTCATAAACGATAGAATCAATAATTTACAATAATTACGGATCCGAAGAATCAAACAATGAATTCTTAAACATAACTTTCGAGAAAATACAAAATTACCAGAGAATACAAAATTATGAGAGAGTGAGAATTCGGAGAGTTCACAAAATAAAGAAATACACTAAATACACCGCAGTACAAACGAATCAAGAACATACGAAAATTATTAATTACTGAAATCATGCAGTCATACGGCGGCTTACCGCAACTCTAAGCCGTGGACCATGATTCACACAAATACGCAGAACTTAAATTAACAAGATGCAGAGAAAAGAATAACAAGCAAAAATATTATAAAGGATTGCGAATAGCAATAGAAAAAGGTGCGGTAGTATTTAGAGGCTGATTGTACGCTCGGTTGTACTCCAAGGAACTCGATATACGATACAATAGGCAGAAAATAAATATAATAGGCAATAACAGAAATAAAATATTAGGCACACTACTATTACAATAAAGTATGGAATGAAAGATAAAGCCAATAGGGCCCAAAATACGATAGAAACTACAGAAGCAGACTAATAGAAATTCATAAATAATCAGAAAATTCATCAATACAAGAAAATTAATTATTCGGCAGTTACGAGGTCGCTCAGGCTCGAAAATTATAGTTCAGTCAAATTAGCTTTAATAATAGGTCGATCTTGTTGTTGACTTACCACACTTGGGGGCCAAGTACTTTTAATGTAAAAAAATGCGCTGATTTCGAAAATCCTAGTCCCCGTGCGCACAAAGTGGCGAAACATGGTTTTAAAAATCAAAAACTGAAAAATTACCAAAAAAAGTCGCATTCTTTTGCATTCATCGTCGAATATCTCGGAAAGTATAGCCCTGAGGCAAAAAATGTACAAACGTAAATCTGTTGAGAATTACATTTTCCAAAAGATGCACTTGGTCTTGAATGTGAATTTTTAAAATTTCATTTTTTCAAAACAGAATACGAAAAAAAAAAATTTCAAAATTGAGTACTTATTATCCCCCCTAAAAATTTATCCAACCTCCTTGATGATCTGTAATTAGTTACCTCTTTTGGTTGCAAAACAGCGAGTGGAACCCGATAGTTATTGCATAATTGAGCAACAAAAAAAAAGTAATGCCTTCTGTAGCCTTTGCTATAACATCCACACTGGTCCTAATTTTTTTACACATATTCAACACCCCCAAAAACAATGTCCAATGGTTTTTTAATTTTTTTTTTTTTGCAATTTGACGGCCTACAGAATTAAAAAAAAGAATCACTTTTTTTTCCTAATAACAAATGGAATAACTTTCAACTTATGCTATAAAGTGTCACGTTATAGTGCACGGTTAGAAAGCTGTTTTCGAGACGCACAATTTCAAGTTATACAAGTACGTGTATAGAAGCATGGATGAATCGTTGCTCCTATGGAAGACTAGCACATTTGAAAATGTAGCGAAGAAAAACTCATTTGAAATATTGAAATGTGCTAGTCTTCCATAGGAGCAACGATTTATCCATGCGTCTATACACGTACTTGTATAACTCTTACAAATATTATCGTTTCTACTAACTGAAACAATTGCAATATACTGTACTGTACTACAATTTCCTGTAATATCTTGTGACCTGTGGTGAATTTGGGATAACGATTATGTTCATTACATTCCTTGACTCAAAACATTCAAATTATTAAGAAAAGTTATCCATTTCGGTCGAATAGAAGCCGAGAAATTCGCAATGAAAGAGCGCGCCGAGAAAATTTTTTTTGCAAAGACGGCTGCGCTCTTCCCCCACTACCGCCGCGCACGCTGCACGGGAGCCGCGCACGCTGGAATTTCGCGCGACGGCGTTCACTCTCTCCTGCATTCTAAATGCAAATGCGTACTATAATATTTTCAACAACTTGCACGTGGATAGTAGTTGGTTTACCGGACCGATCGGCGTTCTGCAGATTGTGCTTGCGTGCATAGTTGTGTCAAAAACGAGCTCTAAAGTTGAAGGCCATTATCTCGGGATCTACTTATTGAATTTCGACTTTTTTTTTTTTTATTGTGCGACTTGAAAACAGCTTTTTAACCGTGTACTATGAAGTAACACTTTACAGTATAGGTTAGAAGTTATTCCATTTGTTGTTAGAAAAAAAGTGGTTTTTTTTTAATTCTGTAGGCCGTCAAATTGCAAAAAACAAAATGAAAAATTATTGGACATTGTTTTTGGGGGTGTCTAATATGTGTCAAAAAATCAGGACCAGTGTGGGTGTTATAGCAAAGGCTACAGAAGGCATTACTTTTTTTTTGTTGCTTGATTATGCAATAACTATTCAACTCACAGGAATCGAGTTCCACTCACTGTTTTGCAGCCAGAAGGGGTAACTAATTACGGATCATCAGAGAGGTTGGATGAAGTTTAAGGGGGGATAATGAGTACTCAATTTTGCAAATTTATTTTTTCGTATTTTGCATAAAAAAAAATCAAATTTTGAAAATTCACATTCAAGAGCAAATGCATCTTGTGAAAAATCTAAATCTATACAGATTTGCCTGGGTCGTTTTTTGCCTCAGAGCCATACTTTTCAAGATATTCGACGATGAATGCAAAAAATGCGGCTAGGGCATAACTTTTATCACGAGCAAGTTCGATCGGTGGGAAATATTGTGCCTCGAGTATCGAAGAGGTTCCTGAAATCGTTAACGTCGAAGAATCATCCATTACTGCGACTGGTAGACTGATTTTGATAAATCACGCACCATGTCTATATAGCTCACCACTTAGAAATTTCAGACACAATTGTCCGCATTCAAATGTATCATAATCCTGGTACCTTTCATGGTGGTATTTGACGCTACCAACGCCGAGGTATTTTATGAGGTCTGAGGGTGGTCGAAGGTTGCCGAAACTGTCAAAATAATCGATATTATTGTCGCGTTTCTTGTATGCGACCCAGTGTGTTCCCGGACCGTCTTTGTCGTCAAGGTTGATTATAGCTGACTCGTTTTTTCGTGGACCGTTTTCGGGCATTTCGTTGCGCATGAGAACACCGCGGAAATGCGGAACCTTGAAGATTTTTGCATATTTCAACAAGTCCCAATCAGTCAACGCTCGACGTGGCAGCATCGCATTTAGTTTTTTGAAATATGGAGACCAAGACCTGTTTTGTACGGTTTCATATGAAGCCCTTTTCCGAACGCGATAGCTTCCATGGTTTTGTTGTGTTGTTTGCTCTCTCCCAGTTCTCGTCTAGCAGCACTTGCATCGTTCACAACTTTTGCTATACCTGCCGCACCACCGGCTAACGCGCCTGTAGCACTAAGTCCGGCGAAAATAGAAATCAGAAACGGTAGAAAACCACCGACTTGTAAAGGTACCGGTAGGACGCGAGGTGTTCGCACTTTACGTTTACCACCCGCTTTTTTAACAGCGTTCTCAGCTCCCTTCAGCGCAGATTCAATAGCTACTTTTGCATCGTTGCTTGGAACCATAGAACGTTTTGCAGCATTTACAATTTTTCTCAAGGTCGCATTTTTTGACTTTCGAATTCACATCCCGAGTTTTGATTTTATTTTCATTGTATTAGCTATTGCCCAAGCGGCTGCCTTTTCACCCAAATTTGCGTCCTTTGCGAGAACCCGTTTCTCAGCTTTCTCAGCCAACACCCTATCAGCCTCGTTTCTAACTTCAAGATTTTCACGATTCTGCGAGTAAGCAATGTCGTGCCCCTTGCAAGCTGCGTCGAGAAGATTGATTCCTGGATCACCCCGCGCGAGTCGCTTTGTTAATTTTGTACCAGGCCCACAATACTAATAACCAGGTACATGCAATTCGACTGAAAGGCTGTTGATGATTTTATTCACCAGACCCTTGCTACGATGTTGCCGCCTGCTGCTGCTTCGTTTACCTCTGTAAGCAATCATGTTCGTGCGTTGACTGAAGAAAAGTGCTTTGAAACGGGGTATTTATAGCAAATCCGATCAGTCATGTCCGAGATGCGGTTTGAGAAACAACCTACTAAGCTTTCCATGATGAATTTTGACAAACTTTCGGAGCAAAATGTCAAAAGACACAAACGGCACGGTGAATTACTCCCGAATAGTGTACGTGCAATATTCTATGGACCGTCGAATTGTGGTAAAACTACTGCGTTGCTCACACTTATAACCCATCCCAACGAACTCAGATTTAAAAATATCTACATCTACTCGAAATCTCAACCAACCTAAATACCAATTGTGAAAGCAATTGTTGGACCATGTTGAGAATCCGGAGTATTTTGCGTTTACCGAGCGTGAGCAAGTGATTACACCGGAAGAAGCACGGCCCAACTCAATAATCATATTCAACGATGTAGCGTGCGAGGAGCAGGACAATATTGGAGCCTACTTTTGCATGGGTAGACATCACGACGTTGACTGTTTTTATCTCTGTCAGACGTACGCGCGTATTCTCAAACATTTCGTGCGCGACAACGTAAACTTACTCGTGTTATTCAAACAATACGATATGAACCTGAGACACGTATACAACGACCATGTTAACACCGATATGTCTGACACAGAGTTTAAAAGCGTGTGCTCTGCATGCTGGAACGGTGAGAAGTACAGGTTTCTGGTGATCGACAAAGACAGTGAGCTCAAAGAAGGATGATACAGAAGGGGATTCGATTCTTTTGTTAGCCTAGAAATAAAATCAAATCTAACGCTTTTGAGCGAGAAACGCAGTACCGTTGCAGACTCAGTTGCGTGAACATGCAGAGCTTTAAAATTTCCAAGCAAAAAGATGTCCTATATCAGATCGCTCAAGCAAGTGCTGCGATCCGTCGAAAACACAGATTGCTCAAGTCGGGCACGGAATCTACGACTCAGAAATCGAGTGACATTTTCAAACCAGCAGTGACTCCGTTGTAAGAACTGGTGAATGTTACAGAAGATACTGAACCTGTAAAACAAGAGGTGGAAGAAATTAAAGAAGAAATAAAGCTGATGAAAAATGAAACGAAAAATGAAACTGTCTCGGAAATGGACGATTCCTTTGCTTCGGCAGGAGATGGAACGATCGTAGAAACACTGGTCGAGAGAATCGAGGATGAGTATTTTGCACTGATGAGAGATGCAAAGACAAAAGGTAAATTGGACAACGTGTACGGTGTACGCAACCTCTCAGACGGACTAATGATTGGTGATTCGTTGATATCTTTTGAGAGTGACTACATTCGTATCGGCGATACGCGTTACCCGAAAACGAAGGGTTTGCTGGAACTTTTGTTCAAAAAGAAGCCTGACGGTTCTTCTGTGAGCGCCGGAGATCGGGAAAATTTTACAAACATAATCCTCGCAACGAACGCGCATAAAAAGTATTACTCATCCGATGGAGCTATTCGGAACGATAACAGTTACTAATTCAAAAATGTCATTGCCGAATTGATGGATTATTTCCCATCACCTCGCCGAAAGGGTAAAGGTCTACTTCCGCAAGCTATGATCACTCGACAAGGTGTTGAAACGGAATACAATTTCTGGGATGATCCAAACGAGTTAGTGGAGCGTCTTCGTTTACTCCTGGAATCTCAGGCAGCGGAAAATCCAAGTCACAACAACGAAATAATCTTCATTATCGAAGAGCTTCGCGAAGCAGGAATCATTTATTAAGCAGCTCCCATCGTTTTTGCATTGATTACCGAGGTAAGCGTCGACGTGTTTGGACGGCATCTGGATAAAAACACGGCCGCGAGCACTCGCGGTCCTCCGGGTGTCGGATTTCGAATAACAGCGGACGGGCATTACGATATACGGAAAAAGAGACTGTGCAATGTCGCAGATCCCGCGGAGCCGAACAATGCTGTAACCTTAGAAATCTTGAGACGAAAATTCAACATGCTGCAAAAACCAATCGACAACCTCGATCAAATGATCAAAGCTTCAGAGCTCACCACGGAGAAAGCCTTGGATACCTTTTACACAGACTTTAAAACAGGCAGAGACCTGTCGGTTCGAAACGCTGATGACATTTCTCAATTGGACACTCGACTAAGAGCGTTGGAATATGAACGAGGAAAAGCAAGCACTGGTGACGGAACTGCATAAGCCTGCACGCCAGAATCACCCGCGTCGACGTGTAGACGTGCGCGGCATCGACGAGACCTGGCAGGCGGATCTTGTTGATATGACGTCATGCGCTGGATAAAACACAGGCTACAAGTACATGCTCACAGTCATTGATATTTGTTCAAAGTATGCGTGGGCTGTACCGATAAAGAGCAAGTCTGGAGATGATGTTACGAAGGCAATGGAATCTGTGCTTGTTTAAGGACGGGTGCCGAAAAAATTACACGTCGACAGAGGAACGGAATTTTACAACTCGAAATTTGAATCACTTATGACACGCTACGGAATCAAACTTTACTCCACGTATAGTAATTTAAAGGCTTCGATTTGTGAACGTTTCAATCGCACGCTGAAAGGTAAAATGTGGACACAGTGCAGCATGCAAGGAAGCTACAAGTGGCTCGATATCTTATCTGATTTGGTTTCAGCTTACAACAATGCCAAACACCGAACCATAAGAATGAAACCGTCGGATGTCACCGTTGCAAACGAAAGGCTGTTATTACGTCAGGCGTACGGAGGGCTTCGAGCGATACCTACCATATCGGCAAAATTAAAATCTGGCGACAAAGTTCGAATCAGCGAATTCAAAAATGTCTCTGACAAAGGTTACACTCCCAATTGGACGACTGAAATATTTATGATAGGTCGAGTGGAAAATACTCATTCTGTGACGTACAAGCTCAAAGACTACCGAGATCAACCCATCGCTGGTGGTTTCTACGAACAAGAGCTTCTCAAGGTTAAACATGCGGATATGTATCTGGTGGAGAAGGTGCTCAAAAAGCGTGGAAAAAAAATATGCGTTGCATTGTCAGGTTTTGACAATACACACAACAGTTGGATAAACGAATCGGATATGTAACATTTCAACAAATTAATTTTTTGTAAAAACGTATGTGCCTATTTATTTTATACCCGACACATAACAAGTATGCATCTTTATTTTTCAGACAATCGACAGACATTTGTATCGTTGTCCAATTTCTTATATTTCGGAGATTTCTTATTCACTATCCTACATAATAATAATATTTTATACATCATGGTACAGTTATGAATTACAAAGCTAAGGTGTAGGCTTATAGCCCCACGGAAGCGTGTCGGTTGTGTTTTGAAACACGATCCGTTTGTCGTCATTGCAGCTCAGTGCCACTTTCTGCTGTTCTACGGTGTATACCTCGTGCTTTTGACTCAATATCAAATGCCGATTTGTAGGCAAATTTTCACGGTCCAAAACACATTCCAATTAATCATTGAAAGTTATTTTTCTCAACGCTGATCCTTTGACACCTTTGGCACGTTTATTATCTTTCTCATCTCCCAAGACTCGGAATGCGTACAATTTAGCTCTTAATCCTACAAATTCTAGCATTATTTTTCCGTTGATCTCATCTTTCATCAAGCCAAGAACTTTTTTGTTTGCTAGAGGGATTCCATAAACGTTGTCAAGCGGATAATCAGACGTATCGAATTTGTGCAAGTCCGCCTCCATATGCTCGTATATGTCGTGGACGGTAAAATTGTCAATCAAACTGTCGGTATCCGTATACAGTAATTTTGCTCGGTTGCCGAATTTCTGCTTGATATAATTATATTGAAAATCGTAGATATATGTTTCTGCCAGATCCATGATAGAGATACCTGCATACAATGGTTTATTCAACTTGACTTTCGTCTTACTCATTTCAACGATGATTATATCTTTGTTGAAAACGGTGCAGCTGTGACAATTGGGTTTGGCTATAGTAGCTCTAGCACCGTATTTTCCATCTCATTTCGTGATCAGCCTGACATCTCTATGCTTCCCAACATTTTCCATTGTTTCGCCAAAAACTGTGTTGTTCATCAGTTTGTAAAAATTTTTCTCGAATTCGTTGTGAGATTTTTTGCGCAAATCGGTCCTCAAATCTATGTATTTTTTGAACCACGGGGTTTGTCTGAATTTGAGAACTCTGTGAATTTTGAGTACTTTGAGGCCTAATTGTAAGCATTGTTTCAAAACGCTATAGTGAACAACGTAGTTCTTCTTGGAAAGTAGCGTGGGCGTCAATTTCGGTTGCTTACTATTCGATATCAAAGGTATATAGTGCTCCGGACACAGTGGTAAATACTCATGAATTTCATGCAGTTCCTCAGGATATTCCATATCCACCTCCAGTAAGTAACCAAACTCCGCATCGTCCGAGATGGTACGAACGTCGCATTGTCCGAAGTCTGATAACCATTCGAAGGAACTGTATGGCGGAGCAAAGCTCATAGCAGCACCGTACAAATTATCAACGTCAAAGTACATGAGATAAGATTCTTCGACCTCAGGATCGAATTCCTCTCCCATGTACCTGTATGTTAGCCTTAGCATATCTGTTCGAGCACTGTGACACACCACCACCGATAGCTTTTTCGATAAACATGACCATATCTATGTCGGTGAGAAGCTCGAGCTCGATGTCGGTACACTTCAACATCGCATCAAACGACAGACCGGGCGCGGTGTAATAATGTAACGGGTCCAGGTTGTACGTTGTCCAACAGCTCTGTCGAATGTTTTGAAAAACGTCGGCTAGTAAAAACACGTCCGTCTGTAAATACAAGTCCGAATACTCTCCCAAAGTTTGAACGTTGAAAGTTTGCCAAACTTTACATGCATGTTCATAGTCGTCGTCTGATATATCCCGATCATTTAATTCTGAGTAAAATTGTTGTTTGGATGGTAGCCGTCTGTGCTCGAGCTTCTCTCAACTGTCTATGTATTCGTACGGGAGCACTTCTTTTCTGGTCGATAACTGAAATTTATCTGAGTTACGATAAAATTTTCGTGTGATTGATTTTTCATCATCACCGAGATACGTTGCTAATTTCTCAAGACTACTGGGCATGAAACGGTACGAATCTACGAATCTAAACTTTATATCCGTCCCCTCGACATATTTTGCAAAAGAAATGTACTTTTCTTTGTTTACGGATAGAAGCTCAATTGTGCCCTCGAACGATGTAGCCAGTGCTTTGATCAGAAAATGTAAATCGTAACCCGACAGATTGTGGAATATCACTGGGATAGTGTGCGAATTTTGGTAATTTAGATTGCAAACTCGGTGAGCAGCACCACGGTACTTTCCCGTTAAATGGCAGTGATCACGATGTTTTACGTTTGTGAGTGTAAACGGTTTTTCACAAATGTCATTCACAAACCATTGAACGCAAGTCTCTCCACGATGAATTTTGAATTTTGAAAGCGAATCGTCAAACGCACAATGTAGATAGTAAGCTATACTATACGGAAGATGCTTTTGATAAATTGTTCTTGTACCCATCTTTTTGAGCGTAGGTTCCAGTAAACATTCGAGATCCGCATGAATGCAGAATGGAACGGTTTCTTTATGCTTGAAATTTTTGAATTTCGGTATCTTTTTCTCCTCTGTAGGTAGAATAACTTTGGTTCTGTTTAAATTCATGCAATCTACATTGTGCTTTGTCAACCATCTTCAGATTGAAAGTGAGTCAAACATCGATCGCACAACCAATTACGACATTTATGCTTAGAAATTTGAGATCTTGTTAATCAAGACAGATTTCGAACACAAGTGAAATGAAAGATTCTATTTTTTTCATGATTTTCCATATCTACATCATCATCGTCATCGTCAGTGATTTCAGTTTCTATCGCTAAAAGATGAATTACAGGTTTGTCAGACTTGTTTCGGCTCAAATAAATGGGTACGATTTCACTGCACCTTTGTTTTTCCGTACTATCTATACCATAAACGTTGATTGAAAGTTTGTTAAGTTTCTCAAATTTTGGAATCTGGTCTAAAGACATTGGAAAATGCAAACCTTCGTTTTGTAGCACTGAGCTTAAATGTGGATATGAAGTAATTATACTGGGATTGTTGTTGTCGGCTGGGAACAGAGCTGCGGTGACCGACCAAGGAAAGCAATACGAGTCGATGTTGCGGATGTTGACGACAGCCTTCTTATCTTGAATATCTTTGGGTAGTGGTGTGTATGTGAAGACACCGCCTCGTTGTGGCACGTACTTGTTAATGTTGACGGTAAGATTTATAATTTCAAGTAACGACCAGCCTGAATCCTTTTCCTGGAAATCTTCCACCTTTTTCAACAAACGCTCCGTCGCGTTTTCGATGAACCATTCGTTGATATCCGTTGTCTGGAGGATGATTTCATTTCTCGTATTAAATAATTTAATCTCTTTCACCGTGCGATCATCTTTTCTAACTTTAAATTTACAAGCCAGGATAACGTTGGCTTTCAAGCTCCTGTCTTTCTTCGGAGCGTTTTTTAGTCTCGTCACAGCTAGTACCTTTGCGTCTTCTAGAAATCTCTCCACATCTTTATGCTTTAAATTGACGATGGATCCAGTTCGAATTCTCCCCTCGAAAGCTGATTCCAAATCTTCCCAGTGAACTCGATCGCTTCTTCTTACTTTCCGCGTACCTCCACCCGTTTTCTGAAGACGTTTGAATTTTTCCGCGAGCGCTTTCAAGAGTCCGATCGTTGTGATAATTCTCATCTTTTCTCCAATCGATGAAGCCTTTCGCAAAATTTTGTTCAGAAGCCGAATATTTTGACTTCCAAATTTTATCCATTTCTGAATCTCTGCTGTTGATGATGATTTGTCCAAGATTTTGTACGCCGATTCCATAATATCGATCAATCTCAAACACGTTGCGGATTCCATCTTGAGCTTTTTCCTTACGTATACTTGACAAGTTGTGACTTAATGATCGTTCGCAGTGATGAGCGTCCTTTTTATAGGGCAGCTGTACGTATGTTTGTGTATGCGCGCGCACCTTTTAGCATTCCCTGAGCGATACTAACCGAACACCGCAGATTCATGGTTTTGAATGTACCGCGGCTATCGGTCGACCTTGCACTCTGGTCTTGACTGAACCCGTTCAAAATTCATCGTTGAGTTTACGTGACAGTTACAAGCCAAACAAATGTCACGTGGTTGATACCAAACCGACATCCGAATGAGTGAAAAACAAATTTCAGAACCATCAATTTTCGAATTTCGCGTGGTTGATAACGTGGAAAAGGAATGTGAGGTGGTTCATGTTTCACATTAGCGATATCCGAGTGGATAAAAAACAATTTTCGGAACTATTAATTTCGGAACGTCACGTGGTTGATAACGTGGGAAGAGAATGTGGGGGTTGTTGATGTTACACATTAGCAGTCCTACCGTGGGAAAGGAATTCGGAGTGGTTAATGTTACACATCAGCAGTCCTATCGTGGGAAAAGAATGCGGGACGGTAAAAAAGTTCTCGCCCCTGCTGCGCCCTCTACCGTTGGCAGGCGAGCACTACAGACTTTGACCTCCTGTCGGTAAGATTGTCGGTAAAACAGCACGATTTTGACCTTCGACCGATACAAGTGTCGGTAAGGTTGCACGGTTCAGACCTCAAGCCGGTACGGCAGACTGTGAAGTCATCGCGGAAAAGGGTTTGAGTCTAGGGTGCGCGGAGCAGCTTGGCCGGTAAAGAAGGTGTTTGTACTCAGGACCCCCCTTGCTATACTACTGACAATGTTTACGGAATGCCTTTAGTTAACAAAAAAGTCTTCTTGACTTGATGAAAGACGAGTGGACCGGAAAAATAATGACGAAACTTATTGGCTTGAGGGCGAAATTGTATTCGTTCAGAGTGATGGGAAAGGACGACGACAAAAAAACGAGCTAAGGGTGTGAAAAGATCTGTTATGTTTCCATGAAGTAGGGAAGATGTAGGTGAGGTTTATGAATAGTAAAAGGTGCATTCACTTCATCTTCACAGGATTTATTAAGATACGTTCACTATGTACGAACGACTTGTTGATCGTGTTGCTGCCATATTCGTTCTGCCCTCACGGCTGCGCAGCTCTAGCCCGCCGCATACGCTTCACTCCCTCACACACACACACACTCACAAACGGATATACACACGCGTGGGAGCACCGTGTAATATATATGTATATAATACTTCCCCCTGTGAAACAGAAAAGCTCCGCTTCGGGATATCGAACAAGGCTCTTAACTTTACGCTCGGGCCTCTGATTAGAATCAGAGTCGCTAGTGCCCACAGACGAGCTTACTGCAGTTTTCGGAACACTCGCGTTGGCGTTTTCAGCTGGCACTCTCTGAATTTCAACAGACGCATCAGCGATATTTTGGGCAGGCGCATTTACTATAATAGATTCAGATTTAGCAATAAAATACTCATTGTTAACTGAAATAGTTTCATTTACGTCTTTAATGGCGGATATTTGATCCGCATGCCTGCTCCAAATACTTCCGTTGTCCAGTAATATCTGGTATAGCAAATTTTCTTTGACTTTGATTATTTTACCTAACTTCCATTTCGTATCACTAGCATAGTCACGGACTAATACCCTTTGGTTCAAGGCAAACTTCTTTGGTACATTAATCTTAGGAACAAAGTTTCTGGGGTCGACTACTTTAAGTAAGTCTGAATTTCCCCTAATCTTACGCCCAAAAAAGGTTTCCGACGGCGATTCACCAGTCATACAGTGTGGCATATTTCTATATTGCATCAAGATTTTTTTTATCTCACAAGGCAGATTCTTTTTATCATTACATTTTTTTAGCGCAAGCTTAATAATTTGGAGGAACCTTTCAGCCTGACTACTGGGAGCTGGGTGGTAAGGAGCCGAGAATGTATGTAAAATGCCAAGTTGCGAAAGAAGAGAGTCGAATTCGCAAGAAATTAACGTTCTGCCGTTATCCGATACTAATAGTTCGGGGAAACCGAATTGCATGAAAATATCGTTGCAGATGTCAATAGTAGTATTCGCGAGCATGTTTTGCACTATTTTTATTTCTGGCTATTTTGAGTAAGCATCGACTAGAATAAAAAGAATTACACCTATAAAAGGGCCAGCAAAATCTACATGGACTCGTTCGAATGGTCTGGTCGCAGATTCCCAAGGGTGTACAATAGTTTTCGGAGGAGTCTCGCGATTCAACAAACAAGATTCGCAGGTATTAACGATGTTCATAATATCCTCATCAATAGAATGCCACCAGCAATGGCTACGAGCCAGACTTTTCATTTCAACGACACCGAAATGACCAACATGCAGTTCGTTGAGAATTTTCTGTTGAAGTTTGGAAAGTACAACGATTCGATCAGATCCAAATAAAAAATTATTTTCTATAGAAACTTCTCTCGGATCTACCCAAGTGTCTTTTGGAGACAGTTTTTTTCCAGTTGACAAACTTATGATTATGAACTGCATTTTAGCATCCGTATTCACAAGTTCGCGCACATTGTAAACATCGATTGACATGATATTTAGAGTATTTAAATGAAATACATCTACAACATCAGGAGTAATCGAATTTTAACCTCACAGGCCAAAGGCAGTCTCGGAAGGCAATCCGCATTACTATTAAATTCTGATCTACGGTACTTAATATCATCAGTGAAAGCTCGTAGAAAGATAGCACAATGCTGCATGCGCATCGCGCTGTAAGCTGATAGAGCTTTATTAGAATTAAAAATCTGAACTAACGGCCGATTGTCACAAATTAAGGTAAATTTGTGGTCGTATAAATATTGGTGAAATTTCATAACAGCGAAAATTATAGCAAAAGCCTCCCTATCAATTTGGCTATACTTTTGTTGGATTTTGTTTAACTTTAAAGCCGCGAATTGGTTAAGCCTTTCAGCACCGTCTTCGAGTGTGAAAAATTACAGCGCCAACCCCAACTGGGCTAGCGTCAGTTGCCAGTAACAAAGGCTTCTTAGGGTCGAAAAATGTCAAACACGTATCTTTAGTGAAGGCAACTCTAGCAGATTCAAACGCAGTTTCACATTCTTTGGTCCAATTGAATTCAACATTATTTTGCAGACGTTTATAAAACGGACTTAATAAAGTGCTCGCATTATTACTGAAACGAGAATAATACATAACCATACCAATAAAAGTGCGATGTTCCGAGACGTTCTGAGGTTGAGGCATCTTTACAACGGCTTCAAATTTGGCCCGATCTTTGAAAATACCTAGAGCATTAATGACATGACCACAATAACAAATTTCATGTTCACAAAAAAAAAAATTTCGTTGAATTAATCTTAATGTGATGGTCAACAACAATTTTCAAAACTGTGTGTATTAAAGTAATGAGTTCAGCAAAAGTTTTAGCAGCTCACCTCAAATCGTCTTGGAAGACACAAACACCTTTTATGTTGCGAAACAGAAAATGCATACGCTCCTGCCATATTGCAGGCGCAGCCGCAATACCAAACAACATTCTATCTACTTTGTACAAACCGCGAGGCGTATTAATAGTCATCAGGTTCGCAGTATTTTCATCCACTGGCATATGTATGTATGCCCACACATAATCAATACTCGCCAAAAACTTACACCAGGCCAGATCTATGAAGAGTTCATCCGTTGTAGGTATAGGGAATTCATTTACCGCTAACTGCGGGTTCAGGGTGACGCTGTAATCGCCACAAATTCGCACGGAGCCATCATTTTTGAGTATTGGCACGATAGGCGTGGCGTATAGGGATGTTTCCACAGGCTCTAGGACTTTCTTGGACTCCCAGAGGTCAAGAGCGTCATCTACTGGTTTCATAAGACGAAATGGAATGGTTCTGGCCTTTTAGAACACCGGTTGCACATCCGGTTTTAACCTTAGCGAGACAAGTCCACAATTTACCATAGGTGCGAAGTCTTGCAGCATTACGTTCTTAAATTTTTGGGATGAATTTTTAACAAACGCATCTTTGTCAAAATTCGCACGACATTCTGTTTCAACAGAGAGTATGGAATTAAATAGGTTATGCGCACCTTTACATTTAATGAATTTATGTAACCATTCGCGGCCGCATAACGGTAAACGATCAACATCAGTTTAATACAAATCAAGTGAGAACTTCGTCTTTACGAAAGTAACAATAACATTTATAACGCCGCGAATATTGATATAATTTTTACAGTACGTTACCAATTTGATTGACGACCGCTGGAGGATAGCTTTTAGATAAAGCTTTTTGGCGTCTTGAAACCACATCAGAGAGACTGCAGCACCGCCGTCCAACTTGAATTCAACCTGCTTGTCGTTGACATCAAAGACCTTCAAGAATTTTTCCCGGGCTGCTAGGCTGTTGACTTCGACGATGTCCAACTTGCAGATGTCAGCAATTTCTACTCTATATGTGTAATCTTCGTCCTCAGCATCGATGTCGTGGACATTTTGAGTGGATCTGCAGACTTTGATCACATGGCCTTTCTTTTGGCATAAGTTACATGTAGTGGTTTTTGGTAACTTGCAGGAATTTGCCTTGTGGTTGGAGTCACCACAGCGAAAGCAGTGTGGTTTGGAGCGATCAATTGTAGACGGTTTTGAGGCAGGCGCATTCGGGGATCTCTTTGGTTTATTGGATCTCTTCTTCAAAGAATTTAAATAATTGACTGAAGCTGTACTGTCCTGAAAATCTGAAGTTTCTTTTTTGCATGTTTCCATGCTGCCAGCTGTGTTGACAGCAGACGCGAAAGTGAGTTCTTTGGTTTCGATAAGCCTGTTCTGGATTCGCTTACTTAGACAACGTACACGAACTAATTCCGAAGCACATTTTGAGTGTGTCCTCCGAAACCACAATAAGCACTTCATTTTTGTAGGGCCGTAGTGAATTCTTGATTGGTTTCGTCCGGTAATTGTTAGCGGCAGTTGAATTTGAAATTTTCAGCAATTTCCAGGATTGGCGGGTCGTATAATTCCTTTGCAGTGAGGACATCGAAGTTTTTCGCTGTAATCTCCGCATCGCCAAAAGCACAGCGCATTGTAGGCTGCATCACCGACGTATTGTAGCGAATATTGTTGCTTTTCCGCATCTTTATCTTTTATTAACTTTAACGCGCCTTCAAACTTGTTCACCCAGCGGGTCCAAGTCATATCCCCCGTAGAGAAACAAGTAATATTAAGTAAATCTGGAGTATTCTCCGGTGTCATGATCGTTGTTGTTTCCGTGTCGGTTGGCGCTGTGAGATCAGAAGCTTAATTCAACTCGCCAGTGTTTGGAATTTCTTCACTGGTAACAACGTTATCTTCGTCGTGTTTCTCGAGAAGGCCTTTAAAAAACTCAATTTTGAAGCAGCCACAAGAAAAAAAATACGGAAAACTAGTAACTCGATACACGCACTATGTATGAAAGGTAAAGCGAAATGTTCAAACCGGAAGTACACACACGGTGAAAACGCGAGTATATATGAGAATCTTTCGTAACTGAAATGTTTCTGTGCATGTCAGCACCACGGCAATATGTAGGAAGTCTTTGTGCGTTCAGCACGAGAACCGCACTGGGTATATAACGTATGTAATGCGCGAAAATGGCATTGAAGAAATAATCTCGTTTATTCAATGTTACATATCAGATTTATTTATGCAACTGTTGTGTGTATTGTCAAAACTAACCACTCAACGTATCATTTTTTTCCACGCTTCATGAGCACATTCCCCACGAGATAAATGTCCGGATGTTCAACCTTGAGAAGCTCCTGTTCGTGGAAACCACCAGCGATGGGTTGATCTTGATAGTCTTTGAGCTTGTACGTCAGAGGATGAATATTTTCCACTTGGCTTATTGTGAATATCTCCGTCGTCCAATTGGGAGCGTAACCTTCCTCAAAGACGTTTTTGAATTTGCTGATTCAAACTTTGTCACCAGTTTTAAACTTTGCCAGTTTGGTAGGTTTCGCTCGAAGCCCTCCGTACGCCTGACGTAATACCAAACTTCCGTTCTCAACGGTGACATCAGTTGGTTTCATTCGTATGGTTCGGTGTTGAGCGTTGTTGTAAGCCGAAACCAAATCAGATAAGATATCGAACCACTTGTAGCTCCCTCAGATACTGAACCGTTTCCACATTTGACTTTTGAGCGTGCGATTGAAGCGTTCGCAGATCGAAGCTATCGAATTACTGTACATGGAGTAAAGAACAATTCCATAGCATGACACAAGAGATTCAAATTTCGAGTTGTGAAATTCCGTTCCCCTGTCGACGTGTAATTTTTTTGGTACCCGTCCTTAAACAAGCACAGATTCCATTGCCTTTGTAACATTATCTCCAGACTTGCTCTTTATCGGTATAGCCCACGCGTACTTTGAAAAGATATTATTAACTCTAAGCATGTACTTGTAGCCTTTGTATCGTCCAGTGTACGACATCATATCAACAAGATCTGCCTGCCAGGTCTCGTCGATGCCGCGAACGCCCACACGTCAACGCGTGTAATTCCAGCGTGCGGGCTTATGCAGTTCCGTCACCAGTGTTTGCATTTTCTCGTTCATATTCCAACGCTCTTAGTCTGGTGTCCGGTTTGGAAATGATTTTAGCGTTTCGAATCTACAGGTCTCTGCCTGTTTTAAAGACAGTGTGAAAGGTGTCCAAGGCTTTCTCCGTGGTGATCTCCAAAGCTTTGATCATTTGATCAAGGTTGTTGATTTGTTTTTGCACCACGTTGAATTTTTGTCTTGAGATTTTTGAAGTTACATCAAAGTTCGGCTCTGCGGGATCTGCGACGTTGCACAGTCTCTTGTTCTGTATATCGTAATGCCCGTCCGCTATTATTTGAAATCCGACACCCGGAGGACCACGAGTGCTCGCAGCCGTGTTTTCATCCAGATGCCGTCCAAACACGTCGACGCTCATCTCGGTAATCAATGCAAAAACGATGGGTGCTGGTTAATAGATGATTCCTGCTTCGCGTAGTTCTTCGATAATGGAGATTATTTCGTTATCGTGACTCGGATTTTCCACTGCCTGAGATGCCGGGAGTAAACAAAGACGCTCCACTAACTCGTTTGGATCATCCGAGGAAACGTATTCCGTTTCAACAACTTGTCGAGTGATCATAGCTTGCGAAAGTGGACCTTCACCATTTCACCGAGGTGGTGGGGAATAATCCATCAATTTTGCAATGACATTTTTAAATTTGTAACTGTTATCGTTTTGTATAACCCCATCGGATAGGTAATACTTTTTATACGCGTTCGTTGCGAGGATTATGTTTTCAAAATTTTCCTGATCTCCGACGCTCACATAAGACCCGTCAGGCTTATTTTTGAACAAAAGTTCCGGCAAACCCTTCGTTTTCGGGTAACGCGTATCGCCAATAGGGATCTCGTCACTCTCAATAGATATTAACGAATCACCAATCATTGGTCCCTTTGAGAGGTTGCGTACACCGTACACGTTGTCTAATTCAGTTTACGTCTTTGCATTTCTGATCAGTGCAAAATATTCATCCTCAATTTTCTCAACAGATGGTTCTATGATTGTTTCATCTTCTGCCGAAGCGAAGGAATCGTCCAATTCCAGGATAGTTTCATTTCTCGTTTCATTTTTCATCTGCTTTATTTCTTCTTCAATTTCGTCCACCTCTTGTTTTATAGGTTTAGGTTCTTTTGTAACATTCACCAGTTCTTGCAACGGAGTCACTACCGGTTTGAAAGCGTCACTCAATTTCTGAACGGTAGATTCCTTGCCCGACTTGAGCAATCTGTGTTTTCGACGGATCGCAGCACTGGCTTGAGCGATCTGATATATGACATCTTTTCACTCGGAAATTTCAGAGCTCTGCATGTTGAGGCAACTTAGTCTGCAACGCTACTGCGTCTCTCGCTTGAAAACGTTAGATTTTATTTTTTTTCCAGTCCAACAAAAGAATCGAATCCCTTTCTGTATCGTCCTTCGTTGAGCTCACTGTCTTTGTCGATCACCAGAAACCTGTACTTCTCACCGTTCCAGCATGCAGAGCACACACTTTTAAACTCTGTGTAAAACATATCGGTTTTCACATGGTCGTTGTATATGTGTCTCAGGTTCTTGTCGTCTCGTTTAAATAACACGAGTAAGTTTACGTTGTTGCGCACGAGATGTCTGGGAATAAGCGCGTACGTCCGACAGAGATAGAAACAGTTAACGTCACGATGACCACCCATGCAAAAGTAGGCTCTAATATTGTCCCAATTCTCGCACGCCACCTCGTCAAATACGATTATTGAGTTGGGCCGTGCTTCTTCCGGTGTAATCACTTGCTCACGCTCGGTGAACGGAAAATACTCCATATTCTCAACATTGTCCAACAATTGCTTCAACAATTGATATATCGGTTGGGTGAGAGATTTCGAGTGGATATAGATATTTTCAAATCTGAGTCCGTTCGTATGGGTTATAAGTGTGAGCAACGCATTAGTTTTACCACAATTCGACGGTCCACAGAATATTGCACATACACTGTTCGGGAGTAATTCACCTTGCGGTTTGTGCGTTTTAACATTTTGCTCTGAAAGTTTGTCAAAATTCATAACGGAAAGCTTAGTAGGTTGTTTCTCAAACCGCATCTCGAACATGACTGATCGGATTTGCTATAAATATCCCGTTTTGAAGCTTTTTTCTTCAGTCAACGCACGAACATGATCGTGTACAGAGATAAACGAAGTAGCAGGCGGCAACATGGTGGCAAGGGTCTGGTGAATAAATCATCAACAGCCTTTCACTCGAATTGCATGTACCTGGTTATCAGTACTGCGGGCCTGGTACAAAATCAACAAAGAGACTTGCGCGGGGTGATCCGGGAATCAATCTTTTCGATGCAGCTTGCAAGGACCACGGCATTGCTTACTCGCAGAATCGTGAAAATCTTGAAGTTAGAAACGAGGCTGAGAGGGTGAAGGCTGAGAAGGCTTGGAGACAGGTTTTTACGCCGGATGCCAATTTGGGTGAAAAAGCAGCGGCTTGGGCAATAGCTAATACAATGAAGGTGAATTCAAAACTTCGAATGGGAATTCGAAAATCAAAAAATGTGACCTTGAGAAAGATTATGAATGCTGCTAAATGTTCTATGGTTCCAAGCAACGATGCAAAAGTAGCTATCGAATCTGCGCTGAAGGGAGCCGAAAACGCCATTAAAAAAGCGGGTGATAAATGTAAAGTGCGAACACCTCGCGTTCTACTAGTACCTTCAAAAGTCGGTGGTTTTCTACCGTTTTTGATTCCTATTTTCGCTGGTGATGCGGCAAGTATAGCAAAAGCTGTGAGCGATGCAAGTGCTGCTAAACGAGAATTGGAAGAGAGCAAACGACACAACAAAACTATGGAAGCTATCGCGTTGGACAAAGGGCTTCATATGAGATCGTATAAGACAGATCTTGGTCTCCATCTTTTAAAAAACTAGATGCGTTACTACCATGTCGAGCGTCGACTGATTCGGACTTGTTGAAATATGCAAAAATATTTAAGGTTCCGCATTTCCGCGGTGTTTTCATGCGAAACGAAATGACCTATGGGAAGTTGGCAACCCACTAAACGAAAAGGCATTTTTTCGTATGTTGATCGATTGTACTCAATGTGTACCTGATTGTACCATTCCAAATTTCGTTTGTACCTTAGGGGGAAAAAAATATAAGGTGAAGAAAAATTGGTCCGCAACTCATGTTGAGTTGAATATTTTGCGTTGATGGTATTGTAAAAAGCATCGTCTGTACTTATTTGTACCAATGTTATATGAAAAAAAAAAAATTTCTCGTTTTTTTTTCTCAATTTTCCTGATTCATTTTAATTTTTTCCCCCCAATTCATTTCCTTGATATATAAATCAATCAATACAATCGTTGGTACGAATGGGTAAACCCGATTTCTTGGTGGTACAATGAGGTACAAACGATATAATCGTTGGTACAAATGGGTACAAACGATTTCTTGGTTAAACAATGAGGTACAAACAATATAATCGTTACTATAAACGGGTACAAGCAATTTCTTGGTAGAACACTGAGGTACAAACAATATAATTGTTGCTACAAACGAGTACAAACGATTTCTCGGTGGTACAATGAGGTACAAACAATATAATTGTTGCTACAAACGAGTACAAACGATTTCTCGGTGGTACAATGAGGTACAAATGATATAATCCTCCGTACCAATGGGTACGAACGATTTCTCGGTTGAACAATGAAGTACAAAAGATATAACCCTCGGTACAAACTAGTACATACGATTACTCGTTGGTAAAATCAGGTACAAACGATTTAATCGTGGATACAAACAGGTACAAGGGATTTCTCAGTTGTACGAACAGGTACAAGTGATAAAATTGTCAGGGCAATTGACTACAGACGATAAAATCATGGATAAATATGAGGACAAAAAAAATATATATATATATTGTAACGGACAGCTGACAGGGGAAAAAAATTGAAATAAATTAGGGAAATTGAGGAAAAAAAATTGAAAAAAATCAAATTTTTTTTTTTCCAAAATAACATCGATACATAAGACTACAAACGATGGTTTTCACAATATCATTAACGCAAAATATTCAGCCTCACATGAGTTGCGAACCAATTTTTCTTTTCCTCATATTTTTTTCCCCCTTAAAATACAAACGAAATTTAAGGTGGTACAATCAGGAATACACCGAGTGAAATCGATCAAGATATAAAAAATGCCTTTTCGTTTAGTGGGTTGCTAACTTCACATAGGTCCAAGAACGGTGACGATACCGTGGACACTCTTAAAGAGCATATATTTATGCGCAAATCCAGCCTATTCACGAAGCGATAGCATAAGATGCAGCCGAGTAACATATAAATGAACATGAAGACGGAAAACTTACATGTTATTCAAATGTAAAAACTTTGGCCGCCGTGGGACAAGCTTTAAGATCGGAATTGAGGGCTGACAATTTTTTGTGATTTTTTTTGATCGATATGGAAGTGTAGGCCGTTCGGAGCATAGAAATTCGGAAATAACCTTTTTAAGGACCACCCTAATGGGCAGCTAGTTTTTTTTCAAATATGAACGAATCAAACGCAGGATCGAACATCAGCAGCGAGGGAACATTCACTTGAGAAATTAGTTCTAAATCACTAGACATCACTGGAATTCGAGTTGTACGTTAGTATTGAACATTACGTGGAAATCGGTAATATGCTGAACATCTTGAAACGTTTATGGGATATTCATACTACATTTTAAATTCTGTATTGATTTATAGATTCTATGCCTTGTCATAAGTAATAGAGTGTGAAATAAGTATTTCACCAGTAAGCGCCGCTCTGCCCAAGAGCGAGAGACGAAAGTTACTCGTCAGTTGTGTGGGAAATCCATACTACTTTTCAATCTCAGTATTAAATCATTGATTTTATGCCTTGTCGTACATAATAGATTAGATGGAGAAGTTAGTTATTTCTCACCAGTAAGCACCGCTCTGCCCAAGAGCAAGAGATGAATGTTACTCATCAGATACATGGGTGATCTATACTACTTTTCAATCTCCGTATTGATTTATAGATTCTATGCCTTGTCATAAGTAATCGAGTGTAAATAAGTATTTCACCAGTAATCAATGCTCTATCCAAGAGTGAGAGACGGAAGTTGCGTCAGTTGTCTGGGGAACGTTTCTCCTACAAAAAAGTCGATATTTTACTAATGAAATCAAAGTTTGACTTCTCGTCAACTTAACATTCGTCGAATGCAGAATTAACGTACATTTATGTACGTTAATAATTTCCGTCATCGGATCATGATTTTATGCAATCGATTCCATACATTGCGATGCTGATGAGCATTGTTGTGAAAGATTCACAAATTTTCACAATGCAGCGGGCGTGTTCTATGCAGGTTTTTACTATTGAACCTGGTTGGAAGATGCGCCCTGCGCCATATAGCCGTGTGCGGAGGTATTTTCATACTCTGCTCTGCATTACCGCGCTGGAAGGGGGCCGCATCGGAGTTTTGACGCGTCTTTAAAAGCACCTTAATTCGCCGTGTGACAGCATGGTTTCAGTAATTAATTAATTTCGTAGCTTTGAACGAACTCATAACTACCGAATAAGTATTATTTTTTTTTGCTATACTTTTTGTTGTATTTTTCTGCAGTACCGCATTTATTTGGTAATTTGAGCTCTGCGTATTATCCCTGATTTTATTATAATAAGGTGTATTCATAATGTTTCTTTATTTCGCAAACCCTTCTTTGAATATCTCTCATAATTTTGTATTCTCTCAAAAGTTATATTTCAAGATTTCTTTGTGAAATTTCTCGGTTTTATAAATATTGTAAACCATTAATTCTATCGTCTGTGACTCTCGTACTTTACAATCATTCCTATCCTCTTGTTTAAGCTACCGATTTCGTAAATTATCAAATAATGTCGATCTTTTTTATCATTTAAAATCTATGGTAGCGTCTGTCTTATTCTTTAGTTATTATTTCCTGAGCTATTGGCATGTTGTTATCTATCGATTTGCCATAAAATTCTCACCGTCACTTTAAATTAATTTAATTTAATGATACATAAAAAAAGTGTCTGAACTCGACATGCAAAACATGTTTTCTTACGTACTTTTTACCGCTGAATCCGAATCTGAAGACAGAATGGGGGTCTTCCAGGTCGATATTCAGTAATGGCTGCTGAAAGTAAGAAAATAGTGATACACGGGCGTATGAGTTTTCAAAATTACAATCTTCATAACTAGACGTTTCCGGAGTCGCTGAATCCGAATCTGGGGAATTTGAATCGGCCTGGAAGACCCCCCATTCTGACTTGAGATTCGGATTCAGCGATAAAAAGTACGTAAGAAAACATGTTTCGCATGCCGAGTTCAGACACTTTTTTTGTGGTCCTGTGTTATTTAGCACTTACATAACTCGACATTCCTTAACACTTGCGATGTTTATTGCATGGTGTTCGAGAAGAAAGTGAATACCAATTTAACTATACTAACCGAACTGTTCTATAACTAATAATTATTAGTCTATCATTTTCATTCAACAATTTTCCTAACTATGTAATTATCAATTCAATGGAACGATCAAGTGAACATTTAAAAATATCGAACAATAACTACTTCGGAGAGTAAATCGAATGAATTCTAAATTGATAACGATCGCGTGGTTGAACACTATCATAATCAAATTCCATTCAACTACCTATACGAATCCGAGGTGAGTCTACTCCAGAATACCATCGACAGAGATCGACGCGATTTAACGGGTCTCAATGTCGTCCAACTGTACAAGTACATCTAAAGACAAGTCAATTCGAGCAGTATTCTCCAACATTGAATAAATTGTTTTCATCATTTTGCTAGAATTTACTTTTTACCAATCTCAATTGGAATGGAAATAGAGTTATTGGCGAGCTCTTCTATCCGCCATTTTAGTATATGCAAAACAAATCACAAATTTTACATAAGAAATTTACGGTGTTTACAAATTTACTAATGCACATGAATGCCACTGCTTATTGTTTAATCTTATCATTGAAAATACTGTGAAAAATTAAATTAATCAAAACTTACATACCGGGACAATCTCTAGAAACTATACAGTCAATGCGCATGCGCGAGTTTTATCGGCTGTTCGGGCAAGCTGACCATTCCGAGTTTCAGCAGTCAAACTCTGTTTCTGGCGACAATGTAGTTCACACGAATTTTTCAGGTTAGAATCTCAAACAGTCGAGATAGTGACTCGGTAGGCATTTGTTATTAAGTCGGGAAGTTAATTCTTCAAAGAACGGTCGAAACTTGATGCTAATGCTCTTTGAAAATTGGCTTTATTCGACTGAAATGAGGAATCCGTTTGAATGATGGGTGCTTGGAAGAAACGCAGCGGGTGGGTGAGAATACTTTATTTAATCACCTTTATTATTTCGTACATTGGAAATAACAGTGAAAATTTTTTCTATCAACAGGTGATACGGCCAAAATAATTACATCACAATATTCACTGTTATCTGCCTGTTCTATTTATCACACGTACAAAGATCCTCGCCACTTTCTAGCAACTAAGTAACTTTCTCAATCTCTTGTGATTTCAGGTGGTAATATTAAATTTTATTACTTTTGAAAATGAGACATTAAACCGAGCGTTCAAGAAATTTAAATATCTCATTATCTGCAAAAGAACTGAATCTTTTATTTCTCGAAAATAGTTCAACAAAATTAACCAATAGTCGATAGTCAATGTATTTTTTCCGAACAATAAATTATTGCGACTACTATTAAAAATTTTCCAATGATTATCAGAGTTTATTTCACAAATTTTCAATGATGCTTGATTGAATTAATGAAGGACCTAATACTCAAATTGGGAATTCAAGTAATATTAGATTTATTAAAATGATTTCTGTATTTCATGTGAGTGCGGTTCGAAACAAAGAAAATCTAATCGGAAGCGTAGAACTCAGGAACGTAAATCACATGCTGTGACACAAGTTGAAAATCAACTTTCTCAAAATGCGCCTTGACGTCACAGTTACCTTCAAGGACAATCATGTTTTAGAGTAATGCCAGAACATTAATACGAGGATATCGTATATAGAACATTGATATGACTTATCGGATTCAAAATTGTGCCCCTTGTTCCATCAAAATAAATGAATATCCAATTTTTAACGAAGTTCACGAAAATTTTTTTCCAAATAATGTGATCCGATACAATATCTTGTTCATAGTCCTCCGAACATCACCTTGTAACAAAGATATTTGGAAAGAGTCCCTTTGTTGTAGGAACCATTATAAAATTCTTGGTTTTCAATTCGTGGTACTGAATAACTTCTGCGTTTCAGGTTCCATTTCCAATCTCAAAATGAGATTTTTTTGCTCCAGACAATCCTAATATGAAGTGCAGAAAAAATTGCGCTGAATGGAGATTCACAAGCTTTCAGTCTCAGCGTAGGACCCTATAAAGAGTGTAAAATTGAATTTTGTTTCAAGTTATCGTGCAACTAGCTAGCCAGATGACACCGTCAACTAAAATTAAATTTACAGACATTTTTAACTGAAGTTATTTTACAATTCTAGATTCAGATTGATTCAGTTTGCCTAGCAAAATTCAACCCCACAATCTAATTGAGGACTTGAAAAACTATTTATCTGAATTTAATGCCAAAGAGAGTAAAAGTAAGCTTCGAAATAAGATACCAAATTAAATGGCATAAAGTTTGAAAAACAATGCTGGTCAATAATAATGCTTGAATTACAATAGTGCACAGAATGATTCCTCGGTAGAACGAATTGGCGGCAACGGTTAAGTAACAAGCTTATCGCTATTGGCTCGATCAAAGTAAAATGATGGGATATTCAGCCACCATCATCTGTAGTATATCCCGCTCTTTAATTTTTCCTCAACTAATGTTAAGAAGGTGGCGATGGCCTGATGAGATTCACTCTGGCACCTGATGTCTGACGGAACAACCAGGTTCGATGGTTATAATGATTGCACCGCTCGAGAAACCAGGATCCTTGCCACCTAAACGTTTTGACCATCAGGTAAGGCATAATTTTCCTCGTGTTAATCAAAGTTTGAACTCCGAGCCTGCTGAAAAAAACGAATTTTATCATTGAATCCATGTTAAAATATTGTAATTGTCAAAGATCACGTAATTAGAAATTTACCTACATGCTTCCATGCCTGACGAATTTAGCCCCGCTTTGACAATGAATTATTTCGTACCTGAAAATATTAAAAGCTATCATTATCAGACTGGATCTTTTGGTATTTTTGGATACAACTAATTTCCGAGAAAATGCACAAAACATAAATCGTTAATGAGACGCATTTTTAATTTTATGTAAATAAAGAATCTGTTTACAATAAACGTTGTTTTTACTCACCTACCTCTGTTTGTCCAGACTCCCACTTGTTAATGACATTTCACATTGAATTTCAGATTTTTTCTTTCAATAAATAACATCCAATTTCTGTATCATTTGATATTTGCGTCGGTTGAATATTTTCCGATATCGACCACGGTATTGCTAAACGATAGTATTCTTAGACAATTCATGCTACGTAAAAATAAACAGCAACATAACCCCAATCCGCGGTTTTATGCACGAGAGATTTACAGCTTTTGAGTCTTGTCTCATTTTGTGTACGTTGGCCCTCTGCTCAGCAGATGACAACATCGCCGCGGGGCGATTTCGCCGACCAATGAGATTGAATTATTTGGCGCATGCGCATTGTATGTATAGTTTCAAGAGATTGTCCCAGTATAATTCTCCATCGAGCTTTCAGGATGCAATGAACGGTCCAGATTCCGAAAAATGGTCACAAGCAGTAAAAGAAGAGCTTGAGGCTCTCAGAATAAACAAAACATGGAAAATTGTTCCAAAAACAACAAAACAAAAGCCCATCGACTCAAAATGGGTGTTCAAGGAAATACAGGATACATACGGAAGCGTGCAACGATACAAAGCAAGGCTTTGTGCGCGAGGTTTTCTCCAGAGAGAAGGAGTTGACCACACAGAAACTTTTTCGCCGTTCATACGATATGACTCCCTCTGGGTCATATTAGCCATCGGGGCCAAGGAAGATTTAGAACTCATCCAATTTGATATAAAAACGGCATTCCTCTATGCTGAGCTACGCGAAGATGTTATATACATGGAGCTACTGCAGGGATTCACCAACGAAGATATAAAACAAGATGTCGTCTGCAAACTCAAGAAATCCTTATACGGATTAAAGCAAGCCACACGATGTTGGAACGAGAGATTTTGCGGTCTCCTAAAAAAATTCAATTTTCGTGAGTCCGATGCGGACAAATGTGCGTTTCTCGGGCGTGTTGACGGTAAAATTGTGTATCTAGCGCTATTCGTTGATGACGGGTTGATCGCTGCCAAATCGCGTCGTGTTCTGGAATCAATTATAAACTCGTTGAAAGAAGTTTTCGAAATTACCCTCGGGGATGCCCATATTTTTGTGGGAGTACAAATCGAGAGAGATAGGAAAAATAAATCAATATTTTTACACCAAAAGGCGTATGCCACGCGTATTCTAAATAAATTTAACATGAGTGAAGCCAAAGAAATGTCAACACCTGCGGATCCGAGTGCGAGATTAATTCCGAATAATGATAATTGCGAAAAAAACATTGAAAAAGTTCCGTATAGGGAAGCCGTCGGATCCATAATATTTTTAACTGGTGTGTCGAGGCCGGATTTAGCATACGCAGTGAATATAGTAAGCCGAAACTCCGATAATTATAATTAAACCCACTGGCAAGCAATAAAAAGCATGACAACATCGCCGCGGGGCGATTTCGCCGACCAATGAGATTGAATTATTTGGCGCATGCGCATTGTATGTATAGTTTCAAGAGATTGTCCCAGTATACCACATTAAAATCAACAACACACAATCAGCCGGAATACCCACGCGGACAATCCAAATATGGAAAATAACTTACTCAGATCGTCCAAACGAAAACACATACAAATTTATTGAAAACCTCAGGGAATCACAAACAGGATACGAATTAACAGATGAATAATTAATGAAACACTTAGGCCTGATTTTAGAAGGCAACGCGAAAAACTGCTACCGCCTAAACCGCGGTAAATGGAGAACACGCGCAGAATTTGAAGCTGCTTCACTATATACGTCTCAAGAACCGCAATACAGAGACAGACACGAAAACAGAATAGGGAACATGCAGGGACATTTCCAAAAAGTCATACTATTCCTTATTACACTGTGATTATTATTCTCACAACTCACCCCACCATACCCAGTACACGTTTGATTGGATATAGCATACAGAAACATGAGAATGGAATATGAAATGTTCATACAACCATACGAATTCGCAAACTTCGAACAGTTAGAAAACATAGTGAAATCTTGGAAGAAAAACATGGAATGGGAAAAAACCAGACAACGAACCATCACAACACAAACACAAACTATTACAACGCTCGTCAACAAAAAAATAACAGTACGACACCGACTATAACAGCAAACACACAAACACCAACCCGCCCGGCACTACTACCAACCTCAAATGTACCACCAACATTAACATACCGGGACAATCTCTAGAAACTATACAGTCAATGCGCCTGCGCCAAATCATTCAATCTCGTTGGTCGGTGAAATCGCCCCACGACGATGTTTTCGTCTGCTGAGCAGGGGGCCAACGTACACAAAATGAGACAAGAGCTGTAAATCTCTCGCGCGTAAAACCGCAGATTGAGGTTATGTTGCTGTTTATTTTTACGTAGCGTGAATTGTCTAAGAAGAATCGTATCGTTGAGCGATACCGTGGTCGATATCGGAAGATACTCAACTGACGCAATAAAGAATTCCATGGAAAAGCTAATATCAAACGATACAGATATTGGGTGTTATTTATTGAAAGAAGAAATCTGAAATTCGATGTGAAATGTCATTAACAAGTGAGAGTCTAGACAAACAGAGGTAGGTCAGTGAAAACAACGTTAATTTTAAACAGATTCTTTATTTATATAAAATTAAAAATGCGTACCATTCACGATTTATGTTTTGTGCATTTTATTGGAAAGTAGTTGTATCGAAAATTTCGAAAGCTCCTGTCTGATAATAATAGCTTCTAATATTTTCAGGTACGTGATAATTATTCGTCAAAGCAGGACTAAAGTTGTCAGGCATGGAAGCATGTAAGTAAATTTTTTATTCCGTAGTCTTTGACTATTACAATATTTTAACATGGATTCAATGATAAAATTCATTTTTATTCAGCAGGCTCGAAGTTCAAACTTTGATTAACACGAGGAAAATTATGCCTTACCTGATGGTCAAAACGTGGCAAGGATCCTGGTTTCTCGAGCAGTGCAATCATTACAACCATCAAACCTGGTTGTTCCGTCGGACATCAGGTGCCAGAGTGAATTTCATCAGGGCATCGCCACTTTCTAAACATCAGTTGAGGCAAAATTGAAGATCGGGATTCACTACAGATCATAGTGGCTGAATATCCCATTATTTCACTTTGATCGAGCCAATAGCAATACGTTTGTTACTTAACCGTTGCTGCCAATTTATTCTACCGAGGAATCACTCTGTACACCATTGTGATTTAAGCATCATTGTTGAGGAGTGGAATGATTATTGAGGAAAACTGGTAATCGGAAATATATATAGAGTGAAAAAAACGTGTTGATTATGCTTAGAGATCGTTTAATATTGACGTATAAAAGCGAGAGAAGTTACAGTAGAGAATATTCGAGATATTCCTCCTCGTGCGTGATGATGATCACGAGTTATTCGCACGCGATATAGATCACATACAGAGAGGTGAGACGCGCGAAAACTTAATCCGCAACACTCCCACCGTTTGAGAGCGTCGATGTTTGTCTTAATCCTATACTATCGCACAAGAATTCAAATTGTCCCTTTTGTAACGCTTTTGTGAAAATGTCTACTTTTTGCGTGTTCGTTGGTATATATTGCACTGTTATTTCGCCATTTTACCCTTTTTTCTCCGACAGAACGATATTTTGTGTCTATTTGTTTCGTACGGCGACGCAGTTCGGGATTTTCAACAATTTTAATTGAACTTTGATTATCTACATGTATAACCGTTGCACTTTTTTATGGATAACCTAAATCATACAATAATCTTCACAGCCAAACTGCCTATCTGACAGTTTCTGCTGCCGCTTTGTACTCAGACTCGGTAGTGCTGAGCGATACCGTACTTTGTCGTCACGACAACCAAGACACCGGTCCATTCGCAAAACTAAACATATATCCAGTAGTGGACATACGCGTATCTATATCACTTCCAAGGTCAGCGTCCGAGTACCCTTCGAGAATTGCCGACCTCCCACCGCTTGCATATACAATTCCGACGTCCACTGTACCGACTAGATATATGAAAATTCTTTTTATTGCTTGCCAGTGGGTTTAATTATAATTATCGGAGTTTCGGCTTACTATATTCACTGCGTATGCTAAATCCGGCCTCGACACACCAGTTAAAAATATTATGGATCCGACGGCTTCCCTATACGGAACTTTTTCAATGTTTTTTTCGCAATTATCATTATTCGGAATTAATCTCGCACTCGGATCCGCAGGTGTTGACATTTCTTTGGCTTCACTCATGTTAAATTTATTTAGAATACGCGTGGCATACGCCTTTTGGTGTAAAAATATTGATTTATTTTTCCTATCTCTCTCGATTTGTACTCCCACAAAAATATGGGCATCCCCGAGGGTAATTTCGAAAACTTCTTTCAACGAGTTTATAATTGATTCCAGAACACGACGCGATTTGGCAGCGATCAACCCGTCATCAACGAATAGCGCTAGATACACAATTTTACCGTCAACACGCCCGAGAAACGCACATTTGTCCGCATCGGACTCACGAAAATTGAATTTTTTTAGGAGACCGCAAAATCTCTCGTTCCAACATCGTGTGGCTTGCTTTAATCCGTATAAGGATTTCTTGAGTTTGCAGACGACATCTTGTTTTATATCTTCGTTGGTGAATCCCTGCAGTAGCTCCATGTATATAACATCTTCGCGTAGCTCAGCATAGAGGAATGCCGTTTTTATATCAAATTGGATGAGTTCTAAATCTTCCTTGGCCCCGATGGCTAATATGACCCAGAGGGAGTCATATCGTATGAACGGCGAAAAAGTTTCTGTGTGGTCAACTCCTTCTCTCTGGAGAAAACCTCGCGCACAAAGCCTTGCTTTGTATCGTTGCACGCTTCCGTATGTATCCTGTATTTCCTTGAACACCCATTTTGAGTCGATGGGCTTTTGTTTTGTTGTTTTTGGAACAATTTTCCATGTTTTGTTTATTCTGAGAGCCTCAAGCTCTTCTTTTACTGCTTGTGACCATTTTTCGGAATCTGGACCGTTCATTGCATCCTGAAAGCTCGATGGAGAATTATACTGGGACAATCTCTTGAAACTATACATACAATGCGCATGCGCCAAATAATTCAATCTCATTGGTCGGCGAAATCGCCCCGCGGCGATGTTGTCATCTGCTGAGCAGAGGGCCAACGTACACAAAATGAGACAAGACTCAAAAGCTGTAAATCTCTCGTGCATAAAACCGCGGATTGGGGTTATGTTGCTGTTTATTTTTACGTAGCATGAATTGTCTAAGAATACTATCGTTTAGCAATACCGTGGTCGATATCGGAAAATATTCAACCGACGCAAATATCAAATGATACAGAAATTGGATGTTATTTATTGAAAGAAAAAATCTGAAATTCAATGTGAAATGTCATTAACAAGTGGGAGTCTGGACAAACAGAGGTAGGTGAGTAAAAACAACGTTTATTGTAAACAGATTCTTTATTTACATAAAATTAAAAATGCGTCTCATTAACGATTTATGTTTTGTGCATTTTCTCGGAAATTAGTTGTATCCAAAAATACCAAAAGATCCAGTCTGATAATGATAGCTTTTAATATTTTCAGGTACGAAATAATTCATTGTCAAAGCGGGGCTAAATTCGTCAGGCATGGAAGCATGTAGGTAAATTTCTAATTACGTGATCTTTGACAATTACAATATTTTAACATGGATTCAATGATAAAATTCGTTTTTTTCAGCAGGCTCGGAGTTCAAACTTTGATTAACACGAGGAAAATTATGCCTTACCAGATGGTCAAAACGTTTAGGTGGCAAGGATCCTGGTTTCTCGAGCGGTGCAATCATTATAACCATCGAACCTGGTTGTTCCGTCAGACATCAGGTGCCAGAGTGAATCTCATCAGGCCATCGCCACCTTCTTAACATTAGTTGAGGAAAAATTAAAGAGCGGGATATACTACAGATGATGGTGGCTGAATATCCCATCATTTTACTTTGATCGAGCCAATAGCGATAAGCTTGTTACTTAACCGTTGCCGCCAATTCGTTCTACCGAGGAATCATTCTGTGCACTATTGTAATTCAAGCATTATTATTGACCAGCATTGTTTTTCAAACTTTATGCCATTTAATTTGGTATCTTATTTCGAAGCTTACTTTTACTCTCTTTGGCATTAAATTCAGATAAATAGTTTTTCAAGTCCTCAATTAGATTGTGGGGTTGAATTTTGCTAGGCAAACTGAATCAATCTGAATCTAGAATTGTAAAATAACTTCAGTTAAAAATGTCTGTAAATTTAATTTTAGTTGACGGTGTCATCTGGCTAGCTAGTTGCACGATAACTTGAAACAAAATTCAATTTTACACTCTTTATAGGGTCCTACGCTGAGACTGAAAGCTTGTGAATCTCCATTCAGCGCAATTTTTTCTGCACTTCATATTAGGATTGTCTGGAGCAAAAAAATCTCATTTTGAGATTGGAAATGGAACCTGAAACGCAGAAGTTATTCAGTACCACGAATTGAAAACCAAGAATTTTATAATGGTTCCTACAACAAAGGGACTCTTTCCAAATATCTTTGTTACAAGGTGATGTTCGGAGGACTATGAACAAGATATTGTATCGGATCACATTATTTGGAAAAAAATTTTCGTGAACTTCGTTAAAAATTGGATATTCATTTATTTTGATGGAACAAGGGGCACAATTTTGAATCCGATAAGTCATATCAATGTTCTATATACGATATCCTCGTATTAATGTTCTGGCATTACTCTAAAACATGATTGTCCTTGAAGGTAACTGTGACGTCAAGGCGCATTTTGAGAAAGTTGATTTTCAACTTGTGTCACAGCATGTGATTTACGTTCCTGAGTTCTACGCTTCCGATTAGATTTTCTTTGTTTCGAACCGCACTCACATGAAATACAGAAATCATTTTAATAAATCTAATATTACTTCAATTTTCAATTTGAGTATTAGGTTCCCTTCATTTATTTAATTGAACATCATTAAAAATACATTGACTATTGTTCGCTATTTGTTGTTAGCTATTCGACCGAGCCGCGTGGAAGGAGTAGATCGCTGTAGTTTCAAAGATGAGTTATTTGATTTACTGTTGTATATACACCTTATTTATTTACAGTATTTAATACATATATACAAGGCAGTTAATTCATTGGTTGCCACGCGAGGGAAGGAGTAGTCCTACTCCTGTTGCACCGCGGTGGAGGCTGCAGCGATGAAGTGCAGCGATGAATTGGTGAGGTCCTTGATGGCGGCGTATATCGGCTTTCCGGAGAGCTAGGCCGTGTTGGAGGGCGGCGATTCTCCGGTTCGGTCGCTCGTTGTGGAGACTCCCACTCGCTGTCAGACGGTGTCGTCTGAGTAGCCGTTGACACGTAGGTGGGTTGAGACTCTGGAAACGGAGAGACCGCTGCCGGAATGCTGCGGTAGTAACTGGGAGACTTTACTTTCGCTCTTCTGACGCCCCACAGCGAAAGTAGGATCGCTGGTGGCCTAGTCAGAGGCCTTAATGAGAGGTCCACACGGTGAAGCACCCACGGAGCTGGTGGGTTTTGGGAACTCGTCCTTTTGGTTGGGCTGGCTGTTGCCAGTTGAACAGAGTCCGTCATGCAGTTGTCAAAAGTCTGCGTGCTGGTCTGTGATCGTAGCGTAGCGTGGCGTTGCGTGGCGTAGCGTGACGTAGCGTAACGTAGCGTAGCGTAGCAGTGTAGTTCGTTTGTTTGGTCAGTTTCGGCGAGTCCGAAGTGTCCTGCCGATCGGTGAGATCGGTGGTCTCTTATCGCAGCCTCGGTTGGTCTTCAGCAGCAGGAAACCACGTTGGCTGATTGCGCGACGCGCTCGGCTGCGTCGGTGGCGTAAGCGGCGCGTGTGACGCAATACTTTCTTCTGTGGCGCGTGACTAGAAAGCGTGAAACGCTTGTTGCGGTGCGTGAGTTGTAAGGCGCGCGACCGACTAGTTGAGTTTACAAGGTTGTTGTGAACAACTATCAACTATTTGTAAATTTTGTTGAACTATTTTCGAGAAAAAAAAGATTCACAGTTCTGTTACAGATAGTGTGATATTTAAATTTCTTGAAAACTCGGTTTAATGTTCCATTTTCAAAAGTGATAAAATTCAATATTACCGCCTGAAATCACAGGAGAGTGAAAAAGTCGCTTAGTTGCTTGAAAGAGGCGACGATCTTTGTACTTATAATAAATTGAATAGGCAGATAACAGTAAATATTGGAGATGCAATTATTTTGGCCGTATCACCTGTTGATAGAAAACAATTTCATTGTTATTTCTAATGTACAAAATAATAAAAGTAATCAAATAAAGTGTTCCCACCTACCTGCTGCGTTTCTTTCAAGCACCCAACATTTAAACAGATTTCTCATTTCAGTCGAATAAAGCCAATTTTCAAAGAGCATTGGCATCAACTTTCCGAGTCACTATCTCGACTGTTTGAGATTCTAACCTTGAAAATTCGTATGAACTACATCGACGCCAGAAACAGAGTTTGACAGCTGAAATTCGGAGTGGCCAGCCTGCCCGTGCAGCCGATAAAAGTCGCGCATGCTCATTGTATGTATAGTTTCAAGAGATTGTCCCAGTATGTTCAGTGGTAGTTCATTGTGTGCGGGGTACATTGTTTGTGTGTCGTATATACGTGGTTCTTGAATTCGTGTATTTCTTTGCTTAGTTCCTCAGAGTCTATCAGAATTCGTATTTCTTCTAGGTTTCGATTATTCGTGCCTATGTATGTGTCTGCTTCTATTGTTGGTAAGGCCAGTAGTGTATATATAAGAGTTCTAACTCAAAGATGGCGGCGCTCCCCCCTAGTTCCCCCTAGCCCCCCCCCCCCCCACCCCGGACTACGGCGCACCCTCTCTCACCCCCCCCCCCCCCCCCCCCCGACTCACGGCGCACCCTCTCTCACGCGCAGCCCCCCCCCCCCCCGGTCATTTTCGGCGGCTATTTCCATAGAATTTGACACACACACACACACAAAATAATTCCTGTCGAGACTTGTTTGGCGCCGGAAAGCCGCACATAAATCAGATAGGGTAAGAACCCGCTAGATCTATTGAAAAAATTCCAGGAAATTGCTCTTTCAGATGATGCCGACAATGCACTTAAACCAACCTGGGGCAGTGGTCCCCATAAAAATTCCCCGCACAATATGCGTGTCGAGACTTGTCCAATGGAAAAATTGTAGTGGGGATGGGTGGTATATAAAGCGTACGTCTATCGTGATCGTCACTCTGTTCTCATCGTATTCTCATTGTGAACTGTTGTGATGGAGCTGGAACATTTCTAATGAAATGTAACAGTTTATATCCTCTCGTAGGAACATGCCGGGGATCATTTAGATGAGTGCAAAATTTATCATGCAGCGTGGCCCGCCTTATGCGCTTGGCTTTCTTATCGGCAGCAGTGCTCAAATTACGCGATTATGCACTTCATATGCACTGTCGCCGAGCCCGGCGAGAGGCTGTGTGAGCAGTCTCAATACTGCTTCCAGGCGTAACGCACGTCTCATTTAATATAATATAACGTTAACGCTTCCTTTTACCATTTGTTGTTATCAATTACCATTCAATTTCTCTGTTTGAATAAACATATAAATACATATATAATCGTTGCGCAATATTTGCATGACAAATTTGGCGATCCTGCCAGGATCCGGTTTAAACCAACGAACGCGGCGCGCGTATCAAACGGCCGGATCATAGTGACGAACTTTGGAAGTGAGTGCATAAGCCCAATAAATTCACGCGCGAACCTTCGGCTACGCGTTTATAAGTAATTATTACGAATTGTACCTAGCAAGGGATAGAGTGAAAGGCCGCCTTGCGTAGACAATCAAGGACTGCGTGTAGACCGCTTGATAACCAGGGACTGAGTGTAGACCGCCTGATTCTACACTGGACAATTCCCATAGTAAACTTGTGTATTTATTGGAAAGGAAGCAAGTATAAAATCCTGCACTCCTTAGATACAATAAACTTCGCGTTTAAACCGTCTAAGTGAAGTGAAGTGAGAATAAGGACACTCAGACTCGAACCGCTCTTATATTCTTGCCCCCGGTGCCTGTCAGAGACTCCAGGACATCGAAGCCTCGTACCGACGGCTACCACGATCTTCGAGTGTGATGCTTCACACCTCAATTTGGCTACTCCTAGCGTAAGTACAAGCATTTTGTTACTTACTCGAGTCACCATAAACTTATCGAAGGACAAATCGTGATCGAAACTAAGAATTTGATGGTCAAACTTGAATCATTCAAATAAATAAAGTCAAAGCTTGACTCAAGGTAAATTTAAAAATAAATTCACAATGGACGTGAACGAATACAATGACCGGAGATCGGCAGTACCTCCCACTATTGTTGAGACTGTAGAAGATGGACAATCCGTCACTTCTGAATCCCGGTTTGAGGAGAGATTTTGGGATTTGACGAACCAAATGACTCAGCTTGTGAATAGGCTACGAGAAGCCACCGAACGTAATGATTTAACGGCAATGGGCAGATACCGTCTTGGTCTAGAGCAATTAAACGGAGAGAGGTTAACTGCGCGTCAACTTGCTCGCCGCGAAGATTTGCCTATAGAAGAGGTGACCCGTTTTATTCAATTGAGAAATCAAGAACGCCGTGAACACGACTTCATTCGTCGCAATAATGTAGAAATAAATCGAAACTCTGAAGCAGTTCCGCGTCCCGAAGACACGCTTGAAAGCGTCACCAACCAAATGTTTCAGGAAATGCAACAACCGAATAACCAATTAACCGAAGAAAACCGTCAAGAGGAAGCTCTTGCAAATAGTAATACCAATCGAGAAGCAATCAATAACTATTATCGCTTAACAACTAGCGATGATCCGAATGTTTCTAATATTTTGAGACCGCCCGGAAACCATACCGGAGCGATACCGCGAATTCAACTAGATACCGCGCGTCTCGTTGAATCAGAGGTGGAAGGTCCTACTCAGATAGCTCCCTCAACCATAACAAACCCACCTCGTTACTCGGCATTATACGGGCTCGCTCAAAACCGATTGCTGCCACCGACACCGCGTATCAATGAGGTAGGCTCCCCAGCCAATTCAGACTCGGACCATCAAGGTATAAATGCGATGCCAATACCGATCCTTCACCAAAATCGCTCATTAGAAAACGACCGATTCTCCACCGCGCGAGCCAATGTAAACCATGATATCTTGTCGGATACGGATTCGACACTGCAACGCGTTCTCGAGGAAAGCCGACGTTTATCACGGATGCCGAACGTACGCCTTACGCCAAGGCCTAGTCCACAGTGGCCTAATGGTCCGACGGATCCCGAAATCCCACGAGGTACTGGTAGCAATACCCGTAACAACGTCCCGCGTCGTCGTCTACAACAGCAAGAAGAGGATGAACTTCGAAGAGCCTTGGAAATGTCTGCTACTTTACCACATCATCGTCCGGACACTGTGACGTTCAGTATGTCCCAGTTGCTGAGTGATCCCGAAGCTTTACGCCAACAGCAAGAGATAATGAGGAACATTGAGGAACTCGCGCGAAGAAACCAAACAAGAATTCAACACCGGCAACTGCGCCACCCCGAGACATGCTTCCCCCTCGGAATCCAAGAGACCCAGGCCCGTATGCACGAACAGAAGCTTACTTGAATGATGTCAGCCTACGCCCCGATGCTGCCGGAAGATACCCCGGAGAACCAAATCGCCCAGCGGACGAGCCCTATGCGATCCAAGATTTCCTACCCGCGTTTCAAGCCATCAAGATGATTGATTGCAGACTGGAAGGAAAAGCAGGCGAAGACGTACACGCTTGGATCATGCAAGTAAAAGCCGCCGATATGGTAGTTATGCCAACCCAACGTTTCCCGTTTTTGAGCATGGTAATCAGCTTGAAGACAGGAGGAGCTCTTCAGAAGACCATCAACCAGAGGAGACCTCGTACAATCCCAACTTTACTCGAAGTCATAAGATCAGCCGTTATTGTCGAGAAAAGTGCCACCACATTGGAAATGGAGCTTGGCAGAACAGGCCAAAAGGGCGACACTGTGGACGCCTACAATCTCAAATTCAATCAGATCTACCAAGACCTCGTAGCTGCCTTCTCGAATCAACAATTACGAGCGAACATCGATCCTAATCTTCAAGACCTCGACAATAGAGTGTGCCAGTACTATCTGTACGGACTTAATCCGAGGATATTCCATCAAGTCAAAAACCGTCAGTACTTCAAGTTACTAGAAGCCCAGAAGGCCGCGAAAGAAGCCGAAGGCGAGGAATTGAATTTCCGAATGCATCAACAACAGCTGATGACCAGTAACGACACAGCCTCGAAACCCACGTTTTGGAACAAGTCCCAAATTTACGGGCCAGGCAGCGCATCAGATACGCGAAGATTCCAGGTACAACAAAGAACCTCGACGAACTCGCCAAGGTCAACTCCTCGACCACCAGCGTCTGTCCACCACCACGATGAAGCGGAACAAGACGAAGATAAAGAACTCCAGAGATGTGAATGCCACACCTGTAACACACATCGGACCGCCCATGAACAACAAGCAGTATGTCATAATTGCGGAACCAGAGGACACTACAGCCGGAACTGCTACGCTCCGCGCCGACCACCGAACGACCAACGCCGTAATACTAACGGCAATAAGCGAGACGCAAATTTTCAAAACGCCAGCCTCAAAGACAAACCGCCCAACGACCAAGTCAATTGCACGTCAGAGGAACTCCAGTCAGAGGAAGAGGAAATAGAGGGACAGGAGGACGAACTAGAGGACGAGTGCCAACAGGAGCCCGCGTATGTTCAGTTTCACAGGGGTTACTACAGTGTGCTGTAATAAAATTTGGAGAAACAAAGCGAGGAGTAGCCCTTATGGTCGATACAGGTGCATCAATAAACCTCATAAAACGGAAGGTTATTTATCCATCGGATAAACAAATTTGTCCAATTATCAAACGCAAAATTTCCTTTAAGACTGGCAAAGCGCTAAATTCCGCGAATGAAATTGCTGTACTCACTCACATGGGGCTAAAGGACGAATTCGTCATTATACCAGACGATTATCTGCCTGACGAAGAAGATGGAATCATGGGAAACCCGTTTATGAGGAGGCGAGATTTCCAGTTGAATGCCTCGACGCTCACCCTGAAGAATAAGATACACCACCTTAGTAGCGACCGAAAAATTCGATTTAAACCAAATTCGGTGAACAAAATTGCCATCGATACCGACGAAAAGCATCTCGATCTCATGTTACGCATGGTCTATAAAGACGGAATGCCTATGGAAAATATCCCGGTGCAGATTGTACACACGAACGATCATGGTACGGCTTATGGAATCATCACCACCGCTGAAGACGAAGATATCGAGCTCGGACTGGAGAACGTCCAAGTCCACCGAGTAAAGAGTATGTCAACCCCGGGTGTATGGCAACAACCACGTGATGAAAGAGAGCAGGCGCTCCAACATACTGTCGACTTGAAACATTTACCAGAGGAGTACCAGAAAGAAATTTGGAGTATTCTTCAGGATTTCAGCGATATCTTTGCCTTACAGGAGGAAGACATGGTCAATGGAACTTCAATGACTGAACATCGCATCGAGTTGTCAGATCCTCAACGCATTGTAAATGTGAAAAGTTTCCGTGCTCCACAGCTACACCAGCAGGTTGTAAAAGAGGGAGTAGAGAAAATGTTGAAACAAGGAATAATAACGGAATCCGAGTCGCCATACAACTCGCCAGTTTGGGTTGTACCCAAAAAACCGGGCCCCGACGGAAAGCCCAATTATAGAATTGTGATCGATTTCAGGAAGATTAATGAACTTACCGTTCAGGATTCTTATCCGATACCAATAATCGAGGATTTACTCGATCACATGGGAAGGGCCAAGTTCTTTACTACTGTCGACATGGCCGCAGGTTTCCACCAGATCAACATGGCTACTGACTCCAAGAAATATACTGCCTTCTCAACCCCCGACGGGCACTTCGAATGCCAACGAATGCCTTTCGGATTACAGAACGCTCCTGCGACCTTCCAACGCATGATGAACGATGCGCTGAGAGGATTGAATCAGAAGATCTGTTGCGTCTACATTGATGACGTAATAATTTTTGGTGAAACGGAGGAAGAACACCATCGAAATGTAAGAACCGTATTTCAGCGTCTAAAACAATGTAACTTGAAACTCCAGCCAGAGAAGTGCGCCTTCATGAAAACTGAAGTGAGATACCTCGGATACGTCATCACTGACGAAGAAAGCAAACCAGATCCGGAAAAGACCAGAGCGATACAACAATTACCCGTTCCAATCAAAGTTAAGACGATCCGATCCTTCCTTGGGTTGACGGGGTATTACCGAAAGTTCATACAAAACTATTCAACGTTAGCGAAACCATTAACAAGGTTAACAAGAAAGGACACCCCATGGGTTTGGTCAGCAGCCTGCCAAGAAGCCTTCGAAACCCTGAAAGAAAAGTTGGTCACACCACCGATACTTGTGAGATCAGACCCAGCTAAACAATACGTCGTAACCACCGACGCGTCAAACGATGGAATTGGAGCGGTACTATCTTAAGACGGCCACCCCATATATTTCTTATCTCGAACCCTGAATGATGCGGAAAGGAATTACAGCACGACGGAGAAGGAGATGCTTGCTGTTGTATGGGCCGTCAAGAGACTAAGAGTATATTTGCTCAATACACCAGATAAACCCTTCATCATCCGCACCGATCATCGTGCACTAGTATGGCTGAAAAATTGCGTAGACCCCAGTCAACGCCTGCTGCGTTGGAGACTAAGATTGGAGGAATACTCATTCCTGATAGAACATGTTTCGGGAAAAAGTAACGTAGTAGCGGATGAGTTATCTAGAGTCTTTCGCACAAAGGAAGAGATCTTCGGAAAACTCACCGAATTGGAAAAGGGACTATACGAAATCACACCCATTGATAGGAATCCCAAGTGGGTCCACCATATTGCCGCACGCCACATTGACATCGAGAGATTGTCACTCACAACAGGCAGAACAAAATCTCACATCAAACTCGTTCCCAACCGAAATCGAAAAGGGGAGGACGGCAAATGGGTGAAGATTACCCTAGAAGAAAAGGATGCCTCTGACAACACCCTGATTATACCAAAGAATCAGACTGATAGACGTGAGAAACTCAGAAACTACATTCATCCGAAAAGGTACGAAAAGATATACTTCTGGATTGACCCTAAGAAAACCACCAAAGAAGAAACCAATTCGATCATTGAAGATCTCAAGAGGATACGTCAGGACTCAGGTGCAGACATATCATTTTGCTTGACAGGAAAGGATGTGCCTAACAAACAGCAACAGAAAGAAATCATGGCCAGCGCTCACAACGACATCAATGGACACTTTGGCCTAGCAAAAACAATTGACCGAGTAAAAGAAACGGCCGTATGGTCACGTATGGAGAATGATATCAATTCCTTTATCCAGGCATGCCCCACGTGTCAGATGTATAAAAAGGAAAGGATACAAATGAAATCACCCGCCATTCTTTTCGAAACCTTTGCTGAAAAACCTAACGATCAAATTTCAATAGATATCGTCGGACCTCTGGTCGAATCTTGGAATAAACACCGATATATCCTTACGATGCAGGATTCAATAACTAAATTCATTAAATGTGCCCCACTTACGAACAAAACCGCGACAGAAGTTATCAAGGCTCTATCAGAGTACTGGATAGGTAACTTCGGGTGCCCCAAAGTGATCCTGACGGACATGGGAAAGGAGTTTTGTAACGAGCTGACCGATTCCTTTCTCGAACACTATAATATCAAACATATCACCACAACTGCATATCACCCGCAGTCGAACGGCTCTATAGAACGAATGCATAGTGTCTTGAAAGACTATATTCGAACTGCCTGCAAAGAGAGAATACACACTTGGGACAAGGTTTTAATAAAAATGGCACGTGCCTATAACACTTCCGTTCATCAATCAACAGGTGAAACGCCTCACAACCTCATGTTCTGTCACGAAGCCAACAATCCTGACGGTTTCCGCGAAAACCGATTGGAAACCGTGATTAGTAAGAAAATGTTGTGGATACGAAAATGGGAGGAACGGTTCGAGAAAGCTCTGGTCTGGCTTACCAAATCCAGAGAGAAAAACCAAAAACAAGTGGACCAAGGAACACGACGACAAACTCCTTTATATCAAGTGGGAGATAAAGTAATGATCAGGAACCATACGCGACAGAACGCCTTGGAAAGGATTTGGAATGGACCATTCGTCGTCGTCGAGATCAACGAACAAAAAGGAAATATCACTTACAAGAAAACCGCGGATGATTCCACAGCGTCTTATTGGAAGACCCATCTGAATAATACCAAACCGTACTACGAGTACGACACCGGACCAAGGGAAAACGATCCAATCCCTAGAATTAAACTAAAACGGGTTCAGGGTAACGATTGGATCTCCACGGAATAGAGTCTTAGTTTCTTTTGTTATAGGTGTAGCAGTCTGTCCCTAGCCTACTTCGATATCTCAGTTATCAATGGGACTCTACTCCAGGAGGAAGTGGGCAAAGTATACATGTACCAGAAAAGATGGAAGATATTCCAATCCATTGACGCAAGTGGGTTCACCAAACCATTACTCGACATTCACGACAAACTCGGAGGCCTCCGGACGATACGGGATACCTATCTGGACCATTGGAACCCTGGTCGGCGATCCCTCGCCCAGTCCGCCCTGGACGCTTTAGATTTAGAATTTGCCCGTGCCCCGTCACACAAGAATATTTTGGAAGTCATTTTAGACTTGGGTGCGCCTATTCTTCAAATGACGCGCCGCCCCTCTAAATTAAGGGAATCTCAATCTCACGGAACCAAAACAAGTACTCCGAAAGCGCTCGCGTCGAGCGACGTTACTTACGAAGCCTCGCGCGAAGCTGAGGCGGTATTTGGAAAACATGTCCTTCTGACGGGCCTGTCAAATGAAATGTATCCCCTAAGGAAATCTAATCTCACGCCAAACATCAGACCGAAAAGAGGAATGTTTAACTTTTTAGGAACAATCCAAAAATTAATCTACGGAATTGCTGACGCGGATGATTTGGAAATAATTAATGGGAATCTAGCCTCACTAAAAAATGTAACGGACACTCTAAATCTTGTTGTAACCAAGTCCTTGCACATAAATCAAGTCCAAATTAATATCTTGAATACAAATCAGCTCAAACTTAAACACTCTTTGGAAACTGTATGGGGACAATTAGAATCATTAAAAATAAAAGGTAACGAAACGCTTGCTTATCAGGAATACATGGAAGCTATAACTCTAAGTTTATTTGAAATTAAGGAACTGCAACGACTAATCGACCTGGTAATGACTGCCGTGCAATTAGGAAGGCATGGTATCATCGATAACACCCTTTTTACTCCAAAGGAGCTTATGATAGCTCTTCAAGCTTTCGACACCAATAACAAAAAGACACTAATACCTATTAAGGAGGAAAATTACGAGAAGTTTATTAAAATAAGTGATTTAACTATAACCACACATAAAGGCAAACTTATCTATATACTCACAGTGCCTTACTTAGAAAAGGAACCTTGGGTAATAATTCAGAATACCCCGGTACCCGTAAGAATAAATCACACTTATGTAACGCTTAACCCAACATATGCTTTGAAATTAGTACGTAAGAATTTTATAAGAGAAGTCACGTTTTCTCAACTGAAACAGATAACCGATTATTTCATTGGTGATTACCGCGATGTGGGACATCGCAACGATACTATTGAACTTTGTGAGAAAATAACTGATCCCATACCACGAGGATGCACTCTGAGTCGTTTTCTCGTCACAGATATTGCTTACATAAGAACGCAGGGATCGCAAATAATCTTACCTTCGAAGCCGATTGAGGTAACCATAACATGCGCTTCAATGCAGACTTTTATTATTCAAATCACCAAGCCATCCCTGATAACCACGAATCAGAGCTGCGAACGCCAAACTTTGAAAACGCGAGTCAAATTAATCGTAGAACATATGACTTCTCAATTAACAGAAATACATGCAGATACCATTTCCCCGCTAAACAAATTTGTAACAGGCCGGGAAATTGTATTGCATCACGTGATTAACTTGGATACCCTCAAGGATCAAGGACAAGCCATTTCAGACCTTGAGAGTGTCCTCGCGAATAACGAAGCGACCCTTCGGGTAAATAATACATTGGCTAACTTCAAAGGTATAGGGATCCCATCAATAGCTGCCGTTTCTGGAACGATATCCGTCTTGTCTATTCTACTCTTGCTGTGGAAATTTAATATACCCACCTATATTTCGGCGTTCGCCGGATATTGTTGCCAAAGGAATCCCGCTGCTTTGGAAGTAGTAGAACGAAGGAAATTAAAACGCAGGATTGAGACACAAGCTAAACGTAACGAAAGAATCCTACGAGAAATCAGAAGCCGCAGAGACGCGCCTTTGTCTTCGTCGGGGGATGTGATGGAGCTGGAACATTTCTAATGAAATGTAACAGTTTATATCCTCTCGTAGGAACATGCCGGGGATCATTTAGATGAGTGCAAAATTTATCATGCAGCGTGGCCCGCCTTATGCGCTTGGCTTTCTTATCGGCAGCAGTGCTCAAATTACGCGATTATGCACTTCATATGCACTGTCGTCGAGCCCGGCGAGAGGCTGTGTGAGCAGTCTCAATACTGCTTCCAGGCGTAACGCACGTCTAATTTAATATAATATAACGTTAACGCTTCCTTTTACCATTTGTTGTTATCAATTACCATTCAATTTCTCTGTTTGAATAAACATATAAATACATATATAATCGTTGCGCAATATTTGCATGACACTGTTCTCGCTCGTGAAATAACCTCGAAACGCGATGGATCTAGCAAAAGTTAACCACGTCAGCCGCCTAGAGAATCTGCCAACCAAGAAGATGTCGGAACTCGAAATTGGGGGAGTGTATGACGTCATCGGGTTACGACTGGTCAAAACAAAATTCGGGATACGTGTTCTGGCGACAATCGATGGAGAATACAACGTCTTCTTACCACCGAGAATCGCAAGAGTTCTACAAGAAGATTCCAGTCAGCTGACTGAAATGTGTAGCATGGCCGGGGAAAATCGTCTGCAAATGAAATACCTTGGTGGAGAATTCAACAAGTTCGAATTTTCATGCAGTTATGCGCCTTAAATGAACTATGCGATCCCCCTCTACTTCCACAAAATTCATCCACGAGGGGGTAAAAGCGGGTGTGCTGGAGATGGAATAGTCAGTCTTCCACATACAATCCGTCAGTATATAATCGAGCGCAACATTCCCACTCCTCAACATGGCGATGATCCTAGACGTGCAATGTTTTATCGGTCATAACATGAAGTTTGTACCCAAGGAAGTCGCAGTCGTGAATGTAAACGGGTCGGGTCTGGATTACATCATTTTCAAGCCGCCCTATAATTTGGCAAGCTTACCACTTGAATGTAGAGCTACCAATGTATGGTTGACGCACAATCACCACGGAATATCATGGAACGCAGGCAACAAATCTCACGAAGATGTGACGAAGATTGTGAGAAAAATGGTTGGAAATGCGTGTTACGTATACGTCAAAGGGGCGGAGAAGAAAGCATGGCTGACGGAGATCGTCGATGGTACAACGAGGGTTATTAATATGGAAGATTTGCATATCATACCCCCTGAAATGGAAAAATTGAGATATATGGAAGCGGCATCGTGGCACGACGCGAACCATGGATACTCTCCAGCGAATAACCTCCAGCAAGCAGCAGCGCCAGGCTCAATTTGGTATCATGACAACTCTGAATACATCCCGGAATACAATTGCGCCTTTGAAAATGTGCAGCGACTAAGGAGTTGGTATTCGAAGGAGTGTACCAGCTCCCTCGAGAAATCCTTCCGTCTGTACAAAGAATTGGACGGTTTAAGGGAAATGATGTCCGAGGATATAGCTTTTTTACCAAAAGAATTTATCTGCACGTTCGCATCAAACTCCATCAATGATGCGTGGGATAAACTACCAGAGAATATGAAAATGGACCACGCCGTCGCAAGGTTCCGCAGATGTAGCATACATTACACACCAGGACCCGATGGCTATATCGTGGATGGACCGAATCCTCTAATTAAAGACTGTTTAGCTTGCAATCGCGTGTATAGATAATATGGACAATATTTACCAAAATACCAATAAAATTTATTACGATATATACAATTATACTCGCGTTCATATGTAGAATATTCGATAGAATTAATCTCAATTACATCATAGCTTATACATGGAATTAAAAAATTTACTATTCGATAAAATTATAATCTAGAAATAGGATACATTACAAATATATATCTTTATAACTTTTACCCATTCTCGTCATACAAAATGTAAATGTTATGAATTTTTACTTGTGAAAAATATATAATCAATAATTATGAATTTAGCGTGGTTTATTCCTCGAAATCATCCATAAAATCATTATCGCTATCCTGTTCGTTAACATTATCATCATTATCGCTATTTTCGACATCTATAATTATTACGATAGTTTCATTCGCCCATTTTTCTACAATTATTTGCATACATATATCACCATAATTTATATATTATTGGCTGTTTGGTCCCACTCGAGCAGCTCGCGCATCCTCAGCGAGATCCCGAAGCTCCTCTAACGAGAACTCGCGTGTTGCTTCGGAAAAGCCTATTATTATCTCTTCCTCAGCCTCCTCATCCTCGCCCCAATCATCGCTCGACCACTCGTCGTCATCATCACTCGAATGAGATGACATTTTTTTTCTTTCTAAAATTGATTCGCGATGAAAAATCTGTAAAAAGAGCAAGCCGAAGTAGAAAAGTTGATGCTGCTGCACTCATCATTTATATGCATGATAAATCTCCAATTCAAAAAAGTTTCTACCTATTCAAAATGAGTGATACTGAGAAGGTGTGGAAGATACTAGAATTTTATTTTAATGTAGTGCTACACACCAATCCTCGTCCGAATGATAACCATCATCGTCAGCTCTATCTATGTCTCCCAGGATTTCACGGATTTCATCAATCTGATCCAGAAGTAAACCGAATTCAAAGCGTGCGTCATTACCGCCATTCCAAACACCCTCCACCTCCTCCACCTCCTCCTCCTCCACCTCCTCCTCCTCCTCCTCCTCCTCCTCCTCCTCCTCCTCCTCCTCCTCCTCCTCCTCCTCCTCCTCCTCCTCCTCCTCCTCCTCCTCCTCCTCCTCCTCCTCCTCCTCATCACTCGATGATGATGATGATTCGAGATGATGCTCGCCAGCCAAATTATGTTCAAACTTGCGATGATCATCACCAACACTATCGTCAATACATCGCTCAGGGTAGATAATTAGCGTATCAGCATCAATATCAGTCAATTCATCCTCATCATCCTCCTCATAATAAGCCGCCCCTCTGCACACCCGCTTATATGTCGGCGATCGTGGTGGTGAATGGGGTGGGGAATCTGCTGGCCCCCTTTTCTGTCCGTTCATATTTTTTCGATATGATTCTAAAATTTTTCCAGAATTTTTATGGATACGATGATAGGGAATACAGAAAAGTTAAAACAAATCGAAAAAAACTTTTGTTAACATACCAATCAAATGCGATAATCATTACGGAATTCAAATCAACATTCGCAGTATCGTAAGAGGATTGGCGTAGCACCACATACATATATGTATATGTGTATTCTATAAAGTACTCACAAAAAAATATAAACTCGTTGAAGTCTTGAGATTTTTCCAATGAACACCGATTTTTTTTCTTTCTCACAGCTCACTTTATCAAAAACGCCTGTTTTAACACGAAGGATTTCTCAAAATTACCAGAGAAGTTTTCAAACCACTGTTCGAATTAATACTAAAGGACTCGCACCCGCCCTCCACCGAGCAAAACCCAGCCGGCCAATCATTCGTAGAGCACGCACCACGTGACATAGAGTCGAAAGAGTGACGCGGGGGGGAGGCGGTATAAGCTAGGAGATAATTTTCTCAAGAGCTCTCCAGCTTTCCGTTGCATACCCCACGCTAATATGGTTGGGGATGTGCAGGCTCGGACTTGCTCGCTATGAAGAGTCGTAAAACCCCAAAACTACATGTGCACATACCATCTGGTGAAGAGCGGGCAAGATAAGATTTTTCTTACACCAAACACTGTTCGCCACCCACTGCTTAACGACTCATAAAACCCAATAATTTAGGGATGGTGGGAGGGGGACTGCGGACCCCGTCGCCTCTGACGTCATTTTTTACATGAATTCCATCATCTCTGCAGAGTCGGGAGGGCAATAAAACCCAAAAATTTAGGTATGGTGGGAGGGGGACTGCGGACTCCGTCGCCTCTGACGTCATTTTATCCTCCGATATGCGCAGAACGCAGTGCGCACCGTTCCCAAATTCTTGCGATCTATCGGTCTATATACATATAAGCTCAACACATCCGATGCAGACTCGTCAGTCTTACACAATACGTGCAAGTCAAAAAAGTTATACAAAGTTCAGCTTATATCAACGTCAAAGTCATGGCAGTCGAAGCGTATATGGGACTTGCGGAGTAGATGGAGGGGACGTATAATTTGCTGAGAGAGCAACCACCCGGAGAAGAGAATGACGCTGTCATCAATCATTGGACTGATATTGGAATTGCAAATATCCAAGTTCTGCGCGATATTTCCATGCAACGAGGAACAACCGTTGGTGCGAAAATACGGATCCAACATACGATCGCACTCCTGCAATCTTGGGTGACGAAGATCAAGCAGTTGCAGCAGCGCACAGTGGTGACGGGTGGAAATATCGATACTCCTGCGGGTGTACAATGGGACGACGTGGATAGCGCTTTTGCCAGCCGAATCAGAACGGGGGTTGTCACAAATCTCCGTCATAAAAATTTGGACGCCTTTCTGGACGATGTGCAGCGCGTCGTCACCGAGAAGTTGGAGCTGATACTGCGCCAGGAGGGAAATGTGAAGGTTAACCTCATATTGTCATGCAAATTTGAAAATGCCAAGCACGAAGAGATCTCCACCGAAGTTAAAAGTTTCAACACCTCCAACGTGGCGATTCTCCTCCCATCGAGCGATATAAATGGCTGGTTTATACGTGCACGGGGTGATCTGCAGTCAAAGGTGGAAGATTTCGAGCAACGCGATTCCGGCTGGAGTATGATTGAGATCCTCAACCTCGCTGTAAATATCAATCGCTACCAGCCTCTCGCCGCGGGGGCTTCAACATTCGTCGAGCTGCCCCAAGACATTCAACGGAAGAAGGCTGTGGTGAACGTGAGGAACAAGGACGAAGGATGCCTTCTCTGGTCCGTCATAGCAGCCCTCCACCCGGTCAAGATCAACGCCGATAGGACTGGCCGTTATCATCAATATATTTCCGAGATGGACTGTACAGGTATCAAATTCCCTGCTACTCTACATGATGTGGAAAAGCTTGAGAGATTGAATAATTTGCGTATCAATGTATATGGTATAGAATCTCAAACTTTTTCGCATCATGCAAAATCAAATGAAAGTGTCATAGTGCCAATTTATTTGAGTAAAAATTTGCATAGCGTAAACATTGACACGATTCATCTTCTAATAGTTGAGAGTAATCTGGAAGACGATATGACTGGTGAGTTTGCACCGAGATTCCACTTTGCTTGGATTAAAGATCTTTCCCGATTGGTGAGCAAACAATTGTCTGATCATAATGGCCAGCTGTTGTTATGTGACAATTGTTTGTGTCACTTTAGCGTGAAACACGCCTACGACAATCATCGACAAGATTGTATTACGGTAAATAAAGTACGCATGGAGTTTCCCAAATGTAAAGATTAAGTATTTTCCAATTTTCAAAACAAAGGCACCGTTCCGTTTGTCGTATACGCCGATCTCGAATGTATATTGATCCCTGAACCTGTGGATGAATTTGAAACTCATAAGACTTCTGAAATTCAAAAGCATATCCCGCACAGTGTAGCGTACTATGTACATTGCGCGTACGATGAGACTTTATCAGAGTTCCACTGTAAACGCGGTGTCGATTGCATAGATTGGTTTATGAAACAGCTTAAAGATTTATCAATTCAAGTAGAGTCACGCATCAAAAACATAATTCCGATGAAGTCTCTTACCCAAGTGCAACGCGATCGTCACATGCGCGCAAAGAATTGTTATATTTATGAAAAACCGTTTACCCCTGAGGAGACAAAGTGTTACGATCACTGTCACTTCACGGGTAAATATCGTGGTCCTGCTCATAATCGGTGTAATTTGAATTTCAGAGAGACGCACACAATTCCAATAGTTTTCCACAATTTGTCCGGTTACGATTCTCACTTTTTAATAAAATCCCTCGCGTCAACTTTTCCTGGTAAAATTACACTGCTACCCATAAATAAGGAAAAATATATATCCCTAACGGAACGCGTCGATGGAACAATGATGCACTTGAGATTTATCGATTCGTTCTGATTTATGGCTAGCAGCATCGATAAACTTTACAAATATTTGACCGATACCGATAAACGCATAACACGCAAATTTTATAATAACCCGACTCAGTTCAGTTTGATGACCCGCAAAGGCGTTTTCCCCTATGAATACGTCGATTGTTGGGGGAAACTCGATGAACCGCGATTACCTGCAAAGATGCATTTCTACTCGCACCTCTGCGATGCAAATATTTCAGACACCGATTACGAGCACGCGAAAACTGTTTGGAGGGAATTCCATTTAGAGTCATTGGGGGGCTATTCAGATTTATATTTAAAGACCGATGTTCTTTTGCTTGCCGTTATTTTCGAAAATTTCCGCGCTAGCTGCTTCAAAACATACGATTTAGATCCGTTGCACTACTACACTGCACCGGAACTTGCTTTTGACGCGATGCTCAAGCATACTAATGTAAATTTGCAACTTTTAGACAACCCTGAAATGGTGTTATTTATTAAAAGAGCCATTCGAGGCGGCGTAGCGCAATGTTCTAATCGACACGCTAGGGCCAATAATAGATTTATGGGTACAGATTTTGATCCAAACAAAGCGGAATCGTATCTCATGTATTTTGACGTGAATAACCTGTACGGTGCAGCTATGAGCGTGCATTTACCAATCGGTTCGTTCGAGTGGGAGTATCAGCACATCGATATAACGAACCATCCGGACGATTCGCCGATCGGTCACTTTCTGGAGGTAGATTTGGACTACCCTGTAGAACTCCACGAGGATCGCCAAGACTTACCTCTTTGTTCCGAACATCTTACTCCTCCAGGTAGTAAAAATGCCAAACTCGCGACCACCCTTCACCCCAAAACAAAGTATATGTTGCACTATTGAAATTTGAAACAGTGTTTGAGTTTAGGATTGAAATTAACGAAAGTGCACAGAATTTTGAAGTTTGCACAATCTCCATGGCTCGAGCCTTACATCACGCTCAATACAGACATGCGTAAGCAATCTAGGAATGAATTTGAGAAAAACTTTTACAAACTCATGAATAACGCTGTGTTCGGCAAGACTATGGAGAATGTGCGAAATCATAAAGATGTTGAATTGGTCACAAAATGGGAGGGAAAAGGTGGTGCGAGAACGCTTATTGCCCGAGCAAACTTTCACAGCTGCACCGTATTTGACACTGATATGGTTATCATTGAAATGAATCGTGTCAAAGTTCACTTCACCAAACCTATTTACGTCGGCGCATCAATTCTAGATCTGTCAAAAATCTTTCTCTACGATTTTCACTATAATTATATTAAAACCAACTTTTTGAATAAACAGGCTAAATTGATGTATACCGACACAGACAGCCTTATTTATCAATTCAATGTGCCTAATATCTACGATATCATCAAACGTGATGTAGATACAATGTTTGACACCTCTGACTATCCGCCCAACAATGTGTATGGTATTCCCCTAAAAACAAAAAATAACTAGGGCTAATGAAGGATGAAAATAATGGTAAAATTATGACAGAGTTTGTGGGACTGCGAGCAAAGCTGTACACATTTACTACGATGGGTGAGGATGGGGAAAAATATGACAGTGGCGTAAAAGTGAGTAAGCGTGTCAAGGGTGTAAGAAATTCAACGATAAATAGCATCACGTTTGATGATTATGAGCGCTGTCTGACGGATTACCGAGAGTTGACTCTTCCACAGTGTTTAATACGCAGCAAAAAACACGAAGTAAGCACGATCGTACAAAAAAAATTGGCTCTGAGTTGGCAGGATGATAAGCGACAATTGATACCTGGACAGACCGACACCGTACCTTGGGGGTTTGTCCCAGCCCCCCAATAGCTATAGGATAAACTTTAGACACAGAATTGATGTAAATATTTGATGTTTGACGCCTCGAACGATCCACCATCGGGCGGAAACGTTTCATGATCAATACGATATTTAATGGATTTGAAGTTTCAAAATGCGAATTCATGTACTCAACAATTGTTTATTCATTTATTATTAATATATCAAGCAATTATTCATATTTATTCGTTTACCACGAGAAAAGTTTTCAGAAAATGAAAAAAAATTTTCAGAAAACGAAAAAAACTTTGCAGAAAATGAAAAAAACTTTTCAGAAAACGAAAAAAAGTTTTCAGAAAACTTTTTTCCTATTTGATTAACACGTAAAAAAAGTTTTCAGAAAATGAAGAAAAGTTTTCAGAAAACGAAAAAAAGTTTTCAGAAAATGAAAAAAAGTTTTCCAAAAAATAAAATGTGTAATAATCGTGTGGCAAAATGGTATATTATCATTATTATCATCACTATTATTATTATCATTATTATTATTATCATTTTCGTAGTACAGAGTATGGCACATGTGCGCACAAAGGAGATAAAATGTGGAAATATTTGTATATTCAAAATCTTTTATTGTAATTCGGAAAATACATACAAATTATGTTACATGTCTGTTTTATTTATCCAACTATTGTGCGAACTATCAAAACCCAACCACTTCACATAGAACAGATTCCCCCGCTTGCGTAATACTTTCTCCACAAGGTAGCCGTTGGAATATTTCACTTTGGCGAGCTCTTCCTCGTAGAAGCCCCCCTCGATGGGATGATCTTGATAATCGGTAAGTTTGTAGGTGGGTGGATTGGTATTTTTCACCTCACTCACGGTGAATATTTCTGTCGTCCAATTGGGTGTATACCCTTTTTCGAATACATTCTTGTACTTGCTGATTCAAACTCGATCGCCTACACTGAATTTCCGCGCTCGATCACTTCGTTTGATTTGCCGAGGCTTGTACACGCTACGATACAGTTGTTTTTCATTCTCTGTGCTAACATCCACCGGTTTCATCCGAATCGTGCGATGCTTGGTGTTGTTGTAGGACTTCATTAAATCATCCAAAATATTAATCCACTCGTACGATCCTTGGAGAGTAAACCGCTTCCACATCTGATTCTTCAATGTTCGATTGAAACGTTCGCATCTCGACGCCTTCAAGTTGCTAAATGTCGAATACATGTTGATATTGTGATGCTTCACGAGGGCTTTGAATTCGCTGTTATAAAATTCTCTGCCTCGATCAACGTGCAGATGTGTAGGTATACGACTCTGGATCAGTACAGATTTCATGGCAGCGGCAACATCTTTCCCACTCTTGGACTTTATCGGCACCGCCCACGCGTACTTGGAAAATATATCGATGATTGTTAGTAGGTATTTGTATCCCTTGTTGCACGAGCTGTATGCGGTCATATCGACGAGATCAGCTTGCCAGGTCTCATCCAGTCCGCGTAGATCTACGAATCGGCGCGAATAGTTGCGTCGAGCCTGTCTGTGAAGTTCGGCAGCTATTGCAGTCTTCATTGTTCCCAACTCTTTACCTATCAATTTTTCGAAGTGCTGTCCAACCACTCTGGTTCCTCAATCGATACTAATTCCCCGCTGGTCTGTCCCAACGTTGGTGTTGCCTGCTCCCCAATATGTTTGATGCGATTCAACGTATTTTCAATGATTTTGTTATTTATGCGTAGCTGTTTCAACTCCTCGTTGTGATTATGCGCGAAACTCTCAAAATTCGATTGAAAAGTATCCACAATATCCATAGCCATAGAATGTAAAGCAGTATTGAGAACTTTTAAGGAAACGGCGTCGGTCGAGTGCTGCGGATCAGCTATGTTACACAATCGTTTACCGTCCAAATCATACTGATTGTCGCTGGTGATTTTGAATCCAATACCCGGAGGCCCTCGAATAAATTTTTTACCCCCACCACGCTCCGAGTGTCGTCCGAATATGTCTATGCTCATCACTGGACGGTCGCTGAACGAATGATGATTTTATGTTTACACGCCGCTAATGAACGATTCCAGCCTCACGCAACTCCTCAATAATGGAGACTATTTCGCTGGAATGGCTGGTATTGCCTGCAGCCTGTGACGCCATAAGCAGCCGGAGACGATCTACAATTTCATTTGGATCATCCCAGTAGACGTAATCGACATCTTGCCCCTCCTTTCGCGCAATCTCATAGTCGGGTAAGCCTTTACCTGATTTTTTCGGCAAGCCAACGTGTTGTGCAATGAAATTTCTATACTTTGCACTTTTTAAATCATCTCGAAGACTTCCATCGGCTTGGTAACGTTTTCGATGCGCATTTGTCGTCGTTAAAATTTTTATATAATTATTCTTGTCCGCGTCATTTACAACCGATGCATCGGGTGATTTTTTAAACAGTAATTCGAGTAATCCAGGTGTTGTCTCATAACTTTTATTCCCCACATTGACCAGATTATCAGTGAAATTGATCGGTGTATCGCCAATCATCATACCGCTTGTCAACTTTCGAACGCCGTATGTAGTATCCAAACCCCTCTTTTTACTTGAGCTAAACATTTTCAAATATTGTGCTGTGGAATCCGTTGTTTTCTCCACGGGTGTACTTGTAGTAGAAATTTCACCAAACTTCAGTGTTTTATCATTTGCATCCATGAAATTCCCCACATCCATATCCTCATCCTCCTCATCATCATCATCATCATCCCCGGCACTCTCGTCATCTTTTTCCTCTTCTTTTTTCATTGTCACATCCGGTAGTTCCGTTTTAATTCCACGTTTAATATGCTGCTACTGCAGCTTTGAAGTATCCACCAATTTTTGCAGCGGTGTTACTAAAGGCTTGAATACCTCTCCCATAACCTGTTCGGTCGTGTCCTTGTCCAACTTGAGCATCTTATGCTTCAGCCGTATGACATCGGATGCTTTTGATATATCACTCAATGTATCGCTATGCTTACGAATCTTGGCACTCTCCATGTTGCAGGCTCGATTGTTGCAACGAAACTGTGCAAGTTTATGTAAGTTTATGCTTATAAAGCAGTCAAACCCCTTCCTATATCGCCCCCATTGATTTCGCTTTCCTTGTCAATTACGGTAAAACTGTAATTGCCATCATTCCAGCATGCCGAGCACAAGTCTTTAAATTGCTGATACGTCATGTCCGTGTTCACATGATCGTTGTAGATATGTTTCAGATTCATATCATCCTGCCGAAATAGCACCAATAAGTTTGCATTGTCACGCACTAGATGTTTTGGAATGCGCGCGTACGTTTGACTTAGATAAAAGCTATCGATATCGCAATGCCTGCCCATGCTGAAGTATGCTCTGATATTATCCTGCTTTTCACAAGCCACATCGTCGAAAATCATAATAGAGTTGGGGCGAGCATCTTCCGGTTTTACAACCTCATCGTTCTCGTGAAACGGGAAATAACCCACTCCCTGCACAGGTTCTAGTAACTTTTGCAAAAATTGATACTTTGGTTGGATGAGAGATTTCGAATAAACGTAGACATTTTCGAATCGCAATCCATTGCCGTAGGTGATAAGTGCGAGAAGAGCGTTAGTTTTATCGCAATTGGATGGCCCGCAAAAAATTGCTCTCACGGTATTTGGCAGCAATTTTCCATGTCGTTTTTCTATCTTCCTCTTACCACGTCGAACCATTTTATCGAAATTTGCGATAGGTAGTTTATCGGGCTGATCTTGAAATCTCATGATGCTTCGTTAGCATGACAACGAAAACTGAGATGACGGTATATAAATTCCGCCTTTTATAGAAGTCACGTTAGTTGTTGCCCGACTATGAGGATGTGCACACGGAAAAAACGCGGTGGTGGTTTGTTAAATAAAATCATCAATCATCTCCCAGTTGAATTACATGTGCCAGGGTATCAGTACTGCGGACCTGGAACGAAATTGGCCAAGAGGTTGGCTCGTGGAGATTTGGGGATCAATCCGCTGGATGCCGCGTGTAAAGACCACGACATTGCATGCGCAAAGAATCACGATACCGCAGCGAGAAATCTTGCCGACAAAGCGCTCGCTGAGAAGGCGTGGAATCGCGTCTTGGCCAAGGACGCTAGTGTGGGTGAAAAGGCGGTAGCCTGGGGAGTCACCAACACCATGAAAGCTAAATCTAAACTCGGAATGGGCTTAGCTGCAAAGCGGTCGAAACTTGGAGTGGCTGCGAAGAAGAAATCTGGAACTGACGGGAAGAGTAAACAGCGGAAGAGAACTGTGAATCTTAAATCCATCATCACGGCAGCAAAGGTCGCCATGCGACCGGGTTATAAAGCCGTCGAGTCGGCGTTGGCGGGTGCTCGTGCGGCCGCGCGTGGGACTGGGAAGAATATTCGTATGCCTCGCGTTATACCAGTGCCTGATAAAATTGGCGGCATCCTACCGTTTCTCATTCCAATTCTGGCCGGTCTAAGCGCTACTGGGGCTCTTGCGGGTGGTGCTGCGGGTATAGCTAAAGCTGTCAACGAAGCTAGTGTCAACAAACATCAGTTGAAAGAGGCCAAACGGCACAATGCAACAATGGAGGCGATTGCTTTGGGTGAGGGATTATACCTGCGACCCTACCGCAGCGGAATGGGCCTGTACTTACGTCCGGCAAAAAACTAGTAAAGCTGCCACACCGAGCTCTCACCAACATTGATTTACGCAACTATGCTAAAAATATGAAAATTTCACATTTTCGAGGTGTTTTCATGCGGAATGATCTGCCGAAATCAGGACCAAAAATGCGAGAATCCGCAATTATTAATCTTGATAATAAAGACGGTCCGGGGACACATTGGGTGGCGTACAAGAAAAATGGTGACCATGTTGTGTATTTCGATAGTTTCGGTGATTTGAAACCGCCTAATGACTTGATGAGGTGTCTCGGTGTTGGCAGCGTTGAATACAATCATAAGAGGTATCAAGAATATGATACTGTGATTTGCGGCCACTTGTGTCTCAAATTTCCCAGCGAACAACTATAAAAAGACAGGTGTTACATGAGCAAGCATTAGTCATGCCGGAATCGTTGACGTTAACACTGTCAGGCACATCCTCTGTGCTGGAGGCTCAATATTTCCCCCCAATCGAGTTATCACCAGAGAAGAACTATGTTCTCGGACTCGTCGAGTTCCTGACATTCAATTGAATACCCAATATTCATGAGAGGTGTAATAAATTTTACCTGAAACGAGCGGACAACAGCAGAGAGAGCATCGCGATACCCACGGGATGCTATGAAATTGAGGATATTAAAAATTTTCTACATAAGGAGCTACCCTCCGACATCACCCTCAGTCTGACAGCTAACAACAATGAGCTGAACAGTGAAGTCACATGCAATCATGTGGTAGACTTTAAGCCCAAAGATTCGATCGGCCGATTATTGGGATTTAAGGCGGTTGAGCTATCACGAAACGTTACTCATAAATCTGAATTACCCGTAGCCATACTGAAGGTTAATACTTTACGCGTTGAGTGTAGCATAACCACAGGGGCGTACATAAACGGGCGTCGAGCTCACACGATTCACGAATTTTTCCCAACCGTTTCATCCGGATATAAGATTGTCGAAGTGCCTACCAACGTCATTTACCTGCCAATCGCCGTACAGTCGATACATCATTTACAGCTGAGAATAGTCGATCAAGACGACGAGCTGATTAATTTTCGCGGCGAAACGATTACTGTACGTTTACACGTGAAATCACTCAAATAATGGGAATCGTGTTTGAGACGAGAAAGTTGGGCAAAAGTTATAAAAGTCAAACGTCATGGTCAAAAATCATCATTCGCCCGACACCTCTGACAACGTTTACACCGCCTACGAGACTGACACCTCTGAACGTTCGGTTTCTCCAGAGCCTGGGTCTTCGATTGCGTGGAAATTTTCGAAAATAAGAATTCGTGTTCGCTGCATCCTGTGTGTGTTACCACGGAAGAAATAATAAGAATACAGAAGCCTGTGGTATTCGACGAATCGATCGCGCACTCTGAGATTCATGCTCATCAGCCGTTTGCATCATCCACCTTCCAGAACAACGATGAAATCCATATTGTTGTTCAACATCAAGACTTGTGTCTACTGCCCAGTAAAAGCTCTCTACACATTCATGGAAAAATCACAAGGGATGATGGTGTGGCTGCGGTGACGGTAACGAAATTGATCAATATGGCCATTTGTCATTTGTTTGAGGAAGTTCGCTATGAGTTGAACGGTGTAGAGATTGATCGGAATAAAAATGTTGGCATCACCAGCACTATGAAGGGTTACGTATCCTTGACTCCAGGCCAGCAATATAGTCTGGAGAATACCGGGTGGTTGAGTGGGGATAAGGACCTAACTGATGCCGCTGGAAATTTCGATGTTGTCTTGCCGTTAAATTATGTGCTAGGCTTCGCCGAAGATTATCGTCGAGTCATCGTCAACGCTAAACACGAGTTAATTCTCACACGTTCCAACACTGATTTGAATGCCGTGATTCAGAGCTCGGTGACGGAAAACTTTAAAATCACCCAGAATAAAATCGAGTGGTTGTTGCCCTACATCAAACTGGCTGATAAACCGAAAATCCAGCTACTCAACTACATCGCCAAGGATCCGGCCATATCCATGAGTTTTCGTTCTTGGGAAACGTACGTGTATCCGATGTTCCCGTCAACAACGCGGCATATATGGTCAGTCAAGACATCGACGCAGCTCGAGAAGCCGAGATATGTCGTTCTAGGATTTCAAACTGCAAGGAGAAACGAGTCGCTGAGAAATGCCAGCGTATTTGATCATTGTCGGATCAGAGATGTAAAACTCTTCCTCAACTCACAGTGCTATCCCTATGGAAATATGAATCTTGATATATACAATAATCAATACGCCATTCTCTATGATATGTATGTTCGGTTTCAAGTGACCTACTATAACAAAGAAGCTGAGCCTTTGCTATCGAAGCGTGAATTCGTAAACCAAGCTCCCCTTATCGTCATCGATTGCTCCAAGCAGAACGAAACATTGAAAACTGGACCTGTGGACATTCGATTGGAATTTGATTCTAGCATTACGTTCCCACCACACACTTCTGCCTACTGCATGATCTTGCATGACCGCATTGTTGAATATAATCCGATTAGTGATACTGTAAAAAAATTGGTATAAGTCAATTTTGGAATAATAATATGTTTAATTAATATGGATATTGAAAATAACATATATAATTTTACTCGTTAAAATTTAGAATAAGAAAATTGAGAATACAATAAGAAAACTAAATGTAATTGGTGTTAAATAAAAAAATTGTTAAAAGCATTCAAAACGCCATTTTAAACCTTTCTTCAGGGGTCATTTCCTGGAATTTTTTCAATAGATCTAGCGGTTTCTTACCTTATCTGATTTATGTGCGGCTTTCCGGCGCCAAATAAGTCTCGACAGGAATTATTTGTGTGTGTGTGTGTGTGTGTGTGTGTGTGTGTGTGTGTGTGTGTGTGTGTGTGTGTGTGTGTGTGTGTCAAATTCTATGGGAATAGCCGCCGAAAATGACCGGGGGGGTGGGCTGCGCGTGAGAGAGGGTGCGCCGTGAGTCCGGGGGGGGGGGGGGGGGGGGTGCGCGTGAGAGAGGGTGCGCCGTGAGTCCGGGGGGGGGGACTAGGGGGGAGCTAGGGGGGAACTAGGTGGGAGCGCCGCCATCTTTGAGTTAGAACTCTCATATATACACTACTAAGGCCGATGCATTTTGAGAAAACATGTGTGTGTGCCTTTGTTCATGTATTGGTGTAATGTTTAGTGTGTGCGTGATCTCTACTGGTTCCATTGTCCTAGGTTGTATATGTGTGCTGTGTAATGATTCGCGATTCGGTTCTGCTATGGGTGCGTCTAATAGCCTGGGTTCGTTATTGATCATATTTCTGTCATCTCGAAGTGGCTCGTGTATTCGCATCCGCCGATAGTATCCGTGTGTGTTTTATACTTAGTTTGTATTGTGTGACCCGCGCGCGTTACCAAGCACTGTATTGTTTTGATTTTGCGCTCTATTATGCGTGCCTGTGTGTTCTGTTCACGAGCCGTGCAGCCAACTGTGTCTTCTGTCTGGCATTGTTTCGGGTCGTGTACCTGTGTCGTATGTGTATGTGATTTTAACCGAACCTGTTTTAAATTTCTAGAGTGTTTGAATTTGTATAAATTGTCTCTGTTTTGTGTATGCAATTGACTCTCGTCGGGATTAATGGGGAAAAATGTGGGTTTTTACATTGGGCACCAATTTGCGGGAGGGGGGGGGGGGGGGGGGGGGGGGTGAGAGACAGGGAGAGAATGTAGCCCGCGAAGTCGAAGGTAAAACTTTGTGCTTATATTTGTTTGCGATTGAAGCTTACAACTAATTGACAAAGGAGTTGGGTCCCACGATGCAGCTGGACTCCCCCCGACTGATTGTGAGTGGAATGTACTTAATATTACCTGAGTCGAACTTATTACTAAGCGTGAGTGTGTGAGTGTGTGTGGGTATGCGTGTGTAGGTGCGTGGGCCAGCGTGTGTTGGGGTCGTGAGTGAGTGCGTGTGAGTCGGTGGGGTGGGTTGAGGGTGAATGAGGCGTCAAGATTAGGGGGCGAGGGCTCTTGAATCTCCGGCATACTTGTTATGCGCTTCTCTTTTCGGCAGCTGCGGGGCTATTTTCCATTCCCCAAGGCTCGTGGCGGACTGGCTGCGCGTGTACACGTTGCGTACGTTCAGCCTTACTCGGCCGCTCTCGGGCCTGTTCGGCTCCGGTCCGTGGGTTTGGGGCTTATTGTGACGTGCATGTGATGGTGTAACGTCACAAGTTTTTTCTATCTTGGGTTTCAGAACTATCGGTGAAACTTGTGAAGCATTATAACACTTTGATGGAACTTTCAATCAATCTAATGAATAGTGGTTTTTTCCCGAAATGGGTTGCTTTATGAATTTGGCATCTCTGAAAGCTGAAAGTGATTTTGCAGTATTCATTCCACAGAACTATTCTCAAAAATAGTTGAAAACTCCAGGACTATTTCAAAAAGAGTCAGCACACATAATTTTCAGTGAATTTTGAATTTGGGGTGCCAATTCACGTATCCGGTTTGTTCAGTTATAATCTCACCGAATCTCAAACTTTAACATTAGAATGGAATTCCTAAAATAATCTATATTCATTCGGTTCTATCAATGTGGCACGATGCACTGCACTTGTCTTCTGAGAAATTCGTATTTTTATGCTCGCCCAAGGATTGGATAAATTAACTTCCTGAAAAACATATTAGAAAAAGTATAACAAGCAAGTAATTGCGATTTCGAAAAATGATTACCACTGTCAATATTCCGCTCTGCTCATTTCAAGTCACTTCTTACCTATTTCGTAATCTGTATACTTCAAATCCACCTTCCACACGGAATTCTTCACAATAAACATGAAGCTGATAATCTAACTATACCCACATTTAGTCAAGTTTACTCCTCGATTTTTCAGTTATATCCGTAATGTAAAAGCGGATAAACGGACCCAAGATCGTCAGCTATCACAGATGAGTAAAAAAAAAATCAATTGAATCAAATGTTTGTACTCACTTCCATCTTGCTAGTGCAATATCCAGTGGTATTTTGAAGTAAATGATAGACACGTGCCTATACGCATAAAATCTGACTAAAGTCGTGGCTGGGAGCTGCCCAATTTTTTCGAGTTCGCTACTACTTATGTGCAAAAATGCCAGCACCATGATAACTAGCAAGCAAGTTAGCGTCTGGACCTCCATGTTAAGACTTTGTGAATATACAACAAAGTAGATCTGCAAGCGGCGATTCTTTATCTGCAAAAAAGAAATGGTTGATTACTTTATGATTTTCAACCTTTTCGTGATACATTTCAATTTTTTTTTTTTAAGTAGATATGGATTCAGAGTTAGCTGTGATGGTGTCTACCGCAGAAATAGTAACAGTATAACTTCGATCAGCACTCAAACTCAGACTCAGCAAACAAAAGTTTGTATCCGTGTAGTATAATTAGTTTCACCATATTTCTAGGAAAATCACTGTTCTATCATGCAAACTGCGAATGATCTCTACAGAAATTATACAGTGTCCACCATAGGCTGCTTTGACTGATATACATATATCACTCACAGATTTGAGTTACGGCATAGAGATGTGACAAATATACAGATGCATGTAAGATCAACGAATCAGATATGTTGGACTGACGTAACAACATATCATAGATTTCACTAGAATAAAATTGTGTTGTTAATTATGAATAACGCACCTAGATTTGATACATCTGTACCCAAACTGACTTAAATATTTACGAAAAACGCACGCTTGCTGGGGGATTTGGATACACAACCGGTACACGACCTACCTATCCACAGTCTGGTAAGCTATCTGCGATATCACAACACCGACAGCATGATCGAGGGTTGTGAAAATATGTAGAAACGCGCTCATAATTTTGGAATTGATATACGCATTCAAGTTGAACTGAATTCATCGTGATGTCGTTACATGGGGGTGTATGTTTTCGAGCGGTGCTTGTAAATGATTGAAAATAGGAAATACTCCCACGTAACAACTATAAATAAAAATGAAGAAGAAGACCCAGCTTTCGATAAATCGGTAAGTGGGATCGTGTTGCTATAGCTCCAAACGGAACTGTGAGAGTTGTTCTCATGGTGAGGTGAAATTCACATCAATAAAGGATAGCAGATTTGTCAGAAATCAATGGTTATAATGAATTAATCTTGTGAAAGATGACATACATTGTTCAAAAATTGTACAATGAAAGTACGCGTGTTTAAGTGATTAACAATAATAATCAAATAAACTCAGATTTTATTATTCACAATGATTAGATGAGTGAGGCGTGGACGCGTGAATTATGTTCATGTAAAACTGACTGCAAAATATGTATTGTAACATAACATTTTTAATACACGTTACAAACGGCCTGCCAAACCCTGGGCGAAACCCAAAAGTCAGGATTTCGCGATGATAATCGTCGATAATTTCGGAAACAGCACCAAAACAAGAGACATGTATCCAAAACTCTTTATAGGCTAGCGAATGAAATATTTCAAGATTTTTGTTTATTTTTGTTTTCGAGTATATGTGACATGAAGTAGAGGATCGGCGCCGAATTGAGCGACATCATCTGGTGACAACAACGCGGGAGTTCTCAGGGAGAAGATCGACGAGTGCGAGGCGCCCAACAAAATCTCGTGATATCTTTTGTCAGATAAATTTTTCCAGCTTTCATCGCGGGTCGCCAAATTATTGTAAACCCAGTGTGTTCCTGGTAAACTTCTTCGGATGAGCTAGAAGTAGCCAAAGATCGGCGTCACAGTATGAGCGATATGTTCTCAGACTAAATCGTATACACATATATTTTGCTTGGAAGGTGGTGGGGGCCAACACAAAGTAATGTCTTAATATTTGCATACTGCGGCCTATGACATGAGCTCTAACGACTAGAGTGTATCGTTTTCTTAGAATATCAATTTTATAAGTAGTCCATATACATATATTTACGTAAAGAAAGAAATTCGTGATGAGACAAAGTAACGAACGGCCACGGGAATCGAACCCGGGACGAACGGAAGCTTATCCGTGTAACAAAAAATTTACAAGGGCTCAAAATCTTTAGCAAGACTCTTTACGATGCATCTTTCTACCACAGACGAATATTGTATGGCTATCAATATCACTGCATTACGTGTTTGGAAAATTCTTACACAAGTTTTTAACTCCGTTTACAATATTGAATGTCCTACATTGTAATATTCCATGTTACATGCCTCGTATTTTTAATTTGGCCACAGCTAATATTACAAACTATATTGTATTTTCAGTGCTCTGTTGGTTAAGAACAGGTTAATACATGTACAAATATTATAATTTTCAGTAAAAAATGTATCATAACAATGCGTGATTGGGAAATTTTTCAGCTGGTTTTGATATTCACTATCACGTATGATAAATTTTGCATCAATATATGAAAATTGATTTGCGAGTATGAATTTAGCCATACAGGGGTATAAATGGTGATTTCATATGCCTAGTTTGTAAATGTCATATGACTTGACATTGTGAATTTGTTGCAAATTTCAGATTCTTTTTAACAGTGTGGACTTATACTTACTAGCCACCAAGCGTCCTCGCCGTTGTCACGTCAATCCTTCTCATCTGGTCAATTCGTTTATGTTATTGTTGTGCGTAGTTATAGTATGTAAAAAAAAATACTATCAATATGCACAACATTAACAGAGACGAATTGGCTAGATAAAAAGGATTGACATGACGATGGCGAGGCCGCTTGGTGCTCCAGTCGGTACAAGTCCACGGATAGGCTTTCGCTGGTCCCGGTGTCATGCGAATCTTTCAAAAACGTCCGTACAAAGATTTGAACACTATATACTCTTTATTTGAACCAGAAATACAAATGCGAGTTTGTTCCGAAACGAAAATACACAATTCGAGTTTACAATTAGTCAACAACACAGTCTGAAAACAAACAAATTCGCGTATGGTGATGCGAGAAATTAGAGATATGGTAGTCAGGACGGCTAGGTACTGTTATTGTTTTGTTGACGAGCGTTGTAATAGTTTGTGTTGTGATAGTTCGTTGTCTGGTTTTTTCCGATTCCATGTTTTTGTTCCAAGATTTCACTATGTTTTCTAACTGTTCGAAGTTTGCGAATTCGTATGGTTTTATGAACATTTCATATTCCATTCTCATGTTTCTGTATGCTATATCCAATTATTCGTGTACTGGGTATGGTGGGGTGAGTTGTGAGAATAATAATCACAGTGTAATGAGGTATAGTATGACTTTTTGGAAATGTCCCTGCGTGTTCCCTATTCTGTTTTCGTGTCTGTCTCTGTATTGCGGTTCTTGAGACGTATATAGTGAAGCAGCTTCAAATTCTGCGCGTGTTCTCCATTTACCGCGGTTTAGGCGGTAGCAGTTTTTCGCGTTGCCTTCTGAAATCAGGCCTAAGTGTTTCATTAATTATTCATCTGGTCATTCGTATTACACAATTCGAGTTTACAATTAGTCAACAACACAGTCTGAAAACAAACAAATTCTCGTATGGTGATGCGAGAAATTAGAGACATGGTAGTCAGGACGGCTAGGTGGTCTAGTAGAGTAAGTCTCCGGCAAAGCATCTCCAAATACCAGGTTCGATTCCTGGTTCCGTCATTAATTTTTCAATTCACCAAAGACATGTTCGAATTCACTTCTCTATGGTTGGTTAATAAATTTATGGTTGCATCTCTCTTTCTAGACGAGCAATAGATGCACAGTATATGGGGCAGTCCATGACATCTCCATCAAGATTCTACGTCGATGTTTCAGATTGGCGTCGTCATTTTTTGTATGAAAGTACATTACGAAAAACGTAATCGCAATTGTTTCAGAAATTCTCGACTGAACGTATCTGAAGTAAGATTTAAGAACTCGAAAGCAAAAACCGCTTTATAAAATCTGAAAAATTCGGATAAATCTTATAAAATATAACAAAATTTTTTTGTCACCTAGAAGAAGATGATGATTTTATAACTTCCAAAGATAAACAAGAGAAATAAAAAAATTATTATTATTGAATTGCATTTTGACATAAGAATGAATATAAAAGCTCATTACAATATCTCTAAATAGATATTTTTCCACCCATAATATAATGAGCTTCCGTGTTCATTTATACGGCAAAAATGCAATACAATAATAATTTTTTATTGATTTTTCTTATTTACCTTTCGAAATGATGATATCTCCATCTTCAAATAAGTATCAAAAATTTTTGTATGTTTTGTAAGATTTTTTTGATTTTTTTCAGATCTTACAAAGTGGGTTTTTCTCAGTTTTTAAATCATACTACAGATACACTGAGTCGAAAAATTCTAACAAAAATTGCGATTAGGTTTTTCGACACGTAATTTCATATAAAAAATTATGAAGCCAATCGAAGATATCGACGTAAGATCTTGATCGGTATGTTATGGAATGCCCCATATATTTTCACGATCACTGGTGTAGTGCACAGACCCACAGCCACTAAGTATGTATATGAAGAACAATTATTATTCGGGAGCATATGTTTCCGTGTAAATAAAGGAAATATTTTTTATTCACTTTTTAACAACTATTATTTACAGCTCTTTACACTTTTATCTGTAAACAAAGAACGACCATTTAAGTTTAATATTATCACTTCTCTATTTACCCTACTAATTTTGTTCACAATATGTCTTCCTTATTATCAATTTTCTTTCTCTGTAGTTGGCACGTGTGCTCTATTGCGCATTATATTCTGTATCCGTGTTTCTCCTCAATTCGTATACTAATCGTCACTCCATCTGATGGTGATCAAATGAAGGGCGCATGGAGCATGAGAAACGCAGCATCTTCAAAACTATGGAACGTATACTTTCCTCACATACGAGTACATAGAGCATTCCACGCCAAATCGACCACTTTTGAACCCGATCCTTTTTGATTTGGCTGAAAGTTTTTTATTCATTTCCACCCTATAAAAAACGATTCTCAGAAATTTTTAAAATTTGTTTATCAAACCAAAAAAAAGTTGTGAACTTTTGAAAAAATGGCTCATTTTTTTGGAAATAGCTATAACTTTTTCAACATTTGAGTTATCGGGACGTTTTTTTTATTAGAAATTTTTGTTAACTCCGGCGTATAGCCACACGTCTCCATCATCTCGTCATTCTCCCACGATTCTTACAGTAACCCTATCATCTCATTCTTCTCCTCCTATTTCCGTTCTGGCTCACGCCACTCGCTCTTTGCTGACTTTGCTACTTCTATTCCCCACCATTTTGCACACCTCACGTCTGATCCTCTTTACCTCATGGCATTCCTATTCCAACGTTCGACACGAACAATTCTTTTTCCGACACTCAACAACCTTACGTATAACTTTTCTCACCAATTGTGAACTACACACTCCGTTCGAAACTACTCCAAAAATTATTCAACCAAATATATATTGCATACCTCAACCACCAAATATATATTGCATACCTCAACCACCTAAACGGTTATTCAAGCTTATCATAAATTCTGGTTGTCTCCGGACGCAAAGGCGAAGGCGAACCCATTTGTTCATTACCGCTCGGGAATAAACGACGTCCACGGACGTAACAGTTTGATGAAAAAATTCTGAGAAACGTTTTTCATAGGGTAGAAAAGGGTAAAAAAACTTTCAGTTAAGTCAAAAGGGATCAGGTTCATATAAGTAGCCGATTTGGCGTGGAATGCCCCATATATAATACGCTCACGGATATGGACGACCAGGCAAGTAGAAGGGGGGACATCCTACCTTTCCTCACGAATGACACTAGACAGACTAACGTTGAAACGGAAGGGAGATACGCCTTACTTCCACCGATAACGAACTCGACCGAACGACAAACAACGATCGACGCGTCGCGACGCTGCGACAATCCGGTTCGAAATGGATTCTAATTATAAATCAGGTAACGTTAGTCAGCACAGCAGCAAATTTGTCGGAAAGCGCACAGCTGACACGTTTGTTACATGGCCATTCTCGTCTCGAGGCAGACATGAACTTATTGTTAGGATTATCTAACTATATGATTAGGAGTATTGAAACTTAGAAAAGGGCATAGTCAGATAAACATGCCGCGAGCACCCTCTCTCGAGTTGGATTCTGCTAGTGACCAACGCTTTCTGTTGGTAAATGACAGACTCATACCAAACTTTAGCCTTCTAACTCCATTTTGCTGAAGGTTATCGCATAAAACGTGATTTTCAGTTTTTTGGCGATAACTCAGCTATTTCTACTTAAAAAATTTGGAAAAAATCACAGGTCTAGAAAACATATGTGCACATTTGGAGAATATTTTTTTGACATTTCAGCGGAATACTCCATCTTCTAAGAAATGTTCAATGCTTAGATCGCTGATTTCCAGTCGATTTTGAATAGAACCACGGTTTTTTTCTTCACAGTATGAACATCTGCTTTTATATGAATTGTTAGGGGAGAGTCGGGTGACACGGGCATATGTTATTTTTGGCTAATAAAGTAGCGCCATCCATCGGACGACTCTACAGGCTTGTTTTCAAGGGCGAATGTCTGGATTATGAAGAAGAGGTAGTATACCTTTCAGTGTATGTATTTCCCTGAAAGTACAGACCATAACCTACGTATAAACGCTTGGACCTGTTGGTTCACTTCACCGCAGTATGGTGGAGTCATATTTGTTTGCAAAATTGTGCGATCGGGGAAAATGGGGAGCTTTGGTATCGTATATTTTGGCGCTATCGACATGGCACGAGCTAACTTTAGTGTATTGTGTTTTCCACCTCATTGTACACATCGAATGCAACCACTTGACGTCTCTTTCATGGCTCCAGTTAGTCAATACTATACTGTACAAACCAAAGGGTGGCTAACTGCTCATGCTGGTCGATCGATCACGATTTACCAAATCGCGAAACTCTTCGGCACAGCGTTTATGAGAGCGGCAACTTATGAAACTACTGTTAACGGTTTTCGGAAGACCGGAATATTCCCACCTGATCCTTCTGTCTATACCGATTAGATGTTGAAAACATCGGAGACAATTGACAGATCGCAAGTGCAGAATATGGATGTCCTAACTTCAGGGCCTTCGACCGTGCAAGTGCATGAAGATCAATGTGAAACTTCGCAACCCCAGTCTACGCAAGTGAATCCAGATCAGCCTGGAACCTCATCAGGACTTCCACGAGCGCCATCGAATCAATCTGGACCTGAACTGCCCACACCAAGGGTTTAAGGAACTACACCTCCTGTATCGACAGCCTTTCAGATTTCTCGAACAGATGCCTTTTCAATTCCGCGTGCCGAAAGGCCAGAAACTGAAAATCTGATAAACGACGCGGGAAAACAGTAATCATTACCGACTCCTCCTACAAAAATGAAGGTAATTCCTCTCAACGCTAAGAATAAAAAACAGAAGGCAAGTGCAAAGAAAAAGAAGTCAGAACAAATAAGGGTAAAATTAAATTAATTGAAAATTAAGTGTACGAGCTGTGCGAAGTGGGCTCACGAAGCGTGTTCTGAGGTTCACGACGCTAGCACAGACTATGTTTGTAACTATTGTAACCAATAATAACTTGTATTTTTGAAACATTCACTTGAATTTAAGTGCAACTTGACTTACTTAACTGAAACTTTCGTTTGTGCAATAAATTTTGTCATTTTTACTTTAAAAAAACATTTTTATGATTAACAAATTCTTCAATTGTTTCAGTAGGGAAAAATAATTCCCAGCAATCCATTGATCTTTTCGCACCTTTAGCAGATTGTTTAACATCAGGTAAACGTGTTACAATATTATGGCGTCGCGTTCTAACTTTTTCATTATGTGGATCATGAAACCACTTGGTATTTTTGTCTTTGCCCAAAATAAATTCATTTTTGATTCCTTCTTTTCGGTATTATTGTTGCCATCAGTATCATCATCGGATTCTTCACCAGTGAAATATTTTTAAAAATTCTATAATTTAACTATCTAAAATTTTGGCGTGACAAAATATTTGAAGAATTTAAATATTCATGAAAGACAATACATTTAGTAGACAATATTTCACAAAATTCATCAAAAATCGTAAAATGATTCGCGCAATCAGGACCACAGCCACGCCGTTTTTTCTTATAATATATAATAACGAAGATTCGGTTTATAATTTGAAGATCGAGTACCGAATGCTTGCGCCTTTGAAATTTCTAACAGACCGACATTGTTGATTTCCTTGAAACAGATTACAAAAATTCTTTGTTCAATGACAAACATTATAGGCAATACTTAGAAGTGAAGGTAATTTACCGTATATTTATTTTACTTCTTTAGCGAAAAATTATTTTATGAAAGTGGTTCGAATAACTTCAAAAATAGTTTTACCAGGGATTTATTGAAGTGGGTTGTCTCTAAGCTACAGGTCAAGAATTCACAAGGTTGAAATTAGTAACGTTATTCTTATGAAACAATGCAGAAAAAAGTCCTATTTTCTTATTTTTACAAAGTTATTTAACCAAATAATATTTCGAAATATGAGTGTATTTTGTTTTATTGCTATTTACCGACTTTCAGATCATTCTAAAATGACGAAATAATGGTTTTTCCTCAGCATGAATCGTTACTATAACGTTACTAACTTCAGTATGATAAGAATTTCATAGTTAAATACACTACTTGTTCTTAAAATAACTGACTTTTATATCGACTTTCGGGGTATTAATTGTATGTTCTGAAATATATCATATATTGTCATATATAAGGGACAATTGGCAGAGGAATATGCAGTCAGATAATTAATAATAACACAGTGATTTCGTGGATAAACTAACGGTAAATAATAGCTTGCTTGGGCGTAAAAACCCTCACGGTGTAGAGGGAAAACCCAAAAAAGTTAGCTAGCTTTAGCGAATTTATTAGACAAAAGTAAGAACAGATATGATTACATAAAGAGTAAATACTACGACAAGTCGCACTTTAATCTAATTACGCACTCTCAGCGTTATCAGGCCGCCAGGAGACTGAAACTAATGAAACAACGCTACGCCTTAAAACCTACACAAAGCGTACTTGACTCGCATAATAAGAGTGTGCTTAAATTGCCCCCCACGGACTAGCCAGCGCCATAGCTCACTCGAATCTAACCGCGAAGTTCTTTGCCGGAAGCTCTTCCGAAGCATAGCATTCAAATTATAAGTGATATCACTAGGCCAATCCGAGTGCAGCATTGCATCTGAATTTGCCGCCACGTAAATTGCCGTTTTCTTCGCCTGGGTAAATTATTAGTAGTGATATGGAGAGGGGGGGGTTCTGGATCAATCTGTTTTACCGATCGAGCGGGAGATGTAGGGCGCGCTTCGCCTGTACTCGGTGTGTTACCCAAGCTAACCTGAACCAACCCTACCTCTAACCTAACCTGCAAGATGGCGGACAAGACGGCGGAGCATGTAGTCAGTGTGTTACTGACTTAAGCTAACCTGACCCAAACTAACCAATGTAAACAGCAGGATGGTTGAGGCAAGATGGCTGACAAGATAGTGGAGCATGGTACTAACCTAACCTAACCCAACTTGACGAATGTAAATAACAACATGGCGGACAAGACGGCGAAGCAAGATGGCGATGTAGGATGACGGGGTGGTATGGCAAAATGGCAGGCGGAATATACCCTTTCAAAATAGTATCAGAATACTTCGAAAACATTCTTTTGCACTATTGGACGCGATCGCGACACTGCAATTACGTAGTCTGTGAATGTTGATGACGACCCGTAGACTTTACTGCAAATTGTTTACTCCAGGCATATTTTCCATTCAGAGAAAGTATTACAAAAAAATCAATATTTTTAGCGATGGATAGAGGAATACCGGCAGAATAACTGCAGTAAACATGCTATTTGCAAATAACGGTAGAATAACTTACATGTAGAATGCGAATGTGCAATACAAAGAATTTATTATGGGGGTGGGTGTGGTTGATATACAAATCACGAGCTTATTAAATAAGTTATACGGCTCTCATAATCTTCTCATCGTGAACATCAGTATCCAGCGTACGTGAAATTTGAGAAATTTTCATCGAACGTGATCGATCTCAACAAAATCAATTTCGTCAGTTGCCTGGAAACTCTACCCACCAAGAGAATGAAATATGGAATATAATGAAACAACACTGAATACGGTTCGAGTATTTTGCTTGCGCTTAACGAACAATTCGAACTCTTCCCGCCACCTAGAATCACCCGCATAGCACACAACGTTGCACCAACATTGCAGCAATATTGCAATATTGCAGTTGCGGTTGCCACGTTGCAGACACATTGTAGCAATATTACAATTGACAGCTTACATATGAAACATTGCAGATGGATTGCTGCAATATTACAATTCACGCAACTTGCCCGTCATAATTGCAACGATATTGCAGTAAGATTGCAGCAATTCCGAAAGTTAATGTTCGAATTATGATAGCCTATAGGTGATGGTATTCGAAAGCCTACGGGGGCTGTATAGGGTAGTGTGAGCCGGTAGTGTAATCAATTTTGTGAAGGATTTCAAAATGATCAGTAGGTCTAAAAAAAATCCACTCATATAATAGTCGCTATAAAGTTGTTAAAGTAATTTTTTTACCTATCCCTGAAGTTGTTAAACGCCTCCCAAAAATATACTCTACTTTCTTATTCATTATTATTGTGCTATGCATCATAAAAAACTATTGATTAAAGAGAAATTACGAATGCTAATTTTCTTGCCGGCAATTAGTTACGAAAATACCGCAATTCGTACTTTGTGTCTACTATCACCTCAACGCGTGGCGTAGTTGTGTTTTCGGGCCAATTCGTGCCCTTCGCGACGCCACGGCCAACGCGCATTCATCTTGACCTGAATAATTTGCAATGCATGGCCGAGCATGGGTATGAAGACCGCGTTGTCGAGAACTTGGTAAGTACTTGAAAATTTAGATATTTATGTATAAATACGCTTTTATTCTTCTGAAACATCTGAATTCATACGCATTCGGCTTGCACAGAATTTGTGGTTTTTGATGTGTTATAAATCAGTATTAATTGTTTCAATTTTATGAATACGTCGTCTTGCGCAGTATGGACTATAACGTGGCTCCCTCAACCCTGGGCGGAACCAAACTCGAGGGGATAACGATAGCTAGGTGGTTAGAAAAGAGCACCAGAACTGGAGTCACACATTCGAGCTTCCGAAAGGGGACACGGTAGTGAATAGCGACTAAGTTATTGCAGGCTGTTTTTTTCTCTTTATTTTTCGAGTACAACGGCACCAGGCCAGAGGTCAACTATGGAGTCGAAGATATTTCGGAGTGGCGGAATAGCGACGACCTCGAGGGAAGGATGTTGAGGCTGTGGAAGGGGAGCCAACGGATATTCCTGCGACGCGGGAATCCATAGTCCAGCCGAGTAAGCATTGACTCCTATACTTTTCGAGAACAGTTTCGCCGATTTTTTCGTAGGTAGATTTGACGTCAACCAATGAGCCCTTGATTTTGCCGCCATATCAATTTAACAGCTGATTGTTTATAAAAATGTTGAAAAAAAAATCGAATTTTTATTTTTAATTTTTTTTCTATCGGCGTGAGGAAAAAATGTTTGATATAAAAGTAGTAGGTCTCATCCTCGTGTATGAGAAAAATTTTTTTTCAGTTGAAAAATAATGTTTAGTTTAGCCGCAAAATGTAAAAAACCAGCCATTTTTTTTTTTTAGTTTCAATCCAGTTTCCTTAATTATAAATTTAAACCTTTGAAACTCACATGTTGCGTGTGAAATTAGTGCTTTAAAAACCAGTCCAAAAATTATTCGATTATCTTCTACATTATGGCAACAAATAGCGATTTTCGAAAAAACTTTGGGTACCAAGAGAATCCAACATAATGGGGTTACAGCGTCAAAAAAAATTTTTCGTAGTACTTACAGATATGGAGATTACTAATGCGATTGAAAAAAATTGTAAAAGGATTTCTTTTTTTTCAAATCAAATTACTTTTTTCTCAGCAATCGAAATATGTCATTAGTTTTTCATTTTGATCAATATTTTTTTTCCTTTTTTTTTTCTTTTATATCGCAATATCTCCGGTAAAAATTGTCGTAGAAGGATTTTTTTTTTCAAATCTAATTACTTTTTTCTCAGCAACCGGAATGTGTCATTAGTTTTTTATTTTGATAAATGTTTTTTTTTTTTTTTAATTTTTCGTCTCAAAAATAGAAATAAAAATATTAAAAAATGTTTCTCGTAAGTCAATAATTTCAGCAATAATCCTATTTGTTAGGTAAGAAAAATTTTTTTTCAATTGCAATAGTAATCTCCATATCTGTAAGTACTACGAGAAATTTTTTTTTGACGCTGTAACCCCATTATGTTGGATTCTATTGGTACCTCAAGTTTTTTCGAAAATCGCTATTTGTTGCCATAATGTACGAGATAATCGAAGAATTTTTGGACTGGTTTTTGAAGCACTAATTTCACACGCAACATGTGAGTTTCAAAGATTTAAATTTATAATTAAGGAACCTGGATTGAAATTGAAAAAAAGAAAATGGCTGGTTTTTTACATTTTACGGCTGGACTAAAAATTATTATTTACATAAAAAATTATTTTCTTATACACGAGGATGAGACCTACTACTTTTATATCAAACATTTTTTCCTCACGCCCTTAGAAAAAAAATTACATCTAAAAATTCGATTTTTTTTTCAACATTTTTATAAACAATCAGCTGTTAAATTGATATGAGGCAAAATCAAGGGCACATTGTTTGAAATCAAATCTACCTATGAAAAAATCGACGAACTTGTTCTCGAAAAGAATAGGAGTCATTCGACTACATGCCTTATTCGCCTGTACTACCAAGGCGGAGGCGATTCCCGCTGGTGGCCGGTGCGCCGCAGTCTACCCCGCTCGCCCCTTCAGCACCTGACCGACGAATCTGCGAAAGACCGCCTAGCGACGAGGGTGCCCCACCCCGCTCATTCCCGGGACACCATAGAGCTGCGCGGAGGACGACATCGCGATTTAGCCTTAAGGTGCCGCTGACCTGGCAAGTCCTATATATATTTCGTGACGTCAGAAGCGGGGAAATCGCCCGCACAAATCCTGATGAAACGGGGGTACGAATCTGACTGGGAAAATTTTCAAAAGATAGCTTGAATCAAATTGTACGTCTGTATCTCAGTCACTACTATCGCAGATCACTGATAACGTCTAATAAAAATAATGACGAACTCAATAAAATCACGTCGCGTCAAACATGGCCGATCGGGCTAGCGACTTGTTGAATATTCACCGCTTGTACGAAATCAGAATTTCTTTCACTTTTGCCAGGGAGGTACCGACGTCCAAAAACACACACGTAATCCGGGAAAACCTATAGCACTAGTCAATTTTCTGTAAATATGGCACGATTTGTGCGGGCGATTTTCAGGTGACAGGAGCCCGTTTTGATGCACGAGAAGTCTGGAATTTAGTTCAACGTTGAACCTCCAGAAGCGCTGTAGTCGACCGACGCGGTACCAGATGGTAAAACAAAATGGTAATACGCACATGTCCTATGTTTCTACTAAAGCAACAATCTGCAGTGCCGACGAGAGCATAGGCTATTAGGTGGATACGAAAAAATGTATAACTCACTCAGAATAACCGTTAGATTTTGAAATTCGTGCATATTATAAGGCATCGTTTGGAAATGGTAACATTAGTTCACAACGCGGTAACTATTCGTAATCGCACGTAGCCCGACTATACGTGAACGGGGCATTCCATGCGAAACCGACCAACCCGTGACCCCGACCAATTTTGATTTTATTGAAAATTTTACACTTTCTTGTACCTGCCAAAAGCAGTCTTTCTGGAATATTTTAGATGTTTGTCTCAACTCATCCAAACACCATAAATTTATCAAAATATCGCACAATTTTTTTTTAAATGCTCATGGCTTTTCCAAAACCCGATATTAAAATAACAAACTGTTTCTTTTCTCGTTTTGAGTCGTAGTTCCGCAAAGAAAATTATTCTTTTTTATTTTATTGAAGGGTTTTGGGGCATTCTACATCGAGTACGCACCACTTAAATCTTTTCATGGATTTGATAGAAAATCATTAACAAAAACGAAAATACCTATCCATTAATTTCTGTTCGTCGAAAAGGCAGATATAAATGGCGAATAATTGATATAGAATGCCCCATATACGCTCCGGATATCCTCATCTAATAGTAGCATCAATGTCCGCAAAATTGTCATACTTACAGATTATTGACCGAAAGATTAGATGCGGCAGTAAAATAAATACCGAAATTGCAGGAAACACGCAAGTATAGGCGTGAGGGTTTAGGGTTGAGATAAAAAATTGTGCTCTTGAACACACCATTATTTATTTATTTATCGCAAATTTGGGGGGGGGGGGGGGGGGGTGGGCCGGTTGATAATCGTCCGAGCCTGTTTTAAAGATTACCCTAATACATACGCGAAATTGTTTCTGAACCGGATGTGTTTAACAATACTAGAAATACATCCCGCAAAAAATCTATGTGATTTTACATACAGACAATTACTGCATACAACGGTTCAAGATTCGTGGTAAATATTTTACAGGGCCGATCCTTGTTAAAATTCTGATGAAGATTTGCTTGCCAATTTTTTCTGTTTTTAATTCTCAACAAATGAGGATTTCATACTTTATTTGCTTCGTTTCATTTGTCAATTACGCCTAGTTCTGAATGATGCTACCAACATTTTTTTTTACATTAGACGAACTGCCTGAAAGTTACTCATTAGGTGGAAATCGTTATAAAACTACATACCGTGACTTTTCGTAGATGGTATAAGCTACGGATACGCTAGCGAGTTTTGGGTTGGTTTCTGCATCGTATATGACCTACGAAAAGTCAGGGTATATGTTACTGCTGTACATCAAAGTCCGGCACAATCCTATAATATTTCACAGAAATTTGGAACTCTCGAAGGAATCAACTTCTTCGGATTCCAAGTACTATCCCTCACGCGCCACTGTCCCCACTATCCGCGCGGCCGTCACTTCTGCGTTTCCTCGCGTACCGTTCACATCCATTTTTCGCGACGAACGAAGCAAACGCGAGTGTTTTGGTAATTTTCCGTGTCACAAGTTCTAATCACGTGGAAATTTTCACGCGGCCAGTGTGTATACATTGTGACGTGGTATTTCGTACCCCGTCACTTTATTTAATTATCGCATTCCCCTAGGTACAAATATCGCTAAAAATAACGAAAGCACGTCTGAGGCCAATACTCCAAAAATGAACGACTAATTATCTTTAAGTTGATTTCTCTTTACTAAGCTAATTGTATGCTATTTTCTAATTCTATAATGCTCTTCGAGAACCATCCGCGAGACCTTCACGTCAAGATACCAGGACATTTCCTGACAGGGGTCACGTACCAGCTCAACATCAACACCACCGACTACAGACGAACGAATACCGCTGAAACCACTCCCGATGGATGCCTATCTAGTTGTCGAAAAGGGTCGTGCGTGATGCACAACAGCACCTCCAACTATTTGAGACTTATCGGCCAGGAGCCGAACCACGAACGAATGCTTCTACCGCTCGGATGCATCGTCAGGCGGCGTACAGGGCTGTGCGTCAAAAACACAATGAAGCCTCCCGTCGACGATACTTATCAGCCTGGAGCTGAACCGACCCTAATATCTACTAAGTCGTTGACTATCCAATAGAAGACGGTTTTCTCTTAACGAACCGTCTTATCGAAGGACTGCGGCGTGGAATAGGCTAATGATATGCTGACCACGTGGATCTGGTGGATCTAGTGTGGGGATCCGGGTTGAGGGCCATCACCACCAGATCGTTCCGGCATGAGGGCTTCCATGAGCGAGGGCCGGGATGCAGCGCCGACGAAATAGCTACAACGGGGAGTACCAGTAAAGCAAGGAGTGAGTTACAGTCGGTCGCAAGTCCAGGAGACCGGTGACGTAACATTGCCGCACACCTCAATATCGCAATACCTGAGCAGTACGACCCCCACCCCCTTCTCACCAACGATACCGCATAGCTGCAGGAAAACATCTCTAACCACCTTCCGACGTCCTGATACCTCGATACCCGTCGTCGAGGGAAAAGAACATCAAACGGCGAGGGATTATCACCGCCTATCCTTGGACCAGGCCACGAGACCAGCTGGTCCAATTAAGATACCGCAAATTTTGGGAAGAATCACGTGACACCAGCTCGATGAAAATCAGGATCATCGCTCATCTCAGTACTCTACGTTCAGTTGTCAATTGAGAAAGACGTGTTCTCGATATCTGTAATAGAGTTTCTTGCTATCATTGTATTTAGTTTCTCGCTAGTGTACCGCATTCTGTAGTATCTACTATATCTTCTTTTACGTAAGTGAGGTTCCTTTTCTATTTTGTGAAGCCACGAGATTACTTGCGATATATCGTACCTTTACCTTTATCTCTTTCTCTCTTTACCTTGCAGTTGGTCTGCTTGAGCCACCTGGGCTCGTACCTTATTCTCTATTATCTCTTATCTTGTCTCTTTCTCTGTCTTATTGCAAGTAACTTCGCGACTGGTTGATTATTACTTACGCATCGTAGTGACTATCGCTTTATCTTATTATCTTTCTCTTTTAGAATATTTAAATGTCTAATATCGCTGTCCAGCAGCGCGTTCCGTTAAAGGATCAATTTTTATCTTAGCTATTGAGCATTACTATTTTGTTATATTTTCTCTGATTAGTTTCTATCTGTCTCTTTATCTATTATCGTTGATTATCGCATCTTAGTGAGAGTACCGCGGAAGCGATCTTATATCGCTGCGCGGTCCCGTTCGTCGTTTATTTGACATTGGAGTATTGTGCCATATCGCATAACATCTTTTTAACTATTTTCTTCGCTTATATCGCTGATCGTAGTTGTCCGTACTCTATTGGGTTTGCCGTACGTTGCATATTAATTACCTTGAATATTGTTTGCCTTATCTTGAATTACCTTTTATCGTACCGATTATTATCTTTCTTTCTCTCGCACTTACCGCAAACCAGAGACTACGTATTATCTTTTATTCTCTATATTTTATGATAATTTTCTATTTGACCTATCGCTTGAATTTACCTTGTAGTTCATAATTCCTTGTCTGCCTATTTCTGATCATTCTGGTAATGTGATAACTATTTCAATTGTTGTATTTCGCATGTGTTATAATCGCTTCTCACATTTTATGATTTATTTGCTTACCGCTTAATTTAAGTACAGTGTATCTCTTCTGTTCTGCCTACCTGTCATAAAACCGTGTTAATCATTACCTTTAATATCGCGAGCTTGCTCATACTTCCCGCTTATTCGGAAAACGTTCCGTTAATTGTTACCTCTCTCGCTTAACCTTTCTCTGGCTGTAACTATTGTTAATTATCGCATATATCGTACTTGTATCGCAAACTCTTCCGCTACTTGCTTGTCAGTAAACTTATCGCTTCTTGTTTAATATATTTGATATTATTCCTGCTTCACCTGTTTCTTATTTTATCTATTGGATTCGACTCCGCCCCTCTACCATTATCTTGTCTCTCTGAGCGAACTGTGCAAAACCGTCGTAGAACCTGACCTTACCTTTATCTATTACCTTCACCTTTACCTTTGTCTTTTTCTCTAATCATCTATTTTTGACGCATGTGCGTCTGGCGCCCAACAATTGTATCTTTCGCCCTTAGTATCTCTCCCTATCTAATTATTTAGGTTAGCGACTGCGCCGTAGGGTAACCAATTATCGTTATATCGTTATACCCTCAAATATATAAAAATATCTGGTTACAACATATATTTGTTACAAACAACAATAATCTTGTGAGGGCAACAATGGATAAGTTACGTCGTACGGCTGAACCGAAAAAAGGTTAAATTTGACGCGCCGACGAACGAGTCGTTCGTTGCAATGGTAAGTGTTTTATACTGCAAATTTCTGTTATGCAATTATAGATATCATTTACAAGACTCCTGCCAAATCTGCACTTGCTATGCAGGGTGATTCGTAATTCACTGCAAATACTTGACAGGGCGAATCCTTGTCAAAATTGAAGTCGAAAGTTCCCAAGAAATTTTTGGGAAAACGCCTTTTTTTCATTCAAAGAAATGGAAACTTAATTTTTTCGGATTTCTGTTTCGATCAAGCTTTTAATTTTTTGGGTCATCGTCAGAATTGATATCGAAATTCCCCAGTTAATTTGTAAATAATTTGTACGAAAATTTTTTTTTCACAGCTGCCTCGGGGGGGTCACTGGGAGTGTAAATTCGAAATGGCGACCAAATCATGCTTATGCGTATATTCGAAAAATGGTTTTTTAGGTCAAGATGGTTTTTCTTGAATAACTCAGCCGGTTTTGATTTTAAAGAAAAACCATTACAACAAAAGTTGTGTAAATTTTTATTCTCTACAAGTTTAGATTTCACAGTTTTTCTTCTAGGATCAAGATTTTTGGAATTAAACCTGAAAAAAGTAACAAATTCGAAATATTTCCATTATCTCGTTTATTTTCAACTTAATGGCATAAATGAATAGCAACAAACTTGTTGAGAATCAAGTTCTGAACAATTTCGGTTCCCACCTTTTTTTCCAAAAACCAATATTTTCGGAATTTAACCCGAAAAGGAAGGATTCTCCGTCAACTCGGCCACTTTTTTTCCGACCATCTCAGATCTGCCCCATAATTGGTTACATCAAAGTACTACTAAAAGGTACTTTGCGTGAATTTTTTCAGATTTTTCAATTTATTATTTGAGAAATTGCCGTTTTTTTTCAAATGAATATACACTACCGTTCATACGTATGGAAACACTCGCCCCAGAGTGTTCTCACTGTACCCATGATGCTCATTGTATTTCTACGAAAATGTATACCGTTGAGGAGTGGGGAGGGACTTCCAGCATTTCCATAGTATAGAAAAAAAATGTAGAAAACAAATCGTCTTGTTTACGTTTGCTGCGAAAGAGTGGCGTTCGAAAGATCGTCGTTTTGTTGACATTTGTTTCGATCATCGTTCTGTTATACATTTTTCAAAATATTGAGTAACCAAATTGTATGCGTGTTTTGAATTTTCTTTTCTCTGTTCTCTTCATATATAATCATTTTGATTTTTCGTTAGGAGTGTGCAGAACATAAGAATTGCTGAATGCTTCGTTGCGAATACTACAATCTTATCGGAGCCTAGATTCGAATGCTCGGAGAGTTCAATTATTATAATCGTACGGTAATTTTTTTTTCCGATAATTGGAGAAATTTACACCTGTTGACATATACCCTAAGTACGATGCAAATATGCGAGAAATTTCAAATCTTGCGGAAAATAAATATTACGACTGTTATTATTTCATCATATAAACCATAAAAAGTCAGTTGGGACGAAATTTAGGTTCTTGAGTCAGAAATATCGTTCTGACAAAAAATGACCGCGTATTTTCCAAAACAATGAAAGCTTTTTCGAAGTGATATGTGAGCATGAAAAATCAAAACCTATTTCTACGATTTTTTTTCCGGAAGCGCCGAGTCATTCAATTTTGTTGCAAAATGAGCGCGCAGTAAACTTGAAGAATCAATATCTCATCTCCGGTTCTATTTGACGTAGAAAAATTATTCACAGCACATTCGCGAGTAGAGAGGATAAGCTTTCGTAGAAAACTTTGGTTTATCCGGAAACATTGAACATTGTAATTGTTGTTAACGAACGAATAGTTTGAAGAAGATTTATCTTGACCTTAATGAACGAATAGTTTATTGGCAACATTTTTTGGTGAGGCTTCTACCATTTTATACATTGTGTAAAAAATCTTTCCGATTACAAATAATCCATCGGGTTTGACGAGGAATTTCCCATTCATATTCATTCCGAATGATCATACATTAGATATCTGCTATCGGTAGTACAATATTGAACACGGAACTTCGAATTCCTGAATTTTAGACTGAAACTCTTCACAGAGTTGTGGCTTCCATCTAATCAACTCCTCTTTTGTTTGCTCCGGGTATAGCTGACTCAGCGTTAAAACTAAAGGGAAATGATCTGATAAAGTTGGTAAAAGCAAGACTTCAAGGTCGAGAATGTACTCTAGAGCAATAACATTTCCCCAGATCAAATCATTTACCGACCGACCAACTTCACTTGCAAATGTGAATCTTCCCGGATTATCACTTGCTGTCCTACCGTTAATTACGAAAAAACTGAATTCCTCCATGAAATCCAGTAAAAGCCTCGCTCTTTTATTTAATTCCCTATCTAGAGAGAGTCTCGTCCTTGATAGTGGTGAATTGACCAAGACTTCATCAAAGATGGGGTTTTCTGATCCGATTCTGGCAGTGAAATCCCCTGCAATTATAAACGCCTCTGTAGGAAATTCGCTGCGTAAATAATTAATTTTATCATACAGATCGCTCAGAACTATACCAATATCCGCATTGGGGCTGATATATACATTTGTGAAAATAAAACTAAAGTTGTTTTTCATTATCCTTAGTATTATATAATACTTAGATTTGAATAGAACTGTTTTCTTCGTAGTTGTTGAATCTGTATACTCGGTCAGTACTCCTGCTACTCTTCCCCTCTCCGCTGTTCGTACTGCTGGGCTATAGGTGAGCTCTTGTTTATACTGGATTGTTTTGAAAATTCTGACTTGCGGCTCTTCGGTACACCAGGTTTCACAAACAGCTAATACGTCGCCCGATTTCACAACACTCCCAAGTTCGTTTACGTTCGAAATACCCGTGCTATTCCAAAAGATTATTCTCGAGTGTTTATATCTATCTGATTTTAGCTATAGGTCTTTATTACTGATTCTTTCGGTCCCGTTAGCGCTGCTAATCTTTCGGAGTTCCTGTTTTTTGTCTTTTTTGGCGTAAAGGGCACACTTTTAATGTTCTGTTGTTGAATCTGCTTTTCAAAGGAGTTTAATTTTTTTTCCGCCTCTTGATAAGTCATAAATTGCTGATCCACTAACAATTTAAAACCTTTTTCTTTTACGGTTTTGCCATGTTTTTCCAGGTCCGTCTTCAGCAAATGCAATTTTTCCTTTTTTTCCCTCTCTATTTCTGATAAGTCTTTTTCTAGGATAACTCCGGTATTTTTCAATTTTATATTCTGCTTGAGAACCGAGTACTTTGCTCTTTTATTAACCATCGAGATTTTCACTGGTCTGTTCCCGACCTCTTTTCCAACTCTAAAAATTGCTTCTACATCCCTCTCGGCAATGCCTATGCCCGCTGTCCTGAAGATTTCCATCACCGATTTATTTAAATCAGCATTCACTTCCAAAGTGTCAGGCACCTTGAACATCATCAAGTTTTTTTCTCTTTCCTGCTTCAGCAAAAAATCTATTTTCATCTCAATATTATCAATCCTCTTCTTATGGTCTTCATACTTTTGCTCCAGAGCTCTGCATCTCCCTGTCCAATCTTTTAGGTCGTTTCTGACCTCCTTCACTGAGGTTGAGAGATCTTCAGTTGTTTTTCCAATTTTATTCACTTCACTTTTAGTTTCGTTAACCGTCTCGCTGACTTTCTTCAGTAACTCTGCCAACGAATCAATCGTATTACTTATTATACCTTAACAACCTTAACATGCACTTAGACGATATGGACAGCCTTCTTTCTAGAAATATAATCACAGCGGCCAGGGAACTGGGAATGATCTCACGACAAGGGGAAATCTCGTTAGAAAAGTGCCGAAAAAATAAAGAATGCACTAGGATAAAGAGCCTGCTCAGAAAATCTCTAAAGATCTGTAAAAAATCAAAATTTGAAAAGCCACAGGTTGCCGACTATCTAGTTCTCAAAAAGCAATACAAGGAGGTATGCAAGCGCAGTGAAAAAGAATATAGGAAAAAAATTATTAACGGAGTAGTGGATGCAAAAAATCCACAAGAATTTTGGAAAGCGGTGAACAGGTACAGAAAAAAGCTGATAAAGGGGGCTGAGAGTATTAGTTTGAATGAATGGTGTAGCTTTTTTCGAGAGTTCCACGAGGTTAACAACCCGGTAACAGCTCCGACTCCTGAGCTCACCAATGGGGATGAGATGTTGGATTCTCCAATAGGTCTAGATGAAATTTACAGTAGTATTGCTCATAGTAAATCAAACAAGCCCCCTGGAATAAACTCGATTACAAACGAGTTTCTGAAAAATCTTACTCCGAATTGGGTTTTATATATGAATGTAATGTTCAATAGGAATATGGATACAGAAAAGACTCCAAACAACTGGTCCTGTATATTAACTAAAATGCTGTATAAAAACAAAGGAGCAATTAGGGATACAAATAATTATAGGCCAATTGCGCTTATAGGGTTGATGCCTGGTGCGACATCAATAATATTCTCCCCGAATGGCAGGCAGGATTCCGGAAAAAAAGAAGTTGCTTGGATAATATATTCACACTCAATTCAATAATCCAATTGCATATACAAAAGACAAGAGGCAAATTATATGCGGTTTTCGTTGATCTTAAAAGCGCATTCCCGTCTGTAGATCACTCCATGCTCTGGGGTAAGCTGCAAAGAAAAGGGCTTAGCTCAAAAGTTATAAAAATTCTTCAAAGCTTGTACTCGTTGGCAAATATCAGAATTGGGAATTCAGACGGGATTTCAGACCCTATTTATATTACAAAAGGTGTATTGCAGGGTGAGATACTTTCCCCAATCCTCTTTTCAATTTTTATTGCTGATTTAGAAGATTTTCTGCTTAAAAAAAAGTATATTAGAGGTGTATCAATTAATAATTTAGTAGAAATTTTGTTACTAGCATATGCCGACGACATTGTCATTTTGGCCGAAAGCTATATACATATGAAGAGAATAATTGAAGCCTTATATGAGTACTGTGTAATAAATAAGTTATCTGTAAATACCAAAAAAACGAAAGTAATTATTTTTCGAAAAGGCGGTCGCAGACATAAACAGGAAAAAAAAAATTCATGTACGGGGATAGCTCTGTTGAAATAGTCAAGGAATACGTTTATCTGGGGGTGACCTTTTCTCAAACGGGGTCATATGAATCACATACGAAAAACATAGTTTCCAAAGCCAAAGCTGAGTGCTCTTCCACATTAGCGTTAATACATAGAATACATGCGAATTCTTGGAAAGTTTACGATGACCTATTTGGGGCGCTTGTACAATCAATATTATTATACGGTACAGAGGTGTATTCACTGAGGCATCTAGATAGTGTGGAAAAGAAACAATTAGGTTTCTTCAAAAACTCATGTATTTACCTCAGTGCACACCGAGTTATGCGGTAAGAAGAGAATTGGGACTTAGTCAGTATTCGCTCTTAGTCTTTAAGTAAGTCATAAGATGGATTAATAAAATTTTGAGAATGGAAGATGATCGATACCCGAAAATTTGTTTCCTTAGACAACTACATTTAAGTCAGTATAAAGGTGCCCAGGATAATGTGAACTATAATCGGGTGGTATGAGTGAAGAAAATGTTCTTTGAACCAATTGACAGGCTAGACCTGTGGAATGAAACGACGCCAGGCGAAATAACGCTGCAAGAACCTGAACTATCAGAGAAGTATGAGGAATACTTGAGCGATATGGATGGAAAAAAGTAGCACAGTCCTCCTCACTTATCATGTACAATTTGTTGCAGGCTGAGAATAAGGTTCAGGAATATCTGAAAGCGTCAATACCTCTGAAAATATTAAAAGTCATCTGTCAATACAGGCTAGCGAACTCCTACTACACAAGAATAATAGTCGACTCTAGGCATTACAAAATATCTGAAGGAAGATACTGTAACTATTGCAGCGAAGTTATATGTAGACTTAGGTCACCTGACTGTTTCATATAGAGAGCTATACTATAAAAGAGTCGGACTAAAACTACTTCTCTTAGAAAACGGATCGCTTGATATACATACGATTTTCTCTCTCCCAATAGATGGTAAAATATTGAGAAAGTTTTATGCTCTTATATGTTTTGCACTTGCTCATTATTCAGTGTACTATAGCCAATAAGCGAATTTTAGTATTAAAAAATAAATTGGAACCATGTTGTATATACAGGGTGTCCCTAAATTGCCTCCCACGGACTATCCAGCATGATACCTCGTTAAAATCCAACCGAGAATTTCTTTTCCGGAAGCTCGTCCGACGCATAGTTTTTGAATTATAAGCGATAGCGCTAGGCCGAACAGAGTGCATCATTTCATCTAGATTTACCGCCACGGAAATTGCTGTTTTGTTCGTCTGGGTGAATTATTATTATTCGTTTATGAATTGAATATCGGCACCTCCCCTCTCTCGCTGCGGCACCCCTTATGCTTGAGGATGCGCTTCTGTTTACACACACAAGTGTGCGCCCATGGATGTGCGGCCAGCAGCGTATGCCGCGGCAACAATACCGAGGTCAGCGCCCGAGAAGGGGTACAGCAGCGAGAGAGGGGAGGTGCCGATATTTAATTCGTAAACGAATAATAATAATACACCCAGACGAACAAAACAGCAATTTCTGTGGCGGCAAATCCAGATGAAATGATGCACTCTGATTGGCCTAGCGCTATCGCTTATAATTCAAAAACTATGCGTCGGACGAGCTTCTGGAAAAGGAATTCTCGGTTGCATTTTAACGAGGTATTATGCTGGCTAGTCCGTGGGAGGCAATTTAGGGACACCCTGTATATATATTGTGAAATCTCGAAAAAATAATACAATAAACTAACTATTGAACACGGTGAAATTTAGAGTGATTCGTAAAAAATAAATATCTTACTTTCAAAAGAATTATCTCAACTTTTCGGATTATTCAAGATGATCAAAATTTTTAAGCACACTCTTCCATTTTATCAGATTCGACCATTCACTTTTAACATTTTTGGGTATAGTGAAATGGCGCCGACACATGGTTGTAAGAGAACAGAAGAGGACCCACGTATTTCTATGTGTCTTTATATGATAAGAAGGGGATGTCACGAATTCTCTGCCAAAGTATATTTTTATCGACAAGTACTAATCATGTTCTGGATTCTGCATTGAAAAAGCGAAACAACCAAATGAACACGCTTATATTTTACAAGATAATCCCTCGTAACCGTTGAACGGACGCAATGTCACATGCCGCGAGGATATCTTCATAGAGTGGTGAACTATGTTCAAATTACATTACTTCGCAAAGGATGTTAGAAACTCCCATCAACCGGGAAAAGGAACTGTTTTGCACAACCCGCAGCTTCATAGTTACCTCGAATCTCAGATACTATTTCCTTGCATTTAATATTTCAGAGGGTATAAAAATAATCCTCAACGTCGATGTCAACAATTGTTTCATATATACATAGTAACATGAATAAAGTGTTCCAATATTATATATAATCATTTTTTGAAACCCTTTTCACTAGTAAAATAGCTTCGAACATAAAATTATATCATTATTGTCAGTAGAGTTGTGTAACAAGCGATGTAAAATTTCAGAATGATTCCGATACAGTAATACCCCGAAGTTACGCTATGGGTCGTTCCGGCATTGACGGCGTAAGTCGAAAAAATCGTAAGTCGGGGTGTAACGTTTTATACAACTGTATAATGTATATTGTATATACATATATATGTATGAATACTCACCAGAGATAATCATGTATGTACCTCATAGAAAACCTCTGAAGAAGAATGAGAAATACTCTTTATTTTCGAAATACAAAATGTTCGAGCACAGTCGTCTGACGACACAAAGACTTTTTTTCTCGCGCACAGTCACTATCCGTAGACTGAGCGAATAATCGAATACAATGTAATGCACGGACGGAAAATAAACATGACCATTCAAGTTGCGACAAGGAGAAGCGGAGTTGGGGGGGGGGGGGGGGGGGGCGACCGATGGCGTAAATTCATAAAACGAGACCACAACGATTCGTACCCGTTTTGTTTCAATCGTATTTTTCGAACATATTTCCAAATATCTACAAATGGTGAATGATGATATTTATTAACTCATTTTGAAAATACTTCGTGCTGTGTAAAACTAATATTGCGCGATATGTTTTAATGTATATGGGACATTCTTTTACAACCGAACACCTTTGTGACCGACACATTTTTGATTCAGCTGAAATTTTTTTTGACGGGTTCTATACCGAAAAAATAGGGATACGTATTCGAGGATTTTTTATTTCACATATTTCGTAAAATAGAGGGGATCGAAAATTTGATAATTTGGTGTTTTTTGGCTTGAAAGACTCACTTTCAAAAATTCATAACGCCGGTTCTATTTGGGCTGGAAAGTTCGTTTTTTTCATCTCAAAGCTAATAAAATGAATTTTATTACAACAATTCTTTCATTAACGATTATTCCAAAATTTATACTGTTATAAACAATTAATATGTTTTAATCGATCTTTCACAATTGCCCCAACCTCGTATCGAGTTCTTAGCACAACCATCGCATTCTACGTCAAATTTTTTATCCATAACGTATTTTGAATTGATGGAGAAATTATTATTACTGGAGGAAAAGAATTAATTTATCTAGCGCGGCACGTCACATCGGCGCGCGAGTTCCATTGCACACCTCATAATCTTGCCTCGTATCGTTTTCCTCTGTAATATAAATGATTACTCTATATTTTTAATTGAATAATATGATTTATTAGCATATAAGACTTTAGACAAAATTTAACAAAAAAATAATAAAATAAAAAATATTATTGTGGCAAATAAAAAATTAATTTACCAAGATTTCAATACATTATTATTATTTAATAAACACCTCGTTCTGCATTACGTCTCACAATGTTTACATTCACTTTTAATATGTATAGTATTTTTCGTTTAAAAATTTGTACAACCGTTTTTTTGTTGACACAATGAGAATTACTTTGTTTCCAATTCTTCAAGAGAGGTTGGAATCACAGAAATTTTCAAGAATAAATGTAAATATGATACGACGTACTGCAGGACTTGAGGTGAGGCCCTGGTCCAGAATTCTACTGACGCAGACCGACACGATCCGACGGCTCTCAATCTTGCTCGAACTACACATCTAAAGATAAGTCAATCCGAGTGCTAATCTCCAACATTGGAAGAATCCTAATGTTTTCACCTATCTGATCAAAATTTACTATCATAATATCCAGTCAAAAGTAAGATTAGAGTTGGTGGCTAGCTTCACTACCCCCAATTAGATCAAACGCATTGTTTCCAAGATTTGAGCACAATTTGATATGACAGCAGCAAGAATTGGTGCCCAGCTGTAGCCCATTCCCTTGTGAATTCAGAGAGTTATACTCCAATCTTCAGCTCGGCCCCATTTTACATTTAATTCAAGATCATCTAAAAAGAGAGATACAAAAATCACGACCAGCTAGTTATAACCATCGTTCAGAGTAGATGTTCTTGGTATCAAATAATAAAATTGTGTAGAATAGAATAACACACAATTTGCTCAAACACGCAAACGGTCAAATTTAGTGATTCTGTAGCTTCTCTGCATTTAAATATAAATTCGCCCGTCGGCGTGGATTGTTGTATAAACTCAAACACTGTATAATTTGTTACTTTCGGCTTCTACGATGTTATCATCATTCATTGTTACCAACATTTCAATCACCAAATCGTTACAGAATATATCTTATCTTTTACCAGTTAAATCATTTCAAACCATTTATTTTGAACGACGACCTTTTTGTCATTTTTATTATTATAAATTAGCCTCAATCATTTGAACAAACCTCACAGACCTGTATAGGACTATAGCAACACGATCCTACAATTACCGGCTTATCGAAAGGTAGGTCTTTCTTAGTTTTAAATTTTATTCATTGTCGTTATGTGGGAGCATCTTTGATTATTTATTAATCATTAATTACCACCGCTCAGTACACTCTCACCCCCACGTAACATAGTCCTGCTCTATGACGAATATAAAAATCGTACTGTCCGAGCCTCTCAATCCATCTAGCTACCTGACCTTCGGAGAACTTGAACGAAAGTGACCACCTAAGGGGAGCATGATCTGTTCCTATCAAAAATCACCTGCCGTACAGATAATGATGAAAATGAATCACGGTCTTTACAACAGCTAAAAGTTCTCTACGAGTGACACAATAATTTCTCTCGGTTTTACTCAGAACTCTACTGTAATAACTAATCACTCGCTCTTGAGCTCCCTGAAACTGTGACAGAACCCCACTGTTTGAGAATCGGTATTCTCAAAGGTATCTCTCAAGAAGCAGCTGCCGCTCAACGTGGACTAGCCAAAACTATTCACTAACCCTGAGAACGCGCCTAGTTACCGGCTCTTCTAGCTGTCAATCATTATTACTTTTCATCTCATTGTGCTCGCACGTAAAGCCGGACAGTACCATCTCAACAAAAAAATTATCGTGACACAAATCATAACTGACTTCTCACGTGAATAATACAATCATAATTGGCTTCTCAAGTAATTAACATAAATCATCATTAACTTCTCAAGTGATTAATATAATCACAAGTGACTTCTCAAGTGATTCCTAAGATCTGGAAAAACCATAAATCACAATCTGGCTCTCAAGGGATTAATATAATCCAGACATACTCATATCTCAAATAGCACACTGATCAAATTGTATATTAAATAAAACCTAACTTATTTGCAATGTTCTAAGTTCTTCTCATAACTTGTTTCTCAACACCCACCTATTCCTAAAAGAGAGGCGTCTGTATCCAAAATAAAAGGAAGTTCGACCTGAAGATGGGCTAAAATCGGCAAAGAAGTAAGATTGTCATTCAGTTTCTTGAAAGCTTCTTCGCATTCCGGGGTCGAGTCGAAAGGAATTTTGATTCCGGTCAAGTGGTGGAGGGGTTAAGCTATGCTAGCGAAACCTTTTACAAATCTTCTGTAATATGTGCATAGATCTAAGAAGCTACTTGCTCTTCATTTTCAGATGTCGGCCAAGAAGAAACGTTCTCGACTTTAAACGGGTCGGTCGTCACACCTTGAGCTGAGACGATGTGTCCGAGCCTTCTTCTCTTTGGAATAAATGGCATTTTTCGGGCTTATTTTTAGGCTTGCTTGCTTCAGCCTGATTAATTCTTCTTAAAGATTGTGAACTTCTTCCTCGAAGTTCTTGCCAAAGACGATAATGTCGTCTAAATAAACGAGACAAATTTTGCCAGTGAGCCCATGGCGAATAGCCTCCATCATTTGTTCAAAATTAGCCGGGGCATTACTTGAGCCGAAAAGCATGACCTTGAACTGCCATAATCCTCCTAAACCCGTGACAAAAGCTGTTTTTTCTTTATCTAGAGGATCCATTTCGACCTGCCGGTACCCACTCTGTAGGTTTATGGTGCTGAACCAAGTTGCTCCAGCTATCAGGTCGAGTGTCTCGTCTATTCTGGGTAGACGGTAAGAATCTTTCTTTGTTATATCATTCAGCTTCCTGTAGTCTATAAAAAATCGTTTGGATCCATCTTTTTTGTTTACAAGGACGATTGGTGAGGCCCAGGGGCTAGACGTTGGTTCGATTACGTCATTCGCTAGCATGTCTTCAACAAGCTTCTTCACCTCTTCCCGTGCGTTGAGAGCGAGTATTGTGGGAGCTTGTTTTATCGGTGAGTTTTTTCCAATGTCGATCCTGTGTTTGACGGAAGAACATCGGCCCTTATCACCGCTATTGACGAAAGAATCTGTAAATTTTAACAAAAGAGACCTAAAGGATTCTATCTCGGCTGAATTTAACGAAATCGAAGATTTATCGACGAGGATCTGTAAATGTAAAGGAAAGTGACGTTGAAAATCGTCTTCAGAAAGTTCTATTTCTTGAATTCTAGGAGGAGTCCAATAAATTCCATTCCTATTCTTACAAAGAGCGATTTCGCGATTGTTTGAAGCTAGTGAATTTCTCTTACTAGAAAACTGCCTGAGATGACCCCCCTCCCCCCCCCTGATTTCGACCAATTGAGGATATGTTATTTTTCATCGAAATCTAAGCGACACGAATTTTTTTCTTATCGGCGGAAAAACGGTTTAAAGAGGTGAAATCAGCCCCCAAAGTTGAGCATCCCGAGTGGTTGTTTCATAGTTTCTTATAATTCCAGTTGAGATATTTGGATGAAACCAATTGGAGAATAATTCCTATTACCAATAATGAAAAATGCATTTTGGTTGGTTACGACGGGGTTGAATGGTCAGAAATTATAGGGGTCGAAAGTCGAAAAATTTTTATAACAAAATAACTGTTGTTCGGATTTCAATGAAATTAATTGCATTTGAAACAGTAGAAAAAAGTAGGGGATACATGTTTTTGGGTTTTTCGAAATAACGTCACTTAGGGGATGAACTACCTTTATACACGTGCAGCCGAATTTCCATTAGAATCGCACTATTTTCTACAATTCGTCTTATTTAACATTATAAAGCTCTTTCCAAGCAACAATTTAGGAGCTTCTTCATTTCAATAAATTTTGGTTGCATTTGTAACAAAAAGCACTCTTCGAAATTGCCAAACGGTTTCTGGGATAGTTTCTTTTATGATCGTAAAATCTTCCCGAGCCCGGTACTTTAGTAGTTTGTGAGGTTACTGGAATCGATTCCGAGCTTCACAATTTTGGAATCAACATGCTGCTAAGCAGCTAATGCTGTGAACATCTAGGACTTTGGTGATTATTTTCTTCCAAAACATTGAAAGAAATCGGAAAGTTAACATGGAATGGCTTATATAACATTGAAGAAATGAAAGTTATCTTGTGACGCAGAAGCACCAAAACAATTTGTTTCGGCGAAGTTCTAATTTTATCTGCCTGTTGCGACGTATCATGCGAGACATATGATAAAAATGAATCAGTTTTTCTGGTTGACTGGCGCGTAAAACACATTAGAGATTGAAAAATTAAAATAGCTTGTCCCTACCGCTTTCGTGACTGTTCAAATTCTCACTGAAAGTCCGGGCGGCGAGTTCAAAAGAAGCAGTTATTATGTGCAGCCAAGCATCAATTGATATTATTGATTCTAACCTTGCAGATTTGGAATCATCACCTAGTAGATGGTACAAAATTATAGAAATATGATATTGTCAGATTTACGAAACGAAAACAACGAATGAGGGAAACCGGGATATATTTTATTTTATTAATCCGAACACATCAGCTTAGCTCCAAGTCTATATTCTAATTCTCTTTTTCTTCTTCCGGTCTCATTTCTTCGCTTTCCGTCGGCCGTCAAGTGCACATTATTGTACACCTATGAATACAAATCTCGACTTATTACGAACCCTACAATATACTGAATTACAGCAATAATTAGTTATTTACTGTCACATTATTTCCGTATTCGGAAGAATATGCATTACATTACTCATTATAAGTACTGCAATAATGGTAATCATCGAAAAAATTATAAAAACATAACGACTTTTTGCACCAGGAACCACGAATAATCGCAATATTATTGCATCCTGGAATTTCACAATATGAGGCACAAGTTTCTCCGACGCCGACGTCCACAGGATTTTCGAATCTTTTTGACTTCACTATATCAGCTGAAGGAATACTTCTTTCTCCACTTTTCTTGGTCCTAAAAGAACCAAGTGGTATGTTCGGTCCAATTGTGCAACAGACGTTGTTTAGACCAGATAATGTGTACATAAAAGTATCGAAATCCGGTAAACTTCCTTCAGGTATAAACGAGTTTTAAATTCCATGATTATTCCCTTATGGAAATGAAAAAGTAGTGTGTATAGTAGTCAATATCATATTATCATATTTTCAGAATATCTTAAAACTTGGTTGCAACATATTTTTTTCCCCAACTTTGGTTCAAAAAGTGTACTATTAATTGATTCATGGAGTGGCTACTGCCCCGCAGCTGTACGTGAGGCAACACCTCCGAATAGAAACGTTACATTGAAAATTATCCCTAAAGAAACAACCGGAAAGATCCAACCCCTTGACGTTTATGGTTTTAGGGTGTGAAAAATTTTTCTCAGACATTTCTCTGACAGTGTTTTATTTATGAATTATGAACTAAATTTTCATCTGAGAAGTAACATTATTAAATTGCAATCCCTGACTTACAATCAATTATCATCTCCACGATATATCAATTTTTTCAAGTATACTTGGTTTAAAAATGGTTACACAAAAGTGAAGCCAGAAAGATTCGAAAATCCTGTGGACTGTTACGTCCCAGCCAATAATTACGGCTGCACCTTCTGTGTATCGTAACTTACCGACGTGCAATTATCATAAGAGAGCACACATGCTCATACCATAGCCTTTCATTTCCTGAATTAAAGTGTGTGTGTAGAGCGAATTATTTCAAGTTACCCATAGTGATAGTTGGCACGACCCACAACAAGTTCCAAATTGAGACAGGCTGCTCTCGCTTGTTCGTCCCAGAACGTAACAGCCTGTTATAAATAAAATAGTGGTAGCGAAGTGAGATAGCCAACTAGAAATAATTCGATCAATCATCAACGTTACTGGAAACAATAAATCCGGAAAATTTTACAAAATTGAAAAACATGTCATCAATCGACGATCGACATTTAATCAAATCACCATCAATATAACCCTCTGACATCGGACATAGTAGTACCAGGATAAAACGTGGCTCCGTAGATCTTTACACCAGAGAACGTAACACCGCAGATCAGCTGTGACCTGCACGTCCCGCCCGTGGCTGAACCGTCGTCGTCCATCCGCCCGTGCCACCCAGGACTACGAACAAAGTCAGCAAAACTCGCAAACCAAATTATACTCTCCGTAAAGTAAGTCAAACAAAAAAAAAAAACGATTTTCATTACCACGTAAAGGCTAATCCAACTCCTATGGATATTAGCGGCTTACAGAGCACAAACACCACAACCTCAAACCAAACATTAGGATTAAATAGTTCTGGATATGTTAATAAATTCGATTACAAAGATGCTTTCAAGGTAATACCAGAATTCGAAGTACACCTACTGGTTGTTCGCTTCAAAGATTTATAAAAGAATTTAGGAGCGTCAGACAATTCGTAGCTCAATGTGGAGAAGACTTCATAGTAAAAATGTCATGTTCGAAATGCAAAGGAGAACCACTACAACGTGTAATCAGTGCTGACATACAGACAATTGACGAACTAGTTGAATTTTTGAAAACACATTTTAAAACAAACAAAGATATATCAACTTGGATAAAAGAACTTAGCGACTTCGAACAAAGACCATACGAAAGAATTATTGACTTTAATTACAGAATAGGGTCACACTTGCAAATGACACTTGCGGAAATTGATACGAACGGAGACACAAATTACGAAATAATCAAACATTGGGCAACAATGTCCGCAATCAACGCGTTCGTTGCCGGAATTTTTCCACGATACTCTCTTCTCTTAACGAAAGACAAATATGAAACGTTGCAAGAAGTAGTAAACGAAGCCTTACGATTAGAGAAACGCCAAAAGAATATAAAAAACGTAGAAAAAGTTTATAAAACAGTAAGGGAACCGGACAAAAAAACTTCTTATACTGCTCAAACACAGAACTCAAATATATCAACCGAGAACAAAAGCTCAAAAGCTAAGACTAAAGAAAATCCAAATAAACAAATTAGCTCAGATTAAATCAAAGCAAAAAATTCTGATCAAAATGCAAATAAATATTGTAACTATTGTAAACGCAATAATCACACAATAGACGAATGCCATTTCTTGAAAAATAAGAAAGATAAAGAAAATACAAATCAAAATCGTAATCAATATGCGAATTTACAATGCAACTATTTCAAAAAATTAGGGCGCATAATTCGAGAGTGTAGAAAACTCGCTTACAATAACGGCAGACGCGGAATAACCAATACTCAAACAACCGCCGCAACTAACGCACACGCGGGAAACGCTCAAGCTTTCTCCTTGAGTCGACGTGCCGACGGGAAACTCGGAACCTCAGCGTCAAACAATAGCTTCAACATCGCAAAATTAAAGAAACCAAATCAAAACATAACCGAAATCCGTAACGCTGAATGCAACATAGGTTCAGTATCCCCAAATCATAAATCACCGTCAATAAATGTAGAATCAGCAAATTTAAAATCTAAAAATAGCAAATTTTTAGTAGATATAGGATCGCAACTTAATTTAATAAGTATTAACGAATTGAAAAACCCAAAATTGATTGACACTTCAATTACATATGAACTTAACGGTGTTTCAAAACTCTATAAACCCGTAACGTTAGGAAAATTAAAGTAAAAATCAATAACATCACCGGAGAATTCAATGTGATCCCGGATGATTTTCCTTTAGATTATACTGGTATTATAGGATCAGAATTCATGCATGACAACAACGGAAAAATAGACTATCAAACAAAGTTCGTAACCTTAAACAACACCGCTATACCGTTCTCGGAAACAGAAAGCTTTCTGCTGCTGGCCAGACAGAAAACCGCAATGTTCATGGCGAGTCAGGAATCCAGAAATTTTAGAAGGTTACGTACCACGTTTAGATACGCAGGATGGAATATACATAGGCGAAACCGTTGTATCGAAAAATAATGGAATAGCTTATTTATACGCGATCAACACCTTGGATATAGATGTAGAAGTGGAAGTCCCCGTAATTCCCTTGTATCCCTTCGACACAAGCGTAAACGAAGATAACAATTATGCGAAAAATGACACTTTCGAGCCCACGAACACTCGGACGCGAGGAAACCGTGCTAATGAGGTACTCAACTTAATGCGAATCGACCACTTAAACTCAGAAGAACGTAAAGCAGTTATTCATCTAATCAATGAATACGCTGACCCTTTTCACGTCCTCGGAGAACCCCTGCGAGCTACTGACACATGCATGCACCGTATAATAACGACGGATGAAATACCATTAAACACAAGACAGTACAGACACCCTCATTTTCAGAAACCAGAAATAGAAAAACAAGTTGCAGATTTATTGAAAATAAATATAATAGAACCGTCAAATTCGGTTTATAATTCACCGCTCTAGATTGTTCCAAAAGAGAAAGACACAAAAGGAAATAAACGATGGCGATTAGTTATTGATTACAGGAAGCTAAATGAAAAAACAATTGGAGACGCTTACCCATCACCCTTAATATCAGACATTCTCGACCAACTAGGTGAAGCGAAATACTTTTCGATATTTGATTTAGCCTTAAGATTTCACCAAATTACCATGCACCCAGACGATAAGCATAAGACAGCATTTACGAGTTCCCACGAACATTACGAATTTAACAGAATGCCTTTTGGACTAAAAGACGCACCGGCGACCTTTCAACGGCTCGTGGACTTAGTTTTACGTGGTTTACAAGGAATAGATTTGTTTGTATATCTTGATGATATCGTAATTTACGCGCGATCACTTGAAGAGCACAAAACTAAATTTATAAAGCTTGCTGAACGCTTAAGAAAAGCAAACTTGACGTTACAACCGGACAAATGCGAATTTCTTAAAACAGGAGTCAAATACTTAGGGCATGTCATTTCATCAGATGGAGTTAAAGCAGATCCAAAAAAATCGAGGCTGTACAGAAATTTCCTGTTTCAAAAAATCAAAAAATGTTAAAGAATTTTCAGACACCCGGATACTACCGCCGATTTATAGAAAATTTCGCTAAAATCGCGAAGCCTTTATCAAATTTAACCAGCAAAAATTCGAAATTCGAATGGGATTCTGAATCACAGTTAGCTTTCAAAACGTTGTGTGACAAGCTTTGCAAAGCACCTATACTCCAGTACCCAGACTTCTCATCACGGTTCATTGTCACGACAGACGCATCTGGATACGCGGTAGGCGCTATTTTATCGCAAGGAGAACTCGGCAAAGATGCACCCATCGTGTGCGCTTCTAGAGTCTTAAATAATCATGAAAAAAATTATTCAATAACAGAAAAAGAGATGGTAGCAATAGTTTTCGCGACAAAAACTTTTAGACCGTATCTCTATGGCAGACAATTCACATTGATAACCGATCACAGACCGTTAGTATGGGTAAATTCAACAAATGACCCTAAATCACGCGTAATGGGATGGAGAGAACGTTTGAACGAATTCGAGTGCAAAATAAAATATAAAGCAGGTAAAATAAATACAAACGCAGACGCATTGTCGAGAAACCCTGTTAATATTGAAACACGAGAAGTATACTCGATAAAATTTAAATGGAGGCAGTCGACAGATCCTGCCGTTGATGCAATACCAGATATAGCTAGGCTACGATCGTCGTCCGACTCAGCTGAGATATTCAGAAAGAGAGGTACAAAAGCGAGAAGACGATGCCTAAGCACGTCTTTAGACGAAACTATAGCACATACGACGAACATCATTAAAAATCAAACAACTTCAACGAGCATAGTCAACGAAAACCTTTCAGGCTTCCCAAGTACGGAAATCAATGAACATATCGGAAATATGGATTTAATAAACGTAATAAACCTTATAGGCGCACGATTAGGTTCAAACTTCGATTATTACTAAAATCAAACGATGGATAACGATGGGCCTGCGCAACCTATCGCCAGTCGGTTGAGATCAATATTCTTAGAAAGAAACATAAAATTGCAGAAAACCCGTAAAAAAGGTAAATCAAAAGTCCTCACAAAATGAAAATCGAGCATTAAACGCCACAGTCCATTTAAACATCGCCTTGAACGCGAAGACTCATCGTCAGATGAATCGTCAGACCCTTCTGAAGACCTTATGCCACTAGTTATCAGTAAACCAAATAAAAATCAACCGTCAGCTGACATTGAAAGAGAATCAGAGTCGCAAAGTTTATCACCCAACAGTGATGCATTTCAAGATTTAAACTCAGCTGCACACCAAACAACAAGCATCATCAACGAATCGAGCATACGCAGCTCCAGACAAGGTACAGATGCAGGGACCGCGATACACAAGCGACACCGCATCTCACACCCGACACAAATTCGCACTTCCAACACCATACCACCGATAAGCGTGAGACACACACCAACAAGTCCAAGAACGTTATTGAATAATGCGAGAAATAACTTTCAAAAAACTCTGGAAAAAAAAATTACAAAATAAAAATCCTTCAAATACCAGTAGAGTCGTACCGTCAATTTCATGTAAAACAAGACAGAATTTTAACGATTATAATCGAAAAATATTAGCAACTACGAACCACAATTCAGTCTTGGGTACGAACCTTTTGAATGAAGAATGTACAGAATGACAAATAGTAACAGATTCCACTTTGGCAACGGAATCAGACCAATCTAATACAATAGAAGTTCAAGCCAACGTACACCCCTTACAAGGATCTGTATATGAAAAAGAGTCATTAGAAACCTCACGAATCATGAACGTCGATAATAAATTTGGAGTACCCGTCGCAAAATCAACAGAATCTACCCCAAGTGAAAGTGAACTTCAAGGTCAATCAACACGATGAGAAAATAAATTCGCGAAAAACCGTAAAATCAAAACAAAATGTCAAAATAATAGAAAAACCAACAGTTAGCAAAAAAAAAAACGATATGCCGGAACCCCGTCGATCGTCAAGACAACAAAAACTACCTGACAGGTACACAGATAGCAGAAATATCAAAATTTGCGAAGAAAAATCGTCGAAATCAAAGACCGCAAAAAATAAAACAATTATCCAAATTACTAGAGAACAATCTATAAAAATATTACCGACAATAAAAAATCCAATTCCTATAATTCCAACGATTAGTGACAAAGCGATAAATACTGGTAAACACGCAAAATGTCAAAATCATAAAAATTTCACACTAGTAAACACTTTAAACGCATCACCTGATTTTAATGCAATTTTAGAACTTAATGATTCACGAAATTTACTATACGATTCAATAGAAATAAGCAATCAAAACAGCGAATCAGATATCACGATATCTGATATCTCGCAAGTATCTGTGGAATTGCTAAAAGAAAAACCTACCAACCTTATAGAGACAAGAGATAATTTAGAAACGAAAAAAGACAATTATTTGTGTTTAGTTTCCGCCGACGGAAGAGCACTAGGCGAAATAGGTAAATCATTGACCGAAAAAGGATACTTAAAGAATATTAAGCCCACAAAAGAATATCAAAAAGGGCACATGATAATTTTAGGAACACCAAATAAAAGAATCATTGCACTAGTTACTCATAGAAACGAAGTAGTATAGATATGACAGTTCTAACCCACACCATGGAAGCGTACCGGCAGAGTAGTCCCGATCCCTACCTTACCGACAGTCGGTAGGTTACTACCGCACTGGCAAGCCTTACCCTCGATATTGTTATCGGCTGTTAACAAAGGTGGCGTCACCTGTAATTTTTGCCCGATTCTACCGACAAACAGTTTGACAGTGAAATTTTTGCTCAGTTAGATGAGCGACCATTTTGAATTTTGCTTGGTCAGATAAGCAGCCATTTTGATTATTGCTTAGTCACATGAGCATCCATTTTGATTTTTTCACCGTCAGATGAGCAGACATTTCAAATTTTTTATTGTTAGATGACAGACATTGTACCCACGGAATTCTTATCTCTAATTTTACGGACAGTTGGCGTTAGTGGGTGTTGCCGCAGGTTTAACGTATGTGGCGACCCCACCGCATTATCAATCAATCGCTATTCCACCGATCGACTCTGCGTGATGTTTCCAATGCTCGCCGCAAGATAGTTGCATTTTTTCACCACTCACTTTGTCAAACGCTTGTCTCTGCACGAAGAATTTTTCAAAATGCTAGAGAAGTTTCAAACCGCCATTCGAATTTGCACGAAAGGAGATACGCCCACCCTCCACCAAACAAAAACCAACCAGCCAATCGTTTGCAGGATGTACACAACGTGATGTGCAGGCAAAAATTGTAGCATGGCAACAGTATAAGCGGGGAAAATTTTCTCAAGAGCCCGCTACCTGCTTTTTTGATAATCGATTTTTTTCTCGTCGCATGTCCCACGCTAATATGGTGAGGGGTTTGCGGGTTCAGACCTGTTCGCCATAAAGAGTCGTAAACCCCAAAAACGGTATGTACAGAAACCACCAGGTCAAGAGTGGGCAAGACCAGACTTTTCTCCAGTCAAACGCCGCCCAGTACCTGCTTTTTTGATGATCGATTTATTTCTCGTCGCATGTCCCACAATAATGGGGTTGGGGGTTTGCAGGCTCAGACCTGTTCGCTATAAAGAGTTATAAAACCTAAAAAATATATGTGCACATTCTCGCGCCAAACACTGCTCACTATCTGCTGTTCGTTGAACGGTTTATTTCCCATCACATGTTCCACGCTGATTAGGGATGGGGTGTGCAGGTTTAGACCTGTTCGCCATAAAATTTTTTTATTCTTTGATGGCGGGGGTGGTACAAAGCTTGGACCCCCACCACCACACCCAAATTCTTGCGATCTATCGGTATATATTAGCTCAACGCATCCGATGCAGACTCATCAGTCTTACACGATACGTGCAAGTCAAAAGTTCTACAAAATTCTGCTTATATCAACACTAAAGTCATGGCCGCCGAAACATACTCAAATCTCGTCAAGATGATGGAGAATGCGCACAATTTGTTGGGTGTGCTGCATCCTGAGCGGAAGGATGACGATATCTTCGGCAACAACTGCGGCAGCGACAGCAGCAGCACGCTGTGGTGATCGGTGCTAATATCGGCAGTCCTGCAGGCGTACAGTGGGACAACGTCGATAGTGCTTTTGCCAACCGGATCCGAACGGGAGTTGTCAAAAATCTCGGGCATAAAAGTTTGGAAACCTTTTTGGACGACGCGCAGCGGATCATCGTTGAGCGATTAGGGCTGGTACTGCGAGAGGAGGGAAATGTGAAGGTTAACCTCACATTATCCTGCAAATTTGAAAACACAAAGCACGATGGGATTGCGGAAGAAGTTAAAAGCTTCAAGACCTCCAACACCGCGAACCTCCCCTCGAGCGGTACAGACGGTTAGCTTACACGCGCAAGGAACGGTCTGCTTGTGAAGGTTGAAGATTTTGAACAACGCGATTCTGGGTGGAGCATGATCGAGATCCTCAATACTGCCGTAAACATCAACCGGTACCAGCCTCTCGCCGCGGGGCTTTCGACATTTGTCGAGCTGTCCAAGGATATTCAGCGGAGGAGAGCGTAGTAAACGTGAAAAACGATGACGAAAGATGCCTTCTCTGGTCCGTCACAGCAGCCCTCCACCCGGTCAACACCCACACCGAGAGGACTCACCACTATCGTCGTTATATTTCAGAATTGGACTGTACAGGTATCAAATTCCCTGCTACTCTACATGATGTGAAAAAGCTTGAGAGATTGAATAATTTGCGAATCAACGTATATGGGATAGAATCTGAAACTTTTTCGCATCATGCAAAATCGGATAAAAGCGTCATCGTGCCAATTTATTTGAGCGATCATTTGAGTACCGCGACATTGACACGATTCATCTTCTGATGGTTGAGAGTAATCCAGAAAATGATATGGCTGGCGAGTTAACATCAAGATTCGACTTTGCTTGGATTGAAGATCTTTCACGATTGGTGAGCAAACAATTGTCTGATCATAATGGTCAACTGTTTTTATGTGACAAATGTTTGTGTCACTTCACCGTGAAACATGCCTATAACAATCACCGACAAGATTGCATTATGCTAAATTAAGTACGCATGGAATTTCCCGAGTCTAAAGATATCACATTTTCAAATTTTCAAAACAAAGGTACCGCCCGCTTGTCGCTTGCGCCGACCTCGCATGCATATTAAAGTCTGTACCGGTTGATCAATTCCAAAACCACGTTTCAACCCATAGAACATGTGAATTTCAAAAGCATAGTGTAGCATACTATGTACATTGCGCGTACGATGAGATTTTATCGGAATTCCACAGTAAACGCGGTGCCGATTGCATAGATTGGTTTATGCAGCAGCTTAAAGATTTATCGATCCAAATAGAGTCACGCATCAAAAACATGATTCCGATGGAGTCTCTTACCCAAGTGCAACGCGATAGTCACATGCGCACAAAAAATTCTTATATTTGCGAAAAGCCGTTTACCCCTGAGGAGAAAAAGTGTCACGATCTCTGTCACTTCACGGGTAAATATCGTGGTCCTGCTCATAATTGGTGTAATTTGAATTTCAGAGAGACGCACACAATTCCAATAGTTTTCCACAATTTGTCCGGTTACGATTCGCACTTTCTAATAAAATCCCTCGCGTCAACTTTTCCCGGTAAAATTACCCTGCTACCCATAAATAAGGGGAAATATATATCTGAGTAGGAAGTTTCTTCTCTGCATGCACGATGTAAAAGGTGTAGATGTTGTGTTTACCCTTTTTGAATCCTTGCTTCCGATGAGAAGCCCCTAAGACAAGCAATGTCGTCTATTAAATGATATGCGGCGAATGAAATGAATCGTATCAAAGTTCACTTCGCCAAACCTATTTATGTCGGTGCATCAATTCTAGATCTGTCAAAAATCTTTCTCTACGATTTCCACTATAATTATATTGAAACCAACTTTCCGAAAAAACAAGCTAAATTGATGTATACCGACACAGACAGCCTTATTTATCAATTCAATGGGCCTCATATCTACGATATTGTAACAACGGGGGAAATTAAGAAAGGTCTAAGAGAATCAAAGAGTTCTCTGTGCGATTTAAGCGAACGCCGAGCCAAAGAAGTCTCACGAACAAGGAATATTTTAGAAAGAAAATAGATGTATTTGGTCACGAAGTTCTCTTTTAAAAGTCTAGAGACTGACTGTTTTTGCAATAATGTCGGTTGACGCAGCAACCTTATTCTTTTTACAGACATAAGAGGTTTATAAACGTATTTTATCTATGATGACTACTAGATCATTTGAAAGGGGAAAAAACGGGTGATTTCACCCTTTGTAACATTACTTCCCCTCGAGGAAAAGAGTCGACCCGACTCGGAAAAGATAAACAATTACAAAAAAAGTGATCTAGCAGTCAGTGCTCGAAGGTGAGTTGGAGCTGTGGCTCTAAAAATTAAAAGACTCCCTTTTTACTATCTGGCATTTGCCCACAGTCTCAAGGTAAACCACAGAAAACCTTGAGCAGATAGTTGAGCGTTCAATTAAATTTCAAAATTTGTGTGCCTTGTTTTATAAAGGTAAGTGTTGTCTAGTGTTATGTATTTTCATGAATTTGAAGACATCAAAATCATCCGGATCGTCGTCGAAAAGAAAATTCATTCCTCTTGAGGGAAAATAGTCCGGTGAATCAAACACAGATGAGTACGACAAGGCGGGAAACCATAACTAGGAAAACTCTGGGTCCTCGACAACGTGAAGGCTGATTCCCTCGGAGAACCAGCACAGGAAACAGGAAAAAGGAATGGGTGACTGAATCCAAGACTTCTTCAGAAACAGCACACCCTAGAGTTTGGAGGACAAATGTGCGTGGTGGTATAACAATTCAAATTCACTAAGTGAATTTGGGAGAATACACGAATAAAATAAATTAAATATGTATTCAAAAGAAAAGGAACGATCTTATCTGAACATCCGGAGAACTCAGGCTAAGACCGAAAAACAGTACAGCTGGAGGTAACATCGGGAACAGCCAAAGACGGCAGATTCGTCGGGGAAAATCTATAAAAACTCAAAGAAACTGACATATGGGTTATAAAAATAAGAGAGGATCAACCAAACGCTCACTACTTCATTCAAGCGCAGCACCGAAATACTCTTCAAGCCAAAGAAATCGATGTATCAAAATTTCTCGAATCGAACACCATCGAACTAACCTTAACCTGTCAACGAACTTTCTAACCTTCAGAAAGCTACTGAACCGATGCTCTTGACTGATAAGGAGCTAAGCGATCCAGATGAACGACTTTGGATTTCGAACGAGGGGAACGTCTAATTCTAAAAAGAACGTCGTTAATCCGGTCAACAATGAAATAAGGACCTTCCGAATTACTTTGGAGTTTGGGACAACGCCCTTGTTGCCGACGAGGTTGAAATAACCAAACGGAATCTCCCTTTTCAAATTTTAAATTTCTAGCTCTAATATCATAACGATCCTTAGTCTTATCGGAGACCATACGAATTCTTTCCCTAGCGAATTCATAAACCTCGTCCAATTTTTGACGGAAAACGGAATTAAAATACACCTGGGACGAAGCCACGGAAGGATTGACGCCCTTTTCTAAATCTGACGGAAGTCGAAGATCCCGACCTGTCAACATCATAGCTGGAGAAAAACCGGTAGTGTCGTGAATTGCAGAGCGATACGATAAAAGAAATAAGGGAATCCACTCATCCCAATCTTTCTGATCCTGATCAACGAAAGAAGAAAGATAACGAAGAAGCGTCCTATTCAATCTTTCTACCATTCCATTAGACTGCGGATGCAAAGCGGTGATACGAGTTTTTCTAATCCCAAAAATTTGAAGGAACTCCTTCATCAAATTCGACTCAAAATTTCGACCCTGATCTGTGTGTAATTCAAGAGGAACTCCGTAACGACAGACGAATTCTCGAACGAAAGCTCGAGCAACGGTGTTAGCTTCTTGATTCGGAATTGGGACTACTTCTAACCACTTTGTAAAATAATCTGCTATCACCAGGGCATACCGATTTCCTGAGCTAGAAAGAGGAAGAGGGCCTAGGATATCCATTGCGACTCTTTCAAATGGAGCTCCTACGTTATATATTTGAAGAGAGCTCTTCCCTTTTTTACGAGGTCCGTTCTTGGCTAAACAAACCGTGCAAGTTCTGCACCAATTTTCAATGTCAGCTCGGCAGTGAGCCCAAAAATACCTTTCCCTGATCCTACCTGAAGTCTTATTAGAAGCGAAATGGCCACCGACAGGTGAATCATGAAAGCTTGACTAAATCTCGGCTATCTTTTCTCTAGAAACCAGAAGCTGCCAACGTACCGACCTGGAGTCAGGTGATTCCCATTTCCTATAAAGCAACTGATCGAGGAGAAACAAGGAGTCCCACTGCGCCCAGTAAATTTTCAAAGACTGACTCATAGAAGATATTTCTGCCCACTGAGGCCTGACTCCTCTGGATTTCCAATTCCGAACTAGGAGGAGATCTGAATCTTTCCCCTGGGCGATGATCCAGTCTTCTTTATTTTCAACGAGAGAAATTTGACGAACGTTAAGCGAGGGATCTAGCTGTTTATTTAAACGAGAGCACTGTTTGCAATCGTCCCCGCATGGACGACGAGAAAGTGCATCAGCATTACCATGCAGAACTCCGGGACGGTGTTTAATTTCGAAGTCATATTGACCTAACCTCTCCAACCATCGAGCTACTTGGCCTTCAGGTAATTTGAACGAAAGAAGCCAAGTTAAGGAAGCATTGTCTGTCCGAATCAAAAATTTCCTTCCATAAAGATAATGATGGAAATGGCAAATAGATTTTACCATCGCTAATAATTCCCTACGGGTAACACAATAATTGTGTTCCGGTTTAGACAAGACCCGACTGAAATAACTAATAACGCGCTCTTGGTTATCCTGAATTTGAGACAAAACCCCACCTATACCACAGAGAGAAGCGTCAGAATCTACGATGAATTGAGAATCGGAGATGGGATAAGCTAATATCGGTGACGAAGTTAATAATTTTTTAAGGAGAACAAAGGCTCCTTCGCATTCGGAAGTCCAATCGAAAACAACTTTAATTCCTGTAAGAGCATGGAGGGGTCTCGCTATAGAAGCAAAGCCCTTAAGGAAACGTCTGTAATAAGTACAAAGTCCTAAGAAACTTTGAACCTTTGCTTTTGAATCGGGACGAGGCCAATTCAAGACCTTTTCTATTTTCGAAGGATCTGTCTTAACACCTTCCGCTGAAACGACGTGTCCGAGAAAAGTTACTTCCTTTTTGAGAAAATGACATTTTCTGGGACTCATTTTTAGACCAGCTTGGAATAAACGACTAAAAACCTGCTTAAGATTTCCCAATTCTTCATCAAAAGTCTTACCAAACACAATGATGTAATCGAGATAAACTAAACAAATCTTGCCAGTCAGACCTTGAAGGGCGAATTCCATCGCTCTTTCGAAAGTAGCTGGTGCATTACAAAAGCCAAAAGGCATAACTTTAAATTGCCAAGGTCCACCTAACCCTGTGACAAAAGCTGTTTTCGCTTTGTCTAACGGATTCATTTTGACTTGCCAATAACCACTCTGTAAATCAATCGTAGAGAACCAACGGGCACCAGAAATTGAATTGAGGGTATCTTTTATCTGAGGAAGCGGATATGCATCTTTTTTATTGACTCAGACAATGGGAGAAGCCCACGGACTAGAAGACGGCTCAATAACATCTGGTGTTCTCATATCCTCTACTATTTTTTCAACTTCCCTGCGACCATTTAAAGGAAGCCGTCTAGCTGCCTGTTTAATCGGAGCGTTATTCCCTACATCTATTGAATGCTTAGCTATGGTACATCTCCCGATGTCGGCAGAGTCTTTAGCAAAGGTCTCTTTAAAATCGTTAAAAAGGCAAACGAGACTGTTAGTCTGAGCAATATCTAAATCTTTAGAAGACCTAGTAAAGAGTTCCGTGAGATAAGAAGGAACGACTAAAGAGTCCGACACATGTTCTAAAACGCGCAAAGACGAGAGGGTTTCTTTCTGTTGAGAAGAGTTGATAAACCTAGACGTTTCGAGGTTGATTTTACGGTAACCAGAACAGAGATTCGAATCCCCGGTAGAAATGACGCAGTTGTGAGCGGAAAGAAAATCTACGCCTAAAATGCCTTCATCTTCTATATCAGCTACTAGAACTTCATGTGGGGATTGAACACAATCCGCCACTGTTACCTGCACGACCATCTTACCTACGACAGGGGTAGTTGCTCCGGTAGTAGTGCGAATAGACACAGAAGGATTAATTGAAGCAAGAGACGAAATCATATCAGGACGAACAACGGAAATTTCGGCTCCAGTATCCATCACCCACAAACAACTTAGTCCGTTAACGGAACCTTTAGCATATAGGCCGGTACGACGCAGGCCTCTAACCACGAACTGTGAAGCACTAGGGCTAAGGAACTTGGAAGAAACCGATGATATCCGCCCTTTCGAAACATCGGTAGCTAGTTTCCCGAATTCTGAAGAACAGAAGGTTGCGCTGCCCAAACCGGATTAGAGGGAGCCCTCTTGGAGACATTTTTGCGCCACGAATCTTCCGCAGTCTTCAACTGACGGTCGAGTTTGAAACAATTCTTCGCGATATGTCCTCTTACGCCGCAAAACTGGCACTTTGAGACAGTCCAGTTGGAGTTTGATCTATTGTAACGAGAGAAACCACTATTTTTCCTTCCTGGAAGAGAATCTGAGCTAGGCTGATTGACTGAAGGACGGGACGAAGAATTTTCTGAAGGTTCAGCTTGGCTCAATCGATGAAGTTGACGCGAACCTAAATCCGCCTCGTTTATGGCTTCTAATTCTAAGCCCTTAATAATTGCTTCGTGTAGAGAAGTTGGAGCTGCGAGCCTCAAATGATACCGAAGCTCCAGATTCCGAATCGCATTAATGAATTTCGCCCGAGCTATCTGATCTCTAGCTTTTTCTGCACAATCAGTAAGGGAATGACGAGCGAGACGTTCGATGTCATTTCCGAAAGAGGTTAAATCTTCCTTGGGCCCTTGACGTCTATTTTCAAACTGAGTAAAATGAAGTTTGGAAAGATGTTCTTCGCCAAACCGGAGCTTAAGAGCCGCACAAATGCTGTCGAAATTTTCAGAATCCGAATCTGAAAGCGATCCAAGAACTACCAAGGCCGGACCAGACAAAGACGCTGTCAAATTAGCTGCTTTCTGGGACGGATTCCAATCATTAACCTCACTAATCATGTTGAACTGACGTTCGTATAGACTCCAAGCAGACGAACCGTCATACGAACCGGGCTTCAAATTTGATTGTTTCGAGCGCAACTCTATAATACTCGCGGCAGGTACAGAGACCTGATTAAGTCCGAACGAGCTCTGAGTCTGCGGAGGGAGAACATTGACAGTTCCGCGTGATTTTAAAAAGGCCAAGAACTCTGACTGAATATCTACGCTAGGATGAGACGACGCGACAGGAGACTCAACTACTTTTGAAATATCACGTGATGGAACATCGTGGCATCGCGGAAAAGAGCTAACCTGAGCTTGTCGCGAGACATAAACAGGTGGAAAATTTTCCGCAACAGGGTGAATTTCGCCTCCCCCATGAATAGCGTCAGACCTTGATTGATCCGGAATTGAATGAATGGAGGTCCTCCTTGTCGGGACCGGGACTGAAGGAAGAGAAGTCCTTCTACCTGGGGATGGAACTGGGCGTATCGGGAATTCCTGCGGCCGCTCCTGAAGCTTCTGCACACCTTGCAGGATCCTGATCAGCGCCTGAGACACGATTTCTTGTTGTTGACGCTGTTGCGAGAGGAGTTCGTGCAGAAAATTCTGCTGTTCTTGTTGCTGCTATTGTAGCAGTTGTTGATGTTGTTGTTGCTGCTGAATCTGACGCATCAGTAAATCTTGATTTCCCTGGATGAGCTCTGCCAAGAGAGCTAGTTGGGGCTGGGGCTGAACCTCAGCTTCCGAACGACGAGAAACGGGAGGAAACGCCGGTTAAGGAGAGCGCTGGCACGACGAAACGCGTCCGGCAGCTCGTCGCTCCGCACGTGATGCTCTCGTCAGAGGAGATCTTTGCATTTTTTTGTATACTTCTTTTCACTCAAAATCCACTCAAATGGCACAGAAGAGATCCCGTTTCTGACACCAATGTAACAACGGGGAAAATTGAGAAAGGTCTAAGAGAATCAAAGAGTTCTCCGTGCGATTTAAGCGAACGCCGAGCCAAAGAAGTCTCACGAACAAGGAATATTTTAGAAAGAAAATAGATGTATTTGGTCACGAAGTTTTCTTTTGAAAGTCTAGAGACTGACTGTTTTTGCAATAATGTCGGTTGACGCAGCAACCTTATTCTTTTTAAAGACATAAGAGGTTTATAAACGTATTTCATCTATGATGACTACTAGATCATTTAAAAGGGGACAAAACGGGTGATTTCACCCCTTGTAACAATATCATCAAACGTGATGTAGATACAATGTTTGATACCACCGACTGTCGGCCCGACAATGTTTATGGTATTCCCCGTAAAAACAAGAAATGACTAGGGCTGATGAAGGATGAAAATAATGGTAAAATTATGACAGAGTTTGTGGGACTGCGAGCAAAGCTGTACACATTTACTACGATGGATGAGAATGGGGAAAAATATAACGGTGGCGTAAAAGTGAGTAAGCGTGCCAAGGGTGTAAGAAATTCATCGATAAATAGCATCACGTTTGATGATTATAAGCGCTGTCTGACGGCTTACCGAGAGTTGACTCTTCCACAGTGTTTAATACGCAGCAAAAAACACGAAGTAAGCACGATCGTACAAAAAAAAACTAGCTCTGAGTTGGCAAGATAACAAGCGGCAATTGATCCCTAGACAGACCGACACCGTACCTTCGGGGTTCATCCAGCCTCCCAATAGCTATAGGATGAAACTGTAGACGTAGAACTGATGTAAATATTTGATTTTTGACGCCTCGGATGATCCAGCATCTGGCGGAAACGTTTCACCATCAATACGATATTTAATGGATTTGAAAATGTGAATTCACATACTTAGCAATTATTTATTTATCATTATTATTATATCGAGAAATTATTCATATCAATTCGTTTACCTCGAGAAAAGTTTTCAGAAAATGAAAAAAAGTTTTCAGTAAACGAAAAAGTTTTCAGAAAATGAAAAAAACTTTTCAGTAAACGAAAAAAAGTTTTCAGAGAATGAAAAAAAGTTTTCTGTTTGAAAAAATTTAGTTACATGTTTGCTTTTCTTGTGATTGGACTGGTAACTTTCTGTATGTATGGATTTACGCTGTCGAATTCACTTTCGCCTACAATGAGTGAATGAGCACCTAAGAGTATAATTCGGCAAGGGAGCAGATAATCTATCAGTCGCTATTCCCAGAATTGTGACCTCACCGAACGACTGCTGAACGCTCCATGATACAACCAACCACCCCATATAAAAACGCCACCGCGGAGCGGCGCTCACTTCTAGTCTGACCACCGCCGAGTTTGTTCAGCATCGAGAGTTACAAGACCCCATATTTTTCTTGACTTACAGGTTGACACTGAGTACCCTCTGTTACGTTATCGCACCGAGTTCGTGCATTGTTCGTTCTAGCCGACCTGCTTCGTGCACTGTTGTCAACGCACCGAGTTCGTGCACTGTCGTCAACGCAGCTAGTTCGTGCAACCTTCCTGAGATCCTTTCAAGCACCTAGTTCGTGCACTCATCCAAGGCACCTAGTTCGTGCAACCTTCCTGAGATCCTTTCAAGCACCTAGTTCGTGCACTCATTCAAGGCACCTAGTTCGTGCAACCTTCTTGAAATCCTTTCAGGCACCTCGTTCGTACAACCTTCTTGAGAGCATTCAATCCACACACTGTACAAGATTGCACCATTCGTGCAATGTTGTCCGCAGCGCCTAGTTTGCGCTTTTTTCTCTAGTCGACTCGTCCTATTACATTCATAATACGCATTATGTGTACTGTTTTCCTACAGACTGGATATTGTCTACTTACATTGGAAAATAACCAACTTGTATCTACATCCCTAGACGAACCTCCTCAACCAATAACGAACTAATGCTATTTCTTTACTTCACAGATTCTTCCAATACCGACCTACTCACGCTACGTGATAACACCACTCTTATTCTTCCAATTGCTTTAATTGCCTTATCTTATGTCAGTTATTATAATTCTCTTAACAATATATCTTTTATTCTCACAGACTCAGTTTGGTCCTTCAACCGAACCATCCAAGCCATTTCCTTCTCTTGTTTTCAAACATTTTCAGTAAACGAAAAGAAGTTTCCAGAAGTTTCCAGTTTCCATTTGATTAACACGTAAAAAAAGTTTTCAGAAAGTGAAAAAAAATTCTCTGGAAACAAAAAAAAGTTTTTCAAAAAATAAAATGTGTAATAATCGTATGGAAGAATTGCAGATTATCATAACTATTATTAATATTATTATTATGACTATCATTATTGTATTATAATTTTCATAGAACCGAGTATGGCACATGTGCGTACAAAGGAGATAAAATGTGGAAATATTTGTATATTCAAAATCTTTTATTGTAATTCGGAAAATACATACAAATTATGCTACATGTATGCTTTATTTATCCAACTATTGTGCGAACTATCAAAACACAACCACTTCGCATAAAACTGATTCCCCCGTTTGCGTAATACTTTCTCCACAAGGTAGCCGTCGAGGTATTTCACTTTGCTGAGCTCTTCTTCGTAGAAGCCTCCTTCGATGGGATGATCCTGATAATCGGGAAGTTTGTAGGCAGGTGGATTGGTATTTTTCACCTCACTTACGGTGAATATTTCATTCGTCCAATTGTGTGTATAGCCTTTTTCGAATACATTCTTGTACTTGCTGATTTGAACTCGATCGCCCACACTGAATTTCCGCGCCCGATCGGTTCGTTTGATTTGCCGAGGTTTGTACGGGCTACGATACAGCTGTTTATCATTCTTCGTGCTAACATCCACCGGTTTCATCGGAATCGTGGAATGTTTGGTGTTGTTGTAGGACTTCATTCAATCATCCAAAATATTAATCGACTCGTACGATCCTTGGAGAGTAAACCGCTTCCACATTTTATTTTTCTATGTTCGATTAAAACGTTCACATATCGACGCCTTGAAGTTGCTAAATGTCGAATACATGTTGATATTGTGATGCTTCACCAGGGCTTCGAATCAGCTGTTGTAAAATTCTTTGCCATGATCAACGTGTAGATGTGCAGGTATACGGCTCTGGGCCAGTACAGAATTCTTGGCAGCAGTAACATCTTTCCCACTCTTAGACTTTATCCGCACCGCCCACGCGTACTTGGAAAATATGTCGATGATTGTTAGTAGGTATTTACATCCCTTGTTGCGCGAGCTGTATGCGGTCGTATCGACGAGATCAGTTCGCCAGGTCTCATTCAGTCCGCATACATCTACGAATCGGCGCGGATAGTTGCGTCGAGTCTGTCTGTGAAGTTCGGCAGCTATAACAGTCTTCATTGTTCCCAACTCTTCGCCTTCCAATTTCTCTAATTGTCGCTCAACCATTCTGGTTCCTCAATCAATACTAATTCCCTGCTGGCTTGTTCCAGCGTGGGTGTTGCTTGATCCCCAGTATGGTTGATGAGACTCGAAGCCTTTTCTACGATTTTGTTATTCATGCGTAGCTGTTTCAACTCCTCGTTGTGATTATGCGCGAAACTCGCAAAATTTGATTGAAAAGTATCCACAATATCCACAGCCATAGATCGTAAAGCGGTATTGAGAACTTTTAGGGAAACGGCATCGTCTTCCATCTGCGGATCAGCGATATTACGCAATCGTTTGCTATCTATATCGTACTGATTGTCGTTGGTGGTTTTGAATCCAACACCCGAACGCCCTCGAATGAATTTTTTACCACCACCACGCTCCGAGTGTCGTCCGAATATGTCTATGCTCATCACTGGACGGTCACTGAACAAATGATGATTTTATGTTTACACGCCGCTAATGAACGATCCGGCCTCGAGCAACTCTTCAATAATGGAGACTATTTCACTTCCGTCCAAAATGCTGAACTAAGAACATCTAAGCAGGAACAGGTCGTCAAAATTTCTTGAGGATGGTCGGCAGGGCCCGGCCGAAACGTCGAAAACGTTAAACATGTTAAAATTTCTCTTTACCTGACCGGAATTTTTGACTGAACTTTCTTCTTCAAGGAGACTATTTCGTTGGAATGGTTGGTGTTGCCTGCAGCCTGTGACGCCATTAGCAGCCGGAGGCGGTCTACAATTTCATTTGGATCATCCCAGTAGACGTAATCAACATCTTGCCCCTCCTTTCGCGCAATCTTATAGTCGGGTAAGCCTTTACCTGATTTTTTCGGCGAGCCAACGTGTTGTGCGATGAAATTTCTATACTTTGCGCTTTTGAAATAATCTCGAAGGCTTCCATCGACTTGGTAACGTTTCGGATGCGCATTTGTCGTCGTTACAATTTTTATATAATTATTCTTATCCACATCATTTACAATCGATGCATCGGGTGATTTTTTAAATAGTAATTCGAGTAATCCAGGTGTTCTCTCATAACTTTTATCCCACACATTGACCAGATTATCAGTGCCATTGATCGGCGTATCACCAATCATCATACCGTTTGTCAACTTTCGAACACCGTATGTGGTATCCAAATCCCTCTTTTTGCTTGTGCTGAACATTTTCAAATATCGCGCCATGGAATCCGTTGTATTCTTCACCGGCGTACTTGTAGTAAAAATTTCACCAAACTTCGGTGTTTTATCATTTGCATCCATGAAATTCCCATCGTCCATATCCTCATCCTCCTCATCATCGTCATCGTCATTCCTGGTACTCTCATCATCTTTTTCTTCTTTTCTCTTCATTGTCACATCCGGTGGTTCCGTTTTAATTTCATGTTTAATATGCTGCTGTCTTGAGGTATCAACCAATTCTTGCAACGGTGTTACTGAAGGCTTAAATACCTCGCCCATAACCTGTTCGGTCGTGTCCTTGTCCAACTCGAGCATCTTATGCTTCCGCCGTATGACATCGGATGCTTTCGATATTTCACTCAATGTATCGCTCTGCTTACGAATCTTGGCACTCTCCATGTTGGCGGCTCGATTGTTGCAACGAAACTGTGCAAGCTTATGTTAGTTTATGCTTATAAAGCAGTCAAACCCCTTCCAATATTGTCCCCATTGATTTCGCTATCCTTGTTAATTACTGTAAAACTGTAATTGTGATCATTTCAGCATGCCGAGCACAAGTCTTTAAAGTGCTGATACGTCATGTCTGTGTTCACATGATCATTGTAGATGTGTTTCAAATTTATATCATCCTGTCGAAATAGCACCAATAAGTTTGCGTTGTCACGCACTAGGTATTTTGGAATGCGCGCATACGTTTGACTTAGATAAAAGCTATCGATATCGCGATGCCTGCCCATGCTGAAGTATGCTCTGATATTATCTTACTTTCTACAGGCCACATCGTCGAAAATCATAACAGAGTTCGGGCGAGCATCTTCCGGTTTTACAACCTCGTCGTTCTCACGAAACGGGAAATAACCCACACCCTGCACGGGTTCTAGTGACTTTTGCAAAAATTGATACTTTGGCTCGATGAGAGATTTCGAATAGACGTAGACATTTTCGAATCGCAATACATTGCCGTGCGTGATAAGTGAGAAAAGAGTTTTAGTTTTACTACAATTAGATAGCCCGCAAAAAATTGCTCTCGCGGTATTTGGTAGCAATTTTCCATGTCGTTCTTTTATCTTCCTCTTTGCACGCGGAACCATTTTATCGAAATTCGCGATACGTAGTAGCATGACAACGAGAACTAAGATGACAGTATATATATTCCTCCTTTTATAGAAATCATGTTAGTTGTTGCCCGACTATAAGGACGTGCACACGTGAGAAACGCGGTGGTGGTTTGATGAATAAAATCATCAACCATCTCCCAGTTGAATTGCATGTGCCAGGATATCAGTACAGCGGACCTGGAACGAAATTAACCAACAGGTTGGCTCGTGGAGATTTGGGGATCAATCCGCTGGATGCCGCGTGTAAAGACCACGACATTGCATACGCAAAGAATCGCGATATCACAGCGAGAAATCTTGCCGACAAAGCGCTCGCTGAGAAGGCGTGGAATCGCGTCTTGGCCAAGGACGCTAGTGTGGGTGAAAAGGCTGTAGCCTGGAGAGTCACCAACACTATGAAAGCTAAATCTAAACTCGGAATGGGTTTAGCTGCAAAGCGGTCGAAACTTGGAGCGGCTGCGAAAAAGAAATCTAGAACTGGCGGAAAGAGTAAACAGCGGAAGAAAACTGTGAATCTTAAATCCATCATCACAGCAGCAAAGGTCGCCATGCAACCGGATTATAAAGCCGTCGAGTCGGCGTTGGCGAGTGCTCGTGCAGCTGCGCGTGGAACTGGGAAGAATGTTCGTATGCCTCGCGTTATACCTGTGTCTGATAAAATTGGCGGCATCCTGCCGTTTGACATTCCAATTCTGGCCGGTCTAAGCGCTACTGGGGCTCTTGCGGGTGGTGCTGCGGGTATAGCTAACGCTGTCAACGGAGCTAGTGTCAACAAACAGCGGTTGAACGAGGCCAAACGGCACAATACAACAATGGAGGCGATTGCTTTGGGCAAGGGATTATACCCGCGACCCTACCGCAGCGGAATGGGCCTGTACTTACGTCTGGCAAAAAACTGATAAAGCTACCACACCGAGCTCTCACCAACATAGATTCACGCAACTATGCTAGAAATATGAAAATTTCACATTTTCGTGGCGTTTTCATGCGGAATGATCTGCCGAAATCAGGACCAAAAATGCGAGAATCCGCAATTATCAATCTTGACGATAAAAACGGTCCCGAGACACATTAGGTTGCATTCAAGAAAAATGGTGACCATGTTGTGTATTCCGATGTTGGTAGCGTTGAATACAATCATTAGAGGTATCAGGAATATGATACTGTGATTTTCGGCCACTTGTGCCTCAAATTTCTCAGCGAACAACTATAAAAAGACAAGTGTTACACGAGCAAGCATTAGTCATGTCGGAATCGTTGACGTTAACACTGTCAGGCATATCCTCTGTGCTGGATGCTCAATATTTCCCCCCAATCGAGTTATCACCGGAGAAGAACTATGTTCTCGGACTTGTCGAGTTCCTGATATTCCATTAAATACCCAATATTGATGAGACGTGTAATAAATTCCACCTGAAACGAGCGGACAAGAGCAGAAAGAGCATTACGATACCCACGAGAAGTTATGAAATTGAGGATATTGAAAATTTTCTGCGTAAGAAGCTACCCTCCGACATCACCCTTAGTCTGGAAGCAAACGACAACGAGCTGAACAGTGAAGTCACGTGCAATCGTGTAGTAGACTTTAAGCCCAAGGATTCCATCGGCCGATTATTGGGATTTGAGGCGGTTGAGCTAGCACAAAACGTTACTCATAAATCTGAATTACTAGTAGCCATACTGAAGGTTAATACTTCACTCGTTGAGTGTAGCATAACCACAGGGGCATACATAAACGAGCGTCGAGCTCACACGATTCACGAATTTTTCCCAACCGTTCCATCGGGATATAAGATTGTCAAAGTGCCTGCCAGCGTCATTTACCTGCCAATCGCCGTACAGTCGATACATCATTTACAGCTGAGAATAGCCGATCAAGACAACGAGCTGATTAATTTTCGCGGTAAAACGATTACTGTACGTTTACATGTGAAATCACTCAAATAATGTGTCTACTGCCCAGTAAAAGCTCTCTACACATTCATGGAAAAATCACAAAAGATAATGGTGTGGCTGCGGTGACGGTTACGAAATTGATCAATATGGCCGTTTGTCATTTGTTTGAGGGAGTTGGCTATGAGTTTAACGGTGTAGAGATTGATCGGAATAAAAATGTTGGCATCACCAGCACTATGAAGGGTTACGTATCCGTGACTCCAGGCCAGCAATATAGTCTGGAGAATACCGGGTGGTTGAGTGGGGATAACGAACTAACCGATGCCGCTGGAAATTTCGATGTTGTTTTACCGTTAAATTATGTGCTAGGCTTCGCCGAAGATTATCGTCGAGTCATCGTCAATGCTCAACATGAGTTAATTCTCACATGTTCTAACACTGATTTGAATGCCGTGATTCAGGCCTCGATCACGGAAAACTCCTGAATCACCCTTAATAAAATCGAGTGGGTAGTGCCCTACATCAAACTGGCAGATAAACCGAAAATCCAGCTACTCAACTACATCGCCAAGGATCCGGCCATATCCATGAGTTTGCGTTCTTGGGAAACGTACGTGTATCCGATGCACCCATCAACAACGCGGCATATATGGTCAGTCAAGACATCGACGCAGCTTGAGAAGCCGAGATATGTCGTTCTAGGATTTCAAACTGCAAGTAGAAACGAGCCGCTGAGAAATGCTGGCGTATTTGATCATTGTCGGATCAGAGATGTAAAACTCTTCCTCAACTCACAGTGCTATCCCTACGGAAATATGAATCTTGATATATACAATAGTCAATACGCCATTCTCTATGATATGTATGTTCGGTTACGAATGACCTAGGACAACAAAGAAGCTGAGCCTTTGCTATCGAAGCGTAAATTTATAAACCGAGCCCCCCTCATCGTCATCGATTGCTCCAAGCAGAACGAAACATTGAAAACTGGACCTGTGGACATTTGATTGGAATTTGACTCTAGCATTGCATTTTCACCACACACTTCTGCCTACCGCATGATCTTGCATGACCGCATTGTTGAATATAATCCGATTAGTGGTACTGTAAAAAAATTGGTGTGAGTCAATTCTGAGATAAGATGTTTAATTATTATTATTATTATTGTGCGAATAATGAAAATATGTGTAAGGTTATTTGTTCAATTTAAAATATGATGATCTATTTCCATTATTATGTAAATGCTGAAAACAGAATGTAATTGTTGATAAATAAAATAAAAAAATATTCAAAACATCCGACGGTTATTTTTTGAAACGTTTACCCTTCAACCATACGATAAATAAATGAAGAAGCTGCCATCCTGCGGTGAGCATTGGAAACATCAAGCAGAGTCGCTCGATGGAATATCGATTGATCGATAATGCGATGGAGGGGGCGCCACATACGACAAACCTGCGGCAACACTCAGTAACACAAACTGTCGGTAAGATCGGAGATAGCAATTTTGATGGTAAAATAATTACGATCTCACAATAAAAAAATGTGTAATGTCTGCTCATACGACGGTAAAAAAATCAATATGGCTGCTTATTTGACTAAGCAAAAAATCTCACGATCAAACTGTCTGACGATGAAAAAATCAAATCGGCTGCTCATCCGACTAAGCATATAATCAAAATAGCTGCTCATCCGACTAAGCAAAAATCAAAATGGCTGCTCATCCAACCAAGCAAATAATTCATTGTCAAACTGTCTGTCGGTAAGATTGGGCAAAAATACTGGTGGCATCATCTGTGTTAACAGTCGGTTACAGTTTCGTGGGTAAAGCTCACCATCGTGGTGGTAACATACCGACTGCTAGTAAGGTAGGAATCAAGATCGGCCGGTACGCTGCCATCTTTGGGGTTAGAACTCTCGTATATACACTACTGATATCCCTGACGAAGAGTCAGCAGCAGCAGCATTACTTCATCCTAGCGACGAATGGCATCATTTGCTCAAAACTTTTTTTCTTCATACCTCGGTCGAAAGTACGTACTTTCGGCCCTGATTTCAAGGCAGAAAGTCCAACTTTTGTGCCTTGCTAACGCTATGGATGCGCCCTCTACAACAGCGGGAGTAAACATTTCTCTCGTGCATGCCGGTACGCGAGACTGCCACAACTGCCGTCATTGCCGGCTACTACCACATAGTTAACCATAACTGTCTTATTGTTGTTTCGCAGGATCAAGAGATAACGTTGAATTTCTTCAATTTATATTAAATAGATTCTAATAAGATACTAAAAAATAAAATACAATGAGTGAAATCACTTCGAGTGACGAATCAATGGACGAAGAAGAAGTGATCAGAGATTTTGATGCAGAGGCTGACTTAATAATACAAACCGGCACATTACCAAAGAAGTCAGCAGACAGGTACAAATTAGTCTACGATGCGTACAAAAAATGGGAGATAGACCATACAAGTTCTGTGTCAACTTCAGAAGAGACTAATTTGATTGTATATTTCAAAGAATTGAGTAAGAGGTTGAGCCCTTCAACTCTATGGTCCTTTCGATCAATGTTAAAGAAGACCTCAAGTGCAAACAAAAATATTGACATTGATAAATTTCAAAATTTGAGAAGTTTTATTGAAAACAATTCTAAAGGACATAAATCTGAAAAGTCATTAGTCTTTGAGAGGAATCAAATGATGGAGCTTATAAATAATGCACCAGACCTCACACATTTAGTTACAAAGGTAGGTATTAAAATTAATTTTATCAAGCTCTTCATTAAATCAAAATCTCATTCTTATAATAATAATTATTATCATTATTTCAGGTGATTCTTATATTTGGCATTTGTTGGGCCATGCAATGTGATGAGCTTAGTGAAATTGAATTGGATGATATCGAAGATCCTGGTGATAAGTATCTTTTTTCTGTCAGCGAAACGAAAAATGATGTTCCTCGTAAATTTATAATTGGGGAACATTTTTATCCCAAGGTCAAGCAATAGATCTCTTTGAGAACTGAGGAACCTTTTACCAACAGATATTTTATCAAATATTATAATGGAAAATGCCTGAAGCAAGTCATCGGCAGAAATGAAATCGGTGAAACGCCTTACTTGATAGTAGATAAACAAGGAGAGTTCTGCGTAGAAACACCTTCTTTACCGACCAAGCCGACCAGTACGCCTATACATGCATCCCTGACGCAAACCCTTGAAAGTTACCCCCACTCTCGTAAGATGAAACGTGCTCTGCCGACCGTTCGTCGGTAAGAAAATCTCCCAAATGACCATGATCATCGGTAAAAAATCCTCCAAATGACCATGATTGTCGGTAAAAAATCCTCCAAATCACCATGATTGTTGGTAAAAAATGCCTCAAATTGCCGTGGTGTTACCCCTTGTGGGATAAGTTGTGCTCTTTGTCGGTAAAGAAAGTCATGCTCATCGAGCGGGATCGATAACTGCATTACCGAGCGCACTCCGTGAATCCTCAGGCGTTCGAGCGGTCCCCATGGATCCTCGAACGTTCGACCGGGAATCCTGGCGTGTGTCAGGTTTTGAGAGCTTCCAGAAGGTTCGAGAAGATTCTCACGGCCTTGAACGAATCTAGACAAACAACGCGTTCGACAAGTTTCGACTTGACGGCGAGCGGCATGCGGTCAAAGGATTTCGGTGCGACGTTGAATTTTAGACAAACAATTCTCGGAATCATCCGACGAAAACAATACTCGGAATTGTCCGACGTGTTTCGACTCGACGGTGATCGGCATGCGGTCAAAGGATTTCGGTGCGACGTTGAATTTTAAACAAACAATTCTCGGAATCATCCGACGAAAACAATACTCGGAATCGTCCGACGTGTTCCGACTCGACGGTGATCGGCATGCGGTCAAAGGTTTTCGGTGCGATGTTGAATTCCGAAAGACCCGCTCTGGCCTTGAACGAATTTTAGACAAACAATTCTCGGAATCGTCCGACAAAAACAATACTCGGAATCGTCCGACGAGTTTCGACTTGACGGCGAGCGGCCTGCGGACAACGGATTGCGGTGCGACGTCGAATTCTGGAAGGTTCTAACGTACAATCGAAGACACATCATTTCGGTAGCTTCTAGAAGTTTTTCAAGGATTCTGTGTGCCTGGTGGGAGGAATACGGCTATAAAAGGCTGAATTTCAGGTCAGAAAGACAGTCTTGCACCTTCAGCTCTCATGAAGAGAACTCCAAATAAAGCGGAAATAAATCTTCTTCTTGCAAATGAGAAGTGCTTTGGAACAACAACGTGAATTGAAGAAACGACTAGAACTGCTCATCAAGAATATTGGAGAAGTAAAACATGTGCTGAAAATCAGATCTGACCTCAATCAACTCACAAGAGATTTTGAGCACGTACAACTCGACAGTAACGATCATGGACTTTTCAAAATTGAACGAAGCCGCTCGCCTGGAGACACGTCTGCCCTTGAAAAAGCTTCCGGACCTCGAAGTGTACTTCGAATACCGAGTCAGTGGCGTTCGTCGGGTTAAAACGAAATTTGGTGATAAAATCGTTCTGGACTTGGAGGACTCTTTCACGATTTTTCTACCCAACCGACTGACCAAGGCCCTCCAAGAAGATTAAGATTTGTTCCAGAAGGTGACGACAGCCAGTAAGGAGATACGGTTGCATCTACGCTATCTTGGCGGACCGTACGGTCAACTTGAATTCGTATACGTATAATCTGAGTATCACATTCAAATATCCAGTGTCCTGTGGATGTCTTACGTTCAATAAACAAAAGAAAAAAAGATTGAAATTATGAATATTTTTTCATTTATCGCCTAACCATCTTGTATACCTTCAATCCTACGTACGTTTTTGTACCTAGTAATTGCATCTAAAATTAAGTCTTAAAATCCAAGAAAATGCCACTTCGAACACCACTAAGCAACGATGGAGGGTTTCGAGCTGCGTTTGCGTCTTATAACTGTAATGTGAACTCTACGATGAATTTTGGACGGGTTCAGACAAGACTAGAGTGCGAGGTCGACCGATAGCTGCGGTAGTATACATTCAGAGCCAAGGATCTGCGGTGTTGGGTTACTATCGCTCTAGGAATTCAAAACATGATGACGTTGGTGTACAGATTAGTCCAGAATGGGATGCAAGGTTGAGGCGCAGTTGAGATTTCGTTTGACAAGTTTTTATTAATTTTATGAGAAAAGTATTAAATATATAGATGTATATCTTTGACCCTGAATGATTCTCGGAATCGTCCGACGAAAACAATACTCGGAATCGTCCAAAGAGTTTTGACTTGACGGCGAGCGGCCTGCGGACAACGGATTGCGGTGCGACGTTGAATTCTGGAAGGTTCTGAAATAAACTCTTAACTAGCGGGACAGACGTTCTGAAATAACGGTTGTTATTGACGATGCAAAATATTTTATTGAAAACAACAACTCAAGATTGCAGTTTTTCATGAAATTCGTAATGCTGATATATGAGTGTTCCTACTCAACGGTATCGTACCCATGCTTTAGGCAATAAGAATGAATAACTGTTCGAGTAGATACCGATTGTCTTTTGTGTTTGAGTAAAAAATTTCGCAGTAACAATACGTTTTGAGCTGCACAGCTTGGACGGAATATAGCGTGATGCGTACACTTTGAATTCGTGTCCGACATTTTATTCAATTTCTGCAACGAAAGACAACCCAAATCTATCAAATCAACGGCTTCAACTTTTTCACCCAGAATTTTCTGCAGCCAACTTTTCTTCTCCAAACCTTTTACGTTAACTGTTGAAGCCTCACGCAGCGATATACATTCGATGGTGAAATCGAGCTTCTCGAAAGGTAAATCACCACCTTCCCAGGATAGTCCATGATAATTCCGTGACAGCCGCAAATTTTCGCTTTTGAACGGAGCGAGTAAATAATTCCAATCGTACGGAGTTTCGAAGAGAAAGATTGACGGGTTGGTATCTTCGTCGAGTGGCACAACTGCCAACTCTTTTGGTGCAAAACCGGGACCCGTTCTTCTGAATCCTTGTACGTCGACTATGAACTCCATCGTGAAAAATACTGAATTGATTGTCACAACTTTCAAGGTTTTTATACCAATTTCCTCACACCACCGCTCAGCGGGTTATATTCAATTATACGATCACGTAAAATCAAGCAGTAGCCATATGTACCGGTAGGAAAGTTATTTTTAGCCTCAAATTCGATACAAATATCTACCGGTCTAGATTTCAGAGCCTCGTTTTGTTTCGAACAGTCGATGAAAATCAAAGGTTCGTGCTGTAGAAATTCGCTCTTCGTCAACAGAGGCTAGGGTTCTTTGCCGTAATAGGTGGCTTGAAAGTTTGCGTACATCTCGTACAGTAATGCAAAGCGATTGTGACTCATGTGCAAGTTCAGGTTACCGTACGGATAATACTCGGAATTCAAGAAGAGCTTGACGTCAGTAATGTTACAGTGATCAAGATGACTGGCATTTTCGCCGGCTTTGTTTTTTCGATTCGTTTGAAAACCGAGCATGACAAATCGCGGTTTTACCAAATGGGTGGACGTTTTCACAGTCCAAACGTATTTCGTGGTTGCCGATAGCAAAGGATATTCGTACAACTCCCAACTGCGGAAGCTCATGGAGACTGGTGTATTTTTTTCAATGAAATTCAACAGTGTGATTTTTCGTTGATCCGAGAGCTTCACATAGGGTACTAAACATTCTACCTGATCGATCACGATTCTAAAGTTTTCCTCTCGATTTTGAACGATGGCATTTAAATTACTTTTTGATCTTGTAAGAATCAGCTCATGTTTCGCGTTAACGACGATCTTGCGATAGTCTTCAGCGAAGCCCAATATCATGCTCAAAGGAATAACTACGTCAAAGTTGGCATCGGCATCAGTTAATTTTTTCGTTTCCTGAACATCGAGCCATCTAGCATTTTCTATAAGCCAACTTTGACCAGGGTTGAGCGAAGCGAAACCTTTCAGCAGGCTGGTCAGACCAACGTTTTTACATTTATCAATCTCTACGGCGTTGAGTTCGTACCGTACATCTTCGAATAAATGGCAGATGGCGTTATTGACCAAAGTTGTGATCGCCGCTGCAGTGCCGTCCGATTTGAGAAATTTTCCAGATATATGCAGCGAACTCTTGCTCGGTAGTACGCATAAATCCTGATGCTGAACGGTGATTCGAATCTCATCGCTGTTGTTGGAAGTTGACGATGAGTACGGTTTGTGTGCGTGTATTTCTTGGTGAGCGATTGATTCGTCAAAGACGACAGGTGTTTTAATGCTCAAGATTTCCTCCTCCATGGTACGTAGCATACAACGAAACAGCAGAATCGTAGTTTTATTTGTCGAAAATTCCTTTTCCAGAAGGTGTCAGCTTTAGACCCAGAGCTATCAGGAACTCCACGTTTCGACGTGTTAGCAGTTGGGGAATCGATCGATGACTGACTTGATCGGGACATGCTAACTGACTACTATAACACTTTTTGGACAATCTGTTATATACAATTCCCATCGTTTATCGCGATTTGATGTGCAGTCTCACAGTCATAACTTCTCCGCGAAAATTAACCAGATCTCCGTCTTGATCGACTAACCGAAGTTGTACGTGATTTATGGTATTGACGGTGATCGGAAGGTAAATGACGTGCGACGGCACTTCCACGATCTTATATCCCGGTGGAACGATAGGGTAAATAAGATGCACTTTATGTCCATTGACGTAGGCACCCGTTGTAATGCTACATTCGACTCGCGACGCGTTGACCTTGAGAATAGTTACAGGCATATCCGAATGGTGAGTTAGGGTAGCTGCCAATACACGCGGTGTAAATCCGAGAAGCTGACCAATAGAATCGTCAGGTTCCAAATTAACGATATGGTTACATTTGATTTCGCTGCATAATGTATTATTGTTAGGCTTTATGCTGATTTCAATGTTGGTATTTTTAACGCGTCTTGAACATACTTTTCAATATCCTCAATTTCGTAGCTGCCAGTGGATATAGTGACTACCTTATCGGCTACGTATATTTTACTTTGACCGACATCAACGTTGGGAATGGAATTGAAGCTTATCAGTTCAACGAGACCGAGAACATAATTTTTGTTCAGAGCAAGTTCGATCGGAGGAAAATATTGCGCTTCGAGAATCGAAGACGTTCCCGATACCGTTAATGTAAAGGAATCATCCATGACTGCAAGTGCTCGACTGACGTTATCAAATTACGTGTCATGTTTATAGCTTATCGCTTAGAAATTTCAGACACAAGTTTCCGCAATCGAATGTACCGTAATCCTGATACCTTTCGTCGTTGTACTCAACGCTACCAACACCGAGATATTTCACGAGGTCTAACGGCGGTTGAAGATGACCGAAACAGTCGAAGTAAACTACATCGCTGCCGCGTTTTTTATATGCAACCCAGTGTGTCCCAGAGCCATCTTTATCGTCGAGATTGACTACAGCTGTTTCGTTTTTACGCGGCCCGGTTTTGGGCATTTCGTTGCGCATAAAGACACCTCGGAAGTACGGAATTTTCATGATTTTTGCATACTTCAGCAAATCCCAGTTGGTCAACGCTCGGCGTGGTAGCTTGTCATTTAGTTTTTTGAAAGATGAAGACCGAAACCCTTTTTATAAGGTTTTAGATGGAGACCTATACCTAAGGCGATCGCTTCTATCGTTTTCTTATGCCGTTTGCTTTTCTCCAATTCTCGTTTAGCCGCGCTCGCATCGTTTACAGCCTTTGCTATACCAGCAGCACCTCCCGCTAACGCACCCGTAGCGCTGAGACCGGCAAAAATAGGTATGAGAAAAGGTAGAAATCCGCCAACTTTTGAGGGTACCGGTAGAACGCGCGGTGATCGGACATTATGTTTACCACCTTTTTTTTTCACAGCTTCTCGAGCACCTCTGAGTGCAAACTTGATGCTCGTTTTCGCGTCGTAGCTTTGAATCATAGACTGTTTTGCCGCTCGTGTGATTTTATTCAAGGAAACGTTCTTAGGTTTTCGACACCCCATGCCTAACTTTGTTTTCACCTTCATCGTGTTAGCTACAGCCCAAGTGGCCGCCTTTTCACCCAAATTTGCGTCCTTTGCGAGAACCCGTTTCCAGGCTTTTTCGGCTAATATTTTATCCGCAACGCTTCTAGCTTCAAGGTTCTCACGATTTTTCGAGTACGCTATATCGTGTTCCTTACACGCTGCATCGAGAGCATTGATACCGGAATCGCCTCTCGTGAGTCTTTTCGTCAACTTGGTGCCAGGACCGCAGTATTGGTGAACGGGAACATGCAACTCGATCGGAAGTTTGTTGATAATACTATTTACCAAACCTTTCCCACTCGATCGTTTTTTTGACGATCGCTTACGATCACGTGTGTGCACAATCATGTCCGCTCTGCAACTGAGAGAAAGTTATTATAAACGATGCATTTATAGAAAATCCAGCCAGTCACGTTTGAGATGAGGTTCGAGACACAATCGACCAGGCTGCCCGTGATGAATTTTGACACATTTACGCAGCAGAGTACAAAACGGAAAAAACGTCATGGCGAATTGTTGCCGAGTAGTGTACGTGCGGTATTCTGCGGATCATCTACCTGTGGCAAAACCAAGGCATTATTTGCGCTTATAACGCATCCGAACGGTTTGAGGTTCGAAAACCTGTCCGTTTACTCAAAATCTCTCAATCAATTGCAGTACAAGTTTCTGAGTCAAGTGCTCGAAAATGTTGACGGTCTTGAGTATGACCCCTTTAACGAGCATGAGCACGTCATTGCACCGAACGAAACGCAACCTAACTTGATCATGATATTCGATGACGTAGCGTGCGAGAAGCAGGGTAACATACGCGCGTACTTTTGTATGGGTGGACATCACGACGTAGACTGTTTCTATCTTTGTCAGACGTACGCTCAAATCCCTAAGCATCTCGTGCGCGACAACACCAACTTGCTGGTCTTATTCAAACAAGACGAGATGAATCTGAGACATGTGTACAACGATCATGTAAACACCGATATGTCGTACGTAGAGTTTAAAGACTTGTGTGCGGCATGCTGGAACGGTGACAAATATGGCTTCGTAGTGATCAACAAGGATAGAGAGCTCGGTAATGGTCGGTATAGGAGGGGATTTGACAATTCCATGAACATGACAAAAGAATAAAATACACGATCTTCGAAGACGACGAAACAGTAGCTTTCCAGAACTAGTTGTGTCAACATGCAGGGAAGTCGTGAGGAAGAAGAAGTCTTGCATCGTATCGCTCAAGCGAGTAATGCGATTCGTCATAAGCACAGAATCCTCAGGACGGGAGAAAAGTCGCTGCAGAAAACAATGAAGGATGTCTTCAAACCTGTGGTAACCCTGCTGCAGGAATTAGTCAATGTTTCTCGAGGCACGAAACTTGTCAAGAAAGAGGTGAAGGAAGAACTCAAAACTGAAACAAAGGATGAGCCGAAGAACGAAATGGAAGCAGAAGATTCTTTTGCAACTGCAGAGGAAGAGGATCGAACTGTCACGGAATCGTCGGTGAGACCAGAGGATGAATATCTTCAGATGCTCAACGATAAACAAAGACAGCACGAGTTGGATACCGTGTACGGGGTACAGAGTCTTTCTACTGCCGGGCTGATAATTGGTGACTCACCGATAAGCTTCGAGCGCGATTCCGTTCGCATAGGCGGCACGCTCTATCCGAAAACTCAAGGACTGCTGGAGCTGCTGTTTGAAAAGATGCCCAACAGCGCTCACGTTACCCGCAACGACAGGGAGAATTACAGAAATATCCTCCTCGCAACAAATGCTCACAGAAAAAACTATAGCGCCACCGAGCCTATCCGAAACGCTCAGAGCGCCAAATTCAACCATTTGATTGCTGAGCTGCACAATATTTCTACGTCAGGCAAAGACGTATCACCATCGTCACAGATGTCGAAGCGTACGGGCAAAGGTGTACTGCTACCTCAGGCTTGGGTTACTCGACAAGGTGTTAAAACAGATTATATTTTCTGGGACGACGCTAACGAGCTGGTGGAACGTCTTCGTTTGCTTATCGCATCTCGAGCGGCTGGGAATACAAGTCACAACAACAAAATTCTGTCGATTCTGGAAGAATTGCGGGAAGCCGGAATCATTTATTAGCCAATTCTCGTCGACTCTGCAATCATTTACGAGATGAGCGTCGACGTGTTTAGACGTCAGCTGAATAAAAACACAGCGGCGAGCACTCGCGGTGCTCCGGGTGTCGGGTTTCAAATAACAGCGGACGGGCATTACGATATACGGAACAAGAGAATGTGCAATGTCGCAGATCCCGCAGAGCCGAGCAATGCTGTAACTTTAAAAACCTTGAGACTAAAATTCAGCGTGTTGCAAAAACAAATCGACAACCTCAATCAAATAATCAAAGCTTTGGAGATCACCACGGAGAAAGCCTTGGATACCTTCTACACAGACTTTAAAACAGGCAGAGACCTGTCGATTCGAAACGCTGAAATCATTTCCAAATTGGACACCAGACTAATAGCGTTGGAATATGAACGAGAAAAAGCAAGCACTGATGAAGGAACTGCAATAACTTGCACGCCGGAATCACTCGCGTCGACGTGTAGACGTGCGCGGCATCGACGAGACTTGGCAGGCGGATCTTGTTGATATGACGTCGTACGCTGGACAAAAGAAAGGCTGCAAGTACATGCTCACATTCATTGATATCTTTTCAAAGTATGCGTGGGCCGTACCGATAAAGAGCAAGTCTGGAGATGATATTACGAAGGCAATGGAATCTGTGCTTGTCCAAGGACGGATACCGAAAAATTTACACGTCGACAGAGGAACGGAATTTTACAACTCGAAATTTGAATCGCTTATGACACGTTACGGAATCAAACTTTACTCCACGTACAGTAATTTGAAGGCTTCGATCTGTGAACGTTTCAATCGCACGCTGAAAGGTGAAATGTGGACACGGTTCAGCATGCAAGGAAGCTACAAGTGGCTCGATATCTTATCTGAATTGGTTTCGGCTTACAACAACACCAAACACCGAACCATAAGAATGAAACCGTCGGATGTCACCGTTGCAAACGAGAGGCTGTTATTACGTCAGGCGTACGGAGGGCTTCGAGCGATACCTACCGTATCGGCAAAGTTCAAATCCGACGACAAAGTTCGAATCAGCAAATTCAAAAATGTCTTCGAGATAGGTTACACTCCCAATTAGACGACTGAAATATTCACGATAAGTCGAGTGGAAAATACTCATCCTGTGACGTACAAGCTCAAAGACTACCGAGATCAACCCATCGCTGGTGGTTTCTACGAACAAGAGCTCCTCAAGGTTAAACATCCGGATATCTCTCTGGTGGAGAAGGTGCTCAAGAAACGCGGAAGAAAAATATACGTTAAATGGTTAGGTTTTGACAATACACACAACAGTTGGATAAACGAATCGGCTATGTAACATTTGAATAACTGAATTTTTTTGTAAAAACGTATGTCCCTCTTTATTTTATATCCGACACACAACAAGTATGCGTCTTTATTTTTTAGACAATCGACAGACATATGCATCGTTGTACAATTTCTTGTATTTCGGAGCGTTCTTATTCACTATCCTACATAATAATAATATTTTATACATCATGGTACAGTTATAAATTACAAAGCTAAGGTGTAGGTTTGTAGCCCCACGGAAGCGTGTCGGTTGTATTTTGAAACACGATCCCCTTGTCGTCATTCCAGCTCAGTGCTACTTTCCGATGTTATGCGGTGTATACCTCGTGCTTTCGACTTAATATCAAATGCTGATTTGAGGATAGATTTTCACGGTTCAAAACACATTCCAAATAATCGTTGAAAGTCATTTTTCTCAACGCTGATCCTTAGACACCTTTGGCACGTTTATTGTCTTTCTCATCTCCCAAGACTCGGAATGCGTACAGTTTAGCTCCTAATCCTACAAATTCCAGCATTATTTTTCCATTATTCTCATCTTTCATCAAGCCGAGAACTTTTTTGTTCGCTAAAGGCATTCCATAAACGTTGTCAAGCGGATAATCAGACGTATCGAATTTGTGCAAGTCCTCCTTTATATGTTCGTATATGTCGGAGACGGTAAAATTGTAAATCAAACTGTCGGTATCCGTATCCATTAATTTTGGTCGGTTGCCAAATTTCTGCTGAATATAATTATAATGAAAATCATAGATATATGTTTTAGCCAGATCCATGATGGAGAAACCTGCATACAACGGTTTATTCAACTTGACTTTCGTCTTACTCATTTCAACGATAATTATATCATTGTCGAAAACGGTGCAGCTGTGAAAATTGGGTTTGGCTATAGTAGCTGTAGCATCGTATCTTCCATCTCATTTCGTGATCAGCCTGACATCTCTATACTTCCTAACATTTTCCATTGTTTTGCCAAAAACTGTGTTGTTCATCAGTTTGTAAAAATTTTTCCCGAATTCGTTGTGAGAGTTCTTCCGCAAATCGGTATTCAAATCTGCAAATTTTTTAAGCCACGGGGTTTGCCTGAATTGAAGAACTCTGTGAATTTTGAGTAATTTTAAGCCTAATTGTAAGCATTGTTTCAAAACGCTGTAGTGAAAAACGTAGTTTTTCTTGGAAAATAGTGTGGGCGTCAATTTTGGCTGTTTATTGGTCGAAATCGGAGGTACATAGTGCTCCGTACACAATGGTAAATCCTTATGAGTTTCATGCAGTTCCGCAGGATATTCCAAATCTACCTCCAGCATGTAACCAAACTCCGCATCGTCCGAGATGGTAAGAACGTCGCATTGTCAGAAGTCTGATAACCATTCGAAGGAACTGTATGGCAGAGCAAAGCTCATAGCAGCACCGTACAAATTATTAACGTCAAAGTACATGAGATAAGATTCTTCGATCTCAGGATCGAATTTCTCTCCCATGTACCTGGTGTTGGCCTTTGCGTATCTGTTCGAACACTGTGATACACCACCACGAATACCTTTTTCGATGAACATAACCATGTCTATGTCGGTGAGAAGCTCGAGTTCGATGCCTGTACATTTTAACATTGCATCAAACGACAGACCGGGCGCTGTGTAGTAATGTAACGGGTCCAGTTTGTACGTCGTCCAACAATTCTGTCGAAAATTTTAAAAAACGTCAGCCAGTAAAAACACTCCCGTCTGTAAATACAAGTCCAAATACTCTCCCAAAGTTTGGACGTTAAAAGTTTGCCATACGTCACACGCGTGTGCGTTATCGTCGTCTGATATATTCCGGTCATTCAATTTTGAATAAAACCGTTCTTTGGCTGGTAAATGTTTCTCCTCGAGCTTCTCCCAACTGTCTTCGTATTTGTACGGGAAGACACCTTTTCTAGTCAATTACTGAAATTTGTTCAAGCTACTGCAGAATTTACGTGTTATTGTTTTTTGACAATCATTCAGATACGATGATAATTTATCGAGGCTGCCAGGCATGAAACGGTACGAATCTATGAAACGGAACGTTACATCCGTTCCCTTAACGAATTTCGTGAAGGAAATGTACATTTCTTTATTAACAGGTAATAGTGTAACAGTATCTTCGAATGACGTTGCCAGGGCTTTGATCAGAAAATGCGAATCGTAACCCGAAAGATTGTGGAATATCACTGGGATTGTGTGCGAATTTTGGTAATTTAGATTACAGCTGCGGTGAGCAGCACCACGGTACTTTCCCGTGAAATGACAGTGATCCCGATGTTTCACGTCTTTGGACGTGAACGGTTTTTCACAAATATGACAGACTGCCTATAAATCAAATGCGTTGATCTGATTGAAATTTAGTAGTTCCATCGGTACAACTCTTGTAGTATCTCTCTAACGAAAGTGCCAATTCCTTTAACTCGTTCACAAACCATTGGATGCAAGTTTCTCCGTGATTGATTTTGAATTTTGAAAGCGAATCGTCAAACACACAATGCAGATAGTAAGCTATACTATACGGAAGATGCTTCTGATAAATTGTTCTATTTTCCCCAAAACTTTCATGTGTGGGTTGCAGTAAACATTGTAGATCCGCGTAAATGCAGAATAGAACGGTTTCTTTGTGCTTGAAATTTTTGAATTTGAGAATCTTGTCCTCTTCTGTTGGTAAGATGACTTTGGTTTTATTCGAATTCATGCAATCAACTCGATGTTTCAACAAACATCTTTCGAAATTAAAATGAGACAGACACCTATCACACAACCACGTCTGATGTGAGCGTTTGGAAATTTGAGAACTTGTCAACCGCGACAAATTTCGAATCCATGCAAAATGACGTGTTACATTCTTTTCAATATTTTCCATACTATCATCGTCACCGTCGTTTTCAGACTCTATTACTAAAAGATGGATTGTAGGCATATCAGACTTGTTTCGACTCAAATAAATGGGTACAATTTCACTACGCTTTTGTTTTTCCGCATCATTTATACCGTAAACGTTAATTTAAAGTTTGTTAAGTTTCTCAAATTTTGGAATCTGCTCTAAAGACATTGAAAAATGCAAACCGTCATATTGTAGCACTGAGCTGAAATGTGGATATGAAGTAATTTCGGTGGGATTGTTGTTGGCTGGAAGGAGGGCTGCGGTGACCGACCAGAGGTAGCAATACGCGTCTCTGTTGCGGATGTTGACGACAGTCTTCTTATCTTGAATATCTTTGGGTAGTGGTGTGTATGTGAACACACCGCCTCGCAGTGGCACGTACTTGTTGATATTTACAGTCAAATTGATTATTTCAGTCAGCGACCAACCAGAGTTTCTCTCTAGAAAATCTTCCACCTTGGCCAACACTTTTTGCTTTACGTTCTCTTCGAACCACCCGTGTATGTCAGCTGGCTGGAGGATGATTTGGTTTTTGGTGTTAAAATATTTCATATTCTCAACAAGTTCAGCGTTTTTCGTTACATTGAATTCACAACACAAGACACAGTTTGCTTTTAAACTTCCCATTTTTCGTAGCATTTTCTTCAGTCTTGCAACGACGAGGTGTTTCGCATCTTCCAAAAACCTGTTCAAATTTTTATGCCGCAGATTGATAATGGCTCCCATCCGAATTCGGCTCTCGAAAGCTGTCTCCAAATCTTCGCACCTTCCTCGATCGCTTCTTCGTCGGCTTCGTAATCCGTCACCCACTTTTTGACATTGTTGAAATTTGACTGTCAAAGATTTCAGAATTCCAATTGTAGTCAAAATTCTTGTCTTCTACCCGATCGTTGAGGCGCTTTTGCGTAAGATTTTATTCAAAAGCCTGGTATTTTGGGTTCCGAATCGAATCCATTTTGCAATTTCTACCGGTGACGATTTTTCAGATAAAATCTTAAACGCCGTTTCCATAATTTGTATTAATTTCAAACACTTTTCGGAATCCATGTTTCTTCTTCTTCTTTCGATCACACACTTGACAAAGATGGAGTTGCGAAGCTTGCTCTAGAATAATCGCTCTACGCTGACATGGTCCCTTTTATGGGTAAATACCGACGTGACTCACACACACCGAGGCGGCGTCTTCACAGGGCTCACGAACTCAACGTCGCACCGCAATCCGTTGTCCGCAGGCCGCTCGCCGTCAAGTCGAAACTCTTTGGACGATTCCGAGTATTGTTTTCGTCGGACGATTCCGAGAATCATTCAGGGTCAAAGATATACATCTATATATTTAATACTTTTCTCATAAAATTAATAAAAACTTGTCAAACGAAATCTCAACTGCGCCTCAACCTTGCATCCCATTCTGGACTAATCTGTACACCAACGTCATCATGTTTTGAATTCCTAGAGCGATAGTAACCCAACACCGCAGATCCTTGGCTCTGAATGTATACTACCGCAGCTATCGGTCGACCTCGCACTCTAGTCTTGTCTGAACCCGTCCAAAATTCATCGTAGAGTTCACATTACAGTTATAAGACGCAAACGCAGCTCGAAACCCTCCATCGTTGCTTAGTGGTGTTCGAAGTGGCATTTTCTTGGATTTTAAGACTTAATTTTAGATGCAATTACTAGGTACAAAAACGTACGTAGGATTGAAGGTATACAAGATGGTTAGGCGATAAATGAAAAAATATTCATAATTTCAATCTTTTTTTCTTTTGTTTATTGAACGTAAGACATCCACAGGACACTGGATATTTGAATGTGATACTCAGATTATACGTATACGAATTCAAGTTGACCGTACGGTCCGCCAAGATAGCGTAGATGCAACCGTATCTCCTTACTGGCTGTCGTCACCTTCTGGAACAAATCTTAATCTTCTTGGAGGGCCTTGGTCAGTCGGTTGGGTAGAAAAATCGTGAAAGAGTCCTCCAAGTCCAGAACGATTTTATCACCAAATTTCGTTTTAACCCGACGAACGCCACTGACTCGGTATTCGAAGTACACTTCGAGGTCCGGAAGCTTTTTCAAGGGCAGACGTGTCTCCAGGCGAGCGGCTTCGTTCAATTTTGAAAAGTCCATGATCGTTACTGTCGAGTTGTACGTGCTCAAAATCTCTTGTGAGTTGATTGAGGTCAGATCTGATTTTCAGCACATGTTTTACTTCTCCAATATTCTTGATGAGCAGTTCTAGTCGTTTCTTCAATTCACGTTGTTGTTCCAAAGCACTTCTCATTTGCAAGAAGAAGATTTATTTCCGCTTTATTTGGAGTTCTCTTCATGAGAGCTGAAGGTGCAAGACTGTCTTTCTGACCTGAAATTCAGCCTTTTATAGCCGTATTCCTCCCACCAGGCACACAGAATCCTTGAAAAACTTCTAGAAGCTACCGAAATGATGTGTCTTCGATTGTACGTTAGAACCTTCCAGAATTCGACGTCGCACCGCAATCCGTTGTCCGCAGGCCGCTCGCCGTCAAGTCGAAACTCGTCGGACGATTCCGAGTATTGTTTTTGTCGGACGATTCCGAGAATTGTTTGTCTAAAATTCGTTCAAGGCCAGAGCGGGTCTTTCGGAATTCAACATCGCACCGAAAACCTTTGACCGCATGCCGATCACCGTCGAGTCGGAACACGTCGGACGATTCCGAGTATTGTTTTCGTCGGATGATTCCGAGAATTGTTTGTTTAAAATTCAACGTCGCACCGAAATCCTTTGACCGCATGCCGATCACCGTCGAGTCGAAACACGTCGGACAATTCCGAGTATTGTTTTCGTCGGATGATTCCGAGAATTGTTTGTCTAAAATTCAACGTCGCACCGAAATCCTTTGACCGCATGCCGCTCGCCGTCAAGTCGAAACTTGTCGAACGCGTTGTTTGTCTAGATTCGTTCAAGGCCGTGAGAATCTTCTCGAACCTTCTGGAAGCTCTCAAAACCTGACACACGCCAGGATTCCCGGTCGAACGTTCGAGGATCCATGGGGACCGCTCGAACGCCTGAGGATTCACGGAGTGCGCTCGGTAATGCAGTTATCGATCCCGCTCGATGAGCATGACTTTCTTTACCGACAAAGAGCACAACTTATCCCACAAGGGGTAACACCACGGCAATTTGAGGCATTTTTTACCAACAATCATGGTGATTTGGAGGATTTTTTACCGACAATCATGGTCATTTGGAGGATTTTTTACCGATGATCATGGTCATTTGGGAGATTTTCTTACCGACGAACGGTCGGCAGAGCACGTTTCATCTTACGAGAGTGGGGGTAACTTTCAAGGGTTTGCGTCAGGGATGCATGTATAGGCGTACTGGTCGGCTTGGTCGGTAAAGAAGGTGTTTCTACGCAGAACTCTCCTTGTTTATCTACTCTTGATAGCATCCTATTTAAAATTGCCTAACTCTCAAAAGTATACTGGACATTGGTTTCGGAGAACTAGCGCGACATTATCATCCAACTCAGGTGCTATTATAACAATGCTGAAACAGTTAGGAGAATGGAAATCTACAAATACTGTACAAGATTATTTTTTCAATCAGATTGTTTGTAATATTATCATTAAAAATGAGTTTATTATATTTATATTCAGTTCTTTAATATGTACTGAAATGATACTTATTTTGTGTCTGGAAATCTTATTCAACTTTTTACAGGATATGTGGAGAATTTGATGAAAAATCGAGAAAAAACTTATGAAAGCATAACCTATGCAGCCGCATCCACCGTAACTGATCCAGAAACATCAAAAAGTTTAGCGAAAAACGACTTTTCAGTTAAAATAACGAATCCAAAAAATTCTGATGAACCTTTACATGCCAAAGTAGACTTTCACACCTTTTCTGACGATTTTGAAATTGATGATGAGGATCTTGCTAGGATTGATGAACTTGATGAACCTGAAATACCGAAGTCACCACACGTGTTTTCCAGAACCGCGAGCTACAAAAAAATTCTTGAACCTAGGAATAAACAAATGATAAAACCTAGTCATTTAAAAAAAAAACCTATTTTGGTTTTTTCAAAAAACAAAGACAATAAACTACCGCAAAATCCGATCAAAATCATCGAAACCGATCATTGTACAAGCGAACAAACGTCACAATCAATCTCTTTTAATCCAAATACTGATCAAAATCCGGGTAATATTCATCAAAACTGTACATTTCATGGAAATATTATCAACAACTTTTATTTCAATTGCGATAAATAGAAAGATGACAAAAATAATAATTTATAATAGTACTATCATATAAATTCAATAATTTTATTCTTTTTCATGCTGATACAATAAATAATATATTTGTTATTCATTTATAATTATAATTTTAATTCATTAATAAAAATATTTGTTCAAATTTGTATTTTTCTTCCATTATCATTGTATTTGATGCCTGCCCCCGACCAGCAGCACTCGCTTTGCTCGTGCAGCAAATGTCGGGCAAGCATTTAAAAAGGATATGCATATTTATCTATATATAGTAGGGTGGTCCTTATTTGGGGTGTTGACGAATTCCGATAAGTGCGCCCCCTAGACATGTTTGAAATAAATTTAAAAAAATGTGTGCGAAAACGGAGCGCTGTAGTCCAATTAGAAGACGTGCCTGTAAGCTCGTTTTGTTTTTCATTTGAATAACATGGGATTTTCAGACTACTTCAGTCATTATGTTTTTGAGTTGTCCCCATGAACGCAAAAAATTCTTTTTTCACATAAATCTGTTGTTCATGGGTACAACTACGCGTATATTTTTCCACAAGTCTTTATCACAACCTTTACGCCCCCCATCCCCCTGATATTATACACGACGGCAAATTGATCAACGTGAGAATACCTCTTTTTAGCCGCTTGGTGCTTGACAGTATTTCACCAATCAAAAGGCAGTCTTATTTACGTCATAAGTTCGTAAAAAAAATAATTGTACATGTGGGAAAAAATATGTATTTCAATTAGTGTATTTAAAAACACATCGTTTATACTTTATACTTTTTTAAAAAGTAATAATTAAAATTAAAATGTTTTGATCGCTGTCTGTTTTTCTGGATCAGGAAAGATTTTACGATATTCCGAGATCCATGAACAACAGATTTATGTGAAAAAAGAATTTTTTGCGTTCATGGGGACAACTCAAAAACATAATGACTGAAGTAGTCTGAAAATTCCATGTTATTCAAATGAAAAACAAAACGAGCTTACAGGCACGTCTTCTAATTGGACTACAGCGCTCCGTTTTCGCACACATTTTTTTTAATTTATTTCAAACGTGTCTAGGGGGCGCACTTATCGGAATTCGTCAACACCCCAAATAAGGACCACCCTAATATATAGTATACACCACACGGGCCGATGGTATGAAAGCCCTGAACTGCGCGCCGTGGAGCCCTCGGCTTCGCCTCCGGCCCTACTCCGCGCAGTGCAGGAAATTCATACTTTCGGCCCTAGTAGTGTAATATACTATTCTTCGGATACAAATCTTGTATCCCGTAAAATTTGAAAAAAAATAAATAAATATGCGGAATCTCATCATTTGTACTATATTTTCATTGACTCCACAGAGTGCTTTTCATGTGCTGAAATTTTTTTTTTCAATAAAAATTAAAAAAAAATTCATAGCTTCAAAACCAAATCTCGGCCCATTCTGAAACTTGCACACGTTTTTGAACACTGAGAGAGGGATATCCTCTGAAATTTCTAGCGAAAAAACTGGTTTTGAGTAATCTCAAAAACCAATATTTTTTGAGTTTTTAAGAGCTTTCAGCGGCCTTGATAAATTTTTGCATGTTTTCCCGTTGAAGTTCACTTGAAAGTAAAACTTTTTTATTCAAACATTTTTGTTATATGATCAACAGTTTACGAGCTATAGTTAATTAAAATTGGGACATTCTCGTAGTCTGCGTAATCTATATGGGCTGCTCAACTCTGAACGGCATCGAATGAAAATCTGAGAAAAATCACACATACTCTTAACGACTATTCAAAAGATTTCACGAAGTTTAGAAAGATTCCGAGGGGGTCAGGCTTTTGGTCAGGTCGATTTGACGTGGAATGCCCCATAGGTATATGCGTTCCACGTACGATATTGATACCTCCATTTGCGATTAATACTTGATGCATACTATGAATTTTATAATTTTCTAGGGGACAAACTGAATTATCTACAGTAATACGTTTTTAATATGAAATTAGAACAATTATTTATTTCGAAATAGGATTCTTTTCGACATGCGCTCGATCTATTCCATAACATTAGTATTCGTAATTATTCGAATAACTTTGCGTGTGCTCTCTCGATCTTGACTTTTCGTAGACATAGAATCGAAATGCTGTTTCAGCTAGTCGCAATTGAAGTATTTACGTTGGGTAAAGAATCAATGTTGTTTTTCGAAAAGTGTTCGTATGGAAAAAATATTCAGAGTAACTGTAACACATCACGGATGCGCTAATTTGCGCTCCGTATATGAAATAGTATTAAACGCAGTGTCCTGATTTAGAGGCCTAGAAAGGTGATTGTCGGCGATTATTTTTTTTTTTTTTTGATATGGAGAAAAAGAATGAAGGTTCTTAAAACTTCGAGTGTATTTTAACACACATTTTCGCTATTTGTTGATAGCTTTTTCAACCGAGCCGCTTGGAAGGAGTTGATCGCTGTGGTGTCAAACATGAGAATTGAAGTTGTTTTATATACACCTTGTTTATTCATTTACTATTTACATATATACACTGTAACCAAAAATTTTTTTGATGGTTTGCGAGGGTTAGTCGAACAAGTGAGATAATTGCTTACCCTACGGCGCAGTTACTAACCTGAATAATTAGATATAGAGAGATAATGAAAGAGAAAGATATGATTGTTGGGCGCCAGACGCACATGCGGAAAATAGATAATTAGAGAAAAAGATATAGATAAAGACAAGGTCAGGTTCTACGACGGTTTTGCACAGCTTGCTCAGTATAGACAAGATAATGGTGGAGGGGAGAGGTTGAATCCAATAGATAAAATAAGAAACAGGTGAAGCAGAAATAGTATCGAAGATATTGGTTAAGAAGCGATAAATTTTAATAACAAGCAAACAACTGAAGAAATTGAGATACAATTAAGATAGATGCGATAATTAATTTACAGCCAGAGAAAAGTTAGCGAGAGATTTAATAAATAACAGAACGTTTTCCGAATAAGCGAGAAATATGCGTAGGCTCGCGATACTATGATTCGAGGTAACAATTGACACGGTTTTATAATGAATAGGCAGAACAGAAAAAGATATACGGTACTTAAATTAAGCATTGATCAAGTAAACCATAAAACATGAGAAGCGATTATAAGAAACATGCGAGATACAAAACTTGTAATAGTTATCACATTACCAGAATTATCAGAAATATACAGAGGCAGGAAATTATGAATTACGAGGTAAATTCAAGGAAACAGGTCAAGTAGAGAATTATCATAAAATATAGAAACTAACAGATAATACGTAGTCTCTAGTTTGCGGTAAGTGCGAGAAGAAAGAAAGATAATATTCGGTACGGTAAAAGATAATTTCGGGATTAAAACAAATAATATTCAAGATAATTACTATGCAACATACGACAAACCAAAGAGACTACGGACAACTACGATCAGCGATATTAGCGAAGAAAATAATGAAAAAGATGTTATGCGATACGACGCAATACTCCAATGTCAAATGAACGACGAGCGGGACCGCGCGGCGATGTAAGATCGCTCACGCGGTACACTCACTAAGATAAATTAATCAAAGATAATGGGTAAAGAAACAGTTATGAATTATTCAGAGGAAGCATAGCGAAATAGTAATGCTCAATAACGAAGATAAGAATTGGTCATTTAACAGAACACGCTGTTATACAGCGATATTACACATTTAGGTACTCTAGAAGAGAGAGAAATAACAAAATAAAGCAATAGTCACTAACAATGCGCAAGTAAGAGTCAACCAGTCGTGAAGTTACTTGCAATAAGGAATAGTAAGGGACAAGATAAGAAATAGTAGAAAATAAGGTACGAGCCCAGGTAGCTTACGCAGACCAACTGCAAGATAGAGAGAAAGAGAGAGATAAAGATACGATATATTGCAAGTAATTTCGTGGCTTCACAAAATAGAAAAGGAACCTCACTTACGTAAAAAAGAAGATAGAGAAGGCACCGAAGATGCGGTAACAAAAGCGAGAAACTGAATTTACGATACGAGAAATACAAGAGATAGTAATAGCGGTACGATATATCGATAGCACGTCTTCTTAGAGTGAAAACTGAACGTAGAGTGTCAAGAGGAGCGATGATCCTGATTTTTGTCGTGCTGCTGTCACGTGATTCTTCCTCAAATTTGCGTTATTCTAATTGGGCCAGCAGGTCGCGTAGGTCTGGCCTACGGATGGCGGCGATAATCCCTCGCCGCTTGTTTTTCTTCTTCCTCGACGACAGGTATCGAGGTATCGGGACGTCGGAAGGTGGTCGGAGATGTTTACCCTCAGCCGTGCTGCATCGTTGGTGAGAGAGAAGGTCGTACCGCTCATGTGTTGCGATGTTGAGGTGTGCGATAATATTACGTCACCGATCTCTTGGACTTGCGACCGACTGTACTTCACTCCTTGCTTGACTGGTACTCCCCGTTGTAGCTATTTCGTTGGCGCTGCATCCCGGCCCTCGCTCATCGGAGCCCTCATGCCGGAACGATCTGGTGGTGATGGCCCTCGACCCGGATCCCCACACTATATTCACCAGATCCACGTGGTCAGCATAGTCTAGCCTATTCCACGCCACAGCCCTTTGATAGGACCGTGCGTGAAGAGAAAACCGTCCTCTATTTGATAGCCAACGACTTAGTAGATGGCATGGTCGGTTCAGCTCCAGGCTGACAAGTATCGTCGACGAGAGGCTTTGTTGTGTTTTTGACGCACAGCCCTGTACGCTGTCTGGCGATGCATCCGAGCGGTAGGAGCATTGATTCGTGATTCGGCTCCTGGCCGATAAGTCTTAAATAGTTGGAGGTGCTGTTTGTGCATCACGCACGACCCTGTTCACAACTAGATAGGCATCCATCGGGAGTGGTTTCAGCGGTATTCGTTCGTCTGTAGTCGGTGGTGGTCGGTGTTGAGCTGGTACGTGACCCCTGTCAGGCAGTGTCCTGGTACCTCGAAGCGGAAGTCTCGTAGATGGTTCTCGTAGAGCGTTACAAAATTAGAAAATAGAATAAAATTAGCTTAATAAAGAGAATTTCACTTAAAGATAATTAGTCGTTCGTTTTTGGAGTATTGGCCTCAGACGTGCTTTCGTTATTTTTAGCGACATTTGTACGTAGGGAAGTGCGATAATTAAAGAATGTGACGAGGTACGAAATACCACGTCACAACGCATCAGTCAACGTTAGATTCCATGTGATGTAAGGAGTTGTTGTGGTCCTCTGGCAACGCGGTGGAGGCTGTAGTGATGAGGAGTAGCGACGAATCGGTGTTGTGCTCGATGGCGGCGTGTAGTGGCTCTCCGGTGAGCTAGGCGGCGTGTAGTGGCTCAATGTCGGTGAGACCGAAATTGTCCTGTCGATCGGTGAGATCGGTGGTCACTTATCCCAGCCGCGGCTCCACTTTGACAGCGGGAAACCACGCGAGCTGATTGCGATACGCGCGTGGCTGCGTGGGTGGCGTCAGCGGCGCGTGTGACGTCATGGGTGCTGTCCGCTGTGGCGCGCGACTGGAAAGTGTGTGATGCGTGTTGCGGCGCGTGACTTGTGCGGCGCGCGATAGGAAAGTTGGTTTTCACAAGGTTGTTGTGAACAGAAAGGTATGAGCAAAAATTTTTATCATCCAACTGTCGCAAAATGGCAGCATCATTAGCTGACGCGTTAAGGGGAGTCCCTTTAGAATTTTCAAAAAATCGATTTTTTTTTTTTTTACATATTTCGAAAGTATAATACCCATAGAATATACTGACCAAAGGAAAACCCGAAATAATCAATATTTGGGGAGTTATTGTATATAGTGTAGAGCGTAGCGACAGCGTGCGGTCAGGTAGCGAGTCGGGCGCTCGGACCGTTAGAGGCGGAGCAACCTTCACATCACAATGCTCCCTTATCTACCTTTTTTTTTGACCAGGCAGATGTTTCGAGAAATTTTATAAAGGGGACATTATAGATATATCCATATAGTGTGAAACGATAGGTATACGGAACGATACGTTGCCCGAAAAACAGATTCAGTTTCGTTTTGAAATTTTGTCACGAACGGCCGAGTTTACCAAAGTAAAATGCCAAACTATCCAAAAGGAACGCAAGGCAATATAGCCCGAAAATGTGCTTTTCGAGGAAGAAGAAGGTCTGCTGTACGCGCCTGGCATCGCTGATTAATCGGTAAGTCACTACAATCACTATTTTTCACATGTTGAAACTTTAAGCGCGATTATCTCGAAACAACATTTTCAAAAACTGCTCGTGTTGTAGCTCCAAAAGTTATCGACCGATTTCGATGAAGTTTTGGGAGATCACACTCAGTAATATTATCGGAAGGATGTACCTAAAGTTCGAAAGGTAGCGCGTAAATAAATACCTTTTTAGGGGTCAAGTATGTCGAGAAAAGGTCGAAAATTCGACCCTTAGAATAAAAGGGCTCCCAAATTTTCAATTTTGCACTTTGTCATCATTTTTTATCTTTTTCAGATCAACAGCAAAAGAGTGACAACTGCAGCACTTTTCGATGTCACGGAAAACAGGCGTCCCAAGACCCTTAATAACGCCGCCATTTTGTTTATGATCGCAACAAAAAAAATTGTTTCTCACCTTGAATGTTTCAATAAAATTATGTTAAAATTTAAAAATTATTAGATAATTTTTCCCATCTAGAAAAAATGATCGAAAAATACCTATTTTTCACGCTTCCAAAGGGATTTCTCCCCTTAACTGAAGAATATATCTTCAGTCAACGGCTGACCATCGAAAGGCCTCGCTGCTTGAGCCTGGATCGGCCAATTCGAGATTCGCCGTTTACGACAATTGATTATAAAAATTTTTTCTTGTACTGTCTAAGTGTGAGTTAAAATACACACAAAATTTTGAGAAGCTACGTTGGTTTTCTCCCGATCCAAAAAAAAAACCGACAATTACCGTTTCGTATTTGATTGAATAAAAAAAAAATATATGTGTACTTTTCCCGAACTTTTATACGGCATCATTCAAAAAACCCGGTTTTCACTTTGACCCGACGTGAAAGATATTTTTCTCCATCATCTGTTTTTATTATTGACCTTTCTTCGTTGTTACTTAAATATTTAGCTACGTAATTGTTGATTGCTTTCAGTTTTTAACCATTTGTATATGATAATAGTACAGAATAAATCATTACAATCAACTATTTTCATGTAAACCAATGATAAAAAGCTATGTTACTATTTGTGCACGGTGAGTATAACATTTTTATAAAATTTAATGGCGATTGTAATTATATTTTATCTAAAATTTTTTAAATTCGTCATGTTTACAATAAAATATTTTATTTCTTTTTTCGCGCAAGCCTAATTTCAGTAGCTGTCAATGCGCTATTACGATTTCTATGATTTTTTATAATTTTCTCATAATCTTATTGGTAAAATGTAACAAAATAAAAATTATAATAATCCTTACACTACATTCGCGATTTGTCCTAATTTTTACTGAGAATACTTATTAGTATTTGAGGTACACCCGTCAATGTAATCTGTTAAACTTCTCTTGAACAATCAACTTTTTTGAAAATATGTTAAATACGAATTTTCTTCACGTTGAATCCATTGCAGTTGTTTACATTTACGTAACTCTCTCAATGGTGCTGGAAATAGAACTCGCTCGAATTTTTCGCCGTTTTGGCAAACAAAAACGGTCAGAGTATAAATTTTTTTTGTATTATGAGCGTAGAAAAAAAAGCTTTCAAGTGACACCAACAGAGTCGATTCATCTTTTCATGCGATACTTTGAGAGCCAATCGTAATTTTAACGGTTTCACATCGTTATGACGTAATCACTTGCAATATCGGACTCCGTTTTCGGCAACTTTTTTGGAACACAAATACATAACTTTTCTAAAATTTGCAAAAATATGCAACACTTATTTCAAAAGTTATAGCGAAACGAAAAAGAACAGAGAGAAATGTGAAATTTAGATTTTTACGATTAAAATAAATTATATTTTAAAGTACATAATCTTGTGTAAAATTTTCCGCCGAACATACTTTGTTGAGAACTTTTATGAAGCTGACCCTAGCAGCTAAAGTTAGCAGCCAAACGTCTCAAATGTTTTGGAAGTATAAAAATGCAATCCAGATTTATCCTCATAATTCTATAATAATATTGCGGGTACTTTCCAAAATTTTCCATTTCGGTTTTCACTACCTTATTGGAATGAACATTACAAGGCTTGGCTGCTAATTCTGGCTGCTAGCTTCAGCCTTGGGGAACTTTTTTTTATACGACCTACGCGAAGCGAGATAATCGACTAAGACCAAAAAACCGAATGTCGGCTAGTTTTTGGACATTTTTCAAACATTCCGACTAGATAGATCTACCAACATCATAACATATTATCCATTGCTATACGGGGAGAAGTGAACACTGGCAACCAATGCGCGAGACACGAGCAGGCCATGTCGAAAAACGAGCGGCCCGTGTCAAGCGTTGCTCGTTCCAGCTAGACATTGCCTAATGCCTTGCACATTGGCCACCACCAGTGTTTACTTCTCTCCGTGCATGCATACAATGTATGCACAAATATTACGTGTGTGCTGCGTCGTTGATTATCGCCCGATTTCTCTCTCGTACCGTTCACGCGGATAACAATCTCGTGCCTCTCTGTCTCTCATCCATTAATTATGGCAAATAAACAAACTACCTATGGGTGAAAAAGTAATTTAACAAGGACAAATTCATATCAAATTATTTTATCACAAAACTTATCATAACAGTATAAAATAAATTTCATTTAATTGCTATAAAATGTGTATAGAATATTTTTCCCTCGCTGCCCCCCTCTGCCCACCACCACGACCGCCGCCGTACTTCTTTGGCCTTCTATTAGACCATCGGTATCTAGACAGTATGAAAATAATAGCCCATGAATAACAATACTACACAATCCCGATTAAGTAGCAAATATAATGGACTGATTTGTTTCTTTTCTTTAGCTTGCATGGCTTCAACTTTGAATAATGCTAATGTATGCTTTGCCGATGGTTAATTAAATTTTATAAAATGAATTCAAAGAGGAGTCTTTCAAAAGATATTTTGATTTCTCACAATTGTTTTCAAAGACTATTTTATTCCATTTCTTCTCGCTGATTATTGACACGAACGAGGACACAACCACGTCTACGAGATGATTTGTATAAAAATTCAAACCAGCGAGTACTCACTTTTCATCACGCTCTCGTTTTTTTATTTGGTGCTCACTCTCGGGGGTCTCTGCCGTATTACCCAGATCACCTGAACAGGTCAGAGGTGATGGCTCTTTCAACAGCAGGACCTGCCACGCTACCCCTTCATCCACATTTCTTTCCGTACTAGCCCCGGGCTGAGCTGAATCCGTCGCTGTCGCCACTTTCTCCTCCATTTCTTTTGTCCATTCTATCATAACCTTTGCTTGTTGATTCAGCTCCTTTTTTTGAATTTACCAATTTTGCCCATTCGTTGGCAATTTTTATTTTCTCCTCCTCTATACGTCTCCACTTTCGGTCATTTTTGTACGTTTCTCTTTCATCACGGTTTTATCAATCTGTATATAGTCAAAAAATAATACAAACAATCTATCAACGCAAGTTAAAAGTTACCAATGAATAATAACGCATCAATTAAAGAGCTTTAGAAGATTTCCGGAAATACTAGACCAAAATTTGTCACACATGAATTTTCGATCATCTCAGTTTTTATACTTCGACCATACTCACTTGCGTCTGCATGGAGACGAAATGAAGCTGTTATTCATTAGTAACTTTTAACTTGCGTTGATAGATTGTATTATTTTTTGACTATATACAGATTGATAAAACCGTGATGGAAGAGGAACGGAAAAAAATGATAGAAGAGTGGAGACGTATAGAGGAGGAAGCAATAAAAATTGCCAACGAATGAGCAAAATTGGAAATTCAAAAAAAGGAGCCGAATCAACAAACAAAGGTGTTGGTGGAATGAAAAAAAGAAATGGATGAGAAGGCGGCGACAGCGACGGACTCAGCTCAGCCCGGAGAAAGTACGGAAGGAAATGTGTATGAAGGGGTGGCGTGGCAGGTCCTGCTGTTGAAAGAGTCATCACCTGTGACCTGTTCAGGTGATCTGGGTGACACGACAGAGACTCCGGAGAGTGAGCGCCAAATAAAAAAACGAGAGCGTGATGAAAAGTGAGTACTCACTGATTTGAATTTTTGTACAAATCATCTCGTAAACGTGGTTGTGTCCTCATTCGTGTTAATAATCAGCGAGAAGAAATGGAATAAAATAGTTTTTGAAAACAATTGTGAGAAATCAAAATATGTCTTGGAAGACCCCTCTTTAAATTCATTTTATAAAATTTTATTAACTATCGGCAAAGCATACATAGCATTATTCAAAGCTGAAGCCATGCAAGCTAAAAAAAAGAAACAATTCAGTTCATTATATTTGGTACGTAATCGGGATTGTATAGTATCGTTATTCATGGGCTATTATTTTCATACTGTCTAGATACCGATGGTCTAATAGAAGACCCAAGACTTACGGCGGCGGTCGTGGTGGTGGGCAGAGCGGGGCAGCGAGGAAGAAATATTGTATACAAATTTTATAGCAATTAAATGAAACATATTTTATACCGTATTTAGGGCCTTAGGGCATGAGTTTTGTGATAAAATAATTTGATATGAATTTGTCCTTGTAAATTACTTTTTCACCCATAGGTAGTTTGATTATTTGCTATAATTGATGGGATGAGAGACAGAGAGACACGAGATTGTTATCCGCGCGAACGGTACGAGAGAGAAATTGGGCGATGATCAACGACGCAGCACACACGTAATATTCGTGCATACATTGTATGCATATGTGCCTTGCGCCTATTCGTCGCTAGCCATGGTTGGGAGTCGAAGCGAGGGGCACGTGATTGTTGGCCGCTCGACTAGTGCAAGAGAAAAATTTACATAAACACATACTTATACATATATCCATTACTCCTCTCATTCGTTAACCATGGATTGGAGATGGAGGGAGGGGCATGGGATTCTCAATACATATAAGTGAACTGTAGAGGTATAACTGTAACTGTAGAGTATAATTTTTGGAACAAAAGACGTACTGTATTCTATTCAAAGCTCATATTAAATTTCAAAATTACCCCGCATAATACATTAATATAGCGTGTATCAGTTTGAGTTTTTTTTTCATTTTCATAGTGCTACTCTTGAAGGCACTCGGTCTGATCAAGAAGAAAACATCACGCATAGTGAAAAATTTTTCCCTCCAGTTTACGTGGTGCCGAAACTTTGTTTTTGGTATTCTATTTATTTAACATACGAAAACATCTAGTTTTGCGTCAATTCACATAGTTTTGTAGTTATTCAATATTTTTCAAGGCGTTCAAGACCATCAACATCTTGAACCTTTCATCAAGAAACTCAGATATGAAGAACAGTTGTAGGAACTTTTATTTTAATCGTATCAAAAGAAAAAACATGAAAGAAGATATTGACCTGTAAACAACTTTTGAAATACTGTATTTAAAAAACATTGCTGAAAATAATAAAATTTGGTAACTACTCTCACATATTTAACAGGTTTTTCTTTCGACTTTCAGAAACTTTTCACACATTTGAAAATCATTAAAAACCTACGAAATTATCAAAATCTATCTAAATTCTTGACATATAAAATTTTCGGAGTGGGGAATCTCTTTGTGTTGACTACAACCATCCGTTCGAAACGTAGCAAAAAATTATTTGGTGACGCACGTTATAATAATACACATCGAGGAACGCTTTTTCTTTGAATTTTTCAATTTAGTACATTGTATATTCTTTTCGAATAATTCGAAAATTCGAAAATTTTTGGTGATTTGAAAAATTAACGACGGAGCCAGGAATCAAAACTGTTGTTTTTATATTGTTAAAGCGAGTAACAATAGAGGAATTCGGGATCTGGTCTGATACAGTTTGTCACAATAAAAAGAGAAAAATAAAAAAAACTGCGCGCACTGAATTTGGCAAAAAACAAAAAAATTATAATGATATTTATTGTACACTATATACAGTTAGCGAATTACCCGAATAAATACAATGCCAAGAGTAACACGTGGCAGCGAATGCACCCAAAACACAATTAATTAAATAATTGATTTAAAGCGAATTTACACACAGTAATTTTGGTTAACAGAAGCCAAGCAATTAGAAAAATTAGCTGAGAGAAGAACACGAGGTGATCTTGAGGTAGCCGAAAGAAGAATAATGGCGGAAACCGTTAGAAAACGAATCTTCTTCCCCGTGAGGAAGACTAAGCATGTCCCATAGCTAAGAGCCAATCAGAAAATTCATAGCGAATGACGTCAGAGAATAGCGAAATGCGCAAGTGTCAGTGAATTTGAACTAGAGATTCATTGATTGGCTATCGATTGTCGGGTGATCTGTGCTCTGCTTAGTGCTGCCTTCTTGCTGCGGGTAAGCCGAACTTCGCTTCGCCCGGGCAGTTTGGGTGTTGACTGAACATTCTCCCCCGGGTTGACGGCTGAGACGTCAAGATCTTCAATGGGCAGAACACATAGTTTCGCAATTGGTCGGGTCAATTCCGTGGTAGCTGTCTTCAGTGTCACTACGCGGGTATGTCCGTCCTTCCCTGGGTGGATAGCGATTACCCTAGCGAGTGGCCATTTGGTAGGTGGGAACCGCTCATCTGTGAGGAGCACCAGAGAGCCAACTTTGATGTCGTTGGACGCCCGATGCCATTTGGAGATGCCCTGATGACGTTGAAGCACTTCGTTGCTCCAACGTCTCCAAAACTGTTGCAACAGTTGCTGTAGCAACTTGTACCCAGTTAGCGTCGATTCCGTTGTTGAAGGTAGCGAAGGTTCCGGAACAGCGGTGAGTGGTTCTCCAATGAGGAAGTGACCTGGAGTTAGTGGTTCCAGGTCGGCAGGATCTTCCGAGAGTGGGGCGAGAGGCCGAGAATTTACCACGGCTTCGATCTGTGTCAACACCGTAGTGAGCTGCTCGTAAGTCATCAGATGCTCTCCGATAGTTCTTGTGAGATGGAATTTGATAGACTTGACGGCAGCTTCCCATTTACCTCCAAAGTGCGGAGCTCCAGGCGGATTGAACTTCCAGGTTGTGCCATCTGTAGCCAGTAAATGTGAAAGTTCTCCCAGTGATTTTGATCCTGATGCGAATTCAGCCCTTAGAGTTGCATCTGCACCCACAAAGTTTGTACCACAGTCCGAATAAATGGTGTGGCAGACGCCGCGGCGACTTGCGAACCTCCGATACGCTGCGATGAATGCGCCTGTAGAGTAGTCCGTGACGAGTTCCAGATGTATAGCGGAGGTCGTGAAGCACACGAAAACTGCAATCCACCCCTTGTAAGTTTTCGCTCCACGACCCTGGAAGGTTTTCAGAGTGACTGGCCCAGCGTAGTCTAATCCTGTATGTAGAAACGCTCGTGCGGGAGTCACTCTAGAGGGGGGCAGTTGTCCCATCAATTGCTGTGCTCGAACACCTCGGTGTCTAGCACAGACTACGCAGCGTAAGATGTGAGATCTGACTGGTACGCGGCCACCAATAATCCAGTAGGATTGGCGTAACGCAGCCAGAGTCAATTGCGTTCCCCCGTGAAAGTTCCGTTTGTGTGCATGATCGATGAGGAGTGACGTCAGCAGTGAGTATCTAGGCAGAATCGCTGGATTTTTCTGCTGACTGTCCAATAGCGAATTTTTCAAGCGGCCACCGACTCTCAAAATTCCGTGATAGTCGACAAAGGGGGTCAGCTTGGCGAGTGGGTGATTTTTTGGTAGGAATCCCCCGTCAGAAAGCAGCTTGAGTTCCGATGAGAAGTACTGGCCTTGTGTATATTTGACCAGTAGCCATTTTGCGGGTTCCAGGTCTCCAGCAGATAGCGGGGTGGCTAGTGAGGACTGTGGCACCTTTTTCATTCGGCTGATGGCACGTAGACAGATTCCAAGCGTTCGAACCAGCGAAACCCAGCGAGAAAAGCGTTCTAAGAGAATTTGCAGAGGATGTGAATCTGTTTTAGCGAATGTCATGAAGGTTAGACCTGGTCTCTCTTCCTGATGAGTTGCGGTCGTAGCAGGTGGTTCAATAGTTGGCCAGTTTTCTTGGGACAAACTGAGCCATTTTGGACCCGACCACCAAAGCGGGTGTTTCAGCAGTTTGCCAACTGACAGTCCTCGCGAAGCACAGTCAGCTGGATTACTTTTCCCAGCGATAAAGGTCCAGCGGCTTCCAGGAAGAGTGTCTTGTATTTTCGCAACCCTGTTGCGTACGTAAGTTTTCCAGCGAGAGGGTTGACTTTGTATCCAAGCGAGGGTTACTGCAGAGTCAGTCCACAAATAGATTGGTATTTGCTCCAAGTTAAGTGTTTTTCGCACGTAGAGAGTAAGTCTGGTGAGAAGTACGGCAGCGTTCAACTCCAAACGTGGAATTGTGAGTGGTTTCAGAGGGGCTACTTGAGTTTTGGAGCATAAAAGTGCAACTGACGAATTCCCCTGAAGATCCGTCACCTTCAGGTAGACCACCGCAGCCATAGCGAGTTGGGATGCGTCTGAGAACCCGTGGAGCTCTGCAGACACATTCTCCTTGAGATTAATCCATCTGTTTACCCGGAGGTTAGCAAGGTTGGTGAGGTCCGCTCGAAATACCGTCCACTTGTGGAGTTGTGTCGGAGCCAATTGATCATCCCAGCCCAGTTTTTCAAGCCAGAGTTCTTGCATGATCACCTTGGCTTTGATGATGATCGGAGCGAGGAAACCGAGAGGATCATACAGACGAGCAATTTCAGACAAGATTGCCCGTTTTGTTGCTGGAGGATCTTCAGCCAAGTGATAGTTGAACTGGAATACATCGTGGTGAGGATTCCAGCCAACTCCGAGGACCTTCACCGTAGTATCTCCGATTTCCCGTAGCGAGTTCACTGGTTGATCGTTTGGTGACATTGTAGCGAGTAACCGAGCGCTGTTACTTGACCATTTTGTTAATGGGAAGCATCCAGCTGCACAGAGTTCCCTGGTTTGTTTAGCGATTGCAATCGCTTCCGTCTCTGTGTCAGCTCCCCCGTAGATGTCATCTACGTAGCGGGTTTCAGTCATTGGAGCTACTGCCAGCGGGTATTTGGATCCTTCGTCCTCTACTAGTTGCAGTAGAGTCCTGACAGCAAGATAAGGAGCACAAGTTGTGCCGTATGTGACCGTAGTGAGGGTGTACGCTTGCTGAGAATTGTCCTTGGTCTTCCAGAGGATGGACTGTAACGGCCAGTCCTTCGGATCTATGTCAATTTGCCGAAACATCTTTGTGATGTCGGATCCAAAAAGTATTGGAAACCGACGAATGCGGAGTAGTACATCGCAGATGTCTACTTGTATTTTTGGCCCAACGTGTAAGATCCCATTCAGCGAAACTCCTGATGAGGTGTTGCATGATCCATTGAACACTACTCTGAGCTTTGTAGTAGTGCTCTGTTCCTTGAGGACACCGTGATGAGGTAGGAAGCAATGTTGTTCCGGTAGATCTGCCATAGAAATGTGTTTCATGTGACCCATGTTCTCGTACTCAGACATAAAGTTGTGGTAGAGGTCACTGTAAGTAGTGTCCGTGCTCATCCGTTTCAAAACCCGACGCAGTGAAAATTGTGCGGATCTCAGTGAATTCCCAAGTGCTTCTACCTTGTCCTTGAGTGGCAAGTGCACCACGTAACGCCCATTTGGGTGACGATAATGTGTGGATCTAAAGTGAGCTTCACATTCGTCCTCCTGCTCACTATAGCGAATGTGCTGCTCATCATGCGGTTCTTCCTGGTCCCAGAATCTGGAGATCAGATCCGGTAGCTGTTCGTCGGCTGACACGTACAGAGAATTGGCCGAATATTTCGTAGCAGTTGGATTGACTGAGCCGTAGACAATCCAGCCCAAGAGGGTTGACTGAGCAATTGGCGAATCAACAGGCCCTATGCGAATCTTCTCATTCATGATGAAAGCTGCAGGTGCTGCTCCCAAAATGATGTCAATTGGTCTGGACTGCAGAAATTGCGGGTCAGCCAATTGCAGTCCCAGTAGATGCGACCATTTCTTGTCGATAAGGGTGTATGACGGCAAGTCTACCGCCAACACAGAGAGAATGTGGGCCTATATTTTTAGCGAATTCTTCCCATATAGCGAATGTAGCTCAACAGTGCATGAGCCCAATGTGCGGCCAGCAGATGTGTTGCCGATGGCCCGTAGGCCCACGTTTGCGGATTTCAGAGGAAGTCCCAGTTTCTTGTGTAGCGAATTCGTCATGAATGACAGCTCAGAACCTTGATCTATCAGAAGTCTGGCTGTCAGAGGAGCTCCCGTTGTCGAATATACCCTGCAAGTTGCTGTAGCAAGTAAGGCTATTGTTTCCAGAGAATTGAGCCCTAAAAACAATTGCAGTTAGCGAATTCTGTCCATAGCGAATGACCTAATAGGACTATTCTGTACCTGAGCTGCCCGAAGCAGCAGTCGGTTGAGGATTAGCCCGAGATTCTTCATGGATGGCCGTGTGGTGCTTGTTGCCACAGTGGCGACATCTTGTAGTGGTGCGGCAGTCCTGTGAGCGGTGGCGTCCCAAACAATTCCAGCACAGTCGATGATCTTGAACCATAGTACGGCGCTGTGCGACAGAGGCAACCTTAAATTGCTGACAGTACAAAATAAAGTGCTTTTGCCTACACAGTTGGCAGATGCCTGGTTCATCTGTAGCCTCTTTAGGTGTATAGTATACTTGAGCGGTGGAACCAGAGGGGGTACTTGCAGTCTTGCTGGAATGTGAGGGTGACCGTGTGTTTGGGGGCTTGCTAGAGGTTTTTAGCAGCTTGGAGGTTGAAGCCTTGTCCTCCTTGGGTGAAGTTGGTCGTGAGGTGACTCCGATGGCGCTGATCTCCCAGGCGCGTACCTTCCCGATGAGGAAGTCTTGTAATTTCTGGTACGCCGGCAGCTCATTCGAGATGCCCAGGGTACTCTCCCACTCCTCCCTAAGTTCTGGTACCAGACGTCTGAGGGTGACGAAAACCAGGATAGGGTCCCAGTCCGCAATGGAGACTCGTAAGGTTCCCATCGCATCGATAATTTTCTGTGTCTGTAATACAAGTGCGTTTAGCTGAGGTGCCGAGTGATTAGGCACTGGCTCTGTGGTGAGGAGTTCCTCCAAGTAGGTGTTGAGAAGCCGACGAGGGTTATCATAACGCGCGACGAGGAGATCCCAAGCAGCAGGGAATGCCTCGTCTGTAAGAGGCACGTTTGCGATGAGTGCCAGTGCATCGTCCTTGAGTTGCGTCTTGAGGTAGGACATGCGCTGTGCCCCAGTGAGTTGCTCGGCATCAATTATGAGGGTGGTGAATAAGTCCCTAAACCCACGCCATTTCGTATAATCCCCGTCGAATGTCGGTAGTTTTATGTGAGGCAATTTAGTAGAGGATGGCCCAGTCGCGAAAAATTGTGTAGCATCTGCATGCCTAGGTGTCGCCTCTGCCTTCAGGGAGTTCACCTTGGCCTCCAAGCGGGTCTGCAGGCTCCCGTACAGCGTTGCACCACGTTGATAGACCTGAGCGGTGTGGTACTCATGTTCGAGCACTTCTTCGTGCTCCTCGTAAATGCGTTCGTGCAAGGCCTCAATACGGTCGACGGTTCTATTGACTAAAGCCAACTGGGCCATGGCTTGCTCGAGAGACATCGCCTGAAGTGCCTCAGGCGTGAGTCTTTGATCAATGTTGGCCAGAGAATCAACCCGGTCCTGCTGCAGCGCAGCCTTGTTGTTGAGAGACATGATGCGAATAACAGTGCTGGTGACCCGGAACTAAGTTTTCGGTCAAATGATACGGAAAAGTTCTATGTACCGGTGTACACTGACCGCCAAAGGCGACACCCGATGTGTCCAGCGATGCCTTTGACACTTAGCTTTTCACCAGATTGGCACTGCACAGCGAATACACCAAATGCTGAACACGAATTGTTAACGTGAGAAATAACCCAGAGAATAAGCCAAGCACAATTCTATTGTGACCAAACCAGCACCGATCCGGCTCGAAGGACCAAATGTTAAAGCGAGTAACAATAGAGGAATTCGGGATCTGGTCTGATACAGTTTGTCACAATAAAAAGAGAAAAATAAAAAAAACTGCGCGCACTGAATTTGGCAAAAAACAAAAAAATTATAATGATATTTATTGTACACTATATACAGTTAGCGAATTACCCGAATAAATACAATGCCAAGAGTAACACGTGGCAGCGAATGCACCCAAAACACAATTAATTAAATAATTGATTTAAAGCGAATTTACACACAGTAATTTTGGTTAACAGAAGCCAAGCAATTAGAAAAATTAGCTGAGAGAAGAACACGAGGTGATCTTGAGGTAGCCGAAAGAAGAATAATGGCGGAAACCGTTAGAAAACGAATCTTCTTCCCCGTGAGGAAGACTAAGCATGTCCCATAGCTAAGAGCCAATCAGAAAATTCATAGCGAATGACGTCAGAGAATAGCGAAATGCGCAAGTGTCAGTGAATTTGAACTAGAGATTCATTGATTGGCTATCGATTGTCGGGTGATCTGTGCTCTGCTTAGTGCTGCCTTCTTGCTGCGGGTAAGCCGAACTTCGCTTCGCCCGGGCAGTTTGGGTGTTGACTGAACATATATAATGATTGTAACAAATATAATTGTTTCGATAATTACGACAATTTTTCATGTCTTAAATTATTTCGTTGTATTTAATTCTGCAAGACATATTGGTCGACTACAGAGAAATGAGGGCAAGCGATTTTAGGAAAATTATGTCACGTTGAAAAGGCATATCCATATTATTGGAATAAAATAATGTACCGTCTCAATCTCAAGCTTCCATACCAAACATACCGACACTACTTTGGCTGCTACGAATGTCGGTACAAGCCCGTTAGGTAGAGTCGATAGAGCAGAAATCTCCTACGCTCCCAGGCCCACCTGGGCCCACTTGCTCGCCGAAAACTGATACACGAAAATTTACCCAGGGGTAAATGTCTTTATAGTCTTCAGTCAACGTTCCATTGCAGGGTAACATAACCCGCGAAATTTCCAAGGAAATTCTTATGATATTCGTTGAAGTTCTATTATTCTCAATAACATCTGAAATGATCTATCTATATATTATTTATAGCAAAACCAATGATTCAAATTGAATTCAACTTTCGAGCAGCTCGCTGGAATTAAGCCATCGCCTCATATAGTATAACGATCACTATTGATATTGCATTTTACTTACCCTGAATGCCATTATGCAACGCTCCAAAAAAATACTACGTAGTTTTTTCAGTGTTAAAATTAGAAATCATGAAATACACTATATATGGTGATTCCCGCGTCAACTCGGTGAATCAAAAACATTGACCCTCTTCGATTTTCTCAGTGATTTTTTATATGACAGTTGTTAGAAATTATCTGAAAATTATCGAATCTGAATATTTTATATATTTTCATATAGTGTATGTACATTGTACATGTACGCATACATCTTCATTGTCATACAATAATGAATGGAATGCATTGGGTATAGATAATTCTTCATGGCTATATGTATTATACATACGTACATTAAATTTTATTTACGATTATTTTTCTGCGTGGGGATACATTATACCCTCCTTCTATAATCAACATGAATTCATATAGAGGATGTCCCTAAATTGGGGGACACGGACCAGCCAGCGTGATACCTGACTCAAATCCAACCGAGAATTTCTTTGCCGCAAGCTCGTCCGACGCATAGTTTTTGAATTATAAGCGATAGCGTTAGGCCAATCAGAGTGCACCATTTCATCTGGATTTGCCGCCACGGAAATTGCTGTTTTGTTTGTCTGGGTGAATTATTATTATTCGTTTACGAATTAAATATCGGCACCTCCCCTCTCTCCCTGTTGTACCTCTTCTCGAGCGCTGACCTCGGTATTGTTGCCGCGGCACACGCTGCCGGCCGCACACCCACGGACGCACACTCGTGTGTGTGAAACATAAGCGAATGCCCAGCTACACAATACTACGAAACACACATCTACGAGTGAAAATAAAAATAAATCTCCAAATAAATCAGCGGATTTAGGATTTAATGTTATAAAACACTTCCAATCATCGATGTATGCATAAAACTAGAGATTTTAGACGGTTGATATGCCGTTAGGGTTCATAATTAGTCATTCAATCAATCTGAATTATGCTTTCCGAACATTTTTTGTGTCTTTGCAACATAATTTTTCCACTAGTTTGAAATTCATCATTGACATCCGATTTTTCAATAATGCGAGGGCAAAGTAACTCGCTGAATTGACGTGTCAATAGGTTTGTAAATCAATTACGATTCACCTGAGTTAACAAAAAATAACTGAATAAATGATAATTCACTGCATCACTAAAAATGATAACCGAAATCATGAGAATTATTTGAGATATAACTGAATTAGGAAGAGTTGTAATAAGTCAAGTTACTTTGAATAACTTTAGATTCGTGCCAAAATTTTAAGTTTAGAGAGAAAAATAACTGAATTCAAATAGAAAAGTAATTTCAAATCAAGAAGAAGAAAATTTCCAAATACCTGGATTCAAATGAAGCAATTTGAATTTAATAAATCTATCTGAATTTGAAGAAAAATAATAATTATTATTTGGAATAGAAAAATGAAGTCGAATTACATGAATAAATTCAATTAATTCAACTCAAAAAATATGGTGTCATTCAAATTCCCAGTTATTTCCTCATCGATTCATTGTGAGTCTGGAGCCGCCTGTTTACTCACGCGAACGATGAAATACAGTATCGATGTATGTGATTTAAGTATCAATTACTCAAAATTTATCAAACTTAAAAATATTTTGAATAAGACTACGAATTATCAAAATATCTCTTCTGATATTAAGACTACACGCAGAAATTCACCAAAATGATTAATTTTTACCAATTCAATCGAGCCGCGTCCGATTATGTTGTTAAAATCGATTAATCGATACATCGATTATTCTCAGATAAGTGGCCATCACTAGCATTGATCTCAACAATTTCAACGTTACTTGCCACTCCAGACCCACATTGAATCGACGAGGAAATAACTGGGAATTTGAATGACACCATATTTTTTTGAGTTGAATTAATTGAATTTATTCATGTAATTCGACTTCATTTTTCTATTCCAAATAATAATTATTATTTTTCCTCAAATTCAGACAGATTTATTGAATTCAAATTGCTTCATTTGAATCCAGGTATTTGGAAATTTTCTTCTTCTTGATTTGAAATTATTTTTCTATTTGAATTCAGTTATTTTTCTCTCTAAACATAAAATTTTGGCACGAATCTAAAATTATTCAAAGTAACTTGACTTATTAAAACTCTTCCTGATTCAGTTATATCTCAAATAATTCTCATGATTTCGGTTATCATTTTTAGTGATGCAGTGAATTATCATTTATTCAGTTATTTTTTGTTAACTCAGGTGAATCGTAATTGATTTACAAACCTATTGACACGTCAATTCAGCGAGTTACTTTGCCCTCGCATTATTGAAAAATCGGATGTCAATGATGAATTTCAAACTAGTGAAAAAATTATGTTGCAAAGACACAAAAAATGTTCGGAAAGCATAATTCAGATTGATTGAATGACTAATTATGAACCCTAACGGCATATCAACCGTCTAAAATCTCTAGTTTTATGCATACATCGATGATTGGAAGTGTTTTATAACATTAAATCCTAAATCCGCTGATTTATTTGGAGATTTATTTTTATTTTCACTCGTAGATGTGTGTTTCGTAGTATTGTGTAGCTGGGCATTCGCTTATGTTTCACACACACGAGTGTGCGTCCGTGGGTGTGCGGCCGGCAGCGTGTGCCGCGGCAACAATACCGAGGTCAGCGCTCGAGAAGAGGTACAACAGGGAGAGAGGGGAGGTGCCGATATTTAATTCGTAAACGAATAATAATAATTCACCCAGACGAACAAAACAGCAATTTCCGTGGCGGCAAATCCAGATGAAGTGGTGCACTCTGATTGGCCTAACGCTATCGCTTATAATTCAAAAACTATGCGTCGGACGAGCTTGCGGCAAAGAAATTCTCGGTTGGATTTGAGTCAGGTATCACGCTGGCTGGTCCGTGTCCCTCAATTTAGGGACATCCTGTAGATTTACAAGAATTTAATAATGTTAATTGTATAATTTTCGTTGCATTCAATGATCAAAATGAATATCCAAATGCATATATAATACATGTATATGATTGCCTCAAGATATCAAATGAGAAATAACCAGACAACTTCTTGATTAGTCAGTTTCTATTGTATGTACTAATGGTGTGTAATTCACTTTTGTAATACCGTTACATCTATAATTCCAATAAAATGACATGATAAGCTCTTGACTCGAGAATTCTTTCAAAGTGAATCCTCGATTGGAAGGTTTACCCTCAACTTGGAGATAAACCCCTGATTTGGGGATTAACCCTCACTGAAGAGGTAAGCTCTCGACTTGGGAGTAAACCCTCGACTTGGGAGTAGACCCTCGACTTGAAAGTAAACTCTCAACTTGGGATTAAACCCTCGACTTGAAAGTAAACTCTCAACTTGGGAGTAAGCCCTCGACTTGGGAGTAAACCTTCGACTTCGAGGTTAACCCTGAAGTAAGGGGTACGAATTTATCCCTTAGAGGTTGAGGGTTATTTTGGGGGTTATTTGAGGGGTTATTTTGGGGGAAAATTGGGGTTTTTCTGTAAGGGCATAGACGCAATATTGAGAATCTTCTATTCCAGGAAATCTAAACATTGCTCACAGTACTTTTTACATCGCTACACATGTAAATATATCCAGAATACAAATTATCAGTACTGTGAGCATCCCGCTCAGGTCCTCCTATTCGACGTATGATGAAACATAGATCAGTGTGGACTACTAGTCGTACTTGAGCTACGAAAGACCGATGTTATGTTCATTCTAGAACACCGGAAACCCATATCTTGAATGAAAACAGTTTGGATGGGATAAAATTGCTAGATAAAAACTAATAATAAATATACTTCTGAAGAGGTCATCCTTGTGCATGCATCAAATGATGCGAGTCATGTAATGATCTCAATGTCACTTGAGAAGAGCCAGTAAGAGATATTTGAAAGAACAGATGACGAGTGAATGGACAATGGAAGCTGAATCAACGGTGGATGCTATTCGAGAGTGCAATGAAAAACCAGAAATTAGAAAAGATTCGATTTTCAGAAGAGCATGGAATTCGGCATTGTGGCATTTAATTAGCCTAAAACGAGCCTAAAATTGTGATATAATTAGTTTTTCGATTTTTTGTTTTAGTGGTGCCAGCTTAGCCCATTAACGCCCGAAATAACACTTTTCATAAAGTCATATGGTCAATTACGAATCTGAGGTCAGTTTTCAGAAATTTTAAATTGTGGATATATCGCAATTAGAATCAGAGATCCCCAAACCCTAAAGAGCAAGTTTTTGTGCAAAATTATCTAATGTCTATTTTTGATCAACAGTAGCATAGGGGCACTTTGGGGCGTCACAGCAAACCCCCCTTGCACCCCCCTCTGGCGCCGACCCTGGCGCAAAGGAGTGACTTTGGGGCGCCTTCCCCTTCCCCCGCCGCCCCTCGTCTAGGAGATATTTTATTCTAGAAGCTTTTCCGGGGACCACCCCTTCCCCCACCGCCCCTCGTCAAAGAGGTATTTTATTCTAGAAGCTTCTCCGGGCGACCACCCCTTCCCCGCAACTCTTTGCCAAGGAGTGATTTTTCCGCCTAGACGCTCCTCGGCTCGTCAGCCCTTCGCCTGAATATCGTGTGGCGATCGCTTACCCCGGGTACCGTTGACCGCGAAGCAGATTCCGGACTCTACGGGATGGCCTTTGGGCCTGTGTACGCTGACCATGAGACGATCTCCTTCCCCTCACCCTGGTGCCCCTGGCCTTGAGGCTGACTCTGGGCTATCTACCCCTCTACCCCGCTACCTCCGTTCACGAAGTGAGCTCTGTGAATTGGACGTTTGGGGTTACAGACTCCTCCATCCGGCTCTCGTTCTTTCTTCATCCCTGCTCTTTGCGTCGGCTGCTCGTATCACTGACCTTACCCAGCCGTCAGTGTTTATCCTAAGGTTTACGTGTGCTTGGAAAATATAGACCTGCTCACTCTCTCTGTCTCTCTCTCAATTTTGATGTAGGACTATAGGCATACTTAGATGTACGAGGATACGGGTAGGTGGGTGAGGAAACAGAACTCAGCGGTGGATTGCATACAAAAATTGAATTTCATCCTCACAGGTTTATTCAGTTAACGCAGGTGCAAATACATACATGTTTATTACTATTTGATTGCTTGTTGTTGGAGCAGGATGTTTGTCCTTAGTTTCGATGGCCTGCTTGATTTCAGCAGCGAGGTATGATGGAAACAGTCGCGTAATTTCATGGAAAACAATACTGAGGTGATTCTCGGCAAAGGTAGGACTCGCTGACGACGCGATGTGTTCTAGGGCAGCGCCGTATTCCTTCTCCGCTATTTGTCTGATGCGATGAAGGCTCGGTTCCTTGAGGAGCGTCAGATTCACTTTCTCGGCTATGTATGCGACGTATGATTTATTGCACTCGATTACTGAACGGGCTAAACGTTGAAGCCTTCGTAACTGTTCGTCGACACATACAAGTATAGCTGTAAGACCGTTGAATGTCGATTTCTGCATTAGGTTTATATCTAGTTTCCGTTTCTGAGGGTAGTGCAAACAGTTGCAGTTTATCGAGGGACGTATACGTAATCATTTTAACAGAAAAAAGATGATGAGAACAGTTGTGGGTGTACACAGCATGGATCGCGTTATACTCGTAATGTTTGGGCCTTGCGTCAGATAGTAGGCTGGTCCCGCTTTTCCGACGAACACCCTTACGGTATGTTGATTGTTATGCCTCAGTGGACGAAAAATTACAAAAGGTGATCTCATCGGCTGTATCATTTTAATGTTGCAAGATGAGTCACCATAGGTCCAGTATGCATTAGGTTTATAACTCGTTTCCTATTCTGAGGGTGGTACAAACAGTTGCAGTTGATCGATGGCGGTATACATAGACATCGCATGATAAGAATATTGAAATTATTCTCAAGTACACTTGTTTCTAACCGTCACCAACCGCCGAATCAGCTCCACGATTTGAGGTAAGAATTGCGAGTGAATCCAACGGGTCGTTTTCTATTTTGTTTCTAAATTTCATATTTCTCGACGAATACCCGTTCGCCCGATAATCAAAGTAGGCTTTAGGTTACGCAAGTTTTTCAACAGGATAAATGACGTCAGCCGTACAACTTTGTTTAATTATGAGAAAACCATGATTATCACTGTTAATAGATTTGTTTTGCCAGACGTAGTTGACAGCCTCCGCGGTGGGTTAGGGTGGCTTTGGTTTATCTTTCAGCCCGGCTGCGGGCGTCTCACCGCTAACCATCGCGGAAGGTTCACACTAACGGGCCATGGTAAAATTTCGTACACTTAGCTCAAGAAACGGCGGGGTAACTAGTATTGTAATAGCATTTGGCCTAAACAAAGCCCAAGCTGCTAAACTTATAAATAGTTGTGGGCCCGGAGATCTTCTCAGTTAGAAAATCGCGGTGTCGTTGAAAACAACGATTCTCTCTGTTTCGATTATTACCATATTTTAAAAATAATGCAATCGATTAACGATCTTCGTTACGCTGTGATGAAGGCAGCTAGCCAGGCTAGGAGGGTCAACGTGGCTCTTGTGCGTGTGTGTCCTGTTTTCCGTCGGGAGCTGTTGTTCCGCATAATACGTGCGGAATTGCTTCAGCATTTGTGGCAGCTTCTGGCAGTCTGCGGGGCACGGGCCCTGGCGCACTTCCACAGCACCGGTGCATTGCAGGGTTACGTGTGTCTTAGTGCAGCCGCGAGTGTGATTCGCCAGCGGAGTGCCACCCGCTTCGCCGTTGTTCGGACGCTGATGGCTGAATACAACGAGCAATCCGGTGAGTTGTTACTTGTGTTGTGCACAGTGTACGTTTGTGCGGAGTTTGAATTACCGGATCTTCAGAGTGGGGGTAAAAAGATAAAAAAAAATATGTAATATGGAAAAATTTAGATCAAGTTTTCCATCCGTTAAAATTCCGCGCGACACTGGATGACTCCGCGCAGAATGAGGCGGCTATTTGCGAGGTCGTCGACGTCGCCGATGAGGTAATTGCGTCGCAAAGAGTAGTGCTGGGGAGGCCCGCCGAGGAACCGATTTCTATTGCTCGTGACGGTAAGTCCTGATGATTGTCCGTTCGTTGTGTCGTAGCAGGGAGTTGCCGTGTATGAATACGTTGTGCGCGAGTGGTATATCAAAATTTCCTTCTGTAAGAATTCATGATGGTCGACACCAGCGAGAACGAGGCAACACTTCTCGAGGGCTGTGTTGCCTGCGAGGAGTTGGCGCTTGCGGAACAGAGAGGGATGGATGAGGCGATGGTGAACGATAGGACCGTCGAGAAGCCGATTTCTGTCGGAGCTCGTGACGGTAAGTCCAGATGATTTGTTTGTTCGATATGCGGTATACCATAGAGTACCCGTGCGTGAATACGTTGTGCGTGAGCGTCTTCCAAGAGTTCTAAAGGCCTTCTTTCACGCGTGTACTGAAGGTTATTGTGTCCGTTGCAGAAATCGATTCATCACAGGCGTCGACCTTAGTGTTTTCACGTCCAGGTCCGTCAGGGTGTTGGAAATTCAAGGTATATAGGAAAAGTTTGAAAACAAAAATGCAGACCAGGTATTCTGATATGATCTCACGAGCAATTTCTTCTCTGGTGGGGGTGGCTAATTAGATCCGTTCGTTGCTCCTAAGCCAGTGGTAGCAGAAGAAGAAGAAGGAGACAATTAGTCTATATTGTCAATGGATGAGGCGATAATATTCTCGTGACAGCAGACGCCCGAGAGCGGGATATTCACTCAGATAAGTTATACGCCGCCGGCGATGGATGACGATATTTTTTAGGGGAACTAATCACGCGGGTACTCTAGGGTGTGCGTTTCTAGTAAAACCGTGAAATTGGACTATACTTGCGGTTGGACGACGCTTTACCAAGGAGTTTAGTCTTATTTTTGTTTTATATACACAACAGAGGGCCTTATGCAAACTGCTGGTCCGTTTCGCATAAATGAGGGCACCAGTACTTCGGGCGTACAGATCGGAGGGGGGTAGGGTCCGGAGGGCTCCGAGTTACGATTCTGACGTGGCATTTGAGTCCGACGATGACAATGAAGATGCCGATGACGATGACGAGACACAGACAGCTTTGAACGTGACATTCGAATTCGACGACGATACTGATAACGACGAGACAGAGGGTGCTTACTCTGGAAACGTGGGCAGACAATCGGAGCGGGAGAGTGAAGCTCCGAGCGAGATGAAGTCAAGTCAGGCATCCGAAGACGGGGCTGATTCACTGGGTAACTGTTTCACGGTTTCACCGTTTCACTTGAAGGAATGTAGTCTTACCAAAAAAAAATTTTTAACTCGATTTTCGTTTAAGTTGTTTCATTGATAATTAACTTATTTTTCGTAGACTTGACTTTTCATAAAATCACTTGTAAAAGTTTAAAAAATGGGTCTATAAATTTTTTTTCTCTTGTGAGCTCTTTTCATATAAATAATAAACAAGATTCAGTGGTAAAAGTTTATAACAGTTTTTTCATTTGTTTATGATGATTTTTCAAAGTTATCAAAAATGGAAAAATCCGGCTAATGTTATGAAAAAATTTTTTTTTCATAAATCTTGAATTTTAGTTGTTTTGAAATTGATATGTTGCGTTTATTAGCTTGGCTGAAAATTTTTTGACGTGTATTGTTTAAAAATTTATTATAAACAAATAGACAAGTTAAATATTTTTGAAAATTTTTTTTGGTTATTTTATTGTCTTAGCGAAATAATGATTTTTAAAAAAAAAATTTTTTCCTAAAAAAATTATTTAATTGCTTATAACTGTTTTTCTCATTCATCCACCATTTAATTTATTTATTGAGAAATAATTTTTATTCTATAAATCATCATTTACAATTGTTAATATAATTACGAAAAAAAAATTTTTTTCTACCGAATTTTCATTGTTTATTTTATAAACAATTTGTTATAAACAAATTTATATTTTCATTTTATTTTTATTCGTTGCTTCAAAAAATTACAAATACAGCCATGTGCATCAGAGTTATAAAAAAAATTTTTTGGTGTGAAGTATTTTAAAATTCAATAACAAATAAAGAAAAATTTTTTTTACAACTCTGATGCACATGGCTGTATTTGTAATTTTTTAAAGCAACGAAAAAAAAAATAAAATGAAAATATAAATTTGTCTATAACAAATTGTTTATAAAATAAACAATGAAAATTCAGATAGAAAAAAAAATTTTTTTCATTATTATATCAACAATTGTAAATGATGATTTTTAGAATAAAAATTATTTCTTAATGAATGATTTAAATGGTGGATAAATGAAAAAAACAGTTATAAACAATTAAATAATTTTTTTTTTAAAAATCATTAATTCACTAAGACAATAAAATGACCAAAAAAAATTTTTCAAATATATTTAACTTGTCTATTTGTTTATAATAAATTTTTAAACAATACACGTCAAAAAATTTTCAGCCAAGCTAATAAACGCAACATATCAATTTCAAAACAACCAAAATTCAAGATTTATGAAAAAAAATTTTTTTCGTAACATTAGCCGGATTTTTCCATTTTTGATAACTTTGAAAAATCATTATAAACAAATGAAAAAACTTTTATAAACTTTCACCACTGAATCTTGTTTATTATTTATATGAGAAGAGCTCACAAAAGAAAAAAAATTTATAGACCCATTTTTTAAACTTTTACAAGTGATTTTATGAAAAGTCAAGTCTACGAAAAATGAGTTAATTAACAATGAAATAACTTAAACGAAAATCGAGTTAAAAATTTTTTTTTGCTAAGACTACATTCCTTCAAGTGTCTAGATAACACTATAATTCATTTAAATTTTCAAATTAATATTGAATGTTATAAAAAAATTGTTTCGTGTTGCATGCTTCGCTAGGCGGTGACGCCTAGGCACCGAAACGGCCGCGCGGAGCCCTATTTTCAACGTTAAATTAAAATTATAAATAATAAAGCTAGAATTCCGGGAGTATGGACTTTTCCATCGGAAATTTCCTCCTCTTTTAGAATCTTTTTTCAAAATTCATTTATCTTTTATATTTTAGAAATTATAGCTATAAAACGGAGACTCCCTTTTTTTCCTTTCGTTTTTTGTTTATAACTATTGAAATTTTTGATGGCGGATTAATTACAAAATACCGGTTTCATCATTTTAAATTCTGAATCCAATGCATCAATCGCCAAATTTTTAAGACCATTCCAACGATTTTTCTCAGTGAACTCACTTCTCGACCAGACTAAACGGGGTGCACAGTGCATGAAATCGCACAGTTCCAGAACTATCTGGCACGCGAGGGGTTGCTCATCACAGTGTACGAGTTGGGGAGGCTAGGTACCGGCGGAGCGGCATTTTACGACGGAACTGCTGTGGTGAGAGCAGACGGAACAGGCGATGTCAGGCACCGATTAAATCTGCTGTACTATCCCGAAGAACAGCATTATTGTCCAATTGTAAATTTAACCGCGGCGGCAGCAGGGGCCTTTTTCTGTCAACCCTGCAATATGAAATTTAACAACGGGTACGAACACCGATGTTCTGTAAAGTGCCTAAAGTGCTTCGCATCGCCACCGTGCAACAGCGAGTCTCGCGAAATCGAGTGTACCGATTGCAGACGGGTGTTCCGCGGTAACGGTTGTCTGGAGTATCAGCGCAGAATCGGCTCCTTCAGTCCACATCGCTCCGTTTGTGCATCGCTGCGTGTATGCCGGAATTGCGAGCGATTCGTAAATCTTTCGCGGAGGACACGCATTTGTGAAACTTGTTTTTGCGTCACGTGCCGTTGCAACAGACCGTGCAATCACTACTGCCTCATGACGCCACTGAAAGACGCGACAAGACCGAAACGTTATATCTTCATTTTTTATGATTTCGAAACGCAGCAATGCGAGACGGTAGACGTTGACGCGACGACAAACATACATGTGCATAGCGCAACAAGTGTGTACGCAATGTATCCACGATCCCGATATATCGAACGGCTGTTTCGCTTGCGGGCTCGTACGTGAGTTCGTTTTCAGGAGGGAAACGGTGAAGGAGTTGGTAGACTTTGCTACTCGGCCCGTTCAGGACTTTGCACGCATCGTATGCATTGCGCACAATGCAGAAGGTTTTGACGCACAATTCATACTGCAGCATATGGTTGAGCGGGTTGTAAATCCGCCGCAGGTCATCCTAAGCGGCAGTAAGATCGTTATGCTCGAAACGGGTCACACCCGATTTCTGGATTCCTCGGCATATATGCCTATGGCATTATCGGCGCTACCGAAGGCTTTTGGACTACCGACTACTTCCGTGAAAGGTGTATTCTCCCACCTTTTCATTACTCCTGAAAACGTGGGTTACGTGGGACCGCTCCCCGCAGCGAAGCTTTACTCTCCGGATACCATGAGTAGCGATGCATGAGCAGAGTTTTACTCATGGTACTACGAGGCTGTAGCGAACGACCATGTGTTCAACTTCGACGCAGAATTGTTGTCGTACTGTCGGCTGGACGTGGATATTCTGCGACGTGCGTGCGTAGAATTCAGAGACATATTTCTGGAGTGCGGCAGAGTGTGTCCCTTTACCGAGAGCACGACAATTGCCTCTATTGTTCGGTGCTGTTCCGTAAAAATTTTTTACAACATGAGCGAATAGGTATCCTGCCACCGGGCAGCTATCGTCTTGCCGATGCCCAGTCTTGTGAGGCTCTGGAATGATTGGTCGTGATAGAGCGCGAGCTGGGTATTGACATCAGACATGCCGGAAACGGACGTGAGTTTCGGTTTCCGGAGACGGGCCGCAAGGTGGACGGATACCATGTCGCGGGTGACGATACGCGACACGTCTACGAGTTTCATGGATGTTTCTGGCACGGCTGTCGCAAATGTTTACGAATCAACCACGATAGCCGTAGCGTCAACGGCGAGACGTTGGATAGGCGTTACAAGGAAACTTGTGCAAAGACCGGCCGTACGCGCGAACTGGATTACCGCGTGACGGAACAGTGGGAATGCGTGTTTGATCAGTGCTTGAGGGAGAACGAAGAGATGAGGGAGTACGTGGCGACACATCCGCTAACCGCTGGCACTGCCACGAGCGAAGCGCTCAACCCGCGCAATGCGTTCTACGGTGGTCAAACGGGGAACGCTTCCCGATACTACGAGGTGAAAACAGATGCAACGGGCAACGCGTACGAGGAAATACGATACGTCGATGTTTGCTCGTTGTATCCGTTCATCTGTAAGAATGAAAGGTTCCCTGTTGGCCACCCGACGGTCTACGTTGGAGAGGAGTGTAAGCTCTTGACAGGGTCGAGCGGTTGCGACATCACGCGAGTTGAGGGGCTCATCAAGTGCCGAGTTTTACCGCCTCGCAATCTTTATCATCCTGTTTTGCTGGTGCGCATGCATGACAAACTCATGTTTGCCTTGTGCCGCTCATGATGTTAGAGTATGAATCAGGACGAGTGTAGACATGATGACGAGGCTGCGCGAGGATTCGAGGGCATGTGGGTGTCGCTTGAATTAAAAAAAGCCGTAGAAATGGGATACAAGATCAAGAGCATACGCGAGATCTGGTCGTATACGGTGACATCGTTCGACCCGATTACTCGTCAAGGTGGGCATTTCGCCGGCTATATCGACACCTTCCTCAAGATTAAGCAAGAAGCAAGCGGCTGGCCTGCTGAATTCGAGGACGAGCCGGCTCGAATGCGCTACCTTAATGAGTACGAGCGGGTCGAGGGTATACGGCTAGATCGCGACCGCATTGCTAAGAATCCCGGCAGGGGATCAGTTTCTAAATTATGTCTAAATTCGTTTTGGGGTAAGTTCGGGCAACCCGAAAATCTGGTAAAAACAGAGGTTATAAAGACGCGTCAGCAACTGCTCGAGCTTTTGACCAACCCTGAAGTCGAAGTGTCCGGTTAGCTGTCCATTAACGACGATGTGTTGTACGTGCGTTGGTCTCACGCTCAACACAGCATTGAACCGTCAGCGTTGGAAAACGTCGTGATTGCCTCGTACACCACTGCCCAAGCTCGGCTAAAGCTTTTCTCGTTTCTTGAGAAGCTCGATCAGCATCTGTCTAGCGCGCGTTTGAGAGACAGACAGACAGACAGACATACAAATGGACAGACAGACAGAGGACACCAAAAGGATTCTTACCCCAGCCGTCTGTTATTCCAACCGGCGAGATACCAGGCCAACCCATCAGATACTTTCTTGTATGTGTCCCACCAAACTGTATAAGGGTTAGTACCACGCTTACACCCTACGCATGAAAAATTGCGAAAAAATCTCGCATTGCTCGTAAAAGTTCATCTCGTCATCCGCGGCGGGGCGCACTGTTTTCAAGCTGATATCACTGCACGCACGGGTAGGAATAAGCTCATGGCGTACCCGCCTCACGCTCAATCAGCTTGACCGCGCTCGCGCCAATGAGCTTGTACCTGCGCGGTTACGCTTCCGTGTGCGCTTGAATATGCTTATGGTCAGCGCACGAAGGGAGTGCCGCCGCCGCCGCGAGCAAGCTAACGTAGTAAAAGAACGTGTTTTCAATTGTTTCAATTTTTTATAGATCCCGCATCATCCCTGGATTCTTCTTCTTCTTCTTCTTCTTCTTCTTCTTCTTCTTACCCGGTTCACACGGCTCACTTGGTTCAAGATTCCTTTTCATCTATGACGGACACACGTTGGAAACATCCATTTTCAGCTATTGCAGCCGGACCATGAGGATGCGGTAAATCAAATTTCATCAGGAACTTTCTGCGTCATGGAACGTCAATGTGCGACACAAAATTTAGTCATGTGATATGGTACTTTGAGGAATGGCAGCCGTTGTACGACGGGGACAAGAGTATAGACTACCGTGAGGGGTTGCCGCAACACGTCGATTACGAGGGTGACAAAAAACCGAAACTTTTGGTAATCGACGATCTGATGGAGAGGCTTCAAACAACGTCGTCGTTGATGTTTTTACCAAGGTCTGTCATCATAAGAACCTCAGCGTTTTCTATATAACACAAAACGTCTTTCACAAGGGCCGCGGTCAACGAAATATTTCCCTCAACGCAAATTACATAGTCTTCTTCAAAAATTCACGGAATCCTGCCCAAATTCAACATCTTCCCAGACAGGTGTATCCCGAAGGTCCGAGATTTCTTCAAGAGGCCTATCACGATGCTACCGCAGCGCCACACGCTTATCTACTTCTCGTCCTGAGGCAATCCACTCCGGAGAATTGGCGTTTCATGTGGAAATACAACTCCCACATACACCGATCCCGCTTCAAAACTCGTCAACGAGATGAAGGACGTCTTGAACCAACCGAGAAAAGACGATGCAGAAAAATGCAAACTCTATCAGCAGGTACTTCAACGACATTTGTTTTTTGCAAACCACACACGCAAACCCATGAAATTGGACGTTCTCGAGGAAAAGGAGAAGAAGACGGAAACACAGCCAAACATCAATGACTTCTCCCACTGTAGCTGCGAGTCCTTGCAACGTTCAAGCGCACGCAAAGAAAGTCGTGTCAGCGGTACCAAAGAAGTATCGTGCAAAGGCCGAAATGCTGATGCGCGAACTTGGCAGCGTACCGGAACGATTTTCGTGGGATGCTGCAGGAACCGTCTCGTTAGACGGCGTTACAGTTCCCGGCGCAAACATCGTCGACCTGGTCAATCATGCCTCGTGATCTAGGAAGACTTTTACTCCTACAGGGGCTAGTCAGTTTGCACGGTTTCTTCAGACGATCAATGTACCCCAAAAATACGATACGCTTTGGAAAGACATACGCACATTCGACGCTACGAGACTACTGACGGTCACATCGCAACAACTATTGTCACACGCCAGTAGTTCCCCGACGAAGCGACGAAGCGGCGCAAACATTGCATCCGTAACCAGCCGTTCTCACGACGTAGGATACGCTTTACGCAAACGCTTCACCGGAAAAAAATCCGGTTGGAAAACACTTCGGCTGAAGAAAAATGACGACTCTTCTTGAAGAAACGTATTACGACCCCTCGCATATTGCCGGTTACGCGGGAGCACGAATTCTGGAAGACGTTGCACGTGAAAACAACTCTCGCGATTCGGTGAGAAAATGGCCAGCAGCTCAGGCTGCCTACATGTTACACAAGCCCGTATACAGGAAATTTCCGAGAGCAAGGTTCAGCGTTTCCAACATAGACGGCGTATAGAAAGCTGACCTGGCTGACCTGAGTTCCATGAAAGGCCGCAACAACGGTTTTCGCTATCTCCTGGTGGTCATCGACGTATTGAGCAAGTACGCATGGGTGGTCCCGCTGAAACGAAAGACAACCGCAACCGTTGCTGAAGGTTTCGAGCAAGTGTTACGCACTACGCCGCGCAGACCCGACCTACTGCAAACGGACAAAGGTAAAAAATTTGTCGGGAGTGCTTTGCAGAAGATACTTCGCGACAATGAAATACGATATCGTGTTACCCATAATCCTGACGTGAAAGCAGCTATCGTGGACCGATTCAACCGTACACTCAAAGAACGCCTGTGGCGTTACTTCACGGATAAAAAGACGCGACGCTACGTCGATGTTTTGCCACAAGTCGTGCAAGCCTACAACAATACAGTCCACTGGAGCATCGGCATGGCGCCGTCGGAAGTGACGCTTCGCAATGCTGCTACAGCACGTGCTCACATGCGAAAGCGTTATCCTCCGCGGCCAAATGGCAAATCGAAATTTCATAAGAATGGTTTTGTACGAATTACTAAAACCAAGGGGACATTTTAAAAAGGTTACGTGGCAATTGGAACGAAGAATTATTCAAGATCCGACGAGTGCTTGCACGTTCATCGGTAGTCTACGTCTTGGAAGATCTCAACGGCGAAGTAAACGATGGCTTGTTCTACGACCCTGAACTACTACAGGTGGAGGGGGAAACACGGAGATGATAAAATAGCGTGCTATTGCAGCATGCCTCACAGTCGCTAAGTGCTAGCCGTTCGACTCGTGCATCAAAGAAAATCAGAATGTCCCGGGATCAGTTTTACCTAACCTCACCGAACAACAGCTCGATGCAGTTTTTTGCGGAGAATCGGACGTGCTGTTACATTAACCCATTAACGCCTGAAATACAGATTTCCTATATTGCAAGTTCAATTATGTGCCACTTAACAGGAATGAAAAATAAACTTATTCGAGATGCATATTGGGGTATTTTTGAGGTCCCTCTTTCGTTTGGCACCAATAGAAATACATAATAACCTTAAAAATTCATTGATTTTGTTGTTTTAATTTAAAAAATCGCATTTTTTTGGACTGTTTTTTTCTTTTTACGGTGATTTTCACTGTGGAATACCTTTTCTTTTCATGTAAAACCTATTTAAATGGTGGATTTGAAACTTGAATTAAAAAGATACATACATAGAAAAATTAATTTCAACATGGCAGATCCAATATGGCGCCTGAAATAATCTATGGCCAAGGTCAAGTTTCATGATTTTTTTACACCGAAATGGTCAACTTTAAGAAAAAATTTTATAAAAGCAAAAGTGCTGGAAATAACTCAAGCAATACCCCTGATTTTTTTGAGAATTTTTAGAGACATTTTTGGATTTTTTCAAAAATGACTCCATGCAAAAAAATGAAAAAAATCTCTGAATAATTTCAAAAAATTCACAAGTACTGTTTGAGTGATTCGAAACACTTTTTTTCTATCAAATCTTTTAAGTTGCATTTTTTCAGGGAAAAACTGAAAAAAACTTTTATTCTTGTTAATCTCACACTTTCTTGATTTGTGCGAGTGATAGAAAAAATTTGATAGAAAAAAAATGTTTCGAATCACTCAAACAGTACTTGTGAATTTTTTCAGATTATTCGGAGATTTTTTTCATTTTTTTGCATGAAGTCATTTTTGAAAAAATCCAAAAATATCTCTAAAAATTCTCAAAACAATCAGGGGTATTGCTTGAGTTATTTCCAGCACTTTTGCTTCTATAAAATTTTTTCTTAAAGTTGACCATTTCGGTGTAAAAAAATCATGAAACTTGAGCTTGGCCATAGATTATTTCAGGCGCCATATTGGATCCGCCATGTTGAAATTAATTTTTCTCTGTATGTATCTTTTTAGTTCAAATTTCAATTACACCATTTAAATAGGTTTTACATGAAAAGAAAAGGTATTCCACAGTGAAAATCACCGTAAAAAGAAAAAAACAGTCCAAAAAAATGCGATTTTTTAAATTAAAACAACAAAATCAATGAATTTTTAAGGTTATTATGTATTTCTATTGGTGCCAAACGAAAGAGGGACCTCAAAAATACCCCAATATGCATCTCGAATAAGTTTATTTTTCATTCCTGTTAAGTGGCACATAATTGAACTTGCAATATAGGAAATCTGTATTTCAGGCGTTAATGGGTTAAAAAGTTACCGCGTCAGATTCAACTAACGGGAGACTGGGAAGTCGGGCTGTCCGAAATTCATTACCCACTCACGTTTGAATACCCTCAGGGGTATGCGCCAGTGAAAAATGAAACGATACCCTGTGTCACGTATTACAGTACTACTGGGGAAAGTGCAGTTGAGGCATCAGATTGCAAGGTATCCGAAACCAACAAATCATCAAGGATCCCCGGCTGCTAGATGTTTATTTATTGCGATCTGGTGGAGCCACGTATCGTTGGAGATGTTACGCCCCACCGTTACGAGTCATTCAAACATGCGCAAAGATAACATCTCATGGGGCGAATCAGAGATGAAAACACTATCGTCACTGTACTATGTACCACTGATGCTGACGAACTTTCAAACCATCGAGATCAATATAAGAGATCAATTCTGTAGCCCAGCACCATTCGCGAGCGGGACTTTGACGGTAACGCTACATTTTAGACGCGTTCAATAATTGGCTTGAATCACAGGAGTCGCTCGGCAAAAGAGAGGGAGAGGGAAAACATACCAGGTACGACATGACTCATTATATGCAACTTTACGAAAATCAGCTCGGCGGTGAAGGCATAGAGACGATTTACCGAGGAGCACCTCATCAACGTGGGCACGGAATCGGCAGTTTCTTGGAAGGCCTGTTTCGTCGAATACTACGTCTGCTATCCAGTGGTGCTCCCGCGGTCGGAAGAGAAGCACTACGTGCAGAGTTGAACGTCATGACAGATGTAAGAAACGACGCTCCGTTCAAACAGGTAGTCAAGAGTCGTTTCGTAGAATCAGGACACAAATTGAAAACAGCTGCTGACGAAAAGATTGATAAATGAAGGGCAGCGGTTATAAAAGGCGAACCGGCGGATTAGCGCGTCAGTCAAACATTGCCCGCGAGAACAGACTTGTCGGCGCGCACTGAGCAGGTGGTACTACGAGAAAAATTATACGGAGAAGGTCGAAAAAGAAAATATCGGCCAAGATATCCAAGCGTGCCGGAACCGTTAAGAAAACTAAACGGAAAAAGTGCTGTGAAAAACGGGACCTTGCAGACATATTCGGACCCCGATAAGCCCACGAGCCGCTCATCTTCAAATTAAACATCAACAATTGCCTTCCTGCACGCGCACTCGGGTGAGTGTATGAAGTCGGAACTCGATTTGTTTTCTCTACCACCAACGCAGACGTCTATCGAAGCTGGTCAATGGGTACACCAAAAGCCCGTATCATCTCTAACCGATGATTCCCCGATTGAATTTGTTGTACCTGGAAACGGTGATGAGTACATCGACTTGGCACACGCTATGCTTAGCGTACGAGTGAAGTTACAGCCGACTGCTCCTGGCCCACCGGCAGACGAAGGCAATGCAACTACTCCGCATGTCACTCCGGTAAACAATCTGCTTCACTTAATGTTCAATCAAGTCGATATATTCTTCAATCAAAAACTAGTCTCACCAGCCAACAACTCTTACGCCTATCGAGCATATATAGAGACTCTACTGAATTACGCACCGCCCGCCAGAAAATCCTATCTTTCTTCGGCTCTATGGTACGACAGCGAGGAAGGAGTATCGGATATATACGACGCCGACGCCGTCGGTGCTGACCGAGGTTCCATAGATCTCAAACGGGTCATGAGCAATGCACGTACCGTTGATCTGATTAGACACCTGCACTGTGACGTATTTAATGAAGACAAATTTTTACTCAACGGTGTGGAACTGTATCTTCGACTTGTGAGATCAAGAGACAGTTTTTGCATCATGGAAGCCGAAAATCGCCACAAGCTGCACATACTGGAAACTTCACTGCTCATTCGCCGAATGAAGATCAGCCCTGGAATCTTGCTGGCGCACGCACGGACGCTAACCAAAGGTACGGCAAAATATCCCGTAACCAGAGATGAGGTGAAATCTTTCACCATACACGCAGGAGTACAAGCAGAAACATTGGACAATGTCATACTCGGACAACTACCGAAACGAGTGATAATCGGTTTTGTCAGCAATAAAGCCTTCAACAGCGACAGACAGCGCAATCCGTTTAATTTTCAAAACTATTCTTTCAATTTTCTGTCACTACGTCTACGGGGTGCAGGTCCCAACGAAGCCGCTACAGATGAGTTTTGGCAAAGACGATCTCTACGTGGACGCTTATCACACCCTCTTCTCCGGTACGGGGATTCATTTTCTGAACGAAAGAAACGGTATCGACCGGCAGCAGTTCGCTAAAGGAAATTGTCTATTGGCTTTTGACCTAACCCGCGATCTCTCGGCCAACTGTACATCGCACTGGTCGCTCATCAAACATGGAACTCTCAGGGTCGAAGTGCGGTTCGACGATGCCCTCAAAGAAACTGTGAATTGCCTGGTGTACGCTGAATTTGATAATCTTATTGAAGTTGATGCTGCACGTCAGGTCATTACAGATTTTTCGGGCTAAGAGCGAAAGAGAGATTACGCCCCTCCTATCATGACCGCTTCCATGACACAGCAGGTGGTGATTTCCGTTAGAGAGAGAGAGAACGGGGTGACTACACCACGCCAACGTCTTCAAGGGGAGCAATAGACCGGCTGGAGACACCCGATAACAAAAATTAAGACGGGAATTGCAACACAAGGCTGTATATAAACACCCGTAACTACGGTGCCGAGCCAGTCAGCATTTGAACTACGTGACTGCAGGTTCGCTCTTCCGGCTCTCTATTCATTCGACTACATTCTTTCAAGTTCAAGTATGGATTATGTAATAGATATTCAAGGGTTCCGAAACATTTATGGTCAATTTATACTGAAAGAGGTGGCAGTCGTCACTATCGATTACCGCTACTCGGCACATTGGTTAGTAGAACCGCCATATCCCTTCACGGATCTACCGCTCAAAGAACGTGGCGTGAACAATTACGTAACATGTCACCATCATGCCATCGAGTGGTTCAAAGGTGACATCTCGCTGCTTCAACTCGACGTTAACCTCCGAGGAATCGCACGTAACGCTCATCGAATCTTTGCCCATAGATACAAGAAATCTAACTATATTGAAAATGGTACCGCGCGTCAAGTGTTCAACTTGGAGGACATCGATTGCCCGGCATTCGACAAACTGGAACGGTCTTCGGTATGGTGCTTCTTCCACGGCGTTAAGAAGGAGGAATTTTTCGTATGTGCAATGAACAACACGATCAAACTGAAGAAATGGATGAACAATAACGATATTCTAACTAAATACGATTATACAGAAGCATTGTCAGCCAGTAAGCGCAACATCACCGGAGAGGAGAGTTCGACTAGTAAGACACCCCAGGTACCAGAAAGAAATTCCTCGCTACAAGCAGTAATACCAGAGTCAGTCGTTTCACTGAAAATCTCTCCTGATTCGCCTGCGCCTACGTCAGACAATAAAGTTACCGTTCCCTACGACATACGTACTACTGCGATTGATTCACATACCTCTTCACAATCTTCTACGAGCGGTATGATTATCTCCAATAACGAGGACGAAGAAGAAGAAGAAGACGAGGTACAAAATGGACATTCTACAGATATGGAGCGCGATGCCCGCGATTTCGAACGGGAAGACCGGGGTTTTTGCAGCGGACCAGATACCCCTCATCTGGATACGCCCGACAGCCTTTGTGTCAATCACCGATGATCACATACGCTCCGGTAGCCACTGGGTGGACTTTTTGGTCTGTTCCTCGGGACACGGTACATACTTCGACAACTTCGAAATACCACCATTCGTCCCTCACCATAAGCGGACTTTACGAAGAAATTGCAGACGATACGACTGGAACGACAGACAGCTTCAAAGCCTCACTTCTGATGTATGTGGACAATTTTGTATTATGCTGATACACTTTATGGCTGCTGGTTTTTCTCTGCGGGAGTTTCTCAGTATATTTACTCCTGACCTCAAAAGAAACGATTGTATCGCAGAATTATTCTACAACCGAATAGCCCATGTCACAAAACGCAACACTAACACCATCAATTCAAATCACATTCATCCCATAATTTGTCTTCAATGTTGTACCTCTAAGAATTGTAATGTTGCTGATTATAAGACTGATAAATAAAAAAAACCTTGCTAACATATCCTGTGTAGTAATAAGAACATTGTAATTATCATTTATTCGTTATATGTAATAACCATGTATGTATTTTCACCTGCGTAAACTGAATAAACCTGCGAGGATGAAATTTAATTTCTGTACGCAATCCACCGTTGAGTTCTGTTTCCTCACCCACCCACCCGTATCCTCGTACATCTAAGTATGCCTATAGTCTTACAATAAGAAAGAGAGAGAGATAGAGAGAGTGAGCAGGTCTATATTTTCCAAGCACACGTAAACCTTAGGATTAACGGTGACGGCTGGGTAAGGTCAGTGACACGAGCAGCCGACCCAAAGAGCAGGGATGGTGATAGAACGAGAGCCGGGTGGAGGAGTCTGTAACCCCAAACGTCCAAGTCACAGAGTTCGCTTCGTGAACGGAGGTAGCGGGGTAGAGGGGCAGGTAGCCCCAGAGTCTACCTCACGGCCAGGGGCACCAGGGTAAGGGGAAGGAGATCGTCCCATGGTCAGGGTACACAGGCCCAAAGGCCATCCTGTAAAGTCCGGAATCTGCTTCGCGGTCAACGGTACCCGGGGTAAGGGGTCGCCACACGATATTCACCACTTGGCGAGGGGATTGCGGGCGAAGGGCTGACGAGCCGAGGAGCTTCTAGGCGGAAAAATTGCTCCTAGGCAAGGGGTTGTGGGGAAGGGGTGGTCCCCGGAGACGCTTCTCGAATAAAATACTTCCTAGACGAGGGGCGGCGGGGGAAGGCGCCCTAAACTCACTCCTTGGCAACGGGCTGGCGCCAGAGAGGGGTGCGTAGGGGGTTTGTTGTGACGCCCCAAAGTGCCCCTATACTACTATTAACTCTCATGTAGGGGTGTGCGAATAATTCGAACTTACGAATTATTCGTTCCGAATCGAATATTAATATTCGATTCGAAACTCGAATCGAATAATTCGAAAATTCGAATTATCCGAAAGTTCCCGAATAATTCGAAAAATTTCGAATAATTCGAAAATTCAAGTTATTCGATTCGAATTTCGAATCGAATAGTAATATTCGATTCGATTCGATTCGAACGATATTCGCACACCACTATTATCAACGTTCTGAGGTCTTGCGAAGCTGTTTCGACCATTTTTACGAACGTACCCGTATATGTGTGTGTGTGTAAGTATGTGAACCGCTTATAACTTTTGAACGGCTTAACCGATTTGGACAAACTTGGTGGCGTTCGAAAGGGCTTCATCAAACTTTAAAAAGATTTCTTGCCAATATTAGTATCTAGATTTTTTCTGTGACTGACAGAGATGAACATATATTGAAATTGAGCAACTGTTTGCTTCGGGTAATTGATTCTTAATCGAAAAGTATATTATTCGTAAGTAGAATATTTTGATACACGATGTAATGGAATTCAAATTGGAAACAATAGAAAATCCAGTAATATTTCGATAATTCGCAAATTGTTCGAATTATTCGAAATTTTTCGAATTATTCGTCGAATTTCGAATAATTCGAAAATTCGAGTTATTCGATTCGAATTTCGAATCGAATAGTAATATTCGATTCGATTCGATTCGAACGATATTCGCACACCACTATTATCAACGTTCTGAGGTCTTGCGAAGCTGTTTCGACCATTTTTACGAACGTACCCGTATATGTGTGTGTGTGTAAGTATGTGAACCGCTTATAACTTTTGAACGGCTTAACCGATTTGGACAAACTTGGTGGCGTTCGAAAGGGCTTCATCAAACTTTAAAAAGATTTCTTGCCAATATTAGTATCTAGATTTTTTCTGTGACTGACAGAGATGAACATATATTGAAATTGAACAACTGTTTGCTTCGGGTAATTGATTCTTAATCGAAAAGTATATTATTCGTAAGTAGAATATTTTGATACACGATGTAATGGAATTTAAATTGGAAACAATAGAAAATCCAGTAATATTTCGATAATTCGCAAATTGTTCGAATTATTCGAAATTTTTCGAATTATTCGTCGAATTTCGAATAATTCGAAAATTCGAGTTATTCGATTCGAATTTCGAATCGAATAGTAATATTCGATTCGATTCGATTCGATTCGAACGATATTCGCACACCACTACTCTCATGAGAGTCTCATGAGTTTCCTAAACCTAAACTCGTATTTGTAATCAGCGACCCTGAAAACCCTAGGAATAAAGTTTTTGCGCCAAATAACGTTTGTTCAATGATTTCATCTGCCATCTTGAACTACCATTTTTAATTTTCAAAATTTCCATAATTTTCGAAATTCAAACACTGAATCAAGGTTATATCCAAAGTTGAACCCAAGATATAACAATTAGCTGGAGAAATCAAGCAAGAAACCATTACTTGATTTTTACGTAAAATTTCACCCTTTTCGACCCGCTATTTTGAAAATAATTGATGAAAACAAAATTTGTAAACAATAAGTTTTTAAAGTACAGATAAAAATTCCACGATTTTTGCAGAAAAGCGTCTGATTTGAGTATTATAAAGGTTCGATATAAATAGTTTTTCAAAAATACTACACCGAAATTTCGCTGTTTTTTTTTAATTGCAAATTTTCCATAGAAAATCTAATTTTCATGGCTTCTAGCCTCGATATTCTGAAAGAGCACCTTTCAAATAGTCTGGTACCAATTTTTATTCAAATCCCATTGTCCTAGCGTTGTTGGCAATCGGTCAAACATGACTATATGAAAAGTGTCATTTCGGGCGTTCATGGGTTAACGGAGGTCGTTATGGCAGATCGTGAATCCACTGTTCACGATATATCTACACCATATCATGTTGGTGTAAATATGCCTACATTTTTGAAGGACAAGGCACAGTTGCCGGGAGTTACGCTACTGAAAGACCGTAAACTGTCAAGTAAGCGTGTGCACGTTGAACGAATTATAGGATTGACAAAAACTTATAAAATATTGAAAATTAAACTTCCTCCTTTCTACGCAACATTAGGAAGTGAAATATTTTTTAATTGCAGTATATTATGTAATTTCAGGGAGGGCATTATCAGTAATCAAGCACGAGGAGGGGTCTTGTATAATTTTAGAAACTAATTAATTTCAGTAATCAATAAAACTTGAAAATTCAGTGACATTGATTGGAAATCGTAACTTACGTGTACATTATTTAGAATTGTAATTGTAAGAGGGTGTGGATATGATGATTGTTTCTTTCAATCTTTAAAGAATAATTTGAGTCTTGTATGAACTGTCTTGCGAATTTTTAAATACACAAAATGAACGAGGCGATTTTGCATTTATATCTGGTACACTTTCACGAATGATTTAACATCATTAGTAACAATATTAACTAAAAAATAATATTGTACTTTCTCAGAAACATCGGTTTATTAAAACTAAATTCACTTTATATCACAGTAACAGGTATCCTACATAATCGTGCATATCATTTCCGCACTTCATATTTTTTCTTAATTATGCGAGTTGCAGTTTAGTAGGTAAAAGTATGAACACTGAAAAGTAAAAATAGAAACAAACTAACTATTTAATAATATCACAATAGTTTTTATGACAGTTCGTTTATCTAAGTAAGTATCATAACGACGGTTAAAGCTCTTCAATCAATGACGACAAAACCTAATATTTATTGAAGAACAACAAGATAATCACACTAATAATAATATCTGATAAAAAATGACAAGAGCACGGACAAAATCTTTTGAAAAAATTGAAGCCCGCAAAAGCATTACGAGTTTAGAAATCGAACTGATCATAGCGTCTGTAGTAGAATTTATCTAGCAGGGCAAGTAAAAAATAACAATTATAAAATCTTCGACTTTTGTTGACAATTGCGCTATCAAACTTTCATCTTTTTTGCTTGAAATCACTTTGATATCACAGAATATAACAACGATGAAATCACAAAACGTTCTACCAGTTGCCCCTGTACTTAATGCATGTAGTCATGGTCATATTTGAGCCTTAATTCACCCTTTACATCAAAATACAAGTAAGGTACAGTGATAGGCTTTATTAATTAATGGCGAACGGCATACGGGCACTCAACTTCTATTACAGTCCGTTTAGCCAGTAGTCTATCTGGCGAAGCACCGCAGCAAAGATATGGGTACTTCTTCATAATAAAGATATGGATACTCCTTCACAATAAAGAGACCACACTCTTTATCTTTTAGGTTGCCTTCAAATTGTGGCATAAATGTTTCAAAGGCAATCCGCTCATTTACTGTGCCATGAATCAATGCTTCAGTATAGATTTTCTTTGAATTAAGCAATCGTTCGATGAGAGCTCTACTTGCATCTTCACTTTGAACAGAGCGACAGTTGAAAAAATGGCTCGCTGTAACGCTGTATCGTCTGTAGTCATGCCACCGAGGGTTTTCGGATTGCCAGCGATTATCTAACTCTATTCTAACTATATCTTCTTCAGAAATGTTCACAAGATATATTCTTTCCAGAAATTAACTTTTTCTATCGACTTTTGAATAATTATGATCCTAATCGATAGCATACTGATTAGCATGTGGAAATAAATGCTTCAGAGGCATAGTAGAGCAGTATGACGAGCACAAATTATGGACAAAATCATTGATATTTAATTTCCGATACTCTAAAGGCCTTGGATCAAATTCACAACTTGTAGACCTTGCGTTGTGCTGTAACGATGCTGACTTTAGGGACGTTCCTCGGTAGATTTTTTTCGATTTGTGAAAAGTCTGTAGCTGTCGTGTAGATGACTCTCTTGTGGCGCATTTCCCTTCACGAACCATCTCTTCTACACCAAGAAGCAGTGCCACAACATGCTCACAATGAGCTGAACCTCCGCTGTCAATTGCACAGTTACAATGAGATGCTTCTATGGAACCTTCTGTTGTTACCTTGACATGCACATTGTAGGTAACATTCTTAAACATCTTTGCATGAACCATTCCTTTGAAGTAATGGGTATTGTCTTGCTCACTGAACCGGCAGAAAGCAAGAAATTTGTTTTGGTACATTGCCTCTTGCTTTTCAGTATCCGTACTATACCTAGAGTACATTAGGTACACAACTTTCAAACTCGATGAATGGATCTGCAAACCGAGCATAATAAGAGGAAAAAACGATATATTATTACAATAAATATTAAAAAACAAAAAAACAGACTTTAAAAGCCTCGTGAAAACAGGCTTATCAATATCATCCATAAATTTATATTTTTAGAAACTGGTCGATGTACAGACGTGTAAGTTGAGGTTACCGTATTGGCATTTATGTCACGGAATGAAATATCAGGTGGCACCTCGAAGCTTTGTTGAACTGATTCGGTGGTCACATCAATTGTGAAGTTACAATATTAATTTCATAAGCTGTCTACCTGTAATCAAGCTATATTTAGATTATAAGTGTAGTGAATACTTAATACATGAGGTGTTAAACCGTATGATGTAGGGAATTGAAGAAATTCGTGTCAAAGAAAATACGTATTATGAAGCTATAACCTAACCTCGATCTACTTTACTTACGTTTTTTCCCCGATTCATTTTTCAGTTCTTTCACTGTCATATTCATGTTTGATCTTTATGTTTATTTTTTAATGTGACATCTTTGATAAGCTGGTGCCGCGAATGACGTGAGTTGTGACCGAAAACACGGTGCTGCCCTCTACGCTTAGTTTTACGTGTCGCCTTCCCTATACCGTTCATTATCATCATCTACCGGCAAGATCTACTCCCGTATCGATACCACGATACCGTGAGGAGTACACCTGCCCCTGCCCGTCTTATCTGTTGACCCGTCTCACGTGACCTGCTGGCCCAATTAGCGATCGCACAGGACGAGGAGAGAATCAAAGAGGATGGGATAGAGTGGAAGGTCTCATAAAACACCAATGTGATTTTTCGTATAAGGCCCACTAGCGCCTCTGTTGAGTCGTAGGACAAACTATTCTTCCCCCACTCTTTATTTCAGCGGTAACTCCGAATGAAATTGATACGCTACACACTGTTACGGAACACTTTATAGACTACGTAGATTATGAATATGGGACAAAAGAATAATAGAACATCCACTATTACAAGTAATAAGTGTATTCTTTATTGAAAGTAAAGATTATTGAATAACAAAATAACATACGTAGTATATTTAACTATATTTACATTTGGTTAAACTTTAGTAGCGACAAACTTCCGCATTTTTTTAGTTGCTAAGGGTGGCTTATTTTCTGTTTATCCGCCGGATTCACTAATCTTTCTGCGAATGAACCTGGCCTCCCAGTGACAGCGTATTCTCAAGAATAACTTCAAAAATGCTTTAAACTTTGAAAACTAGTATCGATTTTACATAATTCGAGCTTTCTGCACGACTGTAATAATATAAGAGAGAGAACCTGATTGACAGTATTCGAATGTACGAAGCTTTGAATCACACTTTTAAACGTGCGTTCCCATGCAATAATGTTTTCGAAAACGTTTTCTGTTGCATAAACCAATCCATGCGTATCGGCATAACTTTTCATGATAACATATAATTTATGTTCAGCATCTAGACTATCGTTTTCATCAATTGGTAATTTCTTACAATCTTTACAATTATGATGGGATAAAAATTTTTTACATGAATATCCATTAATATAATAAACTGCATTCGACTCAGTGAATTGCTGGATATCTGATTGCGGAGCCGAGTCGACAAGGTCAGTGTTTGTAATACAAATGTCGTTATACGACGCACTGGGAGTAACATCTTCAGATCGGATATCTGTAATGCAACTCAATTTTGCTAATATATGATCTGTATCTGCTTCGCAATTGCTCAAGTTGGAAATTTTCGTCAAATGTGTTATCAAAATATGCCTTAATCCTGATTTGAATTGCATGGGAGATGGATACATCGAACAGCCGTGCTGTTGTCTTACGGTGGAAAAAAGATTTTCTAAAGGATCCTGGTTTAACCGTCGCGTACACAAATGTTTTATATTGTAATTCACTGATAAATCTTCAAAAAGCTGTAGTACAGCACCAACCGTCAATTGAAGACTTCCAAGCACGGAGGTTGTCGTCCCGTAACAAACTCAGCTGTCTCGAAATTTTTCAACATTGAATTCAGATATTCCACATGCTCTGATTCTGATGAGATGGCGTAATTTGATTTTTGTGGAAGATTTTTTTTCAATAGTGAAGAATTGAGAGAATCGAATAATTTGTCCATGTCTGTTATAAATTGAGCAGTCATACTACAGTTAGTACTATATTTTTCCGGAAAGATCGTTTTATAAACCAGGTGTGCTGTGTACATAGACTCGGAAAATATTTGCGCACCTAACGAAACACGCATCTTGCTCCATTTACCTAGCTTAAAATGTTTTTCACTAATTTTTGGCAGCAAGTTCAATGGATTGCTCTTACTAAAATCGAAAACCGTACAAATTTCTTTTCAATCCACTAATCCGTTTTTGTATAGTAATATTTCATTCATCAAATCATTGCGGATTGACTTGAGTAAATGAGGTGAATCATAAAGTACATATATTTTCCTTGATTTCTTGGATCCTGATCAAATATAACACTTTTTACGATCAGGCCCTGTTCGGAAACCTTGTCAATTGAATCGAGAATTAAATGACGAATTTTGGGAGAGTTCCCTGTGCTACCTAAAAAATAATACCATATGACTTGCTTAACATTTTTATCAACCCACGTAAGCATTGCAACCACAGCAGATTTTGCAACTTGTGGATCACGTACTTCACCATCGTCAGCATATCCAATGAACTTGTCCGAATGTGGATCGTAATGCACCTCTTGTGTGAGATTGATTTCGTCGAGTATTAAAGAAACTATTTTGTTATTTTAAGGAGCTTGTCTGAACTTAGCTTTCAGTGAATTTAATACAGATTTGTTTAAGCCTGGATGAATTGGAAATTTTGATTGATAGTTCCTGAGAGTACGCTCTGACGGTAAATTCAGAAATTTTTTCAAATATTTACGTGCCTTAGGGGAGTGATATAGAATAGACAAAGCAATATCTTTTAGATTGTCGGCATACCGCTTCCCATATTTGTTAAGTCCGGCTAAACGCAGTTGCGTTTCAAATGAAATTTTAGCTTCTTTAAATAAAAATGGGGCACTATCTTGGATTATTGATTCTATTTTTTGCTCTGATAGTTTCTTCTTTTGCTTCACTGTTGGATTGCTTTGATGCCTTGATATTCTTGAAATGATAATATATATTTACAATTTCATTTTACTGTGTATAATGCAGCTAGATTTTCATGAAATGTCATTATTGGATCATCAATTGACGTTTCTACACTTATTTTATAACAAATATGTATAAAATGATTGTAATCGTTGATTATTTGTGAATATTACATGTGTTTTTCCATGTCGACATTAATTTGCAGATCATGTACATGGAAACAATTTTAGTGTATAAATTGAATATAGAATTATTAGCGTAGAGTATATTATATCAGTGTAGAGTTATAGTTCAATTAATTTTTACCTTTCATTTCATTTGTCTGATTTTCGTTCTCTTCTGGTTCATTCATCGCCATATCTTCATCAACAGATGCTTAAGGCTCCTTTAAGTAGTATAACAAGGAGAGTTCTGAGTACAAACACCTTCCTTACCGACCGATCCGCTCCGCGCATCTCAGACGCAAACCCTTCAAGGTTACCCCCACTCTCGTCAGATAAAACGTGCTTTGCCGTACCGACTTGAGTTCAAAAACGTGCAACCTTAGCGACGGTTGTATCGGTCGACGGTAAGAATCGCACTACCTTACCGACAATTCTCATCGGTAGAAGGTCAAAATCGTGCTGATTTAGCGACCGTAGGTTAGAGTCTCTATGTGGTGCTTGCCTGCCAACGTAGAGGGCGCAGCAAGGACGTGAACTTTTTTGCCGACCTGGATGTCGGTTACCCGTTCCGCATTCTTTTCCCACGATAGGACTGTTGATGTGTAATATCAACCACTTCGGATTCTTCTCCCACGGTAGGACTGCGGATGCGTAACATCAACCACCCCACATTCCTTTCCCACGTTATCAACCACGCGACATTCCAAAATTGATGGTTCTGAGAATTGTTTTTCATTGACACGGATGCCGGTTTGATATCGACCACGTTACATTCTTTTTGGCTTGTAACTGTCATGTGAACTCAACGACGTAGTTTGAACGGGTTCAGTAAAGACCAGAGTGCAAGGTCGACCGATAGCCGCGGTACATTCAGAGCCATGGATCTGGGTGCTGGGTTACTATCGCTCTAAGAATGCTGAAAGGTGCGCGCGCACACACAAACATGCAAGGTTGAATCTCACATAAGCTTTGTATTGGAAAAAATTCTCTCTCAAGAGCTAAGATGGAGGTAAGGGTGTAAAATTATTTCATGAATATTCTTTAAAAAACAGTTTTATTACGTACAATTTTTAGGGTATAGTTGACAATTACTTCACAACGATAGTACAATAATTCTATTCAACTGTAACATAACCAGGATGATATATTCGCCAGGAATGCGGGACCGTTCTTGTAGACGCTTCTGCGCAGTAATACAAATCGTACACCCTCGCCATCCGAACAATATGATGATTTTGTAGCCAATTTTGAAGTATCAAAACGTTTTGTGCTGCACAGATTGCGTTGGGTATTGTATGCACGTCACATCTTCGAGACACAGCTGAAATTTTTTGCAAGGTTCGAAGCGACGGACAGTCAAAGTCCAGCATATCGATGATTTGAACTTTCGGGAAAATTTTGAGCAACCAATCTCGTTTTTCTTCTCCTTTTACGTACACGGTTTCAGCTTTGCACAGCCTGTCTTCAATGGCCCACTCAACTTCCTCAAACGGTATGGTTCCACAGCTCCAAGGTAAACCGTGAAAATCGCGTTCTAACCAAGAATTTTGGCTTTTGTATTTGACGTTCAGTAATTCCCATTCGTAAAGTGGCTTGAAGAAAAACATTAATGTAGATGCTTCAGAGCAGATTGTAATTATAGCCAAGTCTTTCAATGTGAAGGTATTGTTGAAAGGTCTACGAAAGCCTTGTATATCAACGATAAGCTCCATCTTTGAACTGTGCGAGATAGTGGGAACGGGTCAGCTTTTATACCAACTTTTTCACCTCACCACTGAGCTGAGCTGAGCTGGTTGTATTCGACAATACGATCGTGAAGAATCAAGAAGTACGCCGATGTTTCAGCGGGAAAGTTGGCTTTAGCCTCGATTTCAAGACGGATGTCGACAGGTCGGTACTCCGAAGATTCGTTTAGTTTCGAACAGTGGATAACGAATGAGGGGACGTCTCAAAGGAATTCACTCTTTGTGAGCAACGGCTCGGGGTTCTTGTCATCGTAGGTAGCTTGGAAGTTTGCGTACATCTCGTACAGGAGCGCGTACAGATTACGACTCATGTAAAGGTTCAGGTAACCGTCCGGATAAGATTGAGAGTTTAAAAATAGCTTGACGTCCGTGATATTGCAATGATCGAAATGACTTGCCTTCTTGCCGGTCTTGTTCTTTCTACTTGTTTGGAAACCCAAAATGACGTACCGAGGTTTTTCAAGCTGAGTAGAAATTTTCATAGTCCAAACGTGTTTCGATATTGTGGGAAGTAAGGGATATTCATACAATTCTCAACTGCGAAAGCTCATCAAAATAGGCGGATCTCTCTGAATGAAATTTAGTAGGTCAACTTTTTTCTGATCCGCGAGTTTCAAATACGGTATCTGCCGATCCACTGCATTGATCGTGATTTTAAATTCCTCCTCTTGAGTCTGCATGATTGCGTTGACGTCAGTTTTTGATCTCGTCAAAATTGATTCATGTTTAGCATTGACAACGATCATGCGGTAGTCTTCAACGAAACCCAATATCATGCTGAGTAGTATCAATGCGTAAAAATTACTCTCGGCATCGGTTAATTTTTTCTTTTCTTCTACATCAAGCCATCCAGCGTTCTCCATCAGCCAAGTCTGACAGGGTGCAGGGAAGCGTAACCTTTCATGAGACTTATCAAGCCGACGTTCTTGCTTCTATCAATCTCAACTGCATTAATTTCGTAGCAAATTTCTTAGAACAGATGACAGATCGCGTTGTTTACGAGCTGTGTGTTCACAGTAGCTGTACCATCAGGTTTGAGGAGTCGTCCATGGATATGTACCGAATTTTTGCTGGGTAACATGTATAAATCCTGATGCTGAACGGTGATTCGAATTTCATTGCTGTTATTAAGAGCTGTTATTAAGATTTCTTCCTCCATGGTACATAGAAGATAATAAAACAGTAAAATCGAATTTTTAGTTGTTGGTAATTCCTCTTTCAGAAGGTGTCAGTTTCAGATCCGGAGCTATCAGGAACTCCACGTTTCAAGGTATTGACGGTTTCAGAATCGATCGATGACTAACCTGATCGTGGAATGCCGACTTACTGATATACTTACTCTTTGACAGTCTGTTATATACAATTCCCATCGTTTATTGCGATTTGTTATGTAGTATCACAGGAATAACTTCTCCACGAAAATTAACCAGGTCTCCGTCTTGATTCACTAACCGGAGCTGAACGTGATCTACGGTCCTGACGGTGATCGGAAGGTCAATGACGTACGACGGTACTTTAACGATCTTATATCCTGGTGGGACAGTCGGGAAAAGCTCGTGAATAGTGTGTACTTTGTGTCCATTGACGTAGGCGCCCGTTGTAATGCTGCACTCGACTCGCAACGTGTTGACCTTGAGTATAGTTACACGCACGTCTGATTCATGAGTTTCATCAACCTCCAATACACGTGGTGTGAATCCCGAAAGTTGAACAATGTAATCATTCGGCTCAAGGTTAATCGTGTTGTTGCACGTAATTTCACTGCGTAATGTATTATTGTTGGGTTTGATGGCGAGCCTGATATCTGTATTTCTTAGCACGTTTTGAAGATACTTCTCTATGTCCTCGATCTCGTAGCTGCCGGTAGATTGGTGATTACTTTGGCAGCTACGTGAATTTTATTGTGACCAACATCAACGTTAGGAATCGACTTGAAGGTTAACAATTCTACCAAGCCAAGAGCATAACTTTTATCACGAGCAAGTTTGATCGGTGGGAAATATTGTCCCTCTAGAATCGAAGAGGTTTCCAAAATCGTTGACGTCTACGAATCATCCATGACTGCGAGTGGTAGACTGACTTTGATGAATCACGCACCATGTTTATATAGCTCACCACTTAGAAATTTCAGACACAAGTGTCCGCATTCAAATGTATCATAATCTTGGCACCTTTCATGATTGTATTGTATTGTACTACTAACGCCGAGGTATTTTATGAGGTCTGAGGGTGGTTGAAGGTTGCCAAAACTGTCAAAGTAATCAATATTATTGTCGCGGTTCTTGTATGCAACCCAGTGTGTTCCCGGACCGTCTTTGTCGTCACGGTTAATTATGGCTGACTCGTTTTTTCGTAGACCGTTTTCGGGCATTTCGTTTCGCATGAAAACACCGCGGATATGCGGAACCTTGAAGATTTTTGCATATTTCAACAAGTCCCAATCAGTCAACGCTCGACGTGGTAGCATCGCATCTAGTTTTTCGAAAGATGGAGACCAAGACCTGTTTTGTACGGTTCATATGAAGCCCTTTGCCCAACGCAAAAGCTTCCATAGTTTTGTTGTGTCATTTGCCCTCCGCCAGTTCTCGTCTAGCAGCACTTACATCGTTCACAGCTTTTGCTATACCTGCCGCACCACCGGCCAACGCGTCTGTAGCACCAAGTCCAGCGAAAATAGGAATCAAAAACGGTAGAAAATCACCGACTTTTGAAGGTATTGGTGGGACACGAGGTGTTCGCACTTTACATTCACCACCCGCTTTTTTAACGGCGATCTCAGCTCCCTTCAGCGCAGATTCGATGGCTACTTTTGCATAGTTGCTTGGAACCACAGAACTTTTTGCAGCATTCATAATTTTTCTCGAGGTCTCATTTTTTGATTTTCGAATTCGCATTCCGAGTTTTGATTTTACTTTCATTGTATTAGCTATTGCCCAAGCGGCTGCCTTCTTACCCAAATTTGCGTCCTTTGCCAAAACCCGTTTCCAAGCTTTCTCAGCCAACAACCTCTCAGCCTCGTTTCTAACTTCAAGATTTTCACGATTCTGCGAGTAAGCAATGTTGTGGTCCTTGCAAGCTGCGTCGAGAAGATTGATTTCCGGATCATCCCGCGCGAGTCTCTTTGTTAATTTTGTACCAGGCCTACAGTACTGATAACCAGGTACATACAATTCAACCCGAAGGCTGTTGATGATTTCATTCACCAGACCCTTGCCACGATGTTGCCACCTGCTGCTTCGTTCACCTCTGTACGCGATCATGTTCGCGCGTTGACTGGAGAAAAGTGCTTTAAAACTGGATATTTATAGCAAATCCGATCAGTCATGTCCGAGATGCGGTTTGAGAACAACCGACTAAGCTGCCCGTGATGAATTTTGACAAACTTTCGAAGCAAAATGTCAAAAAGCACAAACGGCACGGTAAATCACTCGCGAATAGTGTACGTGCAATATTCTGTGGACAGTCGAATTGTGGTAAAACCAATGCGTTGCTCACACTTATAACCCGTCCCAACAGACTCAGATTTGAAAATATCTACATCTACTCAAAATCTCTCAACCAACCTGAATACCAATTGTTGAAGCAATTCCTGGACCATGTTGAGAATACGGAGTATTTTGCGTTGACCGAGCGTGAGCAAGTGATTACACAGGAAGAAGCACGGCCCAACTCAATCATCACATTTGACGATGTAGCGTGCGAGAAGCAGGACAATATTAGAGCCTACTTTTACATGGGTAGACATCACGACGTTGACTGTTTCTATCTCTGTCAGACTTACGCGCGTCTTCCCAAACATCTCGTGCGCGACAACGTAAACTTATGAACGATATGAACCTGAGACACGTTCACAACGACCATGTAAACATCGTTATGTCTTACACAGAGTTTAAAAGTGTGTGCTTCGTCTGCTGAAACGGTGAGAAGTACGGGTTTCTGGTGACCGACAAAGACAGTGAGCTCAACGAAGGACGATACAGGAGGGGATTCGATTGTTTTGTTAGCCTGAAAAAGGAATAAAATCTAACGTTTTCAAGCGAGAGACGCAGTAGCGTTGCAGACTCAGTTGCGTCAACATGCAGAGCTCTGAAGTTTCCAAGCAAGAAGATGTCCCACATCGGATCGCTCAAGCAACTGCTGCGATCCGTCGAAAACACAGATTGCTCAAGTCCGGCTAGAAATCTACGACTCAGAAATTAAGTGACGTTTTCACACCAGTTGTGACTCCGTTGCAAGAACTGGTGAATGTTAGAAAAGATACTAAACCTGTAAAACAAAAGGTGGAAGAAATCAAAGGGGAAATAAAACAGATGAAAAATGAAACAAAAAATGAAACTGTCTCGGAAATGGACAATTCCTTTGCTCCGGCAGGAGATGAAACAATCGTAGAAACACCGGTCGAGAAAGTCGAGGGTGAATATTTTGCACTGATGAGAGATGAAAAGACAGAAGGTAAATTGACAACGTGTACGGTGTACGCGATCTCTCAAACGGACTAATAATTGGTGATTCGTTCATATCTTTTGGAAGTGACTACATTTGTATTGGCGATACGCTTTACCCGAAAATAAAGGGTTTGCCGGAACTTTTGTTCAAAAAGAAGCCTGACGGTTCTTCTGTGAGCGCCGGAGATCGGGAAAATTTTGAAAATATCATCCTCGCAACGAACGCTCATAAAAACTATTACTCATCCGATGGGGCTGTTCGAAACGATAACAATTAAAAATTCAAAAATGTCATCGCCGAATTGATGGATTATTCCGCATTACCTCGCCGAATGGGTAAAGGTCTACTTCCGCAAGCTATGATCACTCGACAAGGTGTTGAAACAAAATACGTTTGCTGGGAGGATCCGAACGAGTTAGTGTGGCGTCTTCGTTTACTCCTGGCATCTCAGGCAGCGGGAAATCCGAGTCACAAAAACGAAATAATCTCCATTATCGAAGAGCTACACGACGCAGGAATCATTTGTTAAGCAGCTCCCATCATTTCTGCATTCATTACCGAGATGAGCGTCGACGTGTTTGGACGGCATCTGGATAAAAACACGGCCGCGAGCACTCGCGGTCCTCCGGGTGTCGGATTTCAAATAACAGCGGACGGGCATTACGATATAGGGAACAAGAGAATGTGCAATGTCGCAGATCCCGCAGAGCCGAACAATGCTTCAACTTTAACAACCTTGAGACGAAAATTCAACGTGCTGCAAAAACAAACCGACAACCTTGATCAAATGATCAAAGCTTTGGAGATCACCACGGAGAAAGCCTTGGATACCTTCTACACAGACTTCAAAACGGGCAGAGACCTGTCGATTCGAAACGCTGATAACATTCCTCAATTGGACACCCGACTAAGAGCGTTGCAATATGAACGAGAAAAAGCAAGCACTGGTGAAGGAACTGCATAAGCCTGCACGCCGAAATTACCCGCGTCGACGTGTAGACGTGCGCGGCATCGACGAAACCTGGCAACAGTGCTGCCAGAAAGCGGGTAAAAAGTACCCCTTCCACAGATCCCGCGCATGATTTCACACAACGTCAGCGGTGTACGTCGGTGTGTCGGGATGGCGACGGAAGCCGAACGATGCCGAGTCAGCTGACAAATCGAGGTGAAATGTTCCCCTACCAAGCAATGAAGAGAGCGCACACACACAACACAGCTGTGCGACGTTGTGTGTGTACGCTCTCTTCATTGCTTGGTTGGGGAACATTTCCCCTCGATTTGTCAGCTGACTCGGCATCGTTCGGCTTCCGTCGCCATCCCGACACACCGACGTGCACCGTTGACGTTGTGTGAGATGCGCGCAAGCTGCTAGGGAAGGGGTACTTTTTACCCGCTTTCTGGCAGCACTGCCTGGCAAGCGGATCTTGTTGATATGACGTCATACGCTGGACAAAACAAAGGCTACAAGTACATGCTCACAGTCTTTGATATCTTTTCAAAGTATGCGTGGGCTGTACCGATAAAGAGCAAGTCTGGAGATGATGTTACGAAGGCAATGGAATCTGCGCTTGTTCTAGGACGGGTGCCGAAAAATTTACACGTCACCAGAGGAACGGAATTTTACAACTTGAAATTTAAATCGCTTACAACACGTTACGGAATCAAACTCCACTCTACGTACAGTAATTTGGAGGCATTGATCTGTGAACATTTCAATCGTACGCTAAAAGGTAAAGTGTAAACACAGTTCAGCATGCAAGGAAGCTACAAGTGGCTCGACATCTTATCTGATTTGATTTCAGCTTACAACAACGCCAAACACCGAACCGTAAGAATAAAACCGTCGGATGTCACCGTTGCAAACGAAAGGCTGTTATTACGTCAGGCGTACGGAGAGCTTCGAGCGGTACCTGACATATCGGCAAAATTCAAATCCGGCGACAAAGTTTGAATTAGCAAATTCAAAAATGTCTTCGAGAAAGGTTACTCTCCCAATTGGTCGACTGAAATTTCTCCGATAACTAGAGTGGGAAATACTCATCCTGTGACGTACAAGCTTGAAGACTACCGATATCGACCCATCGCTGCTGGTTTCTACGAACAAGAGCTCCTCCAGGTTGAACATCCGGATATCTATCTGGTGAAAAAGGTGCTCAAGAAGCGTGGAAGAAAAATGTACGTTTACTGGTAAGGGTTTGACAATACACACAACAGTTGGATAAACGAATCGGACATGTAACATTGAATAAATGAATTTTTTGTAAAAACGTATGTGCCTCTTTATTTTATACCCGACACAGAACAAGTATGCATCGTTACTTTTCAGACAATCGACAGACATATGCGTTGTTGTACAATTTTTCATATTTCGGAGCGTTCTTATTCACTATCCTACATAATAACAATATTTTATACATCATGGTACAGTTATAAATTACAAAGCTAAGGTGTAGGTTTGTAGCCCCACGGAAGCGTGTCGGTTGTATTTTGAAACACGATCCGCTTGTCGTCATTCCAGCTCAGTGCTACTTTCTGCTGTTTTACGGTGTATACCTCGTGCTTTCGACTTAATATCAAATGCTGATTTCTAGACAAATTTTCACGGTTCAAAACACATTCCAAATAATCGTTGAAAGTTATTTTTCTCAACGCTGATCCTTTGACACCTTTGGCACGTTTATTGTCTTTCTCATCTCCCAAGACTCGGAATACGTACAATTTAGCTCTTAATCCTACAAATTCCAGCATTATTTTTCCGTTATTCTCATCTTTCATCAAGCCGAGAACTTTTTTGTTCGCTAGAGGCATTCCATAAACGTTGTCAAGCGGATAATCAGACGCATCGAATTTGTGCAAGTCCTCCTTTATATGTTCGTATGCGTCGGGGACGGTAAAATTGTAAATCAAACTGTCGGTATCCGTATACATTAATTTTGCTCGGTTTCCAAATTTCCGATGAATATAATTTTAATGAAAATCGAAGATGTATGTTTTAGCCAGATCCATTATGGAGAAACCTGCATACAATGGTTTATTCAACTTGACTTTCGTCTTACTCATTTCGACGATAATCATCTCTTTGTCGAAAAGGGTGCTGCTGTGAAAATTAGGTTCGGTTATAGTAGCTCTAGCACCGTATCTTCCATCCCATTTCGTGATCAGCCTGACATCTCTATACTTTCCAACATTTTCCATTGTTTTGCCAAAAACTGCGTTGTTCATCAGTTTGTCAAAATTTTTCTCGAATTCATTGTGAGAGTTCTTCCGCAAATCGGTATTCAAACCTGTACATTTTTTGAGCCACGGGGTTTGCCTGAATTTAAGAACTCTGTGAATTTTGAGTAATTTTAAGCCTAATTGTAAGCATTGTTTCAAAACGCTGTAGTGAAGAACGTAGTTTTTCTTGGAAAATAGCGTGGGCGTCAATTTTGGCTGTTTATTGGTCGAAATCGGAGGTACATAGTGCTCCGGACACAATGGTAAATCCTTATGAGTTTCATGCAGTTCCGCAGGATATTCCAAATCTACCTCCAGCATGTAACCGAACTCCGCATCGTCCTAGATGGTAAGAACGTCGCATTGTCTTAAGTCTGATACCCATTCGAAGGAACTGTATGGAAGAGCAAAGCTCATAGCAGCACCGTACAAATTATTAACGTCAAAGTATATGAGATAAGATTCTTCGACCTCAGGATCGAATTCCTCTTGCATATATCTATTGTTGGCCTTTGCCTATCTGTTCGAGCACTGTGACACACCACCTCGAATACTTTTTTCGATAAACATTACCATATCTATGTCGGTGAGAAGCTCGAGCTCGATGTCGGTACACTTTAACATCGCATCAAACGACAGACCGGGCGCGGTGTAATAATGTAACGGATCCAGGTTGTACGTTGTCCAACAGCTCTGTCGAAAGTTTTGAAAAACGTCGGCTAGTAAAAACACGTCCGTCTGTAAATACAAATCCGAATACTCTCCCAAAGTTTGAACGTTAAAAGTTTGCCAAACTTTACATGCATGTGCATAGTCGTCGTCTGATATATCCCGATCATTTAATTTTGAGTAAAATTGTTGTTTGGATGGTAGCCGCGTGTCCTCGAGCTTCTCCTAACTGTCTATGTATTCGTACGGGAACACTCCTTTTCTGGTCAATAACTGAAATTTATCTGAGCTACGATAAAATTTTCGTGTGATTGATTTTTGATCATCACCAAGATACGTTGCTAATTTCTCAAGACTACTGAGCATGAAACGGTACGAATCTATGAATCTAAACTTTATATCTGTCCCCTTAACATATTTTCTAAAAGAAATGTACTTTTCTTTATTTTCGGGTAGAAGCTCAATTAAGTCCTCGAACAATGTAGCCAGTGCTTTGATCAGAAAATGCGAATCGTAACCAGACAGATTGTGGAATATCACTGGGATAGTGTGCGAATTTTGGTAATTCAAATCGCAACCTCGATGAGCAGCACCACGGTACTTTCCCATGAAATGGCAGTGATCACGATATTCCACGTCTGAGGGTGTGAACGGTTTTTCACAAATGTTTTACAACACTGTTGTTGAATGAAATTCGTTGATTTGATTGAAATTGAGCTGTTCCATCGGTACAATAGTTTTGAAATAAACTTTCAACGAATGTGCCAATTCTGCTAACAAATTCACAAAACATTAAATGCAAGTCTCTCCACGATTAATTTTGAATTTTGAGAGCGAATCGTCAAACGCACAATGTAGAAAGTAAGCTATACGATACGAAAGATGCTTTTGATAAATTGTTCTTGTACCCATCTTTTTGAGCGTGGGTTACAGTAAACATTCTGGATCCGCATAAATGCAGAATGGAACGGTTTCTTTGTGCTTGAAATTTTTGAATTTCAGTATCTTTTCCTCCTCTGTAGGTAGAATAACTTTGGTTTTGTTTAAATTCATGCAATCTACATTGTGCTTTGTCAAACATCTTTCAGATTGAAAGTGAGTCAAACATCTATCACACAATCAAATACGACCATTACGTTTGAAAATTTGAGAACTTGGTAATCGAGACAGATTTTGAATACAAGTAAAATGAAAGATTCTATTTTTTCTCAGAATTAACCATATCAACATCATCGTCATCGTCAGTGATTTCAGTTTCTATCGCTAAAAGATGAATTACAGGTTTGTCAGACTTGTTTCGGCTCAAATAAATGGGTACGATTTCACTGCGCCTTTGTTTTTCCGTACTATCTATACCATGAACGTTGATTGAAAGTTTGTTAAGTTTCCCAAATTTTGGAATCTGGTCTAAAGACATTGGAAAATGCAAACCTTCGTATTGTAGCACTGAGCTGAAATGTGGATATGAAGTAATTTTACTGGGATTGTTGTTGTCGGCTGAGAACAGAGCTGCGGTGACCGACCAAAGCAAGCAATACGAGTCGCTGTTGCGGATGTTGACGACAGCCTTCTTATCTTGAATATCTTTGGGTAGTGGTGTGTATGTGAAGACACCGCCTCGTAGTGGCACGCACTTGTTGATGTTGACGGTAAGATTCATAATTTCAAGTAACGACCAGCCTAAATCCTTTTCCTGGAAATATTCCACCACCCACAAACGCTCCGTTGCGTTTTCGATGAACCATTCGTTGATATCCATTGTCTGGAGGATGATTTCATTTCTCGTATTAAAAAATTTGAGCTCTTCCACCGTGCGATCATCTTTTCTAACTTCAAATTTACAAGCCAGGATAACGTTGGCTTTCAAGCTCCTGTCTTTCTTCAGAGCGTTTTTCAGTCTCGTCACAGCTAGTACCTTTGCGTCTTCCAGAAATCTCTCCACATCTTTATGCTTCAGATTGACGATGGATCCAGTTCGAATTCTCCCCTCGGAAGCTGATTCTAAATCTTCCCAGTGAACTCGATCGCTTCTTCTTACTTTCCGTGTACCTCCACCCGTTTTGTAAAGCCGTTCGAATTTTTCCGCGAGCGCTTTCAAGAGTCCGAACGTTGTGATAATCTTTTCTCCAATCGATGAAGCCTTTCGCAAAATTTTGTCCAGAAGGCGAATACTTTGACTACCGAATTTCATCCGTTTTTGAATTTCTGCTGTTGATGATGATTTGTCCAAGATCTTGTTGAACGATTCCATAATATCGATCAATCACGAACACTTCGCGGATTCCATTTTGAGCTTTTTTCTCACGTATACTCGACAAGTTGAGACTTAATGATCGTTTGCATTGATGAGCGTCCTTTTTATAGGACAGCTGTACGTATGTTTGTGTATGCGCGCGCACCTTTCAGCATTTTCAGAGCGATAGTAACCCAGCACCGCAGATCCATGGCTCTGAATGTACCGCGGCTATCGGTCGACCTTGCACTCTGGTCTTGACTGAACCCGTTCAAAATTCATCGTTGAGTTCACATGACAGTTACACACCTAAAAGAATGTCACGTGGTTGATATCCGAGTGAGTGAAAAACAATTTCCAGAACCATTAATTTTGGAATGTCGCGTGGTTGATAACGTGGGAAAGGAATGTGGGGTGGTTGATGTTACCCATCAGCAGTCCTACCATGGGAAAAGAATTCGAAGTGGTTGATATCACACATCAACAGTCCTATCGTGGGAAAAGAATGCGGGATGGGTAACCGACATCCAGGTCGGTAAAAAAGTTCACGCCCCTGCTGCGCCCTCTACCGTTAGCAGGCGAGCACCACATAGAGACTCTGACCTTCGGTCGGTAAAACATTACGATTTTGATCTCTTCCGATAAGAATTGTCGGTAAGGCAGTGCGATTTCTACCGTCAACCGACACAACTGTCGGTACGGTTGCACGTTTTTGACCTCAAGTCGGTACGGCAGAGCACGTTTCATCTGACGAGAGTGGGGGTAACCTTCAAGGGCTTACGTCCGGGATGCGCGGAGCGGCTCGGTCGGTAAAGAAGGTGTTTGTACTCAGAACTCCCCTTGCTATACTACTCCTTTGCTACAGTCTTGCCCAATCTTGGTCCATCAGCTATAAATAAGATTGCAGAATAAAAACTTCAAAAGAATTCCAGAATACCGCTATTCTCAAAACAATAATATGTTAATGTCCACTTTACCTTTCACTCTTCCAGGGGACTTTAAAGTTGGAATACTGTTTTTACCTAGTAAACGTTAAGGATGGCGTTTTCAAATATATTTTTCTTCAAAGTGATCCATACAAATATATAAATTTTCACCATCCTCAGTCACACCTGCAAATTCCAACCATTTTTCGCGGCTGCAACAAAATCGAATATTGAAATTAGAAAATATTTATTCACCTTTATCGTTGGATTTTTCGTACGGTATGTGACAAACATCAAGGAGGTTAGGTTCTATTTTGCTAGTAATCAAATTCTACTTACACTGCAGGGGTTCCTGCTATTCGAAAAAAACGTATGTTTCCGGTCGGTTCTAGCATTTCTATTGCACCGTTTCACACCGCAGTACACAACCATATTAAATTTGAACAACTTAACTTTACACTGAATATTCGAATTCAGCTTTTCTGATACAACTTGTCTTGTTTGCAAATATTGCCGGTGTGTGAGTCACACACGTATGACGCGATGCACACATATGCAATGGTTTGTCCTGCGACTCACCAGACGGCGCGCGCGACGGTGAGTACGCTTAGCTTCCACTCTATCCCATCCTCTTTAAAGAGAATCACGTGACGGCAGCACGCCGAAAATCGGCCGGGGTCGCGAGGAGCACCGCTTGACCCTGCACATTATACGGTCAGTTCACGTTCAAAACAGACGTGTAATTTTGTAATAGTTTTGTAATTTTTTATCGCACCTTGTATCAAATCTGTTTCCGCTCTATATCTGTATTCTACTTTATTTTCTATTCACGTAAGTGAGGTTTCCTTTGTTATTTTGTGCAGCTACGAAGTTATTTGCATCATATCTTGTCTATATCTTTTCTCTATTTTCTTTCTTATCTTTTCTCGCAGTAGCTCTGCGGGAGTCACGTGGGCTCGTATCTCTCCCTTTTCGTATCTGATACAGCAGATAACTTCGCGACTGGTTAGCACTTACTTGCTTACTTAATATAAATAAGTCGTATAAGTCACCATCAGGTGACTATTGCCTGTTTCCCTGATTCAGCTTCCCCATAATTGACTCATTATTCCACACCGCTGAACAGAAGCATGTCACTATTTCTTTGATTACGCTTGACCAGAATATATTTCATTAGCTTACTGTATCTGAACTTGATAATTTATTGTTTTTTTGAAGTGATTGGAAAATCAGTTAGCTTATAAATTCTTTCAGTTTTCCTTTGTCTCTAATTATTTTTTATCTATCCCTTTATCTTGGCTGTATCTTTCTTAATTTGATTATGCCCTGCCTTCTTACCTAATGTCTTTGGAATAATTATTATCGTAAGCATACTGCGCGCACGATCTTCTATCACCGCTCGGTATAACACGTCGTTCTTTGACTGGAGTATTGCGCCGTACCGAGTAACACCTTTACTTTACCGTTCTTCTCCTTGCCTGATACCGCTGTAAACTGTCACGTAGTTTTTCCGTAGCATTTCTAGTTTGTAATATACCGCGCTGCTGTCGTATCTATTCTTTTTTCTCGAGACGTTAAGAATATCTGTATTATCGTTTCTATTCCTTGCCGTTACCTTTTAATTATAGCACATATCGCAAACTAGACGTTAAGTAATTTCGCTATAATATTTATCTTGATGTCCATTTATTGAATACCTCTCTGGATCTATTATTACCTTGAATCATTACCTGAATTCCATATCACCTAATCAAGTTGTATCGCTTGCTTTCCGTATCATTTTCTATACCAATCCGCTTTACTTTTAAATCACATTGACTATTCGTCTATGTTGTGATAGCAAAATTTTCTCGCTATAATATTCTGCTTTCGCTTGAATTATTATCGGCTACTTTGAGGACTCTATACTGTGCATTGCATGATAGCCTACCTTATAAGCGATTATTGTAAGTCTTACAGACTGTTAATTCGTGTGATAGTATCGCGATTACACATGCCTCCCGGGCTTATCACACCGTCTCTGTCTCGTTAATTTGTCAATTCCAAATGTAACTATGTTTCTGGGTGTATCTATTTTTCTAGCAGCATATATTTTTATGGTTGTCTCTATTGCTTTGCCTATATTAAATTCCTGACTATTTAATTGTGCCTAAATTTCTTACTTGCTTGCATGTAACTGCTTTCTTGTTTATTTGTAATATATTGGATACTATTGCCACTTTACCTATTTCCTGTATTTTATCTTCTGGATACGGACCCACCGCTCTACCAGTGTCTTACCTAATTTGAGCGAACCGTACAAACCGTCGTAGCACCTCATTTTTTATTATCGTGTCTTGTCTTTTCTCTCTCTTCCCTAATTATCTAAAAATTGATGCTAACGCGTCTGGCGCCCAACAACATTACCTTCATCTCTGAATATCTCTTTCAATTGCATCAGTATCTGCGCCGTAGGGTACCGAAATTCCCACCTTTGACTTATCTTTTAAAATATTGTACCTAAGGAAGTTTCGCACGTCACAATATATAATTTTCATTTCTCAACTTTGCATCTCCAATTTCAACCTACACATAGACCGCACGGACTGCAATTGAAATTCGCAGAACTCGGATTTATAAGCCTCACTGATCGAATACAAGAAACGCGAGAGAAGAAAATATGATTAGTTCACAAAGTATCATTCTTAGAACTCAAAAAAACATTCTTGTAACTAACTGTCTAGTAAACACTGCGCCGATTGGCCTCTTCAAGACTAATTGGGTTGCACTGACGCAGCTAAAAACCAATCAGAAGTCTTTTCCAAAACTCCTGCAATTGAAGATCCTTTTTGAACCAGACTGATGCAACAGAGAATCATTCTAGACAGCAGAAAGAATAGAACTAAATTAAACGCAGAACAAATTCAGACTTCAAACCATTCAGACTACTTCAAAATTAAGAACAGTTCAGATAATTCTGAATTATAAAATGCTCACATTCGAAACTTCCGTTCAGTATAAGTAATTAAGTGAATAACAGCATTATAAAACCAAACTTCGGTTATCGATTCAAAGAACATCTCATTGGTAGTAAATGTGTATTTTTAATTACAGTGTCGTGTAAAATGAATTATTTTAAACACGCATAGTGATATTTGGCACGACCCACAACATAATTCTAGATCAAGACAGACTGAACCAAAAATCAATACGAGCAGCTCATAGAAGTTGGTGAACCTAAATACAACAAGGTTTGCAAATTAAGCTGAAGTAAAAAATAACGCGGTAAATAAAAGATTTCTCGGGACGTTCTTCTCAGAACTTAACACTCCTGCCACATCAAATCATTGATCACGTATATATTTTCTTCATTTAGGTTTTTCTGTTTCTTCATGATGTTTTCCTTATCCTTGTATACTCTCTAGCTGCGCTCCTATTCCATCTTTTCTCTCTCTCACTTTCCATATTTTCGTTATTCTTTCGGTTGTATTCAATTCTCTCTCTATCCATTCTTCTATCTTTTCTCTTGTACTCTTCTTCAACTCATGTTATTATATTATACTTTCTTCCTTATTTCTCCATTTCTTCTACTATCCTGTTTATTTCCAGATCTCTCTTTTCTTCTTTTTTTGTTTGGTTTCCCTTTTTTTCTTTCGTGAGTTCTTGATTTTTCTCCTGTTTGCGTATCAGTTTTGACGGTCGCTTAATTTTTTAATTCAGATTTTTTTCAATATCTTGCTCTATCTTCTGAATTCTTCCTGGAGTTTTGAGATATCAAAATCTTCTATCTCCGTCGCCCTTTTCCTCATTACAGATTCTGTTGCAACTAATGCAGCTACGACCAAGAGTGGAGGAGTAGGAAATTTATACATAGACTGAACAATTTGGATGTATTCAAGGTGCCATAGAAATCAGAACTATACACAGAGTTGTTGTGGTACAAGAGTAATTACTCTGGCGACACTCATATCACGACTGACCTCCTAATTCCTCAGTTCATTTCGCCTCTATGACACACTCGCAGAAATACGTGCATACATTATACAAGGTATCACATTGCTTGTAACACACTCCCTTAATGTATCCATTGGTAACTTATTATAATACATATATTCGAGTATCATTTCAAGTTCATGAAATCAATTGTGTATTTTCAACTGTCATTCAAAACATGAAAGCCATTATATAGTCAATTGAAAATAAATATCAGAAAAGACTGAGTCCCGACTTGAGTTACACTTCGAGCAAACTGTACAAGTTTGATATAGAAATATTAAACAATTTATTATTACAGTAAAGTCTTATCATTCACATTACATGTATAGTCCTATGTAACATCCTGATCTTTGTACATACCAATGTTTGTTAAAAAGTATTCTACTCTACTCGGGCCTACGGCCTTGGTTAACATATCTGCTACCATTTTATTCGTTTCAACAATTCAATCTCTTCTATCAATTTTTTATTTTATAGAATAGTATTTTACGCTGACATGTTTTAGCACATGACTAAACTTAGCATTCTTTCCGATTTCAATGGTGCTCTTGTTATCACAGAAAATCAATGTATGACTTGAATCTTGCAACTTTAATTCTTTTACAATTTTCCTTACCCTGAGAGTGTCTCGTCAACACGTGTGTGAACCTAGCATCTCATGTGCTGGTATTTCATAAAAACATAGTTGTTCCTGTAGCATTCCTGAGAGTTCTATAGTTCCTATATATAGTTTTCATCAATAGTTCTAGTGAATTAATACTCAAAAACTGATTTTAGAAGAATGAAATGCTAGTGGCCGGAACCTAGCATTTTATAAGTTAAAATAACGATTTCTATACACCACAAACGATATGAAACAAATTTTATGAGAGTTCTTAATCATTTTCGAATGATTGGTAAATACGCCTTACATTTTCCACTGTTTCAAGCGATGTTTTACAACGAATAAACCAAACCAGACCCAAAAAAGTGACATACTGGCGGATATTCCAACCCAAAAGGTAAGCACGGAAGATATTATGGTGGCATTTGCTTTTTCCAACTACAAGGCGAAGAGTTCCGGTCTCACGAATTATTTATGTCAATTGTTTACAACAAATAAACCGAAGAAGACCCGAAAAGGTGAAATGCTGGTTCGTATTTCAACCCAAGAAGAAAGAACGGACGATATCATCGTAGTACTCGCTTTTTCCAACTACGAGGCGAAGAGTTCCGGCCTCCATTTCAACTTCTCGTTTCTCTGTTTACATCGAAAAAAGGAAGTTATTGTGATCACCCCGAAAATAAAAAGTTGAGTTTTCACTGAATCTTCACGTTTTGAGATCTACAAAATCATCTCCGACCATTTTCAGATGGACGCTGTGCGTGCGTGTGCGTGTGCGCGCGTATGTGTGTATATATGAATGAACGTATTTATGTATATATGTATGTATGTTTGTATGTATGTGATCAATTTTTTTTGTCCGACGATATCTCGAGAACGAGTGATTTTAATGATTTTGGTCTCAATCGACGCGGCTTCTTCAAACTTAGAACTGATTAGATTTTGGCTTTGATCAGTTTAGTACTTTTTGAATTATTTAAATAACAGAATTCAAAAAAATAGAATAAAAATGATATCTTGAGAACGGATGATCGGATTCGAATGAAAATTGGTACCGCAAGGTTTTTTGGGTCACCGATCACAAATTCGAGGTTAGATTGCAGATAATCCAAATTGGCGGATCCAATATGGTGGATCAAAATCCAAAATAAATCGATTTGGACGAAACTCGGTACTCGGGGGTTGTCGAGGTCGCTCATCACGAATATGATATTGAATTTCCAAAATTCAAGATGGCGGATCCAATATGGCGGACGAAAAACCAAAAACATGGTCTTTGGCCTTGAAATCTTATGTCTCAGGATTTTATGGGACGATAATTACGAATAATAATGAAAACCTATATAAAAAGAAATCCGATATCCAATTTTTTCATCGTAGGAATTGGCGTAACAAGGTTTCCCTGAGTCGTTATCAAGAATCCAAGATCCAATTCCCGGAATTCGATGTGATTTTTGTTCTTCCGCTATGAATACTCGTATATAAGGATTTCAGGTCACTGATTACAAATTCAGAATCCACTTCTTATAAGTTGTTGAGATTTACATGCCAAAACGGTTCTTTTCACTTTTTTTTTTCAATTTTTGTGGTTATTATTATCATTTTATCGCAGCTCAAAAAGAGTTTGAAAACGGGAGGTTCAAAGGCTGGCTCACGGTCAGCCCAAACCCGCTTGTTCAGAATTGGGTTCTAATAAAAATACACAAAAAATGGTCTTTTCATTAAATCATTCTCAGAAAGCTACCTTGAAATAAGAAGATAATGACAATTTTTGGGTATCGTCTGAAAAAGTTTCATTAAAAACGTAAACGATCTGAAATGTCATGTTCTCACTTTCAGCGTTACCAGAGCCAACGACGTGGACGTAGTGAGAAATGGCTCCATCTTTTTTTGTATTTTTTTTTTGCATTTTTGTATTTTTGTGTGTTTTTTTTTCGTATTTTTTTGTTATATTTTTGTATTTTCTATATTTATTAAATATTTCGTTTTATTTTTCGTATTTTTTTTTAATGTTTTCTAATATTTTTATTATTTATAGTAGGTATTTATTTTCTCCACATTCCTTTGCTTATATAGGTAGATAATATTTCTCTCTTCTATGTTTTTGAAATCAATATATTTTCAACGTTTATCTGTTAAATAATTGGGTTATCAATAAGATGTTGCGTTTTCAAGCAAAATTTTGTTTTTAGTGCCACAATAAAATCTTTTAACACACTTTTGAAACACCATCGTCAACAATCCCCGCTTCATCTTTTTTTCGACAATACATACACGAAAAAGTGGGGTTTGATAATTGTGCTCTTTTGCACGCTTTCGCGCTTACGACGCATATCATTGTACATATACCAATACAATCCGGTCTTCGTATAAGCCGTGTAGTGCTCACCTTCATAATGTGCTAATCCAGCAAGACCATATACATTACCGCCTAATGATATTGTCGGTGATATAGATTCGAGTCGGTAAGAAATGTTCTTTTTTCTTGCCTCAAAATTTTCATCAGTTATAACTGACAGATTCAGCAGTATATGCGGGCTGTATACGACTTGATCCTCCAGAATATTTTTGCACCTTATGCAGATTCTTCTTGTCACCCAAGCATCATCGATAGCTTCTTGCATCATATGAAATCCGTCGTTCAACAATATATCAACGTTAACAGAGATTGTAACGCAAGGATGACTGTTTTGATAGACGCACGCACATGAAGAATTTTTTGTACAACTTGGCTGTTGAGCAAAAAGGTAATCGTCCAAGTGGCTAACATTGCAATGGATATCTATACGCGTTATTGTTCTAGTGAACAAGATCTTTGCATCTTCAAACAAGTTCAATTTCAACAGAATATTAGCTCTTTCCACGTAATGTTTGGGATTAATTTTCTTCTCTTTCAGCACTGTGAGAGCCAGTTGAATGAGTGGACTTGAGGATGAGGCAATTTCATCGTGGTAACTCTTGTGACACGCAATACCACTCAAAATTACTTGGAATATCGAATCGAAAGGACATGTTCTAATGACAGAAATGCTTATCTTTTTGATAGTCATGCAACCTTTCAGAAGACCATTTCGAAACATTGGTAGCTGTAGATTGCGTATGTCCTTAATGTAGTCCCATTCTGGGCATTTGTCGAGACATGTCTGCTGATATCTTTTTTTTGGGAATGGGTTCTTCATCAGTTATCTTCTCTATATTAATTTTTTCGGCTTTATTTCCCCAATTTTCGTTAATATTCCACTGCTTAAATTCAATAGGCGTGCTGGTCTCGCGGTTTTCATCGATAGTGAATGTTGAAGCATTCCCTACAAGACTGTTCGTAGATTCTATTACATTTGTCTGGCATTGCATCCGACTGTCACTGAATGGTTGACAAGTTGTTGTTTCGAAATAACATGACTCCCATCAATGTCAGATAAGAAATCAGTGCCATGATCTTTATTTTTACTGAAATCAGATTCTTCGAATTCGCTCGCAGAAGAATAAATGTTAACAGGTACGTCTGATTTTTTCTTTGATTGCCCTCGGTTCTGGGCGCTAATTTTTATCCTATCGCCCTCGTTTGATGCAAGCTTTACCTTACCATCTAGATGCTCGTCAATATGTTGTAAAACGAATTTGTCGGGGCGAGTTGGTAGGATGCCTTTCAACAATCTTTTCATGTCACCAATCTCTGCTTCTACGGCAGAAGATGTAGCAATAATTTCACCCTGTTTGAAGTGAAGTCGCATTATACCGGTCCACAGCGATGCGTAGGGCATAAGTTGTTTTTTGAATTACTTGGCGAATTCAGAATCGTAGCAACCGTTTATTATACTTCCGCTTTTCGATTTTTCAGCAAGATTTTGTGCGGTGCGATAAATTGTATCCGCCCACTTTTTCCAATCAGTATCGGAAGCATGATCGTTCTGTGAATCATCGTCTCTATCTTGATCGTGTTTTTCTTGGCAGCCTTCATTAGCCAGTCCATTGCAGTGATCTTCTTCGTCACTTAGAGATGTGCCGCGTATCACATCGTTTATCAATTGTATTCGTATTTCAGAATGTACTGCCACGTTATTATTCGTATAACCAATGAATTCGCTCCAAGATACTACGAGTACTGCTTCGAAGAAGTCAGCCAGGGTTCTTAGATTCGACATCTAATAGGCCTGCGCTACGCTACGCTTGTAGAAATTACGAACAGCGGGACCTCTACCATGTAAGCATTTCCACCTAGTCACCATGTGTACTAGGTGACTCACATCAAGTCGTATATAAGTTTTTGGAAGTGTACCTTGATGTAGTACTGCAACGCCATAGCATCTCTGCAAGTAGTCCTGAAGATCATGGCACATACCAAAGACTTTGGCAACTGCGATTAGAAGAGCCCATCCAAAATCTGTTACTACGATCGACGGAATAGGTGCACCTTTCGTGAGGATATACCACAAGAAATAGCCTATTTCTAGAGCAGTTTTATCTGCAGATATCATCTGAAATACCGGAACACTACCTTTATTGGTAATGACCATACACTGGTATAAGAATATTGCTGGATCGTGCTTTCCTTCTCGTTTAGCAATCCCACCAGCCGCATCAATAGTGAAAATTGCGTCAGAATTTTTTTTACAGCGTTCGGTATAAATCTGCAGTTGCTCCGGCGTCCAATAAATGCAATAGAATTGTTCAAGGCCTATTTTATGAATAGTGCCTGCATGTTTCCCATTTTTGGAATGATGGTATAAGTTCAAAGCTAGATTACCAAAACATAAGCCATGAATCTTCAGCAATTGCTGCTCTTTCGCCTTACGTAAGACTTCTCTACTTGGGAGTATTGGGGGATCTTTATCGCCAAATTCTTTTATACGCTTCGCTTCTTCGTAGCGATACGTAACCGCTGCTTTGCGTTGCTCTATCAAACGGGTAGCTATTTTTTCACGTCTGTCCCCTCGTAGTTGTCGTTTCTTCTCACCTGAATGGTGGTTTGGAGAAATATCTTTTATCTCGACTTCAAATACCACATCGACATCCTTGGCCGGTTCATTGCACAAGATACCGTGGATGGTGGGTTGGCATTCTAAAAATTTGCCATCAAACTTTGCATAAGCTTTGGCATTCGCACTAGGGTGAACGATATTATTTTTGAACGAAGTAACACAATCTATCTTGTGTTGTTGCCATATTCGTTTAGCGATTATATCGGTCCAACCCTCCCTAAATTTCCAAAATATGCGGCCAGAATACAGTTTTTGAACAGGTTTCATTAGCTGATATTTTTCAGATGACACGACGATTTTGATTTTCTTTGAATACGTCATGTCAAATGTATTTGTCAAATTGCCTAGACTCATATCAGTACTTAGTGAACTGTCGTTGGTTTTAGGGATTTCAGTGGTCTTATTTGATAATCTAAATGCTTTCTGGACAAAGCTACGAAACCCGTTGCGATCCTCTTTTAAAATACAGTAAACAGGCTTTGGTGTAATCTTTGAACCGCGATCATTCATGCGTTGAGAAATAATTGCATAAACATATGTGCAGGTTTGTATAGGAGACCGGTATCGTCGATCGCTCGACAGTCGGTTTCTAATAATATTTTATGTAGGATATCCTTGTCATACATTTTTTTCTGTAGAATCGCGATCAATATTGGATTATTTATGCAATACCTATAGATCCATCCAAAGTTGGTTTAGAAGACAATTTTTATTGACTCTATACCATGACATATCACCTACAACAACAATGGCAATACGTTGTTACGAAAGCAAAAAATAAGAAGAAATGGATTGAGAGAAGAATACACATGAAAAATGTAAAAAGAACGGCGTATAACCGATCGTGAGAAGAAGTAAGCGAAGGGTATGTTTTGTGTGCAAGCGCTCAAAACCTGCCACTACAAGAAAGTGTGCAAATTGTGACGGATGATGAGCAGTTGAATGAAATGAGTGACTGTCGCGCAGTGCGGTTCGCGCAACTTTAGCGACGGCGGCGGAGTGGGGACAGCAGCCGGAGCTCAGTGACAGAGGGACGCAGAGAGCCGATGCACACTTGAAATAAAAGAATTTAGAAATAAGAATTAGGCAGAGAGCGCGCAGAACGAAGAAACTCTCCCTTTTTTTTAGCTATTGCTCGGAGCACAACTTCCCCGTATGTGCGACGTGCGCTGTTGCTCTACTGCGACCGTTTATTTTTACTGATTGATATTTTATTTTATTTACTTCATCATTTTGAAATACTGTTGCAAAACATATTTGCGATATAAATAAGTTAATTAACTGTAGATTCTCAAAAGAAATAAAGTGAACAGAATACATAATTATAGTAGATGAATCGAAGAAAATTAAATGTATTCAATAATACATAAAGGGCGTTTCACCCGGCGTAACATTATTATCTGCAGATGAATTCGTCTGCGTAACAGGATTGATAACAACAAATAAAAATGGATAACCGAATTTTTAACACTAGAATCCCCGGCGTTGGCTATATACCCAGAAGTACCGCGTGGGTCATTTTGACCCACGGTCGTTTTTCATTGTTTCTGACTGTTTTAAGGCTGGTATTTCTGATGTTTGGTATATTCTAAATGTATTTAAGGTAAGAGTATTCCCTCAACCGTAGCTTTTCGAAGCGCCCACGCTTTTATCCGTCTTAACTGCCTCACTCAGACTGAATATCTGCGTCCACAAAATACCCATGTATGAAGAGAAAAGAGTACCAAATGCGGTACCCTTTGACCTAACCTAATCTTCATGTGAGGCCAAATAAGCTGCAAGTGACATCATGTCACTAAGTTGCCAAGTAATATAACAATCCCATCGAAAAAAGCCGTGAAAATAGGCGCCGAATACATAAAATTAGCCGTGAGTCGTTTTGACCCGTGCAGTACTTACAGGTAAAAGGAGCGTATTTCGAGCAAAAATTATCCAAAACAAATTTTTTTACGGCTACTTGTTTGCATTGATTAATGATTAAAAGTCATGGAACGATTTTTTCCTCGGGTTATTTTCACGCCCTGGGGCCAAGAGCAAAGTAGGAAATGGGTCTAAATGACTCACCCGGATCTTCTCGTGTTAAAATAAAAAATTGAATAAATAGTAATATCTCCGAAAGTTGACGAGGAGACAAGTTTGGCATAGCCTTCATGCTACGATAATATCGTCCGTTCTTACCTCTTGGGTTGGAATATGAACGAGCATTTCACTTTTTCGGGTCTTCTTCGGTTTATTTGTTGTAAATAATTGACATAAATAATTCGGGAGGCCGGAACTCTTCGCCTCGTAGTTGAAAAAAGCGAGTACTACGATGATATCGTCCGTTCTTTCTTCTTGGGTTGAAATACGAACCAGCATTTCACTTTTTCGGGTCTTCTTCGGTTTATTTGTTGTAAACAATTGACATAAATAATTCGGGAACAACCATGTTCTTATGAAATACCAGCACATGAGATGCTAGGTTCACACACGTCTCGTCAACAGCATCTGATAATGAATGCGGTTTAGCTTCTGTAGATGATTTTGCAATAGTAGATTGTTTTTTGGTTCGCCAGCTAATATAGCACTGCCTTGCATCAGGAAAATGTACCCTATAATTGACTTATAATCAAATTTATCTGCTGCATAACTAGCATCACAATAGCCAAATATGTCAGTTTTGCTTTCAACATTGAATGTTAGACTTATATCAGATGTACCTTTGATATATTTCATTACGTTTTTCACTGCCTGCTAATATTCTTCACTATAGCAGGTATTACATCTACTTAACAAGCTTATTCCATAGGCAATATCAGGCCGGGTAGCTTGAAATAGGTACATTAGTGATCCAATAGCATTCTGATAAGGTCTCATTCGAAGTCTTGATATTTCATCTGGCTTTTTCTGCCCTATATTCGGTCTTACAAGGAAGGTATCCCAGCCCGAACTCTCCGATTTGATTTTTTTGTAATATGTTATAGTAGATTAAAAACTAAGCGACACATATTTTTCTTTATCGGCCATGAAACACTTTAAGGGGGTGAAACCACCCGTCAAAGTGAGGCATGTCAAGAGGCGATTTGGCCGTTTCACCAACAAGACCATAATATTGTTTAACCAATCCAACTGGAAAAGTTTTCTCATGAAGAGAAATGAAAAATATATTTTTCTCAAAAAAAAAAAAAATCAAGGAAGTGAGCCAGCCCTAAATATAATCACATTCAAGCAAAACATTGTCAAGTTCAAGTCTAAAATTCTGAAAAAATATATATTACGTATGAATACAAAAGAAAATTTACGTGTTTTTGGATTTTCCCGAAAAAAAATATTGGCCGGGGTAACTAACCCCGAACGCTGTTTATCTTGCGCGTTTGCACAAAATCGTCAAATTTAAGTCTGAAAATCTAAAAAAATATATAAAGCGTATGAACATGATGGAAATACGACATATATTCGGATTTTTTCGAACAAAAATATTGGACGGGGTAACTACCCCTAAACTCTGTATATCTTGCGCGTACGCGAAAAATGGTCAAATTCAAGTCTAAGAATCTGAAAAAATATATATTGCGTATAAACACCAAGGTTATAAGACGTATCTTTGGATTTTCTCGAAAATAAATATTGGACGGAACTACCTCTAAAATATTTTGAATTGTTAGCGTTTTTTGATTTTCTCACTGTATCATCAAAAGCTCAAAAATTAATCATCGGGAACGAAGACAATGTCGGGAACACAGACAGTGTCCCCCAACCAAGAAGCTGATGATAATGGATTAGACGCAATATTGTATTATGCTGCGATAAATTACTCTTGAAGTGATAATCTACACTAGAACCTCAAACCGTAAGATAATGAAAATAATAAATTCGAATTTTGAAAGGTTCTAGAGTAGAATATCACTCTAAGAGTTATCGCAGCATGACACAATATTGCGTCTTATCCATCATCAGCAGCTTCATTATCAACGCAATCATTTATACATAAGATAACATATTTGCTTCCACAGTGTGGAAATATTAACTGTATAGTGGTTGTTTCGAGAAAGTAGCTCATGTTTTAAATTTTATTTGTGAGTTCTGCAAAGTCAGCCCTACGTCAAAGTGAGCAGTTCGTTTTCAGAGAAAATTTTAATTTATATGAGTTTATGCGTAGAAATCGTAAATTTCTCATTCAGAAAACAGTTAAACATTTTGTAAGTTTTTCAAATTTTCGACAAGATATTCTCATATAGAAATAAGTTGGATAACGAGACGAATTAAAATAATATTTTTTGTTCATTGTTATTAATTGAAAATCATTTCCTTCTATTCTATATATATATACAGTGACGGGACGCCTGGCTGGCGTACCGACACCTGGGGTTCAGCGCGAGCCCCCTAATATTTTGCTTGGTAAACCCACGCCAAATCTAACTGTCCACTCGATAACCCCGCCACACACCGGGAACCCAATCAAATCACACGATTTACCGTACCCCTTCTTCAGGGAACGCGATCAATCTCTATCCGCGAAAACGGCGTAACTAGACAATAAGAGTATATAAGACGAGCGCAAACGCGAATCAATCAATCTATCACCAATTGAGTAACCGCCAGGATAGATCATCGCAGACTTCCACGAGAAGACCCATACTTCCCACATCCACGAGGAGCCGGACACCAAGGACCCACGATCAGGAGACGTGGAGTACCCGTGCAAGGAATCCTCAACACGACTTCCCATCAAAGGAGGGCATTCAGCGTACTAATAAATCCTAATTGTTTTCAATAAAATAAATTCCTTAGGTACCAGGGAGCCGTGTCTGAGTGAAGAACAGCATTGCGTCTGACCTCATAGCTCAGATACGGTGATCGTCTCACAATCCCCCGACCCGTAGGTAGGACACCTGAACCCGTCGAGAGTCACGGTCATAGCGACTGGAAGTCTTAATACAGGTGAAGGTACATTTGCGTAGAATCCCCTTGCCTTTAACTACCACGCTAGTAATATCCAGTCTTGCCATACGCAAACTGAATCACTATCAAAGTCCTTCTGACTACTCTGCTATCACTCACGTAATATTCTGTTTCAGTACTATCTAAACGAATAATTACAATAATTAAATCAACCGTCAGCGACGATTCCTCATTATCAAATACCGTCCCTCTGACGACCAGGCTATCACATAAATGATATTGAGTCTACCCATAGGTAAACCGAACTACCATCCAAGTCCTTCTGACTACCGTACTAGCACACGAATAATATTCTGTCTTAGTTCCCACTAAACGAATCATTATCCATCACCAAAACCGACTAGTCAACGATCCAGAATAATCAAATACCGTTCCTCTGACCAACACGTTATCACGCAATTAATAGTCTTGCCGCAGGCAAACTTCATTAATATCAGAGCAAATAAGGAAGAACTATCCCTTCCTAAATTATCAAAAATCTCTTAGAGATTACCAGAAGAAGTTCACAACCTTTCATCCTGTCTCTTAGCCCGCCTCACGGGAGCAAGACATTGACGTATCATTGCTATATTTCCTTACCCGAAATAAATAATTTCGCATCACGAGTCAACCGCTCAGAGCGATCTATCTGTGCGTGCTTCACACTCACAGATCAAGTTTGACCCTCAACCGTTTACACGGCCTATGATGATGGGTCTATTCCACTCGTGCCTGTGCACATGAGGGTGAGAAAACAAATTCTGAGGCTATCTCGAAAAACCAAGTTGGAGTCGTCAAACTATTGGGGCTGTTCCCGGAGTTAATCAGACAAATAACAAGCATCCTTCTCCACCTTCCTTCCGTGTCCAGAGACCGAATCCTGCAGCTCTATTCCAGAGACAGGAAACTTTCAAAACAAATACATCTTTCGAGTATGCGCTAAATATCACACATAGCGTGTGAAGTTTTGGCGAAACAAAGCCCGCGAATAAACTGTACGTCTCATTGGCGAAAGCGTGCAAACTTGAAACGTTTCAATATATATTCAAAAATATGCGCCCAAGCAAGGGAATACATAAATCACAAAGACAAAAGTAAACAGTATTTGTGGAACGATCTTGACCAGACGTTACGGCAAACGACGGACGAATCTCTCTCTCTGCTAGAGGACGTCACGACGTGAGGTCGTCTCGGACACTCACATACTGACTCAGATTCAATTTCCAATTTCACATAACTCGGACAGAATCCGTTTCGTTCAAAAAACTTTGTTGATTGTGACGAACCATCGACTTCACCAACTTCATCTCGGAGCCTGTGGGCCATTGAAAATCAGGAGTTGCATCCCGGTGAAATTCAGTGACGACTCATTGCCGGGGACCCGCCGCCAAAATCCAGGAAATCATCTCCGGAGCCGCTGAGCCACCCACAATCAACAAAAGAACTGCGAGCTAAATTAACCCGACATCGAATCGTGGGCGTACTGTGCCACATTCGATGTTTCTGCGAAGCTTGAATAGCATCTGATGGATTTACCAAAAATTTCTTTTTATGTCACATGATTTTCATTTTGAGTTTCTTGATAGTGAATCCGAGTAAAATCAATTACCAGTTTCTCAATCATCTCTAGAACGTAACCTCCATGCAGGGGCATTTTTATTTTTTACGTGTGTGAATGAATCAGGTGTGAATGCTTGTTTTTTTTTATCTCAAGCCATTGTAAGCTCCCACAGTGCGTGTTGCACTCCGAAAGTGGTATATATATATTCCGTAATTGCAACATAAATCAGATACCTTCCGTCATAATTTATCGAATATTCTGTTTGGCCTCCTCGACCAATCCGAATATCCACATTCATCTCAATTATTCAAATGTTAACAAATTGTGGCGAGAATCACGGAATTTAAGCCGAAGAAGAATCGTCACAGGTTAATATTAAATTAATACTTAAAAATTATGGGATATAAATGTCATTTTTCTGATGTAATGTGAAGATGTATTCAATAAACAAAATAATACGGTGACTAACTAATTATTAAATTCATTGCATTATAAATATTGAATAACGATATCAAAATTCTAAAGCGTGGCAATAAGTTTAATTTTTATTGTCTCTCGTCTGTCTTTGAGTTATTACAACACATTTTTTCAGCAATACTGAAGATGAAAGTAAATACTATAAATGTCGTCAATCTTTTGCTTGGCGTATTTCAATCGCTAAATGCAGAAGAGACTCCGATAAATCGAAGGGAAAATGAATTAAAAGAGAACATCGAAGATATTTTATTGGTCGCGATGAATAAATTTAATGGCGTGGAAATGACAATTGAAGAATCCCTAGATTTTCAAGAACCATACATAGATACTAATACCCAAATAATAGAAGATGACATTATGCATACTTTAACTATCCAGCCCGTGCCACCTACAAATGAGAGTACGAAAGACAAAAAAGATGTATCGTATGATTACTAATCAAGAGCTGTAGATTTCTGGAGAAGAGGACAAAAAAGAAATTTACGCATTGACACTGTAAGAAAAAATTTTCGAAGCGTAAAATCTATAAATTAACTGCGACGATGGGCTCATTTATTACAAAAAGGTGATACTTATAGAAAAAAAATCGGTAGAATTTTCGACATTACGTTTAATAATTTTAAAGCAGCTGTCGACGCCGGTTTCATCGTTCGTGATAATGATTTACGCAAATGAGCCTTACAAGCCCAGAAAGAAATTGGCCATGAAGATTTCCGATTAACAGCTTCAAAAAAATGATTGAATCAATTTGAACACGCATACAGAATAGTATCTAGGAAAATCAATGAATTTATCGCTAGAAAAACTTCAGAAGATGCTGAACGGTTAAAAGTGAAAGCAGATGAATTTGTGGCTCATGTTTAACACGATATAGCAAATTTTGGAATTCAAAATGTGTACAATTCCGATTAAAGCGGGTTCCAGCTGGAGATTCATTCAGGAAGAACTTTGGCTATCGAAGGAGAAAAGCAAGTACAGTACGTACGGATAATTCCGTCCAATATTTTTTTTCGACAAAATCCAGAAACACGTAAATTTTCTTTTGTGTACACTAGGGGCTTCGCGCCTTACTATCTCCTTATATAGTGTCTGTTAAACCAGTGAATTTATTTGTGCTGATTTGATGACAGGTCTGCAACTGTTGATCGGTTGTTTCCGATCAACCTGACATTCGACATTGCTATTGGCTCCCTATGCAGGTCTGCTCAGATTGTTTTCGTAAACGAATCCACTCACATGTACAAAACCCCCGATGTCATGCATCTCCAATTGCATTTGGCGCCTTATTTTGCTACAGTTATTATTTTCCCCATAGTAGAAGGAATTCATAACTTTGCTATAAGTAGAATTTCTATGGCTTCAGACAAACTGAAAACTCGTTATGATATTCGAGCCAGGGATATAAAATTTAATCCTGGAGATTCTGTCTGGAACTTTCAACCTCGAAGACAGAAAGGACGATATCCGAAACTACAAAGAAACTGGGAAGGCCCTTACTTAGTGGTTAACCGGATCAAGGATTTACAGGATCCGAAAAAACCTATTTCTTCTCTGATATAACTCTCCTCGAGTTCTGTTTCATTACTACCACTGACATGTTTTGCCAGTATGATATATTTGAAACGATACTCAGTCTCACCTCTGCGTGTCGATCTTGAGTGCCGTATACACGATACGACGGTGCGCGAAAAAGACAATTCCCGTCGGGAATCATCTTGATAATTCTCGTTTGCATGTTTATTTTTTGCGTGTCAGAAACAGATACCTATAAAAATATTTGTCAAAGACTGTCATAAACAGCCGATGACAGCTGTCAAAGGAAGTTTTGTTTGCTAGATGCTTTTTGTTTTGTTTTCGGCATCTCACCCCACCGCCAACTTCATGCATATACTATTGTTATTATAATCTTTTTTACCTGCTCATTTGTTCAGAACTTTTTTATTAGATAAAGAAATACGCAATATACGTTTTCTCAAATATTTAGATTTCAATTGAACCATTTTCTCGCGTCAACGCAAGATAAACAGCATTTAAGGGAAGTTACCCCTTCAATATTTTTTTTCGAGAAAATCCGAATACATGTCATATTTCCTTCGTGTTCGTACGCATTGTATATTTTTTCATATTCTTAGACTTAAATTTGACGATTTTGCGTATACGCGCAAGATAAACAGCGTTCGGGGTTAATTACGCCGGCCAATAATTTTTTTCAGAAAAATCCAAAAACACGTAAATTTTATTTAATATTCATACGTAATATATATTTTTTTCAGATTTTTAGACTTGAATTTGACAATTTTTTGCAAAAATGTGATTATATTTAAGGCTGGCTCACTCCCTTAATTTTGTTTTTTTTTTTTGAGAAAAATTCATTTTTCATTTCTCTTCACTTTTCCAGTTGGATTGGTTAAAAAATATTATGTTCTTGTACGTGAAACGGCCAAATAGCCCCTTGACATGCCTCACTTTGAAGGATGGTTTCATCCACTTAAAGTGCTTGATGGCCGATAAAAAAAATATGTGTTGCTTAGTTTTTAGTCTACTATAACATATTACAAAAGAGAACAAATCGGAAAATTCGGGCTGGCATACCTTCCTTGTTAGAAAGGATTCCATTGGGTTGATTTTGGGCCTTGATCCACCTGTCTTTTTCTTTAATGTTTTCCTTTTTTTTTATTCTTTCATTGAAATCTTCATCACTTGAACTTCCGTTTCACCCATAATATTTTTGTTCGATCTTTCTAAAAGTCTACCACGTGTTTTCCCTATTTTTTCTAACCTATGACTAGTGAGTTTTACTTTTCACTCATCTTGTTTTTCCCTACTTTATTATTTTATTTTTCTCTATTCTATTATTTTACTTTCGTGTTCTACTTCTCAAAACTTTTCTATCTTTCATTGATTCAATATTGAACTATTTTTTTATATAATTATAAACTTTTAATAATATTCAAGTTCTCAGACTAATAAAATGATCACGCATTGGCGAAAATAATATAATGATGTTTAGAACAAAAATGCTTTCATTCGTTTATTTAAAATGCTTGCTGTCTTATGCACGATATTCATCATCTCATTTATAATTTATAAAATGTTTATATTTAGATTTCCAGTAAGCTGTCTTTGTACTCAAATAATGACAACTTCAACTCATACAATTCGAACTTCTCAAAGTACTCAACAAATTCATAAAATTTTGATGGATGAAGTTTCAAGACGACGTTTTCAATTTCAAACATATTAGATTCTATAAGATTTGGGTAAACAAGAATTTGCTTACAAGAATTGATATTGACGTTACATGAATGTGGAATATTCTCTGACACATTCTTTTTTATCTCGATTGAGTTCTAACAGTTTTAATTTTAAAGAAGGGACTACCCCACTTGATGAAAATGCACTTTGACCGGCTTATCCGGTTATGCTCTTATCTTGCGGTCAAGCCCATAAAATAGTAGGAAATTTCAGTTTATGATTTTTGAAACAATAACGCAACATTGAGAACAATTTGAAAATATTATAAAAGATCACATGATATCAGATGAATACTACAAAAAAAAGACGGTGGTGCCTGGTCAAAACTCATTGGAAATACCAGCGCTCTGAGCGGAGTAGTATAGGAAGGCCGGTTCTGAGTACAAACACCTTCTTCACCGACCGAGCCGCTCCGCGCAGCCCAGACTCAAACCCTTTTCCGCTCCGCGTAGCCCAGACTCAAACCCTTTTTCGTAATGACATCACAGTCTGCCGTACCGGCTTGAGGTCAAAACCGTGCATCCTTACCGACAGTTGTATCGGTCGAAGGTCAAATTCATGCTGTTTCACCAACAATCTTACCGACCGAAGGTCTATAGTGCTCGCCTGCCAACGGTGGAGGGCGCAGCGGGAGGCGAGAACTTTTTGACCGTCCGCATTCTTTTCCTACGATATGACTGCTGATGTGTAACATTAACCACTCCGAATTCTTTTCCCAATATCACTGATGTGTAACATCAACCACCCTCACATTCCTTTCCCACGTTATCAACCACGTGACATTCCAAAATTAATGGTTCCGAGAATCGTGTTTCACTTATTCGGATGTCGGTTTGATATCAACCACGTGACATTTTTTGGCTTGTAACTGCCGTGTGAACTCAACGATGAATTTTGAACGGGTTCAGTCAAGACCAGCGTGCAAGGTCGACCGATAGCCGCGGTACATTCAAAGCCATGGATCTGCGGTATTGGGTTACTATCGCCCTGGGAATGCTAAAAGGTGCGCGCGGATACACAAACATACGTACAGCTGCCCTATAAAAAGGACGCTCATCACTGCAAACGATCATTACGTCACAACTTGTCAAAAGTATACGTGAGGAAAAAGCTCAAGATGGAATCCGCGAAGTGTTTGAGATTGATCGATATTATGGAAACGGCGTTCAAGATTTTGAACAAATCATCATCAACAGCAGAGATTCAGAAATGGTTAAAATTTGGAAGTCAAAATATTCGGCTTCTGAACAAAATTTTGCGAAAGGCTTCATCGATTGGAGAAAAAATGAGAATTATCACAACGATCGGACTCTTGAAAGCGCTCACGGAAAAATTCAAACGTCTTCAGGAAACGGGTGGAGGTACGCGGAAAGTAAGAAGAAGCGATCGAGTTCACTGGGAATATTTGGAATCAGCTTTCGAGGAGAGAATTCGAACTGGATCCATCGTCAATTTAAAGCATAAAGATGTGGAGAGATTTCTAGAAGACGCAAAGGTACTAGCTGTGACGAGACTGAAAAACGCTCTGAAGAAAGACAGGAGCTTGAAAGCCAACGTTATCCTGGCTTGTAAATTTGAAGTTAGAAAAGATGATCGCACGGTGGAAGAGATCAAATTTTTTAATACGAGAAATGAAATCATCCTCCAGACAACGGATATCAACGAATGGTTCATCGAAAACGCGACGGAGCGTTTGTTGAAAAAGGTGGAAGATTTCCAGGAAAAGGATTCAGGCTGGTCGCTGACCGAAATAATCAATTTGACTGTGAATATCAACAAGTACGTGCCACTACGAGGCGGTGTCTTCACATACACACCACTACCCAAAGATATTCAAGATAAGAAGGCTGTCGTCAACATCCGTAACAGCGACTCGTACTGCTTCCTCTGGTCGGTCACCGCAGCTCTGTTCCCAGCCGACAACAACAATCCCAGTAAAATTACTTCCTATCCACATTTCAGCTCAGTGCTACAATACGATGGTTTGCATTTTCCAATGTCTTTAGACCAGATTCCAAAATTTGAGAAACTTAACAAACTTTTAATCAACGTTTATGGTATAGATAGTGCGGAAAAACAAAAGCGCAGTGAAATCGTACCCATTCATTTGAGTCGAAACAAGTCTGATAAACCGGTAATTCATCTTTTGGTGATAGAAACTGAAATCACTGACGATGACGATCACGATGATAGTATGGAAAATATTGAAAAGAATGTAACACATCATTTTGTATGGATTCGAAATCTGTCTCGATTAACGAGTTCTCAAATTTCCAAACACTCACATCAGACGTGGTTATGCGATAGGTGTCTGTCTCATTTTAATTTCGAAAGATGTTTATCGAAGCACCGAGTTGATTGCATGAATTTAAACAAAACCAAAGTTATTCTACCTACAGATGAGGAAAAAATACTCAAATTCAAAAATTTCAAGCACAAAGAAACCGTTCCATTCTGCATTTACGCGGATCTCGAATGTTTACTGCAACCCACACATGAAAGTTTTGGGGAAAATAGAACAATTTATCAGAAGCATCTTCCGTATAGTATAGCTTACTATCTGCATTGCGCGTTTGACGATTCGCTTTCAAAATTCAAAATTAATCGCGGAGAGACTTGCGTTCAATGGTTTGTGAACGAGTTAGCGGAATTGGCACATTCGTTGGAAGTTTATTTCAAAACTGTTGTACCGATGGAACCGCTCAATTTCAATCAAATCAACGAATTTCACTGAACAACAGTGTGTCACATTTGTGAAAAACCGTTTACACTCACAGACGTGAAACATCGTGATCACTGCCATTTCACGGGAAAGTACCGTGGTGCTGCTCACCGAGGTTGCAATCTAAATTACCAAAATTCGCACACTATCCCAGTGATATTCCACAATCTGTCGGGTTGCGATCTATCGGCCTATATATATATATAAGCCCAACGCATCCGATGCAGACTCGTCAGTCTTACACGATACGTGCAAGTCAAAAAAGTTATACAAAGTTCAGCTTATATCAACATCAAAGTCATGGCAGTCGAAGCGTAATATACGGAACAAGACACTGTGCGATGTCGCAGATCCCGCAGAGCAGAACAATGCTGTAACTTTAAAAATCTTGAGACGAAAATTCAGCGTGTTGCAAAAACAAATCGACAACCTCGATCAAATGATCAAAGCTTTAGAGCTCACCACGGAGAAAGCCTTGGATACCTTGTACACAGACTTTAAAACAGACAGAGACTTGTCGATTCGAAACGCTGATAACATTTCCAAATTGGACACCCGACTAAGAGCGTTGGAATATGAACGAGAAAAAGCAAGCACTGGTGACGGAACTGCATAAGCCTGCACGCCGGAATTACCCGCGTCGACGTGTAGACGTGCGCGGCATCGACGAGACCAGGCAGGCGGATCTTGTTGATATGACGTCATACGCTGGGCAAAACAAAAGTTACAAGTACATGCTCACAGTCATTGATATCTTTTCAAAGTATGCGTGGGCTGTACCGATAAAGAGCAAGTCTGGAGATGATGTTACGAAGGCAATGGAATCTGTGCTTGTTTAAGGACGAGTACCGAAAAATTTACACGTTGACAGAGGAACGGAATTTTACAACTCAAAATTTGAATCGCTTATGACACGTTACGGAATCAAACTTTACTTCACGTACAGTAATTTGAAGGCTTTGATCTGTGAACGTTTCAATCGCACGCTGAAAGGTAAAATGTGGACACGGTTCAGCATGCAAGGAAGCTACAAGTGGCTCGATATCTTATCTGAATTGGTTTCGGCTTACAACACCAAACACCGAACCATAAGAATGAAACCGTCGGATGTCACCGTTGCAAACGAGAGGCTGTTATTACGTCAGGCGTACGGAGGGCTTCGAGCGATACCTACCGTATCGGCAAAGTTCAAATCCGACGGCAAAGTTCGAATCAGCAAATTCAAAAATGTCTTCGAGATAGGTTACACTCCCAATTGGACGACTGAAATATTCACGATAAGTCGAGTGGAAAATACTCATCCTGTGACGTACAAGCTCAAAGGCCACCGAGATCAACCCATCGCTGGTGGTTTCTACGAACAAGAGCTCCTCAAGGTTAAACATCCGGATATCTATCTGGTGGAAAAGGTGCTCAAGAAACGCGGAAGAAAAATATACGTTAAATGGTTGGGTTTTGACAATACACACAACAGTTGGATAAACGAATCGGATATGTAACATTTGAATAAATGAATTTTTTTGTAAAAACGTATGTCCCTCTTCATTTTATATCCGACACACAACAAGTATGCATCTTTATTTTTTAGACAATCGACAGACATATGCATCGTTGTACAATTTCTTATATTTCGGAGCGTTCTTATTCACTATCCTACATAAGAACAATATTTTATACATCATGGTACAGTTATAAATTACAAAGCTAAGGTGTAGGCTTGTAGCCACACGGAAGCGTGTCGGTTGTATTTTGAAACACGATCCGCTTGTCGTCATTCCAGCTCAGTGCTACTTTCTGATGTTCTACGGTGTATACCTCGTGCTTTCGACTCAATATCAAATGCTGATTTGAGGATAGATTTTCACGGTTCAAAACACATTCCAAATATTCGTTGAAAGTTATTTTTCTCAACGCTGATCTTTTGACACCTTTGGCACGTTTATTGTCTTTCTCATCTCCCAAGACTCGGAATGCGTACAGTTTAGCTCTTAATCCTACAAATTCCAGCATTATTTTACCATTATTCTTATCTTTCATCAAGCCGAGAACTTTTTTGTTCGCTAGAGGCATTCCATAAACGTTGTCAAGCGGATAATCAGACGCATCGAATTTGTGCAAGTCCTCCTTCATATGTTCGTATATGTCGGGGACGGTAAAATTGTAAATCAAACTGTCGGTATCCGTATACATTAATTTTGCTCAATTGCCGAATTTCTGCCTAATGTAATTGTAATGAAAATCGTAGATATATGTTTTAGCCAGATCCATGATGGAGAAACCTGCATACAACGGTTTATTCAACTTGACTTTCGTCTTACTCATTTCAACGATAATTATATCTTTGTCGAAAACGGTGCAGCTGTGAAAATTGGGTTTGGCTATAGTAGCTCTAGCATCGTATCTTCCATCCCATTTCTTGATCAGCCTGACATCTCTATACTTCCTAACATTTTCCATTGTTTTGCCAAAAACTGCGTTGTTCATCGGTTTGTAAAAATTTTGCTCGAATCCGTTGTGAGATTTTTTACGCAAATCGGTATTCAAATCTATGTATTTTTTGAGCCACGGGGTTTGTCTGAATTTGAGAACTCTGTGAATATTGAGTAATTTTAAGCCTCATTGTAAGCATTGTTTCAAAACCCTATGGTGAACAACGTAGTTTTTCTTGGAAAATAGCGTGGGCGTCAATTTCGGTTGCTTACTATTCGAGATCGGAGGTATATAGTGCTCCGGACACAGTGGTAAATCCTTATGAATTTCATGCAGTTCCTCAGGATATTCCAAATCCACCTCCAGTATGTAACCAAACTCCGCATCGTCCGAGATGGTAAGAACGTCGCATTGTCCGAAGTCTGATATATATTCATTCTAAGGAACTGTATGGCAGAGCAAAGCTTATAGCAGCACCGTACAAATTATTAACGTCAAAGTACATGAGATAAGATTCTTCGACCTCAGGATCGAATTCCTCTCCCATATATCTATTGTTGGCCTTTGCGTATCTATTCGAACACTGTGACACACCACCTCGAATACCCTTTTCGATAAAGATAACCATGTCTATGTCGGTGAGAAGCTCGAGTTCGATGCCTGTACATTTTAACATTGCATCAAACGACAGATCAGGCGCTGTGTAGTAATGTAACGGGTCCAGTTTGTACGTCGTCCAACAGCTCTGTCGAAAATTTTGAAAAACGTTATAAGATTATTTGGAAATTAACAAATGAGGCTAAATCAATATTAAAAATCTTGAACAAAGTATGAGGAGTAGAGTGAAAATTTTAATTCATTTATGAATATAACCACACATGAGCCGTCATTATGCTTAAAATTCATTCATTCATCCATTCATTCATTTCTGGTGTATATAGTTAAAACAGGGTATATTGTTAAAAACAGTGTATATGGTTAAAACAGTGTATATGGTTAAAATGGGTGAATATCGTTGAAATTATAAATCATTGTCAATCACTGTTTTTCGTCGAGGCACTATACTTTCTGATATCACTTTTAATGTTCTTCGTTTTATCGTCTCTTTTAAATTTGGGCTTGGGTTTGGAGTGTTTAATTTTTAATTTAATAGGTATGTCCTCGTAGTTTAGATTTCCGTTATTATTTTTAAATGGTCGATTTTCGATCAGTTACGATTTCATTTCAGAGAGGAACACCTCCGCACCTCCTTCCTCCTAGAGAGACGTAGACCAAGCCTCTTTAATTTTCTCCTTCTCAAATTTGACCAGGTTCCCCACTCCCTGGGTCTAGCCTAATCCGATCGTGCCGTCTTCATTGCGCGGTTATATTTGAACCATTACAACGTCAGCCAGTAAAAACACGTCCGTCTGTAAATACAAGTCCGAATACTCTCCCAAAGTTTGAACGTTAAAAGTTTGCGAAACTTTACATGCATGTGCATAGTCGTCGTCTGATATATCCCGATCATTTAATTTGAGTAAAATTGTTGTTTGGATGGTAGCCGTGTGTCCTCGAGCTTCTCCCAACTGTCTATGTATTCGTACGGGAACACTCCTTTTCTGGTCAATAACTGAAATTTATCTGAGCTATGATAAAATTTCCGTGTGATTGATTTCTGATCATCACCGAGATACGCTGCTAATTTCTCAAGACTACTGGGCATGGAACGGTACGAATCTACGAATCTAAACTTTATATCCGTTCCCTTAACGAATTTTGTGAATGAAATGTACTTTTCTGTGTTTACGGGTAGAAGCTCAGTTGTGCCCTCGAACGATGTGGCCAGTGCTGTGATCAGAAAATGTGAATCGTAACCCGACAGATTGTGTAATATCACTGAGATAGTGTGCGAATTTTGGTATTTTAGATTGCAACCTCGGTGAGCAGCACCACGGTACTTTCCCGTGAAATGGCAGTGATCACGATGTTTCACGTCTGTGAGTGTAAACGGTTTTTCACAAATGTGACACACTGTTGTTCAGTGAAATTCGTTGATTTGATTGAAATTGAGCGGTTCCATCGGTACAACAGTTTTGAAATAAACTTCCAACGAATGTGCCAATTCCGCTAACTCGTTCACAAACCATTGAACGCAAGTCTCTCCGCGATTAATTTTGAATTTTGAAAGCGAATCGTCAAACGCGCAATGCAGATAGTAAGCTATACTATACGGAAGATGCTTCTGATAAATTGTTCTATTTTCCCCAAAACTTTCATGTGTGGGTTGCAGTAAACATTCGAGATCCGCGTAAATGCAGAATGGAACGGTTTCTTTGTGCTTGAAATTTTTGAATTTGAGTATTTTTTCCTCATCTGTAGGTAGAATAACTTTGGTTTTGTTTAAATTCATGCAATCAACTCGGTGCTTCGATAAACATCTTTCGAAATTAAAATGAGACAGACACCTATCGCATAACCACGTCTGATGTGAGTGTTTGGAAATTTGAGAACTCGTTAATCGAGACAGATTTCGAATCCATACAAAATGATGTGTTACATTCTTTTCAATATTTTCCATACTATCATCGTGATCGTCATCGTCAGTGATTTCAGTTTCTATCACCAAAAGATGAATTACCGGTTTATCAGACTTGTTTCGACTCAAATGAATGGGTACGATTTCACTGCGCTTTTGTTTTTCCGCACTATCTATACCATAAACGTTGATTAAAAGTTTGTTAAGTTTCTCAAATTTTGGAATCTGGTCTAAAGACATTGGAAAATGCAAACCATCGTATTGTAGCACTGAGCTGAAATGTGGATAGGAAGTAATTTTACTGGGATTGTTGTTGTCGGCTGGGAACAGAGCTGCGGTGACCGACCAGAGGAAGCAGTACGAGTCGCTGTTACGGATGTTGACGACAGCCTTCTTATCTTGAATATCTTTGGGTAGTGGTGTGTATGTGAAGACACCGCCTCGTAGTGGCACGTACTTGTTGATATTCACAGTCAAATTGATTATTTCGGTCAGCGACCAGCCTGAATCCTTTTCCTGGAAATCTTCCACCTTTTTCAACAAACGCTCCGTCGCGTTTTCGATGAACCATTCGTTGATATCCGTTGTCTGGAGGATGATTTCATTTCTCGTATTAAAAAATTTGATCTCTTCCACCGTGCGATCATCTTTTCTAACTTCAAATTTACAAGCCAGGATAACGTTGGCTTTCAAGCTCCTGTCTTTCTTCAGAGCGTTTTTCAGTCTCGTCACAGCTAGTACCTTTGCGTCTTCTAGAAATCTCTCCACATCTTTATGCTTTAAATTGACGATGGATCCAGTTCGAATTCTCTCCTCGAAAGCTGATTCCAAATATTCCCAGTGAACTCGATCGCTTCTTCTTACTTTCCGCGTACCTCCACCCGTTTCCTGAAGACGTTTGAATTTTTCCGTGAGCGCTTTCAAGAGTCCGATCGTTGTGATAATTCTCATTTTTTCTCCAATCGATGAAGCCTTTCGCAAAATTTTGTTCAGAAGCCGAATATTTTGACTTCCAAATTTTAACCATTTCTGAATCTCTGCTGTTGATGATGATTTGTTCAAAATCTTGAACGCCGTTTCCATAATATCGATCAATCTCAAACACTTCGCGGATTCCATCTTGAGCTTTTTCCTCACGTATACTTTTGACAAGTTGTGACGTAATGATCGTTTGCAGTGATGAGCGTCCTTTTTATAGGGCAGCTGTACGTATGTTTGTGTATCCGCGCGCACCTTTTAGCATTCCCAGGGCGATAGTAACCCAATACCGCAGATCCATGGCTTTGAATGTACCGCGGCTATCGGTCGACCTTGCACGCTGGTCTTGACTGAACCCGTTCAAAATTCATCGTTGAGTTCACACGGCAGTTACAAGCCAAAAAATGTCACGTGGTTGATATCAAACCGACATCCGAATAAGTGAAACACGATTCTCGGAACCATTAATTTTGGAATGTCACGTGGTTGATAACGTGGGAAAGGAATGTGAGGGTGGTTGATGTTACACATCAGTGATATTGGGAAAAGAATTCGGAGTGGTTAATGTTACACATCAGCAGTCATATCGTAGGAAAAGAATGCGGACGGTCAAAAAGTTCTCGCCTCCCGCTGCGCCCTCCACCGTTGGCAGGCGAGCACTATAGACCTTCGGTCGGTAAGATTGTTGGTGAAACAGCATGAATTTGACCTTCGACCGATACAACTGTCGGTAAGGATGCACGGTTTTGACCTCAAGCCGGTACGGCAGACTGTGATGTCATTACGAAAAAGGGTTTGAGTCTGGGCTACGCGGAGCGGAAAAGGGTTTGAGTCTGGGCTGCGCGGAGCGACTCGGTGGGCTGCGCGGAGCGACTCGGTGGGCTGCGCGGAGCGGCTCGGTCGGTAAAGAAGGTGTTTGTACTCAGAACCGGCCTTCCTATACTACTGAGCGTTTACAAATTTTATAAGGTGGAGTTTTCCAGCGAAAAACCTGAAAAAATCCTCGATCTGTACACATATGCCTGCTGAATGATTACATTTTCCAAAAATTCTAATTATAAATAACGGAGTCATCGCGAAAAAACTGTAAATTATTTTTCATGCGACAACTTCGAGCAAAAGGGTCACATAAAAATTTTTACTCCGAGAACGAACATAAATATCTGTTCTGTGCATGCCAATTATTTTGAGGATATAATCTCTATCAATCGAATATCAAACGAATTACCACCAAACACATTTACATGAAGTCAACTCAATAAAACTGTCCACCCTGTCGAATAAACAATAAAAAAGTGACACCTGACCAATTGCGAATTGCGCACGAATAAAATCGACAATACATGCGAGCTTTGACTTGAAAAGAAGCTTTTAAGATTGGATTAGATTAATCAAGTAATTCACATTCCCTCTGGCATCAATTTTTTCGCCAATACTGATTTCTCATTAACAAGACTTCACGTTTTCCCCCTCCCCTGACATCCACTCTAAACCTTGTGATAGCAAAAAGGTACAAAAAATGAGTGTCACAACAACTTATTTCCAGAAGATTGTAAGTAAAAAATAGTTTCATACAAAATTAATGGTGACAAAATTCTCTACGAATAAGACACTATACATAATCTCGGTACGACCTTTACCTTTGTAACAATTGTCGCACAAAGTTGACCAAATTTTGAGAACGGCAGAAAATATCGATTACACAGACTCACCAAATTCCACGTTTCACTTACTTTAATAAAAGTAAATTCGCAATTGCGTTAAAACACAATATGATAAAAATCATCTCTTATCTTTGATGTTTAAAATTCATCTCATTTCATTGTTGATAGCACTTATGACCGGCACATTCACATTTATTCAGCTAAATTTCAAAAATTTATTGCGCTATCGGAATAGTTGTTAATGGTGGCGAGAATGTGGGAAGAGGATAGCCAGATATCAAATGACCTTTTTTCTTTCAAGAAACCCATCTGCCGTAAAGAGGAGTGCCCTTTGTGTACCGTGTATGCGACGGTATGCCGCAGTCAGGCGGTGCCGTTCCAATCCAGTACTGTACCGCAATTAGTCTAAGATCCGGCCCTAAATCGACTTTCACCGAGGTGATAATTGAACAAAACATGTTTTAAATTAAATTTGATATACTAAACAATGAATGAAAAATGAGTTGACAGAAAAAATCTTGGCCGGGCTATATTAAACTGTTAATTAAAAAATGATTTTCAATTAAAAATTGTGCCGGTAAGATTAATAAAAAAATCTTATACCAACAGATAGTATGAAACCTATAGAATGTGCAATTGATAGGTTAACGATTTTTTACCTGGACAGACTACTAGGTTGACAGGTATAAACAAGTATATTGACGTTAGGTTCTTACACTTTTCATGATTAATGAATAAATTTTATATTAACATGAGCGCTGTTTTATTGCGAACACGTTGATATAGGGTTGACTGGAAGAATATTGGCCATAATAGCGGTCGACGACTTTTAAAAACTAAAATTTCAGCCAAACTGGGAATAGAGTGACTAAGAGATCTAATCTAAGTATCCGATGCAACAGAAAAGGATGCAACTAAGTGTTGACTAATATATCGCTCTCCTTCTCTTCATCTTGTTTGTAAAGAGTTTCGTCACCTTCAATTTTGCATTGAATTATTTTGCCCTATAATGTTCAGGGAACGAGATATTTTTGTAAAACTAATTTTTTGTACATCTTCGCCATCACAAAATTTAGAGCGGATCTCGGACCAGGGAGAAAACGCGAGCTCTTGTTAATGATATCTATATGAAGCATTTGAAACAATAAAATCTTTACTAACAGTTTCTTCTACTTTTGGTGATTTTATCACCGTCTCGCATAGCTTATAAGGGATTAGGCTGAAGCTAGCAGCCAAACGTTCTAATGTTCATTCGCATAAGGTAATGAAGTCCCAAAATCTAAATTTTGTGAAACACCTTGAACCCCCAATACTTTTATAGAATTACACAGATAAAACTGAACTGTATTATTCTATTTCCAAAAAGTTTAACAAATTTAGCTGATATCCTGGTGGAAATAATTCCTCCGCAAAACTACGAATTTCATTTTACGATTTTCTATGAAAATTTCTACAATTAAGTAGAGAAATTCATACACGTACGTAGTTTTGGCATAGAATTTTTCCACAGATTATCGTACTTTTTCATGGATGTTCGTTCAGTTTTGGTAGAAATGCATATTTTTTCGTAGATTATTGTACAATTTTGTACACAATTCAACTTTTTTGTAAATTGTCGTAGATTGGCATAATTTCATTGTCTGTTTAGTCTTGATATTCGTACGAACTCACAGCTTTCCATACGTTATTGTACTTTTGTGTAATTTATCGCAGTTTTTTTTTACCTCTCTGTAATCTTGTGGTCACAATTCCTGTGAAAGTTCATAATTTTTCGTAGATCATCGTATTTTCGGCTAAATTTTTTTTTTTCACGAGACTTATCTAATTGAAATAAGATGAGTTCAAAAATATACGACAGATTCTATAATTCCGTCTAGATCGTACTCGGAAGATAAGAAGATCAGTCTTCGGATATTGAACCAAATTTTGCTCGGTATTTAACCATGTCTGCGATAAGTTTTCTTTATGAGAGAATTGCGACATTTAGCGGATGGTTTGGGTCCGAAATTATAATTAATTTTCTCTGAAAATTGTAGATTTGTATAATTTTTCATAGAATTTTGTACTTTTCTACAAAATTCAACGCGGTTCTACGCAGAAGAAATTCGTAATATTTGGGTGCAAAAATGAAATCATCTTCTATAGAAAGTCGAAGATATTCATAATTTTTGTTTAACCTCGTCGTTTTCTACAAAATTCTACGAACAAAAATAAATCTACTTCCCGTATGTAATTTTCATTATTTTTCGTAGAAAATCGTAGATTTTCATAATTTTTCATAGAAATTTGAAATTTTCTACGAAAAATAGAACGATTTTTTACGATATCTATAATCTTTTACGCTTTTATGATTTTCTACCACCGGCAATTTTTCATAGTTTGACGTAGAAATTATTTTCGCCAGGGTAACTCTATGAACACAACTTCGTTAAAATACTATGTATAAATTGCGGTACGACGTTATTTCAACTTGATTAAAAAAATTGTATCAACAATTCGAAACGACCGATTGTTGCAAAGGCTTTAACGATAATTTTGAAAACTATTTGTATTCAGCCTCACAAAAGTATTGCTGCAGCAAACTTTTTTCCAATATGAAGAAATTTTTCATTAATGTTACGTTTTTACAATTCGTTATATTCCAATCTGTACATTTTTCTAGGACATCAGAAAAGTATTTCCTACAATCACACTCGCTTAATAGTTTCGACCTGAATTATTTTGGTGCATTTCGACGGTTGCGTAGAATAACCGGCTATCTCGAGTTCGGCTTCAAAAACCGGCCATTTCGAGGTTCGCTTGGAAAACCGGCTATCTCGAGATTCGCTTGCAAAACCGGCTATCTCGAGTTTCGCTTGAGAAACCGGCTATTTGCCGTTTGAAATTTTTTAGGCCGCAAATTAAGTTGTTAGCACTGTCCGGCAGAATAAGAAATTCGTAAGCGCCTCACAAAATTCATATAAGCTCCGTTTTGTGAATATAGATATTATATGCTTATCTACATAATTATAATGCAGAAATGAAAGTATAAAGCATCAGGCATATGTTGAAATGAAATTAAAGATTATCATTTCGGCATAATGACATGAAATTGGTAATGACACCAAATTGGTAATGACATTAAATGTCATGAAATGAAAGTGTAAAGCATCAAGCATATGTTGAGATTAAATTGAAGATTACCATTTCGGCATAATGACATTAAATTGCTACTGACATTAAATGTCATTATGCCGAAATGATAATCTTTAATTTCATATCAGCATACGCCTGATGCTTCATACTTTAATTGCTGCGTTATAATTATGTAGTGTAACGTGGCGTTTTGGAGTCGCCCGTCACAAGGGCACACAACCGTTGTTAATTTCCAGTTTACGCGTCCTCAGCGGGGTACTACAACCGAACTCGATACAAAATAGGCAATACTTACTTGTAACTAATTCTTTCTTTGTAAATTCTGTATTTCGCGCTTCGGCGCACGCTAATAAGGTACTTGAACAACAGCAATCCCGGTCACCGAGGGATCAACAGCTACCTATATCTACCGTTTCCAGCTCTCGACGACTTCACCTACGCGCAGTACAAAAGAATCAAGAATATACGAAAATTATCAATTACTGAAATCATGCAGTCATACGGCGGCTTACCGCAACTCTAAGCCGTGGACCATTATTCACACAAAATCGGCACCGCACGATGTAACCAAGAAACGATAAATACTATATTGATGACTGTTATATTCTGGGATCGAGTCGGTGGGGAGTTTGTTAGGGAATATAGAAAACGACACACGATGTGGTAGGTTGCGTTTCTTCATTTGCACTGACTGGAGAGCTTAACTCGACGAGCCAATGCCTTATACTCCCTGACAACATCGCCTTTCACTATCTCGGCTTCTACATCTCTCTCCAACCTAAATTAAACGCACCCCCTTTTTATTTTTTGTCTTTATTTTGTTCTACACACTAACGCTCTTATCGTTATAGTAGGGGAGCCCAAGAGGCTAAATGGGATATTATTTAGGCGTTGCGGGAACCTATGTAATTGTGAAGATTAGATACTAAAAAAGAAAAAAAGTTTATATGATATATGCCCTTTCACTGCTGGGGGAAGTGTGTACTAATTTTCAAAAATGTAAAAAAAATTTATTACAAAAAAATACTAGAGCGCGTCTGACATTAATATCGTATACACCCTATATGCTTCTGGTAACAGAGAAATATCAATCTTCCGGCTTACAAGTCGGGGGTGGCAGCAAGAAGGGGTAGAAAATGAGAAAAAACAAATTTTTATTGAAGCTTATCAGATATTCAGGAGGATTGTTAAGTGACCTCTAAAAGGTATTATATTCAAAAGACTGACGATTTGGATGCAGTCAGAACTCACGGTCGATTTTTGAAAATGTAACAAAAAATCGTGACCTTGAAATACTCAAGGTCATCAGATTTATATACAGATGGTTCAGCTTGATGTCTTTGTTGTGCTGACCTAGAATCTGACAATTATGTAGAGGAATTTCGTTGTTCTGACAGTTTGAAAGAAAATTTTTATTCTTTTTTTTTGTTATTAAATGGAATAATTACAATGAACAGAACATAATATATAAGGTAAAAAAAATATACATACATATATATGGTGGGGACGATGCGAGAGAGTGGGAAATAGAAAAAGAGTGAGAAGGGGAGAGAGGCGCGGAGTGGGAAATACATAGTTCTCAGCATCTGCACGAACCTCACTTTATTAATAATTTTAGCTTTTTCACATTGTAGAAACCGGCAGATTATATTATATCCGTAATCCTTACATGATTTCCTTCAGAATAAAAACAAATTTATCCGCGCTCGAATACTTCCAGGTGACGTTTTTTTTTTTGCAAATTAGTGACTCGCTTATTTTCTTATGTCATGGTCAAATCGTTGGAATATTGAAATTTACACTTTTCTGCATGTAATTAACTTACCTTCTGTCAATCTGACGAGCTCGAATTAATTCAAGGGTCGATTTTTTTTGCTAATCTGATTGGCTGCCCTAGACGCACCCTTGTATATTAAGGGTTCATATATGGTGGTCGTTCATAACAGGGTGCAAGGTTTCTTCCCTTATGTTTTTCTGCCGCGTTTAAATAAAACCCAAAATCCCCGCTTGGGCTCCCCTACTATTACTTCTTCTTCGCCGCTAGCCGCTCCGACCTCCGCGGCTGTATCTCATGGTTGTTTTGCGGCGGATCAGTCTCGCTGACTCCCTCACTCAATGCTTGATTACAACCGATCATTTGGTTTACGTGGCGCTTCCAGTTCATACCTTCTACTTCTACCTCGTACGGCGTGTCTGACATCGTTTTTCAAATGATAATGGCCGGCACCTATTTTCTTCTACCGGCGCGATAATCGCGTACCAAGCATTTCTCGCCGATTTGAAAATTAACCTATCGCTTTCCACCGTAGTTTTCAATTTTTTTCTCCTGTTCGCGCTCGATTCTCTCCTCTAGCAGACTCGGCCTCAATAATGAGAAACGATTTCTCATTTCCCTGCTTAGCAGTAGTTTAGCGGGTGACACTCCCGTTGTTTCATGCGGCGTCGTACGATAGTCTATTAGAAACAAATTCACCGCATAGTCGAGCGAGTGTCCACTTTCCACGATGCGCTTAATGTGTGATTTGAAAGTATCAACGAATCGCTCGGCCGCCCCATTAGTCGCCGGAAAATGCGGTGGAGTGAAGCTCTGTCTCGCACCGATTGTAGCGCAGAAATCTTTGAATTTATCGCTCGTGAAAGCCGTGCCGTTATCAGTCACGATGTGAAACGGGTACCCGAAAATTGAGAACAAAAGTCGCATTTTCGCCACTGTCGTCTCGGATGACAGATTGTTTACTACATATGCCTCCGGCCACTTTGAAAACGCGTCGACAATTATCAATACTATTTTGCCATAGAGTCGCCCTAGAAAATCCGCGTGAAAGCGGTGCCAAGCCGTTGGCGGCCACTTCCACTGTGACAGGCTAACCTTCGGCGGATCTTTCCTATTTTGCAGACATTGCAGACAGTTTTTTGTGATCCCATCAATTTGTTTGTCTAAGTTTGGCCACCAGACAAAAAATTTGGCTAGTTGTTTCATACGTTCCGTTCCAAAGTGACTCGCGTGTAGTTCGGAAAGAACTATTTTTGTTAATGAATCTGGTATAATCAGTCGGTGTCCCCATAAGAGACATCCCCGATCCTCCGACATTTCATTTCTCCGACGAAAGAACGGCTTCATTTCAGCTTTAATTAATTTTTCAGATTGCCAACCGTCTACCATGTGCCGCAAAACGGATGGTAATGTATGTCCTTGGCCGTGTCCTTGCGCACTCGTTTCTAGTCGAGCGAGGCGAAGTTGGATTCCTCGATACTATTCAAATAACTGTTCTCTGAACCGTCGAATATGGCGTGTTTTCTTCCTACTTCTATCTTATCTTCAATAGGTGCTCTCGATAGAAAATCCGCGCTATTCTTTTCTCCCGGGACGTGCTTTAAATCGAAGTTAAACGCTTTGAGGAACATTGCCCAGTGCTGCATCCTTTTTGCTGCCATTTTTGGTATAGCTGTTTTTGGGCCGAAGATTCTGACTAAAGCTTGACTATCGGTTCTCAATTCCAAATTTTTAGCGAATACGTACTCGTAGAACTTCGTAACTCCGAAAACTATACCTAACCTCTCTCTGTTTAGTTCGTGATAGTTTTTTTTTTCCATCCATCAGCTTTTTGCTCGCAAATGCTATCGGGCGTTCGACGCCATTGCTCCCTCTCTGAGATAATATCGCTGCCACCCCCACTGGGCTAGCGTCGCACGTTAATATGGGCGGCCTTTCCGGGTTATAATGCGTTAGCACTTCCGCCGATGCTAGTCTTTTCTTTATTTCGATTAATGCTTCCTCGCATTCCTTTGACCAGGCGAAAACACCTTTTTTTAAATTTTCGTTCAGCGGGCTTAAGGTCCGTATCATATCTTTCAGAAATCGCGAGTAGTAATTGATTTTGCCCAGGAAAGATCTTAACATGGTTATGTTCTCCGGTCTCGGTGCTTTTAATGATGCTTCTACCCGTTTTTGTAACGGATAGACTCCCTGCTCATCGATGCTAAATCCAAAAATTTCTATCGATGTTTTGAACCACTTGCACTTTCCGAGATTTAACTTCAAACCTTCTTCTTGCAATCGACTCAAAACTGTCATTAAGGTCTCTGACATTTCTTCGTTATTTTTAACTTTGATTGCGATGTTATCGATGAATACTTGTACCCCTGGTATTCCCGCGAGTTTCAAAGTCATCGGCCTCTGAAAAGAGCCGGGTCCTGTGCTTACACCGTACGGCAGCACATTATACCCGAAAAGACCGCGTTTCGTGGATATCGCTACAATTTTTTTTGAATTTTCTTCGAGCGGTGCTTGGTGGTATGCCTCGGTTAAATCAAGTTCGCAAAATACTTTTCCGCCTTGGAATGTCGTTATGATTTCGTCGATTCGTGGTAACGGAAAATGGTCGATTTCCAACCACGGATTGACTGTGACCGAATAATTGCCGCAAAGTCTCGCCGAGCCGCTTGATTTCATTACTGGGACAATCGGCGTTCCCCATTCGCTGTACTCAATGGGGAAGATACGCTTTCCTTCCAGAAGCCGGTCTATTTCGCGATTTACTTTCTCTTCCAACGCATACGGGACTGGCCGTGGCGGGCAGAATTTTGGCACCGCTTGTGGTTTTAATTTTAGCATTATTTCCCCACTTTTGAAATTTCCCCAGCCCGGTGAAAATAGGTCGGGAAATCGTTGTGTTATCTGTTGTATTTTTTTTTCCGTATTCTAGACTCCGATTGCATTGATCGATATTTTCGGCCGCCACAAGCCAAAGCTGGCTAACCAGTCTCTGCCGCCCACCGCCGTTCCCTTATTCACAACATACATTTGTAATTCATCTCGACTTATGTTTCCAAGTGACGCCTCAATGTTATTTATTTTGCCTAATGGCGCGAACTCTGATGAGTCGAAATTTCTCAACGAACGATCTGTTTTCTCTAACTCGTGCTCCGGGAATAATGACTTATGTAGATCTACTGGTATTGCTGTTACGCTGGCTCAACATGTCCCAAAGCTAAGAGCCAATAAGAAAATTCATAGCGAATGACGTCAGAGAATAGCGAAATACGCAAGAGACAATGAATTTGAACTAAAAATTCATTGATTGGCTATCGATTGGCGGGTGATCTATGCTCTGCTTAGTGCTGCCTTCTTGCTGCGAGTAAGCCGAACTTCGCTTCGCCCGGGCAATTTGGGTGTTGACTGAACAGTCCATTAGCAGCGATATTTCTTGTTTACCAACTTTGAATCGGAGACGATACGGTCGTACTTCGATTCGCTTCTTTATTTGTCTTTCGAACTCGCCATTGTCGTCTCTAGTACGTAATCGTCGTTACCCGGATTATCAAAAAAAATATTGCCCTCGTTTAACGTTAAATTCTCTAATCCTTGCTCCGAATTCTCGTGTCCCGTCTCTATGATCTGTATTGCTCGCGAGGTGCTCGGTTTGTTAGTGCACATTCTCGGAATGTGTCCTTGTGTCCCACATTCCGAACAGAATTTTGCGCGTAAGAAGCAGTCTTTTACCACATGATTATTTTCACCATGACAGAAACACCCGTCCTTCGTTCTGGTCCTCGTCGTCATTGTTGACGCTGTTGACCCGTCAAGCTGTTTTGCTGTGCACGACGGTGTATACTACCCGTGTTGTTGCCGTAGTTCCTTCTCGCTGTCTGTGGGCCGGTTCGCCGAGGTTGCCACAAAGCAAACATCGAGCTGGACTCGTTGCTATCATCAGACGCCTTCCCCGGTCGCTCGGCCGCATGTTTCTCGGCGATTTCTGCCTGCGCTGCCGTCTTGATGATTTCTTCGAGACTACCGTCTGCCGTTTTGAGCAACTGAAAGCAAATCACCTTCGAATGCACTCCTTCTGTTAACTGTCCTTTTATGCGATCGTCACTATCCGGAAAATCGCACTTTTTAGCTAACGTTCGTAACGCGACCACGTACTCTCGAATCGTTTCTTTCAGTGCTTTCTTGCGTTTTTTGAATTCAAAACGAGCGGTGTATTTAGTCTTCGGGTGTAAATGGCCGGTTTGCTTATCTACTAAGTCTTTGTATGCGAACTTCGCGTCTGTCGATGAATCTGGTGCACATAATGTGCATAGGATTTCGAAAACCTCCATACTCAATCTGGTTATGAGTAGCGACACGCGTTTTGCTTCGGGTATGTCATTGAGTGTAATGAAGCACTGCAATTGTTGTTGATATGCGCTCCAATTATCTCCTTTTTTGAAAGGTGATAAATCGCCTATAGTCGACATTTTCTTAATAGCCGGTGGTCGTTGCTGTGTTTGCTCGGGATGTCTTTTTGTAGCCTGCATCTCTGCTTCCTTCTGGTCTGTCACGTATTTCGATATGACGTGGCGTAACTCGTCTATCGGCATTGCTGCGTCGCCGGGAAGCGCGTACTCCGTTACGATTTCTAACAGACACTCTTTCTTCTGTTGGTATCAGCTCTTCTATTTCTTTCCAATCAGTCATTACCGCACAACTCGTTACTATTATTTCGTATCTCGCATACTGTGGATATCCCTTTTTCCGCTTCACCGCTTAAAAGCGCACGGATAAAAGGGATCCTCGTCGCCAGATGTTATATTCTGGGATCAAGTCGGTGGGGAGTTTGTAAGGGAATATAGAAAACGACACACGATGTGGTAGGTTGCGTTCCTTTATTTGCACTGACTCGAGAGCTTAACTCGACGAGCCAATGCTTTGCTTTCGATACCATTCGACAAAATCGCCTTATACTCCTTGACAACATCGCCTTTCCCTATCTCAGCTGCTACAATGACTGAAATCATGTAGTTACACGGCGGCTTACCGCAACTCTAAGCCGTGGACCATGATTCACAAAAAGTCGATAAATGCAATAAGAAAAAGAATAGAAATTATGAGCAACTTCGTAACGATACAATACAAAGGCAGAAGCCTTACCTTAACAGACGATCTCAGGCGCACAACACTGAGTCTAATTTAAATTAAACTTGAAGAAAAACGAGAGAAAGCTAGAAGGACGGGAGGTAATTTACGGGGAAAGGATGAAGCTAACGATAGTGAAACGATAGAGGATGTGAACAAACGGTAGACAAGGTAACGGTAGAACGAGAGGAAAAGGATCGGTAGCTTAAAACGGGAGAGTAAGGACTATGGTAGCTGTCACTCAGCGGGTCAAGCGTAGAATAGACGGAGGTCGGAGTTCGGTTCACCGATTTCGCCGTTGTCGTGAGATGAATCTTCTTCCTTCTGATTGGTTGGTTGACCCCCATCGCAAATAGGCCATCCCCCTGTGGCGAATACCGGTTACAGCGTCGTCATGCATTTTCGAAGATTACCGCTAGATGTGGCGTAATGTGCTGCTCGTGATTTCGTCGTTGACACCAACTCGTACGATTTATTACCTTATTTTGACTTAATATCGAAAAAGCATCTTAATTTTCAATCGAAAATTCTCACGTCAAAATGTGTGCTTTTTCGAGAAAGTAGGTGGGCTTTTTGTTCGTTCAAATCTCTACTTTCTGATGGTGTAAAAAAAAATATACCCTACTATGTTAAATGTTCTCAGAAGATGCAAAGAAACGGAAAACACTCGAATCCGAAATTTTCTTTTTAACCATTATGTACAATTTTGAGCTTTTAGTTATTAAAATTTTTTTAATTTAATTAAAAATTAAAATTTACACTTCAATTACTCGAAAAACGTAAGATTCCATGTTACATTGATAAACAAAAAAAATTACAAATCCATAAAACACAAAGATTGCAAAAAACATGCGAAAATAGTTGTTCCAAGTATTAAAGATAGGATTTAAAGAGGATTTCATCTAAAATCTCACGCCTTGTGCGCATGCGCATCACAGTTTCTAAAGTATTTTTTTCATAAGAATCGTAATGCATTTCAATTATTTATAACAATGAAACAAGTTTTAAAGAACAAAAAAAAATTATTCATTTTTAAATAACAAATTAAATTTTTTTCCGAAGAAATAGTGTTTTTAAATAAATAACACAACTGATCACATTCCTTTACACTGATAGGTAGATTTGTGTGAATATGTAAACTAACATGGGCGCTACCGTCCAGCGGAATCATCTGAACGACACCGAGATCAGATGAACGGGGAAATTTTCCATCCATTAATACTCTCGCCATGAGAAAAAATCTCATGTCCTCCAAAACAAAATTTCCGTAGGTCACTCAGGTATGTAAGTTATCTTAATAAAACAATAAATAGGCATCTACGCATATAATTTAGAGAAGATTCTACAACTGTCTCAAAATATTGTAGATGTCTTATTAAATATTAACTTTATTAACTTATTTGGTTGTTAATTATAGTAATATATTTCGATTTGCATTTTTTTTGTTTGTCAATGTAACATGGAATCTTAGGTTTTTCGAGTGATTGAAGTGTAAATTTTAATAAATAGCTCAAAATTGTACATAATGGTTAAAAAGAAAATTTCGGATTCGAGTGTTTTTCGTTTCTTTGCATTTTCTGAGAACATTTAACATAGTGGGGTATATTTTTTTTTACACCATCAGAAAGTAGAGATTTGAACGAACAAAAAGCCCACCGACTTTTTCAAAAAAGCAGATATTTTGACGTGAGAATTTTCGATTGAAAATTAAGATGCTTTTTCGATGTTACGTCCTCCAGACTTCATATTCCTTTCCCACGCTCTTAGTTACCTTACGCTCTGTAGTCTACTCTTATCGTTCGCGAGTCAGCAGGTTCTCCTGTAACTCGCGGCTAGCTTGCCTGCTACATCCCGCAAAACCAGGCAGATCCATCCCAGCGCTCAAGCAAGACACCTATCCCTCTAAACCAAGACCATACCCTTTTTCCCTTGACCGACTCCGTTGCATTGACCACTAATAAACAATCATATACTTTGAATCGTTTACCTACCCTTGATACCGATCCCTTTCTATTCCATTCCCTTCCTGCATTGGGAGTAGTAGCACGCGAGTGCATAGTCGACGTGAACAGACCCTACAATAGCCAAATAACACCTTGGCTGGGCTTGGAGTGAGCTTCGATTACCGCTCATCGGAGCCTACGCAATCTACCCCGTAACATTTTGGTGGCAGCGGTTTTGCCCGTCGACCTACCCGTCAGTGCAGTGCTGCATGTTTTCTACGAAAGTGTTCAGTGCTCAAAATTTCTAACGCCTTACCAATCAGTGATAGCCGTGTTACGAACGAACTCCGGCCCACAAAGTACTGTGACAGGCATGCAGAACCTATTCAACTCGCCACGGACACAGGCTCTGCAAACAGTCCCCAATTTCAATAACTCCGTCACATTGTGGTACTATTGAAATTCATCGATACGTACGACGTCGAATAACTGTGTAGCGAGTGGAAATTCAGTGCGATAGCCAAGTTAAGCCGCACACCGCATCTGAACACATCACCTTTGGAACCGACATATATTGAATGGACCCTTCCCGCTCATTCAGACTCCTGCAACCCTGTTAAGACGAGAATCTGGACCCGAAAGTGACATCGCCCTGAGACCTGGATTACCACACTTATTTATCAACACGCCACGGAGTACCTCATCTATACCCTCCTCGTGCCGACGCATGACGTGTATCGCCTCTTCAAGTTTCACCTGCGTCCAGCTGCCTAGAACCATGCTGTACTCTGTTTTTGCGTTTACCTTCGCCATGTGAGTCTATTCTAAGTCTCAGAGTTGAGTTGATATTTTTATTCCTGTACTTGCAATACCTTGCTTGAATCAACATGGCACCAACTAACGAAACCGGTTCAAATTTTTGGTCAGTAAAAGATGTCTTGCCGACAATCCCCCCATTCGACGGCCACAACATGCCCTTTGACTCATTTGTAGAACAATTACGTCACGTAGAGACTCTTATAAAAGCTTCGGATGAAATGACTTTCGCCAAATTCGCGCAATCAAAGGTTACAGGCCCCGCTTCTCAATATTTAATAGGCATTAACTGTAATGACGTCTGGGACCTCATAACTGCCCTTAGCCGAGCATACCGCCCGTATATCCCCATACGCCAGTTATCTGCTCAATTAGATAGAATTACACAACAACCATATGAGCGCATCATAGATTACTCGTGCAAAATAAGAGCAATATCAAAAGAAATAAGCACAGCGATCACATCCAAGCACCCACCAGACTTAGCAACGCTTCTACTGAATGATCTAAAGAAAGATACCTCTAGATCGTTTATTAAAGGGCTTCGGCCAGAATTGGAGTGGAGAATCGCTACTATCAGACCATTACCGACCTTCAAAACTGCCGTCACCATCGCCGAAGGCGAAGAAGCCGAGCTAATTAACCGTCAGATGCAATTCTCTGCACAATATTTCACCCCCGCTACACCCATGTGCCTGCCGTTACCCCCCCATACTGCTCCTCCGTCTCAGGTGCCCGCCACGGCCTCCTTTATCCCCCCCCCTGATGTCATTGCCAACGCCTGGTTACGCTCATCAACCAGCGCCTCGTACCGAGCCCAAACCTTACGCCCAAGCGCTCGATCCGAACACCGGTTCTGCTGGCCACGTCAATGCTCTGCCCAGCAGTTGTCAATTTTGTAACCACCAGGGTCACTCCATCACGGAATGTTACCGTCTGCAAAGTAAAAGATGTTGTACCAAATGTCGCAGAATGGGCCACTTCCACAATGATTGCAACATAAACCAAGAACTACACTGCGACAATTGTAATCGCAGAGGCCACACAGTAGACCGATGTAGATCCTTTCGCACCCAGGCCCTCTCCTCAGCAACTCATAAATTCTTTCTGCCGCCAAGCGTACATCGCGACCGACTAATAATCCCCCCTCCTGCCCTATCCAGGCCACTGACCTCGCGCAACTGCAATCCGATCCTCCTATCCCGGACGACAGTACACCCTGTCCCGGTGCCGCAACGGTGCTCTTGACTGACAGTAGGTCAGAAAAATTGGACGTCCTAAAGAGCAGCTTACATCTTGATCATTTTAATGACACCGAAAAACAATCTATATCCAACCTCGTAAGAGAATTTAACCATCTCTTTTATCTCCCAGGTGATAAATTAGGCCACACCAATTTATCTGATCACACTATCCCCAGGACGGACAATACGCCTATTCATACCAAACAATACCGTTTTCCCAATATTCACAAAGACGAAATCGAATCCCAAGTTGATAAACTACTCAAGCAAAATCTTATTAAACATTCTTCATCTCCGTATAATTCCCCGGTGTGGATCGTTCCAAAAAAACCGGATAGTGACGGCAATAAACGATGCCGTATGGTAATCGACTACAGAAAACTTGACGAAAAAACAGTCGGCGTCGCATACCCCATGCCCGATATCACGGAAATCCTTGACCAGCTTGGCTCAGCTAAATACTTTTCCACATTCGACCTTGCTTCCGGGTTCCACCAAATTCCCATGCATCCAGATCACAGCACGAAAACTGCATTTTCGACACCTAGAGGCCATTATGAATTCTCTCGTATGCCCTTCGGACTGAAGAACGCCCCCGCCACGTTTCAAAGGCTCATGGACCAAGTCCTCCTAGGCCTACAAGGCAACGAGATGTTCGTATATTTAGATGACATAGTTATTTACGCTCGAAACTTGCAGGAACATGAAATTAAACTTCGGAAATCAATGAAGCGACTAACCGCTGCTGGTTCAACTCTACAGCCAGACAAGTGCGAATTCTTGCGCAAGGAAGTCGTTGACCTCGGACACCTCATGACTGAGTCAGGAGTAAAACCTGACCCTGGTAAATTAATAGCTGTAAAAGAGTATTCTGTCCCCAGAAGTCCCAAAAATTTTAGACAGTTCCTTGGCCTTTTAGGTTACTAACGAAGATTTGTTCCAAATTTTGGAAAAATTGCTAAATGCCTTAACAATTTAACGAAGGAGGATACCCCTTTCATCTGGACGTCCGAACACCAGTCTGCCTTTGAAACCTTACGCGATTGTTTATGCAAAGAACCAATTCTACAACACCCGGACTTCAACAAACCATTTACGCTCACTACAGACGCGTCAAAATTCGCGATAGGTGCAGTACTCAGTCAAGATAAAGACGGTGCCGACCTACCGGTAGCATACGCATCCCGAGCCCTTAAGCCCGCTGAATTAAACTACTCGGTACCTGATAAAGAATTCTTAGCCGCCTACTGGAGTATGAATCACTTCCGCCCGTACATCCGTGTTCAGAAGTTCACTTTAATAACAGACCACGAGCCACTCAAATGGGTACAAAGTGTCAAGAAACCTAATTCCCGTTTATTACGATGGAGCTTAGAACTGGCAGAGTACGACTTCGATACGAAATATAAGTCCGGAAAATCTAATACCAACGCTGATGCTCTGTCCAGGAACGCACCGCCCGACAACGCTCAAATTCTTCCTATAGATGCAAAACGCCCCCGTCCGACGACTGAAGCCTCTAGCGATGAACCAAAAAAACGCACTCAAAAGACTCATCAGTACCCCAGACGCCCTCGACAGACCACAGACGAGTCCACCAACCCAGCTCCGCTGAAACACCCCAAAATCTCACAACCCTGTAAGATGATATACTCCTCTGATTCCTCTGATTCCTCTGATGTCTCCGACGATGAGTTCAGCGATAAAGAAACTCCGTTGCTCAAACCCCCCCTCGTTACCCCGGCACCGATCCCAGTACATCGCCAACCTAAACGCCATCGCGAAACAAATTCTTCAACAAATCCTGAGCCTCATAAACGACCATACCTGAGCTATTTTTCAGATTCTTCCCTTAGCTCGGATGACTTACAGACCCCAGAAACTGAATCAGGAACCGATGACTTTTGTCCAGCCACCGATTTACCGGGCCCTTCTTATAGCGATTTCCTCATAGAAAGCGAAACTTTTCCTCTCATGCGTAATAGACGTATCAAAGAAATAAAAGCTGACCTATTACAGCAAAAGGATAACTTGGCTCATTGCATATCGGCTGACTGCCAAATGTCAAAAGGAATCGCTTCAGAACTGACAGAACGTAAATTCATAAATCGCGAACAACTTAGAGAATTCGACCCGACTGTGACTGACGTTATTTCTATGGTACATGGAAACCGGAAAATCTATAACCTAGTTACAAAGCCCAAATACAGTGACAAACCTTTGCCCCACGTTTTTTTTTGACACCTTGGTTAACTTTAGGAAAACCTTGCAAGAAGATAGCGTAACATCCGTCTCGATACCATTGATAGGTTGCGGACTCGACAAATTAGAATGGAGCGCGGTACGCAAAATGATCCATTATGTTTTTAAAAATTCGAAAATGAGAATCACTGTTTGCCGTCTCGACTCTCCGCTTCCCGCCACCGCGCGCCCCTGCATTACACCCCCACCCGTTTATACTAACCTCCCTGACCCTGTCCCTTCCACATCTGGATTACCCCGCCGCCATCTGCGAAAGGAATCGGAACGTCCGACTAAACCTGCAGCACCTCATCCGATTCCACCTCCACCCCCACCCTCTAAAGTCATCATGCCCCCCCCCGTCGGGCCTCCGCGTCCCGCTAGGAGATATCCCCCCGCTACTTCCAGGCCGACGAACCGCTCCTTACACTCCTGTTCCCTTCACCCCTCGCCCCTCCCGCCCACCTCTGATAACGACGACAGTTCCGACTTGCTCACGGACGCTGAATACTATACGTGCACTCAACAATTCGACTCCCATATGGAAATTACTGACCATAACCATGACAGTGCTCACAACACTAACGATGATCAAATTAATGACCCTTACGGTTTCGCATATTTTATTGACAACTTGGACGACATACCAGTATCGGACAATGTCAAAGATACCAATGATGGACTTTTGATGCTCAAAACCAACTATGCGCACTTCATATCGACAGACTGCGCTTGGATCAAGGGTATACCAGCCCAACTTGCCGGCGAGAATATGGTTGACCCAAAAATAGTAATGAGGCCTCGTCCGCGAAAATTTGATATCATTGAATCTAAGCACTATAGTCGACGTATTTTCACCCTAGTATTGAAAACAAAAGGCTCAGATAAAAGCAATCTATACGATATCTCCAAGCTATTGTCCAAACTGAAAACGGCTTTAGCCGATTCAAACCTAAAGTCTCTTGCCCTCCCGATAACCGATGACAGTTTAGATGCTCTTGATCCTCGCGTTATCCGAAAACTACTATCCTTCATTTTCGCAGACTTAGAAATTCAAATCATCCTTTGTCGAAACACGACTGTCATCCCAGACGAATGTTTACGAAAAGAAATAATGAGAGAATGCCACGAATCGTTGATCGGCGATCATCAAGGTGTCACTAAAATATATAACCGCATTAAACAAAAGTATTTTTGGCCCCGTATGAAAGAACAAATCCAAGATTCCATAAGAACTTGCGAGAGTTGCCAAAGAAAAAAATTGGTCAGAGTAAAAACTAAATTGCCAATGATGATAACGGACACGCCTGCCGATGCATTCGACCAAGTGGCATTAGATATTATTGGACCTCTACCCCTTACTAAATCAAACAACAAATATCTTTTGACGATACAATGCAATTTGACAAAATTCCTGGACGCCATCCCTTTACCTGATGCCACCGCCAAAACTATAGGCGCAGCATTCGCAAAAGAATACATCATACGTTACGATGCTCCTCGAGCAATACTTACAGACCAAGGACAGAATTTTATGAGTACAGTCATCAAACAACTTTGTAAACTTTTCAAAATCAAGCAAATACGAACCACAGCTTACCGCCCACAGTCTAACGGATCGCTAGAACGCAGTCACCTTGTTCTTACTGAGCACATCAAACACTACACGGATGCTGGTAAAGACTGGGACGATTACATCCGCTTTGCAATTTTTTGTTATAACACCGCGAAGCACGAAGGTACTAACTTCACCCCCCACCAACTAATTTTTGGCTCTCAAGCCAGATTCCCAACAGATGAAAACCCTGCCAGCGCGTATACTCGTTCCTACGATTCCTTCCTTCTAGACTTAATCGCTAATCTATCCAGCATACGAAAACACGCCGCGTCCAACCTACAACAAGCAAAGCATCGTTCCAAGACGTATTACGACCGTAATGTCAACAGCTAAAATTTCGAAGCAGGTCAAAAGGTCTATCTACTGAATGAAACCCGATCCAAATTCGACGACCACTATAAAGGAGTGTATACGATTAAACGTATTATTGACAGTATTAACGCTGAAATTTGGATTACCCCCCGAAAAACTAAAATCGTCCATTTCAATAAATTGAAATTGGCACACTTAACCGACTAATTGACCTGGACCGACGCTTGAACGAATACGAACTTGACCTGTCCAGTTTAGTAGACGCTATCCCCTAAGCCCAAAAAGGTATCGTCCAGCCTAAAATTCTATCACCAGAACAAATTATTTCCAGCCTTAAACATATCCCTCACCCGCGTCGTACAAAACCCCAAATTCGGAAATTGAAATGACGGAACTAGGCATACCTAAGCCGCGTAAATTGCTCCCCGAGCAAAGCCTTAACGATAGCTCCGAACCACTCGAAGTCTGGCGCTAAGCCCTCCGCTATTAGCAATTATATTCTTTCATTGCCTTATTCTGCCCATAATAATCTGCAGCCATAATATAATCATCAGCACGTTGCATAAGTTTCGTTTATAACATACACAATATCTATCATATATACCACAACATTTATAAGATGTCATTTATAAATTTTTTTTTTTATTCAAATGTACACTAACCCACTTAAACGCGCACTAACATCTAGGCGCTAGATTTTAAGACCTTTCTTTGTAATATTCTGTAAGTGAGTCACTACGTTTCATGGCATTCCGCTTCCTTCCGAACATCCTATTTCGTACCCTCACCGAATGTTCTTCCCGAAGGGGGGGCGTGTTACGTCCTTCAGACTTCATATTCCTTTCCCACGCTCTTAGTTACCTTACGCTCTGTAGTCTACTCTTATCGTTCGCGAGTCAGCAGGTTCTCCTGTAACTCGCGGCTAGCTTGCCTGCTACATCCCGCAAAACCAGGCAGATCCATCCCAGCGCTCAAGCAAGACACCTATCCCTCTAAACCAAGACCATACCCTTTTTCCCTTGACCGACTCCGTTGCATTGACCACTAATAAACAATCATATACTTTAAATCGTTTGCCTTCCCTTAATACCGATCCCTTTCTATTCCATTCCCTTCCTGCATTGGGAGTAGCAGCACGCGAGTGCATAGTCGACGTGAACGGACCCTACAATAGCCAAATAACACCTTGGCTGGGCGTGGAGTAAGCTCCGATTACTGCTTATCGGAGCCTACGCAATCTACCCCGTAACATCGATATTAAGTCAAAATAAGGTGAAAAAATAGATATTTTAAATCAAAAAAATTACACTGTGTTTGGGACATCAAAAGGTAAGTTTTCTCCAAATTTTGTGTGAAAAAAATTTTTTTTAAAAGATAAAAATAAAAAACCAAAAGCTTGGTTATTTGAATTTTTCACATAAATTTTGAGGTTATGTGAAAAAAGTGTAGGTACAAGAGTTGTAGATCTTTTTATTACCTGCAACTTCGCCATTTAACTTTTTTTCATAGGACTTGTAGTTTTGTCGGCAATCGAGATAAATCGTTTTTTACCCTCAAAAACTCACCCCCTACCACTTCCCGACCTCAGATTACCCGTAATTTATTTTTCCTTTCGTTTTTGGTATATATTCTCTTCCTTTTCCAATGGGTTTCATCCTACTATTATTTTTTTTTCACCTTTTACCATTTTCAAAGGCTTCAGCCCTGGTCTAGAAGTTGAAGTCGGACAAAAAAATGTTCGCACAAAAAAATTTCGTTTTCCCATGACCTATTTAATGCAATATATATCATATTTTTGATGGCACAAAAAGGCTATTTTCAGCGGAAAAAAATAATGTTTTTTTTCTTCCAACGCGACACCTTGAATCTTGCTGTCAATTTTACACGGTATTTGGCATTGTATTGCGAACATATAAAAAAGTTGGCATCTTGGAACTCGACATTCTTGCCGGGTAATAAATATGTTTTACCGAAAAAGGTGCATTGAGGTACATCTGAGTTCGTCTTTTCCATGAATTATTTAATGCGATATATATTGCGATATATATAGGGGGATGTATCGCATTAAATAGTTCATGGAAAAGAGGCACTCAGATGTACCTTAATGCAACTTTCTCGGTAAAATATTTTTATTACCCGGCAAAAATTCCAACTGAAAAAGTGTTGAGCCGATTTTCAGAAAAAAATAGAAAACTGAGACTTATTTAATTGTATACCTACTGAAAGTAAAGACTGTTCACTAGATTAAATAACAATGGAAGATTAATTGATTATTTTTTAAGGTATTCCCAAAGTTTACTATTAATGTCAACATTAACGTGTGATTAAAGCAAAGCAAGTTTCATGTTTTGTGTATTACGTGATTATTGATTATTATATAAATTTTATTTGAAAAGAGCATGATTATGGACAAGACCAATTATTTTGTGAAGCCGGCCCCTCCTAGGCCCCCCCACCCCAGGAAAAAATGCTGGCTACACCCCTACGCCCAACGTAATTGATTTTATTATAGTTTAATGTTCAGAAAAAGTGGAGAATCGTGCCAAAGTGTCAACGGTAAGTCCAAAGAGGATGGGATAGAGTGGAAGCTAAGCGTACCCACCGTCGCGCGCACCGTCTGGTGAGTCGCAGGACAAACCAATTGCATATGTGTGCATCGCGTCATACGTGTGTGAGTCAACACCGGCAATATTTGCAAACAAGACAAGTTGTATCAGAAAAGCTGAAATCGAATATTCATTGTAAAGTTAAGTTCTTTGGTTAAGTTGTTCTAATTGAATATGGTTGTGTACTGCGGTGTGAAAGGGTGCAATAGAAATGCTAGAACCGACCGGGAACATACATTTTTTCGAATAGCAGTGTGAGTAGAATTTGATTACTAGCAAAATAGAACCTAACCTCCTTGATATTTGCCACATACCGTACGAAAAATCCAAAGATAAACATAAATAAATATTTTCCAATTTCAATATTCGATTTTGTTGCCGGCCCGAAAAATGGTTAGAATTTGCAGTTTTTTATATTTGTGGATATTTATGTAAAAAATTTTTATCCCCTCATAATTGTATAGATTGTAAGAAATTACTAATTGATGAAAACGATAGTTTAGATGCTGAACATAAATTATATGTTATCATGATTAATTATGCCGATACGCATGGATTGGTCTATGCAACAAAAAACGTTTTCGAAAACATTATTGCATGGGAACGCACGTTCAAAAGTGTGATTCAAAGCATCGTACATTCGAATACTGTCACTCAGGTTCTCTCTCATATATTATTATAGTCATGCAGAAAGCTCGAATTATGTACAATCGATACTAGTGAAGCATTTTTGAAGTTATTCTTGAGAATACGCTGTCACTGGGAGGCCAGGTTCATTCGCAGAAAGATTAGTGAATCCGGCGGAAAAACAGAAAATAAGCCACCCTTAGCAACTAAAAAAATGCGGAAGTTTGTCGCTACTAAAGTTTAACCAAATGTAAATATAGTTAAATATACTACGTATGTTATTGTGTTATTCAATAATCTTTACTTTCAATAAAGAATACACTTATTACTTGTAATAGTGGATGTTCTATTATTCTTTTGTCCCATATTCATAATCTACGTAGTCTATAAAGTGGTCCGTAACAGTGAGTAGCCTATCAATTTCATTCGGATTTCCCGCTGAAATAAAGGGTGGGGGAAGAATAGTTTGTCCTACGACTCAACAGAGGCGCTAGTGGGCCTTATACGAAAAATCACATTGGTGTTTTATGAGACCTTCCGCTCTATCCCATCCTCTTTGGGTAAGTCCTCATCTGAGGGTAACAGAATTTAACGTTACAGTAGATAAGCATATAATACCTATATTCACATAACGGAGCTTGTACAGAGAGAAACCTGCTTGTATGAATTTTGTGAGGCGCTTACGAATTTCGTATTCAGCCGGACAGTGCTACCAACTTAATTTGCGGCCGAAACAATTTCAACCGGCGAAATAGCCGGTTTTTGAACTTTACCCAAAATAGCCGGTTATTCAAGCCTAATTCGAGATGGCGGGTTTTGCAAGCGAAACTCGAGATAGCCGATTTTCCAAGCGAACCTCGAAATATCCGGTTTTTGAAGCCGAACTCGAGATAGCCGGTTTTTCAAGCCTGACTCGAGATAGCCGGTTATTCTACGCAACCGTCGATTTGTAGAATGAAATACGTCTTCTTGACTTTAAGCGTGTAATCCAACGTTAAAACTGAATTAGCCAAGTAACAAATAAACGAATCAGTTCCCCAGACACTGTGTATAACCCAGCATATATGCAATCCAGGTTTCCTCATTGTCGGACACAGCAGCTCAACTTTTTGGTTGCAATATATGAATGATCCAAGATGTGGATCAAAAATAAACTATACGAAGTCATTGAACTTGGGACGTATCATATAAAGATAGAGTCGGGGATAAGGCATAGTGGGGTATCAGTTAGCGATAACGATAGGACTACAGCTTATAATATGTTTCACTGATTAGTAATTTATGCACATTGCAATTTGCCTACTTAAATGACGCTGATTTACCACTAACCTAACCATATATTAAAAACACGTATACATCAAGTACCAGTACGGTTAGTGTTAATTGGACACCTATTTCAAAGTATCTGATCGATGCTGGTAGTGTTCACCTTGGCGACACACGTGACAACCGCGGCAGCACAACTGAGGCCAGTGTTTACAAGTTTGCGTTCTACCCTGTGTTTTATCCATAGTTCCGTATTTTCTTTCTCCGCAGCGGAAGAAATTCGGTTATCAGTACGGTTAAACGTATGCAAGTGCCCTATTCAAAATAACTTTATGCGTATGACTGTATCTATCTAGAATACTATACACACTGTTATAGCTTTATATCTTATGAAATAAAATGCATTGTACTACAAAGGTCATGATTTGATCGTGAACGATTTAAAATAAACGTGCATCTCACGTTAATAATGAACGTATCACTGCCAAAAATTTAAGAATTGCAGGCTGCTAACTTACTGTAATCGATGTGAAAAGTTCGTGAGGTCTTTGGGAATACGGTTAATATTCAAACGGCAGTTTTGCCTACTATAATCGAAGCTTTGGGCTGAATTAGACACTCTTTCAATTTGACAAATAAAACCAATGAAAAAAAAAACAAAATTTCACGACAGATCGAACAGATTAAGAATATTTCGGGATCTGGGACACTACCCGGAACTTTACTGACCTTCCCCGGAATTTATTGATCCACTAGCCTCCAACGACCCATTGTGAACCCGTCGGTTTAGAAACAAACTCCAGTAAGAAACGCATCGACAATAAACTAGATACTGCTACTGCCTCGTCCTACAGCATTGCTGGACTGCCTTTCCTAGTACATCAGCCAACCGGCATGAGCGGATATACTAATTTCAGCCTACAGTCGGCTTATTATACGCGAGCAAATGCCATGGTGCGTTGGCATCAATTGTATTCAATTCTTCTCGTACTTTAACTATTATACACTGGCCGAATTACGCTGGACAATGGGCAATGGTGCACTGCCAGTGTAACTAGTAAGCTTGTGTTTTACCTAGCCTTATAAACCCGATAGTCGGTTGGCTTAACTCCACAGTGCAGGGACCTCAAGTGCGACATTTGTCTGAACCAGAAATGTTTTCGACGAAACGAGAATGAAGTATGAATTTTTAGTGAAATTGTGATGGTGAGTGTTACGCGTTCAATATATAATGAATTATTGTGTATAATTCACTATCGGTCGTCAATCCGATTCACCATGCGATAAACCTTGTACGTAATTTTTTACCATACGACAAGGTCGTTATTTATATTTTTCGGCTACATTACAGTATAAAAAAAATTAGCACTTTAAGACATTGTCATAAAATTTGAATTTCTTAATTACGCGACTTTTTCAGACTCTCTGTGATTAAAAATGTGTATGCAGTACAGAAATGTATAAATATTTTTTCGTTCGATATAACACCTTTTCGAATGTTTCAAAATAATACATAGAAACTGTCTTAAGGTTTAACTGAAATATTCAATGATATTGTAATATGATTAAATTTGAAGTAACGCGATTTATTAAATGCTTTAACTTTCAAAAACCAGTTATACCTATATTTTTGTGAAGAAATCATTGTTTTACAGTTGAATTTCCGGTAAAATATACTTCGTATGAAAATTCTGTGCAAATGAAGAAGGAAATTATGAGGTTTAACGAAACAAATCGATTGTAATAAATATTTTGCACAGCTGCAGTTAAAACTTAAATATGATGAATTTTGCATTTTCTAGTTCAGTTGCCGTACGTAATGGCTATTCTAACAGTTTCCAAATACTGCAGCATGTTCTAATCTTCAAAGTTCATAAGCTTATTTCCAACAATATCTAGAACAAGATTTACGACTTCTACTGTAGATTGCAGGTCTTGTAGTAAGGAAAAACGGCATTTGGTGAAAATTCAAACATCTGTGTATAAGCTGATTGTAAGTCTTAATCATAATACTGAACCAAGCTACATACTGAAGGCCAGAACTATTACGTCTTATAAGTTTTGGTAAATGAAAATGGGTCACGTGACAGTTACTCCCAATGTTTTGATAACCCCTGAGAATTGACTCTATCACAAATTATGGGAGGGATGGGCGCATAAGACAACATATGAAAATCCGCAGAAATATTTATGATACAATTTTAAAATTTTTATGCAGTAATTTAATATTCCCAGGGTATCTGCGCTTATAGCTAGCGGTAAGTAGAATACACAGCGTTGAGTTCAGAGACATGTGCTCGAAAATTTCGAATTTCGTATAATGGTAAACCTATGCAAACGAATAGGTATTGTAAATCGTGGTTATTCTTAACTTTTTATACATGAACAAGTCTATGAATTCTAGACGTCGGATCTGGCCTCACCCGCTTAGATCTCGCAACCCAACAGTCAGAAAAGAATAGAAACGGATTGAGAATTTCAATACGATCTATTCCGATTTCTTTATCCAAACGGATGTTTCGTATTCTTTGAAAAGAATTAATTCAGATAGAAAGAATTGAATCGGATTGATAATTGCCATCCCTTATTGTAAATAAATAATTGAAACGAACAAGCTATTAGAGGTGGCATTGACGCGAATATGACGGGATAGGAAAGAACAGATAAAATCGAATAGAAACGAATAAACAGATTAAAACGGACAGTGTCTGATTGGAATAACTCATGCTTAATTCGGAAACTTAAAGAAATGGGATTCATAATTCTGCTAATCGTTCCGTTTCTATTATTTTCCGATTGTTGGGAAGATTTTGAGCTCAAAGTCCTCGTAGAAAAACAGCATCCCAAATTTTTTCAGATTTCTTTCTCTTTTATTTTCGAAGTTATTGTATGGGATATTGTATTTAGTTTTATAATTTTTGTTTCAATTTTTTTTTTTTTTTTTTGCTGTCTTTTGCCACTATAAATTTTTTTTCAGAAAATGGCTTTTTCGTGTAAAATAATCTTATCTCTTCAAAAAATATTTTTTTTTTCGTTGATGCTTATAAAAAGCTCTCAAAATTGAGCTTCAAAATTAAAAGGTTGTTTTTTACGGTTGCCCAAATTTTGAAAAACATTCTTTTCCAAAAACTGAGAAAATTTTACAGGATGCACGTAATTTTCAAGGAGGGATTCCGATAAACAACGAGAAATGAACTACTGAACAAAAATTGAAGAAAATTTTCAATTCAATTTATCCTATTTATAATGATGTTTTTGTAATCTTTTCTTTCTTTTCCGTTTCCGACTCTCTTTTTTTCCTCACTTCCTTCACTCATTCTATGGGTGCGTTCCAAAACTAACTCCCAGTGCTGTCAATTATCTTTTGTCTGTTTTACACTGCAGAGTTCGGAAGTAGCTATGCCTCTGTCCTAGGGATTTTTGTTGCGTTACCAGCTAGTTTTGGAACGTACCCATAGCAAGATGGTAAGTAGATAGAGAAGGTAGTAAGAAAAAAAAAGGGAGAAACAAATAATTGAATGCATAAGATGATTTAGATTTTCAATTTTCGTTAATTCATTCATTTCTCGTGTGTTTATCGAGATCCCACCTTGAAAATTACGTGTATTATGTAGAATTTTCTCAGCTTTTTGAAAGAAATACTTTTAAGAAATTCCAAATTTGGGCAACAGCAAGAAACAGCTTTTTAGATTTTAAGCTCAATGTTAAGAGCTTTTGACAAGCATAAACAATAAAAAATTTCTTTTTTTTTATAAGCTGAGATTTTTATGTACGGAAAATTTGTTTTTGGATTTTTTTTTTAATATGGCAAAAAAATGCAAAAAAAAAGTAATAAAACAAAAACTATAAAATTATATGGAATACCCCATAAAATAACTTCGAAAAATATGAGTAAAAAAAATCTGAAAAAATTTGATAAACTGTTTTTTGATGATGACTTTTAGCTCAAAAAATTGCGAAAAGATTTGAGCGGGTGAAGCCGGATCCGAGGTCTAGAATTGGCAGACTTGTTTAGAGAAATTCTACAACTTATTTTGCAATATTAATAATGAAGATGAAAGTTCGTCGAAATTTCGGTCAGGAAGAAGAAGAATTTAATACTTTGAAAGACGTGAATATAAAAAGTCTAAAAGAATTAAATTCTTCTTCTTCCTGACCGGAATTTCGACGAACTTTCATCTTCAATCTACCTCCTGGTCACGAACTTCTTTCCTAAATATTAATAATATTACATTTCTTCATTTCTTCAACATATTATACGTACATATAAAAATGATAAAATATTTAGTAAGAAAGATTCGTACATAAAAAATATAATGATCTTAACACTGTATAATATCAGCCTTTACGAGACCTCGACTGAGTGAAAGTCTGGTTGCTATGTGAATACTTATAGCATAAACTAAAACTCCCAGGAATCCATCCAGCGGAGTGGATATAATGGACTTTCAGGATGGGAGGCTGATGGTCCGTCCATGCCGTAAGCCAATGGAGAAAACAAGTAAAAGCTGAAAAAGAATAGAAAACTAATATTGATTTACCAAACCTGTTAATGCTCTATATCAACGGAAGACTAAATATGAAAACATGCTTCCCAAATTCAATATAATCTCAATAAAGTAAAATACCAATGTGTGAACCACTTTGTAAAGCAACTGAGAAAGTACACTAAGTGTGACGTTTATTTAGGGCTGGTTTTACGATCCACTTGTGTTGCATCTACTTTTATCAATTAGGTGTTTGATGATTATTAGTTGGCAACCAATCCAAATAATTCTTGTAAACTTGTGATTTGTGTATGGGACATTTTTAAACTGAGGTTTTTGATCAATTTTTCCCAAATCAAATAATTTAGATTATTTCATTAAAAACATAAAACTCCCGAATAAATTGTTTCATTCAAGCCAACTGTTGCAATCAAAATATAATAATAATAAATAACAATGACGTATTTTTCATTATAATAGACCTACGAACTTACATAAGTACATTACCAATGTGTGTGTGTGCGTGCTTTTCTATACACACAGTTTCAACACATCAATCCTCGCTCAAGTAAGAATAAGCATGGTGCACATCACACATACACAAATCGAGGTAGATGCTGACCGATTCAAGGCTACCGGTATGGTCTGCTACCATCTATTGAACCTGAATTGCAGATGATTCGAGCAGCTTCGAATTAGTCAAAGTCCACTTCTGTTTGTGTACATGCATGCCAAGAAATGATTGATTTTTATAATTGTGTTATAATGTAGTCTTCACAAGTTGTAAGTCATTGTTATTTTCTACTAATCGTTTGTAAGAATTACAAGCGTTAGCTGTAAAGTACAGTGAAAACCATTTTTCAAGATACCAAAAAGTGAATGTATTCAAAAATTCAGTTCCAATCAGTAGTGACCAACAACTGTAAAGACCCTTAATAGTATGAGGTTTATTTTCATGACTTACTAGGCCATATTTTTAGTTGTTAAGAAAAAGTAATTGAATGTATCTTCACAATACTTTATAGATATCAAATACGAAATTGACAAAACTCAATAAATCGTATGAGTCAGATTAAACATGTATAAAAAAAAATAATTTATTTTGTGAATTTTCAACAATTCAACTAATGAATTAACTTAAAAATGATTAGAAATGGTATAAACATACTCTCAGTGATTGAATTTGGTTATACCTATATGTTTGATATTTTGAAGAATGGTTAAGGAGTCTTTCGTACCTATATACTGTTCCAGACAATACTAGCCCCACTGTGGAATGATAAATAGTATGCCCAATCATGCCAGGAACGAACGTGGGTATAGTTTCCAAAATGTAGTTCAATGTTATTCCGGTCAGCATGCAGCTGAACAATAAAGCAGGGAAGTAATGATGGAAGTAGAGTATACGTCCCATAGCCCAAAATGGAACGTAATGTAAGAGCCATCCAGTAAACATCCACATGCCAGCCTCGAGTGTTCTCCTTCTTCGATATAAAATATCAGGATCCTGCAGATATCCTCGCTGTTCTTGCACAGAGGCGAATAGATATGCGAGAGAGAAGAAAATTAAAAATACTATGTTTCCCCACCATATAATCGGATTTCCGAGTAGATAAATACGATTTTTACTCCCCGAAAAGAATTGACCCTGCAAAAAATGAAAAAGAGGCATTCAGTAATTACTACTCAACACTTATCAAACTAGATAAAATTCGTTGTGTGATATGAGTATTCCAGGCACTCCAATCATTTGGAACTAAAAATAGAAAATTAGGTAGCCTGATAACAGTAAAGCATGTCACTTTTCTAATGGCCTCAATAACTATAGAAGTGTGGACGAGATTATAGTCATCGAATTCAAGTTCATTAAAAAACACAAATTTGTAATTATATAACTGTATTTGTAGTATTCCACTTCAATTCCATCGGGTCCTGACCCTATTATTCAAGATTGAGTTGACAATCCTTATAATGTTTCAGACACTCTAATTTTTTTAGTTGTTTACAATTTAAATCAATGTAATCTGGAAATTCTCAGGTAAGAAAGAACAAAATCCACGCAAAACTCACCTTTTTCTCTGTAGCGTGTGTCTAAATTGAAAAAAACATTCTTCAAATAGACAATCTAAGAGTTTTACGGGAAATAATGCGAAAATTTTAATAAGATACTAAGGGATTTGCACGTTACTTTTGATGGTGTGTTAACTGTGCAGAAAGACGACAGTGATAGCATAAAGCTTACTTCCAGCCACTTAAAAAAGTTAACTTCATGCGCCTTAAAAAGGCTCACTTGATGGATTTACCAAGATGTTTTAAATGTATACATCAAAATTTTTGCATAAAATTCAGTAAAAAAAGGTCCAAACTTTGAGATTCTGTTTAAGATAGTTTCACCATCGGTTTAGGAGATATTAACAGCTATTAAGGAGGGGGTTTCATCCACCAAAGCAGCTACATTAACCATAGGTCACAAATAGCGATCGATTTGTTTCTAAGTGTATTTTTGTGCTCCAAAAAACATACCGTGGAGTTCAAAACGATAAAAAAATATTTGAACCCCAGCGAGTATCTATATTTGACATATAGCAAGATATCAAAAATCTGAAAAACGATTGTTCGTTCGGAATAGTAAACTGAACGAACATCTCAAATTACAGCCAAAAATGTTTTAAAGATCGGAAATTCCGTTTTTTAATATATTTTAATGTTACTTCTTTGAACTGTAGCCAATTTCATGTAAACTAATAAAGCTCCTACAATGTTAGCACTTGCAATATATTATACATCTATAGTAAACACTGTTTACTTACACAAGTCTCACTAAGTAGTTAAAAATTAAAAATCTAGGCAGTCTACCAAAACTTTCGTATCACTTTGGATATTTTCAAATTATATTATTAATGACAAAAGTGTTCAAATTAAAAGTTGAATTTTCAAGTACCATAATTATTCATTATATCATATCATAAACGTGTTCAAATGACCCAAATACCGAGAAATAAATAAATACATTTGAAATAAATAAAAATTTTAGTAAATAAATTTATAACTCGTAACTGAAAATTCATTTTTTTTAATTTATACCTCTGAAACTATTCGCGGTAAGTACTAATATTGCAGGACTTTTTTTTACATGAAATTGATTGAAGTTCACGAAAAAAAGTAACTATAAAAAATCTTCACAAAACGAAATTTTTTGGATTCTTTAAAAAGTATCTTCTCCTAAAGTTTTCAATATTTTAGGCTGAGATTAGGGGTGCTCATTCAGTTCACTATTCCAAACAAACAATCGTTTCAGATTTGTGATATCTTGCTATATGTCGAATATAGAAAATCGGCGGGATTGAAATATTTGCTAATCGTTTCGAACTCCATGGCATGTTCTTCGGAACACCAACGTATACTTGAGAAAAAATCAACAGGTATGTAAAACCTATGCTTCATGCAGCTGCTTTGGTCGAAGGAGCACCACCTTGAAGAAGGTATGACGTGCAAAAGATAAATTAATATAATAGATTGGAAAATTCATTACCCAGCACATTTGGCACTTACTCCTATCATGAAAATTTAAATCTAGCTCAGTCCGTTTTTTCAATCACCATATCAAAAATTATAAATATTTTAGATCGAGATATATACATATATATATATATATATACCGACTATTTTTTTTTTTAGAAGAACATTGAAAAATCTTCCGAGTGTCCCTCAAAAATGACCTCGGGAAATATGAGCTCTTAATACTGATATTTAGAGGTGGCGATTCTCAATTTTCTATTTTCCATTTAAATAACATGGGAAAAAATTTTACAAAAATTTCAAATCTTATTGCTCGAAAACGAATCAGTGTGAAGATATAAACAAAACATATTCTTGTAGGAAATTTTACGCTCTACAAAAAAGATCTGAATAAAGATTTGCGTAAGGTAAGTCGTTTCGAAGTTATCAGGCCTCAAACATCGAACCGTTTGAAATAATGATGTTATTAATTTATAAATGCTACAAAACTGACTCATATCGTTGATTAATGAAATTTATTAATTAACATTTCACTGGAAGTCTTTAGTTTTAATTTTAAAATCAGAAGTATTGTGTATTTAAGTGATATGAGTCAGTTTTGTAGCATTTATAAATTAATAACATCATTATTTCAAACGGTTCGATGTTTGAGGACTGATAACTCCGAAACGACTTACCTTACGCAAATCTTTATTCAGATCTTTTTTGTAGAGCGTAAAATTTCCTACAAGAATATGTTTTGTTTATATCTTCACACTGATTCGTTTTCGAGCAATAAAATTCTAAATTTTCAAAAAATTTTTTCCCATGGTATTTAAATGTGAACTAGAAAATTGAGAATCGCCACCTCTAAATATCAATATTAAGGGCTCATATTTTACCGAGATCATTTTTGAGGGACACTCGGAAGATTTTTCAATGTTCTTCTGAAAAAAAAAAATAGTCGGTTTTTTTGTTATATATACATATATAAGTTGCTGAAAAGAAATTGAATTCTTTAGCATATATTAAATTTATGGTAAATTTAAAAATATACAACGGAAGCAAATAGTAATGGATAAAAACGAAATTGTGTATTACAGGCTAGTCGAATTTGAATTGCGTTACAATTCAAATATTAGAATATGGAAAGAACCGAATTCGTAGAAAGAAACACATTGAAAACAATAGAAAGATTAATTTCGATTGATTTTCACACCGCCTCTTATAGTTTTGTGAAATTTTCCAATTAGTAAACATCAAAATGAATATGTTGTGATACATTCAAAAAATTTTTCGTTTATTCGGAAGGTTTCAAAATCTAAAATTATTCTCAAAATATTTTACGTGAAAATGTGCAAACTTGAATATCTTGGGTTCCAATTATCGGAAGAACTTTTACAAAAATCCAATGCAAACAAAAAAGAGTAATTTTCAAAACTGTGTTGCATAAAATCTTTGAATACTTAGTTCTTGTAAAGAGTAACTGAATTTATTTTCACATTTCGATTTCCAGACAGAAGGACAATACAAAATTACGTAAATGAATGTTATTGGAATATTGGTAATGAATGAAGGGTCTAGATAACCATTTACTTCAGAAACAACTTTTTGGAGAACTGCGAACGTTGACTTGGATGGCTTTTAGTGAAAGCCAACAACTCTCGAAAGCTAACAAAAAATTACAACCTTGATGTGGTCATTTTTTTTCAGTTACTTCAAGTTTCCGAGATATATTCATTTGAAAAAAAACGGCAATTTCTCAAATAATGAATTAAAAAATCTGAAAAAATTCACGCAAAGTACCTTTTAGTAGTACTTTGATATAACCAATTATGGGGCAAATCTGAGATGGTCCAAAAAAGTGGCCGAGTTGACGGAGAATTCCTCATACGTGTCACAACATCTCGTTAAAAGAAATGTGCATGCAAAGATAACCTAATTTCTGTGAATAAGTTATAATATTCTAGGTAAAATATAATAATCTACTATCTAAGGCTCTTTAAGGAAGTGCCTTAATGGATTTCGACGTTGTCGTATGTATCTGCAAATATAGATGTTCAAATATTTCAAATGCGAAACAGGACTCAACACCACCATTCTAAACACATATCTGAACAAAACGCTACAGCAAATTCGTGTATTTCATTCCATTTCTTTATTTCTGCGTCAAATGAAAATGTATTGGAGTGTTTTTATTCAGAACCGCGTGAAAAATGTGGCTGTCAAGAGCCCTGTTTCACGTTCGGGATACGCGGACTTCGATATTTGGATATAGACAACGTCGAAATCGACCAGGATACCCCTTTAACAATCACGTGTTCTGTTGTAGAACACTGGTACATTCTTACCCTATAGTTGATAGGCCATTGCCATGGTCTTGAGGTAACTTCTCCCTCCTTGGGCTTCAAATCCGAATTACCTTGCAACATAACTGCGTGTGATTCAAGAAATCTTTCCAGAAAACCAGGTGCGTATACTTGGAAACTGACATTTGGCACTGTTAAAAGTGAAGAAAAACTCCGTTGTATTTTTAGATATCAAATCCAGTACTATAATTTTCTATCTGAATCAAATTTAACTATGCTGCGCTGGTACTGTTTATTATATGGATGTGTGTTCAAAGAGCTCCCATTTATTGGAAAGAAATGCAAAACACAGGTCTGGCGATTCTACCATAAAGTATTACAATTGAAAATGTTGGCTTACATTTGGCAAAAATGTTATCCTCAATATTCCACATAGAGTTTTTATCTCGCATGTTCGGATTGCAAGAAACTTCCTGTTGACTATATGCCCTGTGAAAAGTGTTACAAACTTGATAAATAAATATTTATAATTTTCTATAATTAGATTTATGTTTAGTCGGCAAATGTGATCAAAACTTACCATTTGGGTAATGTTTTTCCACTACTCGTAAGTGCGCAGTGATGAAGATAATGAACGAATTTCAGCTTGCTTGTTACTGTTTCTACAATATCATCTTCTTTTCCATTTACGATCAATACTTTCCAAACGTCATTTGCATCTCCAGTACCATTCTAAAAAATGTGCATTGATGTTTGACTACTTTTGGGTAAATACTGATACTTAGCATTTACAGTTAGAATTGCCAATTGCAGCTAGTGAAAATTTTCAGAAATTTTGGCATAGGTGTATTCATAAAAAATGAACGTGGGTTTCAAACTGTACGCATACTGTCATTACATCAATTATGCATAGTAAGAACCAATGAGATTCAGTTAGTAATACGTATCTATCATGTTGCTGAAATTTCATACTTTATGGGAAAACATAAGAGCTTTTAACCATGAAACGATCTTGGAAAACGAAATAAGTGATAAACAAGAAATGTTTTCTTGAAAATTCTTTCTCAATCACTTTGAATCAAACACGTGAAATTGCATGAAGATTAGCTGAAAGTACAGTATTCTCGAGCTAAAAAAATGCCAAGTCCAAATTTATTGTACAGGTATAAACGAATGTGACGCAATGGATTTTTTTCATACCTCTCCATATCCAGTAACCTGGTAATGTTTTTTTGAAATGGGGGCTACTTCTTTGTGTGAGTGTAAATTTCGGCGAGTCACTATATGCTCTAGTCGGATTAAGTCACCGTGTTTTACTAGTACATTATCTGGTGGTAAGACATTCGTATCGAATTTCTTCACCAACCAACGGTTATTGTCGTCTTTGTGTGAATACGTAGTTATCTAAAACGTAAAAACGTAATACTGATGAAAATGGAGCAAAATTACAAGCGATTTAAAAGAAGTCCGAAAAATATTGTTTTTTTAGAGACTTGTCATCACCATGAAAAGGAGGGAAGAGCCTGATGGTTCGTCCGGCAAACCTCCGCGATGACCCGAAAACGGCTAGTTCGAAAATCTGAAAGTGACAGGACTTGGCAACTAAATGAGAACTAGGAAAAACAAAATTGATGCATTTTTTTCAATAAATGAATAAACTCCAAATACATATTCATTTAGAAAAAGTACTAAAAAAGATAAAGTATAGATTTCTTGGTAAAACATTGAAAATCGATTCGTTTCCGGTAGAACCGGAAGTTCAAACTAAACATGACATTGCAATTTTTCATGCCCGTCATTTGATTGTAAAACCCTGTAAATTTCAGATTTTTTCATTGAACCATTTCCCAACTCATTGCAGGCGTTTGTTGGACAGACCGACAAACCGACATCCTGACCAACATTTCTCTATAAACCTGTTTTTCGGATTCTAGAGATCTGAAAATGTAAAGATTCGTTGAAATTAGAAAAAGTGATTTTCGGCCGAAGCCAAATCCTTTCTTACATCACCAAAGGTGATGAAAAGTAAAAAAAAACAATAGCATCATAACTATAAAACAGTTTAAAAGTGGATTGAAGTGATGAATGGGTTTTGTATAATGAAATAATGTTTTCACATCAACAATTAGTATAGTTGGAAAACAAAAATTTTTTTTTACTCATCGAAAGATTATTATGCATATAGACCTGTTGTTGACGAGCTCCCATTCCTTCTGGATACAAATGCCAATGTGAATGCAAATAACCTCCTCCGGTGCGATGGTTTTTAAGTGTTATGATAGCACCGTATGCCAAATGCCGAGGCATTGTTGCATTGTGCAAAGAATTTCCTTCCAGCTGTGACTGAAATCCGGAACTATAGAAACCATCTCCATTGCCACTACAGTAAGATGGGAGCAAAATAGTATCAAGGTATTCTATATTTGATGTAAAGAAATATCATATGGGTGAGCGACAATAATGACTGGGGCATAAAGCATTACTATTTCATGTAAGTAATATTAAATAATATGTCAGTTTTTAATGTAGGTATTACTAGTAAAAAATCATGGTATTACGAATTATAGCAGTCTCACCTTTTATTTAAAACAACCAGGTGGATGTAAAAAAACAGCACGTACACAATTACTGGTAACACTATGAGACAAAGGGTTCTAGCTAACAGATGTTTAACTGCATTCATCTGAAAAGAAGCAATAAACAGATTTTACGGGCATATAATGTATACGTGGACATTATTCGATGTTAGTTGACCTAACATTTCAAATAGGTAATTATCATACTAAAATAACGAAATTTCTACTGGACTATGTCAACTTAGTCGCGTGCGATATGTTTTCGTGCAAAGTGGTCTCAGGTGAATTGGAATAAGGCAAATAGAGCATGTCCCTACTGAGTATTTAAGTCGAAACTTCATTACTTTCAGATGCAAGCTAACAATAAATTTAATGCAGAATTGCGATTTAAGAGTACACCAGTATACATAAAAATGAACATGTACATTTCTCTGGAAAATATTTGTCATTGAAGGTATGTTGATGTCAATATTCCAAAATGTCAGCATCATTTACAATAATTCAAGTTCTTATTTGGTACTTTTGACTAGAAACTGAAACTGACATCTCATTATTGCGTTTTCTCTGAGATGATGAAAATTAACAAAAGAAACTCCGTGAAAATCTGTCTAGTTATAATGCTATTTTACAACTGAAAGTACATATGGGCTAGTCCGTTAGTTATTGTTCAATGATTAAGACCAAAAAATTTAATTTTGCTGTAATTTTGATATGTTATTTGGTGTACCAACATATGGAAATCCTCCAATTCTTAGACGTTGAGCCACCATTCACGAGAAAACATGTTAGTCAGTCTTATCACTTTTGTGAATCGCACATTTTTCTTTCAATTTCTTGGACTTCTTGATGTTGGAATAAAAATTTGATCGAATATATTTTTATTGAAAAGTGTTTTTTTTTTTCAAATATTAAATCCATTAAAAAATGCGTAGTCTTTTTTGGTGGACAAATAGATCTTTTTGTGGGTTTCACAAACAGAAAAATTATTCTGATAATTCCATCAGAAAGCTGAACATTTTTTCGCAAGGTCACTGGATTTTCCAAGTAAGATGAAAATGGGATTCGGATTAAATTGATCAACCACGTCAAACCCTGCATACTCTTCTTATCATCACCTGACTGCCTCGGTTCCCATATCAAGTCAGCTGATTGCTCCCTACACTGTCAGTTGCACACGGTATATAGTAAACTGCAATCAATCTGCAACCAATCTTTTACATCCTTCCTCTCATAAACTTTCTCTTCAAAGTTATCTTTAATTCGACCAAAATCTGAATTAACCTCTCGTTTCGAAACCAAACTAAACAAAACTCCCCCCTCTTACCTCCTACAATCAATTTCTCCCTCACACTTTCTCATTGTACTCTTTATATATTTTTAAACTAAATCAAACATGCAACTTCCTCAATACCAATTTCCATTCACCCTTCACCTTTCGTATGCGCGCATAATTGATTGGTTTAACTCTTAAGAGTTAAAAGTGGTCTTTTCTATATTGTGCGCATGCGCTGTCGCAAACAAATGTGATATGACGCGACCCTAATCATGAGATTATTTATTTATTATTATATATTAATTTCTCGCTTCGTGCAAATCGCGTAACATACTCTTGTTATGTAAAGAATCATTTAAATTCGTCTTCGGTTATTATGCATGTTCACCTACGACTCATATTGCAAACTTACACTCGGCCTAAAAGGATCGAGTTTGCGTTCTAAATTTTAACTTTCTAACTCCGTTTTGTTCAGCGTTATCACAAAAAAAACCCAGTTTTGTTTTTGTATGATAACACCGCTATTTTCACTTTAAAAATTATTTTAAAAAAAAATGTAGATTATGCAAGCATCTGAGCACTTGTTGAGGTTTTTTTCAGATTTTTCGGTAGTAAGGTTCTCTCTAAACACTCTTGAACATTCGGATTGCTGATTTCCAGTGGATTTTAGGGAGTCACCATCTTCTTTTTTCACAGTATAAACATCTAGTTTTGTTGAACGTGGTTTCGAATTTCACAGTAGAATAGTGGGAGCCACTTTTGATGGGACCAGAAAATAGCCGTATTGGATCTTCTATTCTTCTCTTTGCGCATAGCTACCTATTCATTGTGACTGCTGCACACCTTCACACTGCTATAACCCAGCAAGTGAGGCTTCGGATTTATTTGGGAAATAACATACCAGAATTAGAGATATTTTCTAGTCATTGATGTAAGATGGTATATGAATTTGAAAACGGAAGTAGCTTCTGGCGACATACAATACACAAGTTAAACTTGTGAAGAACACGTTACAGAGTTATATGGTCAAAAACTTCAAAATTAACGTTCAATGGGTAAACACCTCTCAAACTAATTATACATTTCGGTTTTCTGTGTTACTTCTGTACGTGGTAAAAATTACAGAAGATCACCCAAACCTAGATATTCGTACTGTAAAAAAAAAAGGTGATCACTCATTAAAATCTATCAGAAATCAGCAAAGCGAACGTTCAAGAATAATTAGAAAATAGTGCTCACTACTGAAAAATCTGAGAAAAATCTTTGACATGTGTTCAGATGTCTACCGGATCTGCAATTTTTTAAATAATTTTTAACTTAGAAATAGTGATGTTATCGTAAAAAAAAACGACTGAGAATTGCGTTTTTTTGTGATAACACCGAGCAAAATGGAGTTAGAAGATTAAGATTGCAAGAAATTCGGAAAAATCTTTAGATTCGCAAAAGTGTTAAAGGAGATCAATATATTTCTCATGAATGGTAAAGCCTAAAGATCTAAGCATGGGAGAATTTTCACATCCCAGGACACCGAAAACATATCAAAATTGTAACAAAATCTCATCTTTGGACTCTGATCATTGATTGATAATCGGCAGACTCGCCCATACAGATTTGATTTACAAAGTTACAATTTTTTAATCCGATTACCTGTTGGTGATGGACAATATAAATACATTGCCTTAGTAAATTTGTATGATCTTACTTACAAGAAGCATAACTTACGACAGGCTTTGAAAGGTCGCCTAATTCTCTCCACAATTCATGCAACGTGTAGAGTCCAACCAACAGGACAATAAAGAGACCAACAAATTTAACACTTATGGAACATGCAAGCGCCATGCCAGTAAATGACATCCAACCCCACCAAGAGAATGTAAATGGTTGATGCTGCAATGAGCCGATACGGGACATTCCCCATAATGCACACATCATAAAACACAATAGAATTGGATCCAGAAGAATGTATTGATTCAGTGTAAGCAGACCAACATCTGAAAAAACATAGAAGATTGTACACAATTTAAAATAAGTATAATTTCCTTCATTTTTGCGATTCTTAAGATATGACAAAAGTGAAATAGAAGTATTTCTCTACAAAACACAAATGTTACAAGTAATTTTCTTGTACTAAAAGTAATTCTCATGTAATGAAAAATTTCAACCAACCAAGAATTACAAAAGGTCTCAATAAAAATTTGATTCAATTATAAATGACAAGAGCGAAAACGGACATTACTTACTGCTTAGGATGATACCTCAAATCTGTTTCAGTGGTAAAAATTAAGCATTATGCTTCACCATAATATAACTCGATTTTTATTTGACTAAATAATAATTTACCACTTACACATCTAGGACATATGCAGTTCTTATAAGTCTAAAAATTTCGACATCTCTTTTCATTAATTGTAATTTGAAATTAGGTACATGCTAGTTGATAATTACTTGGGTAATTCTTGCAAGTGTAAAGTGATACATTCAATGTTGTATAAATGTGTCAAGTATGTTATTATGATTGAAATATTAAAATCAATTATTGTATGCCTATACCTTGGAGTGAATATGACTACACAAACAAATTAAACATTTACTTAAAAACCATGATAAATTTATCAAACCATACCACATAGAATAAAAGTAGCAGCATAAACAGATGAAGGCAAAGACTGCGTCAATTCCCAAACAGTAAGGAATGCTAATGGGACGATAGTTGCACCCAACATTGTGCAGAACTGTAAATGCAAGATTACATTGAAATCTAGCAATAAATTTAATAGAAAGTACTTTGATTATATTATCATTAATCTGTATTACTTACTACTCTCATTCCTATATATTTTGTATCTTCATACTTGTCACCAGGTTTCTCAAATGGAAATGAACCATTGTAGCCAGTTAGATACCCGGATAAACCAATAAGCATCTAGAATTCATCAATTTCAATTAAGACTAACATAATATGAAAATAGGAAAATGAAAAATATCGATAAAAATAACTGTAACTGCTACGAATGAATTAACATTTATTTTTTGAATTAGGCTGTATGTTAAGATCTGGCAATTTATAATAAGTATAGATTTGATTAGCTTCCGAAGTCACTGTGTAATAAAATTTTTCACTGTTAAAAAATGACATGTCACATTGAATTTTGAAATATCGCTGGCTCGAAGTCGCTTCGTCACGGCTATGATTGATTGAATTTGCTCCAGTTTGAAGTACCAAAAATCAAATTTGATCGATCGAAAATGTTGTTTTTATTGTTTTATAATAACTAACAGGTATGTAAATGATCACGGTTCACGAAATTGGAATTAATCTTAGAAGAGATGTTTTTAATTACTGACAGTTATACATAGCATTTTCAAAAGCATGCTGCTGGGGTGCGTTACGAGTCTATTTAGGGGCTCAGTGTCATAATGCTATTGCTAAAAATCTCACATGCAAAGAATTATACGCAAAATAAAATCTTACGACACATCTGGTAAAATCACATAATAAAAAGAGAGCTAATAAACTGAAATAGATAAAATCAAAAATTTGAATTTCTAAATTCTAAACATAGTATGAAATAAAAAAAAAATCATAAGTAACACATATTTCATCAATTCCATCAAAAATGATTTGAGTTGCAAAGCTAATATTTTACAAACAATCACCTGTAATTAGGTCAAATTAGGTTTGAGAACAGAAGACAAATCAATTTCTGAATGCCAAAAATAGTTCGTGCGAATTCATTGTAAGTTCGTTACCGTATTAAAAGCTTATATGATCGTATTCATTGTTTATTAGTGAAAGTGAAAAATGAAAACCAGAAAGCATTTGGGTACCATGCACATTGATACTGGTATGTAACATTTAAAACAGTAAACAAAACACTACCCGAATAGCCTAAATATGCACCTACAAAAATTATCGTGTTGTGATAGTAATTTCAACTATTGTAAAAAAAAAAAACAACTTGACTTATGGTTGCATATAAGCTCAATCTCAAAATTAATTGTAAAAGGTTGTATGTAAAAATACTGCATAATCTTGATTAAGAAGATGCTATAGTCAGTCTTTACTACCTAGATTAAATGTGACCACTTATTTTGACTATTATCACCTCATACGAATCACTGATGTGAAAAGAACACAGTCAGCGCCATTCTACATGCAATGCAGAACAAAATTATCTAAAAACTTTTTAGTTTTATGTGAGAATAACCGCAGGAAATGATTTTAGCAATGAGTGAATTACAGAAATACATTTCTTGGCATTATTTTGGCACAAGATATTTTTGTTGTTGAACCTTTGTCTTACACATTACATGTAGACTGGCACTGACTGCATTATTTTTAATTCAGTGACGTGTAGAAGCTAAGAATGGTCAGTGACATTTAACATGGATGGTGAAGACTGACCACAGCATTCTAGTAACCAGGGGAAACGGGGACAAGAGTGACCTGAATAAATAAAATTCACGGTTAATGCGAAAATCATATGTATGTTTGTTCAATTTGAAATACAGTTAATAATTGACTCTGCAAGTATCCATAACATTTTTATCTCCAGGTTGGTATAAAAAAGTTTTTAAGTATCACTCAGAATCCACCTGTTATTATGTATGACAGACTGTTTTAGTATACATATAGTCAATGTATTGATAGTAAAATTAAGTTTCAGAAGTAAAAACAACAATAAAATATTTCACAGTAGATCCGGTGAACTGAGATTTTACTGCAACATCATTTGTGAAAAGTATTCACTTCACATATGATAGATATTATTTACGCTAATTTTGCTGGTAAACTAGTGTAACTAAATGCACTGCAGATACTTTATGCTTGCTTTTTGTAGGTATCATACCTCAGTTATTACTACATTTAGTAGTTTTTTATTGTTAATATGAGTTCTTTTCTATCGACATTCTATCTGTATTCTTTTGCAGCATAGTTGCTGTAATGTAATGTGTGCAGAAGTATAGACTCGGTAACCCTGTTGGAAAAGTTTGATAGTACATGAAAGATTGTGAATGATAGAATAGGAGATTCAGAAACACGACAGACTTATATGTTTGTGTCAATTCAGAAACACGATAGACTTATATTTTTGTGTCGTGTTTCTGAATCCTATTCTCTGATTTTCTTTAATACCAAACCGTGATCACTCAAATCCTATCGGAATTTCTTGAACTGAGAAAGCAAAAAACGATTGAAAACATATTACAAGGGATTTATTTTGATACCCAACAATCCGAATTCCTCAAGTGATTGCAAGATTCAACGAACCGAATTGTGCATTTTATTTTTACCTATATGTGTCTACGCAGTTGAATAGTTTCAATTTTAATTTTATGTCTAAATTGTAGCGCAGCTACAATTCAAACCAATATGTAATAATTAATTTCTCCCGTATCCATGAACAGTTAATTCTTTCTTACAAATTTTGTATAACCAAGTCGATTTGTTACAATTTGGCAAAAAAAAAGAAACTGTATACACATTTTAAAAATAAAAAAAAAAATTGATTTGGATTGATTTTCGTAACATAGATTCAGTTCTCTTATAAAATTCGGATCTGTGAATCATCAGGACAAACTTGTGTCAATACGGTTTCATTGGTTTTAATTCAATCCTGTGCTAACCATGTGGTTTTTTGACTACGCCGCTGGCCATCAATCAGGATATCCTGCTTGGCAATTTTCAACCCGTCTAGGAGTGTCCGAAAATTCAAAAGAAATTCATCGAATCACTTCAACATTTCTACTTGATGCTCCAATAGTTTGCATTACTACATTTTTAGTACTTTAACAAGTAGAAATTTTTAAACATTGGAAACCTCCTGAGATAGTGAGAAACCCAAAAATCAGACGTAGCGATATCATTACAGATGACTGACGCAGGGTTGCTGATAACACTTATAGAAAAATACAGTTGCCGCAATTATTTATAAATCAATTTAGCTATCTTTTACACAATGTAAAACAAAAGTTTATTCATACTTTTCCTAGTGGTGGATGCACATCAAAGAAGAAAGTCCTGTTTATGTACCAACTGCCCATTTTACCAAAATGAGTTTCATCCCAGCTAAAAAACAAATTGTTGACAACCTTGCGTATAAAATACAAGGATTGATCCCAGAAGTTTTCTAGGTCTTAAAACTCACCATACATGATCAGGCTCTGTTACTTTGTAAAATCGAGTAGTAACAGTTGCAATCAATATTAATATAAAAATCAGCCACCAGATACTGAAACATCAAAACCATCGCATACTAATCATGAATCATGAACAGAGAAAAAAAAAATCATAACAGGGAATTTAAGTTCAATTTCTGAATCAGTCGAAAATCTATATGAATAATTTCAAAGACAAAGTTAAAGTTAATAACGTTAACGTAATGGAACATCGAGAAAAATCATTATGTTAAACTTTAAAGTAACTTTGGAAGAGTTGATTGCTTGCAAAATATGATTAAGCTTTTGCTGTATCATAGTTGAATAAATTTCGAGCAATCATGTCATGAAATAACGATTCTATACAAAAATGCATAATTACATTAACATTACTAAATACAACCTTATTTCAACAAAGGATTTTGAATAATTTTCTAAACGAATGATACCTGGTAATGTGCAATAACAAACTTATCGTTGTCAGAGATGATTTGCATAAATAAGATTGCACTTACAGGGGTTTGTCTTCGACCGTCTTCATGATGTTAGTTTCACCTGTTTGTTTGAATTTTGGCACTATTTTAGCGGTTTTTACAGATTTGCTACTTATCTCTTCAACCATCTCCAAGCTCAATCGGTGTTCGTACTATGCCGGTAGTCATGAAAATTTTACAAGTGTATATTGCAAATCGTACACAAGCCATGAAATCATGTATCATCTACAATTAGGTTCACTATATTTTTGCTGTATAGTTTTCGTGAACTATGTCCAACTCAGCATTTATGTCTAAATTGTAAGAGAATTACAAATTTATGAGTGGATGCCAGGAAGTAATTTCTTAAAAGAAGTAAATAGAAAAACAACAAAATAAATTCTAACAATAGCTGCGCATGTACTTACGTACGTACGTAACACCAGTAGGTTACAACACTTGCGACGCAAAACTAACTGTAACTGGTATTCTGAGGTGTTTTGCCGATGCAAATATCTAAGAACCACTTCTCCCACCTTCAGGCTGGCTGCACCCGTTGCGGCCGTTACATGCACCGTTGACTGAAGAATATAGACACCAAGGTCGCCAGATGGCCAGCGCATGAGGATCGTACCAACCCAAGAAGATTTACGGTACCATTACAGAGAGAAATCTCCTACCAAAGAGGATGGGATAGACAGGGATAGAGTAGAAGCTAAGCGTACCCACCGTCGCGCGCACCGTCTGGTGAGTCGCAGGACAAACCAATTGCATATGTGTGCATCGCGTCATACGTGTGTGAGTCAACACCGGCAATATTTGCAAACAAGACAAGTTGTATCAGAAAAGCTGAAATCGGATATTCATTGTAAAGTTAAGTTCTTTGGTTAAGTTGTTCTAATTGAATATGGTTGTGTACTGCGGTGTGAAAGGGTGCAATAGAAATGCTAGAACCGACCGGGAACATACATTTTTTCGAATAGCAGTGTAAGTAGAATTTGATTACTAGCAAAACAGAACCTAACCTCCTTGATATTTGCCACATACCGTACGAAAAATCCAAAGATAAACATAAATAAATATTTTCTAATTTCAATATTCGATTTTGTTGCCGGCCCGAAAAATGGTTAGAATTTGCAGTTTATTATATTTGTGGATATTTATGTAAAAAATTTTTATCCCCTCATAATTGTATAGATTGTAAGAAATTACTAATTGATGAAAACGATAGTTTAGATGCTGAACATAAATTATATGTTATCATGAAAAATTATGCCGATACGCATGGATTGGTCTATGCAACAAACAACGTTTTCGAAAACATTATTGCATGGGAACGCACGTTCAAAAGTGTGATTCAAAGCATCGTACATTCGAATACTGTCACTCAGGTTCTCTCTCATATATTATTATAGTCGTGCAGAAAGCTCGAATTATGTACAATCGATACTAGTGAAGCATTTTTAAAGTTATTCTTGAGAATACGCTGTCACTGGGAGGCCAGGTTCATTCGCAGAAAGATTAGTGAATCCGGCGGAAAAACAGAAAATAAGCCACCCTTAGCAACTAAAAAAATGCGGAAGTTTGTCGTTACTAAAGTTTAACCAAATGTAAATATAGTTAAATATACTACGTATGTTATTGTGTTATTCAATAATATTTACTTTCAATAAAGAATGCACTTATCACTTGTAATAGTTCTATTTTTTATAATAAAATAGAATAATTCTATTATTCTTTTGTCCCATATTCATAATCTACGTAGTCTATAAAGTGGTCCGTAACAGTGAGTAGCCTGTCAATTTCATTCGGATTTCCCGCTGAAATAAAGGGTGGGAGAAGAATAGTTTGTTCTACGACTCAACAGAGGCGTTAGTGGGCCTTATACCAAAAATCACATTGGTGTTTTATGAGACCTTCCGCTCTATCCCATCCTCTTTGGCTGGTATCACAAAAAGCCGAGCGTTGGAGATCTCCCTACTCATCTCTGATCGTCCGGAGCGACGCTGGCGATAAAACCGTGCACTATTAAATCTCGGAGTTTCGCGCACGCCTTTTCTGCCTCTCCGCCTCAGAAATTGGAATCCTGTACTCTAGTCTCCATGCTGTTACTACTTATTTCCTAACCTCAATGTAGCAAAATTCGTGCAGTGTTTATGTTTACATGTGTAAGACTTTTTTTTATTGATGTACAGTGTTAATTAATTTATTATATTTATTAAAATGGGTGTATCAAATTTCGTTGAATAAAAATAAGCTGAAACATTAGGAATCTGTAATCTTTCATTTTCGCGTAATGAATCGAGAGAAGCTCAGGACAATTTTGTCCCCTTATTTTGTGAAAAAAGTTTTGACAATTCTTGAAAATTGTTATTTGGTTAGTTTAATTTAATTTTGTTCAGCCGCAAATGAAAAAAAAACTTTATTATGCTAAATTGCAAAATTGTGCTTGAAAAATGAAATGTAGAAATTTCACATTGTTTTATTCTACCAGATCCATCAATACTACTTTTTTTTAAACTAATTGACTTGATATGAATAATTTTAATTGAAAGGAACAATACAAATCGTGAAATTCGGAATAGTGTAATCCTACACGATTCACAACTCGTTCTGCAAAAATAGAAAAAAAAATCAACGATTGCAAGAAATTTGCGAAGAAAACTCGTAAATAAAATAACAAATGCAATTTTTTTTTTCGCAAACAAAGTTTTATTTATAGGATCGAAAACTGAGTTATGTACGGCTGCATACAGACTTATTCTGCACTATTACCCGTAGAACGGTTTCGATATAATCTGTTCTCTCCATGCACGATTTCCACACCATTTTATCCAACTGGACAGAAGGAGCAAAAGCCAAAGAGGAATTTTTGCTCGTATAAAGTCTAGTTTCTTTATTCAAAGCATTATCCAGATCATCTTTGTCATCCTTATCATCAAGATCCAAATCGTCGAGATTTTCGAAAAGGCTCTCACCAACAACCTAATCCTTTTGAAAATCCCAATAAATCAGTTTTTGGATGGGAAATACGTGTAATCCTTGACTGAACAGTAAAATCAAAGAAATATTTTCTATGTACACTAAAAATAACAAATAAATAACGCAATCGAATGAAAAATGTAGATTTAAAACAAAGTTCCCTTGTTCCCTCCAAATTAGCTTTAAAAAAGCTTACATTTGTATAAAAATTATATCTTCCGCGGTTATGGCAAAACCTGATAAATACCTTAACTCCCAGGACGTAATCGATTTTATATTCAACGGTAATCAGTAAATATCCCATCCAAATCGTCAATCGACATGACCGGTTTGATGAGCATCGCGTATTGAAGGTTAGAATCGAGTTTCAACGGTATCTGATGAAAATAAAAAACAGAAAACAAGATGTAACGATTTTGTGAAGAGGTATATACAATTATGAGCTTTGCTAATAAAATCAATTAATTAGGTCAAGAAAAAAGTCGGTTCACCTTCGAGTATTCACAACGTAGCATCTAAAGCTTCGCGTTCTTGCGGAGTCGTTTCGTTTTTATACGACTCTAATTCTGGTTGGCGTTGTACGATTTGACAAGGAAACAAGCTCTCATAATTATATAAAAGTCAATGATCTTTCTTGTGCAACTCATGTAGTGATCAGCATAACCAACCATTGTAGATTTTGAATTTCCGATGCTCTCTGGAGAATGGTGTGGATCATATCGACGTGTATACCGAATTTACCAGTAACGTCCAATACAGTTGATTCCATGCATTCGGTCAACCGAAACAAGGGCTCACTGGGCCGGATCAACCCTCCAAATTTCTCCAGAAGATTTATGGCTGCATGAGTCGGATCAGTAACTCCTGGTTCACGAGATTTTAAGGAATTTATGCAGTCGCAGCATTTCAGCTTCGTCATCATTGTTGGGGCAACGTAACCAGCTATGTAACATTGTACTTCTGCACTTGTACGTGTGACGTACGTATGGTCGTGCGTGCTGTCCTTCCACGTGCTAAAATCCATCGACAATGGAACCTAGTAATCATGATCCCGCTGGTAAGTTTCCATGGGTGCTTCGTCGGCACGTACTTGTTGTTCCAGCATGTCGTCAATGGTTTGCAACCATTCAGTGCGTGGTTTTGATGCAGCAGCCAACGAACCTGTCGTCTGCATTAGTGTTTCGAGCAGCTCATGTCCTTCGACGTTACTCCCTCTTCGAGGCTTTACTAACGAGTGGCTGCACAACAATCAAAACATTTGAGCGAAGAACTGCGGATCAGGATGGTCATTTCTACCACAGGCTTTGCGCGTCATACTAAAAATCCTCTAAAAACAATAGTACAGTTATGAATCGTATAGAATGAAGTTCAACAGGGTGAAATGCACTAGCGAATCGCAAAATATCCTTTACGAATGACAAAAATATAAATGAACACAGTAACAAGTGCATAAATCATACAATATTTAACTCTAGACTTATACAACGAGGTCAAAAACGATCCCAATTTTTGTAGTAAAACAGTTGTTTCCGGCTTTTCTCCAAAAGTTTGTTCCATTTTGTCGAAGTTCCATTATAAAATGTTTACCAAATCTGACTTTGATATACGCTATTCTTTGCGTTGGTAACAAAGAGAGTGGAGCACAACTAAACATCGGTATCGCATACGAGGAGCATGTTATTTTAAAGAGATGATCGGGGTCGTTTTCCACTTCGTTGTATGTAGGGTTTACGTTCGGAGAAGTAGTTCGTAGGGCTGTAGGCTTCAATTGCAGAAATAAAATAAAGAGTTCATTCAAATAAATATATGGGATTTCAAAAAAGATGAAAAAATAAAATGTATAACCTACTTCCAAAGCGTCTTGGTTTAGTCGTGCGGTCATAAGGTACTCAAAAGTGGATCGTGATGGCAAGGCATCCAAGATTTCGAGGGTAGCTCCCAGGATCACTTTCAAACCTTTCAAGGTACTTGACGATATTGGCAGTTCTTTTAGCGAAGAAACTGATGACTCCCATTCCTTCAAGTACGCGAGGAAGCTTGAAATGGCCTATTTAGTATAGCAGGAATGAATGGAAAAATGATTATTGTGAGGAAGCATTAGGAAGCAGCATAATTAACAAAGTAATTACTACTGCAAGTGTTAAAATAACAGGCCCAGTAAATATCGAAAAAAATATAATAATGTGATGAGGTGAGTGTTATACAAATTGGAATGGGAGATTATTGTACAGAAATACATAAAAACAGCATAAAATAAAAATCGATGTTACGCTCCCGGAGCGCAAAAAATCACATGGACACACAGCTGGATAAAAGAGACAAAATAAACATCGATGTAATGCTCCCAGACAAGAAACGAAAAGAACATACGAACACACAGATGGACGAAGAAACGCAATGTATAAATGAATATTATACGCCCGGAGCACATAAAAAAAAATCAGCACCACCAGGTAGGATTACTTCAACCAGGGTTCCAGAGTGAGCAGACATTCATGCAAGGAAAACAAAAAGGTCAAGCCATCAATTCAGGATCATGGATAATGTCATGTCAAGACAGTCCACATCGATCGTCCGAAGGAAGTATTACCGATCTGAAAGATCATTAGATAGTGAGCAGCAATCCTCTAATAAACGAACGAGTTTATCCGAACGACAGTTTATTGAATTGAACAACATAGAAAACAATCTCAGCACAGTCTCCACCATGGTACGAGAACGTATAAATGACGATGATTGGAAATCCAACGTTGAATGTCCAAATTCGTCTTGGGGAACCTCTTAGAAGCTGGCAGTTAAAGATTGCTAGAAGAAATAGTTAAATGTTACTTGGTTTTAATAATACTGATCTTCTAACAAAAGAGTATATTTCGCGAATATTTACGTATTGTGATATAATTTTTGAATTTGCGAGAGATAAATGCTTGAAAAAAATCGTTTCAAACAGACGAATAACGAATTCGAGCCCTATGGTACAGCGATAATAACAGCGGTGTTTCAGCATAAAATTTTTGACACGATGTTCAAAAAGATTGGCAACTCTTTGATGCTCTTTGTGCATTTTCTTAAATTTAATGCACTCAGCACAGTAACGCTTTGCAGATCGTTCGTTGCAACACCCGAATGATTTTCAATAGATCATCAAAATTGTATTCGAAATTATCATTAAAAACTGATTGACGTAAATTGTTACGCGATTTTTCAACGATATATTTGGAAAATAACGATAATGCATTATATGTTATGTACCTTCTTTTGTGGACAGGATTCGGATAGAGGAAGCGCATTGAGAGGCGTTCTGAACATCATCGCCATGATTACATTGTGAACGCGCTCAGAAAAAGCCCTCGTTGGTTTGGAATCTTTCAATTGCGGGCATGTCTGTTCGTAAACTTCCATAGCGGCACGAATTTGTTGCGAGAACAACTGAAATAATTTGATAAACAATTATTACTTAACTTCAATTAAATTGCTCAGGAAACAGCCAAGAGCTTGTACCCAGATGCCTCGAAATGGTTGAAACATAAAGACGAGCGCGTGGTCTGCTCTTGTTGCTTTTTGTTTTCCGGAGTATATTTCCCTAAATCGACGAAACCTCCAAACTCCATTGTCTTCTGGCCAAATGAAATTGCCTCACTCAACTTCATCTCGTCGACTAGGAGGGTACCTAAATATTAATTAGTCCATGTTAATAACACTGACATAATGTTCTTATGTGTTTGTTCATACTGCAAGATTCGGTTGAGATACAATAAAATCGAAGGTGCGCGTCAAGATATTGTTGAAGAGGAAGTATTAAGGGCAAAGGAAAGGAATCTCACTGGTCACTGGAAGAGGTAAGTATCTTGCAGGTGAGTATCAAGCATTACAGTTTTCATTTTTCACGCCCTTTTTCTGATTCTTTTTTTCGTCACATGTTTAATCTATTTTTGTTTCCGTTACTAAATACATTTTTCAATATTTTCAGGTATACTACGCATTTATCGTTGGAATCTCAACGTCAGGGTTCATCAGTACATTGTTTTTCTTTGATTTTTATTTTTCTAATCTATGTTCGTCCTAAGCTTGATTCATAAGAATCAAATTTATACCAATATACTGCAACAAGAAATAACTGAAACGTTGGCATTTGGAGTATTTCAGCGTCTCGCCAGAAAAACTTTCCATACTACACAGCAATGCGGCAAAGGGAACGATTTATTTAATATTTTTCTTTGCTTGTAAAATTATTTTTCAAGTATTCAATTTTTTTTTTTACTTCAGGTAATGAACTGATTGACGGGCTAGTCTGTAATGTTAAAAATGTACGATGAAATTTCATTCGAAAGATATTTAAAAACTGGATAAATGTTCAGCGGAAATACATTCTTATTCATTCTAAATATTTTTTGTTAGACATTAAGGATACCTCTTTTAAAAGATTTTTCCATCTGCGATCCTTTTTTCCGTAAGTCTTCGAAGATAGCTTCCTGAAATCCGTACGTCGACGAGCTAATCTTTTGAATATATCTGTTCAACGTTTTGCGGCAGGGAACTGGTAAAATTTGTCGATCCCTTAGATGTTCGTACAGGGCTGCGTTTTTTATCCGCATCAACAAACATTCGTATATCCAGTTGGTTGAGTATCTCTGCCTGTTGGGAGATTTAACTTTGGAGGCCTCCAAGCACGATTTAATCGCTTCTTGTTGCGCATCCGGAAAACCGGAAATATTATTTTCCAACACACTGGAATCTATATTTGCCTTCATCACCTTAATCTGTAAATAAATCAAAATCGCATTAGAGTATTTCAAAGACGTATGCACACATTGTTAATTTTATCCCTTAGATATAGAAATGTCTATGTTCGCATTACCTTCCATTGCGAACAGAGATACTTTCGTCGCTGCAACTGTGCAGTGTATATTTTGACTCCTCATATTTCTTCTGAAGAACAATTTTTTTCTCTATTTGCAATAACTTTTTGCGAAGCCGCCGACAACGGATACACCATAGACGCTGCACCGTATGTTTGTACGATTCAGTATCATCGAGAATTCCCATGCATTCAGGATTGCACCTAAACATAAGAAAGTATTAAAATAATAAAAATCAATAAGCATAACAAAGTTGGTCGATTTATTTTTACTAGTTCGACTGCTACTAATTTGTTAATTGTAAGTAACAATACTTTTCATTTCCAATGTCCGTCCCCCTGCAAACAGACAAGTTTTTCACTGTGTTCATGTAGCTGAGAATGTCGGCCGTAGACTTTATGGTGTCCTTGAAATCGATAATTTTGTTCGAAATACTCTGATTCTGTGAAAATAAATGTCGTTATGGGCAAAATACTCTGCGATTATAAACATGAAATCTAAAATCGAGTCTGGAGGAGTGGTATGATTACGTGTATAGAGATGTTGATGAACAAGAAAGTGCAGCTGGACAGAAAAGTCTAATCGATCGAAATACGTAAATAAAACGTCTGAGCCTTGCTGACTCCAAGCCCATGACTCCGGTGATAAGGCCAAACACAATTCACCTTTCAAATCATGAATTGAGAATGTTGGATTGCCGTTTGCAGTTACATTCTCGTGTGATCTTTTCATGGACCATTCCTTCTAGAATCTCACTAGATTCCATCCCCAGGCTGTTATTGGCAGAACTGTCATTTAAAATGCTCTCCTCCTCACCAACTCGATCGATTGATTCGACTATGCCGTCGTGCTCCATGACACTATCCGCGACAGGAACGTTGTTGTTCTAAAATGCTATGTAATCAAGATTATGCAGATGTTTATAATATTCTTCGGTTACATAATCTGCTATGATGTTTGTAATTTTCTATTATGCTTGAAATTCTCACCAAAACTATTTGGTTGGAAATTTTATGACCATACATCCTTTATATCATACTTAGATGACTTAATACCACAAACAGTAAAATAATCTTCAGAAAAGTCCCTCGTATAAAAAAAAACAATACTCACATATATGTTTGTGGAATAATAAAATAGGAGGAAATATGACTGTATGTGTTTGGAACACAGTATCAATTGTACTTATCCTGCGACTCTACCAAATTTATGAATTATTTAACTTCATTTGTACTTTTTTTAATTCACTTCGGTCCATGCAAATAAAATTGTCTGGTACTTACTTCGCTTCGTTCCGTAGGTTGAACGAGCAGCATTCGTACAGCTTTAGTTTCTAAAGACCAATGGTCGCGAGATACACAGCTGATTGTATCATCGAACAATTTAATCGTCTCGCTCTTCCGAATGTATTTGTCTGCAAAGTGCAGCTGACAAATGTGCTGCGTTTTTATAAGATCGTATTTCAAAGCATTTTTCCATACTTCGAGTCGATGGTCACTCTACATTTACAAAGGTAATCTTCATTTTACTTGCTCAGTACAACTTATTTGTAGTTATACCCAACAATTCTTATCTTTTTTCATTTTTATTGCAATTTTTTCATAGTTTAGGTTATATCGTAACATTCTTTTATCTAAAATTCAAATAAATTTGTCCCTTTTGTAATAGTTGCAGCTATTACAATTTCATATGAAAATTGAAATAGTTGCAACTACATAGAGGTTTAAAATTGATTTTTTCACCTTGGGTACGGCAAACAGAGAAATGGGCCGCAGCGATCTTGATATTTCCCGCTGTCGCATCCTGGTACACCACAAGTCTTCGGCATTCTAGAAACACCAAAAACAAATTAAAAAAAAACCTTTCATCATTTTGGCGAGGATTACATACATTTAGATAATAAGGTAAAAAAACGAAAATTATGGACAGCAATATATGGGTCCTCTTATTTTTCTTTCGTATTTTTTATGCTTATTGCACGCCGCTTTGAACAACGAAGAAACAATTAGGGGATTTTTGTTAAATCCATTTCAAATAGCCCTTATGCGCACATACATTCAACAGGTATTTTCCGGGCTACTGAATGGTCCGTTTACTTACCTCTTACAGAAAAAAATGTATAAATAAATGATTGAAATTACCTTACTCAGAGAAGAAAACGTTGAATCGTACGATGAAAAATCGAAATTAAACTTACCCTAGTCTCCATGCAAGCACTGATAAAACAAAAATAGTCACTTTTCATTCTACTGCGCAAGCACGGATGGGTGGGATGGGTGACCGATGCCATCGGTCACTTAATATATATTTACCAGAGATGAGTAGGGAGATCTCCAACGCTCGGCTTTTCGTGATACCAGCTAAGTTGGAGCGTCGACGTGACACCTAGGCGGCCACGCACCGAAGGTGGCCCATTTCCGACCTGACATCAAGCGGCCATGCACCGAAGGTGGCCCACAATCGTGTATATATAGATACACTCGGCTGCTCGAGCAAGTGGTTGCCAATCGCATCCTTGTCCCCGCTCGCACAGATGTTTCCAGGAATGCAAGAATTGGGATTTTTTTTGTTTCAGTTATGAATGTCAGCGAATAAAAGTATCTCCAGATTTGATAAATCTTGGAATCAATTAGCGGACGCTGAACCAAATTAGTTAACTATTCCCAGTCCGAATACTTTTTTTTTTTTTTTTAATATACATTATTTTTTTATTGATATGAAAATATGTGACGCCTGGTATTCTCGAATATTTGTGCACGCAGTCTATGGAAAAATATACGAAGCCAGCTCGATAACATTTATGCAAAATGTGCAATGGGCAAGTGGTTGGGGGAAATTTTTTTTTTTTCTCGAACTGAATCTTCCAGAGAAGCATCAGCGAATTCCAAGCAAGCTCCATAAACATACCGAGCAAACGCGCGCTCACGGACGTAGCTGTGGTGTGGCTGAGTGGATACCACATGAGGATAAATTTTCAATCACAGGTTTTTGCGCGAAGTTTTCCTGTATTTAAGTTAATTACTGCTGCCTTTGCTATAATACTGTATTCAAGTCTTGAACAAAACACTAAAAAATAAGTTAACCACTTAATGTAAAACAAAATGTTAGATTGAGCTTAAAACTTAAGCCGGAGTTACATAAACTAAGATAATTACAAGTGCAACATTGTAAATATTGTACATTTATTGTTCATCTAAATAAATATGGTTTCCTTCTCAAAAAAGAAAAAAAAATGAGGATGGAGTGATGCGGGACACGGGTTCGATCACAGTTCACTCTTTTTTTTTTTTTTTTTTTTTTTTTTAATTCAATCCCGGCGTTTGTTTTTGTATTTTCGGAGAGAAAAAACAAATGAGAGAAAGAAAATTTCCAGAGCTGGTCGATTTTTTCCTTCTTTCCTTTTGCTTTTTGTTTTACTGAACCCACCCTTTTTGTAGTGGGGGTAATCCAGAAGAGAACAAATAATTGAAACAATAAAATTCCGAGTGTGAATCGATTTATTCCCCGTTTTTGGCGCCTCTTTTTTAATAAGGAAAAGTTTTGACAGTAATGAAAAATAGAGATTACTAAAAACAAATGTATTGTTTTTTAATAACACCGGTCCACAAAAATAAAAAAAAAGTGGTCTGTACTTTTGACCGGACCTACCTATCTTTATGTATTTTGACGCACTGAATCCGAATCTGAAGTCAGTTTTGCCCTTACACCCTCAAAATTTTGAGTAAATTGCAAAAAACCATAAAAATAGCCAAAAATTAGCAGTTTTGGTAAGAAAAAAATTTGTGGAACTATAGACCAAGTATGATTTTTATGCATTTTGGTCCGCTAAACCCAAATCTGAGGTTTATTCAACCATAAGCCTTTTAAAATTTAATTGGGCCGGTGTTATTAAAAAACAATACATTTGTTTTTAGTAATCTCTATTTTCCATTACTGTCAAAACTTTTCCTTATTAAAAAAAAAACGCCCATTTTATATCAGTCTTGACGAGCATTTCTTAAGAATTTTAAGAGATGCGAGATCGGAACGACAAAATTATTTCAGTAGCAACAATGTATGGACCCCTCTCCTTTTCTGATATTGGCAGCCAGTTGAGAGGCTTCACAGTGTTCAGTTTAATGCCAGCAGCTCTCGAGGTATCAAGATGGTAAGTGAATTACATAATTATTTTACATGCATGCAAAAACCGGCAGGTTTGACGCTCGTCTATTTACTTTATAGATTAAAAAGAGAAAAAAAGGGAAGGACCTGTAGTCTTATTTTGTACTTTATTTAATTTTCCTTGAATTGTCAAACGTTTTTATTTTTGATGGTATAGGAAGAAGATGTGTGGGGAATTCCATTCTAGTGCCCAAGAATGTAGTACACATTTTCGATCGTTTTAACTTTTTTTTTTTGGGAAAACATGTTCCTCAATTTCCAAATTTCCTTAATTTTTTGGTATTCAAATCGATTCTTAACAATTTTGCGCACAGGTGGGATTTCTTTAATTATTCTTTCCCTAAACCTGAGGATATTTCCTATCTGAGATCACTGTCAATAGGCGAGATTCCGAAAATCATTAATTACCTTTTTTTCTAATTAAAAAGAAAATCACATAAGGCCACTAAGAGCTCGAAATGAAGATCTGAAAAAATTATACATGGTTTTTTGTATTCGAAGCCATTAACGTAAAAAGTCCGTTTAACGACCATCCTAATAGATATACATTGTATGTTGGGCATTTCACGTCAAATTTGCAACCCATGTACCTCACCCTCTTCGCTTTTGATAATTGTTTGATATGATGTTGCAACCACGGTTTCAATCGACTTAAAACAGTGTCGGAATTTTTTGCAGATTTCTTTAGCCACCACTGAAATAAATAAAAATATGATTCTTAAGCACGACACGATAACGGGATCTCAACCCCGTATAAATTATATATTAATAATTAAAAATCATATTTTTAATTATAAAATCAGTGTGAATTTTTTCAGAATTTTGAAAGAAGCGTTTTCGGAATTGGTTTTTCAATTTTTTTCTATTTCAGTGGTGGCTAAAGAAATCTGCAAAAAATTCCGACACTGTTTTAAGTCGATTGAAACCGTGGTTGCAACATCATATCAAACAATTATCAAAAGCGAAGAGGGTGAGGTACATGGGTTGCAAATTTGACGTGAAATGCCCAACATACAATGTATATCTATTAGGATGGTCGTTAAACGGACTTTTTACGTTAATGGCTTCGAATACAAAAAACCATGTATAATTTTTTCAGATCTTCATTTCGAGCTCTTAGTGGCCTTATGTGATTTTCTTTTTAATTAGAAAAAAAGGTAATTAATGATTTTCGGAATCTCGCCTATTGACAGTGATCTCAGATAGGAAATATCCTCAGGTTTAGGGAAAGAATAATTAAAGAAATCCCACCTGTGCGCAAAATTGTTAAGAATCGATTTGAATACCAAAAAATTAAGGAAATTTGGAAATTGAGGAACATGTTTTCCCAAAAAAAAAAAGTTAAAACGATCGAAAATGTGTACTACATTCTTGGGCACTAGAATGGAATTCCCCACACATCTTCTTCCTATACCATCAAAAATAAAAACGTTTGACAATTCAAGGAAAATTAAATAAAGTACAAAATAAGACTACAGGTCCTTCCCTTTTTTTCTCTTTTTAATCTATAAAGTAAATAGACGAGCGTCAAACCTGCCGGTTTTTGCATGCATGTAAAATAATTATGTAATTCACTTACCATCTTGATACCTCGAGAGCTGCTGGCATTAAACTGAACACTGTGAAGCCTCTCAACTGGCTGCCAATATCAGAAAAGGAGAGGGGTCCATACATTGTTGCTACTGAAATAATTTTGTCGTTCCGATCTCGCATCTCTTAAAATTCTTAAGAAATGCTCGTCAAGACTGATATAAAATGGGCGTTTTTTTTTTAATAAGGAAAAGTTTTGACAGTAATGGAAAATAGAGATTACTAAAAACAAATGTATTGTTTTTTAATAACACCGGCCCAATTAAATTTTAAAAGGCTTATGGTTGAATAAACCTCAGATTTGGGTTTAGCGGACCAAAATGCATAAAAATCATACTTGGTCTATAGTTCCACAAATTTTTTTCTTACCAAAACTGCTAATTTTTGGCTATTTTTATGGTTTTTTGCAATTTACTCAAAATTTTGAGGGTGTAAGGGCAAAACTGACTTCAGATTCGGATTCAGTGCGTCAAAATACATAAAGATAGGTAGGTCCGGTCAAAAGTACAGACCACTTTTTTTTTATTTTTGTGGACCGGTGTTATTAAAAAACAATACATTTGTTTTTAGTAATCTCTATTTTTCATTACTGTCAAAACTTTTCCTTATTAAAAAAGAGGCGCCAAAAACGGGGAATAAATCGATTCACACTCGGAATTTTATTGTTTCAATTATTTGTTCTCTTCTGGATTACCCCCACTACAAAAAGGGTGGGTTCAGTAAAACAAAAAGCAAAAGGAAAGAAGGAAAAAATCGACCAGCTCTGGAAATTTTCTTTCTCTCATTTGTTTTTTCTCTCCGAAAATACAAAAACAAACGCCGGGATTGAATTAAAAAAAAAAAAAAAAAAAAAAAAAAGAGTGAACTGTGATCGAACCCGTGTCCCGCATCACTCCATCCTCATTTTTTTTTCTTTTTTGAGAAGGAAACCATATTTATTTAGATGAACAATAAATGTACAATATTTACAATGTTGCACTTGTAATTATCTTAGTTTATGTAACTCCGGCTTAAGTTTTAAGCTCAATCTAACATTTTGTTTTACATTAAGTGGTTAACTTATTTTTTAGTGTTTTGTTCAAGACTTGAATACAGTATTATAGCAAAGGCAGCAGTAATTAACTTAAATACAGGAAAACTTCGCGCAAAAACCTGTGATTGAAAATTTATCCTCATGTGGTATCCACTCAGCCACACCACAGCTACGTCCGTGAGCGCGCGTTTGCTCGGTATGTTTATGGAGCTTGCTTGGAATTCGCTGATGCTTCTCTGGAAGATTCAGTTCGAGAAAAAAAAAAAATTTCCCCCAACCACTTGCCCATTGCACATTTTGCATAAATGTTATCGAGCTGGCTTCGTATATTTTTCCATAGACTGCGTGCACAAATATTCGAGAATACCAGGCGTCACATATTTTCATATCAATAAAAAAATAATGTATATTAAAAAAAAAAAAAAAAGTATTCGGACTGGGAATAGTTAACTAATTTGGTTCAGCGTCCGCTAATTGATTCCAAGATTTATCAAATCTGGAGATACTTTTATTCGCTGACATTCATAACTGAAACAAAAAAAATCCCAATTCTTGCATTCCTGGAAACATCTGTGCGAGCGGGGACAAGGATGCGATTGGCAACCACTTGCTCGAGCAGCCGAGTGTATCTATATATACACGATTGTGGGCCACCTTCGGTGCATGGCCGCTTGATGTCAGGTCGGAAATGGGCCACCTTCGGTGCGTGGCCGCCTAGGTGTCACGTCGACGCTCCAACTTAGCTGGTATCACGAAAAGCCGAGCGTTGGAGATCTCCCTACTCATCTCTGTATTTACGATCTTTTTGACCCATGCGATGCTAGTGGCAGAGCGGAGAACTAATTAAAGGACGGGTTTTTGAGGACCACCAAAGAGGATGGGATAGAGCGGAAGGTCTCATAAAACACCAATGTGATTTTTCGTATAAGGCCCACTAGCGCCTCTGTTGAGTCGTAGGACAAACTATTCTTCCCCCACCCTTTATTTCAGCGGGAAATCCGAATGAAATTGATAGGCTACTCACTGTTACGGACCACTTTATAGACTACGTAGATTATGAATATGGGACAAAAGAATAATAGAACATCCACTATTACAAGTAATAAGTGTATTCTTTATTGAAAGTAAAGATTATTGAATAACACAATAACATACGTAGTATATTTAACTATATTTACATTTGGTTAAACTTTAGTAACGACAAACTTCCGCATTTTTTTAGTTGCTAAGGGTGGCTTATTTTCTGTTTTTCCGCCGGATTCACTAATCTTTCTGCGAATGAACCTGGCCTCCCAGTGACAGCGTATTCTCAAGAATAACTTTAAAAATGCTTCACTAGTATCGATTGTACATAATTCGAGCTTTCTGCACGACTATAATAATATATGAGAGAGAACCTGAGTGACAGTATTCGAATGTACGATGCTTTGAATCACACTTTTGAACGTGCGTTCCCATGCAATAATGTTTTCGAAAACGTTGTTTGTTGCATAGACCAATCCATGCGTATCGGCATAATTTTTCATGATAACATATAATTTATGTTCAGCATCTAAACTATCGTTTTCATCAATTAGTAATTTCTTACAATCTATACAATTATGAGGGGATAAAAATTTTTTACATAAATATCCACAAATATAATAAACTGCAAATTCTAACCATTTTTCGGGCCGGCAACAAAATCGAATATTGAAATTAGAAAATATTTATTTATGTTTATCTTTGGATTTTTCGTACGGTATGTGGCAAATATCAAGGAGGTTAGGTTCTGTTTTGCTAGTAATCAAATTCTACTTACACTGCTATTCGAAAAAATGTATGTTCCCGGTCGGTTCTAGCATTTCTATTGCACCCTTTCACACCGCAGTACACAACCATATTCAATTAGAACAACTTAACCAAAGAACTTAACTTTACAATGAATATCCGATTTCAGCTTTTCTGATACAACTTGTCTTGTTTGCAAATATTGCCGGTGTTGACTCACACACGTATGACGCGATGCACACATATGCAATTGGTTTGTCCTGCGACTCACCAGACGGTGCGCGCGACGGTGGGTACGCTTAGCTTCCACTCTATCCCATCCTCTTTGATACCAGCTAGGTTCACTGCTAGGTTAGAGCGTCGACGTGACACCTAGGCTGCCACGCACCGAAGGTGGCCCATTTCCGACCTGACACCTAGGCGGCCATGCATCGAAGGTGGCCCACAATCGTGTGCCAGGCATGAAGTTAGTCGCGCTGTCAGAGTATATATGTGTAGATATACTCTGTCGATCGAGCAAGTGGTTGCCAATCTCGTCCTTGTCCCCGCTCGCACAGATGTTTCCAGGAATGCAAGAAGTGGGATTTTTTTTTGTTTCAATTATGAAGGTCAGCAAATAAAAGTATGTCCAGATTTCATGAATTTAGGATTCAATTAGCGAGCGCTGAACCAAAATAATTAACCATTCCCAGCCCGAATACTTTCTTTTTTGAAGTTATACTTCTTTAGGCGCGTTATGAAAAACTGATGAGAGTGAAATTTCAAGATGCGCGCGCATCACTGTAACACAAAATTAACAGGATGAAGTTGCCCACTCAACCGAATTCATTAAGTCTCGAAACAAGATGCGCGCGCATCACTGTAACACAAAATTAACAGGATGAAGTTGCCCACTTAACCGAATTCATCAAGTCTCGAAAAAAAGCTAACGTTGGTACGCTTGTCGCCTCTGATCACTGTTTTCATATTTATTTATAATATTTATCCACATGGTTTTAGTTTTTACAGTCACAACACGTGTTTTATTTTCATACAAGTGCGAATTATATATGTGGCAATAAAATATATTCAGTAGTGATTTAAATTGAATATTTGGATTAATATTATTTACTATTTGTGAATATTAGTGAAAAAATTGTGCTAAAATACTTTTTCAAGTGCTCCAATATAATTGAGGTTAGTTATCCGTATGTATTATTTATTGATATAAATTAAAATATCATTATTGAAGTTATACTTCTTTATTTAATATAATTATTACTAAATATTATTAAATTATCAATGTTGAATATTTATTATTTAATGATGCCAAAGAAGTATAACTTCTCACGCGCGTACATAAGTACACGCACCCATTTTTTTTTTTTAATAAATATTATTTTTTTATTGATATGAAAATATGTGACGCCTGGTGTTCTCGAATATTTGTACACGCAGTCTATGGAAAAATATACGAAGCCAGCTCGATAACAATTATGCAAAATGTGCAATGGGCAAGTGGTTGGGGGAATTTTTTTTTTCTCGAAACTACTCGGGTACCACATGAGGATGGAGTGATGTGGAACAACGGGTTCGATCGCAGTTCACTTTTTTTTTTTTTTTTTTTTAAATTCAAACCCGGCTTTTTTTTGTGTTATCGGAGAGAAAAAACAAATGAAAGGAGGAAAATTTCGAGTGCCGGTCGATTTTTTCCTTCTTTCCTTTTGCTTTTTTTTTACTGAACCCACCTTTTTTGTAGTGGGGGTAACTCAGAAGAGAACAAATAATTGAAACAATAAGATTCCGAGAGTGAATCGATTTGTTCCCCGTTTTTGGCGCCTCTTTTTTTTCCTTACATTTTTTTTATTTCATATTTTTACTTGATCCCGCTTTCTTTTTTGTATTTTTGATAACCGAGAAGAGAAAAAAGGAATGAAAAAAAACAATTCCAAGAGTGTGTAGATTTTTTCCATATTTGTATATGGAATACGTTTCGAGTTTCCACGCTTTTGCCACTGAGATGTACAGTTTATTCGCGGGCTTTGTTTCGCCAAAACTTCACACGCTATGTGTGATATTTAGCGCATACTCGAATGATATATTTATTTTGAGAATTTCCTGTCCCTTGGATAGAGCTGCAGGATTCGGTCTTTGGACTCGAAAGGAAGGTGGAGAAGGATAACTCGTTAATTGTGTAATTAACTCCTGGGAAAGCCTGAATAATTTGACTACTTCAACTTGGTTTTTCGAGATGGCCTCAGAATTTGTTTTCTCACCCTCATGTGCCAAGGCACGAGTGGAATAGACCCATCATCATAGGCCGTGTAAACGGTTGAGGGTCAAACTTGGTCTGTGAGTGTGAAGCACGCACAGATAGATCGCTTTGAGAGGTTGACTCGTGATGCGAAATATTTATTTCCGGAAAGGAAATATTGCAATGATACGTCAATGTTTTGTTCCCGTGAGGCGGGATAAGAGACAGGATGAAAGGTTGTGAACTTATTTTTCTGGTAATCTCTGAGAGATTTTTGATAATTTAGGGAGGGATAGTTCTTCTTCATTTGCTCTGATATTAATGAAGTTTGCCGGCGGCAAGACTGACTATTAATTGCGTGATAGCATGTTGGTCAGAGGGACGGTATTTGATTATTCTGGATCGTTGACTAGTCGGTTTTGTGATGGATAATGATTTGTTTAGTGGGAACTAAGACAGAATATTATTCGTGTGCTAGTATGGTAGTCGGAAGGACTTAGATAATAGTTCGGTTTACCTATGGGTAGACTCAATATTATTTATGTGATAGCCTGGTCATCAGAGGGACGGTATTCGATAATGAGGAATCGTCGCTGACAGTAGATTTTGATATTATAATTATTCGTTTAGATAGTACTGAAACAGAATATTACGTGTGTGATAGCATAGTAGTCAGAAGGACTTTGATAGTGATTCGGTTTGCGTATGGCAAGACTGAATATTACTAGCGTGGTAGTTAAAGGCAAGGGGATTCTACGCAAACGTACCTTCACCTGTATTAAGACATTCAGTCGCAATGACCGTGACCACCGTGACTCTCTACGGGTTCAGGTGTCCTACCTATGGGTCAGGGGATTGTGAGACGATCACCGTATCTGAGCTATGAGGTCAGACGCAATGCTGTTCTTCACTCAGACACGGCTCCCTAGTACCTAAGGAGTTTTTTATTGAAATCAAATAAAAAATTATTAGTACGCTGAATGCTCTCCTTTGATGGGAAGTGGTGTTGAGGATTCCTTGGACGGGTACTCCACGTCTCCTGATTGTGGGTCCTTGGTGTCCGGCTCCTCGTGGATGTGGGAAGTATGGGTCTTCTCGTGGAAGTCTTCGATGATCTATCCTGGCGGTTGCTCAATAAGTGATAGATAGATAGATTTGCATTTGCGCTCGTCTTATATACTCTTATTGTCTAGTTACGCCGTTTTCGGGGATAGAGATTGGTCGCATTCCCTGAAGAAGGGGTACGGTAAATCGTGCGATTTGATTGGGTTCCCGGTATGTGGCGGGGTTATCGAGTAGACAGTGAGATTTGGGCTTGGGTTTACCAAGCAAAATATTAGGGGGCACGCGTCGAACCCCAGGTGTCGGTACGCCAGCCAGGCGTCCCGTCACAATATATATTAGGGTGGGCCAAAAAAATCGACTATTTTTTTTCACTTTGTACTCCGAAAACTTGGTTGGTAGAGACGTCAAAAACATTCTCTCCAAGTATAAGCTCTTAATTTTAATAGGAAGGTCCTGCGCCTAACAGATTTCTATTTTTTTCTTATGGTGAGGAAGAAAAATACATATCTCGGTATCTGCTATTTATAAAAAAAATGTGTATCACATTTTCGTAGCAAAATGAATTCTCTACAAAAAAGGTCTCCCACAATTCTTTTGTATACCTCACTGTTCAGAAGATATTCACCTTCAAACTGTAATGCACACGATTTTTAACAGTTTTTTGTTAATAATTCAAACAATTTCAATTAAATTCATGAGTTTCGGGAAAATTTGTACAAATTTCACTTTCTATACATATCCTTATTGATATTAGTAAGGATTATATATATATATATATATATATATATATATAGGTATATCTCGAAATATATCCCGAAACGACGAAGTTTACAATGTATCACTTTGTATGCGATCACGGATGCCCCCAAATTTATCTACCAATTGTTTGATCGTCAGTCGCAACTCGCGTTACGAATACGTAATCGTAATCTCGTAATAAGGGAGTGACTTCTGTATGTGCTTTGTTGCATCGAAAAACATACAACAATGGATAAAAACAAACCGCAACGTGCGCGCGATCTCTGCGCTTACCGTGGTTGTAACAATTCGAAATTTACGGGAACAAAACTATAAAGGTTTCCTGTGGCAGGAGGTTGCCGCCGTGATATATTTCGAGATATACATGCAAAATTTCTCATAAGTATTTGAATCGAGAGTCGACTGGCGAAATCGAAGTATAATGCAAAAAACAAGAAACCGGGTCGATTGTGATAAAACAAAAATCAATGAGCTTTAAATTTTTGGATCCAACATTTTGGGTGGGTAAACGACCAAATGGGGGTATGACACCGCCTAAAGGGAGGAAAATGTTTAATATTCCATATGATCATTTGTGTATATATATATATATATATATATTGGGGTGCTTTTTTTTCGACTATTTTTTTTTCGGTCCCATTGTGAAATTTTGTTGGAAATACAACAAAAAAAAATTCCCTGAAAATTTGAGCCCTTAATATTAATATTAAGTGCTCGCCCAAGGCATGTAAAGATTTCCCGCTTAAAATACACGTAAACTTTAATTTTTTTCTACAAAACATCTACAGTTCAGAGGCATTGTATGGTACAGTCTAGGACATCAGTAGGTTTTCTTCAGAATGAAATACTCTACAAAAGTGCTCATTGCGGTGAAGTCGTAACTCACACCGGCGAGGTCGCACGGGCCACCCAAACCCAATTTTTTCATGAAATTCTTGTTTTTTTGCATATATACTCTGCAAGCGCGACTAACTTCATGCCTGGCACACGATTGTGGGCCACCTTCGGTGCATGACCGCCTAGGTGTCAGGTCGGAAATGGGCCACCTTCGGTGCGTGGCCGCCTAGGTATCACGTCGACGATCCAACCTAGCTGGTATCACTGTTACGTACCAGCCGGTATCCACGGCGGCACGCTCTCTGCGCCCTACCTCACCAGCGTGCAGTTACCATAAGAGAGCCTTACGTGCTCTTACCAATAGTCGTAAATTAATGCAACCACACATAGTTACCATCGTAACGTCCAAAATATTATGTCGACAGTTCTCATACGCTAGATGAACCGTTATTTCATCAGTCAAATTCATAACATATATGGTATATATATTTTTTCCTGTTCAACCGTTATACCTTTCAACATTAGCTTTCACATAAAACCTTTGATTTACGATCTCAACCGCAATAACCCGAAGTAATAAACACCTGCAGTAGTTGAGATAATCGAGTAGACTAAACACCGGAAACGTGGGAAGAGAAATCATGGATAGCTCACAGAGACAGAAACCCTTATTCTCAGAATTCAGGATAGCGGCTTCACTTGAATGACGATAAGACCAATTAGCGCTTCGCCGCTTGCTTCCCCAAACCAACCACCTTGCGCTAATCCCCCACCGAGATCTCATGCACTAATCAAAAACCTTACCCCCAATTATTTCATCATCCTTAACCAATCATCCGAGACCCGCGGGAAACCGCGACTCTTTTTGAACTCTTCCTACTTTCCCTCCAATTCAACCCTTTCACAGAACAGAATAGTACAAAGAAGAACTTCAGACATCATAGATAACAGATCAGAACCTTACCGAAATCCTAGAATCAAATCACATTATAAGTAATTCAGAACCTCCGAGACTTGTCAACAGTTTGTAACTGCGACAGTGATCAACATCAGTTTGTACCACAATTGTAAACCTACCATTGAGAACTAGAAGGAGATTGTTAATAAATGTGTAGTTAACCCAAGTGTTGTTATAAATAATTATTTCAATCACGCGTAGTGATAGTTGGCACGAGCCTTACCTAACAAACTCTCAGAATTGTAGGCGATTTGAACGAGAAGATCTGAGGAGCTGATCAGCGGATTCCCGAGATTCACATATACCAACTACGTAAGTCAGGAGAATAATTAAATCACGCAGCGAATCAGAATCGACTCGAAACGTTCCTTTCAGAACGTAACATCACGAAAAGCCGAGCGTTGGAGATCTCCCTACTCATCTCTGGTAATACAGTGATATAGTGACCAAAATTATAATAATTATAATAAACGTAAATATGTGCGGCATTATGGAGACTATTATATTTAACACTTTACCGACCGCTAGCGTTTCAGCAGTATACGCACGTCCGGTCGGTAAGCGTTGGCGACGAAAAGCCTATTAATAGGCTACCGGTCGTTAATGTGTTAATATACATATAGCTATCGGTCCAGAGTGACGACAGCGCTGCTGTAGCGGAACCTTTATTTCTCATAGTTCCGTATAGTTAGCAGATAAATATAGCAACAATAAAAAATAATAATTGTTATATTTATCTGCCAACTATACGGAACTATTTCTCATGATTTCGCAGAGACTGGACTCCTGTACTCTAGTCTCCATGAGTAACCCAGGTAGCATTTCATGCGCCGTCAGATCATGCAAGATCTTAATCGGCAGCGCCATACGGCAGAATAATGCATGATTGGTGTATGGCGACGCAAAACAAGCGAGCAAACAGCAAAGCTGTAAGGGACTGTCTAACAGCGCTTGCTGCAGCATTCATGCGACGTCTGCCGGAATTCTGTTCTTCGTACTTCGCAACCTTCCCGCACGTGCGCGCAGGATGCTTATACCCTATATATTACATACAATAATAGCGGGAACCGGGGAAGCTTGGGCATCCCAGTAAAACGTGTAAAGATATTGTCGACGACATTTTATCAGCCGTAAGACGTACACGCGGTGCTGGAAGGAAAACAAAAAGAAACACAATACTTCATTTCACAGAGTAAGTGTCGTTTCAAATTATCTTTCAAAATTAATGCACATATGGAGACCTGCATGTCGGGTTCAAACGTTGACATATAATACAATATTACCTATATTAGCTCACTTTTTAAGTTAAATTTTTGGCCATTGCTATTACTTTTACGTACGAAAGTGATATTTCGTCAAATTTCAAGTCCCGTAATTCTCAAAGATTTGTATTTGTTGCCTCTACTATAACTATATATGCAATATTATTAATAATTTCTGTAGCTTGTCTATATACATGCCTGAATCATGATTAGGCTGAAACGAAACCCCTTTAGTCAACTCACACAAAGGCAACGGCGTAATCGTTTAAATGACCGTAGAATGGCGAGGCATGCCGATGCTAATCCTTATTTACGTTGCAATATCGTCAATAATGATAGTTCTGAGGAAATATCTTTGAATAATGGAAACGTCGTAGCATCTATTTTACCAAATGACAGTCCTCCTCACGAACCGCAAAGTTCGGTTACTTGGAATAACTTAGCTCACGAGGCGAAAGATAATTCTTCCGAATATGAGTGTTCAGATTCAGATGCTATCTGTGAAGACGATAGTAACAGTCAGTCTATGGGTGAAGAAGGCAGTATTCGATTAAAAAATTGCTTTCGAACACAGTTAGCTGATTGTTTTATTGAGAATAACATCAACAATGTCCAGGCGAACTCAATACTTACAGTTCTCAGATCACATCGCTGTTTGGCCTCTCTTCCACAAGATGTAAGAACATTGATTGGGACTTGCAATCGTCGCGTTGAATTGATTGATGTTGAACCCGGAAAATATTGGCATGTAGGTTTTGTTGCTGGAATTTTAAAAGAACTGTCGAAACACACATATGCCATACCTAATATCTTAGAAATCGATGTTAGTACTGATGGAGCTGCTGGTGCAAAAGACGGTTCAACTCAGTATTGGCCTATCCAGTTCCGAATAATAAATATTCCTGATAGCTCTATACTTATCGCAGGTGTCTATTATGGGAAGGGTAAGCCAAAAGACCCGAACAATTTCTTTAAAATGTTCACAAATGAAGTCCAAGAGGTTTTCGCCAGCGGTGGTATCCATTTCAAGAATCATTTAGTAAAAATAAAATTCAGATGCTTCATAGCTGATGCTCCGGGTTGATACCTTGGAGGTATTTAAGAGTTTGAAGAAGATCCTGAAAGACAACGATCTCTAGTAAGCATTATAGTTTTATCATATCACCTGATAGTGTATTTTTTCTCGGGTGGTAACTAATTTCAGTGATATTTATTGCAAGTTTAAAAACGAGTGATATGGATTTCAGAGACACTATCTTATTAACGTTGGTGGTGTCACAGCTAGAGATGCTCTCAACCAATTTCTGAAGGAAGCCATGACGGATAGCCTGACACAAAAATTCTCTTGGACTGGAAAGTCTGTTTCAGATAAAGAGAATCTCCGACCGTTATTTAATACCTGTATCGGAAAGGTATTTTTTGGTGTGTATGACTAAGATTATCGTTATTGACTAATAATACGTTACCCTATATTCAATGCAAGGTTTCGATGATTGTTTACGCAGATGCTTTACGTGAGTGTTGAACAATACCACAGCCACATGATCGTACAGAATTTGCGAGACTGATGCAAGAGGCAATTCGGGGCGCACGAAAAAGATTGCAGGATGCAAAACGACGTGCCATTCGCTCTGTCCATGTGGAGGGTCGCAGACAAAAATATATGGCTGAAATGGCTCATCGTTACGAGGTTGAACACCCAGGACAATGACACTGCGGAATAAGAGACCCACAATTTGCCTATTAAAGATCCTACGTGTATTCAAACATACGTACCTATGTACTTTGTTTGACTAAGAAATATTTTAGTACGTATAGCTGTGATGTTAGTTTTTATGTTTATGCTCAAGCATAGTATTTATAATTGGTACTGCAGCTGTGATATCCACAAGTGACATGTAACTATATGTTTTCCAATGAAACATTATACCTATATCAACAAATGCGGCGGGTTTGTACTAACATAGCTAACATTTAGATACTGTAGACGCTTTTGGTATCTGGTATAAATTTTAGTCTTCTGACATTTATATAAAGTATTAATTTTTATTTTTTGATTTCAAACACTTCATTATTATCTACTGTTCCACTCATTTGATATCAGTTTATCAATACTATTATAAACTGTAGTTAATAATTTTAAGCTACAACGTATAAAAATGTAACTAAAGACATATTTATATTAATAACTGTACAACAGTAGAAGAGACCCTCTCTTCTAGTCTTGTTGTAGACATAGATTTGTGAGTCAGTGTTTTTCTTGTTCATTTTTGCTCGCGAGTAACTGTAACACGTTTATGACTGATTATCTTTAAGTAAAAGTAAAAAATATGCAGACTTATATTATACCTATATGTATATGTATATGGGTGTAATATATCATATATTTTACTATAGCCGCATATTAATAATATAAAATATAAATATTAATATAATTATATAGTATAACGATTATAGTCAACGAATGACCTGCCATGTTCTGTGATTTTGAACTTTATATTTGAAATAAATGAGAAAATCTTGCAATATATAGTTTTCTTCTTTTTTTTTTTTTTGCCGATGAGAACCTGTGCATTCTGCTCTTCGTGAATGCCGGCAGACCCTTCGAGAATCATGCATGATCTGCAGCAAGCTTCTGTCGAAAGCACACATGCGCACGTCTTCCTACAACTGCGGAAACAGGCAGATAGTGGTCTGCCGCCAGAGCCATGCACGCGCCACGTGACGACCATAACGTGAACTTGCGACAGAATGCTACCTGGGAACAGTGTGTCTGATCTAAATATATGTATATGTATATATATGATTACGATCTTTTTGATCGCAGCGCCGCCGTCTAAGCCGGGATTTCGTGTACATTTCTGAAGCACGCTTTGTCTACTCCTTTACTCTAGTCTTCATGGCAAGAAGCCTCGAACGAAAGTGTCAACATTATTTGAGAGATAATGCTTTGAACTTATCTGTCAGCTGCAATGTTGCGAAAGTAGGGTAAAATGATAATAACAAATTATAATGCCTGTCAGAAGATTCATTCTCTGTTTACAAAGGGCTGCGTAGTGCGTCACAATACTCATAATATTCATAACTTACATACTGTTATTACATTTTATTTCATTCCTTAAAAACGAACATCTGGTCAAGGTAATTTGTACGGTTTTGTAACTGATTCTAATTATAGAATCGTTTAATTTAATTACATTTATGAAAATGCTCAGCAATCACATTTAGTATTTTTCTGAAACTTCAAAATCAAATTCTAAAAATTTTGACCTCCATTTTTTGAACCCGAGTTGTCACTTCATTTTGAGTAAAATGTATTTAATTGGATATACGATTGATCATAATATTTCTGTAGTCAATTAATTAAAATAGAAATAGTAAACTAACTGATTGCAACACATGTGTTAAACACTCAATATTATTACAGGAACATTATGAAAGACACATCCTACACAGTGGTACCGCTGCATGAGAGAATAGAGCTCACACCTCAGTGCTGTAAATTAGTAAATTCTGAATGGCCGAGAAGCGAAGTTGCACGGTAAGTTAAGATGAAGTTTCTATTAAATTTTCATAGCACGATTGGAATAATAGAGATATTACAGGACAAGAAAACATTATTTTGATTTTGGTATTTTTGGATTATGAGTAAACTCTGATCTATCATGTTATAAACAGTTTCAAAATGACTAATTTTATCTAAACGCTTGGAAGTATAAGATTCGCACTACATGGATAAAGTGCTTAAAGCTCCAAGCCGATCAGCTGTAGAAACTTCCCATCAAAGATCTTTATATTATTATAAGTCCACATCTTTTGTTGAGGTGTAAAACATTGATAGGGGCTTGTGTGGCAGAATTTAGGGCAAGAGCATTATTTTTTGATCTTACGACACAGATGAATCAACAGAAGAGTTTTTATATTCACTATTCATGTTTCTCCTCCACTGCTTGCAAGCATACAGGCTAGAAAAGTATAAGAGATGTGTTAAATGAAGGCCGGTATACATGGCGCATAGTTTGACGAGCTTGGCTCGCCTCATTGAGGCTTGTTCTATTGTGAGAATCTAAATCTCGACTGTTCTCACACTGTTTAGATTGATGAGCAGGCGCGACTTTTGTAGGCTTGTCCGCATCTTGTCCAAAAATCCCTTGCGGTCAAAAATGTCTAAATGCTGAGAACGTATTGCTACTCGTGCAGCAACATGTGTGAACACATTCACGAGCGAAGCCTCAACATGCGGCGCTTGTCGTTTGACTTGTGTTAAATTTACTTACAGTTAACAGGTAAAGTCGCGTCTTATCATGCTGTGCCGAGCCTTAGCGTGCTCGTCCTTTCATATGATGCACTGCATGCCGAGTCATGAAGATAGTTTGCTGAACCATGCGCTGTGTATCCCGGCCTTAACAGCTTTGGACAATTATGTGGTATTCTTATGTCACTAGGTAAGCATGATAGTTATGTTCCGAATTTTAATAATGGCTTGCCTCCAAAAAACGAATGGCAAGTGCATTCCTAAAAGAATTTAGCTGAATTACCTGTAAGATATTTCTTATATCTCTAGCGGTTTAGAAGCTAATCAAATGGAAACAAAATTTCGAGTTATCCAAAGTATGTTCTTTTGAAAAACTGTTTGTTGAAAAAATTCAGCAAGGTTTGATTAAGTAAAGTAGAAGTTTTAGTCGTAAATCTACTTAATATCATTTCCATTTTTGAAATTATTTAGATATTTTTTTTTTACAGGTTGAGAAGCTTGAATTCTTCATGTGATAAATTTCCTACGTGTCTTCTTCTTTTGGATGATACATATGTCATAGGACATTGTAAAATATCCTTAGTACCTAATATTTCGGACAGTTGTTTTATAGAATCTGGTGAATATATCTTGTAATCAAAATTATACAATTAGATGATGGATTAATTATAAAAGATTCATCTCGTTTTATTAACACTTTGGAGATAAGAAAGAAAACAATTGTTCTGTGATTAAAAAAAAATGCATATGTATTAATTTCCCAGCTTTTTTTCGTTTCACCCTTCATTGAGATACCTACATGTTCATGGAGGCGTCAACAGTTATTTATAGTGGAATAATTCACATTTCTCAATTTTCCGAATTAAATTAATACTTTCCAATCATGGATAATTAGAAAAAAATCGATGTGTGATGAATTCCAAACGTTTTGACGTATGCCAAAAAACCATAAATTATTTATATAAATATGTGATTTCAGTTATAATTGACCAAAGATACAGAGCACGTGGGTTTGGAACTATGCTAATGCAAGGAGCAGAGGAATATGTAGCAAAGCGAGGTATCGTTAATGTTTTTCTATCAACAAAGGGGCAAGAATACTTCTACAAAAAAATGGGATACAAAATTTGTGACCCAGTGAGCTTGTATGGAAACTCGTATATTACTGGGGACGGATTGCCTCCTATTCCAAAACAGGTGCTGAAGGACTTTAGATCAAACGGACGATCTCCGCCTCCTATGCCTGTTATACGAAATTCTGGGTTTCCATTTTCAACCGTGAAAACGTACATGGTAAAAAATATGTGAATTATGATAATTGTTACAATACCGACGCTTATTATTATTAATACTGTCTGTATGCCTTGTAAATGAAATATATTTTTGAGATATTTTTATTTAATGAATAAACACCGTGACAACGTACCCATAAAAGTATATTATAAAATGTAACTTAGTAGATCTGGGATTCGTTAAAATTTTTCGGTGGTATACTGGTATACTATTATACTTTAAAGGAAATCAATTTGAAAGTTGGAGTTTTATTGAATATTATTAGCATTACGAATATGCAAATGAATAACTATTAATATTCAGGATAACTTTAACTTTGAAATGTCTTTTCTTATGAAAATTTTTCTAACAAGAGTAATTTTCCTAATGACATTGTTTCTTCTGCTATAATTTTGATCTGTTTAATATCCGGAACTCGAATTTTATTCGTGTATCTTCTGTAACAACAAATGAAATATAATGCAGATATTTTATCATAATGTAATCTGAGATTCCATAGCAAATATTGCCGTATTCTTGGATTTCACCGAATACTTCGATTTTTTGCCCTTGTTGGAATGGAATTTGATCACTTACATTTGTGAATAAGACTTCACCTCTGAATTTTCCGTCTGTTGCTGTTCCTAAACAATTATGATCTGTGTTTTGTTCAGAATGCAAAATTCATCTCGAAGGAATCCTTGGATTTCTAAATATTATTCGAAATATATATTTTAGCTATTGTAAATTTATCATCAATTCTAGATCCATATAGAGATCGAGTTAGTTCATATCATATCTCACTTAACCAGTCAGATTCCTCTCCGATATTTTCGAAATCATGAAGTTGTTTGATTTTCGCGTGGCCAATGTGATCAAGGACGCCTAATCGTGATGATTTTGAATTATTGTTCAAAAGTATTTCATTTAGCTTTCCACGATTAAGATTTGATTTTTTCTTGGCCCATCCAGTCTGAATTAGGAGAATCTGATGGAAAAATATATGATATCTGCTAATTTGCGGATATCCATTAATTATAGTAGGTAATTATACGGTTTGGATATGTGCATAAAAACATGCATCGTTTATTTTAATTATATCTGAAAATTTTATGGCGTCTTTGTTCCAAGCGAATCATGAATTTTTGAGTCTATTAATTCGCATTTATCACTGTAATGTGTAATTCCAAATGGCCAAAGTTGACTGGAATATTGACTGTGCATGCACATATGCTATTAGTATTAGATTATACAAATAAATTGATAACTCCAGAAGCCATCAATAAATACATCAGTGCCAAGATATGTTTCAATGATCGCGAGTTACAGGAACTAACTATAAAACATATATTACATGGTTCTCATACAGAATATTCTCTATGTTATAACGTAAAAACAAATGCTTGTTTAAAGAAATTCCCTAAAAAAATGTGTGATTTTGCACAGTTTGAAAAAAATGGATTCTCTACATATCGACGGACAGATAATCGAGACGAAGGTCATGTGTATAATCAAAAGGTAGATATTTCGTTAAGGTTGACAACTCCATGGTAGTTCCTTATAATCCATATTTACTCCAAAAATATAAATGTCATATAAATGTAGAGTACTGCGCGTCGATTATTAGTACGAAATATACATATATCAATATTCACAAAAAGGACATGACAGAGCATATTTAAAATTAAACAGGGGGAGAGTGAGAGAGAGGGAGGGAGGGAGGAAGGGAGGGAGGAAGAGAGGGCGGGAGAGAGAGAGAGAGAGAGAGAGAGAGAGAGATGTTTATTTCGTGCTCTGGGACTGAGGTCCCCTAAGAGCACCGTGCAAAAATCAATACATAAAATATTATAATAGGTTACAGGCGATCGTGGAAGCTTAAAATTAAAGTAAACAATGAACAGTAAATAGTGAGTAGTTAAAAGTGAAGAAAATGAATTTTAACATATAGGTATAAAGTTTTACGAGAGAGCGCGCAAGGCGCGCTTACTCTCGAAAAAAATAAAGTTGTACATACAAAAAGTTTTACATTAATAAATAATAAATTATAAATTATGCTGATTCTACAAGCATACATTGGGGACTAAGCATTACCATCTGCAAGCAATAACGCACGAAAGGCCGTCTTAAAACCTTGCAAGGAGGCGCTCCTCCTGAGGTCTATTGGTAAAGAGTTCCAAAGTGTACAGGCGGAAATCGCGAACGACTTGCGGAAACACTCCGTGCGGAAAGGTGAGATCACACAGTCTACATCGAAGCGCACACGTCGAGTGCCATGCAAAGCGACGGGAACAGGACGTGCAATAAGGTCGAGCAAATAACGCGGTGCCCCAAAAAGCCGAATTGCAAATACAAAGGACCCCAGGAAGTAGCGACGACGTTCCGCCACCTTTAACTAACTCAAGGCCCGGAAATAAGGCGTCATATGCTCATCGCGGCGCACATCAAATATAAACCGCACGGCGCAATTTAAGGTGCCGCTGACCTGGCATGTCCTATATATATTTCGTGACGTCAGAAGCGGGGAAATCGCCCGCACAAATCCTGATAAAACGGGGGTATGAATCTGACTGGGAAAATTTTTAAAAGATAGCTTGAATAAAATTGTACGTCTGTATCTCAGTCACTACTATCGCAGATCATTGATAACGTCTAATAAAAATAATGATGAACTCAATAACATCACGTCTCGTCAAACATGGCCGATCGGGCTAGCGACTTGTTGAATATTCACCTTTTGTACGATATCAGAATTTCTTTCACTTTTGCCAGGGAGATACCGACGTACAAAAACACACACGTAATCCGGGAAAACCTATAGCACCAGTCAGTTTTCTGTAAATATGGCACGATTTGTGCGGGCGATTTTCAGGTGACAGGCGCCCGTTCTGATGCACGAGAAGTCTGTAATTTAGTTCAACGTTGAACCTCCAGAAGCGCTGTAGTCGACCGAAGCGGTACCAGATGGTAAAATGACATGGTAATACGCACACGTCCTATGTTTCTGCTAAAGCAACAATCTGCAGTGCCGACGAGAGCATAGGCTTTTAGGTGGATACGAAAAAATGTACAACTCACTCAGAATAACCGTTAGATTTTGAAATTCGTGCATATTATAAGGCATCGTTGGGAAATGGTAACATCAGTTCACAATCGCGGTAACTATTCGTAATCGCACGTAGCCCGACTATACGTGAACGGGGCATTCCATGCGAAACCGACCAACCCGTGACCTCGACCAATTTTTATTCTATTGAAAATTTTACACTTTCTTGTACCTGCCAAAAGCAGTCTTTCTGAAATATTTTAGATGTTTGTCTCAACCCATCCAAACACCATAAATTTATCAAAATATCGCACAATTTTTTTTTAAATGCTCATGGCTTTTCCAAAACCCGATATTAAAATAACATACTGTTTCTTTTCTCGTTTTGAGTCGTAGTTCCGCAAAGAAAATTATTCTTTTTTATTTTATTGAAGGGTTTTGGGGCATTCTACATCGAGTACGCACCACTTAAATCTACCTTTTTTCATCGATTTGATAGAAAATCATTAACAAAAACGAAAATACCTATCCTTTAATTTCTGTTCGTCGAAAAGGCAGATATAAATGGCAAATAATTGACATAGAATGCCCCATATACGCTCCGGATATCCTCATCTAATAGTAGCATCAATGTCCGCAAAATTGTCATACTTACAGATTATTGACCGAAAGATTAGATGCGGCAGTAAAATAAATACCGAAATTGCAGGAAACACGCAAGTATAGGCGTGAGGGTTTAGGGTTGAGATGAAAAATTGTGCTCTTGAACAGACCATTATTTATTTATTTATAGCAAATATGGAGGGGGGGGGGGGGGGGGGGCGGTTGATAATCGTCCGAGCCTGTTTTAAAGATTACCCTAATACATACGCGAAATTGTTTCTGAACCGGATGTGTTTAACAATACTAGAAATACATCCCGCAAAAAATCTATGTCATTGTACATACATACAATTACTGCATACAACGGTTCAAGATTCGTGGCAAATATTTTACAGGGCCGATCCTTGTTAAAATTCTGATGAAGAATTTGCTTGCCATTTTTTTCTGTTTTTAATTCTCAACAAATAAGGATTTCATACTTTATTTGCTTCGTTTCATTAGTCAATTACGCCTAGTTCTGAATGATGCTACCAAAATTTTTTTTTACATTAGACGAACTACCTGAAAGTTACTCATTAGGTGTAAATCGTTATAAAACTACGTACCGTGACTTCTCGTAGATGGTATACGCTACGGATACGCTAGCGAGTTTTGGGTTGGTTTCTGCATCGTATACGACCTACGAAAAGTCAGGGTATATGTTACTGTTGTACATCAAATCCGGCACAATCCTATAAGATTTCACAGAAATTTGGAACTCTCGAAGGAATCAACTTCTTCGGATTCCGAGTACTATCCCTCACACCCCACTGTCCCCACTATCCGCGCGGCCGTCACTTCTGCGTTTCCTCGCGTACCGTCCACATTCACTTTTCGCGGCGAACGAAGCAAACGCGAGTGTTTTGGTAATTTGCCGTGTCACAAGTTCTAATCACGTGCAAATTTTCACGCGGCCAGTATGTATACAGATATTTGTTACAAGCAACAATAATCTTGTGAGTGCAACAATGGATGAGTTACGTCGCACGGCTGAACCGAAAAAAGGTTAAATTTGACGCACCGACGAACGAATCGTTCGTTGCAATGATAAGTGTTTTATACTGCAAATTTCTGTTATGCAATTATACCACTGATATATATATACACTGGATTGGATTACGCGTGGTGCCGTCACGCCAATTGAACGGTAGCCATTTTGTACAGATTCTTGTCACTTCAGATTTATATATATATATATATATATATAATAATATATATATATATATATATATATATATATACGTGATATATGTATGTGTATATAATCGATTGCGATGGAAAATTACAGTAACAATTATTGAGGTAACAATGAGTACCTGCGTTTTTTGCAAAACAAAGCAATCAAAATATTGTGGGCGATTATGTCACAAGTGAGTATACAACGCTGAAGCGTTCTGCAAATGATAACTTGCAGAGGTTATGGCAGCATACGAAGTATTTACTAATTATATTTAACGAGTATTATAACGTACGAATCGTGTCAGTAAAAATTCACAATATTTGAATTATGAACCGATCTTATTATAATTGAAATTGAAAACTCGGGTATTATTGACTCAGGGATTAAATTATAATTCGATATGTAGATTTCCCGTGAAAGATGTGTTGCGCCTTCAGCAGTGGTTAAAAGAAATGAAGAGGAAGGACTGGAAGCCAAACCGAAATAGCACATTGTGTTCGGCTCATTTTACAAATGACTGCTTTGATAGGACAGGATTCCTAATTACATTGAAAAAGAACAGTGTACCAACTATATTTGACAACCCAAAATCAGAGTGTTCATCTTGTCACCGATTAAGGGAATATGGACGTGGCTATTCATTCTTCAAGTAAGTACCGTTACTCAATGCAACATAACGTGTGAATTAATAAATTTAAACTTTGCTTGTTATGTAGGTTCCCATTGGATGAACCTGATATTATGAAGCAGTGGATCGCAAATATAAACATTGGTCCGTGGTCTCCATCAATGATAGCTTTCTGTGTTCCGACCACTTTGAACTCTCTTGCTTTCAGAAGAAAAGTAAAAATTATATAACTTTACGAAAAGGCAGTATCCCAACGTTATTTGGTAAGATCTGAAACTATTAATCCCTTTTAGGTCAGAGAAAACTCAGTGTGCATAAAGATACGTTGATGTGATGCACTATTGCGTCAATGTCGTCGAAGCGGTTAATTACCTACAGATTATAAAGTGCTCTGTTACAGAAAAATCGTGTGTGACACATTTCTGTGTATTTCCATTGTCGTTACTTATTAGTAACTTATCTGTAGGTGAAAACTTGCAGCAGACCGAATTTCAGGATGAATCCGATCGGCCCACCACAGTGAATGTAACCAAATTACATGAGCACCTACACATTTGTACCTGATTTGCATGCTCAGATATGTACATCTTTTTTATTTTCTTTTGATTGTGCTTGTAACTTTTTCTTCATGTGAATGGATTGTGGATTGATACTACTAATTATATTGTTGTGGTTTATCGCACGCAACTCTATAAAAATTCCTTAACGTTTGCAAGGAATGTTTTATTCTCCATATTTTTGAATAATTTTACTCACCCAATTCGATATAATTTAATTCAAAACTTTTTTTACATGTCTTAAGCTCCACTTTGATGATCAATGGATGGTAAATGGATTCCCTAACGGTTGAATTAGTGTTATACAAATTTTTGAATAATCCGTATGAAATTCAGCCCACCATAGGATAAAGGATAATGGACGGAAACTTCTTAGAATTGAGGACTTCTTTTGAACATAAAGAAAAATCACGCTTAAATACAAGTTTTTCGTCATATTATTTAATGATCTTTTACATCATATAATTGTAAATAATAATATACCTTCGAAAAAATGATTTGTTCTTCATTTAATGTATCAAACATTATTTTACTCGTCTAAAACTTTTTTGTGTGACGAATATATCGTTAGATCTAAATAGCATATATTACGCAGTTCAAATCTAGCGCGCATTTTGTGACAACTTTCTGTACAAGATGGCGGAAATTAAATTGTTCAATTGGACGCACGAGCTTACACGTAGAGTATACGGTAATAGCCAATCCAGTGTATATATATATCAGTGAATTATACATATCATTTACAAGAATCCTGCCAAATCTGCACTTGCTATGCAGGGTGATTCGTAATTCACAGCAAATACTTGACAGGGCGAATCCTTGTCAAAATTGGAGTCAAAAGTTCCTAAGAAATTTTTCGGGAAAACGCCTTTTTTCATTCAAAGAAATGGAAATTTAATTTTTTCGGATTTCTGTTTCGATCAACCTTTTAATTTCTTGGGTCATCGTCAGAATTGATATCGAAATTCCCCGGTTAATTTGTAAATAATTTGTACGAAAATTTTTTTTTCACAGCTGTCTCGGGGGGGTCACTGGGAGTTTAAATTCAAAATGGCGACCAAATCATGCTTATGCGTATATTCGAAAAATGGTCTTTTTAGGTTAAAATGGTTTTTCTTGAATAACTTGGCTGGTTTTGATTTTACAGAAAAACCGTCAGAACAAAAGTTGTATTAATTTTAATTCTCTACAAGTTTAGTTCCTACAGTTTTTCTTCCAGGATCAAGATTTTTGGAATTAAACCTGAAAAAAGCGACGAATTCGAAATATTTCCATTATCTCGTTTATTTTCAACTTAATGGCATAAATGAATAGCAACAAACTTGTTGATAATCAAATTCTGAACAACTTCGGTTCTCACCTTTTTTTCCAAAAATCGATATTTTCGGAATTTAACCCGAAAAGGAAGGATTCTCCGTCAACTCGGCCACTTTTTTTTCGACCCATAATTGGTTAAATCAAAGTACTACTAAAAGGTGCTCTGCGTGAATTTTTTCAGATTTTGCAATTCATTATTTGAGAAATTGCCGTTTTTTTCTTCAAATGAATATACACTACCGTTCATAAGTATGGAAACACTCGCCCCAGATTGTTCTCACTGTACCCATGATGCTCATTGTATTTCTACGAAAATGTACACCGTTGAGGAGTGGGGAGGGACTTCCAGCATTTTCATAGTATAGAAAAAAAATGTAGAAAACAAATCGTCTTGTTTACGTTTACTTCGAAAGAGTGGCGTTCGAAAGATCGTCGTTTTTTTGACATTTGTTTCGATCATCGTTCTGTTACACATTTTTCAAAATATTGAGTAACCAAATTGTATACGTGTTTCAAATTTTCTTTTCTCTGTTCTCTTCATATATAATCATTTTGATTTTTCGTTAGGAGTGTGCAGAACATAAGAATTGCTGAATGCTTCGTTGCGAATACCACAATTTTATCGGAGCCTAGATTCGAATGCTCGGAGAGTTCAATTATTATAATCGTACGGTAATTTTCTTTTCCGATAATAGGAGAAATTTACACGTGTTGACATATACCCTAAGTACGATGCAAATATGCGAGAAATTTCAAATCTTGCGGAAAATAAATATTACGACTGTTATTATTTCATCATATAAACCATAAAAAGTCAGTTGGAACGAAATTTAGGTTCTTGAATCAGAAATATCATTGTGACAAAAAATGACCGCGTATTTTCCAAAACAATGAAAGCTTTTTCGAAGTGATATGTGAGCATAAAAAGTCAAAACCTATTTCTACGATTTTTTTTTCCGAAAGCGCCGAGTCATTCAATTTTGTTGCAAAATGGGCGCGCAGTAAACTTGAAGAATCAATATTTCATCTCCGGTTCTATTTGACGTAGAAAAATGATTCACAGCACATTCGCGAGCAGGGAGGATAAGCTTTCGTAGAAAACTTTGGTTTATCCGGAAACATTGAACATTGTAATTGTTATTAACGAACGAATTGTTTAATGGTACCATTTTTTGGCGAGGCTTCTACCATTTTATACATTCTGTAAAAAATCTTTCCGATTACAAATAATCCGTCGGGTTTGACGAGGAATTTCCCATTCATATTCATTCCGAACGACCATACGTTAGATATCTGCTATCGGTAGTAAAATATTGAACACGGTGAAATTTAGAGTGATTCATAAAAAATGAATATCTCAATTTCAAAAGAATTATCTCAACTTTTCGGATTATTCAAGATGATCAAAATTTTTAATCACGCTATTTCATTTCATCAGATTCGACCATTCACTTTTAACATTTTTGGGTATAGTGAGATGGCGCGGACACATGGTTATAAGAGAACAGAAGAGGACCCATGTATTTATATGTGTCTTTATATGATAAGGAGGGGAGAGCATGAATTCTCTGCCAAAGTATATTTTTATCGACAAGTACTAATCATGTTATGGATTCTGCATTGAAAAAGCGAAACAACCAAATGAACACGCTTATATTTTACAGGATAATCCGTCGTAACCGTTGGACGGACGCAATGTCACATGCCGCGAGGAGATCTTCGTGGAGTGGTGAACTATGTTCGAATTACATTACTTCGCAAAGGATGTTAGAAACTCCCATCAACCGGGAGAAGGAACTGTTTCGTACAACCCGCAGCTTCATAGTTACCTCGAATCTCAGATACTATTTCGTTGCATTTAATATCCCAGAGGGTATAAAAATAATCCTCAACGTCGATGTCAACAATTGTTTCATATATCCATAGTAACATGAATAAAGTGTTACAATATTATATATAATCATTTTTTGAAACCCTTTTCACTAGTAAAATAGCTTCGAACATAAAATTATTTCATTATTGTCAGTAGAGTTGTGTGTAACAAGCGATGTACAATTCCAGAATGATTCCAATACAGTAATACCCCGAAGTTACGCTATGGGTCGTTCCGGCATTGACGGCGTATGTCGAAAAAAACGTAAGTCGGGGTGCACGTTTTATACAACTGTATAATGTACATATATATATATATATATATGTATAAATACTCACCAGAGATAATCATGTATGTACCTCATAGAAAACCTCTGAAGAAGAATGAGAAATACTCTTTATTTTGGAAATAGAAAATGTTCGAGCACAGTCGTCTGCCGACACAAAGATTTTTTTTTCTCGCGCACAGTCACTATCCGTAGACTGAACGAATAATCGAATACAATGTAATGCACGGACGGAAAATAAACATGACCATTCAAGTTTTTCGACAAGGAGAAGCGGAGTTGGGCGGGGGGGTGGGGGGGGGGGGGGGGCGACCGATGGCGTAACTTCATAAAACGAGACCACAACGATTCGTACCCGTTTTCTTTCAATCGTATTTCTCGAACATATTTCCAAATATTTACAAATGGTGAATGGTGATATTTATGAATTCATTTTGAAAATACTTCGTGCTGTGTAAAATTAATATTGCGCGATATGTTTTAATGTATATGGGACATTCTTTTACAACCAAACACTTTTGAGACCGACACATTTTCGATTCAGCTGAAATTTTTTTTGACGAGTTCTATACCGAAAAAATAGGGATACGTATTCGAGGATTTTTTATTTCACATATTTCGTAAAATAGAGGGGATCGAAAATTTTATAATTTGGTGTTTTTTGGCTTGGAAGACTCACTTTCAAAAATTCATAACGCCGATTCTATTTGAGCTGGAAAGTTGGTTTTTTTCATCTCAAAGCTAATGAAATGAATTTTATTACAACAATTCTTACATTAACGATTATTCCGAAATTTATACTGTTATAAACAAATAATATGTTTTAATCGATCTATAACAATTGCCCCAACCTCGTAGCGAGTTCTTAGCACAACCATCGTATTCTACGTCAAATTTTTCATCCATAACGTATTTTGAATTGATGAAGAATACGATGGTCGTGCTGAGAACTCGCTACGAGGTGAAGGCAATTGCTAAAAATCGATTTAAACATATTAATTATTTATAACAATATAAATTTCGGAATAATCGTAAATGAAACAATTGTTGCATTAAAATTTATTTTATTAGCTTTGGGTTGAAAAAACGAACTTTTCAGCTCAAACAGAGCCGGCGTTATGAATTTTTGAAAATGAGTTCTCCGTGCCAGAAAACACCAAATTATCAAATTTTCGATCCCCTCTATGTTACGAAATATGTAAAATAAAAAAATCCTCGAATACCTATCCCTATTTTTTCGATATAGAACCCGTGAAACAATTTTAAGCTACATCAAAATTGTGTCGGTCGATTTTTATCTAAATCTCTCCGATTCGTCAAAGAATGTCCCATATTCAAGGGTGTTTCACGGAACAATAAATTGAATTTGCTATATTCACCGTAAAACTATCAAAATAATCAGTTCGGTCGTGATGCAATCGCTACACACATGACGTCATCATTTGCATGCAAAATTCGGGTCAACCTGGTGGTATGGTTACCGACTCAGATTCAGGCCTTTTACCGACCGCGTTTTGTCTAATATTGTGTTGCGCTACTCCCCGGTGGAGAGTACCACCTTCGAATGGTTTGGAACCGAGAAAGCTTACGCAGAGGGCGCTTTGATCGATTACAACTTTTAGATCCAGGTCAGCGGCACCTTAATGCCCTCTGCAGAAGGTCCAACTCAAGCGTTATATCCGTAAATAGCAGACAACAATAATCAATGTGAGGTAGCACAAGCGACCTCACAAGCGCTTTGCGCATGGAGAGTCTTTGAGAAATCTGATACGAGAAAATTGTAAGAATGTGACCATTTGGGATAAGGCCTCTATAATACCGAAAAAAGCCTCAGATATTGTAGATGAATCCCTACGGGACTGCTGTATTGTTGACAACATTACATTTGCCGGAAAACTAATTGATTAGAAGGCGATTTTCTTCAATTTGTTAAATTTATGGAAACACTTTCGAATTTTAAATTAACTAGAAATATGCATTCATCTAATAACAACTGCTCTTCATTTCCATCAAAAATTGGATCAGGCTCCATAGGGTCCTTTAAGATTCCAGATAATTGGTTAACAGATGACATCTGTACGTTGCGTATTAATTTATGCATTATTTTATGTTCAATTTGTAATAATATGTTTGTTTATGTAACGATCATTTATTGATTTATACCTTTCAGTGTAAATATATGTAACTACGATCAAGAGTCGCGGTAGCGACTCGAGACAAGAAGATTTTCTCGACAGCCCGCGACACTCTTACTCCGCACAACTTGCTTATACACAGGACTATATCTAAATACAAAAATTTATTCTCCTCATAACCAACGAAATATAGAGTCTCGAAAAAAATCCACCAGTGTATATTTTTTCTTTTTTTTTTCTTTCGATTGAGACTATAACGAAGGCTGTGGCTATAAGAATATCGCCGATATAGCTTTAAAACATGATCGACTTCGTTTCATTCATTATTATAGAATTTCGTCGTCATCGCACACTTTTCATTATTATGATTATTTACGCATGGAAGTCGCCATGAAACCCGGCAACGAGACTGAAGTCAGCCGCACTCCGTCGATGCTGCGGAGTTCCTTTAAGGCTACACTAACATGATGATCATAAATATGATCTTGGTGGATAATACAGATCGCACGTTCTCTGTTGTTTGCGTGTGTGCGGTGCTCGTAGGTGAGTTAGAACGTAGTTGCGCGGGCATACCCACACGGCAAAACGCTCGCTCACGGACGCACCCACACCACACACCGTCGGCCATAAGCGGCTAACCCCAACGTTCCAACACACACTGGGTGGATCAGGTGTATATATGGGGCATTCTATACAAATTCAACATATCCATTCGTTATCGTATGATATAATAATTTATATGAAACATTATATCAATACGATAACGAATGAATATGAAATGTTTGGGCCTCCGGATTTTGTACGTAGGCTCGTAGTGAGTAAAATAATGAGCGAAATGAAAAGAAATATATGAATGAAGATTTGATGGAAAAAATTTAACAGAGCCTCATTCTATATAATACAAACCAACTTTGTTGTTTTTTTTGATTGGTATTCATTCCTTTCCATTATCCAAGTAATGAATTGTTTAAGCAAAAATTTGTTCAACTGATCTCTAGTATGTATGTATGTAATATTTATTGCTCCCCTTGGGGTTACAAGGACTTCCCTTTTCCTCTTCCTTTACAATATTTTACATGTTTTCTTAACCTATTCTTACCCTATTCTTACTTCCTACCTTATCCTTACTTGATTTCTAATTGCCTGTGCCTTGTGCCATTGCCTTGCCATTTCCTTACTTTCCCTCTTATCCTTTTCTTATTTTTTATCCTTATCTTTACTTAACCTTATCCTATTTTACCTTATTCTATTCCCTAAATCGTCCCTATCCTAATCGACTTCCATTTCCCATTCATCTCTCAATCTTTCATTCTCTTGTACATCCCTGATCCTTTCTAATTCTCTCATCCAGACTTCTCCCACCCCCTCCTCACCAAACATCTCCCTCACCACCTCCTGCTAGCTTTCCTCCCTTCTATCCCAGCCTACGCACCTTTCCCATACGTGCTCCCATGTTTCCTCCTCCCCCCGCACACCCTACACCTTCTCTTTTCCTCTTCTTCCCAGTACCTTGCCTCCTTCATCTCGCTTCCTGATCTAAATCTTGCCACCCTTATCCACCTGCTTTCTCCCCATCCCTTTCCCAGATATCCTGGTATCCCTTCTCCTTTCACTAGCCTGGACCATCTGTTGTACCTCGATTCCCTTATTTTCTCCCACCTCTCTTTTCTCTGTTCTTCCCTCTCTCTTTCCTCTAATTCTCTAAACTCCATCTCGCCCCTCTCCCTTCTCGCGACTACCTCTCTACTCTCTGCTCCCCTTCCGCAAAGAAACTTTCCCTTTCTCTTTCCCACCTCGATCCCTGCCTCCCAGCTTCTGCCTTGTCCCTTATCTCTTCCCAGCATCTCCTAGCTAACTCGCTACCCTCCCGTCTCTCCAACTTCCTTTCAAAATTCCATGCCCTTCTCCCTGCCCTAATCCTTAGCTTCTCCCTCTGCAGTTCCTCCCTTACTAGATATCCCGGTGTTCTCCCATCCACTCCTAATGTCCATCTCAAAAATCTATCCTGTACCGCCTCAACCGCCCTCCACTCCCTCCACCCCCATATCTCCGATGCATACTCTATTACCGTCCATACTAGCCTGTCAAATAGCCAAATCCTTTTTTCCCAATCCCTCCCAAACCTTTTTTTTCCTATTCCCCATACCTGCCTCATTACTACCCCTGCCTTCCGTACTCTCTCTTTCACCTGTGATTCCTGTCCCCCATTGCACTTTACTCTATACCCTAAATAGCTGAACTCTTTCATCTCCTCTATCCTTTTCCCTTTCCATCTCCAATCTATGTTTTTCCTTCTACCGCCTCCTTTCCTAAATCTTATAATCTTTGATTTCCCTACATTTACCGTCAGCCTTTTCCTATCCATATACCTTTCTAACTTCCTAATCATTACCTCCATTTCCTCTGCACTTTCCGCTAGTAACACTATATCATCCGCATAAGCTAAAGTGCATACCCTGCCGCCGGCTAACTCCACCCCCCCTTCCTTCTCCCTCTTCCCATTTTCTCTTCTAAGTCCGCCAGCAGCAGGTTGAACACATGCGTACTGAGCGGACCTCCCTGCCTTACCCCCCTCGCTGTCCAAAACGCCTCTCCTAGCTTTCCCCCGCTCCTTACTCGACTCTTTGTTTCCTTGTAAATTTCCTCTATCCTTACCCTTAGCCCTTCCCTCACCCCTCTCCTTTCCATAGTCTCCCACAGCACCTTCCTGTTCACTGAATCGAAAGCCGCTTTCAGGTCCACAAAGAACGCCACCATCTTTCCCTTATCCTTTCCCACCTGCCTATTGATTAAATAATTCAGTACATATACATTGTCAATGGTGCCCATGCCTTTTCTGAAACCCGTTTGGTTTTGTGGTATCAAGCCCTTTTCTTCTACCTCTCTTTCTAACCTATCCGCTAATGCCATCACATACACCTCATATAGAGTTGACATCAAAGTCACCCCCCTATACTCTTCTACCCTTTTCCCCTCCCCCTTCTTAACTATCGGCGCTATCAATCCCTCCCTCCAATCCTCTGGCCAGCCCTCCCCCACCCAAACTCTGTTACATGTTTTCCATATCCACTGCTCCATTTCTTCCCCCCCCCCATACCTCCATACCTCGCTAACTATTCCATCCCCCCCCGGTGCCTTTCCATCCCTCAGCTTTCCTATCACCTTTCTAATCTCTTCCCTCTGCAGCTCCCCTTCCCCGTCCCCCTTCCTATTTACCGACTCCCCGCCTTCTGTTATCTTGCTTTCTACCCCGCCTAATAAACCCATGAAATACTCCCTCCACTCCTGATCTCCTATTTCTTTATTCACCCTCTTCCACTCCTTTCTTTCCCTATTAACTATCTCCCATACCTTGCTTTCTGTCTTTGCTTCCGCTGCTTCTTTTATGAATCCCTCATTTTCTTTCTTTTTTCTCTCCTCGCATAGCCTATTATATTCCCTTCTTCCCTTTCTATACGCGTCCCCTTCTCCCTCCCCCTTTCTCCATTTCCTTAGACTCTGCCTAACTTCCGCTTTTTTTCGCCTACATTCCTCATCCCACCATCCCTCTTTCGCTTCCCTCCCCCTCCCTCCTACATCAAAGGCTCGTCTAAACTCCCTTATTCTTTTCTCTATCTCTTTACCTACATCCACTTCTCCTATCCCCTCTCATTTGACTTCTGTTCTAAACCTCATCCTACCCTCCTCCGTCCAGTCTCCTTCACTAGTTCCCCCCACTCTTTTTCCCTTCCTTGTCCTAGCCACTGCCGCCCTCAACCACACTGTTACCGGGTGATGATCCGAGTCAATCCTATCCCCAATCTCTATCCTTTTGACCCTATCCCTCACCTCGATGTCTTCTATAGCGTAGTCTATCACTGTCACCCCTGCCCCTCCTACATACGTAAATTCCCCCTCCTCATCCCCCTCTATGTTCCCGTTCATTATTGCCCATCCTGTCTCCTCTAAAAATTGCACCAGCTGCCTACCTTCCGAGTTTATTTTCCTGTCCTTTGATTTCCTACTCCTACTCTCCTCCTCTCCTTCTCTCCAGCATCCTCCCCCCTCCTGCCCTGTCCTGGCATTGAAATCACCCCCCACTAACACTTTTACCCCTCCCTCTATCTCTTCTGCCCGCTTCTTCAATTCCCCTATCTTCTCTTTTAGGTCCCCATTTACGTATATTCTTACTACTACCCATTTTTCCCCCCTTACACTTATTTTCCTTGCTATCATGCCCTCTTTTACCTCTTCCCTCCCTCCCTTCCCACTTACTATCTCCCTTCTTACCCCTGACAGTATTCCGCCTATTGCTCTTCCCTTCTTATTTTTTCGAACCGCATACTGCACTTCCCATTTATACCCTACTGGCAACTTATTTCTAATCCTTTCCCACCTCTTCTTTTCTATCCATGTCTCCATTAGAAATATTACATCCCACTTCCGTAGCCCCCTCCAGAAATCTTCATCCTTTCTCGCGAGCCCCGCCACATTCCAAAAAGCTACTTTCCACCGCTCCCTTTCTGTCTCGCCTACTCTCCTCTCTCTCCTCCTTATTCCCCTCCCCACCTGCCTCTGTCCCCCCCCACTACCCATTCCCCCGACTGCCTTTCCCCACGTACCCTTCCCTGTGCTCTTATACTTCCCTCTTGTCTTTCCTCGCTTGCTGACCTTTCCCTATCGCTTTCCCCTACTTTTCCCCTCCCCTCCCTTTGCCCCTTTTCCCTCGCTCTCCCTGTACCGTCACTAAGCACCGCTCCTATCTCATCCCACTTCCACATTTTCCCTTCTATCCAGATCTTTGCATACCCTATTCTTACTCTGTTTCCCCTTTTCTCCTCAATAGCTGCTATCTCCCTCAACTTCCATTTCATTCTTCTCTCTGCCCAGGTGAGATCCTCGTCTATTCTCTCCTCCCTTCCTTTGAGTAGGCTTTTTCTTCCCATTACCTGCCTCTTTTGCTCCATATTTCCTAGTCTTGCTATCCATATCCCCTTTTCTCCCCCCTTTTTCGCGCCTACCTCCCACATATCCTTTACCTCGACCTCCACCCCTATCAGCTGCAAAATCTTTTTCAACTTTTCCTTTTTTCTTCCCTTCTCAAGTCTCGCTCCTTTCACTACTATATTTCCCCTTCTTTCTTCCCTTTCTTTCCTCTCTATGGCCCACTCCATCTCTTTTAATCTATCTAGTGTTACCTGCGCCAATTCCGCATTCCCCTGTACCTGCCTCTCCCCCCCTCCTTCTGCACTCTTCTTTTCTAATTCTATCAGCCTCTTCTTCACCCTTTCCATCTCCCCCCCCTCTCCTCTCTTCTACCTCTTCTAGTCTTTTACCTAGATCCCTTATCATTTCCTTCATATCCCCCCTCTCTACTTTCCACTGCTCTTCCCTTCCAGTCATTTCGCCTTTAATCTTTTCCATTTCTTCCCTGATCCCCCTTCCCAGCCCTTTGACCTCCTCTAGACCTATCTTTAGCTCTTCCCTAATCAACCTTAGCATATCTTGTATACCCCCTCCCTCTGCCTTCCCTTCCTCCCCTGTCTTACCCTCCGGCGACCGGTGCACTTTCCTGCTCTTTCCAAATACTCTTTCTCTTTCCTGCAACTCGTCTACCTCCTCCTCCCCTTCTTCCCCATCCTCCTCCCGCTTTCTCTTCCATAATTCTAGCACCGTCGCCGTCGATCCCAGGTTATGCCTCCTATCCCTCCCTAACGCTGCTACTGCCCCCGGCCTACCTTTCTTTTTCTCCTCCTCTTCCCTGTTCGCCCCTTCTTTTTGGCCACCCGCGTTACTCACACTCTCTCTCTCCTTCACCGCTCCTTACCTTATCTATCCGCCGCCTACCTGTCTACTCTATCCCCCTTCTTACTCCCTAGGTGTCACTGCCTATTCCTATCTTATCCGTATCGTTGCCGTCCGCCTGCTCTTTCTGCCTAACCTCAAAACTCTCCCCCTTCTTTCTTTTTCAACTGCCCTTCCCTCCTATTCCTGCCTCCTATTCCCTTCACCCGACCTCCCATCTATGTCTTCCCCGCTCCTTCTCTGCCCTATTTCCTTTTCTCCTCACCTTTGCTATCCTGCTAAATTCTCGCCTCTTCTCTCGCACTCTTTCGCACACCTGTCACTCACATTCAAAACGGAAACGGAAGTCCGACTGATTATTTGTAATCGGAAAGATTTTTCACAGAATGTATAAAATGGTAGAAGCCTCGCCCAAAAATGGCACCATTAAACAATTCGTTCGTTGATAACAATTACAATGTTTCCGGATAAACCAAAGTTTTCTGCGAAAGCTTATCCTCTATGCTCGCGAATGTGCTGTGAATAATTTCTCTACGTCAAATAGAACCAGAGATGAGATATTGATTCTTCAAGTTTACTGCGCGCTCATTTTGCAACAAAATCGAATGACTCGGCGCTTCCGGAAAAAAAATCGTAGAAATAGGTTTTGATTTTTTATGCTCACATATCACTTCGAAAAAGCTTTCATTGTTTTGAAAAATACTCTCCTTGATTTGGTCAGTACTATTCATCCCACAACTTCCCATAATCCTCCTATTTACGAATCACGTTAAAGAAAACCCTACCGTGCAGCCCGAGGGGGAAATAACTCGGTGAATTGTCGTGTCGATAGGTTTGTGAATTCATTATAAAGCACCTGAATTAATGAAAATTAATTGAATCAATACGAAATAACTGAATCAATAAGCATTAACTGAACTACCAAAAGTTCTAACTGAAATAATGAGAATCAACTGAAAAATAAATGAATTCTGGAAAATTAAGTCAAGCTGATTTGAATTAGTTTGGATTCATGCTTGAATTATCTGTTTACTGCGAAATAGAATTAAGGTATTACTACGGTAAGCTCTATGGTGTGTAATCGAGCTCGATTTTTTAAGAATTTTTAATTTGGAGAACGATTAATCTCTTTACAAATTTTAAACACAATTGTTTCATGCATTTACTAGAAAATCAGGGTTGAAGTCAGCACTTGTAACACGTATTCCCCATACCGATACAATAAAACAGGAATGTTTTTTTTATATTGTACTTTACTCGTCCGCGTCAATCTGATGGAAAATAAATATCTGGCAGAGGAGAAATGCAGGTAATAATGTTTAAAATATTAGGAATGTTTCATTCATAGCACTTATTGATAAACACGTAAAAAGTCCTATATTTATAACAAAATCTCTCGTGCGATGGTTGAGGGAATCAATTTTACTTATTGATAAATGTTTTATTTTTGTATTGTTTGGCAATTTCGCCAGACATCATAGATGTTACATAAGTTATTCCGTCATTAGAAAAATTGCTTCATGAAAGTTCCTCATTTGATAGAAATTCACGGAAAACTGTTATTGTTTCACATTCAATAAACTAGAGGGAGGATTATAATATAAACGAGTGGTATTGAATTTCAAAAAAGGAGGGATAGTACTTGGAATCCGAAGAAGTTGCTCCTTCGAGAGTTCCAAATTTCTGTGAACTCTTATAGGATTGCAGTGAATCCGTAGAAAATTGTAACGTCTTCGAATGATGTTTATGGTTTTTCATAGCAATTTTCAGTTGGGCGCATAATTGACCGTGCCGGACTTTGATGTACAGCAGTAACAGATACCCTGACTTTTCGTAGGTCGTATATGATGCGGAAACCAACCCAAAACTCACTAGCGTATCCGTAGCGTATACCATCTACGAGAAGTCACGGTATGTAGTTTTATAACGACTTCTACCAAATGAGTAACTTTCAGGTAATTCGTCTAATGTAAAAAAAAAATGTTAGTAGCATCATTCAGAACTAGGCGTAATTGACAAATGAAACGAAGCAAATTTTAGTATGAAATCCTTATTTGTTGAGAATTAAAAACAGAAAAAATTGGCAAGCAAATTTTTCATCAGAATTTTAACAAGGATCGGCCCTGTAAAATATTTGCCACGAATCTTGAACCGTTGTATGCTGTAATTGTATGTATGTACAGTGACATAGATTTTTTGCGGGATGTATTTCTACTATTGTTAAACACATCCGGTTCAGAAACAATTTCGCGTATATATTAGGGTAATCTTAAAAACAGGCTCGGAAGATTGTCAACCGCCCCCCCCCCCCCAAATTTGCTATAAATAAATAAATAAATAATGGTCTGTTCAAGAGCACAATTTTTTATCTCAACCCTAAACCCTCACGCCTATATTTGCGTGTTTCCTGCAATTTCGGTATTTATTTTACTACCACATCTAATCTTTCGGTCAATAATCTGTAAGTATGACAATTTTGCGGACATCGATGCTACTATTAGATGAGGATATCCGGAGCGTATATGGGGCATTCTATGTCAATCATTCGCCATTTATATCTGCCTTTTCGACGAACAGGAATTAATGGATAGGTATTTTCGTTTTTGGTAATGATTTTCTATCAAATCAATAAAAATAGGCAGATTTAAGTGGTGCGTACTCGATGTAGAATGCCCCAAAACCCTTCAATAAAATGAAAAAGAATAATTTTCTTTGCGGAACTTCGACTCAAAACGAGAAAAGTAACAGTATGTTATTTTAATATCGGGTTTTGGAAAAGCCATGAGCATTTAAAAAAAAATTGTGCGATATTTTGATAAATTTATGGTGTTTGGTTGGGTTGAGACAAACATCTAAAATATTTCAGAAAGACTGCTTTTGGCAGGTACAAGAAAGTGTAAAATTTTCAATAGAATAAAAATTGGTCGAGGTCACGGGTTGGTCGGTTTCGCATGGAATGCCTCGTTCACGGACAGTCGGGCTACGTGCGATTACGAATAGTTACCGCGGTTGTGAACTGATGTTACCATTTCCAAACGATGCCTTATAATATGCACAAATTTCAAAATCTAACGGTCATTCTGAGTGAGTTGTACATTTCTTCGTATTCACCTAAAAGCCTATGCTCTCGTCGGCACTGCAGATTGTTGCTTTAGCAGAAACATAGGACGTGTGCGTATTACCATGTCGTTTTACCATCTGGTACCGCTTCGGTCGACTACAGCGCTTCTGGAGGTTCAACGTTGAACTAAATTACAGACTTCTCGTGCATCAGAACGGGCTCCTGTCACCTGAAAATCGCCCGCACAAATCGTGCCATATTTACAGAAAACTGACTGGTGCTATAGGTTTTCCCGGATAACGTGTGTGTTTTTGTACGTCGGTATCTCCCTGGCAAAAGTGAAAGAAATTCTGATATCGTACAAACGGTGAATATTCAACAAGTCGCTAGCCCGATCGGCCATGTTTGACGCGACGTGATTTTATCGAGTTCATCATTATTTTTATTAGACGTTATCAGTAATCTGCGATAGTAGTGACTGAGATACAGACGTACAATTTTATTCAAGCTATCTTTTAAAAATTTTCCCAGTCAGATTCGTACCCCCGTTTTATCAGGATTTGTGCGGGCGATTCCCCTGCTTCTGACGTCACGAAATGTATATAGGACATGCCAGTTCAGCGGCACCTTAAGGAGCGATTTGAATTTGTTGCGAAAAACCGTTGAAGACATAGCATGGTCGATAATTAAACTAAACGAAAAAGTCCCAGCTATTCCAAAAAAATAGTCGCCATCGTTGAAGAGTTGCGCGAAGCTGAAATCGTTTATTAGCAGCGTGTAAACATAGAATCATCATTTGATCAGTGACTGCCCAGTGATGAACATAGACATATTCGGGCGACACTCGGAGCATGGTGGGGGTAAAAAATTTATTCGTGGGCCTCCGGGTGTTAGATTCAAAACCACCAACGACAATCAGTATGATTCGGACGGTAAACGATTGTGTAACATAGCTGATCCGCAGCACTCCACCGATGCTGTTTCCTTAAAAGCTCTCAATACTGCTTTACAGTCTATGGCTGTGAATATTGTGGATACTTTTCAATCAAATTTTGAGAGTTTCGCGCATAATCACAACGAGGAGTTGAAACAGCTACGCATAAATAACAAAATCATTGAAAACACGTAGAGTCGCATCAAACATATTGGGGAGCAAGCAACACCGACGCCGGGACAGACCAGCAAGGAATAAGTATTGATTGAGGAACCAGAGTGGTTGGACGGCAATTCGAAAAATTGATAGGTGAAGAGTTGGGAACAATGAAGACTGCAATAGCTGCCAAACTTCACAGACGGGCTTGACGCAACTATCCGCGACGATTCGTAGATGTACGCGGACTGGATGAGATCTGACAAGCTGATCTCGTCGATATGATTGCATACAGCTCGCGCAACAAGGGATGCAAATACCTACAAACAATCATCGATATATTTTCTATGTACGCGTGGGTGGTGCCGATAAAGTTCAAGAGTGGGAAAGATGTGGCTGCTGCCATGAAATCTGTACTGATCCAGAGCCGTATACCTACACATCTGCACATTGATCGAGGCAAAGAATTTCACAACAGCGAATTCAAAGCCCTCGTGAAGCATCACAATATCAACCTGTATTCGACATTTAGCAACTTGAAGGCGTCGATATGCGAACGTTTCAATCGAACATTGACGAATGAAATGTGGAAGCGGTTTACTCTCCAAGGATCATACGAGTGGATTAATATTTTAGATGATTTAATGAAGTCCTACAACAACACCAAACATCCCACGATTCGGATGAAACCGGTGGATGTTAGCACGGAGAATGAAAAACAGCTGTATCGTAGCGTGTACAAGCCTCGGCAAATCAAACAAAGTGATCGAGCGCGGAAATTCAGTGTAGGCGATTGAGTTCGAATCAGCAAGTACAAGAATGCATTCGAAAAAGGCTATACACCCAATTGGACGACAGAAATATTCACTGTAAGTGAGGTGAAAAATACCAATCCACCCACCTACAAACTTACCGATTATCAAGATCATCTCATCGAGGGGGGCTTCTACAAGGAAAAGCTCACCAAAGTGAGATATCCCGACGGCTACCTTGTGGAGAAAGTATTACGCAAACGGGGGAATCTGTTCTATGTGAAGTGGTTGGGTTTTGATAATTCGCACAATAGTTGAATAAATTAAACAGACAAGTAACATAATTTGTATGTATTTTCCGGATTACAATAGAAGATTTTGAAAATACGAATATTTCCACATTTCATCTCCTTTGTACGCACGTGTGCCATACTCTGTACTACGAAAATAATAATAATAATAATAATGATAATAATAATGATGATATGCAATTTCGCCATACGATTATTACACATTTTATTTTTTGAAAAACTTTCTACCATTTTCTGGAATCTTTTTTTTGTTTACTGAAAACTTTTTTTCATTTTCTTGTTACGTCCTCCAGACTTCATATTCCTTTCCCACGCTCTTAGTTACTTTACGCTCTGTAGTCTACTCTTATCGTTCGCGAGTCAGCAGATTCTTCTGTAACTAGCGGCTAGCATTCCTTCTACATCCCGCTAAACTCCGCAGATCCATCCTAGCGCTCAAGCAAGACACCTATCCCTCTAAACCAAGACCATACCTTTTTCCCTCCACCGACTCCGTTGCATTGACTACTAATAAACAATCATATACTTTAAATCGTTTACCTTCCCTTAATACCGATCCCTTTCTATTCCATTCATTTCCTGCATTGGGAGTAGTAGCACGCGAGTGCGTAGTCGACGTGAACGGACCCGACAATAGCCAAATAACACCTTGGCTGGGCGTGAAGTAAGCTCCGATTACCGCTCATCGGAGCCTATGCAATCTACCCCGTAACATTTTGGTGGCAGCGGTTTTTCCCGTCGACCTACCCGTCAGTGCAGTGCTGCGCGTTTTCTACGAAAGTGTTCAGTGCTCAAAATTTCTAACGCCGTACCAATCAGTGATAGCCGTGTTACGAACGAACTCCGGCCCACAAAGTACTGTGACAGGCACGCAGAAACTATTCAACTCGCCACGGACATAGGCTCTGCAAAGAGTCCCCAATTTCAATAACTCCGTCACATTTTGGTACTATTGAAATTCATCGATACGTACGACGTCGAATAACTGTGTAGCGAGTGGAAATTCAGTGCGATAGCCAAGTTAAGCCGCACACCGCATCTGAACACATCACCTTTCGAACCGACAAATATTGAATGGACCCTTTCCGCTCATTCGGACTCCTGCAACCCTGTTAAGACGAGAATCTGGACCCGAAAGTGGCATCGCCCTAAGACCTTAATTACCACACTTATTTATCAACACGCCACGGACTACCTCATCTATACCCTTCTCGTGCCGACGAATGACGTGTATCGCCTCTTCAAGTTTCACCTGCGTCCAGCCGCCTAGAACCATGCTGTACTCTGTTTTTGCGTTAACCTTTGCCCTGTAAGTCTATTCTAAGTCTTAGTGTTAAGTTGATATTTCTATTCCTGTACTTGCAATACCCTGCTTAAATCAACATAGCACCAACTAACGAAACCGGTTAAAATTTTTGGTCAGTAAAAGATGTCTTGCCGACAATCCCCCCTTTCGACGGCCACAACATGCCCTTTGACTCATTTGTAGAACAATTACGTCACGTAGAGACTCTTATAAAAGCTTCGGATGAAATGACTTTCGCCAAATTCGCGCAATCAAAGGTTACAGGCCCCGCTTCTCAATATTTAATAGGCATTAACTGTAATGACGTCTGGGACCTCATAACTGCCCTTAGCCGAGCATACCGCCCGGATATCCCCATACACCAGTTACCTGCTCAATTAGATAGAATTAAACAACAACCATATGAGCGCATCATAGATTACTCGTGCAGAATACGAGCAATATCAAAAGATATAAGCACAGCGATCATAGCCAAGCACCCACCAGACTTAGCAACGCTTCTACTGAATGATCTGAAGAAGGATACCTCTAGATCGTTTATTAGAGGGCTTCGGCCAGAATTGAAGTGGAGAATCGCTACTATCAGACCATTACCGACCTTCGAAACTACCGTCACTATCGCCGAAGGTGAAGAAACCGAGCTAATTAACCGTCAGATGCAATTCTCCGCAGAATATTTTACCCCCGCTACACCCATGTGCCTGCCGTTACCCCCCGATACTGCTTCTCCGTCTCAGGTGCCCGCCGCGGCCTCCTTCATCCCCCCCCTGATGTCATTGCCCACACCTGGTTACATTCATCAACCAGCGCCTCGTACCGAGCCCAGACCTTACGCCCAAGCGCTCGATCCGACCACCTGTTCTGCTGGCCACGTCAATGCTCTGCCCAGCAGTTGTCAATTTCGTAACCACCAGGGTCACTCCATCAGGGAATGTCACCGTCTGCAAAGTAAAAGATATTGTACCAAATGTCGCAGAATGGGCCACTTCCACCATAAATGCAACATAAACCAAGAACTACACTGCGACAATTGTAATCGCAGAGGCCACACAGTAGACCGATGTAGATCCTTTCCGCGTAATAACCAAGGCAATGCAGGCTCAAATAAACATTCAAACAAGAACATCGCCCGCGGGGAGAACGCGCCCGCGCGCAATGGAAACAACTAGCGTTCCGATCTTCAAATCATATTCTCATAACAGCTTCAGCTGACCCTCCACTAATTTCGATCGACACCCCCGAGCTAATAAAAATATCTACATTTATTATTGACAACGGTGCAGACGTCAACTTGGTCAAAGAAAGTTCCGTCAGGCCCCTCGTACGACGAACAACCGACGAACGTTCGACGCTGACTGGTATAACAGACAAAAAGACGCAAACTATCGCAAAAACGAAAATACGTTTTAATAATAAATCCCATACCTTCCACTTGGTCCCTGACTCGTTTCCGATTCCGCACGACGGCAACTTAGGCCAGCCCTTCTTACGAAAAGAGAAAGCAACTATTTCTTTCAACTTAAACTAGGTGATGCTTGGATCCTCATTGCCAATCTACTTTAAAAAATTCGATGAACCCTCGTCCGCACCCGAAAAAACGCGCGTAATTACAATACAGGCCCGTACCGTGAAAGCCATCCCACTAATAGTTGCGAACCCAGACACTGAAGTAGGCTACCTTAAACGCATCGATTTAGGCAACAATGTTCTATGTGGTGAAGCGTTAGTTGAAAACCAGAACGGCATCGCTTACTCGTACGCGTTCAATTGTAACGAATCTGCCGTAGAGATAAGACCCCCAACAGTAACCCTAGACGAGTTCGACGAGCCACTGAGTACAGTCATGCCCAACGCTACGCCCACTGCATCGAGTAACCACCACAGCGATGCCCGCGCCAAAACCCTCGTTTCGCACCCAGGCCCTCTCCTCAGCAACTCATTAATTCTTTCTGCCGCCAAGCGTACATCGCGACCGACTAATAATCCCCCCTCCTGCCCCGTCAAAATTCACAAAGACGAAATCGAATCCCAAGTTGATAAACTACTGAAGCAAAATCTTATTAAACATTCCTCATCTCCGTATAATTCCCCGGTGTGGATCGTTTCAAAAAAACCGGATAGTGACGGCAATAAACGATGGCGTATGGTAATCGACTACAGAAAACTTAACGAAAAAACAGTCGGCGACGCATACCCCATGCCCGATATCACGGAAATCCTTGACCAGCTTGGCTCAGCTAAATACTTTTCCACATTCGACCTTGCTTCCGGGTTCCACCAAATTCCCATGCATTTGGATCACAGCACGAAAACTGTATTTTCGACACCGAGAGGCCATTATGAATTCTCTTGTATGCCCTTCGGACTGAAGAACGCCCCCGCCACGTTTCAAAGGCTCATGGACCAAGTCCTCCTAGGCCTACAAGGCAACGAGATGTTCGTATATTTAGATGACATAGTTATTTACGCTCGGAACTTGCAAGAACATGAAATTAAACTTCGGAAATCAATGAAGCGACTAACCGCTGCTCGTTCAACTCTACAGCCAGACAAGTGCGAATTCTTGCGCAAGAAAGTCGTTTACCTCGGACACCTCATGACTGAGTCAAGAGTAAAACCTGACCCTGGTAAATTGATAGCTGTAAAAGAGTATTCTGTCCCCAAAAGTCCCAAAAATGTCAGACAGTTCCTTGGCCTTTTAGGTTACTAACGAAGATTTGTTCCAAATTTTGGAAATATTGCTCAATGCCTTAACAATTTACCGAAGAAGGATACCCCTTCATCTGGACGTCCGAATACCAGTCTGCCTTTGAAACCTCACGCGATTGTTCATGCAAAGAACCAATTTTACAATACCCGGACTTCAGCAAACCATTTGCGCTCACTACAAACGCGTCAAAACTCGCTATAAGTGCAGTTCTTAGTCAAGATAAAGACGGTGCCGACCTACCGGTAGCATACGTGTCCCGAGCCCTCAAGCCCGCTGAATTGAACTACTCGGTACCTGATGAAGAATTCTTAGCCGCCTACTGGAGTATAAATCACTTCCGCCCCTACATCTATGGTCAGAAGTTTACTTTGATAACAGACCACGAGCCACTCAAATGGGTAGAAAGCGTCAAAAAACATAATTCCCGTTAATTACGGTGGAGCTTAGAACTGGCAGAGTACGACTTCGATACGAAATACAAGTCCAGAAAATCTGATATCAACGCTGATGCTCTGTCCAGGAACGCACCGCCCGACACCGCTCAAATTCTTCCTATAGATACAAAACGCCCCCGTCCAACGACTGAAGCCTCTAGCGATAGATCAAAAAAAACGCAGTTAAAAGACTCATCAGTACCCCAGACGCCCTAGACAGACCACAGACGAGTCCACGAACCCAACTCCGCTGAAACACCCTAAAATCTCACAACCCTGTGCGATGATATACTCCTCTGATTCCTCTGATTTCTCTGATCTCTCCGAAGATGATTTCAGCGATAAAGAAACCCCGTTGCTCCTGAAATCCCCCCGCTTCACCCCGGCGCCGATCTTAGTACATCGCGAACCTAAACGCCACTGCGAAACAAATTCTTTAACAAACCCTGGGTCTCATGAAAGACCATACCTGAGCTATTTTTCAGATTCTTCCCTTAGCTCGGATGACTTACAGACCCCAGAAACTGAATCAGGAACTGATGACTTTGGTCCACCCACCGATTTACCGGGCCCTTCTTATAGCGACTTCCTTATAGAAAGCGAAACTTTTCTTCTCATGCGTAATAGACGTATCTAAGAAATAAAAGCTGACCTATTACAGCAAAAGGATAACTTGGCTCATTGCATATCCGCTGACTGCCAAATGTCAAAGGAATCGCTTGAGAACTGACAGAACGTAAATTCATAAACCGCGAACAACTTAGAGAATTCGACCCGACTGTGACTGACGTTATTTCTGTAGTCCATGGAAACCGAAAAATCTATAACCTAGTTACAAAGCCAAAATACAGTGACAGACCTTTTCCACACGTTTTTTTTGACACCTTGGTTAACTTTAGGAAAACCTTGCAAGAAGATGGCGTAACATCTGTCTCGATACCATTGATAGGTTGCGGACTCGACAAATTAGAATGGAGCGCGGTACGCAAAATGATCCATTATGTTTTCAAAAATTCGAAAATAAGAATCACCGTTTGCCGCCTCGACTCTTCGCTTCCTGCCACCGCGCGCCCCTGCATTACACCCCCACCCGTTTATACTAACCTTCCTGACCCTGTCCCTTCCACATCTGGATTACCGCCCCACCGCCATCTGCGAAAGAAATCGGAACGTCCGCCTAAACCTGCAGCATCTCGTCCGATTCCACCTCCACCCCCACCCTCTAAAGTCATCATGCCCCCCCCCCCCCCCCGTCGGGCCTCTGCGTCCCGCTAGGAGATACCCCCCCCCGCTACTTCCAGGCCGACGAACCATTCCTTGCACTCCTGTCCCCCCCCCCTCCCGCGCCTCTCCCGCCCACCTCTGATAACGACGACAGTTCCGACTTGCTCACGGACACTGAATACTATACGTGCCTTCAACAATTCGACTCCCACATGGAAATTACTGACCATAACCATGACAGTGCTCTCAACACTAACGATGATCAAATTAATGACCCTTACGGTTTCGCATATTTTATTGACAACTTGGACGACATACCAGTATCGGACAATGTCAAAGATACCAATGATGGACTTTTGTTGCTCAAAACCAACTATGCGCACTTCATATCGACAGACTGCGCTTGGATTAAGGGTATACCAGCCCAACTTGCCGACAAGAATATCGTTGACCCAAAAATAGTAGTGAGGCCTCGTCCGCGACAATTTGATATCATTGAATCTAAGCACAATAGTCGACGTATTTTCACCCAAGTATTGAAAACAAAAAGCTCAGATAAAAGCAACCTATACGATATCTTCAAGCTATTGTCCAAACTCAAAACGGCTTCAGCCGATTCAAACCTAAAGTCTCTTGCACTTCCGATAACCGATGATAGTTTAGACGCTCTCGATCCCCGCGTTTTTTCGAAAACTTCTATCCTATATTTTCGCAGACTTAGAAATTCAAATCATGCTTTGTCGAAACACGACTGTCATCCCAGACGAATGTTTACGAAAAGAAATAATCAGAGAATGCCACAAATCGTTAGTCGGCGGTTATCAAGGTGTCACTAAAATATATAACCGCATTAGACAAAAGTATTTTTGGCCCCGTATGAAAGAACAAATCCAAGATTCCATAAGAACTTGCGAGAGTTGCCAAAGAAAAAAATTGGTCAGAGTAAAAACCAAATTGCCAATGATGATAACGGACACGCCTGCCGATGCATTCGACAAAGTGGCATTAGATATTGTTGGACCTTAACCCCTTACACTAATTCGATCAACAAATATCTCTTGACGATACAATGCAATTTGACAAAATTCCTGGACGCCATCCCTTTACCTGATGCCACCGCCAAAACTATAGGCGCAGCATTCGCAAAAGAATACATCATACGTTACGATGCTCCTCGAGCAATACTTACAGACCAAGGACAGAATTTTATGAGTACAGTCATCAAACAACTTTGTAAACTTTTCAAAATCAAGCAAATACGAACCACAGCTTACCGCACACAGTCTAACGGATCGCTAGAACGCAGTCACCTTGTTCTTACTGAGCACATCAAACACTACACGGATGCTGGTAAAGACTGGGACGATCACATCCGCTTTGCAATTTTTTGTTACAACACCGCGAAGCACAAGGTACTAACTTCACCCCCCACCAACTAATTTTTGACTCTCAAGCCAGACTCCTAACAGATGCGAACCCTGCCAGGGCGTATACTCGTTTCCACGATTCCTTCCTTCTAGACTCAATCGCTAATCTATCCAGCATACGAAAACACGCCGCGTCCAATCTACAACAAGCAAAGCATCGTTCCAAGACTTGTTACCACCGTAATGTCAACAGCCAAAATTTCGAAGCAGGTCAAAAGGTCTATCTACTAAATGAAACCCGATCCAAATTCGACGACCACTATAAAGGAGTGTATACGATTAAACGTATAATTGACAATATCAACGCTGAAATTTGGATTACCCCCCGACAAACTGAAATCGTTCAGCCCAATAAATTGAAATTGGCACACTCAACCGACTAATTGACCTGGACCGACGCTTGAACGAATACGAACTTGACCTGTCCAGCTTAGTAGACGCTATCCCCTTCGCCCAAAAAGGTATCGTCCAGCCTAAAATTCTATCACCAGAACAAATTCTTTCCAGCCTTAAACATATCCCTCACCCGCGACGTACAAGACCCCAAATTCCTACGCGCCATTCCATCCACCACCCGCACCTAGAAATAATACCACTTCCCGATGACCTGCCTCCTCGCTCTTCTCCGCTGCTCCGGACCCAATGGGAAATTAAAATGACGGAACTAGGCATACCTAAGCCGCGTAAATTGCTTCCCGAGCAAAGCCTTAACGTTAGCTCCGAACCACTCGAAGTCTGGCGCTAAGCCCTCTGCTATTAGCAATCATATTGTTCCATTGCCTTATGGGGCCGTCCATTAATCACGTGATCTTTTTTTAAGCATTTTTCAACCCCCCCCCCCCCTCCCCTTGGTGATACGTGGTGGGGTTTAAGACTACCCCACCACCCCCCACCCAACATCACGTGTATTTATAGTATCTAAAAAAAATCTCAAATTCTTTAGAATATTTTAGAGTATTATCTTAAATACAGATATGAAATATAATCTTATTTCATTCTGAAATTAAGGACCATGATAAAAATGTCCAGATAGAAAGGTTGCAGGTTGTTTTTGATTGGCATAAAAATAATAATAAACGAATGATCTATTACGGCGAGTCAAGGTCACACTACACGCCGCTTTTCGATTTAAAAATCGCGCGTTTGAAAAAATAATGAAAAAATAAATACACGTGATATCTTATTACACCCCCCTCCCCCCTTGTGACATTTCGTGATTTTTGTCACCCCCCCCCCCCCCCCCCCTTCCCCCCCTTTCAAGCCTCACGTGATTCATGGACGGCCCTTATTCTGCCCGTAATAATCTGCAGCCATAATATAATCATCAGCATGTTGCATAAGTTTCGTTTATAATATACACAATATCTATCATATATACCACCACATTTATAAGATGTCATTCAGAGAAACTTTGTTTAAATGTATACTAACCCACTTAGGGACGTTGTATGTGAAATCCGAGCAAAAAGTTTGTGACGTCGTCTTTTATAAGAAATAGTGAATGCAATATTTTTTTATTGAAAATTGAATTGAGACGCCGTTAGAATTGCGAAACATTCACGATAAGAATAGTAAAAAATAAATTTTTGATCCGAAAAGCGAAAAAAATATTCGAAATCGTTCATGTTTTTGGCATCAAGAACGATATTTATTTGCCGCGTCTGTATCCACTACAGCTGTAGAGCCCTGTCACGGATAGGGAACGCGGGTACAATACTAACGCACGACACGAAAATTCGGTCGTGGCAGCGTCGCATGAACCTAACCTGCCACCCGAGCTTGAAACGAGTGACAAGTGATTCATCAGTAGTGTTGAATTTTCGAAAGTTGTTGGACGAATAAAAAAAAATGAAAAATGGAAAGAACCCGCTATAAATGCCGATTTGTGCGAAAAAAAAGCTGGATCGGAATTTGAAAGCAATAGTCACATTGCGTTAAGGCAAAAAGAAAAAATCAAACATAACCTCCGAGGAAACCATTCCCGAAGGAATTAATTACGAGATAACGACGTGGTGGAAAAATATTAAAAAATTCTAATGGATCTAAAATTCATTGAATAAGATGATACTAGTTTTTCAAGCATTTCTATCCACCCGTTCTCCAATTACATATGCAAACGTGAATTTTGTCAGGTATTTTGCGGATTTTTCCATAAGCCCTGTGTTAATTTTCGGATTTTCAAATTCGATTTATTCTCAAACGACGTGGTCAATCGTATTGAAATTCGGCAAGAAATTTCGAAATATTACAATTAAAACTGGAGAAAAATTTTAACAAAATCTGTCGAAAAGGGTGTTTTGCATACAACGTCCTTAAACGCGCACTAACATCTAGGCGCTATATTTAAGACTCTTCTTCGTAATATTCTGTAAGTGAGTCAGTACGATAAGATGTCATTTAGAAATTTTTTTTATTCAAATGTATACTAACCCACTTAAATGCGCACTAATATCTAGGCGCTAGATATTAAGACTTTTCTTTGTAATATTCTGTAAGTGAGTCAGTAGTATAGATATGAGAGTTCTAAATCAAATTACGTAACCATGTGACGTAACCGGTTGACGTGCCCACGGCGGCCATTTTGAGAATGGCGGCCATTTCGATGGCAGCCATTTTGACGGCGGCCATTTTGTTTTTTTTTCATGGCGGCTATTTTGATTTTATTGATGGCGGCCATTTTTAATTTTTTGATGGCGGCCATTTTGACGGGGCCATTTCGACGGCGGCCATTTTTGATTTTTTTGATGGCGGCCATTTTTGATTTCTCGATGGCGGCCATTTTGATTTTTGCTTAGTCAGACGAGCGGCTATTCAGACAGCGGCCATTTTGATTTTTGCTCAGCTGGATGAGCAGCCATTTTGACTTTTCATCGTCCGACAGTTTGATAATATGATTTTCGCTATGACGTCACCATTATAATCGACTGATTTTGCCGTCTGACGAGCAGACATTTAGACAGCGGCCATTTTGATTTTTGCTTAGCCGGATGAGCAGCCATTTTGATTTTTGCTCAGCCGGATGAGTAGCTATTTTGATTTTTCATCGTCGGACAGTTTGATAATGTGATTTTCGCTATGACGTCACCATTATAATCGACCGATTTTGCCGTCTGACGAGCAGCCATTCAGACACCGGCCATTTTGATTTTTGCTTAGCCGGATGAGTAGCCATTTTGATTTTTCATCGTCGGACAGCTTGATAATGTGATTTTCGCTATGACGTCACCAGTATAATCGACCGATTTTACCGTCTGACGGCGGCCATTTTGAATTTTGCTCAGTCGGATCAGCAGCCATTTTGATTTCTTGATAATGTGATTTATTTCTTGGTCGGATGAATAGCCATTTTGATTTTTCGCCGTTACCCGTAAACTTTCGCGTTAATAGTTTGCCCCAGGCGAAAAATAATATTTTCCACGTACTTCGAATATATTCTTTTGCGTTAATCGACCGAATGGTGACATCGTAATTAGATAGGCTGTGGATGTTGTTGACGATCACTAAACTTTCACGCTAACAGTTTGCCCCCAGGGCAAAAATTTTACATTCGAAAAATATTAATAGAATTTATTGTGGTTATATATATATATATATTTCGAATTACAGTTGTACTTAATTTTAAGTAAAGCTGGGGATGCTCGCCACAATTAGATAGGTCGGGAATGTTGATGGCGATTCGTAAACTTTCACGCTAATAGTTTTACTCCCCAGAGCGAAAAATAATATTTTCCATGTACTTCGAATACACTCTTTTGTGTTAATTGACCGGATGGTGATGCCGCAATTAGATAGGCTGGGGATGTTGATGATGATTCGTAAACTTTCGCTTTCAAGAATTTATTAGGGGGGAGAGTGTAGTTAGTTGGTATATAAATCGCGAGCTCATTCAACACGTTATATTGTTCTCAAAGTTTTCCCATTGTGAACTTCAGTATCCATACTACGTCAAATTTATAAAATCTACATTGAACGTGATGGATCTAAATAAAATCAACCTCATCTGTCGCCTGGAAACGCTACCCACCAAGAGAATGTCAGATCTAGAGGTTGGGGGGGAGTACAGCGTGACGGGGGTAAGACGCGTAAATACTAAGTACGGCACGAGTATTCTTCTCGCGCTCGATGAACAATTCGCAATATTTTTACCCCCGCGAATTGTAAGCCTCATGGAAAATGATGTGGTGCAATTCAACGCCATGCAAAAGACGATAATCGAGGGCATTCTACGAATGAAATATCAAGGAGGCGAATACAACAAATTTGAAAGATGAGCAATTTGAGCGTAACAAAACAGCACTGTTCCAACTTGCAATATGGAGATGATCATGGACATTCAAAGTTTCATTGGCCCCAACGATAAATTTATACCCAAGGAACTTTGCATCATAAACATAAACTCATCGCGTTTGAGCCGCATTATCTTCAAACCGCCGTACGCTTGGGCGGATCTACCAGCTGAACACAAAGCTACTAACGCTTGGCTAACATGCAATTTTCATGGAATACCCTGGAATGCGGGAATCGAACCTTATGCTGAGGTGCAGAAAATTGTAAAAAAGGCTGTTAAATATGCATGCTATGTATATGTCAAAGGTGAGGAGGAGAAACGGTGGCTGACAGAGATCCTTGGTGGGACAAAACAAGTAATAAACATGGAAGATTTACACATTCCACCACCATCACTGGAAAAACTGAAACATATGGAAGAGGCGGGCTGGTGCTGTGATTATCATGGAAACGATTCAACGGGGTACAACTGCGCCTTCGAAAATGTTCGGCGTTTGAAGAAGTGGTATGTCAAGGAGTGCACGGGGTCTCTCACGAAATCGCTCTGTCTGTTCGAAAAACAGAGAAAAATATTAATAGAATTTATTGTCGTTATATATATTGTAACCAATTTTTATGAGTTGAGGGTAAACGATAGAAACGAGATAATTGGTTACCCTACGGCGCAGTCACTAACCTGAATAATTAGATAGAGAGAGAGGTAATAAGAGAGAGAGATACGAGTGTTGGGCGCCAGACGCACATGCGTCAAAAATAGATAATTAGACAAAGAGATAAAGGTAAAGGTAAAGGTAATAGATAAAGATAAGGTCAGGTTCTACGACGGTTTTGCACAGTTTGCTCAGATAGACAAGATAATGGTAGAGGGGCGGGGTCGAATCCAATAGATAAAATAAGAAACAGGTGAAGCAGGAATAGTATCAAATATATTAAGTAAGAAGCGGTAAGTTTAATGACAAGCAAGTAGCTGAAGAGATTGAGATACAATTACGATAAATGCGATAATTGACAATATTTACCGCCAGAGAAAAGTTAAGCGAGAGATTTAACAACTAACGGAACGTTTTCCGAATAAGCGGGAAATATGCGCAACCTCGCGATACTAAAGGTAATGATTAATACGGTTTTATGATAAATAGGCAGAACAGGAAAAGATATACTGTACTTAAATTAAGCAGTAAGAAAATAAACCATAAAATATGAGAAGCGATTATAAACACATGCGAAATACAACAATTGTAATAGTTATCACATTACCAGAATGATCAGAAATAGGCAGACAGGGAATTATGAATTACAAAGTAAATTCAAGCAACAGGTCAAGTAGAAAATTATCATAAAATATAGGTACTAAAAGATAATACGTAGTCTCTAGTTTGCGGTAAGTGCGAGAGAAAGAGAGATAATATTCGGTCCGATAAAAGGTAATTCAAGATAAGGCAAACAATATTCAAGATAATTAATATGCAACGTACGGCAAACCAAATAGACTACGGACAACTACGATCAGCGATATTAGCGAAGAAAATAATGAAAAAGATGTCATGCGATACGGCACAATACTCCAATGTCAAATGAACGACGAGCGGGACCGCGCAGCGATGTAAGATCGCTCCCGCGGTACACTCACTAAGATACGATAATCAACGGTAATAGGTAAAGAGACAGATATGAACTAATCAGAGACAATATAACGAAATAGCAATGCTCAATAGCTAAGATAAAAATTGATCCTTTAACGGAACGCGCTGCTAGACAGCGATATTAGACATTCAAATATTCCAGAAGAAAAAGATAATAAAATAAAGCAATAGTCACTACAATGCGTAAGTAATAGTCAACCAGTCGCGAAGTTACTTGCAATAAGACAGAGAAAGGGACAAGATAAGAGATAAGAGAGAATAAGGTACGAGCCCAGGTGGCTCAAGCAGACCAACTGCAAGATAAAGAGAGAAAGAGATAAAGGTAAAGGTACGATATATTGCAAGTTATCTCGTGGCTTTACAAAATAGAAAAGGAACCTCACTTACGTAAAAGAAGATCTAACAGGTGCTAGAGAATGCGATACGATAGCGGTAATTAAAGCGATAAGTAGCGATAAGGCACTGAAGACTACGATAGCACGTCGGTATGATACAAGAACTGAACGCAGAGTGACGAAATGAGCGATGATCCTGATTTTCGTCGAGCTGCTGTCACGTGATTCTTCCTCAAATTTGCGGTATTCTATTTGGACCAGCAGGTCGCGTAGGTCTGGTCTACGGGTAGGCGGCGATAATCCCTCGCCGCTTGTTTTTCTTCTCCCTCGACGACAGGTATCGAGGTATCGGGACGTCGGAAGGTGGTTAGAGATGTCTTCCTTCAGCTGTGCGGTATTGTTGGTGAGAGGGGAGGTCGTACTGCTCATGTGTTGCGATATTGAGGTGTGCGGCAATAGTACGTCACCGGTCCTTCGGACTTGCGACCGACTGTAACTCACTCCTTGCTTTACTGGTACTCCCCGTTGTAGCTATTTCGTCAGTGCTGCATCCCGGCCCTCGCTCATTGAAGCCCTTATACCGGAACGATCTGGCGGTGATGGCCCTCAACCCGGATCCCCACACTAGATCCACCAGATCCACGTGGTCAGCATACTATTAGCCTATTCCACGCCGCAGTCCTTCGATAGGACGGTTCGTGAAGAGAAAACCGTCCTCCATTTGATAGTCAACGACTTAGTAGATGTTAGGGTCGGTTCAGCTCCAGGCTGATAAGTACCGTCGACGGGAGGCTTTGTTGTGTTTTTGACGCACAGCCCTGTACGCCGCCTGACGATGCATCCGAGCGGTAGAAGCATTCATTCGTGGTTCGGCTCCTGGCCGATAAGTCTTTAATAGTCGGAGGTACTGTTTGTGCATTACGCACGACCCTGTTCGACAACTAGATAGGCATCCATCGGGAGTGGTTTCAGCGGTATTCGTTCGTCTGTAGTCGGTGGTGGTCGATGTTGAGCTGGTATGTGACCCCTGTCAGGCAGTGTCTTGGTATCTTGACGCGAAGGTCTCGCAGATGATTCTCGTAGAGCGTTACAGAATTAGAAAATAGCATACAATTAGCTTAGTAAAGAGAATTCAACTTAAAGATAATTAGTCGTTCATTTTTGGAGTATTGGCCTCAGACGTGCTTTCGTTATTTTTAGCGATATCTGCACCTAGGGGAATGCGATAATTAAACAAAGTGACGGGGTACGAAATATCACGTCACAATATATATATTTCGAATTACAGTTGCACCTTATTTTAAGTAATATAATTTATTCAAATAAATGTAAAATAAATATATATGTATATATATATATATATATATATATATATATATATATATATATATATATATATATATCCTAATATATATAAAATTCACGTGTCACAGTGTTTGTCACCAAACTCCTCCGAAACGGCTGAAACGATTTCAATGAAATTTTGCATACACATTCGGTAGGTCTGAGAATAGGTTTATAACTTTTTTCATACTTCTTAGTGCTATTGTTTAACAAATATTCTTCATTTAATAATTTTTGGCATCGGTCGATAACTGCACAAGTGATAATTGCTCATCACCGGCTGATACCAGTTTAGCCCGCCAGGTGTCGCTGCTCAATTTAATAATTTTTGGCATCGGTCGATAATTAGCCCGCCAGGTGTCGCTGCTAAGAGACTCATACACATTCGGTAGGTAATTTGTAAATGGTAAATAAGTAATAAACGAAAATACACAAATAATTAATTAATATACTGCTTTTCATCATTAACTAATTGGATTTCTTCGATTTAAGTGTTTAGTACAATGCCAGCAAGACGCAGAGGAGCTTCTATAGCCCGTCACACACCTAGATCTGCAAGCAGGCGAAATACAAGAGCCCTAAGAACAGAAGACCAAATCCAGCAAGATAACACTCATGTGCGTGAGAACATGGCGCGATTGCGTCAAGCTGAATCAGAAGATGTACGAGCTGAACGAAATGAACGAAGAAGATTAGAACAAAGGCAATCGCGTCGTCTTATAGTTGGCAGATGCAGAGCGAATGAACAACAGCGCCAACAGGTGCATCGATTATTTACATCTAATTCATTCCTGCGTCTAGCATTCGAGTATGAGCACGATATTCAATATTATGCTCATTCAAAAGTGGTAATTGGTGCTATGGACAAGGAATGTCCGCATTGTCATGCTCTTAAGTTTAAAACTGAGCCACCTGGAATGTGTTATTCGTCAGGAAAGGTGCAATTACCTGCAATTGAGACACCACCTGAACCATTGAACGGTTTACTTATCGGCACGGATCCAGATTCTAATCTATTCCTAAAGTCAATCCGAACATTTAATTCATGTTTTCAAATGACATCGTTCGGAGCAACAGAAATAATTAGAAATAATGCTATCAATGGTCAGCAATTTAATTCAACATTCAAAATCAAAGGCCAAATTTATCATAAAGTGGGCTCATTGCTGCCAATGCCAAACGGATCACCTAAATTTTTACAAATTTACTTTATGGGCGGTGAGGATGCACGTGTAGATGCACGTTGTGGCTATAATAACCTCGATTCATTTTTTGCCAGACGCATCGTCAGTGACCTGGATTCCCTATTGAATGAGCACAATGAATTGTTGAAAATATTCAAATCACACATGCACAAATTACAAAGTGATAATCACGCTATTGTCATCAATCCGGATAAAACACCTGCTGGAGAGCATATTCGTAGATTTAATGCACCTGTTCTTGACGATGTCGCTGGAATCATGGTTGGCGATCGTACAGCTAAACGAGAAATAGTGATTCGTAGAAGAAATAATAATCTACAGTTCATTGCTGATACACACCGTTCATATGACGCTCTGCAATATCCGCTAATGTTCTGGAAGGGACAAGACGGGTATTGCATAAGCATTAAACAACGAAATCCCGCAACAGGTGCCGAAACGAACAAGAATGTTAGTTCGAAGGACTATTATGCGTATCGGTTGATGATTAGACGTGATCAGGACAACGTTATTCTACGATGTCGTGAGCTTTGTCAACAATTCATGGTCGACATGTATGTAAAGATAGAGAGCGAACGATTAAGATACTTGCGATTTAATCAAGAAAAGCTGCGTGCGGAAGAATACATTCACCTGCGAGACGCTATTGTCAACAACGCCGATGCCGCTCAAATCGGTAATTCTGTCATTCTACCATCATCATACATCAGCAGCCCACGTCATATGCAAGAATACATACAGGATGCTCTGACTTACGTGCGCGAATATGGGCGGCCGTGTTTATTTATCACGTTCACATGTAACCCAAAATGGCCGGAGATTACATCTTTACTATTGCCTGGCCAAAATGCAGTACATCGTCATGACATTACAGCACGTGTGTTCAGACAAAAATTGAAGTCTTTGATAAATTTCATTACAAAACTACATGTATTCGGTCCCACACGTTGCTGGATGTATTCCGTTGAATGGCAAAAGCGGGGATTACCTCATGCCCACATTTTGGTTTGGTTAATCGATAAAATACGACCTGAAGAAATCGACAGTATAATTTCTGCGGAAATTCCAGATCCGTCTACTGATCAAATGCTGTTTGATATTGTTACAGCAAACATGATTCATGGCCCATGCGGCAATCTGAATCGTACATCGCCTTGCATGGTAGATGGAAAATGTACCAAAAGTTATCCGAAAAATTTCACGAACGATACGATCACAAATGTTGACGGATACCCCATATATCGTCGAAGAAGTTCCGATAATGGCGGGCAATCATTTGTTAAAAATATAAACAGAGTAGAAATTGACATTGATAACCGTTGGGTGGTCCCATATTCGCCTCTGCTGAGCAAAACATTCAATGTTCATATTAATGTTGAGTTCTGCAGTTCAGTAAAGAGCATCAAATACATTTGCAAGTATGTCAATGAAGGCAGCGATATGGTTGTATTTCGAGTTGACAAAATCAATGCGAATGCTCCTCCGGTGAATACTGACGATGAAATAACGCTTTACCAAATTGGTCGGTACGTCAGCTCCAATGAAGCCGGTTGGCGTATCTTTGGTTTCCCAATTCATGAACGGGATCCAGCAGTTATTCATTTGGCCGTCCATCTTGAAAACGGCCAGCGCGTATATTTCACGACCGAGACAGCGATCGATCGTGCTATAAATCCACCAAAAACAACACTCACTGAATTTTTTGAATTGTGCAATCGTGCGCATGTTTTTGGTGCGTTTGCACGGACATTGCTGTATTCAGAAATACCACGCTATTTCACATGGGCTCCAACAAAAAAATGGATGCCCCGCAAGCAAGGCACGCCGATTGATGGATATCCCGGTTTATTCAAATCAAACACCTTGGGGCGAGTATTTACAGTCAATCCAAGGCAGACTGAGTGCTTTTATCTTCGCCTGTTATTGGTTAATGTCATCGGGCCATTGTCATTTCAAGATATACGGAAAGTGGATGGACAACAGTATCCAACGTATAAAGATGCATGCCATGCACTCGGCTTGCTGGAAGACGACAACCAGTGGGAATGTATGCTTGCTGAAGCGGGATTGAACTGTGCAGCAAAACAAATTCGTCTACTATTCGCTATAGTGTTGACTACATGTTTCCCGACCCGAGCAGAGACATTATGGGACAATCACAAAGATTCAATGACTGATGATATATTGCATCAACATCGTACACGGTGCAACGATCTAACGATAGTTTTCAGTGACGCTATGTACAATGAAGCATTGATTGCTATTGAGGATCTTTGCATTACCATTGCCAACTTACCACTCAGTCATTTCGGTATGCATTCACCAAATCGAAATGCATCTGATTTAATGAACACTGAATTGAATCGTGAACTACAATCCTACCTTACCGACTCTACCAATAATATGTCCATGAGTGTGTGTGTCACCCGCTTCCATGCGTAACCATATAATCAGTCCCGCTTTGATTATCCACGATACAACACGTGCTCAATCTTTCCGTATAATCGTTAGTATAAAATGAGTGATAGTGACTCTATTCCGGACGGTATTTTGGCAGCAGCTGAAGATGCGGTGAGCCAATTGCTTCCAGATAAATCAAAGATTATTTACCGCGCGTGTTACGATGATTTTCGAAAGTGGATGAAAAATAACAAAACAAACTCTTTCGATGAAAAAGTGTTTTTGGCATACTTTCACGGACTTTCACAAAACTTTGTATCTTCGACTCTATGGTCGAAATATTCAATGTTGAAAACAATGTTGAACATTGAACATACCATAGACATCAGTAGCTACAATACCTGAAAAAATTACTTGAAAAAATTGCACACCAAATACACACCGAATAAAGCCAAAGTTTTTTCACCAACTGAAATAAAAACATTTCTAGAAGAAGCTCCTGACAAAGAGTTTTTGGCTACAAAGGTAAGTTTTCAAATTTTCGTGTAAAAAAGAAAAGAAAAGAAAAGAAAACATTCAATTACGGTGAATGAATATTTACATTATCCGTAGGCTGCTCTTATTCTTGGCATACATGGGGCATGCAGAGGTCAAGAGCTTCATGGTTTGACTATGGATAATATTAAACTACACGACGCCTATCTCGTTGCGACAATACCCGATACGAAAACACATTCACCAAGAACCTTCGTGCTCGAAGGTAAATACCACAAGATCGTGACCGACTACATGCTATTAAGACCGAAACATACACCAATAACAAAACTTTTCATCGGTTACCGCAACGGCAAGTGCTGTAATCAACCAATGGGGAAGAATTTAATCGGTGGTATGCCGAAAAAAATTGCCACATGGTTAGAGTTAGAAAATCCTGAATTGTATACAGGACACAGTTTTAGGCATTCTTCGGCCACTCTGCTTGTAGATTCGGGAGCTGACATCACGACGTTGAAAAGACATGGTGGATGGAAATCCACGCAAGTAGCCGAAGGGTACATCGAAAATTCTGTGAATAACAAAAGAAAAATTAGAAAACAACTAACAGATGCGATTGATGAAGACTCTGATGAAAGTTCCAAGAAAAAATCAAAAAAACAAACTACCGTTATGACAGTTAACAAAAAAACGGTCCAAATAAAAGATTAATACAAGCATCGAATTATGTTTTAGCGTTTATGTAATTATGTTCGACTATAAGTCAAATAAATTTGTTAATTTTTATAATTTTTATAATTTGATTGTTAATCGACAAAAGATTATTAAACATAAATTTAATAATTTTTTAAACCATCCGATTTTTAAACAAAAGTTCTGAAAACAGTATTATGATAAGATTCATTAATGTATCGATGTGATAAATGTTCAGAATAAAAAATGAATTACGTTTTTTGAACTAAAAAACTTGAACTAAAATATTTTACTTGAGAGGGACTTCGCCCCCCTCGACCCCCCGGCGGGGGCTTCGCCCCTAGACCCCACCGCGCAGCACAGTGGTCTGTCAAAGGTCGGCTTTTCCAAGATCTTTGGACACGGGGACTACATTACTGATATTTGACTGAATTTTCCGCACACTGTTGTAAAAAATATCGTATGCACCACGGGCGTACGATTTACCCCCTCGTGTGATCGGCGCAGTCCTCGGGCCGGCTTTGCCGGCCCTCGCGCGCGGCGATCAGCACTCAAGTGTAAAACCGTCATTTACGCCCTAGGCACATAATATACTATTACACTTCATTTCTGAGCGAAGACCAATAAAAACGTTCACGGATTTTACGATAGGTTTTGGTTACCCCTCGAGGGCCTCCGACAAGACTCGCATAAAATTCCTCAATTATTTGCGAGTGTTGTTCGTCCAATGGTCGTCGAATGGTACCGTAGCATATTGTGGTGACTATGTTTGTTTTACCGAGTATCTTGTTTAACCAATCGAGCAGTTTTGTGCGCGGTAGTTCGTCCGAATAGTCTCCCGAGCGTGAAATACGAACCGACTTCACGGCCGCTTGTTGAAGGCCGAATTTAAGATTCTCGAGTCCCTTGAATATGTGCTCGGCGTTTGTTTCGTCGTAGTACCGTTTTTTAATAACAATACTATAAATTTTTTTGGACCCATACGGAGTCACCGCTATTTGTCCGATCGATAAATTTCTGTCTTTAATTGTTTGTCCATCTAACCTACCTAGGTCAGCGAGTAGTTTTCCCACTGAGGTTGATAGTTCTCCATCCGCAGAGATGAAATGGACTAAGTTATCTGGTTTGTACGTTAGACATTCTCGCGAGCTAATTACCGTACTTGTTTTTGCTATAGGTTTTTCTTGGTCAGGTTCCTCTTTACTGGACAAGTCCAGTGAGGACGACGTGATCGAGGACGAATTCGTGTCTTTCGATCCTGTTATGATGGAGTCATCAGGAATAATTATGAATTCGCTTTTATTACCGGTGGACTTTTCGGGAGGTGTAGCACGTGGTAACGCACGTGGTTGGTATGGTGTAGACTTTGCAGCCGGGGCCGCATCGTTGCTGGGAATGACCATCTCACCGCGGGGCGGGGAGCGGGCAGTAGAGAGGTCCGAGCGGGCTGCGAGGTGTCGGGTTCGCGCTCGAGTCCCGCGGCCATACTTGTCTTGGGTCTCACTCTCGCGCTTGCTCACGGCATACTTTCTCTCTCAGCTGGTTGCTCATCGGTCTCGTCGTCCGCCTCCGTTCCTTCTTCTACCGTGCGTGATGATATCTTCTCCCTCGCACTCAGCCGCCGTACTAGTTCCTGGTCCGATGGTGACTTGAACCTACCTTCTAACGCTTTCAAGCGGCTGGCAAGCTCATCATCTCCGGCGATGTCATCGAAAGGGTCCCGTTCTTGGAGAATCATCCGGGCCTCCTCTTCTACCTCACCCCCCTCCGACAGATGATCAGGCCAGTCAAAATCTGTTTTATCAGGCCCTTTTTTGGGGTCACGGGAGGATTTGGTGTGATGCCGCTCTTCCAAACGCCTTAATGACTCGTTGAATTTGTTAATTGAATCTTCAAGAGTTGCCGTTACCGTCTTTGTACTTTCTGCTTCCGATTCCTCCGTGCTTCCATCTGAATCGTTACTGGGGGCGGTGAGCGCGACCGTGATAGTGGCAGGCCTCTGGTCAGACGTCGCGCTTGCGGATTCCGATGAAAACACCGTCTCTTGGGTACCTCCGAGGGGCTTGACCTCTACGGGGAGTGGAGACTTCGGTCTTTTCGGAGGAAGTAACTGCGAGGGCAACATACTGCGGTGCAAGCGCTGTATGGGTGGCCCTGAGCTCTCGGGTTCAGATTCGGAGGGTTTCGCGTCGGCGGGAGGTGGGCGCCTCGCGGGTCTTGTAACGACCTTCCCGCGCGTGCGTCTCGCCACCGGGCCTGAGCTCTCCGAGCTCCCCTCTCTTCTTTCGGGTACTGTTGGCACCGTGGGCACGCTGCGTAGGCGCGAACGTGTGCGCGACGCTACGACTGATGCGTCGGCCTTGGACGGGCCAGCTGATGTCTCAGGTGTCGACACTTCTGTGCTGGGCGTCGTGTCTTTACGTTTACCGAGAGGTTTCGAAGATAAAGGCAAAACCTGAGCCTTCTGAGGGACGTTCGTCTCTACGTCCGAATCACTTGTAGACGAGAGTTTCTTTAGGTTTACGGGATTACGGGAGAGTGCATCGGCATTTACATTTTCACGCCCTGGCTTATGTTGGAATTCATAATCGTATTTACATAACCTAATTTTCCATCTGTTGAGCCTCTTGCCTGGATCGAGCGTAGAACGCATCCATTTGAGAGGCTCGTGATCGCTTACGAGCTCAAATTTTCTTTCATAGAGATACGTGGAAAAATGTTCAATTGAATCGATTATGGCCAGACACTCTTGTTCCGTAGTTCCGTAGTTCTTTTCAGCGTTAGTGAAGATTCTAGAGTGGTACGCGACTGGTAGATCGTGGCCATCGTGAATTTGCGACAATACTGCTCCGAGTGCAAATTCCGAGGCGTCGGTCGTCAAGATAAATTGTTTAGATAGATCGGGGTATTGTAAGATCGGTTCTCGACAGAGGGCCTTGCGAAGCCTGCGAAAGCTGTTTTTCTGCTCTCGCTCCCATAGGAATGGTTTTCCCTTTTTGAGTAAGTCTGATAAGGGCTTGGATATGGCAGCGAAATCCGGAATAAACCGACGGTAATAACCGGCGAGTCCCAGAAATTGCCGCACGTTTTTCTGCGTCCTTGGGTGCGGGAATTTACACACTGCCTCTAGCTTCTTCGGGTCCATTCGCAACCCGTCGCGGCTAACGATATGCCCGAGATAAGCGACTTCGCTACGCAAGAACTCACATTTATCCGGTTCGAGGACGAGGTTAGCTTCCTCGAGACGTTGCATGAGACGCCGGATTTTAGTCTTATGCTCCTCGAGAGTTTCCGCAAATACTACAATATCGTCGAGATACACGAACAGTTCTGTCCCTTGCAACCCAATCAGCACCCGATCCATCAGGCGCTGAAAGGTCGCGAGCGCGTTTTTGAGACCTTCGGGCATGCGAGCGTACCTGTAGTGCCCGTTTATCGTGGAAAACGCTGTCTTTGGACCGTCTCTCCGATCCATCGGGATCTGCTGGACGCCGCTCGCTAGATCGAATGTCGAAAAGTACGTAGCTTTTCCCAGCTGTTCGAGTATTTCTATCATATTCGGGAGGGGGTACGCGTCGGAAATCGTCTTCTCGTTCAATTTACGGAAATCGATGACCATGCGCATCCGCGGATTCCCTTGAGAGTCGGGTTTTTTGGGAACTATCCAGACCGGCGAGTTATACGGGGAGCGTGAATGAACAATTATTCCCTCGCTTAGCTTTTTCTCAACTTGCCGCTCCAGTTCCGACCGATACACCACAGGAAATCTGTATTGTTTTGCGTTTACCGGGAGCTCGTCCACCGTCGGGATCCGATGGCGAACTTGATCCGTGCATCGCAATCTATCGCCTGGTAGCTTATACATGTGAGGGTATTCCTCGATAAGACTTATAACATGTGCACGCTCTACCTCATTGAGCCTATCTAACCGCAATGATTTAATTATGGCTTCTACTCGATCCGTCGGCGGAGTAGTCTCTACACCGCTACCGTCGGAGCTTTCGCCGCTCCAATAGCCGTTCTCCCGGTATGGCTCGAAATCTTCGAGTTCCTGAGGCTCGATTTCTAATTCGATGTCGTCGAATAGCGTGTTTATTGCTAAGACGTAGCACGATCCTCCCGTAGGAGCAACGATACTTTCTCCGATAAACACACCCGGTTGAGTTTCGATTCGCGGTAAGTATCCCTCCTTTAGATTCGCGTTCTTCAAAGGGATGCTTATTTGCTCACTCGTACGCGCGCGCAGTTTATAACTTCGTTTCTCTGAAGCGATTTCCGCCGCAAACACGCGCTTTGTAGGTTCTGCGTCGGAAGGAGGTAGGCCTATGAAAGGCTTAGGTCGGATGGGATCGCTTGAGGTAACTAGAGTATTATGGTGAAATGAAATTTCGGCTTTTTCCGCGAAAAAATAAGGTTTACCGATTAACGCGTCGCTTCTCAGCGGCAGGTTTCGTAACACATAAAACTTGGCTGGTTTTTCAGAGATGTGGAGGACAACTGAGCCGAGTGTCGGAATATCCGATTCCTCTAATCCTGTTACCCATATTTTATCGTCAGTGTTTACAATTAAGTCTGGATCGAGGGCATTTAGTTTAATTAAGCTGGCTGATGAACCCGTGTCAAGAAAGAATTTTCCCTTCCCGTCACGAAGTTCGGGAGCACTTAGTTCGACTACTGGGCTCTCCTGGTCGGTGGGGGTCCAGAGAACGAGACATCGTTCTCCAGGAACCTCACTGACTGTTGGTGTTCTCGGGGTCTACTCGACTCGCTCACTCCGGTCGGGCCCGCAGGGGAATTTGCCCGGTGAGCCCCAGGACAGTTTAAAGGCTCCCTTTGCGGGGAACGTCCCGGAGGTGACCGCTGCATTAACGGGCAGCACGGGCAACCCCTGTTTTGTTTACAGCAATATATATATCCGCAAGGTGTTAACGGACTAGTATATGACTTTCCCGTGGCAGTCTCGCGGTTATCAGAAGTTTGCGCGGGTTAAAAAAAAAATCCGGTAGCCGGTTGTGGTGACTGGCTTCGATAAGTAGACGTCGGTTTACCTTCCCAAGCCGTCGGCGACGGAGTTCGGGAGTTATAGCGAGCGTAAAGAACACGCGCCATTTCGTCCTGGCTCGACTCAATTCCTTTCCATTGTCTACTTCGAAGCGCTAGCTTTTCGGCGATTTGGAAGGCTGCTTCGAGACTTTCCGGCTCTCGCAAATCTATCGCGGCTCCGATATGGGTAGGCAACCCTTTTATGAACGAACCTAGCGCGATTCGATGTAGCGGGTCCCGGTTCAATTCTGGCGGATCGACGCCAAAATATGACCTGAACGCGCTTCTTCCCCCGCTTAGCAAAATTCGGACTTTGTCGTAAAATTGCCCGACGGTTTGATCGCGTTTCATCCGGTAGTAATCGTAGATATGTCCGCGGGCGAGTCGATTCTTTAACAGTTTCACCAACCGGCCATGGTCTCGATCTTGTCGCCGTAGATGCAGTTTCGCGCGTCCCCGCGTAATCGTGATATTACTGCGCCGAGGTACTGCGATTTTGCCGCGGCTGGCACGAACATGGACGCGTTTTGGATGTCTTGCAAAAAATCCCGTAACGGCATGTTCTTCCCGTCAAATTCGGGAATGTTCGCGAAATTATTTTGAATAGTCAAATTTTCCACCATAGTGGAGACACTGGCGACCAGGTCGGCCGTCATATCGGCGGCGTCTCTGGCCTGAGCGTGATTCGGCATGTTGGTAAGTCCGGGGGTAGGGAAGGATATCGAAAGGATAAGCGATTCTATTACGTATAGTTCGACTCCCTCGTTTGTTAAAAATAAGAAAAATTCGAAAAATTTTGTGGTTGTAAATTCCAACAAAAAAAAATTGAATCCTCGATTCCAATTCCCAAGGAAAATCATCTCTTATCCCACTTCTGCCACCAGTTTAGTCTGTCACATGCGGAACGGTCTCGCACGCGACGGCTTCAACCCTCTAAGATCTCACAGAGGTTTATATTTAATTTTTAGGTGGGTTGGGAGGTGAACGTCCTCTACAGGGCGTTCCCTGGGAATAGGTTTGGAAGATTTCAATTTATCGTACCAATGTTTTGATGGAAAGCCAAGTAAAAATGTTTAATGGATTAAAAACTAAAAAGCAGAAAAGGTTCTAAACAAGGAAGCTTACAATTATTTTGGTCTTATAATACTCACGTTCTCTCCCTCTCTCGCTTGCAGCTTCGGCCTCGAAGGTGCCGAAGTATACACGCCTTTACACACTCACTTACAGGCTACACAGCTCAATAGAGTTCGTGGCTTAACGCTTGCACTTATTTCAGCTTCGTAAGACTGACACCGCGACGCGAGTAACCTTTTACGGCCGTGGGTAGATTAGACAATTACGCTCTAATCTTCGGTTTTGGAAAAAGGATTTATATCTCTATACGTGGTCGCTTCGAAGGAGCCGGGTTCCGTTGATGTCGTTATTCAGACGGTCTCAAGACGGGACTGCCTTCGCTCGCTCGTCCGACACCCCTTGGAACGTCGGGCGGCGAGCGAGTTTCCATTGAATTTACAATTCGGCGTTTTCGCTAAATACACAATTCCGGAACAAAGGATCGCCTCGCGACAGTCATCCTTGAAGCGCGTGATTTCGCGCTCGCCTCATCCCGGTGTTGATTACACCCGGGATCTGGCGGGCGCGAAGACGCTGACGTTGCTGGCCGTCCAACTACGCCGTTGCGCTTGGTTACTCCACGAACTGGTTATAATAAAATATTTTATATAGACTAACTAAAACTATGCTTCCTTGTTTCTATAGAGATAATAATAATTGATATAATCGGTAATATAGTCTTGAGTAAATATGCGGCGCTCGTGACAGGGAAAAACGCCTTTGCGGGTCATCAAACTGATTTGAGTCGGGTTATTATAAAATTTACGTGTTATGCGTTTATCGTTATCGGTCAAATGTGTGGAAAGTTTATCGATGCTGCTAGTCATAAATCGAAACGAATCGATGAATCTCAAGTGCATCATTGTTCCATCGACGCGTTTCGTGAAGGATATATATGATTCCTTATTTATGGGTAGCAGTGTAATTTTACCGGGGAAAGTTGACGCGAGGGATTTTATTAAAAAGTGAGAATCGTAACCGGACAAATTGTGAAAAACTATTGGAATTTAGTGCGAATCTCTGAAATTCAAATTACACCGATTATGAGCAGGACCACGATATTTACCCGTGAAGTGACAGTGATCGTCACACTTTTTCTCCTCAGGGGTAAACGGTTATTTGCATATATAACAATTCTTCACCCGCATGTGACGATCGCGTTGCACTTGGGTAAGAGACTTTATCGGAATTATGTTTTTGATGCGTGACTCTACTTGAATTGATAAATCTTCAAGCTGTTGCATAAACCAATCTATGCAATCGACACCGCGGTTACCGTGGAACTCCGATAAAGTCTCATCGTATGCGCAATGTACGTAGTACCCCACACTGTGCGGGATATGCTTTTGAATTTCACAAGTCTCACGAGTTTCAAATTCATCTACAGGTTCGGGGATTGATATACATTCGAGATCGGCGTATACGACAAACGGAACGGTGCCTTTGTTCCGAAAATTCGAAAATCTTGTGTTGCCAACTCTTGACCGGATGGTATGTGCACATGCAGTTTTTGGGTTCTATGAGTCGTTAATCAGCGGTGTGACATCTGGTGGGAAAAATCGTTCAACGAAAAGCAGGTAGCGAACAGTGTTTGGTGTGAGAAAAATCTTGTCTTGCCCGCTCTTGACCGGCTGGTATGTGACACACAGTTTTGGGTTTTACGACTCTTTATAGCGAACAAGTCTGAGCCTGCACATCCCCAACCATATCAGCGTGGGTCATGCAACGAGAAAAAAATCAGCAAACGAAAAGCTGGCGAGCTCTTGAGAAAATTTTCTCCCAGCCTATACTGCCTCCCCCGCGTCACTCTTTTGTCTGTATGTCACGTGGTGCATGCTCTACGAATGATTGGCCGGCTGGTTTTTGCTCGGTGGAGGGTGGGTGCGACTCCTTTAGTATAAATTCGAACATCGGTTTGAAACTTCTCTAGTAATTTTCAAAATCCTTCGTGTGAAAACAAGCGTTTTTGATAAAGTGAGTTGTGAGAAAAAAAAAAAAAAAAACGGTGTTCATTTAAAAAATCTTAAGACTTCAACGAGTTTATATTTTTTGTGAGTACTTTATAGAATACACATATATATGTATATGGTGCTTCGTCAATCCTCTCACGATACTGTCAATGTGGAATTGAATTCCGCAATGATTATCGCATTTGATTAGTATGTTAACAAAGTTTTTCGATTTGTTTCAACTTTTCTGTATTCCCTATCATCATATCCATAAAAATTCTGGAAAAATTATAGAATCATGTCAAAAAAATATGAACGGATGGAAAATCATCAAACTCCCCACCCCCATTTACCACCACGATCGCCGACATATAAGCGGGTGTGCAAAGGGGCGGCTTATGATGAGGAGGATGATGAGGATGAATTGACTGATACTGATGCTGATACGCTAATTATCGACCCCGAGCGATGTATTGACGATAGTGTTGGTGATAATGATCGCGAGTTTGAACATAATTTGGCTGGCGAGCATCATCTAGAATCACCATCATCATCTAGTGATGCGGCGGATGAGGAGGAGGAGGAGGAGGCGGAGGAGGAGGAAGCGGAGACGGAGGGTGTTTGGACTGGCGGTGATGGTGATGACGAGTGGGTGGAGGTCAATGTATGGGAAGTGGGCATTGAGTTTGATAATGATTTTGACGGTTGCGAAGACGTACGCATTAGATTCGGTTTGCCTCTGGATGAGATTGATCAAATCCATCAAATGCTGAGAGATATCGATAGATCTGACGATGATGGTTATTATTCGGACGACGATTGGTGTGTAGCACTACATTAAAATAAAATTCTAGTATCTTCCACACCTTCTCCGTATCACTCATTTTGAATAGGTGGAAACTTTTTTGAATTGGAGATTTATCATGCATATAAATGATGAGCGCAGCAGCATCAACTTTTTTATTTCGGCTTGCTCTTTTCACAGATTTTTCATCGCGAATCAATTTTGGAAAGAAAAAAAAATGCCATCTCATGCAAGTGATAATGACGATGAGTGGTCGATCGTTGATTGGGGCGAGGATGAGGAGGCTGAGGAAGAGATAATTATAGGCTTTTCCGAAGCAACACGCGAGTTCTCGTTGAAGGAGCTTCGGGATCTCGTTGAGGACGCGCGAGCTAGTCGAGTGAGACCAAACAGCCAACATTATATAAATTACGGTGATATATGTATGGAAATAATTGTAGAAAAATGGGCGAATGAAAGTATCGTAATAATTATAGATGTCGAAAATAGCGATGATGATGATGACGGTGATAATATTAGCGAACAGGATAATGATAATGATTTTATGGATTATTTTGAGGAATAAACCACGCTAAATTCACAATTATTGATTATATATTTTTCACAAGTAAAAATTCATAACATTTACATTTTGTATGACGAGAATGGGTGAAAGTTATGAAGATATATATTTGGAATGTATCCTATTTCTAGATTATAATTTTATCGAATAGTACATTTTTTCAATTCTATGTATAAGCTATGATATAATTGAGATTAATTCTATTGAATATTCTACATATGAACCCGAATATAATTGTATGAATCGTAATGAATTCTATTGTTATTTTGGTAAATACTGTCCATATTATCTATACACACGATTGCAACCTAAACAGTCTTTAATTAGAGGATTCGGTCCATCCACGATATCGCCATCGGGTCCTGGTGTGTAATGTATGCTACATCTGCGGAAACTTGCGATGACGTAGTCCATTTTCATATTCTCTGGTAGTTTATCCCACGCATCATTGATGGAGTTTGATGCGAACGTGCAGATAAATTCTTTTGGTAAAAAAGCTATATCCTCGGACATCATTCCCCTTAATCCGTCCAATTCTTTGTACAGACGGAAGGATTTCTCGAGGGAGCTGGTACACTCCTTCGAATACCAAATCCTTAGTCGCTGCACATTTTCAAAGGCGCAATTGTATGCCGGGATGTATTCAGAGTTGTCATCATACCAAATTGAGCCTGGCGCTGCTGCTTGCTGGAGGTTATTCGCTGGAGAGTATCCATGGTTCGCGTCGTGCCACGATGCCGCTTCCATATACCTCAATTTTTCCATTGCAGGGGGTATGATATGCAAATCTTCCATATTAATAACCCGCGTAGTACCACCGACAATCTCCGTCAGCCATGCTTTCTTCTCCCCCCCCCCCCCCCCCCCCTTTGACGTATACGTAACACGCATTTTCAACCATTTTTCTCACAATCTTCGTCACATCCTCGTGAGATTTGTTGCCCGCATTCCATGATATTCCGTGGTGATTGTGCGTCAACCATACATTAGTAGCTCTACATTCTAGTGGTAAGCTTGCCAAATCATAGGGCGGCTTAAAAATGATGTAATCCAGACCCGACCCGTTTACATTCACGACTGCGACTTACTTGGGTACAAACTTCATGTTATGACCGATAAAACATTGCACGTCTAGGATCATCGCCATGTTGAGGAGTGGGAATGTTGCGCTCGATTATATACTGACGGATGGTATGTGGAAGACTGACTATTCAAGGTATTTCATTTGCAGACGATTATCCCCGGCTATACTACACATTTCAGTCAGCTGACTGGAATCTTCTTGTAGAACTCTTGCGATTCTCGATGGTAAGAAGACGTTGTATTCTCTATCGATCGTCGCCAGAACACGTACCCCGAATTTTGTTTTGACCAGTCGTAACCCGATGACGTCATACACTCCCCTAATTTCGAGTTCCGACATCTTCTTGGTTGGCAGATTCTCCAGGCGGCTGACGTGGTTAACTTTTGCTAGATCCATCGCATTTCGAGGTTAATTCACGAGCGAGAACAGTTCACAATGAGAATACGATGAGAACAGAGTGACGATCACGATAGACGTACGCTTTATATACCACCCACCCCCACTACAATTTTTCCAATGGACAAGTCTCGACACGCATATTGAGCGAGGAATTTTTTATGGGACCACTCCCACTGCCCCAGATTGGTTTAAGTGCATCACCACCAACAAAGTTCATTGTCGGCACCATCTCAAAGAGCAATTTCCTGGAATTTTTTTAATAGATCTAGCGGGTTTTTACCCTATCCGATTTATGTGCGGCTTTCCAGCGCCAAACAAGTCTCGACAGGAATTATTGTGTGTGTGTGTGTGTGTGTGTGTGTCAAATCCTATGAAAATAGCCATCTTGCGGCAAACCCTGAAAAATGATCAAGGGGGTGGGGGCTAGGGGGAGCTAGGGGGGGAGCTGGGGGGGGGGAGCTAGGGGGGAGCTAGGGGGGAGCGCTGCCATCTTTGATGTAGAACTGTCATATATACACTACTCCTACACAATTTGTTTTTTTTTTTTTTTGTTCTTGTATGAAAGGGAGCACATGTGCCCGCCGGGTCGCAGATTAATCAAATTTTGAATTTTTTATTTCATAACCCATAAAAAGAAATGAGCTGACTTCAAACATTTTTTCATTTCCGACGCAACGATAATGTAAACTTATTTGATCCGGAAAGCGGGACGAGAGTGATATATTTTTCCCGCATTTGCGAGAAATTTTGATTTGCATCAAATACGATAGAATATGATAAAACCTGATACGTTACAAGTTGAGTCGGAAATATAGTACTATATGCAACGCAGGAATAAAAGTCGACTATTTGGTAATTACCTACCGCCCGAGCGAAACGAAAATAACTTCCCGGCGGAAATAATCTCCGACTTCATTCCCTTGTTATATAATGTACTATTTGCTTACACAATATACATATTTTTCGAGCGTGTGAAGAGAGATCCAAAAATTTTGAAAGCAAAAAAGGACACGCTCGCCGGACGAAGAAGTCAGTGGATACTCTTACGGGGAAATGATTAATCTGAAACAAAAAAAACGTTACGAAACGAGTTGTTCAAATCAATATATTTAATAATTCATCGAGGATCGCCATTTATTTTCCTTCAATTTTTATTTATAAATGGCGACTAAATGTACAAAGAATTCGTGTGAAATTCCGCCGTCTTGGGAAAATTTTGGAAAAATTAAGGTCAGTTTTAAAAAGTAGAATCGTCAACTACATCGAAGTGTGTCTCCGCCTATTTTGTGTACATTTGAAAAGAATCTATCCAGCGTTTCTCGAAATATCGTATCCATCGGTTTCGAAAATATTGCTCCGAGAAAAATGCGTTTAAAATGCGGTTATGCTATTGTTGTGAGAATGGCAGCTTCATGAAAGGGTCGGTTCGGTCGTTGTCTGCGAGTGATTCTTCCCGCGAGCTCGAGCGCTCGAACAGTCAAACACGTGTCATACAAAATGAGATAATTATGCCAATTTTGTACATATGAATGTGAAATTTACAGAGAACATTCTTAAGACATGGTACTTTCAGAAGGTGCAAAATAAATCGATTGTTTCAAACTCTCCAGGTACATGTACCCCCTTAATCAAATATTCAGGGTTGAACTTACACCTCTTACGTAACTCATTCTGCCACCGTTTCGAACTGTTACTTATTACCAGAGTTTTCATGTAATTATAATATACAAAAAAGTGAGAAACATGGTTTTTATTTGAAAGAACGATAATACTATACAAGCCTCTGTTCAATTGTGTGAAGATAACTCAGAGTTAACTTTAATGTATCTTATGGGGGTGCCTTTGTCGATTTAGACTTTGATATACATACCTCTCAATATCGACGTTTACGTATCTCAAGAGCAAAAAAGGGCTCAACAGCCCCATTCTATACACGATTCTGAACAAAAATACTCCAACATATTGCCATTTGACACCGAAATAAAGAAATGGCACGGATTCTACTAAATCGCAATAGTAAATTCGTAGAATTCAATAGACAGATGAGAACAACATTTTTATGGCAAAAAGCACACTCAACAGATCATCCACCGGTCTGTATGTGTAAGGCATTCTCTATCAAAACGAGACCGTCTGAACCTATCCGTTACTGATTTTTTTAACAGATGATTTCTCATTGTCCTTTAGGACCAAAACGCATACGCAAAAGCGGTTTTGAATGATATCATTTTTAAATTACGAGTTTTTGCATATTCGTTTATTTTACTGCAAACATAAAAATATCGCTATCGTTGATAAAAGAAAACACACAACTCACACCTTTATAGAAGAAGCATATTAGAAATCTGTCATTAAGAAATTCCAGCTTTAATTGAAAACTATAGCACCTTCGGGTATGTATGGTGTTTGTCCTTGAACACAACGACCAAAAAACATTTGCAACAAATTCGAGGCAATCAGAAAGTTATATGCTCGAACGTTCTCGCGTATTACGTGAAAATTGAGTGCAGGCCGCACTCATTATTTGTCAGCCTAGCTGAGAAATCATGCCATTTGAAGAATCCTTATCCGAATGAATTTTAATTTGGCGATTATCTGATTGTGTTGAACAAATATTGGTTGACCCATAAACTCGCATAAAACTTATCTCTTTTTTAATTTTGGCATTGAAGATACCAGTTAGTTGAAATCTTTCTCAAAAGAACCCTAAAATGAATGTTTTTTCATACAAATGTTCTTTATACGGCGTGATTTTTTATATTAATCAGAAAATGCGACTGGGCCGGGCCTCAGCCGACAATTCGAATATTTTACCATGTACACAAACATTTACTCAAAATAAACCGGCCCGTTTCAATACGTTAACAAAATCGCAACGCGTACGTCGCCGGATCTTTTGAAATATTTTCTCGGCGGAAAGTTGAAAAATAAACCATTGACTTCGCGTTTGCCAATATAAAAAATGGGATGGTAAGAGGAGAAAACAATTAATATCAGTAAACGATTATCTTACGTCCCGTGCGTTATTCGCATGTCTTTCAGCAATTCTTTTGAATTGTGGACTTCATTTTCAGTCAAAAAACAAATTCTCTGACAATGAGTTTAAAAATTCTCTACAAAATAATAACAGATTTGTGTTTGGTAATTTCGAGTTGCAAATGTTTTGAAACGTTAATAATATTTTTTAATATCTTTAAAATTTAGTTCTATAAGTTGTAGTGGTGAAAACCGAGGCACGGTGGACGCCCAAACAAAACTTTTTTTGAAATGTCAACATATTATTACAGGTTTGTTTAATAGACATTAAATTGAAGTATGCAACATTCTTTTGGGACAGAAATAAATTTCCTTAAAAATTCTTGAAAAATGATATTGTAAATAACGGCTATGTGCTCCGGAATATTAAATAATTTTTTTTTGTTACACATCGGTAGTCATAGATAACGTAGAATTAACACCGGGATATTTTATTTCTTTTTTCTTCATTTTCCTAAATTTTTGGAGGGGGTCCGTCGTGCCTCGGCATTTTTTTAATTTTGGGCAAGTAATTACAAATTTATTCGAGATATATTAAAACAACCTGTATATACCCGGTGCTAAAACAACAAAAAATAATTAGCGGCTATAGAGGATCTATCGTGGCCCGGTCTGTCCTATCATTGTTATTCAGCCTGTATCTGAATTTCGGAAAACTCATTTTTCAAGAGTTTATATCTCTGTGTGAGGTCTTTTTGATATTTTAAACGCAAAACGAAAGATTCATTATTCCAATTTGCACCGAAAATATGTTTCGAACATTGATCAATGCATTCAGATTTTCTCAACATTTAAAAATTATCCACTATATTGCCTTGCAGCCATCCTGAATTTATTAGTTTATTTATTACATTTTTATAGAATGCTTACAATCATAAAGAAAGTTCCGAGGAACACGAACGAGCCGAAAGAATCCAAATACACGAAAACATTGATATTGACATGCAAAACCTGGATGAACGTGCCGCAACTATAAGGCTGCCAAAAAGAATTGTTAACGGTACAGAAGAACGTGGACTATACACTAAAATTCAAGCAACTCGAAACGTCAATGAAAATGACGTACAGAATGAAATTGACAATGAAAATGATATGCGTCGTGCATTGGATGAGCTGCTCATTAATGCAGTGAAAAAGCATTCTGTGCTCTACGATTTCAAGGAACCAGGAAATTGTCGCAAATTAGTTGAGAAAGCTCAGGCGTGGAGTCATGTGGTTGAGGATTGACGAGGTACAACGTACAACGATCATTTATACATTTTTTTCTCTGCGTGACGTTTATGTGATGTATTAATTTCGACGACAATGCAATTTTTTTCAAAATTGAACAACTTTCATCATACAATTACATAGTTGTTTGTAGGAAAAATGGTGTTAGTAGATGCCAAAAAGCGATGGAAGTCGCTACGAGATCGCTACATTAAGATACAAAGAGAAATAAAAAAAGACCGATTTCGAAGTGGTGCAGCAGCCCCTCCAAAAAAATCACCTTGGGTGTATTTCAAAATGCTGTCATTTCATGAAGATTCCTTACATACACCTCCGTAATAATATTATTAATATTACATACTTGTCGTGGTATACCTGAATATTTTCAATCTAAGGGTTCAGCAGAGTCACGGAAAAAATGGTAATTCGGTTGGCATTAAGAGAATTAATAGGTTTGTTAAGAAATACTCCGCAACCAACGTCTCAGCGACCAACCGGACCTCACGATCTGACAAAAATAGATGGTTTCAGTATTATGATTGTCAACAAATTAAAAAAGCTTCCGGATCATCTAGTAACCGATGCCATGCTGGATGTTATGACCAGGATAAGTGAAGCAGAGAGAACGGCACGAAGTTTGAGTACCTCCAATATTAATTTATTGATCTTGAAAACATTCGTGTATTAAAATTGTATTTCTCGCATTCTTATCTTCAGACTCATATTCTAAAATATGTGGTGTTGTTCGAAAATCAACATTACCTAACGTTTGATCGATATTTTTAGGCCCTTCAAGTAGGATCGACTTATATAATGCGTTAAAGTATTGGATTTACTGTACGATAGACTTCTTGAAGGTTTTTAAAGTGAAATATTGAATAAAACAGTTCTTAACAACCTAATCAGTACAAAATTTCGGATCTAAACTTTATGACTACATCTCGAAGTCATCTAGCTGCTTTCGGATATATTATCCCCTGCAGCAAAGAATATGGGATTTACTTGTTACCCATATATCCGTTGTACGTACTAATTATATCACGTGCAAAATATACGAAGAAATAATGTGAAGATTTTACAAGACATGCCTAAATATTTTAAGGTCTTTACTCAAAACGTTGGACTTTTACTAGTCTGTTTGTAAAAACAATTCGTATTGGAGTTTCCAAAATTACGAATATCCTCTATCATGCCACTATAGATGGATACCTTGCATGTACTTACAAAATGAGACAAACACAAAAGTATTATAATTTTAACATATTATTATACATCAGTATATTACACTCACGTCAATAAATGTATATAATCCGTCATTAGTACTGACTTACATTATTTCACTTGGCTTCCGGTTTCCGGTTTGGATGTGAGTGGCAGGTGTGAGTGGAAAGGCGAGAATTAGCAGGACAGAAAACGTGAGGAGGAAAGGAAATAGGGCAGAGAAGGAGCGGGGAAGATCAGGACGGGCTGATGGGTGAAGGGAATAGGGAGGCAGGAACAGAAGGGACGGACAGGTGAGGAAAGGGTGAGAGTTTTGAGGTTGGGTAGCGAGATATGGCGGACGGCAGGGGGGAAAGATAATACAGAAGAATAGACGGTGACATCTAGGGAGTAGGAAGGGGGATAGAGCAGAGACAGATAGGCGGCAGGCAGTTAAGGTAGGGAGCGGTGGCAGAGCGAAAGAGTATGAGTAACGCGGTTGGCCCGAAAGAAGGGGCAAAGAGAGTAGAGGAGAAGAAAAGGAAAGGTTGGCCGGGTGCAGTAGCATTGATAGGGAGGGATAGGAGTCATAGCCTGGGATCGGGGACGACGGTGATAGATTTATGGAAGAGAAAGTGGGAGGAGGTAGGGGAAAAAGGGGAGGAGAAGGCAGGTGAGATAGAGGAAAGAGAAAGAGGATTTGGGAAAAACAGGAAAGTTCACCGGTCGCCGGAAGGCAAGGTAGGGGTGGAAGGGAGGGAAGAGGGAGGGAGTATACTAAGGCTGATTACGGAGGAGTTGAAGATAGGGTTAGAGGAAGTCAAAGGGCAGGGAAGGGGGCTCAGGGAAGAAATGGAAGAAATTAAAGGGGAAATGACTAGAAGGGAAGAGCAATGGAAAGCAGAGAGGGTGGAGATGAAGGAAATAATAAGGGACCTAGGTAAACGATTAGAAGAGGTAAAAGAGAGGAGAGGGGGGGGGGGGAATGGAAAGGGTAAAGGAAAGGCTGTCAGAATTAGAAAAGAAGCGTGTAGAAGGTGGGGGGAGAGGCAGGAAAAGGGGAATGCAAAAGTGGCGCAGGGAGCAATAGATAGGTGAAAAGAGATGGAGTGGGCCATAGAGAGGAAATACAGGGAAAAAAGAAGGGGAAATATACTATTGAGAGGAGCGAGAATAGAGAAGGGAAGGGAAAAGGAAGGGTTGAAAAAGATTATGCAGGTGATACGGGTAGAGGTCGAGGTAAGGGATATGTGGGAGGTAGGCGCGAAAAAGGGGAAAGAAACGGGGATATGGATAGCAAGGCTAAGGAACAGGGAGCAAAAGAGGCAGGTAATGGAAAGAAAAAGCCTCTTCAGAGGGAGGGAGGAGAGAATAGAAGAGGATCTCACCTGGGCAGAGAGGAGAATGAAGTGGAATTTTAGGGAGATAGTAGCTATTGAGGAGGCAAGGGGAAACAGAGTAAGAATAGGGTATGCAAAGATTTGGATAGAAGGGAAAATGTGGAAGTGGGATGAGATAGGAGAGATGCTTACGGACGGCGCAGAGAGAGAGAGAGAGAGAGTGAAGAGGGGCAAAGGGAGGGGAGGGGAAAAGTAGGGGAAGGTGATAGGGATAGGACAACAAGCGAGGAAAGGCAAGAGGGAGGTATAGAGGCACAGGTCGGGGAAAGTAGGGAAAGGCAGTCGGGGGAATGGGTAGTGGGGAGGGGCGGAAGCAGGGGGTGCGGGAGAAAAAGTGGCGAGAGAGGGGCGTAGGTGAGACGGAAAGGCAGGGTTGGAAAGTAGTAGTCTAGAATGTGGAGGGGCTTGCGAGAAAGGACGAGGATTTTTGGAGGGGTCTGAGGAAGTGGGATGTGATGTTCTTAATGGGGACATGGATATCGAAGAAGGAGTGGGAAAGGATTAGGAATAAGTTGCGGGCAGGGTATTAATGGGAAGTGCAGTATGCGGTGAAAAGAAATAGGAAGGGAAGAGCAATAGGCGGAATGCTGTCAGGGGTAAAAAAGGAGAAAGTAAGCGGGTACGGTAGGAGGGAAGAGGTAAAAAAGGGAATGATAATAAGGAAAATAAGTGTAATGGGGGAAAAATGGCTAGTAATATATATATACGTAAATGGGGATCTAAAAGAGAAGTTAGGGGTATTGAAGGAGCGGGCAGAAGAGGCAGATGGAGGAACAAAAGTGCTAGTGGGGGGCAATTTCAATGCCAGGACAGGACAGGAGGGGGGAAGATGCTGGGGAGAAGGAGAGGAGGAGAGTAGGAGTAGGAAATCAAAGGACAAGAAAATAAACGCACAAGGTAAGCTGGTGCAATTCTTGGAAGAGACACGATAGGCAATAATGAATGGGAACATAGAGGGTGATGTGGAGGGAGAATTTATGTATGTAGGAGGGGCGGCGGTGACGGTGATAGATTATGCTATATGAGACAGCGAGGTAAGGGATAGGGTCAAAAGAATAGAGATTGGGGATAGGGTTGACTCGGACCATCACCCCGTAATAGTGTGAATGAGGGGGGCAGTGCCTAGGACAAGGAAGAGAAAAAGGGTAGGGAGAGCTAGTAAAGGGGACTGGACAGAGGAGGGTAGGATGAGGTTTAGAATGGAGGTCAAATGGGAGGGGGTAGGAGAAACGGATTTAGGTAAAGAGATAGAGAAAAGAATAAGGGAGTTTAGACAAAGAATCTAGAAAAAGGGTTAGTGGAATGAGGAATGTAGGCGAAAGAAAGCGGAAGTTAGGCAAAGTCTGAGGAACTGGAGAAAGCGGAAGAGGGAAGGTGAAGCGTATAGAAAGGAAAGACGGGAATGTCATAAGATATGCGAGGAGAGGAAAAGAAAAGAGAACGCGGGCTTTCATGAAAGAAGCAGCGGAAGCAAGGACAGAAAGCAACGTATGGGAGATAGTTAGGAGGGAAAGAAAGAAGTGGAAGAGGGTGAATGAGGAAATAGGCGATCAGGAGTGGAGGGAGTATTTCCTGGGATTATTGGGTGGAGTAGAGAGCAAGGTTACAGGAGGCGGGGGGACAGCAAATAGGAAGGGGGGCGGTGAAGGGGGGCGGTGAAGGGCGGCTGCAGAGGGAAGAGATGAGAAAGGTGATAGGAAAGCTGAGGGATGAAAAGGCACCAGGGGGGATGGAATAGTTAGCGAGGTATGGTGGTATGGGGGAGGGGGGGAGAGATGGAGCAGTGGGTATGGAAAACATGTAATAGAGTTTTGGTGGTGGAGAGCTGGCCGGAGGAATGGAGAGAGGGATTGATACCGCCGGTAGTAAGGAAGGGGGAGAGGAAAAGGGTAGAAGAGTATAGGGTGGTGACGTTGATGCCAACTTTGTATAAGGTGTATGCGATGGCGCTAGCGGATAGGCTAGAACGAGAGGTAGAGGAGAAAGGGATGATACCGCATAATCAAACTGGCTTCAGGAAAGGAATGGGTACAATTGATAACGTGTATGTGCTCAACTATTTAATCAATAGACAGGTGGGAAGGGATAAGGGAAAGATAGTGGCGTTCTTTGTGGACTTGAAAGCGGCGTTCGATTCGGTGGACAGGAAGGTGCTGTGGGAGGCTATGGAAAGGACAGGGGTGAGGGAAGGGCTAAGGGTAAGGGTAGAGGAGATTTACAAGGAAACAAAGAGTCGGGTGAGGAGCGGGGGAAAGGTAGGAGAGGCGTTCTGGACGGTGAGGGGGGTAAGGCAGGGGTGTCCGCTCAGTCCACACGTATTTAACCTGCTGCTGGCGGATTTAGAAGAGAAAATGGGGAGAGGGAGAAGGGTTGGGGGGAGTTGGCTGGCGGTAGGGTATAGACGTCAGCGTATGCTGATGACGTAGTGCTACTAGCGAAGCGTGAAGAGGAGATAGGGGCAACGATTAGGAAGTTAGAAAGGTATATGGATGGGAAAAGGTTGACGGTAAATGTAGGGAAATCAAGGATTATGAGATTTAGGCAAGGAGGTGGCAGAAAGAAGAAAAACGGATTGGAGATGAAAAGGAAAAAAGATAGAGGAGGTTAAAGAGTTTAGCTACCTAGGGTATACAGTAAAGTGCAATGGGGGACAGGAAGCACATGTGAAAGAGAGAGTACGGAAGGCAGGGGTAGTAATGAGGCAGGTATAAGGGATAGGAAAAAGAAGGTTTGGGAGGGGTTGCGAAAAAAGTATTTGGTTATTTGACAGGCTGGTATGTACAGTAATAGAGTACGTATCGGAGATATGGGGGTGGAGGGAGTGGAGGGCGGTCGAGGCGTTACAGGATAGATTTTTGAGATGTACATTAGGAGTGGATGGGCGAACACCGGGATATTTAGTAAGGGAGGAGCTACAGAGGGAGGAAATAGGGATTAGAGCAGGAAGAAGGGCATAGAATTTTGAAAGGAAGCTGGAGATAGGGGAGGATAGCGAGTAAGCTAGGAGATGCTGGGAAGAGATAAGGGAAAAGGTAGAAGTTGGGAGGCAGGGATCGAGATGGGAAAGAGAAAAGGAAGGTTTCGTTGCGGAAAGGGGAGTAGAGAGTAGAGATGTAGTCGCGGGAGGGGAGAAGGGAGAGGTGGACTTTAGGGAAATGGAGGAGAAAGAGAGGGAAGAACAGAGAAAAGAAAGGTGGTAGAAAATAGGGGAATCGAGGTACAACAGTTGGTACAGGTTAGTGAAAGGAGAAGGGATACCAGGCTATCTGGGAAAGGGCTAGGGGGAAAGCAGGTCGGCAAGGGTGACAAGATTCAGGCTAGGAAGCGTGATGAGAGAGACAAGGTACTGGGAAGAAGAGGAAAAGAGAAGGTGTAGGTTGTGCGGGGGGGAGGTGCAAACATGGAAGCACGTCTGGGAAAGGTGCGTGGGCTGGGATGGAAGGGGGGAAAGCTGGCAAGAGGTGGTGAGCGAGATGTTAGATGAGGAGGGGGCGGGAGAAGACTGGATGAGAGAACTGGAAAGGAACAGGGATTCACGAGAGAATGAAAGAGTGAGAGATGAATGGGAAACGGAAGTCGAGTCGGGTAAGGATGAATAGGGAATAGACTAAGGTAAAATAGGATACGGTTAAGTAAATATAAGGATAAAGAATAAGGAAAGGATAAGAGGGAAAGTAAGGGAATGGAAAGGCAACAGCACATGGCACAGGCAGTCAGAAAATAAGTAAAGATAAGGTAGTATGTAAGAACAGGATAAGAATAGGTGAAGAAAACATGTAGAAGGATTGTAGAGGTAGAGGAAAACGGGCGTCTTTGTAACCCCAAGGGGAACAATAATTATGACATACTTACATACATTATTTTACTTTTTGATGTGACCAGCTTCCATAAATATAATACCAGTAAACCAAGCCCTATGCATATCTATGCTGCCAAGGTAAGGACCCCACGCCATCAAAATAGTCACAAAAAGCCTGTCTTATTTGCACATCAGCTAAGAATACTCTTCTCGATGTTCGTTCCAATGGTAACATGTTAGCAGAATTGCTATGAATTTTTCGCCGCGTACCGAGCATCGTTTTATTCTCTGTCCGTCTGTTTACACAGCTGGGTGTTATGTACATTTATTTTCCACTTTGCAAATCACTCAATCGTAGCTGGTTGTGAACGCAAACTGTACTTTTCACGATTTTAACCTCTGTGTCCATACTACAATTGATGGGCCTCCTGTAAACACGCCACTTCGCAGCCAAATTACCAAGTATTTTCTATTTTTGCCCTATCATATCCGTGCCGGTAATTACAAATGCGTTTTTGAATAGAAGTATTCCATGCAGGTAGAAATGGCGTCCGTAATTAGTCTGATAATTGGAACGCAGAATCTCATACATACACGTACGGTAATTCAGAATTACCCAGTTTTTCTTCCCGAGGTATGTTGGCCTTGGAACTTCACAATAATTTCCGTAAATTGGATTTCGTAAAGACTCCCCCATCACTTTGACGTCCAGGTGCCCCAATATCAACCAATCGAAATATATAATTCGCATCACATACTGCTAATAAAACTATGCTGTAATGGCCCTGATAATTATAGTACTCGGACCCTGAATTCGCTAGTGCCTACAAAAAATTTTACCCCGAGTATCACTTTGATTAAAGTTATAATTTCTTTAGTACACATCGGGGAATGTGGGGCACAACGGACCTCCGAAAGGCCGCTAATTATTTTTTGTGGCTTTAAAGCTCTGGGTACAAGTTGTTTTGGTCTATCTCGAATGAATTCAGCACTATTTTGCCATAATTTGACAGAAAAAAAACTACGGGGCACCACGAACCTTCTAAATCACTCTGCATCCGTTATTTATCTTATTTAATGTTTGTGGGGGGTCTCTCGTGGCCCACATTCCCCCATATGGATTGTTATATTTGTCTTACCTCTATTGTTATGTGTTTTCCATCAATTGCCCCAATGCAATGACAAAAATGGCAGTCCTTAGCGAAATCCGCTGAAATATTGAGTCAATCTTCTTCAGACTGTCCGGGCAAGACTATCGGATTCAAACATTGCCAGATAGCCTCGCAAACTTCTCGCACGATATTTGATATCGCTGTAGGCGATATTTTAAATGGAAAGCTAAGAGATATCTGACTGTCTCCACTGGCAAGATACCTGATATGAGAAGGAAGGTGTGTATACGTATATATAGTATATATTGGTAAAAAGGGTGAAATCACCCGTTTTGCTCCCTTTCAATGATCTAGTAGTCATTATAGATGAAAGACGTTTAGAAAACCTCTTATGTCTTGTAACGTCGCATTTTTACTGCGCGTTTCACACGGCTCCCCGAACCCTAGACGGAACCCAAAATTAGGGAGCCGGCGGAGCAGACCGCGGCTCATTTCGAAAAAGAGCGCCAGGACAACGGTCACGCATCCGAGACTCTGAGAGGGGACTATAGTCGGTCTAGCGGATACGACTTTTCAGCATTTTTGTTTATTTTTTTTTTGGGTGGCGAGTAAATGCGGCCCTAGACAGGGGATCGGCAGCAAATTCGAACGACGTTACCGGATGGCAATCGCGGCGGATCGCGACGAAAGGAGGGCCTCACACGAGGCTACGGAGAGAGCGTCAACGGATAGCTCTGCTGCCGCGAGGGAACCCAAGGCGGACGAGATTCCCGTTGGTGGCCGGCGAGCCGTAGCCCCCCCCCCCCCCGTCGCCCAACTGACGACAGGTACCCTCGCGAAGTCGTCACCACGCCACTGTCGAGCTACGGGGTACCAGAGACTGGCCAGCCAATCAACACCCCGCGACAGCGGAATTCATCTATAGCGATACGCTAGGCTGCAAGAATTTCGTAACGAGAACCCCAATTAGATCGGGAGAATTTTGACTACGGATAGCGCCGATGTTCGAGGCATGTACGAATTGCGGCTCCGATTTGCAGGGCTCCTCACTTGAGTCCTGGTGACGTTTCGCGGTGGTTGAGATAGTAGCAAACTAAAGTTAACAAAAAAGGAAATTGTGTACGAGATGGCAGAGACCGGGGTCGGGGAAGTCCTCGTGTGGCTGAGGAGCGGTAAGCGCTTGTAATTCTTTGCGAGCATGTTTCGAGGCCAAGTTAAATTGGCACACTGGTAAACGGTCGGCCCACTTAATTATTGAGTTAGAGTAGCGCTCAAAATTTGCTTGCCGATCTCCTTCATGATGACCGTAGCCTGAGTTTTCGCGATAACACGTAGAGTCAAGTTGATCCCTGTAAAGTCTCGCGTAGAGTCACGGTTTTGAGTGGGGGACAATCTCGGTTCGAAATTGAGTGTGGCCAAATTCCGCCGCACGGGGTCTCGTCGAGTCAGCGTATGTAAAAAAGTGTCACCTCTCGTGTGGGTCGCGTGTTGCTGTGCGTGGATGCTCGGTTTAGCGGGACGGGTTGCGAACTTTTTGGAAATAGTGACTACGACTGGAGCTCGGATGCGCCATAATACGCTACACACCAGCACGAAAAGAAAAGCTTCCTAGATTTATTAATTCGGTCGCGATTAGCGCGTCGAGTCACGCCTTTTTGGTTTACTTTATGAATTATTGTGTACCAGTAAGGTGGCGACTAGCGCACGTAGAAGTAAGACATCACCTAGATTTAATAACGATCGCGGTTAGCGCGTCGATTATGATCTCGATTACGTTTTTGTCTAGCGGTTTATGATTAAGTGACGATTAGCGTCGTAGTAGAGGACGACCGCGGGCAGCGCATCGAGTCAAAATTTTGCTTTTGGTTTTTGGGAGTTAGGGTATTGTTAAGACAGCGACTAGTGCAAGTAGGCCGTAGAGGTCTTCTAGATTTATTCGTTTTTTTTTTCTTTATTATTTTGTTTGTTCCTTCTATTTTTTTTTCTTTTCATTAAATCTAAGCATTTGTAAAATCCAAATCTTGGTTCTCATCCATGTTAAATGTAATGAATAATAAATTTTCTCGGGAACTTGGACAGAATTGATCAGATTCAATTTATCAAAATTTGCAACGTTTCGTTGGTTTTATTTATTTTCCAACTTCATCAGGCAAGTTTTGAGGTTAAATCGTCGTTAAAATCCTCTGGTCCATAACATCCAGTCAAAATTATGTTTAAATAAGACTAGACAGATATATACATTTTTGTTTTTTTGATAAAATTATAAACTACGTTTGACATGTGTATTTGTCCATCATCATATTTGTCCATTTTATTTTATTCAAATTAATTTATTGGCACAATGAGTTTATAATTTTATCAAAAAAACAAAAATGTATATATCTGTCTAGTCTTATTTAAACATAATTTTGACTGGATGTTATGGACCAGAGGATTTTAACGACGATTTAACCTCAAAACTTGCCTGATGAAGTTGGAAAATAAATAAAACCAACGAAACGTTGCAAATTTTGATAAATTGAATCTGATCAATTCTGTCCAAGTTCCCGAGAAAATTTATTATTCTAAGCATTTGTATTTGGAATCGCGAAGAACGACTTTCGCAGTATTATTATTATTTTTATTTTTTTTTTTGTATTATCGCTGACTAGAAATGTATTATTGGAATTTTATAATGATTTGGCCACACCACGCGTTGGCTTACGTGTATTGTATCTCTCTCTACCCAAAAATTACCCCTCCCCTTTTCGCGGTACTGAGCTATCGAGTACATGGTCGCGGTATTTCGCATTACCGCTTTCGAGGCGTGTTGATCACGCCAGGCGCCCAACAAATTTCGCGATATTGTTTACGGTCCAAGGTACATCGTGGACGCCGATTTATTGTGCGCGAGGTAAGTTCTCGGTCATTTTCTCCGAGTGACCCAAGAGCGGGAAAATTCCACGTCACAGTCTTCAAAAAGAATAAAGCTGCTGCGTCAACCAACATTATTGTAAAAACAGTCCTGTTTCAGACTTGAAACCAGAAACACGTACCCTGCAATTAAAGCTTTTCTCAGCATTTTATTGACGCCTTTAATTTTGGCTTAATAATCAAACTCACGAATCCATATTTATTTCCGTAACGTCCAAGAACGTTACACTGGTGTCAGAAGTGGGATTAAGAGTTTCAATCGAGTCTATTCAGTGCGTGAAATTTTAATAACTATGAGCGTTAGTCGTATGACACGTTCTGGGCGACAGGAAAGTGGCGGAGAAAAAATTACAGAAAATCCACGAGTCCCTAAAGCAGGATCGCCACCTCCAGTGGACCCTCTTCCCGTGCCTTGGGTAGCGTCATTCTCTCAAATCGATCTGCTGAGATTAATGTAACAACAACACAAAACCGCCGAACGTCATCAACAGCAATATGTCCAGCTGCTTCAAGAACAGCAAAAATGAGAACAGGAACAGCAGAGATTAGATCGTGAGGCACAGGAACTTTCGGAGACCAGACTACACGAACTGTTCCGGACAACTGTAGCGGCTCTTCAGGCTGTCCATCAGGTCAACGGCTCTGGAGAACGGGCCGTCATTCCTCAGGGATCCAGAGTTGTTACTCCGCTTCCCTCTCCTAATCATTCTCCCACTGTTCGGGAGGTCCAACATCCAGGACGACCCAGGCTGTTCACGACTGAAGGTCTGTGCCTTTTAATAGGGAAGTAGACAATTTCCCAATTTGTACAGCAAGAGTAGGTAACGAGGTTGGTTTTTCTGAGCCTCTGTCTCATGTTCAGCCTCGATATTCTCGTCTTAGTCAATTGAATGATCCAAGGTTACCAGCGGTTATTTCTTAATTTTATAAGAAACCCATTTGCTCTTTAAAACCACCTATGTTCGATGGAAAAATTCTATGGGCCAAGTACAAGAGGCAATTTGATACAATAACAAAACATAATCAGTGGGACTCCGCCATAAAGGCCCACAGCCTTGCATCTTGCTTACGAACTCCCGCGTTGAACGTTCTAACAGCATTATCTGAGTAAGAAATTTCAAACTATGACAAGCTTAGCTCTGCAATAAAATTAAGATATGGCAATGACCATTTAACAAAACTTTATACAGCTCAATTACAAACAAGGAGACAAGAACGTGACGAAGACTTCGCGTCTCTTAGTCAGGATATAGAACTACTATCTAGATTAGCGTTACCAGACCATGAACGGACAAGGAATTTATTAGCAACACAGGCTTCTCTGAATGCTATTACTGACCCCGAAATTAAATTGGCCGTTGGGACATCAGGTCTCACTTCCCTGCGAGAGGTAACGGCCAAAGCCCTCGAGGTGGAGGCCATGCGTAAGCAATATTTTGGGTCAAACAGACTTCGCCGAATTGAGGTGTCCAAAAACACCTCAGAAAGACGGGATTTTGAGCGTTCATAAAAGACCAAGCCTCAGAATTATAGAAATAAAAATAGTAATGATAATTTCAAACAAAGAAATCGTGGTTCTTTTGAAAACCAGAATAACAAACGCGAAATCAAAGCGCGGTCACGACAGATCAAACTGTCTTATCATGTTTATTTTATGAGAAAGTTGTACATGACGCCAACCATTGTTTCTTGCTGGAGAAAATTACTGGAGAACCGATGCAAAATTCGAATCCGAACTCCTGTAACTGGCGGGAAAAAGATATAGAAATTAGGGAAGGAAATCCTCAATCGAGCTCTTCAGCAGAAACTCGTGCAAAAAACTAATCTCATATGATTTGTTAGGGCAAAAATCATCGCGGATTGTTGAAAGTGAAAGCCCTCTTAAAGAACAGTTTTTAGTTAGAAGTCTACGGCAGTCGGGTCTTTACGCGCGCGGTACTGTAAATGGCGTCGATTGTCTTTGGGTAATAGACACCGGCGCGGAAGTGACCGTAGTTCGATTGGACCCTCTAAATCCAATGACCGGATTATTCCCTCTTTTTCCCTGCGAACAGCCACTGGAGAGACCCCGGTTTTAAGACAGGTTACTGTCCAAATTAACCTTTTTCGGTATATCGACTCTCCAGATAAGGTTTTTATAGCAGATATAGAGGATGAAGGTATTTTGGGGATAGACTTCCTTACAACTCATAATTGTGTTATCTCGACCACGAGAAATTCACTAGCTTCAAACAATCGCGAAATAGCTCTTTGTACGAAAAGGAATGCAATTTATTGGACTCCTTCTAGAATTCGGGAAATAGAACTTTCTAAGCATGATTTTTAACACCACTTTCCTCTGCATTCACAGAGCCTTGTTGAGAAATCTTCGATCTCGTTAAAACCAGCTCAGTTAGAATACTTTAGATCTCTTTTGCTTGAGTTTATAGATTCTTCCGCCAAAGATAGTGGTGATAAGGGCCGATGTTCTTCCGTCAAGCACAAGATCGACGTCGGAGAGAGTTCACCAATAAAACAGGCTCTTCGAAGACTCGATCTCAACGCCCGAGAAGAGGTGAAGAAGCTCGTGGAAGACATGCTAACGAACGACGTAATCGAACCATCGTCTAGCCCCTGGGCCTCACCAATCGTCCTTGTCAACAAGAAGGATGGATACAAACGATTTTGTATAGATTACAGGAAGCTGAACGACACGACGAAGAAAGATTCTTACCCTCTACCCAGAATCGACGAGACAGTGGATCTGATAGCTGGTGCAACCTGTTTCAGCACCATAGATCTTCAGATTGGATACTGGCAGGTTGAAATAGATCCTCTGGACAAAGAAAAAACAGCTTTTGTCACGGGTTTAGGAGGCTTATGGCAGTTCAAGGTCATGCCTTTTGGCTTGAGTAATGCCTTGGCTACCGTTGAACGAATGATGGAGGCTGTTCTCCATGGGCTCACTGGCAAAATATGCCTTGTTTATTTAGACGACATAATCGTCTTTGGTAAGAACTTTGAAGAAGAATTTCGAAATCTCAAACAAGTTTTCGCCAGGCTGAAGCGAGCAGGCCTAAAAATGAGCCCGAAAAAATGCCATTTGTTCGAGAAAGAAGTAGGCTTCGTCGGACATATCGTCTCAGCACAAGGTGTGAAGACCGACCCATCCAAAATTGAGAAGGTTTCTCCTTGGCCGACAGCTAAGAATAAAGAACAAATTCAAAGCTTTTTTCGGCCTTTGTACGTATTACAGAAGATTTGTAAAAGGTTTCGCTAGTATAGCTAAACCTCTTCATCATTTGACCGGAATCAAGATTCCTTTTGACTGGACCCCGGAATGCGAAGAAGCTTTCAAGCATTTGAAGGAAAATCTTATTTGTTCGCCGATTTGAGCTTATCCAGAGATCGAACTTCCCTTTATTTTGAATACAGATGTCTCTCTTTCAGGAATAGGTGGGGTTCTGTCACAAATTCAAGGAGGTCAAGAGAGAGTGATTAGCCCCTTGAGTGCCAAGTCAGTTTTATGAAATGGGCCCAAAGTGCTAAAACTCAAACGTAGAGCAATTCACCTGAAATTGACCACCCGGGGGTTTTTGAGGCCGCTGATCACGAATCCGATATCAGATTTGCAAAATTTTGAGATGGCGATCCGCTACTGCGCATGCGCATTAGTATGACTGATCTATACTTGAGGAATAGATCTGGAATTGGTTACCCGGGAGTTTTCAGGAGCGCTGATCATGAATCCCAAACCAGATCTGAAAAATTCTGTAGGAATGGAGAAAATCTCAACAGGAGGACATCACTTTAACTCAAGTTGAGTCCGGGAAGGAAGCAGAGACTCGCCCAGACTGGCAGGATATATCTTCAGCCGGGCCAGATTTGAAAATTTATTGGGCTCAATATGACTCTATCCTTTTAATTGACGGAATTTCGTACTGTCTATGGGAATCTGTAGACTTGAAGGAAATCAGGTGGCAACTTTTGGTTCCTAGGACTCGAGTTCCAGAGATTCTTGCTCTTCATCATGATTCTCCTACAGGCGGAAACTTCGCCTCGAATAAAACTCTGCGCAGAATACGCAACTTCTATTTTTGGCCTTGTTGCCGGTCGAACCTTGAAGATTGGTGCCGAAGACGTCGAATCTGCACGGCGAAGAAAGGACCTCGAGCTAAAGGACATAGTTCTCTTCAAATTTATAAAGTGGGAGCTCCTTTTGAGAGGATAGCAATGGACATTCTCGGACCTCTCCCGACAACCTATCCTGGAAATAAATATGCTCTGGTTATTGCCGATTATTTCACCAAGTAGCCTGAAGTAGTCCCTCTGGCTAATCAAGAAGCCTCCACTGTAGCTCAGGCGTTCGTTAAAGAGTTTATTTGTGGACACGGAGTTCCTCTAGAACTTCATACTGATCGAGGCCGAAATTTTGAGTCAACCTTAATGAAGGAGGGTACTGAGATTTTAGGGGTTAGAAAGACTCGTACGACTCCTTTGCATCCGCAATCTGACGGCTAATAGAGCGCCTGAATCGAACCCTACTATAATATTTGTCGTTCTTCGTAGAGCAAACTCGAAGAGACTGGGACTCCTGGATGCCTTTCTTCCTCTTATCTTACAGATCTGCGATTCATGAGACGACAAAACAGATGCTAGCCCTAATGCTTACTGGAAGAAATCTCCGACTTCCGTCAGAATTAGAAAAAGGTCCTGTTCCTGTGCAAAAACAGCATCAAACAGATTATGCTTCTCTTTTGGATATATACAATTTTTTCATCAATCACTTGATGATTTGTTTAATAGGACATAAAAATACACGTATCAATGCATAGAAGTACAAGAAAACTTGAAAATCAAAATATTGAAAGTGATGGTTAGGTTGCTGATTGTGTACGTTGTATGGATACAATAAATGCTACTATATGTATTCATTATACAGCATGCATACCCTGCACTCGGCAGCAGTATACAAGTTGCGGCAGAACTTCGTAATACGCAGGTACACAACACACACGTACAAACATACGCACACATTCAACTCTCGGACCAGAGGTAGTGAACTATACAGTGAGACTGCGAAGCATCGCACAAAGAGGAGGCCCCGAGTATAAGATACGGTGTGTAACGTATTCCATCTCATTCTTTTGCATGTTCAATCCTACAGACATACATGTTTGTCTCTTTCTACATAACGCCTCAAGCTTCCGTGGGCCTTATAACTCAAATCGTTTCTTAAAGAAAAAATTCCAAATATCTAAATAATTTTTTTAGTCACTATTCAAAAATAACAATTTAGCAGAAAATCCAAACACTATTTTGACTCTGAAGTTTCGATAATACCTTCTCAATAAAATAACCAGGTAAAGTTTCTTATTCATACAGCTGTGTGCAATAACAACGAATTCAGACGTTACATACAAGCGCAGTTCTTATGGTTTTCGTGTTCTGGGGTACTTAGTTAGTTCGGGACCCCAGTAGCTCAGGCGCTGGCGTCACCATATCGTTGTTGAACATGCATACTCACCGACGCCACGCATACTACTCTGCACACGGTCGAAGCATCCGCTCTACACGAAGCTCCGCCTCTCGCTCTGTCTCTCCTACTCCTACAGGCGTAATGCAATTGGCTACGTGTGCGGTCTCTCTCTCGCCTTGTCTCTCCTGCGCCCATAGCTTTAATACAGTGGGGTACTACTGCTGTCTCTCTCTCGGCCTCCGTCTCTCTTGCGCCTACAGCCGTAGTACAGTGGGGTACTCGCGCGGTCTCTCTCTCGCCGTGTCGGTTAGCCGTTGCGGCCGGTCTCTTTCTTTCACTACTGCACGACCATATAACACTGTCGCACACGTATCCCCTCCAGTAGAAGTACATGTTTATAGGGCCCATTCTCTGCCGGAATCGGAACTGTATTGATCGTTTTGTTTTGGTTACATAGATCTTAAAGGTATTGAAATAAAAATTAGAGTAGTATTAAAATGTCGTCTAAAAATATGTGCGTCTACGAAGGATGTACGAACACCAAAAGGAAGGATCCTAATCTCGCATTCCATCGTTTTGCACAAGATGAACAGACGTGAGTCTTGTTTATTTTGATTGAAAGACAATATATGTCCCTTTAAATGCCGGATAGAAAACAATGAAATCAATGAAAAGTAGGGTGAAATATTTGTAATAAGACGAAATGATGAAATGGTCTATAATTTTGGGATTGCTCAAATTACTTTTGCACTTGACAGTCGTATTACATGGATTTCTAGATCCGGAAACATCAATTTGGCGCTGCTATCAAGGAAACAGTTTGAGAATGCAAGAATGTGTTGTAAGCAGTTTTCAGACGCTGAGTTTGTCGCGTACGGTACTAATGGTAAGCGAATAATACGAGCTGGTCCACTACTCATTGATGAAGTAGCCATCGTGAATTCCGTGACCGTGAATCCCCCGCTCGCGAATTCTGCAGCCTCGAATACCCTTTTTGCGAACGACGATATCGCGAACTCCGAAGACGCAACCTTGGCTAAGGCAGGGGTGGTGCAGGATATCATCGCTAATTTGGAAGCTCTAAATCGCACAGTCACCTTCAATAAAGACATTGCCAACGATGATCTCGAGCCCATCACTGCGGCCACCACTATTGGTGCGCCTGAGAATTTAATTTCGTTAGATAACGCGTCTTTAAATCCTGTGTTAATAAATTCAACTAGCACCCCTCGCGCGAACGGTGAAACTCTAGTATCAGATTTAACGGTTCCTAGCTTAGCACATAAAATTCTCCCGAACAACACGTGCGGTTCGGTTGCACCACGTAAGGAAATTGTGAAAGAAGATATCCCTAAAACGAAACGTTTAATTAAATTCTTGCGCGCCGAGATCAAGAAAAAAAAACCAAATTATTGAACGACAGAACATAAAAATAAAAAAAGACGCGGAGGCCTTGGAATTTGCTGAAGCTGCGTTTGAATTGAACGACGATCAGCTCGCTTTCTGAAAGATGCAGATGAATCATGTTAAAAACGGCAGTGGACCGAAGACGAAAAACAATGGGCGCTGTCACTGTATTATAAATCTCCAAATGCTTATAACCATTTGAGAGATACGAAGCATTTGGCCTTACCTTGCGTGATCTTAATTCGATCGTGGGTAAACGATCTGGACTTAGGTCCGGGGATAAACTGTGGAGTTATCTCTCAACTGGCGACAAAAGTAGAGAAAATGACCGAAAACGATGAGCAATGCGTTCTCATGTGGGATGAAATGTCGATCAAGCGACTTCCCGAATATAATTCAAAAGCCGATTTGGTCGAAGGATTTCAAGACTTGGGCGAACTCGGCAGGACGGATAAATGTGCGAATTATGCGCTCGTTTTCATGTTGCGAGGTCTGAAATGAAGGTGGAAACAACCGGTAGCTTACGTCATCTCACATGGAAATGTATGCAACGTTGACTTGACGAATAGTCCAAGAGCTAGCGACATTTTTGTCGGGCTGATTTCATAACGGCTGGAAAAATTACAGAAAAAAGCCCTGTCGGTGTACAATATGAAATCGCGTGCCTGCCAGCTCGGATCGGTTGCGTTTGTTTATAAAAAAATTTTAAGATGCATTTTTAAAACGATTTCTGAGCTCATCGCGATCGGGATGAAATTTTACACACAGGTGCTAAAAACATTACTGAAAATGAATTCGAGTGCCTGCCACTCGAAATCGATTGTAAAATACCGCCTGTCAATCAAAAACCGGCAAAAAAAAGTGCTTCACCCACCTCATCGCAAACCGCACGAAAAAAATTTAGAATATAGTTTAAAGTGTTAGAAATTCATTGGCGAGTGCCTGTCTCCTCAAAGGCGTTGCCATATGTGCCTGCCAGCCTAATGAAAGTCGCGCGCTTTCGCGCTCTGCGCCTTAGGCAATGAGAGCGTTCTCATTCCGATCCGCACCAAAATTTAATACAAGGTAGAAAAAATGCTTCCAAACTCGATTGCAGGTGCTTGCCTTTACCAATATGTTGTTTCATACCTCCTGCCAGTTTCCCAAAGCAGTGCTCATCGTAAGGCCCTGATGACTTGCTATCTTCTGTTAAATTATCTTGTTGTCATTTCAATTCTATAATACATTACAATGAAAAATGGGGTATTTGGATAAATAAATCAAACTATTTATACATAACAATCTAGTATAGGTTTTTAATTCATAATTTTATTTGTATTTCATTTTTTATCAAACTGCTTCTACATTATTATGCAGTACACGTTTTTATTTGTATCAAAAAAAGTAATACATTTCATCGCTTGAGGAATCATTGTCCGATAGATCCTCGCTAGTGTCGCTGTCACTCTCGTTGTTTTCAATGCTATCGGTATTATCTATGGTAACATTCTCTGGTTGTATAATTATATCCTCCGCGAGTCGCGGGATTTGCTCTCCCTCGAACCAAAGGAACGTGTATATACCATTTTTTTCGAGCCATCCGCAATTGGTGGGGCAAAGAGCCGTTGGTTTCTTCAAGTACGCATTACACCAAATAGTTGCTATATGTATACCCAGCTCGCAAAACTTGCTGTTTGAGCTCTGATGGACACGGAGGAATGGTAGACGCATCGAAAGTGGACGCTGTTCTCATGAAATTCTCACGAACATTTTTCACCTTAAAATTTAAAAAAAAAATGGACAAACGTGCCGCGTTGACATTGCGCACCTCTCTAACGCTATACATTTCACATATGAACTCTTCGATTTTTTTGAGAGTAGTGTCGTCTATCCGAGCTGGCAGGCACGCGATTTCATATTGTACATCGACAGGGCTATTTTCTGTAATTTTTCCAGCCGTTATGAAATCAGTCCGATAAAAGTGTCGCTAGCTCTCGACCTAGAAACTAGAACTGAAACTGTTAAATGCATCACTAACGATTGGTCTTAAAGTCCGTTTTATGGTTTGCGATCAAGGATCTAACAATCGCGCAGCGATCTCTTCATTGGGCGTAACCGAGTTGTTACCGTTCATCGAAAGAGGCGGCCGCAAGATTTATTTCGGTTTCGACATTCCGCATTTAATTGAAAGCATTAGAAACAATTTGATTCCTACAGATTTCCTCATTGGCAAGGATCGCGTTTCGTGGGGTGTATTTCGCGAACTCCAAAACGTTGAGCGTGGTCTTATGTGCAAAACGGCTCCTAAATTAACCGATCAACACATTATAAATCCGAATAACTTTCATAAAATGACGGTAAGCCTCGCGACTCAGATATTCAGCCACTCCATTCCGGCTGCGATTAACGCTGGTAAGTTAACAGGTGATCTGAAGCATCCTAACTTCGTTGCAGCTGCGGACTTTGCAAAAAAAATCAATAACTTATTCGATTGCTTGAATAGTCGCTCTCTAAACGATTCGAACTCTTTGCGATGCGCACTATCGACCGCGCAACCACAAGTTGAGAAATTCCTTCAAGATTGCCTCCCGTGGTTCGAAAATTGGACCGTTGACGTTGGTAACAACCCAGTATGCTTCGAGAGCTTAAGATTGACCGTCAGAAGCGCTTTGCAGCTGGGTGAAGACATGAAAAGTGAAAATACGCTCTATTTAATCACGTCGAGATTGAATCAGGATCCGATTGAAAATCTTTTCGCCGTTATACGAAACCGCGCCGGGCACGGCAATCCATCAGCAATGTCCTTTCGTCGAAACCTGCAGTACGCCATGACGGCCAATGTTATAAAACCACCGTCAGGGACAAATTGTGAAGTCGATGACACCACAGAACTGCTCGCGGACGGCACTAACGCGCAACGCCAAGCTGCAAGCGCAGACGAGACGCGAAACGTCAACAGAAACTCCGATATTTACTTGAAGATCGGTCAATCGTCGACGAGTTCAACGAACTATCTGAGATAGAGGAAGCTATAGATTATAATATATATGAGAAGTACGCTTCAGTGAAAATCCTTGAGGAGTGTTTACTGAAGTACGTTGCCGGTTATCTTACACACAAGTGCTTGCTCCAATTCGATTGTGAAGCGTGCGAGCACAGTTTGACCAGAGCAAATCAAAATTTCGAAGAAATAAAAGATCTCTTGATCTTTTGGAGAGCATTTCAAAATCGCGAAAATCAAGATCTCGGTTCTTTGCGAGTTCCAACCGATCTATTTCACGAAGTTATCATTACCGCATATAAAGTTTTCAATTCACGTTTTTCTAAAGTCTGGCACATGAAGGATCTTTCACAGCACCTTGCGACTTGCATCAGCAATGCTGTGGTCAAGAACCACCTCGATTTTTGGCCCGTTGACGGCGATTGCTCATTTCACCGCGAACACATTATTAAACTCTTTGTGCGCGTGAATTTATGTAATTATCTTAAGTGGATTTCCCGGGACATGCGAGACGCCGCGAATCGCAAACGATCGATGCTTCCAGCCGCGGAGAAACTGAAGCGAAAACTCCTGAAGGTCTCTCATCAATGATTGGTGCACTAGAATAGGGACTATTAAACTTTTGGCCTTCAACCACGAACGTAATATGGTCGGAAACAGTTTATGTTTGAAATGCGTATCGCGTTAGTAATGGAAAAAGTCGTAAGTGACAAGTTGACGACCCTTTGCAACTTCAAAAGACGAATAAGGGTGCACATTTCTTTTCGCCGTTTCACTAGAGAAACCGTTTCAATCGGAAATAATGTTGCTATTGAAAAATTAAAAATATAATAGCATTAACGCCGAAAAAATGTCCTCATCTGTTTACAACAATTACATCACCTCTCCATTCAGTGTAATAACCATCTGTTCTTAATACAAATTTTGGCGGATTCATTCTTTTGGCATTAGTTTCCATGATTTTTTCATACAGTTTGTTTGGAAATTGTGCCGAGGAAAATCTGGGGAAGGGTGAATTAGTTGGGAGAGATGCTTTCAAAGAAAACGAAACCTGAATTGTAGGTACGCTGACTAGAGTTTTAGTCAGTGTAGAAGAGTTTCCGGAAAGCAACGAAGATGTGAATCGCAGACGAGGCGTATCTATCGCGCGGAAGATGGCCGAAGAGCTGACCGCTCACAGCGCGTTGCCGCGTGTTTTACACGCAATCGAGACTTATTGATTGCGCGGTAGATGACCAAAAGAGCTGACCGCTCACAGCGCGCTGCCGCGTGTTTTACACGCAATCGAGATTTATCGATTGCGCGGAAGATGACCGAAGAGCTGACCGCTCAGAAGAAAGCCGAACAAAAGAAGAAGTTGCCGATTCGAAGCCAAACAGAAAGTTAACACGAGTAATACCGAAGCAGAGAACAATCACAGGAGGAAAACAGACCGAAATGGTCGAAGGCTATTCGACGACTGAATTGGCAAGGGCGACGCAGGCAGGGACAATAGGAAAAAAAAGGAGGGGGGAGAAGCACGCCGGCCGACGAGTCTGGTCGAACGTCCGAGTTGACGAGCGATCGAGCACGCCGGTTAAATTCCCCCCATCCACGGTAATTTCACTTGAGACTTTCCTGAACGCAGTTCATGCCAAAATTAACGCTTAACAAAGAATAGCATGTGCCTGGTGGATATACCATTTCAGCAAGACACTGAGGAAAGGATTTCTTTGATTCAAATACATTTTTCAATTTGATCAAATTTCTTTAAATATAATTATATAATTATAAGTATTCAAATAAACCAAGCAAATTTATTTGAATGGAATACATTTTTTTTCTGGATGGAGTTGGTCCCATTTTTCCCATACAGTTAATGCTAACAAGGCGTGTCCGTCAAACATGACGTTTCACCGACAATCCAATACTTTTGGTGGATACGTCCTTTTAATATTTATCCAATGAATAATTACTGCTGGACGGCCATATAAACAATGATTCAAAAAAGAGCATTTTACGTTTCCCCCATTTTCCTATCAAAGAGTATAAAAAAAAAAAATTGGCATTCTGCCATTTAAACCGCATTCTCCTGTCGCGTGCGGAGCGGTCTCGCACGCGACGACCTCAACCCTCTAAGTACTCGCAGAGGTTTATATTTATTTCCTTCGTGGGTTGGGAGGTGAACGTCCTCTACAGGGCGTTCCCCGGGAATAGGATTGGAGGATTTCAATTATCGTACCAATGTTTATGATGGAAAAGCCAAATTAAAAATGTTTAATAAGTCAAGTGAACCAAAAGCAGAGAATTCTTGAAACAAGGGAGCTTACAATTTGTTCTAAATCTAGTTGGTTCCACTCATTCAATTACTCACTTTTCGGTGGTTACAGTTCGAATGGCTCACACTCTCACACGATTATACTCTATAGCAACACTCACACACGCTTATCACTACACTTCTCTATGGAGTTCGTGGCTTAACGTTTTGCACTTATTACTAACTTCGGAGACTGACGCCGCGACGCGAGATGCTTCGGAATACCGCTTGTAGAATCAGAGGGGTTCCCGCTCTGATCGTCGGTGATTCCAAGTCTGATACTCTTCACGCAGCAGCTCTGAAGGAGCCCGGGTTCCGTAGATGTCGTTCTTAGCTGTCTCTAACGGGGACTGACTTCGCTCGCTCGTCCGACACCCCTTGGAACGTCGGGCGGCGAGCGAGGTTTTCGCTGAATTTACAATTCGAGGTTTTCGCTAAATACACAATTTTGGAACAAAGGCTCGCCTCGCGACAGTCATCCTCGAAGCGCGTGATTTCGCGCTCGGCTCATCCCGGTGTTGATTACACCCGGGATCCGGCGGGCGGGAAGACGCTGACGTTGCTGGCCGTCCAACTACGCCGTTGCGCTCGGTTACTCCATGAACTAATGATGAAATATTTTATATAGACTAACTAATATATTTATGCTATGCTTCCTTGTTTCTGAGATAATAATTGACATAATCGGTGATGTATTCTGGGTAAATATGCGGCGCTCGTGACACTCCCACCGCTCACATCCCTTTTCAATTACTCACGCGATATTATTCTTGAATTTTGTTGTGCCTCATTATCTAACATCTCTGTGCTATAACCGTGATCTGTTGAAACGCGTGGTGAACCAAGAGCATATCTCTTACAATATTTAACGTGTAATCGAGGCAGTGACGAGCCACGGTTCCTTATCTATGCGTGTACTATGTGTGTGCACACACAAACAGACACGCACACACAGGTATTTAGAAACGTTATTTTTTTTCATTATGCGTGAAGTTAAAAAAAAAAAAAAAGAAGTCACAACTATTACTGACCACGTTTCAAAGCGACTGCGATTTTTGCTTATAGTTTAACTTATTCGGCCCCTGCTGTACACATTGAGAGGTGGATGCACGATTAACTTTAATCATATTAATTCTAGCATGAATATATTGGTTCTCCATTTTCAAAGAAATATCGCTTTTGGCCGTTAATTGGTACATGGTCAATAATAGGTATATTAAACTTAAGTTCGGTACACTCGATAGGCATTTCAAAATTAATCTGCTTTAACTTATATGCTACAATCCCAATCCCACCCGCCCTCTTCAGTACGTCCTTTCACCCTCGACGGAAGAGACCCACCAACTTCCCGTGGTATCCATTGAGTAATTTTAGCTCACGCACGTTTTTGTTTTTATTTGACATTTTCCATTACGCATTCCTAATTGCGCATTTTGCATTATTTGTACGAGGTCATGCCTATTTTACTATATTTTTTTCCTCTTTCACTTTCATAGGCCTTGAAACTAATATTATTGTGGTAAGCGTGAACTAAAATTAGCCAAAGTGGGTACAAACGATAATACACTGCGAAAAATGACTATTTGCAACTGTACATAGGCAAGCTGCGTTCATTCATTTTTCTTCGGTTCAATAAAAATTCAGAGAAAATAGAAAAATAGCTATAATAATGTCAGTATGAAATGCCTCGTTAATAGCAATTACCGAGAAAGTGAATTATCATTTTGTCAATTGGAACATCAAAAACAATTATTGTTACAGTTGACAAAATAATAATTGTCACATACTTTGATGGATTAACTGAGATATATTGCACAATGTTTGGGCCCTTTTATTCCCTCAAAATTATCTCAATTCTGAAATAAAATTGCATATTAAACGATGCAAATTATATGGAAAAAAAAAGAAACTGGGATCGAATCCGCGACCACATGCGCTCGGTCCACAGCGTTATCCTTTCGGCTACTTCGTGTATTTTTGAATTCAACATAAAAGTTATTATACTAACGGTGTTGACCTTTCGCTTAAGATTTGGATGGGTATTTTGGGTTTACTTATTATGTCATTTGGATTTATTTATACATATTAACCGTTTATTTACGTCTCTCATTGATGAATTTAGCTTCCCTTTCATTTCTTGTGCCATGTGTAAAACGGCGATAGACGCCATATACCATATACGGCTCTCTCGAGCGAGCGAGCGAGCGAGCAAGCGAGAGAGAGTGACAGGAGGGAGAGAGAGTGAGTGAGCCGACTGGGCCCACGGTCTTCCGTGGGCATGCCTAACCAAGAGTGACGTCACGATATGACTGCGACGCTGCGAAGCGGCTGCTAGCGTCGGAAAAAACTTGTCCTCACGCGAAGCATAAGAACTGCGCTTCTATGTAACGTCGGAATTCGTTGGCAACAACTTGTTTCTAACCTATCTTCTAAGCAGTGGTCTGTATCAGAACACGTGGTTTTTTCAGAGAACATAAATGATGGCCAAAAATAAGACATATGCGGTCGTTATATTGATTAACGTTGGATCAACAAAAATAGAATCGGCTTCAGGTACCGTCAAATTGGTTGAAAGATAATGCTACCAAATGTTGGTGGCCAACCTCGAAAAATGTTGGGCCGCATAGCTTAAAAAGAACAACACCAGATAAAAACGATCCTACAAAGTGGCAATTACATAACGTACAGTGTTTGGGATTTTATGGTGAGAATGTTGGATAATTATATTTAATATTTTAGTTCAACAAATTATTTATTATAGTTGGTTTCTTTTTCCACGACAGACAGCGTCTCATATGCTCGGCAAAAGGCCAAGGGTATTTCTAGCGGTGACGAATCTTCCCTACCAGTTGCAATGCAGAAAGTTGGTTGTTTAAGTACAATGAAGGAAGAAAAACAGATTGAGAAAAAAAAACATCTTGAACGAAAAAGTGAATTTTCTGCGGACAAGAAACCAGGTAAAGAATCTAGTCGTTAATCACAATGTTTTCTGACTTTCCACCTGCTAACCGATTTTTGCATCAGTCTGTAAACTTTAAAACCGAAGAATATTCTCATATGCTCAGTCTAATTGCCACAATAATTACTTTGCAGTCTGCGAAGATTTGATGGTCACATTGACAGCTTCGCAGTAAGTGAAATTTTGCCACAGCAAAAGTTTCGCAGCCTGTGAGAATGTGCCAGAGCAAACACTTTGCAACTTGTTGAACTTTGCGACAGCGAAAGCTTCGCAACTTGTTAAACTTTGTCACAGTGAAAGCTTTGCAACCTGTGAAAAATTGCCACAGCGAAAGCTTCGCAGCCTGTGAAAATTTACTACATCGACAGCTTTGCAGTGTGTAAAAGCAATAACAGTTTCTTCTACCTTCACCCAACAGCAAGTTTTTCATTTGTAATCTTGAAGAAATCGAAGACTAAAGAATATTTTTTACGCTCAGTTATTTATGTTCATATGCGAAGCTGTCAATACAGCAAATTTTCACATGCTGCGAAGCTTTCGCTGTGGCTAATTTTTACAGGCTGCGATGCTTTCGCTGTGGTGAAGTTTCGAAGGCTGTGAAACTTTCGCTGTAGCAATCAAATCTTCGAAGACTGCAAAGTTGAAAATAATATTCTTTAGTCTCAAAATTTACTAATGCAAAATTTGCTAGCGAATAGTAAGCCACAAAATATGCTCATTTCAGTTTCATAGACAATATAGTTTCATTATTATTTATTGTAGACAATTATTCGGCTTCAGGTGAGTCGGACAGGGAGGTTGTGACCGATAAAATCCAGAGTCCACCAAAGTTGGAAAAAAACTTTTGGACTCCTTCTCAGGTTAATACGAACCCAATCGAGGAAAAAACAAGTGGCGTTAAAGTAATCAGCCACGTTACACTTCCAGAACATTATGATTTCAAAAAGATTTCATCACATTCAACCCAACTCCAAGGTTCGTAATGATTATTTTATTGTATGACACATTTTTTTCATGATGTAAAAATATAAAACAATTTCATAAAAAAATGATGAAATTTGATTTTAAGAACGATCAAAAGAAAGGAATTATTGTTCTAAAAATTAGAAAATTATCAAGATTATTTAATGTAATTAAGTTGCAGTAATAATTTGTAATTTCTTCAATTTCAGAAAATGCCGAACATCCTACCACCAACTTTTCGGACGACATCAATGGCAATTTATTGTCGTTTTTGTTTTTGGCAAGTCCATGAACGAAGGATTTTTTAAACAGTATGTATGGGAAATTAGAATTATATTAATGGCGTTGCCTATGCCTAGAAGAGCGCGCACGAACAGACTCACGATTTTCCTTTTCATTTCCTCATTTTTGAAGACAATTGGGTTCTTAGGGGGTCATTTTGAAGATAAAAAATAGATCTGTGTCGTCTTTTTTGCCAAATTTTCAATTTCGTTTTCAGATTTGCGAAAAACGTACTTGAAAGTACGTTATTTTTGAAGTGAGCCACAGCGGACACTGAACTTTTTTTCAAAATTCGGTACAACATGCGACACAGATCTATTTTTTATCTTTAAAATGACTCCCTAAGAACATAATTATCTTCAAAAATGAGGAAATGAGAAGAAAAATCACGAAGCATAAAACAGCAAATTTCTCGCGCAAAAGGCGGGCGCCTGCTAGCGCCACGACCGCGTTGGCCGGCGACCATGCGAATTACAGGCGAGGAGAGTAGACTCAAACCCCACGCTACTGTGGCGTTCGAGCCACCTTCCTCGCTAGGGAATGCTCCCCAGCGCGACGACAGCGACAAGCGGCAGAGACGAAAACAAGAATTGCGACCACGGAGAATTTTCTCGCTGCTTCGAGAGGTCGAAAAATAACGAGCGGAACTCTCCCCTCTCGATCACGGCAATGGCTGTTTCTCTTGCTTTAATATTAACAAAACTTATGATATCAAAATAATAAATAAACACTGGTTAGTTGGTAGCGTCATTATAAAGTGCAGCGTTTGTCTACAATCATTTCTAGCTATAGAAGCACGAACCCGTACAATTGGTGACCCTGACGTGATCAATATAACCTTATAAGAAAGACGTGCAGCGAAAACGCAAAAATGATGCAACACTCTCCAAAGAAAGGTGCCATTGGCGGCAATGAACCAGACGACGAGGGTGGACAATCAAGTGAATCCCAAGATTGCCAGGACGGGCAAATCATGCCTCCGCAAAGTGGGCAAACCACGAGGCAATCGACCGACGACGGAAGACGAAATCCGCCGAATCGGGCGCCAGTACACTTCGACGAGAACGTCATCTCGGTAGTGAACAAAATCCAGCTCACTCCGTTCCGGGCCGAGAGACCGGACGTGTGGTTTTTCATCGTGGAATCCGACTTCGATACGTCGAGGATTATGAAGGACGAGCACAAGTATATCGCGGTCCTCAAGGCGTTGGACTCTCGCACGCTCGACGAGATTTCTGACGTCATCCCACAACCGCCGGCAGCAGACAAATATAAACACCTAAAAAAGGTAATCATTCAACGATTCTCGAAGTCCAAGGAGCAACAGCTTTCCAAACTGCTGAACAATCTGCCGCTCGACAACAAAAAACCGTCTCAACTCCTCCGCGAGATAAAAGATCTCGCCGCAGGAGGCCTGAGTGACTAGATCCTGCATTCCATGTGGATCATGCGGATGCCTCCGAACCTCCAACCGATGCTAATGATGTCCGGAAACATAGACCTCGACGGCCTGGCCGAAATGGCTGACAAGGTGATCGACTCACTACGCTACTCACAGGTGATGGCCACGAGCACCACTTCTCCGGAAATGAATCGGAGCTGCACTGCCTGCGAAAAATTCACCGATGAGATGAAAGAGTTGCGACAGATGTTCGCGCAATTTTTGAGGGTTTCACAGTCAGGTGAGCGAAACAACAATTATAACAATAAAGCAGGAAATCGAAGACGCTCGCGATCCAGATCAGGGTCCCGCACGCGCGCTCCTGGAATCTGTTTTTTCCACACAAAATTTGGTGACGCTGCATACAAGTGCACCCCGCCATGCACCTATCAGTACAAACAGAACCAGGGAAAATAGACGCGCTGTCGCCAGTCCAGGCTCTCGGTGACAGCAACGACGACGCCAGCCGTGGTCCACAGCCTGAAATGCGTCTAACTATCCACGATAAACTCACTAACTTTGCTTTTCTCATAGACTCAGGATCCTCGGTCTCGGTTATTCCAACTAGGGTCTTGAAACAAAAACAAAATCAACGCGGAAATGACCTTTACGCCGCAAACAATACGGTCATCAAGACATACGGAGAGAAAGTGATGGTCGTCAACCTCGGACTTCGCAGGGAATTTCGGTGGCCATTTATAACCGCAGATACGCAATCGGCAATCATCGAAGCGGACTTTATCGCACGTTTCGGAATTCTCATCGACCTAAAAAATCGAAGGTTGTTGGACCTCGAGACTTCCTTAACCTCACGGGGGAAGGTCGTCGCAACATCAATTTACGACATCTTCACGGTCAACAAAGAGGGTGAGTACACCGACTTGCTGAACACATACTTTGACAAAAGCAGACCAAAAAAAAAATCCCGTGCAGAAACAAACAAAGTTGAGCATTACATTCAAACAACGGGACCACCAATAGCACAGCGGCCAAGAAGAGTAGTCGGGGAGAAACTAAAAGTCCTCAAAGAAGAGACAATATATCTTCTCGAGCAAAATATGATCCGGCCATCCAGCAGTCCATGGGCCAGCCCTGTGCACTTGCAACCAAAATCGTCTGGAGGCTGGAGACTATGTGGCGATTTTAGAGGATTGAACGCAGTTACCACCCCTGATCGTTACCCAACGGGCCACAGCCATGATTTATTCCAGGCGTTACACGGAAAAACAATAATCTCTAAGCTTGATCTGTCTAGAGCTTATCACCAGATACCCACGGCCAACGAGGACGTCGAGAAGACCGCGGTCACAACACCAATCGGCTCCTTCGAATTTTTGGTCATGCCGTTCGGCTTGCGTAACGCGTCACAAACCTTTCAGCGCTTAATGGATAATATCTTCAGGGACATCGAGTTCGTGATCGTCTACATCGACGACATCCTGGTATTTTCCACGAGCCCAGAGGAACATCGACGGTACCTAAAAACAGTATTCAAAAAACTTCGAGATAACGGACTATCGCTGAACTGTGACAAGTGTGTTCTAGGCAAGGCGGAACTGACATTCCTAGGATACGAAATCAACAAGGAGGATACAAACCACCAGTCGACAGAGTCAAGGCAATCGTCGAATTCCCAAAACCTGAAACGATTAAGGACCTGAGAAGATTTTTAGGCCTGATCAACTACTTTCGACGATGCATTCCGAACGCAGCAAAAGTCCAGGCTCCTCTCACCGAATTCTTTACGGATTGAAGAAAAAACGACAAACGAAAAGTACCTTGGACCCACGAGATGGAAGGAGCATTCAAGAAGTGCAAACAAAGCATAGTCGACGCAACTCTCACTCGATTTCTGTGTCCGGAATCTCCACTGTCGTTAACAACCGACGCTTCTGACAATGCCATCGGAGTCACGGTAGAACAAAAGGAAAATAACGAATGGAAACCTGTGGGATTCTTCTCAAAAAAACTTACCTCGGCGCAAAAGAACTACAGTACCTACGACAGGGAACTGTTGGCGATTTACGAGGAAATTCGATTCTTCCATCACATTTTGGATGGCAGGAACTTCGTAGTTCGCACCAATCACAAACCACTGACATACGCCTTCAAACAAAAGGGAGAAAAAACATCTCAACGATTACTTCGGCAACTCGATTATATTTCGCAATTTACGACGGAAATAATTTATGTCAAAGGCGACGAAAACGAGGTCGCGGACGCTTTGTCGCGAATCGAACAGATGAACCAAATCGACATGCCCAAAATACTATCAGCTCAGACCATCCTCGAAGCGCAGCAACAGGACGACGAACTGCAAGAGCTTTTGGGAAAACCAACAGCATTAAACTTGCAACTCCTGTCGGTCGAGCCGGATGTCGAGATCTTCTGCAACGTGTTCGAAGGACTCGTTCGCCCGTACATCCCGAGGTCACTGCGAAAAAAAGCGTTCGACTTAATACACGGACTGTCGCATCCAAGCGGTTGCAACACTGCGCGAATCATAAAACAAAAATACGTCTGGCCAGGCATAAAAAAAGACGCTCTCGACTGGACGAGAAGCTGCGATGCCTGCCAAAAGTCAAAAATTCATCGCCACAACCGCTTCGAGCCAAACCACATCGACGTGCCAGCTGGACGCTTCTCGCACATCAACATGGACATAATCGAGCTTCCCACGGTCAACGGATACCGGTACTGCCTCACCATAATCGACCGGTTCACACCATGGCCAGAGGCGATCCCGCTAAAAAACATAACAGCCGATACCGTCGCCAGCGCGTTCTTTAACCACTGGATCAGCCAGTTCGGCACTCCACTCTCCATCACAACTGATCAAGGCGAGCAGTTTGAATGCTCGCTGTTTGCTTCCCTAGCCAAACTCATCGGGGCGAAGAAAATTCGCACAACAGCGTACCACCCAGCATCCAATGGCATGGTGGAGAGATGGCATCGAACGTTAAAAGCAGCGCTCATGTGCAATCGACAAGTTCCCTGGACGGAGCTACTTCCGACGGTGCTCTTGGGCCTACGCACAGCCTTCAAAGAGGATCTCGGTGCATCTTGTGCCGAGATGCTTTACGGCACCACACTACGAGTACCTGGAGAATTTTTCATCAACCAAGATCTTCCGGCCGACCCCTAAATCTTCATCGAGAGATATCGGGAATTGATACGAGGGATTCGACCTACGCCTACGGCTCACCACAACAAAGCACGATTATTCGTTCTGAAGGACCTGTATCGATGCTCACACGTGTACCTACGAGTCGACGCCGTCAAACCACCTCTGGAACCGCTCTACGCGGGCCCCTACAAAGTCATACGACGATTCGACGATCGAAGATTTGTCATCAACGTCGATGGCCAAGAAAAAACAGTTTCGGTGAAACGATTAAAGCCGGCGTACACGGCGAAGGAAGAAACAGCAACACAACCCGAAGAAGACGACATCCAACCGCACCAGTGGAGATCGATGATGGACAAACCTATAAAAACATATGAAAAAAAGGTTTCGTTCTCCGACACTACAGTCTCGCTCACTGAAGGGGGAGTAGATGTGGCGGTCGAGCCACCTTTCTCGCTAGGGAATGCTCCCCAGCGCGACGAGCGACAAGCGGCAGAGACGAAAACAAGAATTGCGACCACGGAGAATTTTCTCGATGCTTCGAGAGGTCGAAAAGTAACGAGCAGAACTCTCCCCTCTCGATCACGGCAATGGCTGTTTCTCTTGCTTTAATATTAACAAAACTTGTGATATCAAAATAATAAATAAACATTGATCAGTTGATAGCGTCATTATAAAGTGCAGCCTTTATCTACAATCATTTCTAGCTACAGAAGCACGAACACGTACACTACAATTCCCCTCGTTCGAATCCCCGTCGCTCGGCACGTGGATAGTGTTCCGCGCTTTTATTTTTCTACCGTGTTTTTTATTATTTCGAGTCAGTATTTATTCCCGCGATGACTAAGAAAAGAAGGAAGCTGTCTTTGAAGAAGAAGAAACGACCCGGCATAAAGATTTTGGCTAAATTTCAAGAAAAAATGAGGTAATAATAATATAATAATAATAATAAAGTTTATTGCTTCAAAGGAATACATGTTCCCATCGCAAGTGAGAATTACATTTACATAAAAATTAGAAGTGCTTATAAATTAGATTAATTCAACATTAATAAAAGAAAAAATAAATTATTCATATAAAATAAAAGCTCTTATTGCACATGCGCTTTGCGCAAAATAGAAGAGAGGTTTAATGAGCTTGTTTGTGGGTTTGAGGATGTCCTGGAGGGAAGAGGAAGGTCCAATATTAGTTGCTAGGAATTGTTTACGAGGTTCCATGAGTACCGGGCATTTCAGCAGAAAGTGTGCGAGAGTGTCCTTGTCGTCGCAGTTGCAGATGGGGCATTTTTTACTACAATCGAAGACATACTTGTAGTTATTCACTTTAATTGAACAGTAGTAGCAGCTGGCCAGTCTGAGCTGGGTGAACAGTCTAGTCGCATAGAAGTGAGTTCTGAGGCATAAGTAGCCGTTGTCTGTTCTCACTAGGGTGTACGGCGTCTGTAGGTGGTGCGAGTTCTTTGCTATTCTCAGATCTTGCTGGCGCAGGGAGATTTTGTAGTGATTTAAGAAGACTTCCTCCTTTGAGTACCTACCATGGATATTCAGGTTGGGGAGGCCAAGAGCTATCATCGGCGAGGCTTCGGTGATGAGCGAGAGAAATTTTTTAAACCAGTTTGTTTTGGCTGAGCAGGCATCATCTTTGGCAAGATGTGCAAGTCTGTACAGACAGATTTTTGGTAGGCGAGTGTCATCCATTTTGAGAATTTTGATAATATACCTCCAGGTGGCTTTGACCGCAAAAAAGGCCAGGGGAGGTCTGTTGAATTCGGCTCTGAGCAGCGCATCAGCTGTAGTCCTAGGCAGACCGAATACTTGCTTTATAAAGTCGCACTGACCTTTTTCTATGAGGTCCAGGTGTGACAGAGCCCAAATAGGTGATGAATATAGGAGAGTCGCTGCGACGCCGCTGTCAAACAGTTTAAACATACTATCCACTGAATCGACTTTGGACGCGTAGATAATCGAGGCAACCATGCTCAACGCAGCTTGAGCTTTTTGATGGCGTTCAAGGCTGTTGTTCGGCTGAAACCACTGGGAGAGAAGGTCAATCCAAGGTATTCATAGCTATCAACAATGTCCAGCTCTTGATCCGCGAAGTGAAATCTCAAGTTATCAGAGATCCGACCGGCTTTTCGGCAACATGCTATTTTTGTTTTGAAAGTATTTACTACTAATTTATTGGCTTGGCAGTATTTATGAAGGAGGTCTATCTTTCTCCTCAGGTCAACCTCCGAGCTGCCCAATAAAGCTAAATCGTCTGCGTAGAATAATAAGAGAATGTCCGAGAAGCCATCCAAATTCACTCCTTCACAGCCATTCTCCCTCAGGAAGTCTTCCAGATCAGCAATAAATAGTATGAAGAGCATTGGGCTTAAAATCTCGCCCTGCAATACACCTTCTGATGAGAGGGATTCGCGTGTGAATTCGTTGTTGTTTCTAACAGTGAAAATGGCAGTGTTATAAATATTTTTTAGTATCCTAACAATTTTAGCGCTGATGCCTACTGTGTATAATTTGAGCCAAAGTAAGTCGTGGTTTAGCGAGTCAAAGTCTCTTATAAACTCAACAAATAAGATGTATAGCTTAGCTTTTCTCTGTCGTAGGCGAAGTTGTGTAACGGTCATCAGATTGAACAGATTATCTGAGCAGCCTTTTTCCTTTTGGAACCCAGCTTGCGATTCAGGAATCACATTTGTGGCCTTGGCCCAGTCTCAAGTCTTTTGTTGATCATGAATGTGAACAGTTTAGTAAAGTGGTTGATTAGCGCAATTCCTCGGTAGTTCGACGGGTCAAGTTTGTTACCTTTCTTGTGTAGCAGCGTAATTGTGGAGGTAAACCAGCCTTCCAGGATCACTTCATGCTCAAGCACCTTGTTGAAAAGACAGAAGACATAATATTTCCAGTTCAGAGGCAGGGCTTTGTGGGCTTCATTTTTTATGTTGTCGGGGCCTGTTGCCTTGTTCAGCTTGCTTAGCTTGATCGCCTGGTCCAATTCTTCTAGGGTAAAATCGGTGTCCAGCGATGGGTCGGAGACTCCATAAAATGTGTAATTGCTCCGGTTTTTGGGTGGGGTGTGCTCGGCGAAAAATATTTCCCACGTAGTAATGTCAATTGGGTTGGTATACTGCGTAGGTAACCTCCTAAAGAGTCTGGCTGCCTTCCAAAATTCGGCGGAGTTTTTTACATTAGCTAATTTATCGAGTGTGGCCTTGCTAAGCTGTGATTTCTTTGCTTTGATGAGGGCTTTGTGTTTTTTCTTTGTCGCTAAATATTGGTATTCAGCACTCCTGAGGAAGGTTTCATCTTAAGCCAGCTTAAATAGTCGTTTAAGCTCGTTTTTTGAGGCTCTGCATTCTGCGTTGAATCAAGGTTGCGTTTTCTTTGCATGACTTGAGAGACGGATTTCACGGGTGAGCCCTGCGCGGTTTGCTGCACCTTTTATGGCTTCCTGCAGGTTTAAGTTGAGCTCATCTACTGAGAGACAGGAAAAATCAGCACAAATTTGAGACGAGTTGCACATATCCTTCTTGAAGGCGTCTCTTGTACGTTGATTCCAGATATATTGAGTTTTGTTGGCACAGTAGCCCTTGTTGGGTGACGTTGTCGCAGTATAAGTTTTGGATGAGTAGAATTGCAGCCAAAGTGGGAAGTGGTCGGAGCCACTTTCTATTTGAAGTACCTCAAGATTCTGAACTAATTCTAGAAACTTGATATTTGTAATTACGAAGTCAATGATACTATTGCTTTTGCCTAGAAAGGTGTATTTGCCTGGAGAGTCGCTTGGGGTTCTATCGTTGATGAAGTGCATTAGATTATTCTGGGTGAAGGAGAGCAATTTCTGCCCCCTTGCATCAATTTTTGTATCAGCAGATGCTCTGGATACAGTTAGGTTTGTGCCTAATACAAGATCTCCAGGGATGTCATCCAAAGTCCCAATGTGAGCGTTGAAGTCACCCGTGAGGACCGAAGGCAAGTGCCCATGTATCTCATTCACCTCGTCAATTGATTGTTGAAGTAAATATAGGGAGGCCTCCATATTGCGCAGCGGTCTGATGTAGATACATGCTAAAATAAAAGGAAATAAACCAGCAGAGACAAGAGCGAAATTCCAATTATCAGATTGATCAATTACCCTTATGTCTAGGTCGCTTCTAGCAATTATAGCTATCCCGCCGCTTGCTCGTCCCATATTCTTTTCTTTGATTGCTGGTGAGGTTAGGGTGGTGTATTCATGCCGCTCAGAGGGAAGATTGAGATTGCCAGTTGCCCAGGTTTCGCAGATACAGTAAATGTCGACATTCTAGAGAGGTTGAAGTTTTATCAGATTTTGTAGACCTCTAGCATTCCAGGACAGAATATTTAGCTATTTTTGGCGTTTTGAGGCACCTTGCGGTGGTGCTCTCACAGGATTATTCTTGTGAATTAATTGTAGTGTTTCAGAGTCGGTGTCCCAGTGGTACCAGTCATTCTCCACAAGCAGCCGAGTCCCTATGACTTTGGCCGGTTTTCCAGAGCTGCGGAAATCTGTTGCATCTTTTTTGAGCTACTGCAATACAAGGCTCGCTTGGTCAGATTATGGTTCAATGAAACACTCGAATTGTTTTAGACGCGTGCCTTAGAGGACATTACTGCTTCTTTGGCACTTGCATTGTTAAATTTGACTCTGGCAATTTTGCGCTCTCGATTGATAGATGTTACACTTTCAACAGCGCTAGTGAGGTTGAAGTTTCTTCTCAAATATTCATTAGCATCGGGCAGGAGGCTAAATTCGAACCAGTTATGATTTTTTATTACCACGTTCAGCTGCTTCGTGAGTTTTTCCTGCTGCTCAATTAGGTCCTCCAGCCTTTTTATCTTCAACTTGGTTTCAACATCAGTAGCCGGAGCGGCAGCCTGACTCTTGTCCCTGCCTTGGTTATTGGCCTTCATAGCTTTCACCTCATCCTCCAACTTGTCCTGCTTTTCTGAGATTTTAGCAAATTGACCAGTTAGTTCTAGTCTTATCATATCAATTGCATGTTCACTCTTCAGTTGGCTTTGCATGATTTTTGTTTCAAGCTTTGCGTTGTTGCAGTTCATATGTTCAGTTAGTCTCTCAAACATTTTGGCAATGGACAGGGCCTCAGGGGACATATTCTCAGTGGTATACAGGGTGTCCCTAAATTGAGGGACACGGACAAGCGAGCGTGATACCTGACTGAAATGCAACCGAGAATTTCTTTACCGGAAGCACGTCCGACGCATAGTTTTTGAATTATGAGCGATAGCGTTAGGCCAATGAGAGTGCACCATTTCATCTGGATTTGCCGCCACGGAAATTGCTGTTTTGTTCGTCTGGGTGAATTATTATTATTCGGTTACAAAGTAAATATCGGCACCTCCCCTCACTCGCTGTTGTACCCCTTCTCGAGCGCTGACCTCGGTATTGTTGCCGCGGCACACGCTGCCGGCCGCACACCCACGGACGCACACTCGTGTGTGTGAAAATAAGCGAATGCCCAGCTCCACAATACTACGAAACACACATACACGAGTGAAAATAAAAATAAATCTCGAAATAAATCAGCGGATTTAAGATTTAATGTTATAAAACACTTCCAATCATCGATGTATGCATAAAAGTAGAGATTTTAGATGATTGATATGCCGTTAGGGTTCATAATTAGTCATTCAATCAATCTGAATTATGCTTTCCGAACATTTTTTGTGTCTTTGCAACATAACTTTTCCACTAGTTTGAAATTCATCATTGACATCCGATTTTTCAATAATGCGAGGAAACAACAACTCTCTGAATTGACGTGTCAATAGGTTTGTGAATCAATTACAATTCACCTGAGTTGACACAAAATAACTGAATAAATGAGAATTCACTGAATCACTAAAAATGATAACTGAAATCCTGAGAATTATTTGAGATATAACTGAATTGGGAAGAGTTGTAATAAGTCAAGTTACTTTGAAAAACATTAGATTCGTGCCAAAATTTTATGTTTAGAGAGAAAAATAATTAAATTCAAATAAAAAAGTAATTTTAAATCAAGAAGAAGAAAATTTCCAAATACCTGAATTCAAATGAAGCAATTTGAATTTAATAAATCTATCCGAATTTAAGGAAAAATAATAATTCTTATTTGGACCAAAATATTTTGAATAAAACTATGAATTATCAAAATATCTCTGCTGATATTAAGACTACACGCAGAAATTCACCAAATCGATTAATTTTTACCAATTCAATCGAGCCGTGTCCGATTATTCTGTTGAAATCGATTAATCGATACATCGATTATTCTCAGATAAGTGGCCATCACTAGCATTGATCTCAACAATTTGAACGTTACTTTCCACTCCAGACCCACATTGAATCGACGAGTAAATAACTGGGAATTTGAATGACACAATATTTTTTTGAGTTGAATTAATTGAATTTATTCATGTAATTCGAATTCATTTTTCTAGTCCAAATAATAATTGTTATTTTTTCTCAAATTCGGATAGATTTATTGAATTCAAATTGCTTCATTTGAATTCAAGTATTTGGAAATTTTTTTCTTCTTGATTTAAAATTACTTTTTTATTTGAATTTAATTATTTTTCTCTCTAAACATAAAATTTTGGCACGAATCTAATGTTTTTCAAAGTAACTTGACTTATTACAACTCTTCCCAATTCAGTTATATCTCAAATAATTCTCAGGATTTCAGTTATCATTTTTAGTGATTCAGTGAATTCTCATTTATTCAGTTATTTTGTGTCAACTCAGGTGAATTGTAATTGATTCACAAACCTATTGACACGTCAATTCAGAGAGTTGTTGTTTCCTCGCATTATTGAAAAATCGGATGTCAATGATGAATTTCAAACTAGTGGAAAAGTTATGTTGCAAAGACACAAAAAATGTTCGGAAAGCATAATTCAGATTGATTGAATGACTAATTATGAACCCTAACGGCATATCAATCATCTAAAATCTCTACTTTTATGCATACATCGATGATTGGAAGTGTTTTATAACATTAAATCTTGAACCCGCTGATTTATTTCGAGATTTATTTTTATTTTCACTCGTGTATGTGTGTTTCGTAGTATTGTGTAGCTGGGCATTCGCTTATTTTCACACACACGAGTGTGCGTCCGTGGGTGTGCGGCCGGCAGCGTGTGCCGCGGCAACAATACCGAGGTCAGCGCTCGAGAAGGGGTACAACAGCGAGTGAGGGGAGGTGCCGATATTTACTTTGTAACCGAATAATAATAATTTACCCAGACGAACAAAACAGCAATTTCCGTGGCGGCAAATCCAGATGAAATGGTGCATTCTGATTGGCCTAACACTATCGCTTATAATTCAAAAACTATGCGTCGGACGACCTTCCGGTAAAGAAATTCTCGGTTGCATTTCAGTCAGGTATCATGCTGGCTGGTCCGTGTCCCTCAATTTAGGGACACCCTGTATACTACTGAAGTTGTCTGGCTGCTTGTAACCTCAGTAGGCTGGGCAGTGTGTGGGGACGTTTCCGTGTCCATGTTACTTAGTGAATGATGAAGACCTGTATGCATTTTTTTCATTTGTTGCGAGCATTCAGTAAAATCAGGCATCGACGACTCTGACCCGTCTTCTTCCGATCTTTTCCTTTTGAAAAAGTCTTCAATTTGTCCGCAGGAACTAGCTCTCTTACGAGTCAATGTGAGAGGTTTAGGTAGTCTACCTTTCGATTTGTTTTGATCGGTGCAGGGTATGACTTGCTGTTGACCTATCTTCGGAGTAAATTTCATGCAGTCAGGTACCCTTTTGCGAGTACAGCTGGCAGCACTTTCTCCCGGAGTTGGATTTTCAGGCCCGCGATTTTCCACAGCCGACATAACCTCCAAAATGACTCGGGTTGATTTTATGACTGATTAAATAAAAGTTGTCGCACGGATATCACTTGTTTATTTATGCAAATCGTAGAATAAATCGAGATTCAAGTATATTCAGACAACACAGCACTTCGGTAAGCACTGCGAAAGCAGCAAGAATTCAGGAAATTAAAACAGAGCACTTTGGACCAGCGTCCGTACACAATCAAGCGTCTCGATGTCTCTCTCGGAAAAAATGAGGTAAATCGAATTATTTATATGATTGATGTCGCACCCTCTCTGACTTCGAGATTCAATCACATGAGTACGAACAATCGCAGGGCTTTAATCTAAGGAGGTACTTTCAAGAGCCGATATTGCTGTTCATAATAGCAGTATAAATTCATTCTCAAGTTTTTTATACATACGAAAATATAAACTAGAATGCATTGTGACGTGTGGTACTAGTCCGGTTTGCATCAGTCGCTAAAATATGTCATCAATTTGTTACGTGTTCAGGTTGAATGATCGCAATCACTATTCGGGAATTTGCATTAGTGTTTACACTTTGTCGATCATAAGGAATATTCTTATCACTTATTGTGACTACCTAAGTATCCAAGGTTATATTACAAGTTATCCGGCAAAATTTTCCATACAAAGTGAATACGGCGCGAACGTATTAGGCCACTGAAATACGCGCGTTTTGTATTTAGAAATAAACTTGACGTAATTCTGGGGTAATCATACATGCATACATTACCTACAAAACAGCCACCTACAAAACTGTCATCAAATCAGATACTACTGCCAAGTACAATTTATTTGGTAACTAATGATGATTTTGATATACAATAACTAATGATGACAAAAGAAAAAAAAAAAAAAATTGGAGGTAGTGGTACTTGGTGGGCCTTTTCAGAACAAGCACACGAAAATAAAAGTACGAGCTATATCAATGTTGTAATCGCAATATAAACCTGCCAAGTACTACGACCTCCAACTTTTTTTTTCCCAATTTCAATTTTGATTTCAATTTTTTTTTTGTCATCATTAGTTAAAGTATATCAAAATTATCATTAGTTTCTAAATAAATTATACTTGGCAGTGGTATCTGATTTGATAACAGTCTTGTAGGTGGCTGTTTAGTAGGTGGCTGTTTTGTAGGTGGCTGTTTTGTGGGTGGCTGTTACATTACTATACTTGGCGAAAGGTTTTCGCATCAGAGGTGCTTTTTGGGGACATCAGTACTTTTCGTGGGATTTCGGTTGAACATTCGAAAATTTTGCTCGCTCGCTACGCTCCACAGTGCGGCCAAAGGCCCCTTTATGTGGCCAAAAGTCGAAAAATGTAGAGAATGATCCACAAATTGGTATATGGGGGTTTTTTGTGGTCGCTGATTATGAATTCATCATCAGAATTAGCAAATTCAAGATGGCCGACCTAGTATGGCGTCATATTATACGAAAAAACTTATAAAAAATTAAATGAATTGGGCGATTGATTAAAAGTCTTTGTTTTGGGATTGTTAGGGTATGTAATTGAGAACGAACAAATTAAAAATGGCGGGGTGCAATATGGCGATGTTATACAAGAAAAAAATTCTGAAAAAATTATTATATTTTTATTGACATTCACCATGGTAACTGACATTACATATGAAGAGTTCAGAAGCATAATGGATAAAATATTTAAAAGTTAGGTGTAGAAAATAATATTACATGAAAAAATTTGCATTGACAATCTCGTCACAATTGCAATTTTCTATATCTGTATTGGTTTCTGAGGCCGAAGAACTGTCATAATATTGTAGTTCCGTTTGATTATTCACAGTTGGAGGAGCTAACGAATTAATATAGTCTTCAGATGAAGATTTTAGTGGTTTCATGGGTAATCTCCGACAGCTGGAGATTTGTGGATCAGATGCAATCAAAAATCGTTTGAAAACATCCTTCAACGTTTTTTGACGATAATGTTTTCTTGAGAAATTCATGCGGTAGATCTTAAAAAATTTATTACAGGCTTCCTGCGCATCTTCGGACATTTGACCGATCGGTAAAACCGAATGTTTTATTATTTCGGGGCCATGAATCGAAAGTTTGTGAACCAAAGTGGGCATATAATACCGGGGGTATTGTTGTACAATGTCTTTAGCTAATTTTACTGCATACTGCCGAAAATTGTTATCATCAATAGCATGACGCAGCTGCGTATAACCCTGTCTCTCTTTCTCATATTCTTTTGATTTACAGTATGGATGTGTTTTCCTTCGAAGGCTCACTTTTATCTTTGTTTTTCACTTTGGTTTTTGAATTCTATGCTTTATTTCATTTTGTTTTTCATGTATTACTGTGATCGTTGAAACGAATATCTGACTTTTTTTATGTAATACAGTGCACAAAAACTGAACGGGCAGCAACGGGTAGTTAAAATTGATTTTATTTAGTACATGATACTTTTATCTGAAACCTCAAATGACTTAGAGAGCAAGATGTAGTAAGATAAAAAAGTATTCACTCAATCAAATCCATTCAATTCGAGAAAAATAACCAAAAAATAGTCCTTACATATCCCCTTCTAACAATGTACTATTCAGGAGTTTATATTCAGAATTTTTTTTACCATTCTACTCACCTTCAGCTGTAGAATCCATTTTGTTTCGTTCAAATCGCTTTAAAAACAAAAATTTGACGCTTGTTCATCCGACGCGTCGCCAGTCGCACTTTCCTTACCGTCGTGTAGCGTTCGGGCGAAGGCCATATTCAGACTGAGATTATGGGGGGGATTTGAGGCAAGGGACATTACTATGAACGTTTTCCGTCTCCGAGGGGACTCCTTTAGCCAACCCAATGACAAAATATCCACAACTGAAAACTTTTTTTTTCGACTTTTGGCCGCATAAAGGGGCCTTTGGCCGCACTGTGCGCTCGCTCGATAAATTTTTGGAATACACAATAAATATTTAAGACGAACATAATCGGTGGAAGAGCCAAATTAGAGCTTTCTCATAATTACATGTATCAGGTCCAAGGTCTTCTACACATTACGAATAGGAAGTGGTGCTACTTTATAGTTTGGACGCCAAAGGGATTGATTTTTGATAAAATAAAACGTGGCGATAAATTCTGGACCCAAAAAATGGAGAATAAATTAGCAGATTTGTTTCACTTTTGTTTGTTACCCGAGATCGTAGATTCTAGACGCGCCCGACAACTCTCAATCCGCGAACCTCCTCAAATCATCAAAGCCTAGAAGGCCATGCGTAAGCAACAGTAAATTCACGACCGACAGACGAAAAAAAACTGTAATATAAATATATGTATTGTAATGTGGCATTTCGGCCAGACATGCCCGTTACAAGGTGCTCCCTGAACCTCGGGCGGAATCCCGGGATAAGGGTTTCGGGGATCGAGTCGCGATAATAGTAAAGAGGGCCAGAACTGGCGTCACGTATCCGAGCTTCGACAGGGACGTAATAGAGGATTATGAATAAGATATTCCAGGTTTTTGTTTTATTTTTTTTTTTTTTTTGAGTGCACCGGCCACGAGTCAGCAACCAACTCCGACGCCGAGGATATGTCGAGGCAAGGCGACATCGCGGAGATCGTGCGGGAAGGATACCGAGGCTGCAGAGGGGGAGACAACGCAGATCCCTGCAGCGAGGGAATCCAAGGCGGACACGATTTCCGCTGGCGGCCGGCACGCCGCAGCCTCCGCGCTCACCTCGCCCACACCTGACCAAGGCAACCACAAGAGACCAGCTAGCGACGAGGGAGCACCACCCCGCCCAACCCCAGGACACCGTAGAGCTGCGCGGAAGACGACATCGCGATCTAGCGTCAAGTTCTGCGCCGTATAGTGACGACAGGTGCGCGTCAAGTTGCGCAATCTCCGAATTCGATGACAGATCGATTGTTGCGCATTCTTAGGGTGATGACGTCACGAAGGATTAGCGTATTGAGATCGGCGTTGCGTCCGATCGGCCATCTGACATCACTCTAGTTCTGGCGGCTAACGAAGGCACTGTTTAAAAGTAGCGTCTTGGTTTTTTTGTTTCATTGCGGGAAAAGAGTGTAGTTGCGAGTGACGATGAGCTGCAGAAGTCACGAGGGAGTTGGCAGTTTTGTCCACTGGATGTGGAGCAGTAAGCGCGGCTAATATTCTTGCGAGAGAATTTCGCGACATAGAGACGAAAGGCTTGCCGAGGAACGGATAGCCATATTTGCGCTAGCGAACGTACTCGAAATTCTTTAGCTGATAAATCTGCTTGGTGACCGTAGCCTGAGTTGCGCGTGCTAAGGTAGAGCCACCATTTGTCTTTAATTTTGAGTTATTGTTTATTTTTCAGACAGCGACTAGCGCGAGAAGGCATAACAGGCCGTTTAGATTTAGTCACGTGTTCTTTCTTCTTTTCTGGTATATTATTCTTATTTGTTTTTGTTTGTTAACTCTAAGTAAGTGAGTAGGACTCGCGAATAGCGAATTACGATTCATTATTTCTATTGCTGAGTATTTCGAATCGCGAAGAGTGACTGTGGCCTTGTTATTTTCCGTCTTGTAGTGTGCGTCGCGGTGGGCGACGTTGGAAGAATTCATTTTTTTCGTCATTGTGATTAGTCTTTTTTTTGTATTATTATTGGAAGAAAATATAGTAATTGATTTTATTATTTCTTCGTACGATAACGTGTTGGCGTACTTCTTTCGTGTCTCTCTCTGCCCGAATTTCACCCCTCCCCTCTTCACGGTACTGAGCTGCCGAGTGTATCGTCGCGACATAGCGCATCAACGATTTCGAGGCGTGTTTATTACGCCAGGTGCCCACCAAATTTGGCGATATTGTTTTTAAGTCCAGGATACCTCGTGGACGCCGATTCATTGTGCACGTCGTAAGTTCTCGACCATTTTCTCCGAGTGGCCGAGGTGCAGGCCGAGGTCCACGTCACAGTATATATGTACATAAATATAATAGCTTTGTATATAGCTTACGTGCAATATTTGTGTGATTTATGTTCAATTAGTTATGTGTATTATTATGCCAAAAATTTGCTAGTCATATCGTTATAATTATATATTTGATTATTCATTCCAGGAATACTTTCTGCAGTCTGACCAAACTGCGTGTATACCTATATATTATGTAAATATTCTATAGCCTATTTTTCCATTACTATCTGTGACCTGCACTCGTGACGTACTACTTTCCATAGTTTGCGCTTTCTATAGAATTTATTTAGCCATATGATGTATACAATGCTCGATGCCTTGTTATGATATGAATTTTCTCTATCAAGATTACTGTCACGTTTCACTTAAATTGTTTCAATTTAATTTCTATGAGATCCTTTTCATACAGATTTCGTGATTATGTTTATTAAGTTTAAACGAATTTAATTTCAATTTTACCATTTTATATTATTTTTTATCATTTTGTATTTGTTTGGTGCAAACCCGATCATGGTTGGGAGGTAGGGACGGGTTAGGTGGGTCTCTGTTTGATAGCGACCTCCACGTGGTGAGACCTGGGAGATTGATGATATTTTCTTTGTTATAAAATGAATTTGCTAACAGTTATTCGTTGCAATTTTCAATTTAAAATGACCTGTGACGACGTCTGGTCAGTATTCATAGTTACGTATTACTTTCGAGACTGTATTCGGAACAGCTCTCAGGCGATCAAGCTATGCTTTGAGCTGACTCAAAACAGTCCTGCAAGTAGAACCTGACTATGAATACCGGTTATTAAACTATTACCAGTCACGTGATTGCATTACGTAGAAATACGGACGCCGATGAATATAATTTTCGTTGAAATATTAAAAATGTATATCTATATCAACATTCGTACGGGGAATTCTACGTCATATAAATCAAAGAATGACCTCGTATTTTTTCAATCTATTCATACTTTTTTTCACATGTCAATCATTCAATTTTGAAGAAAAAGGAGCGTGCATATATCCAGTTCTATTCGACCTGAAGATATCGTTTACAGTGCATTCTGGAGGTAAACGAATAAGCTTTCATAAAAAAAATGTCATGTTGGACATTATTGAAAATCCCAATTTTCATAAACAATTCAAATGTTTCACGATTGTTACCTCATTAATGACAAGTTTTTAAATTACAAAAAAAATAGTTTCGGGTTCATTATTGAATTCTGTATTACTTGTGAATTTTTCAAGTGGAATCTGAAAGGAGTCTATTTTTTTTCTATTATCCATCAGGTGCTGCGTCGTGCCGAGCGCGGCACACTGGGCTGTTTAAAAGTATTTTAAAAGCGAACACCGGTGAGGGGTGGTGGAGGCTAGCCCGCGTCAACAGCTCTACTCCGGCGACAGCTCGGCTGCTCCGTCTCACTTGTTTCTTTACTCTCTCTCTCTCTCGCCACGGTAAGCGTGGGAAGCGGAGTAGCCCACGCTTTCTAGCTAGGCAACGCCCTTAAAATATTTATATCAGTTTGTCTCATGAAAATATCTATATTTATGTTATGCATTGTATCCTTCCTGTACATATCGCATTGTTGACTATACCGATATCAATAACTTGATGAATTATTTATAACATATTGTGACGGGACACCTTGCCGGCGTACCGGCACCTGACGGTCAGCCCGAGCTCCCCAAATATTATGCTTATCGAGACAAGCCCAAATTTTGCGACACACCCGGTGACCCCACCACGTACTAACAAACCAACCAAATCACGCAATTTACCGTTCCCTCTTCAAGGGACACGGCCAATCACTATTCCCAAAATCTGCGAAATTAGACGACTAACAGGTATAAAAATCGAGCACAAATGTAGCTCGACATCTATTCATCATCTATAGTATATCGTACGCAGAGTAGATCAGTTATTCGTCCGACTCAGGACACATCCGCACATTTGCTTGGCGGATTGTAGAATCCTCTGACCCATAGGTAGGGCCCCTGAACCTATAAAGACCCTCCTGCATTGCGACAGGTCGTCTTGATATGGGCGACGGTATATTTGCATAGAATTCCCGTCCTTCTGACCACCACGCTATCACATAAATAATATTCTGTCTTGCCATCTGCAAAACAAATCATTGTCAACACCGAATAATAACTCATCAATGACGATTTTCTAGCGTCAAACACCGTCCTTCTGTCCAACACGCTATCACATAAATAATATTCTATCTTTCCATACGCAGAACAGATCATTATCGATACCAAATAATAACTCGTCAACGACGATTTTCTATCGTCAGACACCGTCCTTCTGACCACCGTGTTATTACGTCAATAATATTCTGTCTTGCCGTTTGCGAAACGAATCATTATCAAACCAAATAAGAGAAACCAATTACTTCTTCTCTTTCAACAATATTTCTTAACATTATAAGAAAAGTAAATTCACGACATTCCTTCCTGTCATAGATCCCACTTCTTGGGGACATAACATAATCATTATTCAAAGATTTCCTCTTGAAAAACAAATTTCTCGCCTCACGAGTAAATCACTCATTGCGATTATTCTGTGTCTTGCTTCACAAGCACAAAACAAGTTTGACCCTCAACTGTTCACACGGTCTGTGATAATAGGTTTATTCCACTCGTGCCATTGCACATGAGAGTGATGAAAGAACTTCTGAGACTATCTCGACAACCAATTTAAAACGGTTAAACTCTAGCAACCTTTTCCAGGAGCTCATCAAAGAATTAATAAGTAACTATTTTCCACCTTCTCTCCGAGTCCAGGGACCGAATCCTGCCGTTCTACTTACGAGACAGGAAATTCTTAAAATTAATACGATATTCGAGCTTGTGCGAAACCACCGCGTTACTTTTCATATTACGTATGAAACTCTCGCGATATTCGGCGGATAAATACACTCGAATCGTTTCAATATATTTCATAGATTTGTCAGATAAAATCTGTACAAAAATCGGGGAACTGACATTCGCCGTAAGATCTATAACCGACCGTTTGGACGTGATCGAACTGATCCTAAACGCAAGCAATCTGCCAACACCCACCACCAACGATGACGATGTTGCAGCTGTTCTACCTCTATGAACAATAGAGGAAATAAAAGAATTTGAAATGCATTCAACAATTGCAGATCTCAAGCAACTTCTGGTATGTCTACTTAACATTATAAAACAAGAATGCTTATAAATAAAATATTTGAGATTATTCGAAAAATTTGCCTTACAAGGCATACAAGTTAATTTTTTTTTTTTTTTTTTTTCTAGTCGTCCTATCTTACTCAGGCAGGAGGGAGCTCGGCAAAAGATTGTCTTGTGCGCATCCTAAAAAGTTTTTGGGCCAGAAGCCGCGAAATAGTCGTCATGGCGCGGGCAGCGCGGAAACTTCAAAATATGTGATTTAGGAATCGTTGGCGTTATTAAAAGTGAACACGTACTCAACAAGTGTAATTTAAAAAATGATTTGCATATATTCATTACACTTTCTAATCTGATAAAATGGTGATATTATAAAATGACTGTTCTGTTTTAGTTTGTTGTTTTCAGAAGCTGTCAAACGACCGTTCGCCTGCACAGATAAATATTTCGAAAACGAGGCCAAGGAATGGCTCCACCAGGGCCGCAGAGTACGTTTAGAATACTACTTTCGTTATTTTCGTTTCATTGTTTATCATTTATCTAAAAAATTATTACTTTTTTATTTCTGTTTTTTCTTTTTTAATTTCCTAAAAAAAACTTTGGCTGAGTAAAAAATAAACTTAAGGCGTACGATTCATAGAAATGAAAAAAAATTGTCATTCACACTATCGTATAGTAATTAAAAGTGTACAACTCTTATGATTGTAATATATCGAAAGATTCGTGCGGAAGTTTCGCAATACAATTGGAAGTGTGAACAAATAAAAAGAATATTGCTTGATTGTGATTTTCTTAATTTCCATTACATCTTGTTCGAAAATATAATTTTGTTTTTTTTTTTCAAAAGTTTATGCTCTCTCTAATAAGGAATAAAGAAGCAATGACTGAATAATAATTTGAAGACTGAACAGATAATATATACTAGATTAAGAAAATTCATGTAACATGCTCTGCAAATAAAATGGAGAATATATCTTCACAACTTTATTGTCATTTAAATTTATCCCAAATATGAAGAAAGTATGAATAATAATTATGTAACATAACCAGCGCATTAATGTAAATTCTACGGGATAAAACTTTGTAATAGTTACATGTACAAACCGTATATGTTATGAGATTATAACTCGTAGCATTTTCGACTCTTATACGTAACTGATATGAAACCAAAGTTATGTTAGTTACATCTATGAGCTGAGTATGTTATGTAACGGTAACTCGTAGTTTATTCATAACTTCGATTTAATAAAAGGACGACAAATTTGAGAACAAACTCCGCTTCATTTATGAAGTTAAGGATGTAAATGTTACATCTAAGAGAACACGCGTTACGTGATATTTCCATATTTTTTTCGAAACTGTGTTTGCTGGGTAGTTATCCGGACCGATCGCCACCCGATCGCCCTTCTTACCGATTGCTGACTTTTGCCATATAGATGAGAAGATTTCCTCGAATCTCAGAAATCGATCGTAAATTATAGTGACCGGTCGACCTTACCGATCGCCAGCCGATCAACCATGCGGTAGTTAACCGATAACTTGTTCGGCCGCAAGAGGAGCCACCGCTCGCCTATAGTTAGCCCCGAGCGAGTCGCCAATCAGTAATAGGTAGCCGGGGGAAGTAACTCGTTTCACCGATTGCCCGCCAGAGCAAGTCACCGAATTTCCCGTTCATGTAACTAATCGCGTGAGAAAATCGACCGCTAGAATGAATGTTCGCTAAATGATGTTCTTTTCCCACATGCTTCGGCAGGTACGGGTGAATCATCTGCGTGTTTGAGTAGGCAGCACTCCCTCCACAGTGACATCTGTGGCTTATACACCCTCAAGGTCTCTTCAGCAGGTACTTTATACGTTTTTCGACTTCTTGCTGAGTCAAGTCGTGCGTGTGTACTATACTACTAACATACTACTCTGAACTATACTCATTCAAAAAAGAACCGTTCGTGCGATTTTTCTTTTCTCGAATTCACCACTTCTTGTGCGCCGTCATAGTAAAAAAGTGTTGACATTCTTTTTTTCGTTATTGAGTGTGTGCGCGTCTGTGCGCCGAGAGACCGATCCGGAGGGAGACTTACGAATCAAGGAACCGCGATTCGAACATCCTCTGCGGCAAGCTTCCTGCAGAACTTTTATTCAACAAGGTAATTAGATGAAAAAAAAGTCTCATTTCTTAATTTCAAACTTTTCATTTTCCAGTCAAAAAAATGAATTCGCGGCGTGAGACTGATCCGGAAAGAGAGAGAGAGAGAGACTCACGATTCAAGGAACAGCGATTCGAAAATCATGGAGATCATTGCCGATCTTCACGGATTCACCTACGCCGGTAATCAATTCGTGGTGAAGGAGTTCACAGCGATCGCTATTGAATGGAACGAAGATGGCATACAACACACGGCTTGTATGCTGTATCAACCACCCTGCAAATGGATTGGATTGTCTTCGAAGCACAGAATCTCGAATGCATGGTTAACTAGAAATTATCATGGGTTCGAATGGGACAATGGAGAATTCCCATACGAAGATGCTCAAAAGCTGATCAAAAAAGTCCTCCGCGAAGCAAGTTACGTGTACGTAAAGGGTGAAAAAAAAAGGCTTCAAAGTATCATCGATAAAGTAAAATTCATTATTAATCCTGAAGATTTGGAGTTCCTTGAATGGTAAGATCCTCTGGTTGCTTATTGGACATTACGTAAGCATCATGACAAAGTAGCGAGTTACCACTGCGCCTTCGAAAACGTGCTAACGTATAAAATGTGGTACTTCCAGCAGTGTCATAGTTCCCCCAAAAAATCTTTGGAGCTTTATGTGCAACTCAATGGGAATTTATGCATCATGCAGAAGGAGGACATGACCTGCTTTACTACGGACTTCCTTCTCACTCACGCACCTCATGCCATTGATGATTTGTGGACCTGGGGCAAACTCTTTAATACTATGAGAACAAACAAAGAAATCGCAGGTAACCTCAAGTGTAGACAGCATTACACACATTCATCTTTCCATGTTTGTGGGCCGTATTATGAACCAGACTTTGTGCAGGTTAAGGACTGCACCGAATGCAAAGTATCTCAAAAGTACAGCGGGAAGGGGGGGGGGGGGGGGTGAAAACTAAGACGAGGATGTTTTTTTATGAGAGGAATGAAATTGTGTAAAATATATAGTTTTTATTTTTATAAAAATTATTATACGTACAATAATGTGAAAAATAAACTTAGAAGTAAGGTGGGGGGAAAAAATCGTTGATAATTACTACTATATATACTATAATTATAACTACTTATAGCTAAACCGACAGCTAATCTTATACTCAATATTTTTACAATTAAACTATATATGAGGTATTCCATGCCAACTGAGTGAACATTTTCCTTGACCCCGACCAATTTTCTTCGTTATTTTTTGTATGATTCTACAACCTAAAAAAGCACTCACCATTTTTTTCAGATTTTTCGATCCATCATACTTTTTTAAAAAATGTTAGAAACCCTTTTATGGTCCTGAAAAAAACGCCATTTTTTATTTTTTCACAAAAATTAACATAATTTGTAGGTCCCAAAACAAATATTTTGAGCCATGGTCCAGAGTGGAGAATTGATTTTTTGTATTTTTCAAAAATTTTTTTAGAGGAATAATTTTTCTTATTTTGTACATATACAATACATATGTTGTGTTTGTAACATTCAAAAAAAAAAAATGGTTGCGACGAAATATCTGAAAAAAATGGTGAGTGCTTTTTTTTAGGTTGTAGAATCATAAAAAAAATAATTTAGCAAATTTACAATTTGTATACATACAAAATAAGGAAAATTATTCCTTAGTATTCTTATGATTAGTATTCTGAATTACTTTTTTCATCACTCTTTGTTATTGTGGTGTATGTGCGTAGCGATGGGAGCGGGCCCGTGTGCGTGCGTGTGCGCGGGTGCGAGGGTGCGAGTGAGAGCGCGACGGACGAATGTGTGGCGAGACGGGCAGAGCGTCTGGACGAGAGGGCCAGAGAAGACGGGAAAATAAAGAGTGTTCATACCGTGAAGTCGTGTTCATTAACCCACTTGCTCTTGAATCCCACATCCGCAAGACAGTAGTATACACTGCAGTTATCAACATACCAAAATTAAAAATACCCCTCATCACTCTCAATACTTTCTTCATCGCTCTTGGCTGGGAGCCGCAGCCTCGCCCGGTCGTTGGGGAGCAGCTTGATCCACCGAGCCACCCGATGATACCAGTCCATCGGGTTGAGAATCACGGGGAGAACAAAATCCTCCGGCTTGGCGACTATTTCGACGTTTTTGTCGGCTCTCCAATCCCTGTTGGCTTCCTCAGCCTACCTCTCCGCAACGGCCACCAGCTGAGTGTTGTTTAAATCCTCATCATCATCGTCCGTGGCGATATCGTCTTCAAACCCTCCGTGGCTGCGGATATATCTCCTTAGTTTCGACCTGAGCCCTATAGCGAGCCTCCGCGAGCTCCCGTGTTTCGGCAATTTCTTCGTCGTTTAGATTTATAGTAGAGAAACCTGATGAATGAGGTGGGCTGGATGGGCACGCTAAAGCTTGTAGCCCCTCATATATGTAATTTTCGGCGTTAGGTAGAGGGGCCTGCTCACTTTGTTTTTGAACCACCAGTAGAAATACCGGTGGCTAATCAATAGGTATGCGGTTCCCCCGTTAAGGGTCACCAGCTCCCCTCAACACCAACGTCCAGATTTGTCGTCAGATGTGCGGCATCCAGCTCTTCAATAAAAGCGAAGGTTGTTTTTTTTTTACAAATTATCCTGAGAATCAAAAAGGGTGGTCAATCCTATATGCAATCAACCTGGTCGTCAACACAGCTAAGGATGCGATTGCTGGAAAGAGATGGAATCGCGGCACAAAAAAGTATTGTTTGGTGGCTGCATTAGACATCAAAAATGCTTTCAACTCTGCTAACTGGGACTGCGTAATGCGCGCCCTTGAAGACAAACGAGTTCCAGGGTATTTGCGTAGAATGGTAGCAAGCTACTTCACAAACAGAGTCCTCAAATATAACACAAAAAGTGGTCCTAAGGAGTATGATATTACTGGTGGTGTACCACAGGGCTCAGTTCTAGGTCCTCTGCTATGGAATATCATGTATGATGGTCTCCTGAAAATAGCATTGCCAGCAGAAGTGTAACTGGTAGCGTATGCGGATGATGTTGCCGTGCTGATTGTCGCGAAGCATCTTGAAGAGATAAATCTGGCCTTCGACATTACATTTAGACGGATAAACTTATGGATGGATACGGTGAACTTGCAGCTAGCTAAGCATAAAACCGAAGCAGTGCTCATTACCAGCAGGAAAGCGATGGAAACCATCAAGTTACAAGTTGGGGAACTTAAGATCACATCACAACCGTACATTCGGTACCTGGGAGTGATACTTGATGCTCGACTCAATTTCAAGCAACAAGTCGAACATGTGACTGCCAAAGCATCAGCAGTTAGAGCGAGCCTAGCACGACTCATGCCTAACGTTGGTGGACCAAAGCAGAGCAGAAGACTACTGCTGTCATCAGTAGTAACATCCGTGCTCACATATGGTATATCCATTTGGGCTGATACATTAGAGATGCAAGAATCACGGAGAAAAGCGGGTCCAATTTATAGACAGAGCGCTCTGAGAGTTGCCAGTGCCTTCCGCACAATATCAGAAGAAGCGGTGTGCGTCATTGCTGGAACCCTACCGCTCAGAGTACTAGCAGAGAAAAGACGGGCCCTTTACCAACGACAAAAGTCAACTGCACTGAGCCCTGAAGAACTTGGAACAGAAGAACGGCAGCACAGCATCTCGCGATGGCAACTTGAGTGGGACGCCGCAGCAAAAGGAAGATGGACACACCGCCTCATACCAAAGATCAATGTTTGGCTGAGCCGAAACCATCGCGAAGTCAACTATTACCTAACTCAGATGTTGTCAGGACATGGGTACTTTCGAGAGTACCTGCACCGCTTTAAGCACGACGATTCTCCGGAGTGCCCGTCTTGTCCAAGGGTTATTGAGGACGCAGGGCACGTTTTCTTTGAGTGTCCACGATTTGATCCTCAGCGAAATGAGTTAGAAAGGATCCTGAACCGGAGAATCCAACCAGAGATAACAGTAGAGGCAATGTTGTCAAGTCAAACTGCTTGGAACGCTACAAGCACTTTTGCCACAGAAGTCCTTACAGAACTGCGTTCCATTGAAAGAAAAAGAACGAATGATAGAAACTAGAAGGAAAGAAAAATGACACCTTAGCCACCAGAAGGAAGAGCAGTAGCTAGATCCTCCCTTCACCAAGTAATGCCTGACGGCGGTTTCCATGAGGGATTAGAGGAAAAAAGGAAGAAGGGGTTTAGGGTTTAGTGGGTAGGAGCGTTAGCGTCGAGTCGCCACATATCCAGGCCAAACAGCTATGCCTGGAATCCGTAAAAAGGATTCCCCCCCCAAGGAAAAAACACACGCACGCACGCACACACACACACACGCACGCACGCGCGCACACACACACTCACACATGCACGCACGCACACACACACACACACACACACACACACTCACGCGCACGCACGCACGCACGCACGCACTACGACTGATTACGAGAAAGAAACTGGGACATCCGGTTATGCGTAGGGTTTCTCTTTCTCTCTTATTATCTCAATCTAAAGTTTGCGTTTGGAAAATGTTGTGTGGTACGTGCCATTATGCGAGGGTCCTCTCTTCTTCCCTCTGAATAGTATTATTTTTGTACCGTTACTACGTTTGTAATTGATTCTCATTGAATATTTTTTCCCAATGAAATAGATAGAATAAATGAAATAAATAGAATAAATGGAATAAATTGAATTAATGGAATAAATAAAAGGAATAAAATAAATAGAATAAATGAAATGAATACAATAAATAAAATTAATGAAATAAATCAAACAAATGAAATTAATAAAATGAACTGAATAAATCGAATGAATGATATAAATAAAATAAATGAAATAAATAAAATGAATATAATAAATGAAATGAATAAAATCAAAAAAACAAGTGAATAAATAGATAGAAAGAGAGAGAGAGAGGGAGAGAGAGAGAGGGAGAGAGAGAGAGAGAGAGAGAGAGAGAGAGAGAGAGAGCGAGAGAGAGAGAGAGAGAGAGAAAAAGAGGAAGGGAGGGAATGATGCTGAATACTGAAAAATTGAAACAAATCGAAAAACTTCGTTAACATACTAACCAAATGTGATAATCATTACGAAAATTAAATCGGCATTCACAGTATCGTAAGAGGATTAGTGCAGCGCTATATATATTCTATAAAGTACACACAAAAGTAGAAACTCGTTGAAGTGTTCGGGTTTTCGAATGAACACCTTTTTTCACCACTCACTTTGTCAAACACCTGTTTCTGCACGAGAGATTTTTCAAAATGCTAGAGAAGTTTCAAACAGCTATTCGGATTTGTATAAAAGGATACACGCTCACCCTCCACCGAGCAAAAATCAAACAGGCAATCGTTCATGGGATGTACGCCTCGTGACATACAGGCAAAAATGTAACGCAACAACAGTATAAGCTGGGAAAATTTTCTCAAGAGATAGCTACCTGCTTTTTTGATGATCAATTTTTCCCATCACGTGCTCCACGCTAGTTGGGGGTATGCAGGCTCGGACTTGTTCGCTATAAAGAGTCATAAGCTCCAAAACTGTATGTGCACAAAGCATCCGGTCAAGAGTCGACAAGACAAGATTTTTCTCACGCCAAACACTGCTCGCTACCTGCTTTTCGTTGAACGATTTTTCCCATCACATGCCCCACGCTGATAAGGGTTGGGGTGTGCAGGTTTAGACTTGTTTGTCATAAGATTTTTTTATTCTTTGATGGCTGCGGTGGTCCATCACTGGAGCCCTCCACCCAGCCACTACTGCGCGCTGCTCAGTACCTGCTTTTTCGTTGACCGATTTTTTTCCCTATCACATGACCCAACGGTGGTTGGGGGTGTGCAGGTTTTTTCATTTTTGCTTAGCTACATGAACAGCCATATTGATCAATTTCATAACCTCTCCCCACTCACAATCCTGGATTGGTAAACATACCGGCTTGCAACCCGATGCATGCACATTTTTTACACAGAAACTGTGAATCGTCTAAGAATTACAATAAAATATTCAATTATACAAAATATCTCCACATTCTCTTCCATTATGCATACAGGTGTAGCATATCATCATCAATAATAATAATAATAACAATAATAATAATAATAACAATGACAATGTTACGTGGGGGTGAGGGTGAAACTGAGCGGTGGTAGTTGATGATTAATTGAATAATCTAGCTCCCACGTAACGACAATGAATAATAATTGAAACTAAAAGAAAGACTCACCTTCCGGTAAGCCGGTAATTTGTAGGATCGTGTTGCTATAGACCTGTACAGGTCTGTGAGGTTTGTTTAAATAGTTGAGGCTATTTTATAATAAAGAAAAATGGGAAGAGGGTCGCTCAAAATGAATGTTTAAAAAGATTTAACTGGTAAAAGATGTAGTATATTCTGGTTCAATTTAATTATTGAAATATCCGGTAACAATCGATGGTGATAATTATTTATATATGAGCCAAAAAAAATATAACAATTTATGAAATATTCAAGTTTATACAAATCGTGTGTTGTTTTATTCTAATGGATATTCTTATTATTTGGTACCAGGAACATCTATTCTGAACGATGGTTATAACTAGCTGGTCGTGAATATTGTATTGTATTGTATTGTATCTCTCTCTTTAGATTATCTTAAATCGTTTAATATAATATATATATATATATATATATATATATTTTATATATATATTTAGTCGTTTAGTCTTATTTGTAAATTCTTGGAAACAATAAATGGAGTTTAATTGGGGGTAGTGAAGCTAGCCACCAATTCTATGCTTGGTTTTTGTGAATTTACTGAAGAAATTTTGATTATCAAGGTGAACAAGAATTCGTCTAATTTAGAAGATTTACACTCGGATTGACTTAGCTTTTGGGTGAATCGGTCGGCGAGATCGAGAGCCGTCGGATCGTGTCGGTCTGCGTCGGTGGAATGCTGGATCAGGGGCCTCACCTCAAATTTGGAATAGTTGATGAATCGAGTGATGCAGAACGTTGGTCACTAAGTCTTTGTAAATTTAGAGTGATATCTTGTTACCGAGAGTTATAATTGAAAGTGTCTGTTTTCTGATTTTAATGTATAATGAAATTAATTGGAACGATTTATTTATTGAAAAATGATAGTGTATTATTATTATTATTACTTAAGGGGAGCAATCCCTTTGGAAGCGTAAAAAATAGGTATTTTTCGAGAATTTTTTTAGAGGGGAAAAAATTATCTAATAATTTTCAAATTTTAACATAATTTTATTCAAGCATTCAAGGTGAGAAACAATTTTTTTTGTTGCGATCATACACAAAATGGCGGCGTTATTAAGGGTCTTGGGACGCCTGTTTTCCGTGACATCGAAAAGTGCTGCAGTTGTCACTCTTTTGTTGTTGATCTGAAAAAGATTTAACAAGTGTCATTCGTTTACTAACATATTGAGGGGAAGGATATACCTAAAAAATGATGACAAAGTGCAAAACTGAAAATTTGGGAGCACTTTTACTCTAAAGTTCAAATTTTCGACCATTTTTTCGACATACTTGACCCCTAAAAAGGTATTTGTTTACGCGCTACCTTTCGAACTTTAGGTACATCCTTCCGATAATATTACTGAGTGTGATCTCCCAAAACTTCATCGAAATCGGTCGATAACTTTTCGAGCTGCAACACGAGCAGTTTTTGAAAATGTTGTTTCGAGATAATCGCGTTTAAAGTTTCAACGTGTGAAAACTAGTAATTGTAGTGACTTACCGATTAATCAGCGATGCCAGGCGCGTACAGCAGACCTTCTTCTTCCTCAAAAAGCTGATTTTCTTCCGCCAGCCGTTTTTTCCGGGCAGTACGAGCTTCTTTCGTCTCAGAAAGTCTCACTTTCTTTTGCCGTACAATTCGCTCCTCATCCGAAGTTTCAGCGAAAATTCTGCAGTTGGTGCCAACAACTATGTCCAATGCATTCATAATCCTCAAGATCGTAGAGAAGCCATCATTGAATATACCAGCAGCGATGTAGGCCGAAATTTCAACAATTTTTAAGCCGGAATGCAAATGTTTTGGAGCCAATCGCCGGATCGTCGAGTTGAAGCTTTCGATTGCATTTTGGGTATGGCTCCCAAGCACCTTTTTAGCAAATCATCTCTGGACAGATCTTGATAAATTGGCAGGAGATGCTCTTGGATATTTTCGGGAAGTAACGGTGAAAAATCTTCCAATTTTGGATTTTTACCTAAGGCGATTGCTTTTTGCCATTTGCACGCTGTCACTCCGCTCTACACTATATGCGATAACTCCGTAAATATTCATTATTTCGGGATTTCCTTTGGTCAGTACATTCTTTGGCTATTATATTTTCGAAATATGTAAAGAAAAAAAAATTGATTTTTTGAAAATTCTAAAGGGATTGCTCCCCTTAAGATTACCTGATTCGGTTTGAATCAGGGCCGAACTTGGATTTAATTAAGGAAAATGGAACTGCATAAAAATGTCTATTCACGAAATGACAAGATTTAGCAAAGAACAGAAAAGATGGAAATGTAGAAGATAGCGAGTCTTTTGCAATTAACAGATTAACTGAAGCTCAAATTTAACGAATTAGCGCGAGACTTTAGGCCGGTCACAATTAAGGTTTTCCAAACGCTACTCTTGCTCGAGAAGGGCTAATACGGGTTGACGTCCACGCACTTCGCGACTTGAAAGACGAAAGACGCGGCTTCTTGGGCCTGAGGGTCCAAGGAGCTGCAGTTGTAATTAGTTACAACGGTAATTAGCCAATGAGGTGCGAGGGCGACCTCCTGGTGCCCAAATGCACATGGTCAGCGTTACTTCTCGCTCTTCGACGGTGTTCCGACGATTCTCAATCTCGTCGGTGACACATTGAAAATATAAACAAAAGATATCTGCATGCAATGTTCACACATTCATTCATACATTCCAATGAGTAATCTCTTTTTAATTTGACGGTTCTGAAGGTAGTGGTTTATCCTAGTTATTGATTATAATTTTAATTTAAAAAGAGTAATATTTCCAAGCTGAGCGCTACTGATACTAACTCAGCAGTCTCTCATCTCAGTTCTTGGTACCAGATAAATAGAATAAAGTTGAACCTTATACTAGGGATCATCGTTGGTCTCTACGTGACTTTTGCCAGGAGGGGTGGAACTCGCCGTTATTAGAATATGAGATTTTGATGAAATGATATCTGTGCATTGAAGAAATTAAAGCAACGAAATGAAATGAAATTTTGAAAAAGTTACGCCAAGGCGGTACGTCGGGGCGTAACAACAACAACAACAACAACAGCAATAATCGAATCTCCGTACATGCATAGATAACGATCTGGCAAAAATACCGAGTCAATTGAACGATACTGGACGAGCACAAGATCACAATCAAGACGTGGAAATGCCAACAATAAACGGTATTACGAATAGCACAAATGTTTAAGTAAATCAAAATACCATTAAAAATTTCTCAGAAGAATCCCCAAGCAAAAAGATCACGACACAACATCGAACCAAAATTTACGAACGTTATGTAAACAAGATAAACGACGCTATACTTAAAAAAATTCACAGCTAAACCTGAAAATAATCTATAACTAACTTACAAGTTACTTGGAGAGGAAATGAGTTTTAATTCATAGACACAATCAAATATGATATATAGCGGGTTGATACATAACCCTTGTTTTCATTTGAAAACATTTAAAAAAAGAGGCATGAGGGGAGATGTTTAGTAATTCGGGTGGTCAACCGTCCACAATGACTCCGGCGCGTGCCACGCCGGGTGATCAAAATCCTCGAAGGGGAAGCGTTGCCCCCACCAACCATCGATCAGCCATCTGATGCCGAAGAAGTCTATGAAATCGTCACCCTGCCATCGGCAGTTGTCAGCTAGCCCTCGAAAATATGCAATTTTGCTTCGAATTTCCGCCCCACCTTGGCGGCGTTTCTTAAAATCCTTTATACTGACCCACCCTAGGGATTCTAGAGTCCTCAGCAGATACTGTAAACATGGATAAACAACCAAATTTGAATTAAAATGCTTCACAAACACTTCGAATAAAAAGAGCGAAAACCATGTGCCGCAGAACACTATCATGAACAATGAACAATAAATCAAAATGAAGAATTCCCAAAACTTGAATACTTTTTCTCTGCACATATAAACACAAATAATTGAACGATTCAAGAACTCTTAAACATGTTACGATAAAAACATTTATAATGAGCAAGATGATGAAACTTGGTACTTACAGAAATCTTCTCTAATTCGAGAACCATTTTTTTTTCTTTTCTAACTATGTACTTTTATAACTCGTCAACTCAGTGAAGTTTGAAAAATGGATACAATTTTTCACGCAGCGACGCGATCTCAATTTCTTTGCCTCGGCTTTACGGACACTTTCTGTACGCGGAGATAGTCCTCCCTGCCTACATCGTCCATAGCTCTAGCCCGACCTAACCCAGCGGAGTAAAAGCTAACCTGACCTGAGACGGTAGGACTTGACCTGACGTAACCTAACTTGACTCAAGACACTACAGCCCAACCTAATATAACCTATCCTAATCCAAGACTGCTCAACCTAACCTAAATTGATAAAATACCTTCTGAAATGATTTATTCGATCAAGCTTGATCGCTAGCTTCGATAGTTCAATGATTCTTGAGCAATTCGCGGTTGGCGCGACGGCGTCGAGGATTCTAGAACCTGACCTTCATCAAGGCTACATCAACTTAACATAACCTAACTTGACCCAAGACACTACAACCCAACCTAATATGACCTATCCCAACTCGCGACTGTACAACCTAGCCAACCTAATATAACTTAATCTTTTGCAGGTTTCCCGGTAACATGAAAAGACTTCCGTTTCCTCTATAGACGGGGAAGCTCTTGGTAACATTCGCTCATTTTACTTGTTCTGCCGTCTACTGGTTCTCATTTTGTTACACGTACTACTTCTCATGCAATATAGGTAATGTAACCGGGCTTCTTCATGTTTGAAAATACAAATTCAGTAGATTCTAGCGAAGCTGTCGAGAGTGCGGTATGCGTCACAACATTTTCCAATCCGCATTGTTGTAGTACGATGACATTATGTAAAGCAATAATTCGATTTCTGACATGTCTTTCAAGACAGATTGATTTAGAATTAAAGTATGTAAAAATATTCATATTCCTAGCCGTTATAAACATTAACACGATTCACAATTCCATCATTTTTACACAATTCGTCAACCCTATTGGATACGCAATTTTTATTAAAATCCCTAGCATCAACTTTTCCCCATAAAATGACGCTGCTGCCAATAAATGAGGAAAACTATATCTCATTCGCGAATGCGTTGATGGAACAATAATGTGCTCGAGATTTAACGATTCGTTTTGATTTTTATGGCTAGCAGCATCCTTTCCATAAACCTTCCACATATTTGAATGATGCAGATAAACACACAACGCGTAAATTCTGCAATAACCAGACTCAGTTCAGTTTGATGACTGGCAACAACGTTTACCCCATGAATACGTTTATTGCTGGGAGAAGCTCGATGAAACTCAGCTACCTGCAAAGATGCATTTCTACTTACACTTATGTAATGCAAATATTTCAAACGACGATTACAAGCATGCTAAAAATGTTTGGGAAGAATTCCATTTAGAGCCAATGAAGAACTATAGAGATTGATAAATGCAAAACGGTGATCTGACCAGATGTCTCAAAACATATGATTTTGATCCGTTGCACTACTACACAGTGCCGGGACTTGCTTTCGACGCTATGCTCAAATACACGGGAGTAAATTTACAATATTCTGATCGACACGCTCGGGCCAATAACAGGTTTATGGGGAAAGTTTTTGATCCTTGTAACGTGGAATCGTATCTCATGTATTTTGACGTAAACAATCTATACGGTTTGTTCAAGTGGTGGCATAATCCTATCGATATATCAACTCACTCGGACGATCCACCGATCGGTTACATCCTGAACCGATGGATATTCGAATATCCTATAGAGCTTCACAAGAATCATAAAGATTTTAATTCTTTAGTCTCGAGCATTTCACACCTCGGGTTCTGATGAAGGATGGGAACAATAGAAAAATTATGACCGATTTCATCGGGGATTCAAGTAAAACTGCGCACATTTACCGTCAAAGTGAGCAAACGTGTCAAGGATGCCGAAAGTGCAACGTTGAAAACCGTCACGTTTAACGATTATAAGCATCGCATGGGGAGACTTACAAAGAGTTGGTCCATACCACAATGCCTAATACGTAGTAAAAAACATGAAGTTAGTCCCATTGTACTGAAAAATTGACGTTGAGTTGGCAAGACTGTAATATGCAACTGGTACCTGGACAAACAGACGCAATACCTTGAGGGGTTTACCACCACCCCCACAATAAACTGACCATAGGATAGAACTGAGGGCATAGAACTGCTGTAAGGACAACCCATCATCAAACAGAGATAGTTCTTCAACAATATGATAAATCCGTGCGAAACTATACACATTTACCACCACGGTTGAAAACGAAACGATACATATCAACATTATCAAAGTGAGCAAACGTGTCAAGGGATACGAAAACTGCAACGATAAATAACATCACGTTTAATGATTATAAGAACCGTCTGAAGGGCTTACCAAGAGTTGATCAACCCCACAGTGTTGAATACGTAGTAAAAAACGCGAGGTTAGCCCCAATGTACTGAAAAATTGATCATGAGTTGACAAGACGGTAATATGCAACCGATACCTGGGCAAACAGGCCCCCAGAACTTGGAGGGTGTGCTGCAACCCCGCAATAAACTAGCCGTAGGCTGGCATTGAGGGCATAAAACCGTTGTAAATATATGCGTTTGACACCCAGGGCGATCCTTCATGAAGCAGAGACGTTTCGCCAGCATTACGATATTGAGCAGATCGAAGTTTCAAAATTCGAATACCATGTGAATTCATGTATTCATCAATTATTTATTCATTTATTATTAATATATTGAGCAAATAATATTTATTTGTTTACCACGAGAAAATTTTTCAGAAAATGGAAAAAAGTTTCCAGAAAAGGAAAAAAAGTTTTCAGAAAATGAAAAAAAGTTTCAGAAAATGAAAAAAAGTTCACCAAAAAATAAAACGAACATTAATCGTATCGAAAAATTATAGATTATTATGTCTATCACTATTATTATCATCATTATTATTATTATTATTGTCATTGTCATTGTCATTGTCATTGCCATTGTCATTGCCATTGTCATTGTCATTGTCATTGTCATTGTCATTGTCATTGTCATTGCCATTGTCATTGTCATTGTTATTGTTTTTTTTTTTTTTTTTTTTTTTTTTTTTTTTTTTCCGAGGAGTTGCGGAATCCAAGTTACGGATTCGCACCAGTCATACGGGCTAGCGCAGATGTGGGACTCCAGGGTGGCCTACCCACTAAACCGCCACCTCCTGTGCAACGCTCCCAGCCAGGAACTATGGTAATATTACTTCTAGCTGGGAGCTCTGTCGGTGTGTTTTGTCAGTCTGTCCGTCCGTCCGTCCCGTGCAGGCAGTTCGTCAGTTACGTTACGTCAGGCAGCCGTCCGCGTTCTTACGTCGTAGAATTGTCTCTGTGTAGGTGGCAACAAGTTGCCACCTTTCTGTACTATGGAGCATCACCCCGACAATGTTGTCGGGGGTGATGCCTCCCACGACCGTCTCGAGTCTCTGTCGCAGTTCTGTCCAGCGGTCACATTCGAAGAACGTGTGTTCCGCGTCGTCTCGTTCGTGTCCGCAGTACGTACAGTTAGGCGTCCGTACTCGGTTCAGGTTGTGTAGGTATCGTCTGAAGTAGCCATGGCCCGTCAGAAGCTGGGTGACGTAAAAATTCACATCCCCGAACCCCCTCTGGATCCACGGTCTCAGGTCCTTAATGAGTCGTCTCGTCCAGTTTCCCGTTGTTTCTTCCGTCCACCGTTCCTGCCACGTCTGTATCGTCGCGTCTCTTTCCGTCGTTGCCGCGTCCCGTCGGGTCACGTCCGCGTCTCTTCCGTAGACTCTCTTGCGCTCGAACGCGAGAAGGTCTATGGGAATCACGCCTGCCACCACCAGAACGGCCTGTGCTGAGACCGTCCGATAGAAACAAGCGATCCTCAACGCGCTTCGTCTCTGTACCGTCGTCATTGCGTGACAGTATTTCTTAGTCTTCAGGGAGTCTGCCCAGATCTCCGCACCGTAGAGGAGAATCGAGTTCACCGTCGACATCAAAAGTCTCCGTTTCCCTGGTCTCGGTCCGTTCGTGTTTGCCATCAGGCGGCTTAGGGATGCTATCCTTTCAGCCGCCTTCTGAGCCGTTCGTCGTATGTGAGGCCAGAAAGAAGGTCATCTTCGTATCCAGGGTCACCCCCAGGTACTTGACTTCCCCTCTGGTATCGATCTCGTCCGTCCCGACCGTCATGCGTAATGTCGTCGGTATTCGTCTCCTGGTGAGAAGCACCAATTCTGTCTTTTCCGTCGCGAGTTGCAGTCCGTGGTCAGTCATCCACCGTCCGACTCGTCTCATCGTCTGGTTCAGTGCGTATTGTGCCAGATCTGGAGTTCGCTCGACTATCACTGCCGCCACGTCGTCAGCGTAAGCGACCAGGCGAACGCCGAGTGGGAGCTCCAGTCTGAGCAGGCCGTCGTACATCCCGTTCCAAAAGTCGGGTCCTAGTATGGAACCTTGAGCGACCCCCGCGGTAATCTGTCGCGTCACTTGGCCTTCGGTCGTTTCGTACGTCAGTCGTCTGTTCCGAAGGTAGTCTTCAACAACTCGGAGCAAGTAAGGCGGGACCCCGAAGTCGCCTCTCAGCGACCCTAGGATATCCACCCACCTGGCCGAGTTGAAGGCGTTCTTAACGTCAAGTGTCACCAGCAGCGCGACGGGTCGCGCAGCGTGGCAATGTCTGTCTGTCGACCGGAAGGAGTCAACCACCTCTTGGATCGCTCCAATCGTTGATCGACCCCTCCGGAAGCCGAACTGCTGGTCAGAGAGGCCTCCGCCGTCCCGTATCGCGTCCGTAAGTCGTGGTCGCAGAAGCTGTTCGTACAGTTTCCCTGTCGTGTCCAGTAAGCTCAGCGGCCGGTAGGCCGACGGCGTGCTGGGGTCACCCTTACCCTTTGGGATAAGGACCAACCTCGCCACTTTCCATCGGTCGCTGAATGTCCCTGTCGTAAGGCACGTATTGTAGAGGTCGAGAAGTATCTCCGGCCTCAGGCTCGCCATCAGCCGAAGAACCTCCGCCGGTACCCCGTCCGGTCCTGGGGCCTTACCCCTCTTCATCGCTTTGGTCGCTCCGACGAGCTCCTCGGCGGTGAAGACGGGGGGCGCCGCCGTCTCGTCGTCGTTCGTCGCGTCCGTACGCGTCGGGTGCGTCGGGAACAGTCCGTCGACGATCCGTCGTGCGGTTTCAGCATCCTTGAGTTCTGGCGGGATCCGGGCCCCCAGCCTACCGGTCACAATCTTGTAACCGGCACCCCAGGGGTCGCGGTCCACCTCCTCGCAGAGCTTCTTCCAGCATCGCGTCTTGCTGTCTCTGATGGCGTACGTCGGTCGTTTCCGTTCAGTCTTGTACTCGGCCTGAAGGGTTTCCCTCTCGGGTCTCCCTCCAGCCCTCGTAACCCGTCGTCGTTTTGCCAGGCAACTCTTCCGCAGCTCGGCTATCTCGTCCGTCCACCAGTATTGTGGTGGTCTGTTACGTCCGTACCGTCGTTTTGGCATTGTGCTGTCGCACAGCCGCGTCGTCAGTTTGGCCGTCTCGTCCGCTAGTCTTTCCGCCCTTTGCCGGCCAGTCAGCTCTGGGGGGACGTCGGTAGTTGGGGCCGGCGCTGCCGCCAGCTCCGCCGAGAACTTCAGTATGTCGAGTTTGTCTACGTTCCACCGCGGGGGGTGCCGGGTTCTCGTCCGTGTCGTCCTTGTCTCTCCTGCCACTTCGAAGGCGATGTACTGATGATCGCTGGCCGTGTAGCCCTCGAGCACCCGCCACCGCCCTATCCGTGGCAGAGTTCTGTCCGTCGTCATCGTTACGTCCGGGATGGAGTCTCCAAATCCCGGCCGTCTGTACGTTGGTACGTCTCCTGTATTTGCCACCACTAGGTCCAGCCTTGCGGCCATCTCCAGCAGCAGCCGTCCGCGTCTGTTCGTTGTCGTCATGCCCCACTCGACCGCCCTCGCGTTGAGGTCCCCCGCGACCACGAGGTCCCCGGGCAGGTCCCTGATTCCGTCCTCGAGGAGCGCAACCTTCGCCCGGAACTCCGCCGCAGCGCAGTTTGGGGTCAGGTAGACGCTGACGTAGGTGACAGCGCCCACCCTAGCCCAGACGTAGTCGTCCCCGACGCCACGAGCGGTTATCCGGGCTCGGGCAGCGCCCCTCACCCAGATAGCCGCTGTCTTGGTCTCGTTCGTAATCCAATCCTGTGTTTGTCGCACCCTGTACGGCTCGCACAGGATCAGAATGTCGGCGTCGTGTTCGTCTGCTATCTGTGGTAGTAGCATGTCTGCTGTCCTACTACGGTTCAGGTTGCCCTGAACTATCCTGTCCGTCTTCCGGCCTGCTTCTTGCACTTCTCCAGCGCAACTCGGTACACCGCGCACCTCCCGGAGCCCGCGACATGCGCCGCATCGCCGTGTCCCGCCTCGGCGCACAGTGGGCAGGCCGGTCTGTTTTTGCAGTCCGTGGCGTAATGTCCTGTCTCGCCACATTACCTGCAGCACTTCGTCCGGTCTGTATTTTTACATTTTGTCTTTGTGTGCCCGTATCCCAGGCACTTGTGGCATTTCGTCACCGTCAATCGTGGTCGGACGCGGCAAGCTACCCATCCAATCCCGATCCGTCCCCGGCCGAGCAGCGCTCTGGCTTCCTGCGACTCCAGGTCGCATACGGCCATGAACTGCTCCGCCCGGTTCGGGCCGAATATGTGGACCCCAAAGTCCGCGTCTCGTCCCGTCTCTCGTCGCAGTGCCTGTATCACGTCGTGTCTGGTCGTGACACAGTCAAGATCCATGATCTCCAGTTGAACCCTGGAGGTCCCGGTCCTGACGTTGCCTGCGTCGCCGACCGCGTCCTGCAGGACGCGTCGGAAGTCGTCTCGTCCGTTGGCGTCTGTCTTTATCTTCAGAAGACACAGACCATTCTTCGTCTTCCTGAGAGTCGTCACTTTAACATGACTCTTCGCAGGGTCGACCGTGGTCCGTATCTTCCTTACGATGTCGGAGTACGTCGTGTCGTTCCCGGGTTTGACGAGCACCGCCGTCCCCCAATGTTTGGGAGCCGCTCTGCGCCCCTCAGCCCCGGCTGTCGTGTCCGTCGTCGCGTTCGTCCCGTCCGTCCGCGTCTTCTGTTTCTTCTTTTCCTTTCTTGCCCTTGTCACTGTCTGCCAGTCAGCGACCGGTTCCGCAACCGTTGCCCTCTTCTGAGAGGTTTCCGGAGTGGTTCCAGTCGCCTCCCGTTTTCGTTTCGTCCGCGGAGTGTTTTGTGTCCGTTGTTCAGTCTCAACGTCCGTCGCCGTCGTCTCGTTGTCCGTCTTGTGGTCTTTCGGGGCTGCTTTAGCGCGCCTGTTGAGCGCAACGTCGGCAGCCTCGAGGATGGTCTTTATGCCCAGTTTGACGGACATACTCATGTTTTTTTGGATGGCCGCTGCCTCGGCCATCCTTGTCGCCGTACTGTGGATCAGTGACAATAAGTCCGTCAGGTCCATATCGTCCGTGATCCGTGTCTTCGTGCCGATCCCGGATACAGCAGAAGCGCAACTCGCTCCGCTGCCCGTGCTCGACACGCTGTCCGTCCTGTCTCGTCGTTGGTGTCCCAGTATCGTCCTGTCCGCTGTTCCAGTTTTCGTGTCCGCTGTCTTTGTTACCGTCTTTGTCAGCTGGTCCTTGCACAATTTGCGGCCCTCAGAATCCGTGCCGCTGCCATGGGCCACCGGGGCTTTCACCCGATCGGAACCCAGGGTGGATTTCCCCTGTGCTGGGGCTACCACCTGAGGTAATTCGTTGTTTACCTTGTGCATCTCCATAAAAGTTCCTAAGTGCTACGGGTCTCTCGGGGGCGCGACTCCCCGTACCGCGCCGGAACATAGCACGGCCCCTGAGGTCGCCTCGGGGGCCTTCCGTCGGACTTGTGCCGACTTCCGTCCCCTCCGACTTACTAGAAAACCCCGGGGTCGTCACTTCCCGAGCGGACCAGGTTTTTACGCCCAATCCGCCTCCTGAGGCCGCCTCGGGGGCCATCCGCTGGGCCTGTGCCAACTTCAGTCCCCCTTGACTTACTCGATGTACGCGGGGTCGTCACTTCCCGAACGGGGGATTTAACCCCCCCGCCACCTGCGGTGGTCATTGTTATTGTTATTGTTATTTTTATTGTTATTATTATTGTGATTGTTATTAATATAATTTTTTTATTTTTATTATTATTAATATTATTATCATATTATTATTATTATTATTTGAAGGCCTTCGGACACGGCAGGCGATGGTGGAAGTGCCCCCTGCTACCAGGGTCTAGCGTTATCGACGACGAGGCCGCCTGCAGCCCCTCTCTGCCGCAGTCGAGGAGGACCACGATCCTCGCCTCTTCCAAGGTCGTCGCAGGAGCTGTCCTTGATCGGGTAGTAATTACCCCTGGATTTAGAGTCCGCATGATTGTGGTACGCGATCGACGGCTTCCGCTGGCAGCTTCGGGGGCGACACAGCCGCCCGTAGAACCGACCAAAGCTCCGGGGCTGCAGGCGGCCTCGTCGTCGATAACGCTAGACCCTGGTAGCAGGGGGCACTTCCACCATCGCCTGCCGTGTCCGAAGGCCTTCAAATAATAATAATAATAATATGATAATAATATTAATAATAATAAAAATAAAAAAATTATATTAATAACAATCACAATAATAATAACAATAAAAATAACAATAACAATAACAATGACCACCGCAGGTGGCGGGGGGGTTAAATCCCCCGTTCGGGAAGTGACGACCCCGCGTACATCGAGTAAGTCAAGGGGGACTGAAGTTGGCACAGGCCCAGCGGATGGCCCCCGAGGCGGCCTCAGGAGGCGGATTGGGCGTAAAAACCTGGTCCGCTCGGGAAGTGACGACCCCGGGGTTTTCTAGTAAGTCGGAGGGGACGGAAGTCGGCACAAGTCCGACGGAAGGCCCCCGAGGCGACCTCAGGGGCCGTGCTATGTTCCGGCGCGGTACGGGGAGTCGCGCCCCCGAGAGACCCGTAGCACTTAGGAACTTTTATGGAGATGCACAAGGTAAACAACGAATTACCTCAGGTGGTAGCCCCAGCACAGGGGAAATCCACCCTGGGTTCCGATCGGGTGAAAGCCCCGGTGGCCCATGGCAGCGGCACGGATTCTGAGGGCCGCAAATTGTGCAAGGACCAGCTGACAAAGACGGTAACAAAGACAGCGGACACGAAAACTGGAACAGCGGACAGGACGATACTGGGACACCAACGACGAGACAGGACGGACAGCGTGTCGAGCACGGGCAGCGGAGCGAGTTGCGCTTCTGCTGTATCCGGGATCGGCACGAAGACACGGATCACGGACGATATGGACCTGACGGACTTATTGTCACTGATCCACAGTACGGCGACAAGGATGGCCGAGGCAGCGGCCATCCAAAAAAACATGAGTATGTCCGTCAAACTGGGCATAAAGACCATCCTCGAGGCTGCCGACGTTGCGCTCAACAGGCGCGCTAAAGCAGCCCCGAAAGACCACAAGACGGACAACGAGACGACGGCGACGGACGTTGAGACTGAACAACGGACACAAAACACTCCGCGGACGAAACGAAAACGGGAGGCGACTGGAACCACTCCGGAAACCTCTCAGAAGAGGGCAACGGTTGCGGAACCGGTCGCTGACTGGCAGACAGTGACAAGGGCAAGAAAGGAAAAGAAGAAACAGAAGACGCGGACGGACGGGACGAACGCGACGACGGACACGACAGCCGGGGCTGAGGGGCGCAGAGCGGCTCCCAAACATTGGGGGACGGCGGTGCTCGTCAAACCCGGGAACGACACGACGTACTCCGACATCGTAAGGAAGATACGGACCACGGTCGACCCTGCGAAGAGTCATGTTAAAGTGACGACTCTCAGGAAGACGAAGAATGGTCTGTGTCTTCTGAAGATAAAGACAGACGCCAACGGACGAGACGACTTCCGACGCGTCCTGCAGGACGCGGTCGGCGACGCAGGCAACGTCAGGACCGGGACCTCCAGGGTTCAACTGGAGATCATGGATCTTGACTGTGTCACGACCAGACACGACGTGATACAGGCACTGCGACGAGAGACGGGACGAGACGCGGACTTTGGGGTCCACATATTCGGCCCGAACCGGGCGGAGCAGTTCATGGCCGTATGCGACCTGGAGTCGCAGGAAGCCAGAGCGCTGCTCGGCCGGGGACGGATCGGGATTGGATGGGTAGCTTGCCGCGTCCGACCACGATTGACGGTGACGAAATGCCACAAGTGCCTGGGATACGGGCACACAAAGACAAAATGTAAAAATACAGACCGGACGAAGTGCTGCAGGTAATGTGGCGAGACAGGACATTACGCCACGGACTGCAAAAACAGACCGGCCTGCCCACTGTGCGCCGAGGCGGGACACGGCGATGCGGCGCATGTCGCGGGCTCCGGGAGGTGCGCGGTGTACCGAGTTGCGCTGGAGAAGTGCAAGAAGCAGGCCGGAAGACGGACAGGATAGTTCAGGGCAACCTGAACCGTAGTAGGACAGCAGACATGCTACTACCACAGATAGCAGACGAACACGACGCCGACATTCTGATCCTGTGCGAGCCGTACAGGGTGCGACAAACACAGGATTGGATTACGAACGAGACCAAGACAGCGGCTATCTGGGTGAGGGGCGCTGCCCGAGCCCGGATAACCGCTCGTGGCGTCGGGGACGACTACGTCTGGGCTAGGGTGGGCGCTGTCACCTACGTCAGCGTCTACCTGACCCCAAACTGCGCTGCGGCGGAGTTCCGGGCGAAGGTTGCGCTCCTCGAGGACGGAATCAGGGACCTGCCCGGGGACCTCGTGGTCGCGGGGGACCTCAACGCGAGGGCGGTCGAGTGGGGCATGACGACAACGAACAGACGCGGACGGCTGCTGCTGGAGATGGCCGCAAGGCTGGACCTAGTGGTGGCAAATACAGGAGACGTACCAACGTACAGACGGCCGGGATTTGGAGACTCCATCCCGGACGTAACGATGACGACGGACAGAACTCTGCCACGGATAGGGCGGTGGCGGGTGCTCGAGGGCTACACGGCCAGCGATCATCAGTACATCGCCTTCGAAGTGGCAGGAGAGACAAGGACGACACGGACGAGAACCCGGCACCCCCCGCGGTGGAACGTAGACAAACTCGACATACTGAAGTTCTCGGCGGAGCTGGCGGCAGCGCCGGCCCCAACTACCGACGTCCCCCCAGAGCTGACTGGCCGGCAAAGGGCGGAAAGACTAGCGGACGAGACGGCCAAACTGACGACGCGGCTGTGCGACAGCACAATGCCAAAACGACGGTACGGACGTAACAGACCACCACAATACTGGTGGACGGACGAGATAGCCGAGCTGCGGAAGAGTTGCCTGGCAAAACGACGACGGGTTACGAGGGCTGGAGGGAGACCCGAGAGGGAAACCCTTCAGGCCGAGTACAAGACTGAACGGAAACGACCGACGTACGCCATCAGAGACAGCAAGACGCGATGCTGGAAGAAGCTCTGCGAGGAGGTGGACCGCGACCCCTGGGGTGCCGGTTACAAGATTGTGACCGGTAGGCTGGGGGCCCGGATCCCGCCAGAACTCAAGGATGCTGAAACCGCACGACGGATCGTCGACGGACTGTTCCCGACGCACCCGACGCGTACGGACGCGACGAACGACGACGAGACGGCGGCGCCCCCCGTCTTCACCGCCGAGGAGCTCGTCGGAGCGACCAAAGCGATGAAGAGGGGTAAGGCCCCAGGACCGGACGGGGTACCGGCGGAGGTTCTTCGGCTGATGGCGAGCCTGAGGCCGGAGATACTTCTCGACCTCTACAATACGTGCCTTACGACAGGGACATTCAGCGACCGATGGAAAGTGGCGAGGTTGGTCCTTATCCCAAAGGGTAAGGGTGACCCCAGCACGCCGTCGGCCTACCGGCCGCTGAGCTTACTGGACACGACAGGGAAACTGTACGAACAGCTTCTGCGACCACGACTTACGGACGCGATACGGGACGGCGGAGGCCTCTCTGACCAGCAGTTCGGCTTCCGGAGGGGTCGATCAACGATTGGAGCGATCCAAGAGGTGGTTGACTCCTTCCGGTCGACAGACAGACTTTGCCACGCTGCGCGACCCGTCGCGCTGCTGGTGACACTTGACGTTAAGAACGCCTTCAACTCGGCCAGGTGGGTGGATATCCTAGGGTCGCTGAGAGGCGACTTCGGGGTCCCGCCTTACTTGCTCCGAGTTGTTGAAGACTACCTTCGGAACAGACGACTGACGTACGAAACGACCGAAGGCCAAGTGACGCGACAGATTACCGCGGGGGTCGCTCAAGGTTCCATACTAGGACCCGACTTTTGGAACGGGATGTACGACGGCCTGCTCAGACTGGAGCTCCCACTCGGCGTTCGCCTGGTCGCTTACGCTGACGACGTGGCGGCAGTGATAGTCGAGCGAACTCCAGATCTGGCACAATACGCACTGAACCAGACGATGAGACGAGTCGGACGGTGGATGACTGACCACGGACTGCAACTCGCGACGGAAAAGACAGAATTGGTGCTTCTCACCAGGAGACGAATACCGACGACATTACGCATGACGGTCGGGACGGACGAGATCGATACCAGAGGGGAAGTCAAGTACCTGGGGGTGACCCTGGATACGAAGATGACCTTCTTTCTGGCCTCACATACGACGAACGGCTCAGAAGGCGGCTGAAAGGATAGCATCCCTAAGCCGCCTGATGGCAAACACGAACGGACCGAGACCAGGGAAACGGAGACTTTTGATGTCGACGGTGAACTCGATTCTCCTCTACGGTGCGGAGATCTGGGCAGACTCCCTGAAGACTAAGAAATACTGTCACGCAATGACGACGGTACAGAGACGAAGCGCGTTGAGGATCGCTTGTTTCTATCGGACGGTCTCAGCACAGGCCGTTCTGGTGGTGGCAGGCGTGATTCCCATAGACCTTCTCGCGTTCGAGCGCAAGAGAGTCTACGGAAGAGACGCGGACGTGACCCGACGGGACGCGGCAACGACGGAAAGAGACGCGACGATACAGACGTGGCAGGAACGGTGGACGGAAGAAACAACGGGAAACTGGACGAGACGACTCATTAAGGACCTGAGACCGTGGATCCAGAGGGGGTTCGGGGATGTGAATTTTTACGTCACCCAGCTTCTGACGGGCCATGGCTACTTCAGACGATACCTACACAACCTGAACCGAGTACGGACGCCTAACTGTACGTACTGCGGACACGAACGAGACGACGCGGAACACACGTTCTTCGAATGTGACCGCTGGACAGAACTGCGACAGAGACTCGAGACGGTCGTGGGAGGCATCACCCCCGACAACATTGTCGGGGTGATGCTCCATAGTACAGAAAGGTGGCAACTTGTTGCCACCTACACAGAGACAATTCTACGACGTAAGAACGCGGACGGCTGCCTGACGTAACGTAACTGACGAACTGCCTGCACGGGACGGACGGACGGACAGACTGACAAAACACACCGACAGAGCTCCCAGCTAGAAGTAATATTACCATAGTTCCTGGCTGGGAGCGTTGCACAGGAGGTGGCGGTTTAGTGGGTAGGCCACCCTGGAGTCCCACATCCGCGCTAGCCCGTATGACTGGTGCGAATCCGTAACTTGGATTCCGCAACTCCTCGGAAAAAAAAAAAAAAAAAAAAAAAAAAAAAAAAAAACAATAACAATGACAATGACAATGGCAATGACAATGACAATGACAATGACAATGACAATGACAATGACAATGGCAATGACAATGGCAATGACAATGACAATGACAATGACAATAATAATAATAATAATGATGATAATAATAGTGATAGACATAATAATCTATAATTTTTCGATACGATTAATGTTCGTTTTATTTTTTGGTGAACTTTTTTTCATTTTCTGAAACTTTTTTTCATTTTCTGAAAACTTTTTTTCCTTTTCTGGAAACTTTTTTCCATTTTCTGAAAAATTTTCTCGTGGTAAACAAATAAATATTATTTGCTCAATATATTAATAATAAATGAATAAATAATTGATGAATACATGAATTCACATGGTATTCGAATTTTGAAACTTCGATCTGCTCAATATCGTAATGCTGGCGAAACGTCTCTGCTTCATGAAGGATCGCCCTGGGTGTCAAACGCATATATTTACAACGGTTTTATGCCCTCAATGCCAGCCTACGGCTAGTTTATTGCGGGGTTGCAGCACACCCTCCAAGTTCTGGGGGCCTGTTTGCCCAGGTATCGGTTGCATATTACCGTCTTGTCAACTCATGATCAATTTTTCAGTACATTGGGGCTAACCTCGCGTTTTTTACTACGTATTCAACACTGTGGGGTTGATCAACTCTTGGTAAGCCCTTCAGACGGTTCTTATAATCATTAAACGTGATGTTATTTATCGTTGCAGTTTTCGTATCCCTTGACACGTTTGCTCACTTTGATAATGTTGATATGTATCGTTTCGTTTTCAACCGTGGTGGTAAATGTGTATAGTTTCGCACGGATTTATCATATTGTTGAAGAACTATCTCTGTTTGATGATGGGTTGTCCTTACAGCAGTTCTATGCCCTCAGTTCTATCCTATGGTCAGTTTATTGTGGGGGTGGTGGTAAACCCCTCAAGGTATTGCGTCTGTTTGTCCAGGTACCAGTTGCATATTACAGTCTTGCCAACTCAACGTCAATTTTTCAGTACAATGGGACTAACTTCATGTTTTTTACTACGTATTAGGCATTGTGGTATGGACCAACTCTTTGTAAGTCTCCCCATGCGATGCTTATAATCGTTAAACGTGACGGTTTTCAACGTTGCACTTTCGGCATCCTTGACACGTTTGCTCACTTTGACGGTAAATGTGCGCAGTTTTACTTGAATCCCCGATGAAATCGGTCATAATTTTTCTATTGTTCCCATCCTTCATCAGAACCCGAGGTGTGAAATGCTCGAGACTAAAGAATTAAAATCTTTATGATTCTTGTGAAGCTCTATAGGATATTCGAATATCCATCGGTTCAGGATGTAACCGATCGGTGGATCGTCCGAGTGAGTTGATATATCGATAGGATTATGCCACCACTTGAACAAACCGTATAGATTGTTTACGTCAAAATACATGAGATACGATTCCACGTTACAAGGATCAAAAACTTTCCCCATAAACCTGTTATTGGCCCGAGCGTGTCGATCAGAATATTGTAAATTTACTCCCGTGTATTTGAGCATAGCGTCGAAAGCAAGTCCCGGCACTGTGTAGTAGTGCAACGGATCAAAATCATATGTTTTGAGACATCTGGTCAGATCACCGTTTTACATTTATCAATCTCTATAGTTCTTCATTGGCTCTAAATGGAATTCTTCCCAAACATTTTTAGCATGCTTGTAATCGTCGTTTGAAATATTTGCATTACATAAGTGTAAGTAGAAATGCATCTTTGCAGGTAGCTGAGTTTCATCGAGCTTCTCCCAGCAATAAACGTATTCATGGGGTAAACGTTGTTGCCAGTCATCAAACTGAACTGAGTCTGGTTATTGCAGAATTTACGCGTTGTGTGTTTATCTGCATCATTCAAATATGTGGAAGGTTTATGGAAAGGATGCTGCTAGCCATAAAAATCAAAACGAATCGTTAAATCTCGAGCACATTATTGTTCCATCAACGCATTCGCGAATGAGATATAGTTTTCCTCATTTATTGGCAGCAGCGTCATTTTATGGGGAAAAGTTGATGCTAGGGATTTTAATAAAAATTGCGTATCCAATAGGGTTGACGAATTGTGTAAAAATGATGGAATTGTGAATCGTGTTAATGTTTATAACGGCTAGGAATATGAATATTTTTACATACTTTAATTCTAAATCAATCTGTCTTGAAAGACATGTCAGAAATCGAATTATTGCTTTACATAATGTCATCGTACTACAACAATGCGGATTGGAAAATGTTGTGACGCATACCGCACTCTCGACAGCTTCGCTAGAATCTACTGAATTTGTATTTTCAAACATGAAGAAGCCCGGTTACATTACCTATATTGCATGAGAAGTAGTACGTGTAACAAAATGAGAACCAGTAGACGGCAGAACAAGTAAAATGAGCGAATGTTACCAAGAGCTTCCCCGTCTATAGAGGAAACGGAAGTCTTTTCATGTTACCGGGAAACCTGCAAAAGATTAAGTTATATTAGGTTGGCTAGGTTGTACAGTCGCGAGTTGGGATAGGTCATATTAGGTTGGGTTGTAGTGTCTTGGGTCAAGTTAGGTTATGTTAAGTTGATGTAGCCTTGATGAAGGTCAGGTTCTAGAATCCTCGACGCCGTCGCGCCAACCGCGAATTGCTCAAGAATCATTGAACTATCGAAGCTAGCGATCAAGCTTGATCGAATAAATCATTTCAGAAGGTATTTTATCAATTTAGGTTAGGTTGAGCAGTCTTGGATTAGGATAGGTTATATTAGGTTCCCCCCACAGGGTCGCCACCTTGTCGTGGTGTGGGGGGCTTGAGGCCCATCGCGATGAGCTGTTGGAGCGATGCCGGCGGGGCCTCCGGGCCCCAGCAGGTTCTACCTTGCCGGTAAGGTTCACAGGGAGTGGAGGGTGACCAACGGCGACCTAAGGGAGGGACCCTGACATAAAACCCATGATGGAGAGCTTTAGGAGAAAAACAGTTACGGCGCAAGGGATCGGAGCCCTAGTGCCGGCGGGGAACGTTGGTGACAGAGCAGGCCACACCCCGTCGTCATCATACGACTGCAACTACACACACACTCACTCACACAACAGAAGGACGAGCGGAGCGCCCGTGCTAGGAAGCCCGGATATATATTATACATTAGATAATGAGACCATCCTGAGTCCGGAGCTCAGAACACCCCTGAGACAACAGGAGGATGATGAGGAAGCCTCCCTGGAACAAGTAGGAAATGTGATCAGAAGGGCCAATGCGGCAATTGAACAGCTACTTGACATTGGCGCGAAGATAGGCAAAGCCTACGGGCGAAGCCTCAATCTGAAGAGGGAAGTGCGGACCGAGGCTGACAACCAGCTCACTCAAATCAAAGCGGAGCTCATGGACGCAATCAACTGCCACGAATCAGAGGAAGAAATAGAAAGAGTGCAGACCCTCATTATGAGTTGGCCCAGCAAAATCGGGGCCGTGATGTTCAGGGTCTCCGAATCTCGGCGCTTTAGTGGCACCATAATAAATGAGATGGAGAAACTGAGGGATCAAGGCCAGTGGGTGATAAACAGATGGAGCGAGAACGCCCCACTAGACCTGACGGGGGAGGAAATACAGCAAATGCGAGTATCGTGGACAGCTCCAAAGGACAGACGGCCCAAACGGAAAAAAGATATAGAAAGCGACGGCAGCCGGGAAGAGGCGCAGGAGGGCTCGGGTGGTCGCAGACCTAAGAAGACTCGTGAGGCTGCGGAAAATGGGAGCGGCTCACAGCCCCAGCCCCCACCACCACCATCACCACCCGAACCCAGACCACCCAGACCACGGGAAGCAGAGGGTCACTGCATAGAGGATACACCCAGACAGGCTACAACAACGGCCATCAGGGATATCGCCACCCACATGGAAACGTCCGCTCCGACGGAGCCCGAAGCGGAGGAGGAGGCAGTTCGAAGAGCAAACGAAGGAAAGGAAAGGAAGACAGTACGCATACAGGCTGAGGGTAGGATCTACCTGGAGCTTATCCGAAACCTGAAGCGGACTGTTCGGACCGACGACATCAACGTGAATGGCGTTAGGCAGGCCAGGGGGAGCGAGGATGCGCTGGTAACGGTCGTTGGCCAGCCGGATGCGACACAACTCGTACTTAGGCTTCACAACGAAGGAATCGCCGCCGAAATTATGGGCGAACGCAAGAGAAGGGCCATAATTCAGAATATTGAGGCGAACACGACGGAGGCAGAAATCACCCAGGCGGTGGATAGAGCTACAGAAGGCCAAACGGAAGTAGTCTTCCTTAAGAACACACCACGGGGCACACTCACGGCGTGTATCAGAGCCCCGGTGAAGACAATTGACGCCCTCATCAGGCTGCGGTACGTAAAAATCGGCTGGACAAGAGCCAGCACAAGAGAGTACAAAGAGGACAAGAGGTGCTTCAGGTGCGGGACGGTTGGGCACACGGCAGGGTCGTGCAAGGCGCCAGTCAAGGTGTGTTTCAGATGCAAAAAACCAGGGCACTTAGAGAAAGAATGCGAACGGCAACCCACTGAGAACAAGGAGTCAAAAGCTGCCACTCCCCTGACAGCGACCACAACAGGAGAGAGGACAGGGAAACAAATAAGTGCGGAAGAAAGAATCCGGCGGGGAACGCGCACGTATAGATCGTGCGGGGTCCAAACATCGACACAGGAGGAAAGGGTCACACCTGCTCATAGGGCCAAGACCACTGATCACCCTAGACAAGGTGCTCCTAGCTACGCAGAGGCGGCCAAGGCTAAGGCACAGACGAGGACCCAGCCGTCAAATACCACACCCGTGGCCACCGTGGCTGCGACGGCCAACGGAGGAAGAAGGAGAAACAAAGCACAGGCGGTAGGGCAAACCCCAGAGCAAGAAAGAAGTAGGAGGGGACAGCGAAGGGGGTTCGCGGTAATGGTCAGGGTCGAGGGGGAGGGGTACGAAAGAACCCTGGAAAGAATAAAAAGGGACGTTCCACCACCGGAAGGCGGAGGCCTGCGGAGCATTAGGAGAAGTAGGGACGGGTCCCTCCTTATGGTGTGCGAGGAGATGCCAACGGCCAAGAAAATGGTGGACTTGGTGGCCACAAAGTTAGGGGTAGGGGCCGACGTCAAGTTACTGGGCGACAGGGCAATAATTAAGATTCGCGGGCTGGACGCTCTAGTGCAGGCGGAAGACGTCCGATCCGCACTGATCAATGAGTTGTCCACAGAAAAAGACGACATCGACCAAATAGAAGTCGTAAGGGTTATCACCTACCCGTGGAAGGAGAAAGCCGCCATTGTGAAAATTAGTCGGCAAACCTTACAGGCCTGGAATGGGAGAACCAATATTAGAGTAGGCTGGACAATGGCGAGAATCATCGTTGGCCCGCAAGGGGTAAGATGCCGTAAATGCAACAGACACGGGCACAAGGAGGAGGTGTGCCGTGGCCCTGGAGGGCAGGGACTGCGCGGAAATCTGGCAGAAGGGTCAGAGCGCATTAGGATCTCACAGGGAATCTCCCCGCGGGGGATGTGCCAAGAGGTCGCAGAATTTGACAGTCTGGTAGAGCAGGGAACCACCCCAGTGTCCAATAGTACCAGGAACGAGGTGTCCCCAACCGGCACTGGACGGCAACAAAATCAACCCGAAACAGAAAATGGCGGTGAGTCTGAACTACCTGCAAATTAATCTTAACAACTCGAGGGCTGCGGCCGACCTACTAGCACAGACTACCACGGACAAACAGACAGACATAGTCATAATTAGCGAACCTGCTAAAACAGGCAGAGGCCTGGGCAGGTGGTATTGTAGCAATGACGGGAAAGCCAGCGTCGTTATAATAAATAAAAACCTGTCCGCAAAAAAGCTGGTGGCGGGCAGGGCATATGTGATGGTAGAGGTAGACAGAACGGTAATTGTAAGCTGTTACCTCGCACCAAACGAAAAATGGAGGGACTATGGAAGACAGGTGGCTGAAATTGAGGATACACTGCGAGCCATACTCCACGAGGATCTGACCAATAGGAAGAGACGTGGGGTCATCCTGGCCGGAGATCTGAACTCTAAATCAAGGATATGGACTGATAGGACTGACCGGCGAGGCAGGAGGATTGAAGAGTTAATAGACGCGCTGGACATGGTGTGTCTGAATTTAAACGGAGAGCATACCTTCGAGCGAAGGGGATGGTCCGCGGTGTTAGACATCACTATAGTAACTCCGGACGTGGCTACCCGAATATCAGGTTGGACGGTCCTAGAGGTAGAAACCCTTAGCGACCACAAGGCAATAAGCTTCCGAATCCAAGGCAGGGAGGAAGTGACAGGGCAAAGGCAAAGGCCAGTAATACAGGAGGAGGGTACCCGTAAATGGACCCTCAAGAAACTAAACGAGGCCAAGCTGAAGCGGTGGGCGAAAGAAGTAAAAACGCCACGCAAGGCACACCCCGAGGAAATGGCGGAGGAACTCACAAGGTCCATACAAGGAGTATGCGACAGGGTCATGCCAAGGCGGCGTCACGGCGGCGGAAGGAAGACCGTCTATTGGTGGAACGAGGAAATCGCGGCAGGTAGACAAAGATGCACGAAAATAAGAAGGTCCCTGCAAAGGGAACGAAAGAGAAGGGCACGTATGGGGGAACAGGTCCCCGAAGATCAGGAGGACAAGCTCAGGGAGGAGAGACGGGCACTTCGCAAGCTCATAAGAGCAAGTAAGGGCAGAGCTTGGGATGACCTCATACGTACCATCGACGACGATGTATGGGGGAAGCCGTACAGAATAGTTACGGGGAAACTAAGAAACGCCAACGCGGGACCTTCGAGTATGGAGGAAGCGCTGGAGGTATGCGCCACGCTGTTCCCAGCGGGTCCGACTCTGGCGCCGAGCGGCGAGGACGAAGGAAGAGACGAAGACCAGCGTGAACCAGTCACAGCCGATGGCGGACCTCTAGGGTATGCCGAAATTGATAGGGCAGTAAGGAGAACCAGGACGGGTAAGGCGCCGGGACCCGATGGCATCCACCCCGAAGTGATAAAAAGGTTTTACAGGGTGAACCCGACCCCACTGGATGAGACGTTAAATAGGTGTCTCGAGCAAAGATACTTTCCGAGGATCTGGAAAGAGGCAGAGTTGATCCTCATACCGAAGAGCACGAGTAAAACCGACGGCGCAGAAGGAGAAAGAAAGAAGCAGGGATACAGGCCGATCAGTCTCCTGAGTGTCCTGGGCAAAACTTTGGAAAGAGTGGTGGATACTAAAATTAAAGACCACCTAAAGAATAGAGGTTTCCTCAGCAAGTACCAATACGGCTTCCGCGAAGGCCTATCGACGATTGACGCAGTGGACCGTGTGACGACGGCCATCAGACAAAAAACGAAGAGGAAAGGCTGGGTAGCTGGGGTGTGCATTGACATCAAAAATGCGTTTGGGTCCATCCCCTGGCCGGAGATTATGGAAGCAGCGGCGACGGCTGAGCTCCCGAAGGACATAACAGGGATCCTCAGATCCTATCTACAAGATAGATACATCCAGATTAGAGCGGGGGGGAAGAGCGTCAAGGCGCAAGTGACAAGAGGTATCCCCCAAGGCTCGATACTGGGGCCAACCCTCTGGAACCTAGCCTACAATAAAGTGCTATCACAAACATACAGCACAGATATGGAGATCACCTGCTACGCAGACGATACCCTGATCCTGGTAGAGGGACGGACAGGAAAGGAGACCGCAGAGAGGGCTTCCCGCGCAGCAAATGAGGTCATCGAGCAGATTGAAAAGCTGGGACTGCAGATTGCGGTTGAAAAAACGGAGGTGGTCTTCTTTACGAGGAAAAGAGTTCCACCGCCGGAAATAGTGCAAATTAGAGGAAAGAAGATCCAGGCGGCCAAAAGTATGAAATACCTAGGCATCATCCTTGATCGGAAACTAAACTACTCGGAGCACCTGGACATGGCGTCGGCCAAGGCAATAAGAGTTATGAACAACATCGGGAGGCTTATGCCCAATATCGGGGGACCGAAACAGGCGAGACGTAAGCTACTCGCACGCGTCGGCGAGTCCATCGTAATGTACGGGGCTCAAATCTGGGGAGACGAGACTAGAAAAGAGACGCGAGCCAGGAAGCTCAGAGTTGTTCAGAGGGCATGTGCACTGAGGGTTGCGTCGGCGTACCGAACAGCACCCAATGAGGCCCTTACCGTCATCGCAGGGATACAACCTCTAGAGATAACGGCGCAAAAATGGAGGCGGCAGTGGACCAAGGGAGGAGCAAGACGGGAGATGGATAGCGACCAATCCCCGAAGCAGAGAAAAGAGGCGATGAGAAGAGAGGCGGAGGAAGCGACGTGTTGGGCGAGACAGGAGTGGCGCACCAGGTGGAGGGACCACCGAGATACTAGTGACTGGGCCAGGAGACTAATCAAAGACCCGGATAAATGGTTGGACAGGACGCATGGGGAAGTAAATTACCATCTAACGCAGATGCTCACCGGACATGGGACTTTCAACGAGTACCTGCACAGATTCCGGAAACGGGCAGCGGCAGGATGCGCCTACTGCAGTGCGACCTCGGACAGCGTCGAGCACACTATTTTTAGGTGCCAAAAATGGAACGCAGTGAGAGGTCAATCCTGGAAGGGGAGGACTGGGGAACCTCTAAGCCCGGACAACATCGTCGATGAGCTGCTCTCCAGCGAGAAAAGGTGGAAGGAGATCGCGGCAATAATTTACGAAATTATCTCAACGAAAGATAAGGACGACAGAAACAATGGCTTCTGACAAAGTAGACCATCCTGTAAGTCATAAAGATTCTTACTCGCTTATAACAGGCATCGTAGTTATTGACGCATGATAACATCGTCACTTACTTCCATCCCTATTTTTTGTTCACCAATACACCCCTCCCACCTATTTTACATACTGACTATCTATCTATCTACTTTATTCTATTTAGTCATCCTACTTTACTCTATATATCTATTTTGACTACACACACGTCACGTATTATTTTAAACTATATACTAATTTACCTTTTCAACTTTTATACACTGACTATCCGTTTACTTTATCTATCTATTTATTTATTTTACTTCTATACCTCGTCTATTGACGAATTTTAAACGTAGCGTCCTTCCATGTTATTTTAAACTATGTACTGTCTTACTTATTTTACCTTTTTACACACTTACTATCCGTTTACTTTATCTATCTATTTATTTATTTTACTTCTATACCTCGTCTATTGACGAATTTTAAACGTAGCGTCCTTCCATGTTATTTTAAACTATGTACTGTTTTACTTATTTTACCTTTCTACACACTTACTATCCGTTTACTTTATCTATCTATTTACCTATTTACTTCTACACCTCGTCTAGTAACGAATTTTAAACGTAACGTCCTTTCATGTCTATTCTAAGCTATATACTAATTTACTCATCTTACTTTTACTCACTAACTATCTATTTATCTATTTACTCTATTTATTTACTCTATTCTTTCTAGCCAATTTATTTCTTTCATTGACTCTACTTACTTATCCCTGTACATGGAAGTAATGACGGTTCCATATCTCAAAATAGCAGAGTGTTAAGATAAGAGGGTGCTCAAATAATGGGAACTTCACCCACACAGAAGCTAATTAAGAACCTAGAGTGCCTAACAGCCCTTGGAAGGGGGCTACCCCGCGTCCCCACGGGGAGGGGCTCGCGACCAGGGGCGACTGCCATAGCCGGTCCGAAGCCCGGTTGAGAAAAGTAGACGGGCCTAACTGGGCCTAACTTTGTCCCCAGCTGGCTACCCCGGTGGGCGAGATGATGGCGCCCGGGCTGGTCTCCTCAGGGGGGCACGCTACGGCGCCGCACCGCGCCGACTGGATCGGGTGTAAGATGCAATGCCGAAAGGCGGTTCCTTGCCCCCGAGCTGAGGAACTCCAACTCGGCGGTAGATCTTCGGCACAAAAAAAAAAAAAAAAAAAAAAGGTTATATTAGGTTGGGCTGTAGTGTCTTGAGTCAAGTTAGGTTACGTCAGGTCAAGTCCTACCGTCTCAGGTCAGGTTAGCTTTTACTCCGCTGGGTTAGGTCGGGCTAGAGCTATGGACGATGTAGGCAGGGAGGACTATCTCCGCGTACAGAAAGTGTCCGTAAAGCCGAGGCAAAGAAATTGAGATCGCGTCGCTGCGTGAAAAATTGTATCCATTTTTCAAACTTCACTGAGTTGACGAGTTATAAAAGTACATAGTTAGAAAAGAAAAAAAAATGGTTCTCGAATTAGAGAAGATTTCTGTAAGTACCAAGTTTCATCATCTTGCTCATTATAAATGTTTTTATCGTAACATGTTTAAGAGTTCTTGAATCGTTCAATTATTTGTGTTTATATGTGCAGAGAAAAAGTATTCAAGTTTTGGGAATTCTTCATTTTGATTTATTGTTCATTGTTCATGATAGTGTTCTGCGGCACATGGTTTTCGCTCTTTTTATTCGAAGTCTTTGTGAAGCATTTTAATTCAAATTTGGTTGTTTATCCATGTTTACAGTATCTGCTGAGGACTCTAGAATCCCTAGGGTGGGTCAGTATAAAGGATTTTAAGAAACGCCGCCAAGGTGGGGCGGAAATTCGAAGCAAAATTGCATATTTTCGAGGGCTAGCTGACAACTGCCGATGGCAGGGTGACGATTTCATAGACTTCTTCGGCATCAGATGGCTGATCGATGGTTGGTGGGGGCAACGCTTCCCCTTCGAGGATTTTGATCACCCGGCGTGGCACGCGCCGGAGTCATTGTGGACGGTTGACCACCCGAATTACTAAACATCTCCCCTCATGCCTCTTTTTTTAAATGTTTTCAAATGAAAACAAGGGTTATGTATCAACCCGCTATATATCATATTTGATTGTGTCTATGAATTAAAACTCATTTCCTCTCCAAGTAACTTGTAAGTTAGTTATAGATTATTTTCAGGTTTAGCTGTGAATTTTTTTAAGTATAGCGTCGTTTATCTTGTTTACATAACGTTCGTAAATTTTGGTTCGATGTTGTGTCGTGATCTTTTTGCTTGGGGATTCTTCTGAGAAATTTTTAATGGTATTTTGATTTACTTAAACATTTGTGCTATTCGTAATACCGTTTATTGTTGGCATTTCCACGTCTTGATTGTGATCTTGTGCTCGTCCAGTATCGTTCAATTGACTCGGTATTTTTGCCAGATCGTTATCTATGCATGTACGGAGATTCGATTATTGCTGTTGTTGTTGTTGTTGTTGTTACGCCCCGACGTACCGCCTTGGCGTAACTTTTTCAAAATTTCATTTCATTTCGTTGCTTTAATTTCTTCAATGCACAGATATCATTTCATCAAAATCTCATATTCTAATAACGGCGAGTTCCACCCCTCCTGGCAAAAGTCACGTAGAGACCAACGATGATCCCTAGTATAAGGTTCAACTTTATTCTATTTATCTGGTACCAAGAACTGAGATGAGAGACTGCTGAGTTAGTATCAGTAGCGCTCAGCTTGGAAATATTACTCTTTTTAAATTAAAATTATAATCAATAACTAGGATAAACCACTACCTTCAGAACCGTCAAATTAAAAAGAGATTACTCATTGGAATGTATGAATGAATGTGTGAACATTGCATGCAGATATCTTTTGTTTATATTTTCAATGTGTCACCGACGAGATTGAGAATCGTCGGAACACCGTCGAAGAGCGAGAAGTAACGCTGACCATGTGCATTTGGGCACCAGGAGGTCGCCCTCGCACCTCATTGGCTAATTACCGTTGTAACTAATTACAACTGCAGCTCCTTGGACCCTCAGGCCCAAGAAGCCGCGTCTTTCGTCTTTCAAGTCGCGAAGTGCGTGGACGTCAACCCGTATTAGCCCTTCTCGAGCAAGAGTAGCGTTTGGAAAACCTTAATTGTGACCGGCCTAAAGTCTCGCGCTAATTCGTTAAATTTGAGCTTCAGTTAATCTGTTAATTGCAAAAGACTCGCTATCTTCTACATTTCCATCTTTTCTGTTCTTTGCTAAATCTTGTCATTTCGTGAATAGACATTTTTATGCAGTTCCATTTTCCTTAATTAAATCCAAGTTCGGCCCTGATTCAAACCGAATCAGGTAATCTTAAGGGGAGCAATCCCTTTAGAATTTTCAAAAAATCAATTTTTTTTTCTTTACATATTTCGAAAATATAATAGCCAAAGAATGTACTGACCAAAGGAAATCCCGAAATAATGAATATTTACGGAGTTATCGCATATAGTGTAGAGCGGAGTGACAGCGTGCAAATGGCAAAAAGCAATCGCCTTAGGTAAAAATCCAAAATTGGAAGATTTTTCACCGTTACTTCCCGAAAATATCCAAGAGCATCTCCTGCCAATTTATCAAGATCTGTCCAGAGATGATTTGCTAAAAAGGTGCTTGGGAGCCATACCCAAAATGCAATCGAAAGCTTCAACTCGACGATCCGGCGATTGGCTCCAAAACATTTGCATTCCGGCTTAAAAATTGTTGAAATTTCGGCCTACATCGCTGCTGGTATATTCAATGATGGCTTCTCTACGATCTTGAGGATTATGAATGCATTGGACATAGTTGTTGGCACCAACTGCAGAATTTTCGCTGAAACTTCGGATGAGGAGCGAATTGTACGGCAAAAGAAAGTGAGACTTTCTGAGACGAAAGAAGCTCGTACTGCCCGGAAAAAACGGCTGGCGGAAGAAAATCAGCTTTTTGAGGAAGAAGAAGGTCTGCTGTACGCGCCTGGCATCGCTGATTAATCGGTAAGTCACTACAATTACTAGTTTTCACACGTTGAAACTTTAAACGCGATTATCTCGAAACAACATTTTCAAAAACTGCTCGTGTTGCAGCTCGAAAAGTTATCGACCGATTTCGATGAAGTTTTGGGAGATCACACTCAGTAATATTATCGGAAGGATGTACCTAAAGTTCGAAAGGTAGCGCGTAAACAAATACCTTTTTAGGGGTCAAGTATGTCGAAAAAATGGTCGAAAATTTGAACTTTAGAGTAAAAGTGCTCCCAAATTTTCAGTTTTGCACTTTGTCATCATTTTTTAGGTATATCCTTCCCCTCAATATGTTAGTAAACGAATGACACTTGTTAAATCTTTTTCAGATCAACAACAAAAGAGTGACAACTGCAGCACTTTTCGATGTCACGGAAAACAGGCGTCCCAAGACCCTTAATAACGCCGCCATTTTGTGTATGATCGCAACAAAAAAAATTGTTTCTCACCTTGAATGCTTGAATAAAATTATGTTAAAATTTGAAAATTATTAGATAATTTTTTCCCCTCTAAAAAAATTCTCGAAAAATACCTATTTTTTACGCTTCCAAAGGGATTGCTCCCCTTAAGTAATAATAATAATAATACACTATCATTTTTCAATAAATAAATCGTTCCAATTAATTTCATTATACATTAAAATCAGAAAACAGACACTTTCAATTATAACTCTCGGTAACAAGATATCACTCTAAATTTACAAAGACTTAGTGACCAACGTTCTGCATCACTCGATTCATCAACTATTCCAAATTTGAGGTGAGGCCCCTGATCCAGCATTCCACCGACGCAGACCGACACGATCCGACGGCTCTCGATCTCGCCGACCGATTCACCCAAAAGCTAAGTCAATCCGAGTGTAAATCTTCTAAATTAGACGAATTCTTGTTCACCTTGATAATCAAAATTTCTTCAGTAAATTCACAAAAACCAAGCATAGAATTGGTGGCTAGCTTCACTACCCCCAATTAAACTCCATTTATTGTTTCCAAGAATTTACAAATAAGACTAAACGACTAAATATATATATAAAATATATATATATATATATATATATTATATTAAACGATTTAAGATAATCTAAAGAGAGAGATACAATACAATACAATACAATATTCACGACCAGCTAGTTATAACCATCGTTCAGAATAGATGTTCCTGGTACCAAATAATAAGAATATCCATTAGAATAAAACAACACACGATTTGTATAAACTTGAATATTTCATAAATTGTTATATTTTTTTTGGCTCATATATAAATAATTATCACCATCGATTGTTACCGGATATTTCAATAACTAAATTGAACCAGAATATACTACATCTTTTACCAGTTAAATCTTTTTAAACATTCATTTTGAGCGACCCTCTTCCCATTTTTCTTTATTATAAAATAGCCTCAACTATTTAAACAAACCTCACAGACCTGTACAGGTCTATAGCAACACGATCCTACAAATTACCGGCTTACCGGAAGGTGAGTCTTTCTTTTAGTTTCAATTATTATTCATTGTCGTTACGTGGGAGCTAGATTATTCAATTAATCATCAACTACCACCGCTCAGTTTCACCCTCACCCCCACGTAACATTGTCATTGTTATTATTATTATTATTGTTATTATTATTATTATTGATGATGATATGCTACACCTGTATGCATAATGGAAGAGAATGTGGAGATATTTTGTATAATTGAATATTTTATTGTAATTCTTAGACGATTCACAGTTTCTGTGTAAAAAATGTGCATGCATCGGGTTGCAAGCCGGTATGTTTACCAATCCAGGATTGTGAGTGGGGAGAGGTTATGAAATTGATCAATATGGCTGTTCATGTAGCTAAGCAAAAATGAAAAAACCTGCACACCCCCAACCACCGTTGGGTCATGTGATAGGGAAAAAAATCGGTCAACGAAAAAGCAGGTACTGAGCAGCGCGCAGTAGTGGCTGGGTGGAGGGCTCCAGTGATGGACCACCGCAGCCATCAAAGAATAAAAAAATCTTATGACAAACAAGTCTAAACCTGCACACCCCAACCCTTATCAGCGTGGGGCATGTGATGGGAAAAATCGTTCAACGAAAAGCAGGTAGCGAGCAGTGTTTGGCGTGAGAAAAATCTTGTCTTGTCGACTCTTGACCGGATGCTTTGTGCACATACAGTTTTGGAGCTTATGACTCTTTATAGCGAACAAGTCCGAGCCTGCATACCCCCAACTAGCGTGGAGCACGTGATGGGAAAAATTGATCATCAAAAAAGCAGGTAGCTATCTCTTGAGAAAATTTTCCCAGCTTATACTGTTGTTGCGTTACATTTTTGCCTGTATGTCACGAGGCGTACATCCCATGAACGATTGCCTGTTTGATTTTTGCTCGGTGGAGGGTGAGCGTGTATCCTTTTATACAAATCCGAATAGCTGTTTGAAACTTCTCTAGCATTTTGAAAAATCTCTCGTGCAGAAACAGGTGTTTGACAAAGTGAGTGGTGAAAAAAGGTGTTCATTCGAAAACCCGAACACTTCAACGAGTTTCTACTTTTGTGTGTACTTTATAGAATATATATAGCGCTGCACTAATCCTCTTACGATACTGTGAATGCCGATTTAATTTTCGTAATGATTATCACATTTGGTTAGTATGTTAACGAAGTTTTTCGATTTGTTTCAATTTTTCAGTATTCAGCATCATTCCCTCCCTTCCTCTTTTTCTCTCTCTCTCTCTCTCTCTCTTTCTCTCTCTCTCTCTCTCTCTCTCTCTCTCTCTCTCTTCTTTCACTCTCTTCCTATCTATTCATGTGCTTATTTTATTGATTTTATTCATTTCATTAATTCTATTTATTTTATTCATTTTATTTATTTTATTTATTCTATTTATTTTATTTATTTTATTCATTTTATTTATTTTATTTATTTTTATCATTCTATTCATATTATTCATCCTATTCATTTCATTTTGTTCATTCATTCTATTCGTTTCATCTATTCCGTTCATTCCATTTATATTATTTATTTCGTTTATTCAGTTCATTTTATTAATTTTATTTATTTTATTTATTTTATTTATGTTATTTATTTCATATATGTTGGTCATTTGATTCATTTCATTGATTTCATCCATTTTATTTATTTTATTCATTCCATTTATTTTGTTCATTTCATTTATTTCATTAATTTTATTCATTCTATTCATTCTATCTATTTCATTCATTCATTTCATATACGTTGGTCATTCGATTCATTTCATTCGTTTATTTTTTTTTCATTTGTTTCATTCATTACATTTATTCCATTTACTTTATTTATTTTAACGGTCCAGAACTGTCATATATATATATGTCGCATCACCATATTGTGTCTTTGTTATATTTTGATCACCGGTTGTATAACGTTGATGGAACTTGTTTTGGTTGAATTTGTTTTGTTCTTGTTTAACTTGGTTACTTCTTTTTAAATAATTTCCAAACGATTTGAATAAAGTTGTGTTGTTCCCTTTCTCTGCGATTCACAATTAAATAAATTGTGTCAAACTCTTCATTTTACTCTGTATATCTGACATCAGAAGTGGGATAAAGAACGTTCAAGCGTGTAGAAGTATAAAAAAACTCAGTAAATTTTCGAGATAGAGATGGAACGAAACGAGGAAGATTTTAGTGTGGCAGAAGATGTAGAAGAAAGTGTGAGGACAAGTGCAAAGAGTGACACAGGCATAGTAGAAACTTCTCGAAAACAAAAAAGAAATCACCGATCCCCGACGATATCAGAATCTGAACATTCCGATGATTTGCGAAGAATGAAGCACGGAAGACGTAGGCACAGAAAACGTCAGGCAAGATTGGAGGAGGAAAATCTGCGACTGCTTGCACTGCTTTCCAGACGAGAACGTGTTCCGATGGATCTCATCAAATTTGATCCGAAAACGACTGACGCGACTGGTTGGGTGAAAATGGTTGACGAGTGGATTCGCCGTTATAATCCTGATGATTATGAAATTGTCCAGCACTTGGCGAAAGCATTCAAAGACGAAGCGGCACAGTGGTTCACAGGTATGGATCCCTCAGGAAAAAGCTGGGTAGAAATACGTTCCGAGTTTTTAAGTGCGTATGCAAAAAATAAGAACGTTGCGTCGGAGCTGCACACGATTTGGATGGAAGACGCAGAGTTTACACTTGAAAATTTTATGAAGAAAGGGAGAAAATTAAAAGCGTGGCTCAACGAGAGACAAACGGTGGACGAGACTGCAGCTCAACTTACGGGTTTATCCTATTCGGCGCAAAATAGATTCGTTCGCAACATTTTTGTGCGAGAATCTCCTAAAAGCCTACAAGAAGCGATGGCGTACCTTGATGGACGAACGACCGACTTTCATCAACCGCGTGCATCCTCCAGAGCCCCTGGTCCACATACTAAGACTTTGGCGCCGCGAGATGGTAAGTCGCACCGTTTTGACATCGAGTGCTACAATTGTGGAAGAAAAGGACATCGGAAGGTCGAATGTCGATCAGCTCTGCAGACACAGCGTGGCAGTTACTCACGGGTCATCAAGGAACTGGACGGTAGAGGTTTGGGGTCAAAGAAGCCGATAACCTGCTACAACTGTAAGGAAGAGGGAGACATTGCCCCGAGTTGCCCTAAGAAGAACGAGAAGGTAGTGAGGCTTTGTCATTCTACCTCCACTGAGAATACTCTGAAGCTTGCTGACGGTAAGGTGTTGACGTTCATCTTTGACTCTGGTTCGGACTGTTCTCTTGTAACAGAGAGTTTGGCGGAGAGGTTGCCTGGTAAAAGACAAGTCGTTTGTATGCGTTTGAGGGGCTTAGGAAATGGGTATGTGGATTGCCGTGAGATGATCTCAGTGTGTGCAGAGTTGAATAGCATCAATGTTGAAATTGATTCATATGTAGTACCGGACGAAAGTTTGTCCACAAAAATAATTCTGGGTAAAGAATTGTTAGCAAATGGTATCTCAGTCACATTAGATGGAACTGAAGGTAATTAATAGGTGTAGGTAGATAGGTAAGCAGGTAAGTGAAAGCACACAAGGTTAGCGTACGACTAGGTTTAATAAGGTATAGTAAGTGTGCGCGTTAAGTTACATAGTGTATGTATATATATATGTGCATGAGTATCAAGTGTAGTACTATTAAATGTATGATACTATATTTTATCCCAACACTCCCTCTAAAATATAAGTTCAATTCTTAATCAACATTTTAACTTTTATATGTAACAATAAAATGAACTTTTATGAAACTTAACAATAACGAATTAGTAATAATATTAACAAAGTTTAACCAGTCTGATTTTAAGTATTTAGCGTCTTTTCAAGTAAACTAAAATCAAAAAATAAACTTTCAAGTAATTAATGTGTAATAATAAACACTTTTAAAGTCACTATTTCTTCTTTGTATTTCTTCTTGTTTATTATCCTAGAATTTCTCCTTCCAACCCAGAATTGATGACGCAGAACTGATGTTTAGGTAATTCTAATGACTTGGTCAGGTAATCAGCGACCATGTCTTCAGAATTTACATGCTGGATCTCAACAATTTTATCCTCGACCTGTTCTCTTATAAAATGATGTTTTACATCAATGTGCTTTGCGTTTTTTTTGTATGATGCTGTCATGGATAAATCGATAGCACTTCTGTTATCTACCTTCATCTGAACTGGTTTGGCTGCTACTTCAGGGTCAAATTCATTAATCAACTGCTTAATCCAAATAGCTTCGCTGCACGCTGCTGACAAGGCTTGGTACTCTGCTTGGCATGTTGATGTGGCCACTGTTTTCTGTTTGCTCGTTGACCAAGAAATAGCTGAGCCGTTATAAAAGAATATGTATCCTGTGATAGACTTTCTGTCTCTTACATCATTTGCCCAATCTGCATCACAGTATCCAATTATTGAGTCACTCTTGTCGTTTTTAATTACCAATCCTACTTTCTTAGTAGCGTGTAAATATCTTAGTAAGTGTTTTAAGCTTTCTACATGTATGCGTTTTGGATTTTTATTAAACGAGCTTAAATAACTTGATGCATAGCATATATCTGGTCTTGATGTTTGTCCTAGATATAAAACTGAACCAACTCCCTCAGAATATGGAAAATTTGGCACTTCTGGACTGTTTTCAATTTGTTCTAACTTTAAACTTGTTTCTAAAGGTGTTTTCATTGTACCGCATCCTTCTAAATTAAAGTTAATTATCAAATTCTGAATGTAATTTTCTTGAGTTAATTTGTATCCTTTTTCTTCTTCTAAGTATTCAAATTTGATGTTCAAAAAATGTTTCAACTTTCCCATATCCTTGTTCTTCATATTCTTGGTTAATTGATTTACAAAATTGTTCTTTAATTCTTCTGATGAAACTAAGACCATTTGGTCATCCACGTAAATTGCTACGATCAGCCACTCCTTCTTTTCTTCATTTTTATATTGATAAACACACGGATCCACCTCACTCTGCTTCAGTCCCATCTTGACTAATATATTTGTGAGTGTTTCGTGCCATGCCATTGACCCTTGTTTTAAACCGTAGATAGCCTTGTTTAGTTTTAACACTTTATCTTCTTCGCCTGTTTTAACGAATGGTTCAGGCTGCACAGCATAAATTTCTTCTTGTAGTAAGCTTCTTAGAAAAGCTGTTTCTACATCCAGATGATATATAGTGAGATCATATTTTGTAGCTAGCGCTATTAAAAATCTTATTGTTACGTATCTAACTACTGCTGCAAAAGTGTTGAAGTAATCAACGTTGAGCTTTTGCATGAATCCCTTTGCTACTAGCTTTGGCCTGAGTCTAGTTATTTTTCCATTTTCATCTCTTTTCCAGGTGGCAAGTTGACCAAAGAAAAAGCTTCATTTTCTTCAAAGCATTTCATTTCATTTTCCATTGACTTGTACCATTCTTCTTTTAGTTCTGAGTCCATTGCTTCTTCCCAACTTTTTGGTTCTACAATGTTTTCTTCACTAAACTGATTTTTCTTCTTCCTTTTTGTGCTTGTAACTACGTAGTCCTTCAATTTCTCTGGTAACTTCTTCTCTCTCACTGGCCTTGCCTTGGATGTTGCTTGCAATTCTGAGACTGTTGCTCCCTCATTGCCATCATCATTTATATTTAAATTTGAAATAGATTCGTCAATTGACATGTTTTCTTCCAGTACCTCTCTATCTCTTCCAGACTCATTGGTGTTGTTCTCGTGCTCTTCATCTGTAGGTAAGTACACTGTTTCTTGCTCCTTGTTTTCTTGTTTTTCACTTTGATCAGTTTGTTCATTCTCTCCTTTGAAATACATCTTATTTTCATCGAATACAACTTCTCTGCTAATAGTCATCTTTTTAGTAGTTGGATCTATCAACCTATAACCCTTTTGGTGTTCAGCGTAACCAACGAACATTTTCTTTGTTGACTTTACATCCCATTTCTTTCTTTTTTCTTTAGGAACTAGAGTCATTGCAACACACCCAAGCACTTTCAAGTGTCTCAAGTCTGGTTTTCTGCCAGTCCAGTCTTCGAATGGTGTTTTGTCATCCAATGACTTCGATGGTGATCTATTGATCAAATAATTCGCTGTGTTCGATGCTTCAGTCCACAACCACTTTGGAGCATTTGCTTCGTGTAAAATTGTTCTTCCTTTTTCAATGATGGTTCTGTTCTTCCTTTCCGCTATACCGTTTTGCTGAGGTGTGTATGGACATGATGATTCCCAGATGATGCCTTTTGTTTTGAGATATGCTTGAACTTTGTCATCCTTGTACTCTAAGGCGTTGTCTGTTCTTAATTTCTTGATTCTTCTGTTTAACTGATTTTTTACTTTTTCAATGTATTCTTGTAAGAACTTGAAATAATCTGACTTGGCCTTGAGTAAATAAACACTTGTAAACCTGCTATGATCATCTGTAAAAGTAAGCATGTATCTCGCACCACCTAGTGAATTTACCTCCATGGGTCCACACATATCTGAGTGAATCAAGTCCAACAGCTCGCCTGCACGTTCACTCTCCTTAGGAAATGGTAATCTTGCGTGTTTGCCTTTTAAACAGCTTTCACATGGTGAGTCGTCTGTGCTGTTTACTTCATAGCCTGTAGCTTGCTTGCTAAGTTTTACCATATCTTGCCTATTGAGATGTGCCAGCCTTCTGTGCCATAGTTTTACAACGTGTACTGGAGTTTTCTTTTCTGCTCTTGCAATGTTAGCACTTTCAGTGTCACTTCTTATGATCTTCCACATGGATCTTACTTTTATAGCTGTAGCTATTACTTTCTTTGTTTTCTTGTTGATGATATCACACTTGTCTTCATCAAACAACGACAAAAATCCAGCAGTGGTGAGTATGTGAACTGAGACTATATTTGATTTTACCGCTGGGACATATAAAACAGTCTGGAGTACTACTCGCTTTTGAACTCCTTTGAATGTGAATGTTATCTCTGCTGTACCTTTACCTGTAGCTTCTATCGAGTCATCATTCGCCATTCTTACTTTTACTGGTTTTATATCTTGGTAATTTTGAAGAATGTTTTTGTTTGCAGTCATGTGTTGTGTTGCTCCAGAGTCTAAGTACCAGTCATCATCATTGTGCTTTATGTTTGAATCATGTGCTATCCAAGCTATCGCTTCTTCTTCTGCTTGAGCCAAATTGCTCTTTTCTTCTTTCTTATTCCTGCATTCTTTGGCGTAATGACCATACACGTTACAGTTGAAGCATCTGACTCCTTTCTTTTTGTTCTTGTTAAATTTATTCTTTGGATTGAATTGCTTCTTATATTTTGCGATGAATACTGACTCTGTGTCTTTGCTTGCACTATTAGTTTTCTTTACATCTTGTAAAATCTTGGCTTCTACTACTTCACCTGTTAGCTTTACTCCTGAGCTTTCTAATCCCATAATCATGGGTTCGTATTTTTCTGGTAGACCTGCTAGTCAGAGTGCTCCGATCCACTCGCTGTCTACTTTGAAGCCTAATTTCTCTAATCTTTGCGCTGTAGAGAATATTTTATGTGTGTAGTCCTCTGTTGTTGAGCAGTTATCTAACTTAATGCTTAACAATTCTCTCAGGAGACCTATTTTCCTGGTCATACCTGCACCTTCATACACACTCTTCAACTTTTCCCACACTGCTTTTGGAGTTTTTAACATATTTATATGTGTGTATGCTTTTGTATCTATTGATCTGACTATCCTAGACATAGCCCTATCCATTTTTAGGGTGTCTCTTGTATATTTTTCATCTTCTAGCACACAGCCCCAAAGATCTTGGTCTTTCAGATACAACTCCATGGCAAAAGACCAGTTTTGATAGTCATCGGAGCTCTTCAACTTTTCGATACCGATCACACTTGACAATTGATCTGTCATCTTTACTTTGGTTTTGTGTGATTTTCCTGCCTGTTCAGTATTATTTTACGCTGTACTACAGCACTCCTCGGTATACCGAAACGGTAAAAAAAAAACGCTACCTCTTTGCTGTTGTGCGCCACGCCACGTGTCACTTTGAGGTTAGCTTTTTGCTTGCTTTGTATGCCGGAGCAAAAAACTTTAACTGAACCTCTTTGACTTTAAATATTACTTTTACCTGTACCTTCCGCAACTGATTAAAAACATACTGACCTTCGTGTCAAGCCCATAACCTGAAGGTAATTACTAGGTTTAGGTAGAGAGGTAAGCAGGTAAGTGAAAGCACACAAGGTTAGCGTACGACTAGGTTTAATAAGGTATAGTAAGTGTGCGCGTTGAGTTACATAGTGTATGTATATATATATATGTGCATGAGTATCAAGTGTAGTACTATTAAATGTATGATACTATATTTTATCCCAACAGGAACCATAGTTAAATTTACAAAATTAATTTTGATACTGTAGATTGCGATGTGGAAGAGATGAGAGAATCACTTTTGAAATTGTTAAGACTGCACGCGGAACATATGAGTGTTGATACTCCTAGGATTCGTGTAACATCTGGCAGCTTTGAGATTAGACTGAAAGATGAAAATAAAATTGTTCAGCGAAGACCTTATAAGCTAGGAATTTTAGAGCGTGAGAGTGTTAGACATATGGTAAATAAAATGCTTGAGGCAGGAATCGTTCGAGAAAGCAGGAGTCCGTTTTCTAGTCCAATTATCTTAGTTAAGAAAAAGGATGGATCAGATAGATTGTGTGTGGATTTTTGGGAGTTAAACGCCAATACAGTAGCAGATCGTTATCCGCTACCGTTGATTCAAGATCAATTAGATCGACTGTGCGGTGCGTACTATTTCTCGTCATTAGATATGACGGCAGGCTTTCATCAGATACCTGTAAAAGAAAATTCAATAGAAAAGCTTGCTTTTATTACACCGGACGGATAGTTTGAATATTTAACAATGCCATTCGGGCTAATGAATGCACCTGCCGTATATCAGAGAGCAATCAATAACGCTTTGGGTGAATTGAGATATTCTTTTGCGATTGTTTATTTGGATGATGTTCTTATACCCGGTAGAACTGCACAGGAAGCTTTGGATAGGTTGGCAGTCGTGATGACAAAACTTGCAGAGAAAGGATTTTCATTCAATTTAAAAAAATGTAAATTTTTGAAAACAAAAATTGATTATCTGGGGTACACTGTGTCACATGAAGAGTTGAGGCCCAACCTTCGAAAAATCGAAGCCCTGGTGCAATCACCTATTCCTAGGATACGGACCCAGGACCCTATTTTCGTAGATTTATACCGAGATTTTCACAAGTGGCTGCTCCTTTATACAAACTTACAGCAGGTAGTTCCAAAACGATTACATGGACAGACGAACACACTGACGCCAGGGCCAAGCTTGTCAGTTATTTAACATCAGAACCGTTACTGAGAATTTTCGACCCTAATCTTCCAATCGAACTACATACCGATGCTAGTGCTCTCGGGTATGGTGCCGTATTGTTACAATGTGTTGAAAAAGAAAAACATCCCGTCGCTTATTATAGCAAACGTACCATAGACGCTGAAACTCGTTACCATTCTTACGAACTTGAGACTCTTGCAGTTGTTAACGCAATAAAACATTTTAGACAATATTTAGTAGGACGTAAATTTTTAGTTGTGACTGACTGTAATTCGCTTAAAGCCGCAAGCCTTAAAAAAGATCTTACTCCACGAGTTTATCGCTGGTGGGCATATTTGCAGTCATTTGAATTCGAAATAGAATATCGCGCGGGTGAACGAATGAAGCATGCGGACTTTTTGTCAAGAAATCCAGTTACAAAAAAAAAGTGTACTCAAAATAGTTAAGAAAGATTTGAATAAAATAATTGAATTAGCTGATGACTGGTTGATGGTAGCTCAGCAGAAAGATGACGAAATAAAAACTTTGAACCGTGAGGTAATAGAAGGATCAGAGAGAGCAAAAACATATTCAATTAGAGACAAAATTTTGATGCGGACGATAAACAGAAAATCGAAACAGATAACGTTACCTGTAGTGCCGAGACTGATGGTGTGGTCACTGATACATCACGTACATGAGAATATCTGCCATTTGGGCTGGGAAAAAACTTTAGATAAATTGTACGAGCTGTATTGGTTTCCTCAAATGTCAAAGCGTGTTAAGAGATTCGTTGAAAATTGTATTTTGTGCCAAACTTGTAAATCAGTGTCAAGACCGACACAAGCTCAGCTGCATCCTATAGAAGAATAAGATATTCCGTGGTATACGATCCACATAGATATATCCGGAAAATTATCAGGTCCTTCTGACAAGAAAGAGTATGTTTTTGTAATTATAGATGGATTTACGAAATTTGTAACGCTAAATTTGATAAGTTGTTTGGATACAGAAACAACAATCAATCAGTTGGAAAAACATTCGTTTATTTTTGGAGCTCCGAGACGAATCATTTGTGACCAAGGTTCAGGATTTACAAATGCACGGTTTAAGAAATATTGCGATGAAAAGAATATTCTGGTTCACTTCATAACTTCAGGAACGCCTAGAGCTAACGGTCAAGTTGAAAGAGTTATGTCAACCATCAGGAATATGTTATCAGTATGCAAAGCTCAGGGGAAACAATGGCAGTCCGAGTTAGGTGAAGTACAGCTTGCAATAAATTCAACTGCTCAGAAAACGTTAGGAAAAAGTCCCGCTGAAATTTTGTTTGACACAAAAATAAATTCAATAGATATAGGACGTGTGAAGCATAGGTGTGTAAAGACTGACAATGTAAATTTAACACAGCTCAGGTCAGAGGCTACAAGTAGCATTACAGCAAAAGCCATAAAAGACAAAGAACGGTTTGATAAAAAGAATAAGCCAGTTAAACCATTTAAAATTGGGGATTTTGTTATGGTTAGAAACAACGATAGAATTAAGACAAAGTTAGATGCAAAATATCGCGGTCCTTTGGAAGTTGTCATGGAGCTTCCGAATGATATGTATTTAGTTAAAAAAATGGGCTCTTCTGGATTTAGAGGTCGTAATAGCGTTAAGGTGTCTCACGATAAACTGATCGCAGCTCCTGGATATGGCGCGAGTCAGGACAGCTGTGTCGCAGAAAGTGAAGAAGGTAAGAACAAAGTTCCGAAGTGACTTGTTTGTTTTAAAGAGAAAAAAAAAAAATGTTGTAGTGCACAAAGTCATGAGTGCAAACATGTTTTGCTGAGATGAACCATGAACCCTTGTCGGTTAATGCAATCGGTTGTTGAAAACAAATGTAGCGATAATTTACAGAAACATAATTCTGGTTGAGCCGGATTTGGAAGTAGAAATCCGAAGAGAGCAGGGGACTCTGTTAATTGGTTTAGCCGGATTTACTTAAAGAAATCCGAAGAGAACATGAGACTCTGTTGGCTATCGCTGTTTCATTTCGAGAGTGCGACTTTGGCTTTCAAGGCTCGCTGGACTTGATCACCCAGAATCCTTGAACCCAAAGCCTTGATGTAACTTGAGAATGATTCGGCAAGTCACAATAGTTAGAACATGTACGGATGCGTAAGGCATGCCTGCAGAGCTATTGTGAATGAAAACAATAGTTAGAACATGTACGGATGCGTAAGGCATGCCTGCAGAGCTATTTTGGATGAAGACAATAGTTAGAACATGTACGGATGCGTGATGCATGCCTGCAGAGCTATTGTGGATGAAGGCAATAGTTAGAACGTGTACGGATGCATAAGGCATGCCTGCAGAGCTATTGGTGCCTTGGATAAGGAATTTGAGAGAAGTCATGAAACAAATAAAGCAAAGCACATGGTTGCACACATGATGTAGAGATAACAAGGGATTTGACTGAGCAAGGATGCCAGGCTTGTATGATCGGGAAAGCCGAACGAGATTTAATAAAGGTTTCTTCGATGTTTTTCGTTTCAGAAATGAATTAGAAGCATGAAAAACTGGCACTCGAGACGCGTGCTAATCAGTATGGCCGTGTCGCATCACCATATTGTTTCTTTGTTATATTTTGATCACCGGTTGTATGACGTTGATGGAACTTGTTTTGGTTGAATTTGTGTTGTTCTTGTTTAACTTGGTTACTTCTTTTTAAATAATTTTCAAACGATTTGAATAAAGTTGTGTTGTTCCCTGCCTCTGCGGTTTACAATTAAATAAATTGTGTTAAACTCTTCATTTTACTCTGTATATCTGACATATATACTACTAGTGATACAACATCTAGAGAAACCAAAATGTAATCAGAAGGCAGTTTGAAACCACTGATGGCGGTAAGTAAATACAAACCATCTTTAACATATGAAGCTGGTCACGTCAAACCCAATTTAATCCATGAATTTAAGATTTTGGCTAATTTATTTGGGTGCTTCGAATTTCGACTGGTTTACCGTTTTAATTTAACAACACTTCAATGGAGCGATGGGAAATAAGGAAAAGGTGACAACTAATATAATAAGGCACTGTTTCATGGATTGACGTTTTTTTACTTAGTTTATTAATTGATTATGCAATATAAGGTTAGTTTTCCTAATTCGATATCCGTACTTTCATTATATATCATTAAGACCCGTTCTATTTCTGTTTTGTAGCACGTAATGGGCACGTCCATCCCGTTTCTCTTTTTTCTGTTTTTTTAATGTAAAGCCACTCTACGTATTATGGATAAGACTAAATTGAAATTCGCTCAGGTTAATTTTTTTATCATACATTCTTGCCATCATCAGCAAAATACTTGTACAATTTTGTTTTATGATAGATGTATTAGAAATTCGTCCTGAGGATGACTCCAATCCGGGAGTTGACATCAAATATTTGTTATTAATACAAGACCTACATATCCAAGATCCTTCTATAGCATTCAAACCACGAGGTCAAGATCACTTTCACGAGATATCTTTATAATATAGAGAGATATGTATAATGTAAACTTATCACTAGCGATTCGAGTATGATTTATTGATAGCTTTGTGTTTGTCCAGTTTCGTCCGTTAATTTATCCGATTGCCCTTACTGCCTTTTCGTCGTATATATATGTATATAATTTATTTTCTTGTGTGTCATTTAGTTGGTTATCCGACTGAACATCCAACAAAAACTTAGTTTTTCAAAAAGCTCAGTCCATTTTCAGATATATGTATATTATGTTATGACACGTGTCACCGGTTCGGTTATCGCCGAGGGAGTGAGAGCTAGCGGGAAATGGTGAGGACGGAACTCATGGGCATAACAACGGAGGTCAAGCCTTTACATTCACTGAATTAGTCACATTATGTTTTAATTTTAGGCGGACTTATTCGAGTGTTACAGCTTTATGTTTCAGTTTCCATTTTTTTTTTTTTTTATGTATTTAGCATGTCTACTTACGGAGATATAAACATTTAAACATCATGTGCGCGTATCGGAAGACCTTCGGCCATTGTGCAATGGTATTTGAATAAAAAGCAAAGGACAAAACTCGCAGTAGCAAAGTCATAAGGCGCGGCGTCTGGCGCGGCATGTTGCCCGAATGCACTGTATCATGCATCGTATGTTACCTCGTCGCTCACTGACGTATACTCTCTCTTTCGCTCGCTCTGTATGATCTCATTCATGTCAGCGCCAGATCTAGAGGGGAGCAAGCCTGGGCACTTGCCCCGGGTGGCAATTTTATGGGGCGGCAAAAGGGTAGAAAGCAAGCTGGCGAATTGCGAACACATTTGCCCCAGATATTTTACCTGATGACCAAATATTCAAAAAAATTAAAAATACTGACTGCAAATGTTCCTGGACGTTCTTTTGTGAAATTCTTCATCTTCTACCATTCATGTTCGCTGAACAGAAGGCCCGAAAAGTGAAGCTCTAGTATTTCATCTTACAAGAAAACTGCCTGAGGTATCCCCGCCCGAATTCGTCTATTCAATGATATGTTATTTTTCATCGAAATCTGAGCGACACGTGTTTCTTTTTATCGGTGAACAAAAATGGTTTAAAGAGATAGATTCAACCCTCAAAGTTGGGCATCCCCAGTGGTAGTTTCAGAGTTTCGCATACTTTGAATTAAGATATTTGAATGGAACCAATTGGAGAATAATTCTTATGGCGAATAATGAAAAATACATTTTGCTCGGTTACGACGGAGTTGAATAGTCGAAAATTATAGGGTTTGAAAGTATAACAGGAAGATAGAATCCTACTCATTTAACTCAACGTAAGAGTCAAATACTATCATAAGATTAGTCATAGTCAAATTGTACATTCTTGCGTCAACCTTTATACGTATTACACACGCTTATCGTCAATTTTGTATTCTGTATATCTAGTAAATCGTTCACTGTCTAATCATAAATAATTCTCTTGCTATTGTACCAATATCAAGTGCTATCGTGAATAATCTTCAACAACCAGCGTCGTTACACGTAAGACAAATATCTGAGAGTTATAGAGAGAGAGAGAGGGTCTAAGCTCTGTCCAATTCTTCTTTCCGTACTCTTGGAAATTTATATTGTACCGCCTCTGGGTCCCAAAATGTAACCCCCCCCCCCCCCCCCCCCTGTGAGTAGAGTCTGACTGTTATTTATTATTATTATTCATTAGCCGACTGAGCCTAGTCGTTATTTCATTTTGTTAATTTCGATAATTAACTGGCGCCCTTTGAAATAAATTATTCTGAACCTCGACATCACCTGACCCAGGTCGCGTCGAGTAACAGCGAATCAGAACTAAATGACGATTAAAATAAAATTTCTCAGACAATATTCGATAGTTGAAGCAAAACTCAACCGAAAAAATGACTTCTGTTTCAATGGTGAGAAATATTTTGTAACTAAAAAACTATTTCTTGGATATCGGTGAAATTGATTGTATTTGAGACAGCAGAAAAAAGTAGAGAATACGTGTTTTTACATTTTTCGAAATAACGTCACTTAGGAGGTGAATTACCCTTATTTACGTGCAGAAAAATTCCGAATTTTGCTTCAATTCGACTTATTTAACATTACGAAGCTCTTTCTAAGAAACAATTTAGAAGCTTCTTCGTTTCAATAAATTTCGGTTGCATTTATAACAGAAACCACCCCCTCAAATTTCCGAACCGTTGCTGGCAGAGTTTTTTCTACGACCGTCATATCTTCTGGAGCTCGATATTTTAGTAGTTTGTGAAGTTACTGGAATCGATTCTGAGCTTAAAATTTTGGAATTTAACTTGGCTAATGCTGTAAATATTGAGGATTTTTGTCATTATTTTTTTCCAAAAGATTGAAAGAAATTGGAAAATTAACATGGACTGGCTTGTATACCATTAAAGAAATAAAAATCTTCTTGTATCGCAGGAGCACCAAAACAATCACATTTTATTTCGACGAAGTTCTAATTTTATCTGTTTGTTACGACGTATCATGCAAGATATACGATAAAAATAAATCAGTTTTTCTGGTTAACTGGCGCGTAAAAAACATTGAAGCTCAAAAAATTAAAGTAGCTTATCCCCGCCACTCTTGCGACTGTTTAAATTCTCACTAAAAGTTCTGATGGCCGGTTCAATAACTGCAGATACTGTGTACTGCTAACTTTCAATTTATATTCTTAAATTGGCAGTGGTGTGTTTGCAAAAGTTGTTTGGCCTTATATGTCATTAAGAATTTGAAAGTACATCATTGCTTTTCCATAAAAAGGATGAAGATCAATCCTTTGAACGTCATACAGTTACTTGTGACAACATTTCAAGCAATGTATATTGCTCAAACGCCCATAAGTAATGAGGAAAAAACACTTTGAAACTTTATTGTTGATGGAATGGAAGAATACACTGGCGTTGAGATAGAGGAAGAAAGTTCCCTGTACTTTGCAGAACCGTAAAAAAATTTAGAAATGAAAATAGTAGAGCATAAAGAATAGACATTTGCAATTTATGCACCAAAAAACAATTAAAAATGACGAAAGTTTGAGAGAACAAGCTGAACAATTTATACAAGTTGTGAAAAAAAAAATATAATAATATACGTTTTATCGAATGTGTATAATTCAGATCAAAGTGGTTTCCGATTGGAGATGCATTCTGAAAGAACTTGAGCAGTCGAAGGAGAATAGAAGGTGGAATGTCTAGTGCAGTTAGTTACTTCTAGTACACACAGTTACACAATTCAGCTAACTATATCATTTCAAGGAATACTTCTTTCCCCACTTTTTTGGTCTTAAAAGAACCAAGTGGTATGTTCGATCCAATTGTGCAACGGACATTGTTTAGACCAGATAATGTGTACATAGAAGTACTGAAGTCCGGTAAACTTACTTCAGGTATGAACGGGTTATAAATTCCATGATTATTCACTTATGGAAATGAAAAAGTAGTGTGTACAGTAGTATTATATTATTATATTTACAGAACATTTTAAAACTTGATTGCAAGAAGTTTTTTTTCCCCAACGTTGGTTCAAAAACTGTACTGTTGATAGATTCATGGAGTGGCCACTGCCCTGCAGCTGTAGGTGAGGCAACGCTTTCGAATAGAGACGTTACATTGAAAATTATCCCTAAAGGAACAACCGCAAAGATTCAACCCCTACGTTTTAGGGTGTGGAAAAATGTCGTCAGACATTTCTCTGACAGTGTTTTATTGATGAATTATGATATAAATTTGCATTCAACAAATAATATTATAAAATTGAAATCCCTGACTCACAATTAATTATAATCTTCACGATATGTCAACTTTTTTAAATGTTCTTTTTACAGTGAATATTTTATGCATAAAAGGTACTTTAAATCATGCGGGTGAATGGATGAATGAATGAATGATTTTTAATAATTTATGTTTACAATTTTATTTATACAATTATGCACCCCTAATTTATTTATTTATTTGGTAATAAAACAAATGTGTCTTTTTTTCATTTACACGTACTCATGATTTATAATAAACGACTGGGGGGCCTCGCCCCTGCGTGCTTCGCGCGTCAACCCCATCTCGGCGCTACGCGCCTCGGGCACTCGGCGCTGCGCGCCTCACTATTTCCTCACGCATTGTCTAGTAAACAGGCGAATTCCTTCATGTTGATTTGATGACAGGTCTGCACTTGCTGTCCACTTCAATTCCTTCTGTGCTTACTTTTCTTTTTTTCATCAATCTAAGCTTCCATTCGTTGGTTGAAAATTGGTGTTCCTTCTCTATTGATATCGATCTATCTCCTTGACTTGCTGAATTATTTTTGCTACCGCTCTGCCGGTTATTCTCCAAAATCACCTTCTTTATATTATTTTTTTCTCTATATTTGCGTTGCTGTTCATTCTGAAAAACACCTCTTTTTCTTGTGGTCAACATCGATCCTGTTCGTCCTCTTACCTGGTTATACGAATATTTGATGGATATTATTCTATGGCTTATTTGGTTCTTCGCACTTACAATTTTATTTTCCTCTTTCTTTTGTGATACTTCCAACCATCCACCATCTTCATCGCCTTGTCTGCTGCTCGAAACTCCTCCTTTCTCCATTGTCATCGTAAATCCTGGCTGTCCTTTTGACTGTTTGGTGATATATTTAGATTTACTATTATTTGATTGTTACTTTTCATACTTATTACTCACTATCTGAATTTTATTTTGGTTCTGCAAGACATCAAAGTGTCCACTGTCTCCGTCACCGGTGAAGAGTAGCGAGAATTGTGTTTCATTTTGTGATCCGATCCGGTGTGGATGAATTTGTTCTTCGCGATACACGATTAAACATATCTTAAAAATGTCCGCAGTTGCAGCTAATTCTGCTTCTCCCCCGTATATTCCATTTTTATTCATATGTGATTTGTAATCACCAGATGACCTAATCACAGCACCGTTTGACTCATTACCTGTAATAAAACCCGCAAATGTAGACCAATTATCCACTATATTTGAAACGATTTTTAGTCTCACTTTTAGTCAGCGTGTCGATCTTGAGTGCGGTATACACAATACGCCAACGCGCGAAAAAGACAATTCCCGTCGGGAATCATCTTGATAATTTTCGTTCGCATGTTCATTTTTTGTGTGTCAGAAACAGATACCTATAAAGATATTTGTCAAAGACTGTCATAAACAGCCGATGACAGCTGTCAAAGGGTTTGCTAGATGCTTTTTGTTTTGTTTTCGGGATCTCACCCCACCGCCAACTACTATTGTTATTATAATCTTTTTTATACTATTGTTATTATAGTCTTTTTTACTATTGTTATTATAATCTTTTTCTATGTGTTCATTTGTTTGAAACTTTTTTATTAGAAACCGACGTATTCGTATTAATTAAATAAAATACGTCCCGATTTTCCTTATTCGTTGTATTCATTTCATAAATCTAACAATATCATATTTCTGTAATTTTGTGCCATCTACTATGTGATGATTTCAAAATTGCAAGGTCAGAATGAATAATATCATATGAAACTCGGCTGCACATAATGACTGCATCTATTGGACTGACCGCTGGAAATTCAAATCCAAGTTTAAGGCACGTTCCCAAACAGCAGTCGTGCTCAACTTACAGAAAGATCCCCTTCCCCTTCCCCCACTCTAGTACCGTGCGTACAATAGGAAATAGGTGAGCAGTAATGCGCTCCCTGGTCCCTTCTGATATGCGTAAAACTAAGAAAATGATCCTACTGCGCTACGTCTCAAAAATGGCAACCGTGCATTCTCAAGAGTGACAGAGACATCGTTTATGTTGGTTAGAGTTCTCTTTAAACAACCTCTAAAATGGCTCCGAGATTAAGAAACGGAAAATTAGTTAACAGAAAAATTGATGAGAAAATAAATCGGGCCTTGGCAAGTATGCCGGACACAAAGAAGAAGGAAAATCGCGCGACACGTGATGAATTAATTCAATCCGAAATTTCTGATGAGCATAGTATATTCTCTTTGAGAGAGTTGGCTAAAAATCTGAAATGTACTAACTGCTGAAGTCTTTTAGATATGGAAAAATTAAGTGATTTCCAAACAGAAGGGCTTCACTCAAAGTTTCGAATGAAATGTGATAACTCTACGGAATGTAGTTCAGTAAATACAGGAGTGATAAAAAACCAAGCGTCTGACATTAACGCAGCTGTGATTCTGGGTAAGTGCTTGAAGTTTATTCAGATTAATGTGTAGACAACTTATTAAAACGAAATCATTAATTCTGTACTCAATTATATCGGGAGTTAATTGTTTTATTGTATGAAATCACTGAAGCCCGCCAAGCTTTATAGGTTATGTTATTTGTTATGTTCCAGGTGCGATACATGCAGGCGTCGGAAATACTAGTCTGAATAAAATTCTCGCATGTGCGAATTTACCTCGTATAAATGTTCATTTATATAAGAAGTATGAGAGCATTATTGGAAAAGCAATAGAAGCCGAAGCCAGGGATAGTTGTAAACGAGCTACGTCAGAAGAGAAAGAATTGGTCATCAACAATGTTAAAAAGTTGTGTAATACACGGTAAGCATTATCATTAGTTTATTGAAAACACATGTAACAACCAATTAATGAATTGAATTGTAAATAATATATACCGAACTTTTTTCTTTCAATATTTTTATATTTCTATTTCTTTTGTATTCCGTTACACATAATCAGGCTATTTATAATTATTATTTCGCAAAATTCTACGATATTGAATTGTACATGCTGTATAATTTGTCCGCAAAGTTTTTTTTCCTCTTACAGGCCTGTGGATATTGTTCGAGATATTTTCCCTCAGTTAGATATTATTAACGTATGTATCTTCAAATACTGTCGATTCGTCATTCGATCAAGCTTTAGGCGAAATTATTGATTTATTTATTATTTATTATTATAGTTTCATTTGATATGGGCTGGTCGAAACGTGGGAATGGGCGTAGCTACGACGGCTTGAATGGCTATAGCACAGTGATTGGTTTTTTGCCTGGAAAAATTTTAGATTACGCCAAAAGAAACAGAAAATGCAAGAAGTGTGATTTGGGATATAAAAAAGATCATGATTGTCGATTGAATTTCTACGGTAGTGCTAAGGCCATGGAATCCAGTGCAGGAGTTCAACTTATCAATCACAGCAGTATTTTGAAAGAAGTTGGGCTGCAAGTGAGCGTAATTATAGGAGATGAGGATAGTTCTATGATCGCTGCTGTACGAGCGTACGAACCGGGTAAAATATTCCATAAACTAGCCGATAAAAATCATCTCACGAAAAAATTTGCTGGTGAACTGTACAAAATGCGTGATACATTCAAAGAATTGAAGAGGAAAGATGTTATTCCTCATATAAAATAATGTTCCACGTACGCTGTATCACTAAATAGGGGTAAACCTCAGAATCTGTCAGATCATTTAAAACAAATACCTGATCATATCTTCGACAGACATGAAAATTGCGGTATTTTGTGCGATGCAAACAAAAAACATACCCTTCACTCATCTGATGAAACTTTGCATCACGAATTGGTGGAATTGTTTAAAAAATATGCATTAAACTCCCATAAATTGTCTATCGCAGCTTCGAGCCAAGGCAATGAGAGCTTCAATAATATAGTGGCAAATGAAGCACCCAAAAATAAATGTTTAAGTACAAGTGCTGCTTGTGATATTAGAGTAGCAGAAGCAGTTTGCGTTAAAAATGACGGTGAAAAAAGTATTTTAAATATAAAACAGGAACTAAATATTCCTAGTGGATCTCGTACTATCGAGTTTGTTAATCGAGGTTATTGGAAGCGAGAAAAAAGATCAAAACTGAGCCAATCAAAGGAAAAAAAATTAAGGCGCATTGAATTAAACAAAAAGAGAGAACTTTTAAGAAAAACTACTGAAAGAGTCGAAGGGATTACTTATCAAAGTAACTGCGGAATTAATGAATTAAAAATTAGCTCGGATAAACGCTCTGATAATAATGTAACGTTCTTTGACGTTACGGAAAATAAATATGGATCCGCGAGTTCAATTATCAAGTCAAAAATCAAGAGCGTGAATAAAATGTTGTGAAAATGCTTTAATTGCGTAATATGTGTTTCTCGTTTAAAGTCTGAAACAAAACTGTTTTTACAATAATGTTGGTTGACGCAGCAACCTTATTCTTTTGAAAAACATAAGAGGCTTAAAAACGTCTTTTATCTATGATGACTACTAGATCATTAAGGAGGGGGCAGAACGGGTGATTTCACCCTTTGTAACAATAATAATAATATATCGGAAGATGATGCAAACATTGTTTATTTTGATATCGAAACTACTGGATTTGCTGCAGACGCTCATATTTTGCAAATTGCTGCTGTGTGTGATGATCAAACTTTCAATGTTTATATACATACAACGGAAAATATTTCTGCGTCAGCAAGTGCAGTTACTCAACTTCGTCATAAACATATGGATTTATTTCATCGCGAAGAAAAAGTTGAGACTGTTGAAATTCTTTATGCATTGAAATCTTTTGAAAAATTTCAATTTGATTTACTTGACCGAAAACAAAAATGTTTGTTAGTTGCGCATAATGCCCCGTTCAATGCTCCTCGGCTTTTACAAGCTTTAGGAAATGCTAATGTACTTGAAATATTGGATTTGATTTCAGGCTTTACAGATACTTTGGCATTATTCAGAAAAACATTCGTTGACAGAAAAGGTCCCAGTCATTTTAAACTAGAAACTTTAAGTAAAGATTTCTTTCAAACGTGTGATAATCAGCAGTCGTTTCACAATGCTGCTTATGACGTCTCAGTAGGTATTACAAACATTGATCAAAACGTTAAACTTAGAAAGTAATTTACTTTTTTCCTACAAAACCAGTGACTTTTATTTACAGGAAATATCTAAGTCAGATAAAACTAAGTGCAACTTGCGACTGTTGACTGAATTATTCAATATTATTTCCATGAATATGTGCGAGAAAGTAGCTGCAAATGATATTTCGTGTGACAGCTTAATGAAAATATATAAAGATGGAGGCGAAAAAGCTATTGGGCAATTTTTTACAGCAGAATTAGATTATAATGAGGTACAAATAACAAAAAAAAAAGATATTATTACAAAAGTAATAGGCTCCCTCAAAAATAAAACCTCTAGCTAAATTTGAAAGGTGCAAACTAAAATAAATAAATAAAAGAATGACGTTGAATACTACTACCAAATCTCACGTTCAAATAACTTCCAAAGTAAAACAAACCAAAGAATTTTTAAAACAAAATAACCACCTAGTAGTCACCGATGCCGACAAAGGCAACATTACAGTCGTCATGGATAAGATGGAGTTTGAACAAAAATGCCAAGATATTCTTAATGACTCTAGTACTTATACTCTTATCTCTCGTGATCCCACCATGAAAATACAAAAACAAGTCAATGATATGATAAGCCTATGGAAACAGAAAAAATTTATAGATTCCAATTCTGCTAAAAACCTCAAAACTTACAACTCTCTTCCTCCCAAAATATATTTTCTACCTAAAATTTATAAGGAAAATGTACCTCTCAGACCAATTGTTTGTAACATCAATTCTCCCCCCTACAAAATTTCAAGATTTTGCTCTTGTGTTCTATCTAACATAACAGGTACATCCAACTATCACATCAAGGACACTTGGTCTTTTGTAAACAAAATCAGGAAAACACCAATCCCTCCTGAACACCTGTTAGTATCCTTAGATGTCAAATCACTGTTTACCAACATTCCAACCAATTTAGCAATATCTATAATCAGTAAAAACTGGCCCAACTTGAAATCTCACACCAACATAAATAAAAAAGAATTCCTCGCAGCCACTAAACTTTGTTTAGATTCATGCTATTTCGCTTACAAAGATAAATTCTACCAACAAATTTTTGGCGTAGCAATGGGCTCACCAATTAGCCCAGTAGTAGCGAATTTAGTACTTGAACATTTTGAAAAAAAAATCATTTCACATCTTCCTTTTAGCCTCCCTTTTTACTATCGATACGTAGACGATATTATAACGTGTGTCAAGAAGGAAAACCTACAACTCCTTCTGACTAAGTTTAACAATTTTCACCCACGTATACAGTTCACCTTTGAGTTGGAAAAAGATGGTAAAATCAGTTTTCTTGACACTATGGTTATTAACCATAATGACACTATAATTTTAGATTGACATCACAAACCAACCTGGTCTGGGAGATACATTCACTTTAATTCATATCGTCCCATTAAACATAAAAAATCTGTCGCCATATCCTTATTCGATCGCTGCCTTAGAATCTCAAACCCTCAATTTCTTAAAAAAAATTTAAAACTTGTCGAAACAACTCTCATATCTAATGGCTACCCTTTAAAATTCATTAATGATATCAAAAAGTATAGAGTGGATAAAATGTACAACTCGATTGATTGGAATTTAGACTCCAACAATCAAACTAATGTTAAGGACAAATTTAAAAACTCTATCTCTATACCGTACATTGAAAATCTGTCTAGCCAAATCAAAAGAATTCTGAATGACGAGGGTATTGAAATTACTTTTAGAATATCTAATACTACCAAACTTTCTCTGTTTTCTCATCTTAAATCTGTAACTCCTAATTTAGAGAAAATTAACTGTGTATACAAAATACCATGTCGAGACTGTAGCAAGAGTTATATTGGACAAACGTCACAACATCTAAAAAATAGAATTTCTGGCCATCGCTCTAATATTAAATGCCATGTCACTGATAGATGCGCTTTAGCAGAACACTCCTTAAGTCTGGGGCACAATTTCGATTTCAACAACTCTATAACCCTAGCTACAGAACCGAACTGGTATAAACGTATCATTAAGGAAATGATTCATATCTTTAAGAACAAAAGGAACTCTGTTAACAAACGTACTGATATTGAACATCTCAGCCACTTACACTCTAACATTCTCTAGTTTTCATAATCTAGTTTTCAAATTTTGGCGTCATTTGCTCCGATTGGTCATCTGCCTTTAATATCCATGACATTCGAACATAGATCAATATCACACGTGATCAACATAGATTTACGGATCGATTCCCGCTAACCTTCACTTCCGTCCGAAATGCTGAACTATTAGCAACACCTAAGCATGTACTGGTCGTCAATTTTTGTGAGTAATCTGTTCAAATTTAACTGATCTCTTTCTCAATTCTAATTCCACATTCTTATTAAGTACTCTTTCCACCATAATTCATTTCTTATTAACGTATTTTTTTCCTCTCTTTAACCATCCGTTAAAACTTTGACGCTTAACCTAAAACTGTCACTCAAACATGTTCGTGTAACTGTTTAATTTTTCACCTATTTTTACAACAACAAGTATTCGTTCGAACGCATCTCCATGCTTTCAATCCAGAATTGTGTTTTGAAGCATCCTTTTTGTTAATTATTATAGAAATTTTTCCTGAGGATGGTCGGCAGGGCCCGGCCGAAACGTCGATTATTATGTTCACGTTTTACAAATTATTAAACGTCTTCTCCTGACCGGAATTTCGACTAATTTCATCTTCAGTTGAATACTAATAAATATTTAATTTGTTATAATTATCGAGATTTCATTTACCATAACGCATACTTTTCCAACATCCGAAAGCTACACGCACTTCTTGAAATCAGCTATGCGGCGACAGTATTTCAAACTCCTCGCCTACTCTGACGCGCGACGTTGTCAAGTCGCGTATATGTTATGCGAAAAAAATTGGAAACGGTCACAAGTAGCTCAATTCAAACATATTTTACGAAGAAACGAATACCGCTTGCTGTACTTTTCTTTACAGGGAAATATTTGTCATATTTTCAGTTATTAATTCACAGTTTTTCACGACAATCGTAAGAAAAATACCAATGCTATATCGTAAAACATGCGTGTTTACATACGTCGGTGTAGGGCTCATATGTTGAAAGTTCAATTTTTAACAGCTAATATCTACAAATTTAGTGCCGCAAGAGGTATTGAAACTTTTTGTACGTATAAAGGACATCAATGAATATGAATATTTAAATTTTCAAGAAGATAGTAAGAAAATGTGTTTCCTTGGGAATGTCTTTAAGGGAGCTTTTCAGTGTGACAGCCCGAAAAATCGCTGTTTTTCGCGATTTTTTTTTTTAAAGAAAAAATAATCTCATCGGTTTGGTTTTTTTTTTGTATATTAATTGGGTATTGAAGAATACAAAACAATTTTTTAAAGATCGATTTATTAATTAATTAATATCTATAAAAATGATGAAACAATTGTTGCAGAAAATGCACTTGGATGTGGTGTCCACGTTGGGGGTCACAATTTTGATCTGAAACAAAAAACCCAAAAAGATTATTGATCGGTATATAATTGGCTTTCGTGCTATGGAGGCTTTTTTCTTTTTTGCAAAAATGGCGCCGGTTTCAACAAAAAGTATCGATTTTAGCATTTTTTTTTGCCGTTTTTTTTACAAAAAAATAGGAAGATGTCAAAAAAAAAAAAAAGCTTCCATAGCACGATAAACAATGACGTTAAGTATATTGTGTAAAAAATTCAACTCGATAGCTTTAAAACTCTGCCCTCCAAGTTGGACACCGTTTTGAAAAATGCTGTTTCGAGAAAAACGCGTTCAAAGTTTCAAGTGAGGAAATTTTAGGTAAATCGTTTACTTACGGTCAATCAGCGATGCCAGGTCCATACAATATCCCTTCTGCTTCTTCGAAAAGATCGTGCTCAATGGATTGTTCAGTCCGACGAGCTGTCCTCGCCTCTTTGCTATCCAGGGACGCCCGGCGGTTTGCTTGGGTGATGCGCGCATTCTTGTACTTAGCGGCGAAATCTGCGGCGCTCGGCCCTATCGTGCATCCCATCGTCTCCAAAATTTTTAAAATTGGGTCGTAACCTTCATTGAAGGTGCACACAGCACACTGCGTAGCGATTTCTACTATCTGCTTGCCGCAGAATACGTGCTTTGGGGCTAGTTGCCACACACAGTGATTGAAGCTCTCGTTATTGTTTTGAGTGTTCGCGCCCGTACACCGCTTTTTTTTTGAAAATCGAGTACGACAAAAAAATAAGTCGCGCGACTAATTTACGGCTAATTAACGGCAAATTATGCAATAGTCCGAATTCATATTTTCGACAATTGGTGAGCCAAGTTCATGTACGTGCAGGTAGGAACGAGACAACAGAAATAACAGTCGCACGGGCAGACGGCCGACGCGGCAGCTGTAGCGCTCCGTTGCCTTCTTCCAAAAAATGCTGTACAGTAACCGAAATAATCTGAATTTCGGCATAAAAATTTCAGGGAATATTCGGAAGAGTGTATACCATTCGATAAAGCAAAAAAAAAAAATCGATTTTTTGAAAATTTCACACTGGAAAGCTCCCTTAAACCGCCGCGAGAGCGGTGGGGACCATTTTTAATTTTTTGAGCCCCAAATTTTTTTACGCGCCAGTCGACCAAAAAAACTGATTTATTTTCATCGTACGTCCAGCATGATACGTCGCAACAGGCAGATGAAATCAGAACTTCGCCGCAATAAAATGTAATTGCTTTGGTGTTTCTGCGTCACAAGATAACTTTTATTCCTTCAATGGTATATAAGCCATTCCACGTTACTTTTCCGATTTCTTTCAATCTTTTGGAAAAAAATGATAACCGAAGTCCTAAATATTTACATCATTAGCCATATTGAATTCCAAAATTGTAAGGTCAGAATCGATTACAGTAACCTCACAAATTCCTAACATATCAGGCTCCGGAAGATTTCACTATCCTGAAAGAAACTCTAGCAGAAATCGTTCGGCATTTTAAGGGGGTAGTTTTTGTTATAAATGCGACTGAAATTTATTGAAACGCAGAGGTGCCTATATCGTTGCTTAGAAAGAGCTATGTAATGTTGAATGAGATGAATTCAAGCAAAATAGTACAATTTTGATGGGAATTGGGCTGCACGTGTATAAGCGTAATTCACCCCATGAGTGACGTTATTTGGAAAAACGTAAAAACACGTATCGCCTACTTTGTTCTGTTGTTTTAAATACAATCAATTTTATCGAAATCCGGAGAATAAATTTTTAGTTGTTACGTCCGGCCTACAACCTCTCTGTTTTCCTACTCGCTAACTCTCCTACAGTACTTACATTAATATCATGGTCTCTGTTCTGTCCTCTCATCTCTACCCAGCCTCACGCTACTCACTATTGCTCTCACACATCTCGTTTCATTCCCTTCTGTCTGCAGCCTTACACCTTTTCTGCAACTGTACGTTTTGTCTCTGGAGACACTCCTGTTCTAACTCTCAACTATGTCACATCTAGATCTCTCATAACGTGTGTCCACGAGGGAAGTGCGCACCTAATGCGCGTGCGTCAAGTCGTTCGAATTTTATTGGCCGACTGTTACCGCCTGACTGAGCCGCGAACGCAATATCAATCTCGACTGTCAGAAAATGTCCCTAGGAGCCCACCGTTAGCTGTGGGCAACTGCTGTCGGTGTTGTTACGAAAAACAGATCGTCATTTCGGAACTGATCCGAAGTAAAATAAATCAGATACACGTTAATCGTGTCGATCAGGTCGTCGTATTCCTTCGACGGTCAATTTATTGCTGTAATCCGAAAATCGTTATTAACAAAATACTTTACCAAAACTTCGCGCTTCCCTTGCGAACTTGGAAGAGGTTATGTCCGCCACTCGCGAATTGATGCTACACGAGTGTAAACGAAAATTACGTGAACCAAATACTTAACGGTGAAGACTCATTCATGATTATCTGAAAAAGTCTAAATTGGAATTCGACGAGATACACCGGCTCACGGCATCGGTTTCATGAAGTAAGAAAGGTGGAGGGCCATCTCTGCAACAAGCGAATTCAGTGAAAAAAAAACAGCAAATCGTACTTTTCGCTTAGAACTCGATCTGAATTCCGTCAGGTAAGTGAAAATAGGTCTGCTTTGATACGCAAATATTTTATTCGAGGGATTTTAATAAATGGACGCTGCAGAGTTACAGTTTATTAATCGTTGTAGCGAAACGTAGCGACAGATTATTGTCTGATGTTGAATTCGACCAATATGATGTTATTGCCGTCTTTTTAGGTACGTTGAACAGTGATTGTTTGCTTCTCCCGGAAGTCGAAGAGCTGTGTCTCGATAGTGCTTTACCTCCGAGTTCTCCATCCGACATTTGTCAAGTTTTTCCTGCTTACAGGTTAAGAAGACACCCCGGAAAAACAGCAATAAAGTTATCTTGTTCTAAGGGAGTTTAAAAGAACAAAGTTGCAATAAAAAGAGCACTGGTTCTGGTTCTTTGAAGATGCTGAATTCAGGTATCCGAGAACAAAGGATTTCCTATTATTATTAGAAGATGATTCGTGCAATGCCTTCATACCATTATTCCTGTAAAAAAATAGTACTGTAACTTGTATTTATGGTACTGAGAAATATTAACATTGCATAAAATACAGTGATAATTCATAAATAAATGGCGCCGTTGAAATATTATTTAAATGTAGTATTTCTGAAGTCAGTCGAGTCTGTTCTATGGTTACTAAATTCTACTGTCAGTATTTGCGGAAAATTCCAAACGAATTTCTCGTAAGCTTTACAATTAGAAATAATTTAAAAAATTAAACTTCCTGTTTTCAATTGTCTGACTAATTTTTAGGGTCCGACGAAGCTTGCAATGGTTCCAAATAGGCTTTTAGTAATTCTGGTCAGACCCTATTGTACATGGATCAGTTCCATCATTGCCTACGTAGAGGAGATTAACGGTTCCCCATCTTAAGGTACTTTTAAAGACGCGTGAAAACTCCGATGCGGCCACCTTCCAGCGCGGTAATGCAGAGCAAAGTACCAAGGTGCCTCCGCACACCGCTAGGTCAATACTAGAAACCTGCATAGAAGGCGCCCGCTGCATTGTGAAAATTCGTGAATCTTTCACAACAATGCTCATCAGCATCGCAATGTATGCAATCGATTGCATAAAATCATGATCCGAATACGGAAATTATTTACGTACATAAATGTACGTTAATTCTGCATTCGGTGAATGTCAAGTTGACGAGAAACAAAACTTTGATTTCATTAGTAAAATATCAACTTTTTTGTAGAAGAAACGTTCCTCACACAACTGACGAAACTTCCGTCCCTCACTCTTGGACAGAACGGTGATTACTGATGAAAAACTTATTTCACACTCTATTACTTATGACGAGGCATAGAATCTATGCATCAATACAAAAACTGAAAAGTATGTAACGGAATTTTCTTATCACAGTTTGTTCCGACAAAGATTCAAATGTAACTGAAGAGCCTCTCGCAAATAACAAAATTATCCATTATCATTTTTTGTTTCTTATCTTTTTGCCTTACAGGACACAGATAAAACGAGACTTTCTTGATGTTTGAAATGATTGGTACTGAATTTAGGACATTCGGTATGAACCAATTACATGGCTATATAACCGTAAACCGAATACTAGAAACATATAAATATGAAGAAAACCGGTATAAAGAAATTGTATAACTAAAATTGGTACAACGGAAATCTATGCCGATAATAATTCAATCAAATGTATATCAAGAAAATTACTGAAATAACATGTCAAATTATAACTTATCGTAAACGTTTCTTTCTGCATGTTTTTCATATTCCGGTTTCCCTTTCCTCTGTTGAACTCGCTAATTCTTGGCTTGGCCAATAGAACTCCCATCGTCCGTCATGTTCTGGAGCGGTTTCTTTGTCGCTGATCCTTCAAAATTTGGTCGCTGATAGTTTCTTTGTAATCACAAGTTCAATCAATAAGCGTGAACTTTATTTTGTTAAATTGTTGTTCATTTGAGGATTTTTGTTATTGAAGAGCGCGCTCGAATAACTCTTGATCGTTCAATCGTCGTCCAAGGAATCCCTGGAGGTCTGGGGCATCTATCATCCCAATAACCGCCCAGGTCAAGGCTTCCCCTACGGGCTTACCTATTAATGAGTCAAGTTGTCTTTGTTTTTGGCGGGCGTATTCAAACTGTTACAAGTAGTACGGATTACCCATACAACTGTTACGTCCAGCATACCACTTCTCTCTATTTTTCCTAGTCGCTAACTCTCCCACAGTTCTTACATTAATCTCATGGTCTCTGTCCTGTCCTCTTATCTCTACGTAGTCTCACGCTATTCACTATCGCGCTTACTCATCGAATTCCATTCCCTACTCCTAGCATTGTCACACCTTTTCTGCACCCGTAAGTTTCACGTCTCGAGGGACACTTCTATTCTAACTCTCAACAACGTCACATCTAGACTTCTTACATAGTTTCATACAGCACACTTCGTTTTTACCGTCATCTGAACTTCCTCGAAATAAATATATTAGTAATATCTCAAACAAACCCTACGTTATTCGATCCTCATCCTGATTTCCGGTTGTCTTGGAACTTAAAAGCGAAGCCAACCAGTTTACTCTTACCGCTCAGGAGTAACTCCACTCACGGACGTAACATTGGTGGCAGCGGTGGCCTTCGCTTTCCGGAAATCCAGTGATACAATTTTACGTGTGTGCTACGCATGAAGTGCCATCTGATAGACCGGTTCTGAAGTGTGCAAGCTCAGTGATGTTAATACAAAAGTAATACCACTGTGTGATAGTGTTGAAGACACTCTGAAAGCCATATTCTACGTTAACGCAATCAACGATCTCTGATTCACACGAACGTCACAGACAAATCCGTATCTCCAAATCGATATTGCTGAAAGACTATCTCCTGCTGCTACTACGACGACATCTTCATTCTTCACGACTTCTAGTACGACACAACGCACACCGACGTCATCACCGGCTACAGGCACGAAATCGCTGGACCAACATCCTCACGGAAGAATGCAACATTTTATTCCGTTCCTCCTCTTTATCTCCACTTTGTCAGTCGACAAATCCTAGATTAAAATTTACAACATGGCTACCGAAAGCACTTTTCCGCACCTGCCTCTTAAAGATGCATTAGCTCTGATTCCCACGTTCAATGGCACTAATATGCCCGTATCCGAATTCATAACTAAAGTAGAATGCCCAAAACAAGCTGTCTTAGCCAGAGAACTGAATTTATTCTCTACACTCATTCGCACGAAAATCGAGGGCTACGCGAGTAAATATTTAGAGTCAGATAATCCGGATTCTCTTCGAGATTTGCTATACTGCCTAAAACAGGCCTACGCGTCTAAACAACACCTCCCAGATATCCAGCTAGACCTCGCACAATCGGCACAGAGGCGAAACGAGAGTGTTCTAGATTACGGTGCTAGAATAAAACATCTGTTAAGACAAGCGTGCGAATCAATAGATGCCTCAGAATCTATCAGTGATGCTCAAGTGCTAAAGAAAAATATCAAAGAGACCGCAAGACTAAGATTTATCAAAGGATTACTAGACAATTTAGAAATAAGAGTAGCTCATGAGAATCCACAAACCCTACAAATGGCTATAGACACGGCCACCAAGACTGAAAAACTATTATCAGATAGACTTAAACTAGCCTCATACCGTGATACTAACTACGAAACGCAGAACCATATAAAATGTAGTATATGTAAATTAACCAATCACATCGATAAATATTGTCCTGAACAACCTTCCCTATTAGTACTGTGTAGATACTGCAAGAAGGCAGGTCATAGTATAGAAGAGTGCAGAACGAGGCAGCGCAACAACACAACTTGCACGCAGTGTGGTCGCAAAGGCCACTCAAACGATAAGTGCCGCTCAAATCGGTCCCAATATCCCCAGAATCCAAAATTCCGACAAAATTCAAGAGTTTTCCAAAATAACACTAATCGTCAACAACAGAACAATCCCAATACCCAATATCGAGCAAGAGACCCGACAAACCAACCTTTAGACCAGACGCGAAATGACAGTCAACGCTCACAACAGTATAACACACCAAATCCTTCACGATCGAACTTCAGGGTTGATTACGTAACACAAGACTACTCGAACGAGAATTGCGATACAGGCGTCCACCCGGAAGTTTCATACGAAGCAAAGCAACATCGCGAATATTCAGGCAACGCGAGCCATTTAAACGAGTTCAGGGACGGCCGCGCGGACGCATCGACCTCCCTCAAACCGGAGCAGCGTCCAAACCAAACGTCAGCTCCGTACAATTAGAATCTGGCCCTCCACAGATTCGAACACAATGCCCGCAGTCTTTGAATGGGTAAGTGACACTAATAATAGATACTGGCGCTAATATTAATTTGTTAAAAATCGATAAAATCGACCCAAGAGTCCACGTCACAAAGACGGACATTAGGCAGATTTCAGGGATAACGGAAGAATCCATCAGAACAATAGGAAGTCTCTACATCGAGTTAGCTAATACACGCCACGAATTCCATCTTGTCGATAACTCCTTCCCTATCATCGAAGACGGTATACTGAGTGCAGACTTTTTACGTTCGGAAAAGGCGACTATCTGTTTCAAAAATAACTACCTTATCTCTCGCGAAACCGGCGTTATTCCCTTTAACAGGCATAGAACCAACACAAAAACACCACCGCGTATCCTCATAACATCTGTCACACAAACACCGAAGGTTCGAATAACCACCGGTGAACTCATACGACAACCCAGTACATTTATAGTTGACACCGGTGTTGATGTAAACATAATTAAACTCGGAGCAATACATCTGCATGTTCCGTGTAAATTACTCGAAGGTCAGATCCACGTTACCAGTGCTATACATGAGCCAATCAAAGTAGTAGGAACAACTAGCATTCGAATCGGTGACAACCTTCATATATTCCATATAGTCGACGATCTGTTTCCGATACAAGAAGACGGAATCTTAGGATCGATATTTTTACGGAACGAAAATGCAACGATATCTTTCGATACAGAAAAAATAATACCGAACAATACTAGCAAACCATTCAAACTCCTAAACGAAGACTACATATTGATACCACCACAAACCGCTCAGGTGATTGCATTAAAAATTTCGAATCCCTCTGTAAAAACGGGATTCATAGAACAGTTGGAAGTAGGCGCTAACATATTTCTGGGACAAGCCCTGGTTACCAACCAACAAGGGTTTGCTTACGTTTATGCAATAAATTCCAACGAATCAGCTGTGGAAATAAAAAGACCAGTCGTAACACTAGAAGAAGTCGATGAACTCGCGAGCACCGCCACGCTCAGTGCAAAAACACACCCAACGCATACAAGTACTGCAAGCAGCGGACAGGTCTTACTAGCACAGGTCTTACACGAAAAAAAAAAGGATCGAGAATCGCGTTCTTCCCATATCCCCAAATTACGATTCGAGACGCCTTGAGATTTTGAAAGAAAAGTTACGATTGGATCATTTGAACGACGAAGAAAAACAATTAATAGTTAATCTTGCTATCGAATTCAACCATTTATTTTTCCTCCCGGGTGACACCCTGGGACATACAAACTTAGTCAGCCATACGATCCCTACTATCAATGACGCACCAATTCATACCAAACAATACAGACACCCAAGAGTACACAAAGACGAAATACAAAAATAAGTGACCAAACTCCTTGATCAGAACATTATCACACATTCTTCATCTCCTTATAATTCTCCGGTCTGGATCATCCCCAAGAAATCAGATGCTAGCGGCGAAAAGAAGTGGCGAATGGTCATTGACTTCCGGAAACTGAACGAAAAAACCATTGGCGACGCTTATCCGCTACCAAATATCGTCGATATCCTAGATCAGCTAGGTTCCGCAAAATATTTCTCAACGTTCGACCTGGCTTCCGGGTTTCACCAAATTCCAATGGATCTCGATCACAGCGCAAAGACCGCTTTTTCGACTCCTCACGGCCATTTCGAATATACTAGAATGCCATTTGGCTTAAAAAATGCCCCATCCACCTTTCAACGTCTAATAGATCAGGTTCTATCGGGATTACAGGGTACAGATATGTTTGTCTATTTGGATGATATAGTCATTTACTCCCGATCCTTGGAGGAGCACGAAACCAAATTTCGGAAACTCATGAAGAGATTGTCTGATGCAGGACTAACCCTGCAGCCAGATAAATGTGAATTTCTGCGTAAAGAAGTAGCATACCTAGGTCACGTCATCACTCAAAATGGATTGAAACCTAATCCGGAGAAGATATCAGCAAAAAAAAACTACCCAGTTCCCAAGAATCCTAAACAGATCAAACAATTTTTAGGCTTGATAGGCTACCAGCGAAGATTCATTCCTAACCTTTCAAAAATTGCTAGACCTATTAATAATTTGCTAAAGAAGAATAGCCCTTTTCTATGGACAGCAGAACATCAATTTGCGTTCGAAACACTACGCGATAGTCTGTGTCGAGAACCGATACTGCAGTATCCAGACTTCGAAAAACCCTTCGTCCTAACAACCGACGCTTCAAAGTATGCAATAGGAGCAATACTTAGTCAAGACAAAGATGGCAAGGATTTACCAATCGCGTATGCATCGAGGGTGTTACAAAAGGCCGAAATCAATTACTCGGTGTCCGAAAAAGAATTCTTAGCAGTCGTTTATGCCGTCAAACATTTTCGTCCTTATCTTTACGGTAGAACCTTTACTCTGGTAACAGACCACAAACCACTAAAGTGGATCAAAAACGTAAGGGACCGGACTTCTCGTTTAATGCACTGGAGACTGAAGTTGGAAGAATATTCGTACGTCACAAAACATAAAAAAGGAATGGCGAACTCTAACGCAGACGCGCTTTCCAGAAATCCACCTGTCGACTCTTTCCGAATTCTACCTATTACCTCAAAACGGCCACGACCCGATACAGAATGCTCATCTACTGACGCCCACAAGCGCGCCAAAGTAGCTCACCAACACCCAACGCGTGCTCGCGAACCAGATACGCTATCTTCGTCTACCAGCGCTCACAAACGCACCAAAATAGCTCACCAACACCTAACACGTGCTCGCGAACCGGATACGCTATCTTCATCTACCGGCGCTCACAAGCGAATGAAACATGTAGACCAGCACGCAATACAAGCGCATGGATCTGCACATGAATCCACCAGCCCTTCCCCACGAAGACAAAACAAAGCATTACAAGACACTTCGACTTCTACTGTTACCTCTGACTCAAGTGCCAGTATGACTGACAATAGCAGCGCAACGGAGGCACCGATCGTAGTCGATAAAACGATCAAGCAAACTACGGAAAGAATTCAACCACTCACCTCATCTGAATCAAACCAAAACTCCGGTAAGCCCCAGGGTCGTAGTGTTAAAATACGTGAAGAACAGTCCGACACACTGAATAAGCCGACACCCGAAGCCACTACCAGTAAAGGACGAAATTACGCCCCTCGATTCACGGAATTCGTAACAGATCTTAACCACCTACCATTAACGCATAGCAAATTTATTCAAGAGATACGCGCCAATCTCCTCGACAGACAAGATAACCTAGCCCACTGCATCTCGGCAGACTGCAAGACATCTCGAGGAGTCGCGGGACAACTAATCAATAGGAAAATAATCACCCGAGATCAACTACAACAACTAGACCCTGAAGTAACGAGCGTATTGACACTGCCACATGGTAACCGCCTCATTTACAATCTAGTAACAAAAAAATACCACTACCAGAAACCAACTGAAGAAACACTGTTCAACGCCCTAATAAATCTAAAGAATTGCTTAGAACAAGACAAAGTCAAATCGCTCTCTATTCCAAGACTAGGCTGCGGCTTAGATAAGTTAGACTGGAACCTTGTTAATCGGATGATCCATTACATATTTAAAGACTCCGACATAACGATCACCATTTGTAATGATCAAAACCCGACTTATGACTCGACATCTTCTGAATCTGAAGCAGACGCATCAACACCCAGAATCCCTGCTCCCCCTTTAACTCGTCGGCCAATGCGTCGGACCGGCACTAGGTCAGCTCCAAGATATGCTCCGGTTTCTACTCCCTCGCGCTACCCAACTGATATCTCGGAGAGTGACCCCGTGACACATGATCCGGAGTCAGCTGTTGAAGATGCGGATAGCGATGCCTCCGTTGTACCTACGGCAACGCTACCACCTTTAGGCTCACAACGTCGCGACAATCCCGAAGAGCGAAAACCGGACCGCCCCTATATTGACAATGACAACTTTTGTTGCTTAGATTACTTCATACAAAATCAAAATGACATATTACCAACACCCAACGTAACCGAAACTAATGACGGACTTCTCATGTTGTGCGACAATTACGCTCATTTCGTATCAGCTAATTGTGGTTGGACAGAAGGACTAGAAAAACAGTTGATAGACGGAAATCTAATAAGCATGGAATCCTTTCAAAACCAGAATCCAGAAATATCCGACGTAATTAAAACTCGGTTGAAAAACAACAAATACATATTTACCCTTGTAGTGAAACCACGTCAATCAGACCCGGGCAGACTTGACGACATTTTCTACACGTTAGTTAACTTGAGGATTATCTTGTCCGGACTAGACATTCGGTCCATATCATTCCCCATGTCAGGACCAGGAGTTGATAATATTCTACGATCTATCTTCAAAAAACTCATTTATCACATTTTTGCGGATTCAGACATTCGAGTAACACTTTGTAGAAATACTACAATTATACCAGACGAACGATTACGCGAAGACATGATCAAAAAGTACCACGAGTCACTGATCGGAGGACACCTAGGTGTTACAAAAATTTTCAATAAAATAAGAGAAAAATATTTTTGGCCAAATACGAAAAAGTAAATTCAAAATATCATCAGATCTTGCGGCAGTTGCCAGAGGAAAAAACTAGTCAGGATCAAAACAAAATTACCCATGGCAATCACTGACACGCCCGCAGAGGCCTTTGACAAAGTGGCATTAGATATTGTTGGACCTCTACCCCTTATTAAATCGAACAACAAATATCTCTTGACGATACAATGCAATTTGACAAAATTCCTGGACGCCATCCCTTTACCTGATGCCACCGCCAAAACTATAGGCGCAGCATTCGCAAAAGAATACATTACACGTTACGGTGCTCCTCGAGCAATACTTACAGACCAAGGACAGAATTTTATGAGCACAGTCATCAAACAACTTTGTAAACTCTTCAAAATTAATCAACTACGAACAACCGCCTTTAGACCGCAATCAAACTGCTCATTAGAAAGAAGTCACCTCGTAATTACCGAATACATCAAACATTACACCAACGAAGGTAAAGATTGGGATGAAATGAATTCGTATGAACGAACGAACGTATGAACGTTTCGCCATTTTCTGCTATAATACAGCAAAACACGACAGTACACATTATTCACCTCACCAGCTGATCTTCGGCTCGGAAGCTAAACTACCGACAGATGCGATACTAAGCAACACATCCACGCATACATACGATACATTCCTCCTCGATCTAATAGCGAATCTCACAGACATCCGTAAACGCGCCGCGTTGAACCTGAAACAAGCTAAACAGAAAAGTAAAGAACACTACGACAGAACGATTAACCCACAACGATTTGAAGTAGGACAAACTGTCTACCTATTGAACGAAACAAGGTCAGAATTCCAAGATCATTATAAAGGCCCGTATGTAATCAAACGAATAATAGATGACGTTAACGCCGAAATATACCTCACGCTAAACAAAACGAAAATAGTTCATCTCAATAAACTGAAAATCGCACATACTCGTACATAGTAAAATCCCACATTAAGCCCTTCAATAGCTACTACAGTACAACCGACAATAGCATGCTACCAAATTGCCTGCGATCGCGTTACATTACGTCTCATACTCTTGCATACCGTTGCAGGTGCAGTGCTCTCGACAGCAAGACAGACGATTCGACTAACGTCGCGATTAAGCAACTGAATCAGAACCCGGGAATCTTCTTCGAACAATTGCAAGACCTACGTACATATAACAAAGAATGGACTTTGCTGAACTACATAGACCTCCAATATTTATTCGACCAACTTGACCAAGCATCAGATTTCTTAACCATAATAGAAGGTAAATGCTCTGTCGCCAAAAACTACTGTTACACCGGCGACCATATTCAAATGTTGGCTGATAGAATAAAAACCATGAAACTATACCAAAACCGAATAGAATATTTAGTTGGCCATCGCACAGGCGAATCCACTCACTCCGAACTTGCTAAATTAGCCCACCATCGCGGAACACGAGGCGCGATTAATTTCATTGGTAGCGTATCAAAATCCTTATTCGGCACCCTAGACGTAAAAGACGGAGAATATTTTAACCAACAAATTGACAACTTGTACAACGACAGTAGACACTTAGCATCCCTGCTTAACAAACAGACAAATATCGTACAGTCAACGTTGGGCGTCTACGGGAAAGAAATCAACAGCATGATGAGCCACGACCGCGAACAACATAAATTACTCACGGCCCTCTTGACTGATGCAGCTATTTCAAAAGCCTTAATCGCCAACAATACCTTTAGAACGACTTTACTTAACCGACTAATTGACCTGGACCGACACCTGAACGAATACGAACTTGACTTGTCCAGCTTAGTAAACGCTATCCTCTTCGCTCAAAAAGGTATCGTCCACCCTAAAATTCTATCACCAGAACAAATTATTTCCAGTCTTAAACATATCCAGTCACTCAGACCACAAATAGAGTTTCCTATTCCAATGGATCCAAATTACGCTGAAGAACTGATTCGAATCTCTAAAATCGACATAGCGTATTACGAACCCAGACTGCTTTATGTGATATCTATTCCGTTGCTCAACTCCGAGGCTTTTGACCTGTACCGACTGCTTTCCGTCCCCGTTAGACAGACATACGACTCTGCAAATAACAAATTCGCTTACATTCAACCTGGCAGCGACTACATAGCTATAGCACTTAACCGAGCGTCGTACTTTCAAATCTCGGAATCCAAATTTAGTAAATGCATTTTATCCTTAGGAAAATTCATATGTAAGTTGACACAACCGCTTTTCCGACCGTCGACTCACAAACTCTGCGAGGTAGACCTTTTTCTGAACCCGTCCAGAAAAATTTCAAAACAATGTGATATCAGATTGACCGCATTCGATGGAACCTACTGGACGGAATTATCAACATCTAATTCTTGGATTTTCTCAGCTTCCACTTCTGAGACTCTTCATACTCTCTGCCCAAATGACCAGACCTCTCGTGTCACACTTTCCGGTTCAGGCATTATCACCCTAGACGACCTGTGTACGGCTAGTACTTCTGAGGTCACTCTTAAAACTTCGAAACGCTCACAATCTACCGAGACCCTCTCCTACGTCCCCAAAGTTACCTTGGATCTAAGTCAAGTATCCCTCAGTCTTGATTTTAATATTTCCACCGACTTATCCTTAATTGCAATCCCCCCACTCCACAAAACCTCGCACATAGATGTACATGCCTTGGCCAATACCGGACTATCGCTGCAGGATATCGCAAAACAAGCTACTGATATCAGCACACACCACCGCACACAGCGCTATATGTTGCACATCAAAGACACTCTTACTCACAGCGGTGTTGGTTTGCTATCTCTCGCAACCCTATACTTATTCTACCGTCACTCATGCCTCGGCAAGGTCATTACTCTGTGCACACATTGCAAAACAAAAAAAACGAACCAGACATTTAGAGCCATACAAACAGGGTATGACAATCCAATCGAGCTAAATATTATTCACCCACCTACTTCTCCTGTCCTACCCATTCCCAACGAAGTAGAAACCCATCATGCAGTTCCTCACACACCACCTCCGCTTCCTTTAAACCCACCAGTACTTAAAACCTTACGAAAACCTTATTAAAAATAGGCGACTACTATATTGCTATCAAGATCTGCTGTTGCGCTGTCAAACAGACATAAGTAAAATAAATACTTGTGTACACTACTGCACTAAAATGATTGTGATGACGATTTTATACCCTTAGTTTACAATTAGCCCAAAATATATCTACACTCATAACCGATATCTTTGTACGAATAGGTCAAACTCTGTATCTCGATATATCAAAAAAAAAAAAAAAAAATATAGTATTACTTAGTACCCAGCTAATCAAAGAAATCATTGTTGTTTAGTCTTAAGTGTACTAACCCACTTCCATGCGCATTAACCCTAGGCGCCTAGCTTTAAACAACATCATGTAACCATAGTATTATAACTATATGCCTTACGCTCATACGTAATCCAGAATATAAACCATACACTACCTATAATAAGATAAATTGTGAAACTAATTTTAAGCACATACTTTAAAATCATGTTTCACATTTCCACCTTCTTGCTTCCCATATTCGGGACCATACCTACCGCTATGCTCCCTTTGACGGGGGGGGGGGGGGGGGGGTGTTACGTCCAGCATACCACTTCTCTCTATTTTTCCCACTCGCTAACTCTCCCACAGTTCTTACATTAATCTCGTGGTCTCTGTCCTGTCCTCTTATCTCTACGTAGTCTCACGCTATTCACTATCGCGCTTACTCATCAAATTCCATTCCCTACTCCTAGCATTGTCACACCTTTTCTGCACCCGTAGGTTTCACGTCTCGAGGGACACTTCTGTTCTAACTCTCAACAACGTCACATCTAGACTTCTTACATAGCTTCATACAGCACACTTCGTTTTTACCGTCATCTGAACTTCCTCGAAATAAATATATTAGTAATATCTCAAACAAACCCTACGTTATTCGATCCTCATCCTGATTTCCGGTTGTCCTGGAACTTAAAAGCGAAGCCAACCAGTTTACTCTTACCGCTCAGGAGTAACTCTACTCACGGACGTAACACAACTGACCAAACTTTCGTCTCTCTCTCTTAGACAGAACGGTGATGACTGGTGAAAAACTCATTTCACACTCTATTACTCAAGACAAGGCATAGAATCTATAAATCAATACTGAGGTTGAAAAGTGGTATGGATCCCCTACACAACCGACGAGTAACTTTCGTCTCTCGCTCTTGGGTAGAGCGGTGCTTACTAGTGGAAGAGTTATTTCACCCTCTAATCTATTATCTACGACTCAGCATAAAATCAATGAATCAATACTGAGATTGAAAAGTGGTATGGATCTCTCACAGAACTGACGAGTAATTTTCGTCTTTTGCTCTTGGGCAGAGCGGTGCTTACTGGTGAAAAACTTATTTCATACGCTATTACTTATGACAAGGCATAGAATGTATAAATCAGTACAGAAATTGAAATGTAGTATGGATTTCCCATAAACGTTTCAAGATGTTCGGCATATTACCGATTTCCACGTGAAGTTCAATATTAAAGTACAACTCGAATTCGAGTGATATCCAGTGATTTAGTACTAATTTCTCAAGTGAATAGTCCCTCGCTGCTGACGTTCGATCTTGCGTTTGGTTCTTCCATATTTGAAAAACTAGCCGCCCATGCACATGTCACACCAATTCTGCTTTAGTCAAAGCTTTCTGTGTCTAAAATGTAGAAAGAATGTGTCAATAATCAGGATGAATAAAAAAATAGATCACGTAAAACAGAGTACTATACATTTCATACATGCTTTCACTTAAAGTTATGTCTCGAAGAATAGTGTTCGAGGGATTGTCTGTGGACCCTATAACTTGCATTGTGTAGCACAAAAATATCCAACCTCTCTAATGATAAGTGATTGAACAGAAACCGAACCAGCATAGACCTGGTACTAGCTAGCTCAAATTACAATACAATCAACTTTCTGGGGTAACAAAGCTCAAAAAGGAAATACTAAGGCCAGCAAATGCTTGTACAGCAACTTATTTGTTGTACAGAATGGCGAACATACTTTGCATTATGTGCCACGCAGCTGATGGATTGTTTTCGAACTGCGTTGTTTAATGAAAGCTCAGTTTCTTGCATATTCCAACCCTTGTCCATTGCTTTTTGCCAGTATCAGTTTATTTCTGTAGATGCCAGATCTACGCTTCGTTGATAAACCCACGTGAGAGAGGCAATAGTATACTTGCATCCACCTGTCAACCAAGATACTTAATTAAAGATACTTTACATATATTTTATGTCAAAACGTATTGCTTCGTATATAAATACGAGCTCATACCGCACACTCGTGACATTCTGCGGATTTTATTGAATCTTGCCCTTTGTTCGCCATCGATGTTACGACTTACGACTTGTTACGCACTTTGTGCCCTGGACTGATGTTTGTTTCACAGTGCATTCTCAGCTCAGTGACTTTCTCGTGCAAACCTAATTATATAGAAGGTATAATAATGTCAGGTTGTGTATTGTAATGTGGCGTTTTAGAGCCGCCCGTCACAAGGGCACACATCCTAAGGAAATCTCTAGGAAACGTGTCCTCAGCGGGATACTCCAACCGAACTCGATACAAAATAGGCAATATATACTCTTAACTAATTCTTTCTTTGTAAATTCTGTATTTCGCGCTCCGGCGCACGCTGATAAGGTACTTGGACGACAACGATCTCGGTCACCGAGAGATCAACAGCTACCGATATCTACCGTTTCCAGCTCTCGATGACTTCGCCTACCGACGGTCCAATAAGACCACACTGGCTACCTTGGTGCACTTCCAAACACCTCGGGTGGCGTTCACCCGAACCTCTCGTATCGCCTCGACTGCCAGTGAACAGGGAGATAAAAGTCCTCCCGACAGCTGAGGGCACTACTCCTCAAGGAGAAACCAGCCGCCCGCCTTATCGGATGCCGTAAGGATGGCATACAGGGCAGACGGTAGCTTGCAATCTTCCGACTTACCGGCCTGGTGCCGGACCGACCCGGTGCCGGACCGACCCCAAACCACTACGTCCAAATTGATAAAGCCCTCGTTCTGAGGATCGACACAGCCTTCCTATCAGCAAGGACTAATCATGTGAGTCATGGTCCACGGTTTAGAGTTGCGATGAGCCACAGTGTGCCTGTATGATCTCCTCGATATTATGGGTAGCCGGCCACTGCCTATACAACGAAACCGGTGGATGTGAACAATGAGGCGTCACTCTCCACTCGGTAACTTTGACTGAGAGGCACCCTGATATGCCTCCGTCAAAAGAGTCCCCAATGATACGCAACCTGGAGAGTAAACTCAAGCAACTAATAAATCGTACGAGTTGGTGTCAGCGACGAAATCACGAGCAGCACATTATGCCACATCTAGCGGTAATCTTCGACAACGCATGACCACGCCGTAACCGATATTCGCCACAGGGGGATGGCCTATTTGCGGCGGGGGTCAACCAACCAATCAAAGGGAAGAAGAATCACCTCACGACAGCGGCGAGATCGGCGAGCCGAACTCCGACCTCCGTCTGTTCTACTTATTATATTTTTATTCATTTCCTGCCTATTGTATCGTATATCGAGTTCTTTGGAGTATAACCGAACGTAGAATCAGCCTCTAAATAATACCGCACCTTTTTCTGTTGCTATTGGCATCCTATATTATTTTTGCTTATTATTCTTTTCTCTGTATCTTTCTGCAGTATTGCATTTCCGTGTTAATTTTAGTTCTGCGTAGTATTCTTGATTCTTTTGTACTGAGGTGTATTTAGTGTATTTCTTTATTTTGCGAATTCTCCGAATTTCTCACTCTCTCATGATTTTGTATTCTCTCGTAATTTTGTATTCTCTCGGAAGTTATGTTTGAGAATTCATTGTATAATTCTTCGGGTCCGTAACTATTGTAAATTACTGATTCTATCGTTTATGAATAACTCTCCCGAAAGTTATTTATCGTACTTGACCGTAAATCTAGTCGATCGTTTACGCTAACGATTTTTGTAAATTAATCATGAATGTCAATCTTTCTTACTGGTTGGAATCTGTGGTAAATTCGTCGTATTCTCCCGTTAATATCTCCCGAGCTATCGTCACTTTATTTTCTACCGATTGCAATAAAGTTCTCACTCTCGTTTTATTAATTAACAGAATAATAATTTGCGTAGCGTCATTTGCAACTTAGGTAAGATCACGTCGCCCGATCAGTGACGTGTAGTTTTACGTAAATTCTTGCATTATATCGCTCCTCCCGACCTACGCTCATTTTTCACTGTTAACTACTGTCTCTCGTTTCAAAGCTACCGTTTAATTCTATTCTACCGAAATTTCTGTGAACAACTATTGCCTGTTTTATTAACTACCGGTATCGATACCATTTCATTTGTCTGTCTTAACCCTGTAACCTACTCGACAATATTTGATGGATTGACCTGTTCATTTTTCCTAACTTAAGTTTATTCTTTATTTCATTATTTTCTCTAATTCTTCAATTATCGTTAGCTGTGCCTTGAATACCGCCACTCTACCAGTTCGAGTGAGTACCTGAGCCTAGCAAGCCATACAAGGGGTTCTCTAATTATTTTCCGTACGGTTTCGTATTATTTTTGATTCGTACTATTGTTTGAAAATCGACGATAATGCGTCTGGCGCCCAACGTAATTGATTTTGTTATAGTTTAGGATTCAGAATAAGTGGAGAATCGCGCCAAAGTGTCAATGGTAAGTCCTCATCTTTAGGGTAACAGAATTTAGCGTTACAGTATATAGTGGAAAATGTGGATGCTCATCGATATTGATAACTAAATAATTTCTGTAGACTCTTCTGGGTATAAAAAAATGTGTAAAAAACACAATCAATGAAGCAGACTACGGTTGACGTTTATTGTGGCGTTAGAAGGCATTTTCTAGAATCACATGTAAAATAATGAAAATTTTAATGAATCACATATACAGGGTGTCCCTAAATTGAGGGACACGGACCAGCCAGCGTGATACCTGACTGAAATGCAACCGAGAATTTCTTTACCGGAAGGTCGTCCGACGCATAGTTTTTGAATTATAAGCGATATCGTTAGGCCAATCAGAGTGCACCATTTCATCTGGATTTGCCGCCACGGAAATTGCTGTTTTGTTCGCTGGGTGAATTATTATTATTCGGTTACAAAGTAAATATCGGCACCTCCCCTCACTCGCTGTTGTACCCCTTCTCGAGCGCTGACCTCGGTATTGTTGCCGCGGCACACGCTGCCGGCCGCACACCCACGGACGCACACTCGTGTGTGTGAAAATAAGCGAATGCCCAGCTACACAATACTACGAAACACGCATCTACGAGTGAAAATAAAAATAAACCTCGAAATAAATCAGCGGATTTGAGATTTAATGTTATAAAACACTTCCAATCATCGATGTATGCATAAAACTAGAGATTTTAGACGATTGATATGCCGTTAGGGTTCATAATTAGTCATTCAATCAATCTGAATTATGCTTTCCGAACATTTTTTGTGTCTTTGCAACATAACTTTTCCACTATTTTGAAATTCATCATTGACATCCGATTTTTCAATAATGCGAGGAAACAACAACTCGCTGAATTGACGTGTCAATAGGTTTGTAAATCAATTACAATTCACCTGAGTTAACACAAAATAACTAAATAAATGAGAATTCACTGAATCACTAAAAATGATAACTGAAATCATGAGAATTATTTGAGATATAACTGAATTGGGAAGAGTTGTAATAAGTCAAGTTACTTTGAATAACTTTAGATTCGTGCCAAAATTTTATGTTTAGAAAGAAAAATAATTAAATTCAAATAAAAAAGTAACTTTAAATCGAGAAGAAGGAAATTTCCGAATACCTGAATTCAAATGAAGCAATTTGAATTTAATATATCTATCCGAATTTAAGGAAAAATAATAATTCTTATTTGGACCAAAATATTTTGAATAAAACTATGAATTATCAAAATATCTCTGCTGATATTAAGACTACACGCAGAAATTTACCAAATCGATTAATTTTTACCAATTCAATCGAGCCGTGTCCGATTATTTTGTTGAAATCGATTAATCGATACATCGATTATTCTCAGATAAGTGGCCATCACTAGCATTGATCTCAACAATTTCAACGTTACTTGTCACTCCAGACCCACATTGAATCGACGAGGGAATAACTGGGAATTTGAATGACACCATATTTTTTTGAGTTGAATTAATTGAATTTATTCATGTAATTCGACTTCATTTTTCTGGTCCAAATAATAATTGTTATTTTTTCTCAAATTCGGATAGATTTATTAAATTCAAATTGCTTCATTTGAATTCAGGTATTCGGAAATTTTCTTCTTCTCGATTTAAAGTTACTTTTTTATTTGAATTTAATTATTTTTCTTTCTAAACATAAAATTTTGGCACGAATCTAAAGTTATTCAAAGTAACTTGACTTATTACAACTCTTCTCAATTCAGTTATATCTCAAATAATTCTCATGATTTCAGTTATCATTTTTAGTGATTCAGTGAATTCTCATTTATTTAGTTATTTTGTGTTAACTCAGGTGAATTGTAATTGATTTACAAACCTATTGACACGTCAGTTCAGCGAGTTGTTGTTTCCTCGCATTATTGAAAAATCGGATGTCAATGATGAATTTCAAAATAGTGGAAAAGTTATGTTGCAAAGACACAAAAAATGTTCGGAAAGCATAATTCAGATTGATTGAATGACTAATTATGAACCCTAACGGCATATCAATCGTCTAAAATCTCTAGTTTTATGCATACATCGATGATTGGAAGTGTTTTATAACATTAAATCTCAAATCCGCTGATTTATTTCGAGGTTTATTTTTATTTTCACTCGTAGATGCGTGTTTCGTAGTATTGTGTAGCTGGGCATTCGCTTATTTTCACACACACGAGTGTGCGTCCGTGGGTGTGCGGCCGGCAGCGTGTGCCGCGGCAACAATACCGAGGTCAGCGCTTGAGAAGGGGTACAACAGCGAGTGAGGGGAGGTGCCGATATTTACTTTGTAACCGAATAATAATAATTCACCCAGCGAACAAAACAGCAATTTCCGTGGCGGCAAATCCAGATGAAATGGTGCACTCTGATTGGCCTAACGATATCGCTTATAATTCAAAAACTATGCGTCGGACGACCTTCCGGTAAAGAAATTCTCGGTTGCATTTCAGTCAGGTATCACGCTGGCTGGTCCGTGTCCCTCAATTTAGGGACACCCTGTATATGACAAAGAATCAACAATTTCTCGAACAAATTTCATAAATTTAGACCAATATGATGTACTAACTCAACCAACACGATATGAATTACCTACTAGCTTTACTCCACGTGTTTCAGCTCTAGTGGAATTTTAGTTTACATTGAAAAACTTTGCCACCATACCTACACCAATTTTTGGTACACTGTTTGTGGTTGCCTTTTCGTGAATCGTGGGTCTTAAGTTCACGTTTATGGGAAATTATTCCAGTTACACATTCACAAAAGTATCAAGAACTATAAATCAATAGTGTCAACCTACCACAGGAACCACCCTCTTTACAAGTGGTTGATGTATCAAGCAATCACAGCTCAGCCCAAAGTTCAGCAATCATTGTTTGAATAGAAATAACGATAATTGGTTACGAAAACAGTTACGAAAAAAAAGATTACGAAATAACACTAAATTCTGTCACTGTTAAATGAAAATCCACCACTTATGCAAAGCGTTGATTCCACTCTCTGCTTCGTTGCATGTTCCGGCACGTTTGATTATTATTACTTGATTTTATGTTGAAGACAGCTACAATCGCGGTCGTAAATAATCCCAACGAACCGAATAGAAATAGTAGCGAGGTCAACTTATAAATCCGTACTTCGTAAAAACTTATTGTTCCATAATTTTCCAATAATTATATTACCCGCGTTGCACTAATAACAAACTCTGACAGTTGATCGCACCACGCGGCACGCGTTTCCACAGGCTATACAGCTTCTGTCACGACGTTCTCGTTGAAAGCGCTGGAAATATTGTACCGCGTGGTGTATTACCGTTTCTTGTAACTAAGTAGTTATAGTCCCAGTGATTAAACATGTACTTAGCCAACAGTGGCTTCCACCCATACCTCAGACAATCCACAAACAGTGGCATAGGTTCTGGGCCTAAAAATTTCGGTCCCAAATTTTTTTTTATATCTTGTTAAACACATTAAAATGAATAAACTGCGAAAATTTCAGAACTTTTGCTACCTACGTAACAGAGAAAAACCACCCATTCTTGCGTTTTTCTAATTTTTGTCGTTTTTTAAAGTTTTCATCTGACTGAATAATAAAATAAATACTTTCTAAATATTTCAAAAAGACTTACTTCCAAAATTTTAAATTCGTATTTTCACTATGAATCATGAGTCAAGTTAAAAAGTGAAAAATAACAGGATTCCGAAATATTTTTTTGATATTTCTTCTCCAAATCCGAGACAATATTACATAAAACCACGCGTAAAAATGCGAACACTGTGGGTTTAACAACAAAAAAAAAGTCAAATAGTCAGTTTATTGAAAGTTCACGCTCACGCTATTTTACATTTTGTTTTTTCAGTCGTTAAAACCACAGTGACTTGTAATAGTGTATATATATGTACACTAATTCTACGCATGCAATTTACAACTAGATATACTGAAAATAAAAGAGTGAATTTGAAAAGTTTTTGAAAAGTTAAAATGATCAACGACAATCGCGAAACACTCAAAAAATACTTGCATAACACACTACACAAGACACTCAACGCAGCAGAGTTCAATGAACACGTGCGCCGCCAGCCACGAACTCATGCCGCTGGAACTTCGTAGTTGCGGTGCTGCCATAGTCGTGAAGCTAAACATGACAACAGTCAAACCAATTGGCTTCTCATGACGAGTAAAAAATATATTTAGTTCGGGATGAAAAAATCAAAAATTTACTGACGTGAAATGAGACGATCGTAATAAAATATAATTAGGATATTTGACCAAACATCAAAGGTGAGGTGTGGTAGCAGTCGCGACAATTGTCGGGTGGGTAAGCAGGGTGATTCAAATCGTCCCAGGCTAATATCTCCAAAACTAAGCAAAGTAAGCGGGCTGAGTTGCAGTGAAGGTCAACTTGGTTTTTCATAAACTGAATGGTATTGCGTTTGTTGCAGAATCTGAAAGAACATCAGATTCTGTATTATAAATATCTGGATATATATAGTATAAAAATAACTACGAGATAAGAGCAGAGCGGTTTGGATCATAAAAGGGAGGTCAAATTAATATAAAATACTCAAAGTATAAAAATGTATCACTGAATTGAAAATAAGAACCACACGTATATTTGTACATACGTATAGCATTGGCAACATTTCATGCAGATTTCGAAATTGATGTATAATTTGCGGCAATTTCCAAATGATTCATAGCCTAAGAAAGAATAAACAGGTGAATTCTGCACTGAAATCTTAGACCATATACAATATCTGGAAATAATCCTTTGAGAAAAATGCAAAGTCACGATAGTGTTCAGTTTGGCACAAGATTTATCTGACCAATCGGGACTAGATAGAGTGCCGTAAGTGGTGCCCCGTAGAGATGTAAGAATCATAAAGATACGAAGATATTGGCGGCGAGGCATAGGTGGGCCCTTCTGTAAGTGGAAACGTCCGCTGAATAGAGAAGGAAGAAAGATCAGACAGCCGTTCCTATCTCTCTTTAACGACAATAGCGCAACAGGGACAGACCCGGCTGTGGGACTTGTCATCTCTTTCTCTTTCCTGGACGTTTTGACCGCTGCCTCACCGCCTCTATCTTGATATCTTTATGGTAAGAATCAGCCGAAAGTGTCATATAGAAATGGATGAAGATAAAAGAAGTAGTGTATGAATGTTACCCTTGTTTAATAACGCGTGTTAAACAAAGGTAACTGGGACTCACTCAGTTCCCCTTTCTCGTTGGCCCACAAACATTACTTATATCTTGAGTGCCCCAAACCAGCTCTTACTTTCTTCATCTGCCACCCATGATTCAAATCAATTTTTTCTTTTTTTGAAAAATCAGAAACAATGAATGAGACGAGTATGATTAACGAGCTTGGCGATATTTCATGTCGAAGAAGATTTTATTCGTTCCACTCGTATTCAAATCTGGGGTTGAGTCGGAGAGGTCAGGTTATGCCGCCCGCGACGCGATATTTATGTTTCGCTAGCTATCAGCCAAGTCAGGTTATACATCCTTTCTGCTAGCTAACAGTCGAAAGGGGCTGAATGGACTACGATTCCTTGTCGATTGTTCGAATCCATTTCAGAAAAGTTTAAATTCACAAATAAAATGAGTAGAAATATAAGCTAGTCGGAATTTATATCCCAAAAATGAATCGGTCGCTCCTATGAACATTTATATTTCAGGTTGTCGATGTGGCGAGGTTATGGCGTCTTGAGACCTGCGAGTAATTATTCGTATTATTTCTTTTCCCGTTTTCATGGAATGAATAAGAGCAACGCAAGGCAAATGACTCCTTTTCATATCAATTACGATTCTCGTTTAGTTCGGGTATTTTCCAAGTTTTATAAAACTACAGGCAATCGGTATGAGCTACAGAACGCGACACAGCAACAATGAGATGGCGGTTTTTTCGTAATCGCTAACCAAATCAGCTCCCATTTTTTCATTCCACCATCAAATCCTACGGGACTGGGCTCAAAATGTGTGTTACATCAGCGCCGAGTGGCATCATACCGAATAGTTCGATCCATTCAGTGCAACTGTGAAAATATTCTCAATTTGTGTGAATGGTAACCGATCTGTCAATTTTTTTTTCAAAATTTTGAAGGAATTTCTGACAAAATAAGCTATTAGTTTCCCAAGTTTTGTTGTGATCTTTTACGAGCACAACCGTGCACTCATCTTACTAACAGATCCTACGGAACAGTCCCTCATCTGCGTTCAGTCGTTCTATCATCCCATTACTGAAATTCAAACGCGCTTCAATATCTAATGGCAGAAGCTGTTGGTGTTCTTCAAATTTATAAGGGCGGTACTTAGTTGATCAAGGAACTTTCTTTATCGAGGACTTGCAGATCTCCATTTCTTGCGCTATCTCAAGAACACATTTTTTCTATCTTCAACCGCTTTCAAGCCAACATCTAGTTTGACCTCTTCACTGAGTGGCCGTGACGGATAGGACATTTTCTTTAAATTTGGGTCAAGGTTTCCCGTTTCCTTAAGGGCCATAGAGGTATAAGCATACTGAATTTGCCCCCGAAAGATAACTTGATAATACTTGGGGGATGTTTAGTACTAAAAAAATAATGAGATCCAGAAAGTTTCAGATCTCTAACTCAATTGGTTTTCGAGAAAAAGCCAAAGTCTAAACCGATTGATCTAAATTTTTAATGTTTTGGGGATCGGTAACAGCTTTTAGGAAAAAAATTGTAAGTTATATAGGTTCATAAGATCTTTGAAAAAATTAATGTTTTTGTTTTGATTTCACTTTTCAACCATGATACAATTTTTGTACAATGACAAAACCTTTTTAATTGTTTTTGTTTATTGTTTAAATTATCGCTCAATCTCGGATTACAGGTGCAGCGATCGATTAACGGGGTTAGGTTTTCCGATAAATCGCGGGTGATCATTTTTGGCGGTTATGACGGTCAACGCGGCTGTTATCACATTTCCGGTCACAAAAAAAAAAAAAAAGAACTGTTGGTGACATGTGCATGGGCGGCTAGTTTTTCAAATATGGACGAACCAAACGCAAGATCGAACATCAGCAGCGAGGGACTATTCACTTTAGAAATTAGTTCTAAATTACTGGACATCACTCGAATTCGAGTTGTACTTTAATATTGAACTTCACGTGGAAATCGGTAATATGCCGAACATCTTGAAACGTTTATGGGAAATCCATACTACATTTCAATTTTTGTACTGATTTATACATTCTATGCCTTGTCATAAGTAATAGTGTATGAAATAAGTTTTTCACCAGTAAGCACCGCTCTGCCCAAGAGCAAAGGACGAAAATTACTCGTCAGTTCTGTGGGAGATCCATACCACTTTTCAATCTCAGTATTGATTCATTGATTTTATGCTTAGTCGTAGATAATAGATTAGAGGGTGAAATAACTTTTCCACTAGTAAGCACCGCTCTACCCAAGAGCGAGAGACGAAAGTTACTCGTCGGTCGTGTGGGGGATCCATACCACTTTTCAATCTCAGTATTGATTTATAGATTCTATGCCTTGTCTTGAGTAATAGAGTGTAAAATGAGTTTTTCACCAGTAATCACCGTTCTGTCGAAGAGAGAGAGACGAAAGTTTAGTCAGTTGTATGGGTAATCCGTACTACTTGTAACAGTTTGAATACGCACGCCAAAAACAAAGACAACTTGACTCATTAATAGGTAAGCCCGTAGGGGAAGCCTTGACCTGGGCGGTTATTGGGATGATAGATGCCCCAGACCTCCAGGGATTCCTTGGACGACGATTGAACGATCAAGAGTTATTCGAGCGCGCTCTTCAATAACAAAAATCCTCAAATGAACAACAATTTAACAAAATAAAGTTCACGCTTATTGATTGAACTTGTGATTACAAAGAAACTATCAGCGACCAAATTTTGAAGGATCAGCGACAAAGAAACCGCTCCAGAACATGACGGACGATGGGAGTTCTATTGGCCAAGCCAAGAATTAGCGAGTTCAACAGAGGAAAGGGAAACCGGAATATGAAAAACATGCAGAAAGAAACGTTTACGATAAGTTATAATTTGACATGTTATTTCAGTAATTTTCTTGATATACATTTGATTGAATTATTATCGGCATAGATTTCCGTTGTACCAATTTTAGTTATACAATTTCTTTATACCGGTTTTCTTCATATTTATATGTTTCTAGTATTCGGTTTACGGTTATATAGCCATGTAATTGGTTCATACCGAATGTCCTAAATTCAGTACCAATCATTTCAAACATCAAGAAAGTCTCGTTTTATCTGTGTCCTGTAAGGCAAAAAGATAAGAAACAAAAAATGATAATGGATAATTTTGTTATATGCGAGAGGCTCTTCAGTTACATTTGAATCTTTGTCGGAACAAACTGTGATAAGAAAATTCCGTTACATACTTTTCAGTTTTTGTATTGATGCATAGATTCTATGCCTCGTCATAAGTAATAGAGTGTGAAATAAGTTTTTCATCAGTAATCACCGTTCTGTCCAAGAGTGAGGGACGGAAGTTTCGTCAGTTGTGTGAGGAACGTTTCTTCTACAAAAAAGTTGATATTTTACTAATGAAATCAAAGTTTTGTTTCTCGTCAACTTGACATTCACCGAATGCAGAATTAACGTACATTTATGTACGTAAATAATTTCCGTATTCGGATCATGATTTTATGCAATCGATTGCATACATTGCGATGCTGATGAGCATTGTTGTGAAAGATTCACGAATTTTCACAATGCAGCGGGCGCCTTCTATGCAGGTTTCTAGTATTGACCTAGCGGTGTGCGGAGGCACCTTGGTACTTTGCTCTGCATTACCGCGCTGGAAGGTGGCCGCATCGGAGTTTTCACGCGTCTTTAAAAGTACCTTAAGATGGGGAACCGTTAATCTCCTCTACGTAGGCAATGATGGAACTGATCCATGTACAATAGGGTCTGACCAGAATTACTAAAAGCCTATTTGGAACCATTGCAAGCTTCGTCGGACCCTAAAAATTAGTCAGACAATTGAAAACAGGAAGTTTAATTTTTTAAATTATTTCTAATTGTAAAGCTTACGAGAAATTCGTTTGGAATTTTCCGCAAATACTGACAGTAGAATTTAGTAACCATAGAACAGACTCGACTGACTTCAGAAATACTACATTTAAATAATATTTCAACGGCGCCATTTATTTATGAATTATCACTGTATTTTATGCAATGTTAATATTTCTCAGTACCATAAATACAAGTTACAGTACTATTTTTTTACAGGAATAATGGTATGAAGGCATTGCACGAATCATCTTCTAATAATAATAGGAAATCCTTTGTTCTCGGATACCTGAATTCAGCATCTTCAAAGAACCAGAACCAGTGCTCTTTTTATTGCAACTTTGTTCTTTTAAACTCCCTTAGAACAAGATAACTTTATTGCTGTTTTTCCGGGGTGTCTTCTTAACCTGTAAGCAGGAAAAACTTGACAAATGTCGGATGGAGAACTCGGAGGTAAAGCACTATCGAGACACAGCTCTTCGACTTCCGGGAGAAGCAAACAATCACTGTTCAACGTACCTAAAAAGACGGCAATAACATCATATTGGTCGAATTCAACATCAGACAATAATCTGTCGCTACGTTTCGCTACAACGATTAATAAACTGTAACTCTGCAGCGTCCATTTATTAAAATCCCTCGAATAAAATATTTGCGTATCAAAGCAGACCTATTTTCACTTACCTGACGGAATTCAGATCGAGTTCTAAGCGAAAAGTACGATTTGCTGTTTTTTTTTCACTGAATTCGCTTGTTGCAGAGATGGCCCTCCACCTTTCTTACTTCATGAAACCGATGCCGTGAGCCGGTGTATCTCGTCGAATTCCAATTTAGACTTTTTCAGATAATCATGAATGAGTCTTCACCGTTAAGTATTTGGTTCACGTAATTTTCGTTTACACTCGTGTAGCATCAATTCGCGAGTGGCGGACATAACCTCTTCCAAGTTCGCAAGGGAAGCGCGAAGTTTTGGTAAAGTATTTTGTTAATAACGATTTTCGGATTACAGCAATAAATTGACCGTCGAAGGAATACGACGACCTGATCGACACGATTAACGTGTATCTGATTTATTTTACTTCGGATCAGTTCCGAAATGACGATCTGTTTTTCGTAACAACACCGACAGCAGTTGCCCACAGCTAACGGTGGGCTCCTAGGGACATTTTCTGACAGTCGAGATTGATATTGCGTTCGCGGCTCAGTCAGGCGGTAACAGTCGGCCAATAAAATTCGAACGACTTGACGCACGCGCATTAGGTGCGCACTTCCCTCGTGGACACACCGTATATCTTTCGCACAGCCCACTCCATTCCTACCGCTATCTCAATTCCTACGTAGTAAACACGTAACTGATATATCAAACTACCAAAGTTTATTCAACACTCATCTCAACTTCAGGTTGTCCTGTTACGTAAAAGTGAAGCCGAACCTGTTTATTCCTACTGCTCGGAAGTAAATTCCTTTCACGGGCGTAACATAGTTATTTAATTTTTTCAAATTTAAACCCCCATAAATTTTGACTATTTAACCCTATCGTAATCGGGAAAAATGAATTCTTCGTTGTTTACCAGAAGAATTATTTTCCATTTGGTTGCATTCAAATATCTGAATTAGAAGTATGCGAAATTCCGAAACTACCACTGGGGATGCCTAACTTTGGGAGTTGATTTCACCCCTTTAAACCGTTTATCCTCCAACAAAAACTAAATACGTGTCACTCAGATTTCGATGAAAAACAACATATCCTCAAATGGACGAAATAGGGCGGGGACACATCAAGCAGTTTCCTTGTTTGTTCCATTACAGGTCGTCGGTCTTTTTGATTTCCTAAACATATTATCATGTGATTTATCTGTGCAATAAATGATTTGTTTCTTTCTTCAACTTTACACGGCCATTGCTTTCTTCAAATACCTTAATGAATTTCCCGTTTCTCAAAGAAGAAAATTCAATTCACAATTAGGTTAAGTCAGTGGTAGGGGGCGGCAGCTTCAGGTATTGCCCTTCCGCCCCTGAAAACTTTCCAAATTTGGCGCTGGTTGATGTTGCTTCGCGTAGCAAATTTACTAATATCTTGGCAACTATTCGTCATAAAGAAACAGTTCAAAAAACCGATTTCGCTTAGAATTGTATAATTCTTTTAACCAAAGAAACCATTTTTCTCAATCAACTCAAAATAATGTTACCTTTAAATCATTATATTCTCAACTAGTCCAGTCATTTGGTAGTTTAAGCAAGAAAGTTTAGAAAAAGTTTGAAAATTGGTAGTCTTACAGATTTCTAGACATTCTTTCCGAATTTCACTTGGCTCCTCATATCGGCATGGGCAACAGCACTATTTTGGTGAAACCGGTACCAAAAATGGTATTCTCACAGAAATAATTATTTTTAAACTCATTCCATTGAAAATTTGTAACAGGATATATCTGATTTTTTCTTCAGACAAATAGTTTTGACGTACGAGCAGCGTGGATTCAACCGTGACACGTACACCAAATGACTAGAGCTATATCGCTGTACTCATGAACGTGTCTATATTCTCGATGTTCGTATATGAGAAAGATATAATACGGTGTAAACATAAGGCAGAAGAACTCCGAAGTCGATCTGTCTCATTTTAGAGCCGACTTCAGTTGACGCTTCTGAATGCTTCATCTATGTTTCAACCGGTTCACAGTAGTAATAAAAAATGCATCGACAAAGCCATATTTGTAATACAACAGACTTTTTAGAATCGACATTAGTGAACTAATCCAAAATATTTTGGTATCAGCTTAACACAATTATTCAAAACTGAAGAGAGTAAAAATTCAACTGCTGAAAGTCATCACAGAAAACAATATTTTGAGCACGGGTTGCAGGTCGAGACCTTGTGGAGGGACCAGATATTCGCAATACATGAACTTGGAATGGAGAACCAATTGACGCCCAAATGGAGACACAGTAATGCCGGTAGTTCCAGTGCCGCTGAAATTTACTTCACCCAACTCACATCTAATTTGGTACGGCAGCTTTATGAAAAATTCAAGCTGGATTTCGAACTCTTTGACGACTCACCCATGGATTATTACGAATACGCTACAGGCGATGCACCCTAACCTCGCTGTGTGCAACACAAAGAATACATTTGCGTCCTACTTTTCCCGTGAGTGCAAGCCAACTTCTCAATGCATCTTTAATGATATTTACAATATTCGACATTTGGATATAATAACTGATCTTAAGTAATGATTTTAGAAAAGATCAGAGTAATTTAAATACGTCGTAGGCGCACGAAGTCGATATAATACGAGAGTACTGGAATACAATGACGGCGCACCGACAGGGTCAGCTCCGATTCCTGCTTTGCCGACAGTCAGTATGTTACCCCGCGATTGTGAGCCTTCAATAAGGTAGTGTTACCAACAAGAGCGTTATCATGGATGGCGCCACCTGTATTTTTGCTCGATTTTGCCGACAGACAGTTCGATAATGAGATTTTTGTGACATCAGATAAGCAACAATTTTTGAATTTTTGCTGTCGGATGAGACATTTTACTGACGGAAGTTTTAAAATATAAGTACATTATATACTGTACACTAAGTGTAGAAAATCATACAATACATATAATATATTCATGATAGACACGTGAACATTCGCATGTATGCATCCCTACTCCAACTATAGATTTGTAAGTGTAGAATGTGTAATGAGCAAAGAGAGCCAGCGAGTTATTTCAGCAACAGAACGAAAAGAACCGTCAAACGAAGCGCCTCGCGTACTAAAGATTTTGCCTCGAGTTTTATGAATAAATACATTATTGTTAAGTCTAACAACTGATTTATTGACCTATCAAGTGAGATTTTCCCTCGTTTCTTTTCAGGACATGTTACTGATAAAAGCATTAACATGGCACCACCAGTCGCTGTTTTAACGATAAGATCTGTTGTGTGTCCAATATTTACAGCACGATGGTGTTAGTGAGTAACACCTGGCTGGAAGAGCCTTACCGATAGTCTAATCTATGTCATCAAGATTCGCGGCAGCGAATCGCCGCCAAGTGCCCGCAAGTCAACGAGCGCTAGCCGAGAATCTTTACCCGGACCAACTAAAGCCCAAAATCAGGGTGTCATATCTCCGGAACATGTGAATGATTTCTAACAAAACTCACAGGTCCTAAAGATCTTATCCATCTGACCTTGCACTATAAATTTTATTGAAACCTGCCCACCAGTTTTAAAGTTATTAACAGTCAAAGTTGATGTGAAATGAAAAATCTTCTTTTTCTTCTTCTTCTTCTTCTTCACCGCCCCTAGGCTTGGGTCCTCAATAAGTGACGAACGACTAAACAGATTGAGTTCAAATTTGAACGAGGAGTCACTGCTATTGAAATCTCGCCCCCTATTGACTTAGAAGTAAATCTGAACATGCACTCGTACGCGAAAAATTGTTGAAATATTGGGCACGGAATGCTGCTTGGGACACCATTATGTATCGAACCGCTATGCATATTGAACTTTGAATTTGAAAAAATAGTGAAAGCCATTAAAATCTTAAAGCCTATTGATTTTTTTGTGAATCAGAACACGTAATCAGACGTTATTACCGTCCTTCAGAAGACTTATTAGGAGTGAACCATCGTGGCCGCCATCTTTGTAGCCGACAGCCGAGTTGATTGGTGAACAACGTAGGATCTTCCGCGATCAGAAGCGTACACATATGCAAAATCATTTATGGTGCCTTCGGGGTCTCAAATTTCTGAAATAAAAATTATTTGACCAGAACATGTGCAGATCATTAATTCTTGGGTATCAAAGACTGATTCAATTGTAACGATGTATAGTCTTTTTGCTTTTATTTCTGTATTGTGTTCCGGAACAGAAAACTACTTCATTTCTGATCAACCCATGTAACAGCTTGTTCAATTCAAAAGAATAAATCAATAACAAACTTGTTTATGATACATAGTAATAATTACTTATAGTCCGGTCAATCTACACATTGCAAGATACAATAATTACCATCTAGCTGAATCTGAGTAAACTTGTTCAAAACACAATTAAAAACGACTCTTCAAAATTCCCCATTGTTACGACCAATGTAAAAAAATTGACTCAAGGTCGAAGGTAAAAAAAATGGGTTTTTCGCGATTTTCTCCAAAACAGTGAGTTTTATCGTAAAATTACCTCAGACAAAAGTTGTAGATCGTAAAATTATCTATAAAAAAGGTTTCAATAATTTTTTTCCTAAAAGATACCGCTTCTGAGATAAAACGATTTAAAAAGTTGTAAGCGTCATTGTATGCATAAGCGCGCCACGTATACCAGGACAATTTCTTGAAACTATACATATAACGCGCATGCGCCAAATAATTTAATCTCATTGGTCGGTGAAATCGCGCCGCGGTGATGTTTTCATCTGCTGAGCAAAGCGCCAACGTACACAAAATGAAACAAAAGCTGTAATTCTCTCGCGCGTAAAGCCGTGGATTGAGGTTATGCTGCTGTTTATTTTTACGTAGCGTGAATTGTCTAAGAAGAATAGTATCGTTCAGCAATACCGTGGTTGATTTCGGAAGATATTCAACCGACGCGATAAAGAATTTAACGGAAAAGCAAATATCAAATGATACAGAAATTGGGTGTTATTTATTGAAAGAAGAAATCTGAAATTCAACGTGAAATGTCATTAACAAGTGGGAGTCTGGACAAACAGAAGTAGGTTAGTAAAAACAATGTTTATTGTGAACAGATTCTTTATTTACATAAAATTAAAAATAAATGAATGGTTGAGACCCAGTAGATATTTCCAGAGTAGATTCGTTACGGTGCAGTGCTCCAGAAGTCAGTAACTAGTGCTGATGAACATGAAATAAATAAAAGAAATGAGTAACAAGGAATAAACAAATTATTCATCTTAAACACGAAGCTTAGGAGGACAAAGAGTAGCAATTAACAGAAAACGTACCCGACGCAATACTCACAAAAACCCTCGCCGTCATCATTGATTAGTTGACAAAGTTTTTGCAGCTCCATTGTACAACAATCAATGTTCCGTTAACAAAGAGGGTTCACCAGATATCCAAGAATAAAAAGAGAAAAAGAACAACAGTTAATATTACAGTGTAAATCATGCTATTAATGAAAAATTAGGAAACAAAACAATAACTTACAAGACAATCGTCCGATAACACTGGGAGACCAATCTCCACTCTTCTGATCACCCCTCGTCTGGCCATTGGTTGCCTTTCAAAAAGTGCTGCCTTTTTTTTTTGCCTTCAAAAATACCGAAAGATCCTGTTTGATAATAATAGCTTCTAATATTTTCAGGTACGAAATAATTCATTGTCAAAGCGGGACTAAATTTGTCAGGCATGGAAGCATGTAAGTAAATTTCCAATTACGTGATCTTTGACAATGACAATATTTTAACATGGATTCAATGATAAAATTCGTTTTTTTTTCAGTAGGCTCGAAGTTTAAACTTTAATTAACACGAGGAAAATTATGCCTTACCTGATGGTCAAAACGTTTAGGTGGCAAGGATCCTGGTTTCTCGAGCGGTGCAATCATTAGAACCATCGAACCTGGTTGTTTCTTCAGACATCAGGTGCCAGAGTGAATTTTATCAGGCCATCGCCACCTTCTTAACATCAGTTGAGGCAAAATTGAAGAGCGGGATATACTACAGATCATAATGGCTGAATATCCCATCATTTTACTTTGATCGAGCCAATAGCGATAAGTTTGTTACTTAACCGTTGCTGCCAATTCATTCTACCGAGGAATCATTCTGTGCACCATTGTAATTTGAGCATTATTATTGACCAGCATTGTTTTTCAAACTTTATACCATTTGATTAGATATCTTATTTTGAAGCTTACTTTTACTCTCTTTGGCATTGAATTCAGATGAATAGTTTTTCAAGTCCTCAATTAGATTGTAGGGTTGAATTTTGCTAGGCAAACTGAATCAATACAAATCTAGAACTGGTAAAAAAGTTCAGTTAAAAATGTCTTTAAATTCAATCTTAGTTCACGGTGTCATCTGGCTAGCTAGTTGCACGATAACTTAAAACCAAATTCAATTTCACACTCTTTATAGGGTCCTCCGCTAAGACTGAAAGCTTGTGAATCTCCATGTACCGCAATTATTTCTGCATTTCATGTTAGCATTATCTGGAGCAAAAAAAATCCCATTTTGAGATTGAAAATGGAACCTGAAACACAGAGTTATTCAATAGCTCGAATTGAAAACCAAGAATTTTATAATGGTTTCTGCAACAAAGGGATTCTTTCCAAATATCCTTGTTAGAAGGTGATGTTCGGAGGACTATGAACAAGATATTGTATCGGATAACATTATTGGGAAAAAAATCTTCGTCAACTTCGTTAAAAACTAGATATTCATTTATTTTGATGGAACAAGAGACACTATCTTTACATTACTTTAAAATTGACATTACTCTAAAACATGATTGTCCTTGAAGCTAATTGTGACATTGAGGCGCATTTTGAGAAACTTGATTTTCAACTTGTGTCACAGGATGTGATTTACATTCCTGAGTTCTACGCTTTCGATTAGATTTTCTTTGTTTCGAACTGCACTAACATGAAATACAGAAATCATTTTAATAAATCTAATATTACTTGAATTTTCAATTTGAGTATTAGGTTCCCTTCATTTATTTAATCGAACATCATTGAAAATTTCCGAAATAAATTCTGATAATCATTCGGAAATTTTAAATAGTAGTAGCAATAATTTGTTAATCGGAAAAAATACATTGACTATCGACTATTCGTAAATTTTGTTGAACTATTTTCAAGAAAAAAAAGATTCACAGTTCCGTTACAGATAGTGAGATATTTAAATTTCTTGAACGCTCGGTTCAATGTCTCATTTTCGAAAGTGATAAAATTCAATATTACCGCCTGAAATCACAAAAGAGTGAGAAAGTTGCTTAGTTGCTTGAAAGTGGCGATGATCTTTGTACGTCTGACAAATTGAATGGGCAGATAACAGTGAATATCAGAGATGTAATTATTTCAGCCGTATCACCTGTTGATAGATAAAAATTCCATTGTTATTTCTAATGTACGAAATAATAAAAATGATTAAATAAAGTGTTCGCACCTACCTGCTGCCTTTCTTCCAAGCACCCAAAATTTAAACAGATTTCTCATTTTAGTCGAATAAAGCCAATTTTCAAAGAGCATTAGCATCAACTTTCCGAGTCACTACCTCGACTGTTTAAGATTCTAACCTCAAAAATTCGTATGAACTACAACGCCGCCAGAAACAGAGTTTGACAGCTGAAACTCGGAGTGGTCAACCTGCCCGAGCAGCCGATAAAACTCGCGCATGCGCATTATATGTATAGTTTCAAGAGATTGTCCCAGTATACCTCTGTAGCTGTAATATAAGTGAGAATATGTTTTTATGGGTGGTTCTAACTTATTTTCAAAATATAAAATATACATAAGTATCACTATGAGAATATCAGGTAACAAGTAACCCAGTCCCTTAATTCATACGCTAGTGTAACCTTGAACAAACATCTGTCCCTCTGTTTAATAGTGTGCGTGGCGAGGGTCGTATACCTGATTCATGTTCGAATGCACCATAGATGAAATTCCGTTAGTCTTGAGCGCCGCTCTGTAGTGAAAACACGTGTTTATTTTAACCTATTTCGGGCTGTTTTAATTTTTAATATAAAAATGTCAGAGTATTGTTTTATTTGTACTCAACTTTTAAGTGAAGATGAAACTGTTACTGTTGAACGTGGTATGAAGACATTGATAAATGCAAGTACCGAACGAGGTGCAAAATAAACATAATTTTTTAAAACAAAAATCTGATTCACTCATACGTGATCTAGTACGAGGAGGGCTTACTGTAGATGTACTGGCTTCATGTTTGTCACATTTTCTTTTTTTAGCTGATACAATAGACGACTTTCGAGTGTAATTTTTACGACAGCTTTCGTGTATTGTCACAGATTTCTGATTTTCAAGATAGCCTGAAAATTCATCACCTCGTTCGATACTTGTATTTATCAATGTCTTCATACCACGTTCAACAGTAACAGTTTCATCTTCACTTAAAAGTTTAGTACAAATAAAACAATACTCTGACATTTTTATATTAAAAATTAAAACAGCCCGAAATAGGTTAAAATAAACACGTGTTTTTACTACAGAGCGGCGCTCAAGACTAACGGAATTTCATCTATGGTGCATTCGAACATGAATCAGGTATACGACCCTAGCCACGCACACTATTAAACAGAGGGACAAATGTTTGTTCAAGGTTACACTAGCGTATGAATTAAGGGACTGGGTTACTTGTTACCTGATATTCTCATAGTGATACTTATGTATATTTTATATTTTAAAAATAAGTTAGAACCACCCATAAAAACATATTCTCACTTATATTACAGCTACAGAGGTATATACGTGGCGCGCTTATGCATACAATGACGCTTACAACTTTTTAAATCGTTTTATCTCAGAAGCGGTATCTTTTAGGAAAAAAATTATTGATATTTTTTTTATAGATAATTTTACGATCTACAACTTTTGTCTAAGGTAATTTTACGATAAAACTTACCGTTTTGGAGAAAATCGCGAAAAACCCATTTTTTTGACCTTTGACCTTGAGTCAATTTTTTTACATTGGTCGTAACAATGGGGAATTTTGAAGAGTCGTTTTTAATTGTGTTTTGAACAAGTTTACTCAGATTCAGCTGGATGGTAATTCTTGTACCTTTGATCTTGTTTTTCAACCTAAGTTGACCGGACTGTTACACTGAGATATGTTATTATTTGACATGGTAACGTAGCCTTACATTGGTCTTTAAAAAGAATAGGATTACCAAATAAATCCATCAATATTTTGAAATAGAACAGAAGTACGCAATTATGTTAGTATCGAAGTATACAGGATAATTAATTGTAAATTTTTTATTCCACTTACTATTACTTACAAAAATTTGCAAGAAATGTTTACAAAAATAGTTCAACACAAATATCATATATCGTCAGAGTGGTCCTTAGAAAGCTTGTCTGAAAAACATTTGGAGATTGGCTACAAAAAAAAAAAATTAGAAAATTCTTCGAATATTGGAGATGAACAGAAACACTCGATGACGATGATCGATCGCTAACTTCAAGTAAAGAATAATGAGTGCGAATTGGGAATAATGACTGATTGATTTGCGGTTAAATTATAAATGATTCATCTTTTTTCATCTTCAATATTCCAAGAATTTTTTTGCCATGGTTTGAATTGTTTCAGGAGTGTCAACGTACACAGCCATGATTTTTTCCTAATTTCCCCGCTACAATGGAAATACTAATCAATCATCCATGATTACCTTCTTTCGCCTATCAGCAAGTTGTAAAAATAAGGTTTCTGTTTGTCAATAGAAAAAATTCAATTAAACCGTCCTGAGGGTGACCCGAAATTAGGGTCAAAACGTTCATGCAAACCATATCGTTGTTTCGATGACCTACATATTCAAGATCCTTCTTACATAAAATTTTCAGATCAAGACTACTTCTACATTATACAGAAAACCTTCAGCATGCCAACTAAGTTGTGAAGTCGCTTTGAAAATCCTGTTGTACAATCCTAGCTCCATCACAACCGACATAATTTCTTCTGTCGCATTTCGGAATACTACTTCGCAAATATCGATTTGATCAATAATATTCATAAAATTAAAGTTTCTGATTAGATTTATAAACTATGACTGCAGTAACCTAAACCAGTGTTTCTTCCACTAGGTAACATATTTCACGATTCAAACTTTGTTTTCGTAATATTGGAGTTAAAATATGTAACATTCCATCTCAAGTCGAAAGCAGAATAAGGAATAATGTACCCGCCACTCGCGTCGGTTGTAACGATTGTTACCGGCTGGATCGTATTAGTCGATAAGAAGGGAGCCTAGTATACGTAAACGTTGAGAAGAGGCGCTTATGTTGCGAAAAAGATAAGATGGCGATACCGCGTCAAGAGAGTGCACGTTGTATTGTAACTCTTCGTAAAAATGTATAAATAAACAGTATTAAAAAACGGCTCAAGTGGTTTTACTTCTGTTCAACCGGACTAAACAAATGGTCCTTCGAGGTGGATACATGAAATCAAGTAGAGTTAAATAAACGTTTCAAAAAAGCAGAAAATTTATTAGCGGAATTCGACGCAGTTCAAGAAAAAAAACTTCATATTCTGCTTCTAATTCTTCAGTATGTGTTTCGTTTACATCGAGAACGCGTATTTTTTCTTGAACTGCGTCGAATTCCGCTAGTAAATTTTCTGCTTTTTTGAAACGCTCCTTTAACTCTACTTGATTTCCTGTATCCGGATTGAAGGCAGTTAGAAATGTTTTGAATCTCATCAATTTTGTTTTTACGCTTGCTCGACTGCGTTTCAACGATGCAATGTCCGTCATTTTTTACTATTCTTTATTACTTGAGCCTACTAAATGAAATGGAACGTGTCTGAATTCCAAAAGGCGAACGAAAATGTGTGAGAAAAGGATGGACTTACAAATAAATATTCGTCGATTTATTTGTCTCGAATATCCTCGAAGAAACGTAGCGTTGATTTTCGGACGTCAAAAATATGCTGCCGCCGAGAATCCTTACTGCTGCTGAGACTCTGCGCTGCCGTTGAAAACTCCGTCGAGCTTGTTTACATTTTCCGTTAGAGAACGCCGAGGATCCAAGTCGTTGGGAAACGTCGATTCGATGCTTCGAGAGCGTCTGATGCCGTTCTACGTTGTAGCTATAGCAATGCTACGCCGTGAGTCGAGCCGCCGAATATTAATCCGGTCAATTTAGACATAAAAATAGTGATCGAAACACAATAATTCTGACAGAGCTGAATTTTGGTACAGACCTTGGGTTTACCATTATAAAGAAAAAGAAAAAAGTCCCCATCGATACCATGTGTGCTAAAAAAGTTGTTCAAGGTCAAAGGTCAAAATTTTCGGTTTTTTCGATTTTTCTCGTTAACCGTTGATTTTATCATAAAAAAAGCTTAGACCAAAATTGTAGACCATAAAATTATCCACAAGAATGGTCTCGATACTTTTTTTCCTAAGAATTATCATTTCTCAGATATCACGATTCTAAAAGTCGAACGAGTTACATTCTATATAATATGCACGCATATTATATATGTCACGGATATACATAGTATATGTGTAGTATATATAGATAGTGTATATATAGTATATATTATAGTATATATTATAGTATATATTATAGCATATATTACAGTATATATACATATACTGTGACGGGACGCCTGGCTGGCGTACCGACACCCGGGGTTCAGCGCATGCCCCCTAATATTTTGCTTGGTAAACCCAAGCCAAATCTAACTGTCCACACGATAACCCCGCCACACCCCGGGAACCCAATCAAATCACACGATTTACCGTACCCCTTCTTCAGGGAACGCGACCAATCTCTATCCGCGAAAACGGCGTAACTAGACCATAAGAGTATATAAGACGAGCGCAAACGCGAATCAATCAGAATCTATCATCTATTGAGCAACCGCCAGGATAGATCATCGCAGACTTCCACGAGAAGACCCATACTTCCACATCCACGAGGAGCCGGACACCAAGGACCCACGATCAGGAGACGTGGAGTACCCGTGCAAGGAATCCTCAACACGACTTCCCATCAAGCATACAGCGTACTAATAAATCCTATTTGTTTTCAATAAAATAAATTCCGTAGGTACCGGGGCGCCGTGTCTGAGTGAAGAACAGCATTGCGTCTGACCTCATAGCTCAGATACGGTGATAGTCTCACAATCCCCCGACCCGTAGGTAGGACACCTGAACCCGTAGAGAGTCACGGTCATAGCGACTGAAAGTCTTAATACAGGTGAAGGTACATTCGCGTAGAATCCCCTTGCCTTTAACTACCACGCTAGTAATATCCAGTCTTGCCATACGCAAACTGAATCACTATCAAAGTCCTTCTGACTACTATGCTATCACTCACGTAATATTCTGTTTCAGTACTATCTGAACGAATAATTACAATATTAAAATCAACCGTCAGCGACGATTCCTCATTATCAAATACCGTCCCTCTGACGATCAGGCTATAACAAATAATATTGAGTCTACCCATAGGTAAACCGAACTACCATTCAAGTCCTTCCGACTACCGTACTAGCACACCAATAATATTCTGTCTTAGTTCCCACTAAACGAATCATTATCCATCACCAAAACCGACTAGTCAACGATCCAGAATAATCAAATACCGTCCCTCTGACCAACACGCTATCACGCAATTAATAGTCAGTCTTGCCGCAGGCAAACTTCATTAATATCAGAGCAAATAAGGAAGAACTATCCCTTCCTAAATTATCGAAAATCTCTTCGAGATTACCAGAAGAATAAGTTCACAACCTTTCATCCTGTCTCTTATCCCGTCTCACGGGAACAAAACATTGACGTATAATTGCTATATTTTCTTTCCCGAAATAAATAATTTCGCATCACGAGTCAACCTCTCAGAGCGATCTATCTGTGAATGCTTCACACTCACAGATCCAGTTTGACCCTCAACCGTTTACACGGCCTATGATGATGGGTCTATTCCACTCGTGCCTGTGCACATGAGGATGAGAAAACAAATTCTGAGGCTAACTCGAAAAACCAAGTTGGAGTGGTCAAACTATTCGGGCTGTTCCCGGAGTTAATCAGACAATTGACAAGCATCCTTCTCCACCTTCCTTCCGTGTCCAGAGACCGAATCCTGCAGCTCTATTCCAGAGACAGGAAACTCTCAAAACAAAAATATCATTCGAGTATGCGCTAAATATCACACATAGCGTGTGTAGTTTTGGCGAAACAAAGCCCGCGAATAAACTGTACGTCTCATTGGCGAAAGCGTGCAAACTCGAATCGTTTCATTGGCGACCGTAACAGAACGCGAAACGTTTCAATACAAACTTTACATTGAGATAATTCAATATAAATGGTGGCAATTAAATAGAATAATTTAATGATATAAAAAATAATGAATTTAAATATATCATATTTCTCACATTAAAAAATAATTTGTGTTCCAAAATTAAAAATATGAAATTAAGTTACTAGTCATTCATCTATCTGTACGTTTTCTTTAGACTTTTCGGTAAGTTCTAATGCATTGTATGAATGTTCCAAACTACAATCCATGAAGTACATCAAATGGCATTTTTTTAATGATTTATATTTTCATTTCAATTAATGTGTGAACAAATAATCAAAAAATATATAGGATTCTTTTCATAATTATATTTTTTTCTAAAAAATTTAATTATTGTGAAGACTTTTTTTGATAAAAATTCTTCTTTTTTCAAAAGTGAATTGAAAATTATAACATATTTAGATAAAATAGATGAAATAAATTTATTCATCATTTTTTCCATTTAAATAATTATATATATCTACAAATTATACATTATCATAATTGAATATAAATGGGGGCAATTGAATTGAATAATTTAATGATATTTACAATAATTAATCCAAATTGATCTTTTTTCGTGAATTGAAGAATAATTCATTTTCAACAATTAAAAATATGAAATTGAACAACTAATCATTCGTCTATCTGTATGTTTTCATCAAACTTTTCAGTAAGTTATAATCCATTGTGGAAATGTTCCAAATTACAATCCATAAACTAGATTAAATGTCATTTTTCGATTCGATACTATCTTCATTATCATTAATATGTGAGCGAAAAATTGAAAAATACATAGAAATTTTCTAATGATTATATTCATTTTCAAAAAATTTCATTCATGTGAAAAATTTTTTTTCAATTCCTTTTTTTTAAAAGTTAATTGGAAATTATAATATATACAAATGTGATATTCATAATGAATTTATTTATCATTTTACTTACCTAATCAATTATATATATACAAATTATACATTATTATAATCTATTATGAATGTAGGCGAATAAATTAGATAATTTAATGATATAGAAAAAATAATCCATATGAATCATATTTCTTAAATAATAAAATAATTAGTTTTTGAAAATTAAAAATATGAAACTAAACAACTGATCATTTATCTGTGTGTATGTTTCCTTTACACTTTCCAATCAGTTCTAATCAATTGTATGAATGTTCTGAATTACAATGCATAAAGAACATTGAATGGCATTTTTTGACTGAATAATGTTTATTATAATTATTATGTGAGTGAATAATTAAAAAATATATAGAATTTTTCGCATAATCATATTTATTTTTGAAAAATTGATTTCGTGTGAAAATTTTATTCTTCCTAATTCTTCTTTTCTTGAAAGTTAATTGAAAATTACGATATATAGAAATAAGATATAAATCGGAAATTCATTTACCATTTTCTTTATTCAATCAATCATATATACATACAAATTATACATTATTATAATTAATTATAAATGTAGGCGAATGAATTGGATAATTTAATGATAGAAAAAAAAATACTTCAAATGAATCATATTTCTTAAATTAAAAAATTATTAGTTTTTCTAAATCAAAAATATGAAATGAGGTAACTAATCATTCATCGATCTGTATGTTCTCTTTAGACTTTTTAATGAGTTCTAATCCATTGTATGAATGTTCCAAATTACAATTCATAAGGGACAACGAATGGCATTTTTTCAATGAATGATACTCTTATTTTGATTAATATGTGAGCAAACAATTGAAAAACATGTAAAATCTTTCTAATAATGATATTTATTTTGGAGAAATTTAATTATGGGGAATTTTTTTTTTTTCAAAATCTTTTTCTTAGAGTTTAATCAAAAATTATGATACACATAGATAAAATATACATAATAAATTTATTTATCATTTTTTTATCATTTAATTATTTATATACATGTATAAGATACAAATCATACATTAATGTAAAATAATATTAGGCGGCAATTCAATGAAATAATCTAATGATATGAAAAATGGTAATTTGAATAGATCATTGTTCTCAAATTAAATAATACCTAATTTCTAAAGACTAAAAATATGAAATTCAATAACTAATCATTTATCTATCTGTATGTTTTCTATGAACTTTTCAATAAGTTCTAATCCATTGTATAAATGTTCCAAATTGCAATCCATAAAGGACATTAAATGGCATTTTTTAAATGGATGACATTTCATTTCAATAAATATGTGAGCAAATAATTAAAAAATATATAGAAATCTTTCGATGATCATATGTATTTTTAGAAATTTCAGTTAATGTAAAAAATTTTTGATTTTTAGAAATTCTTCTTTTTTCAAAAGTAAATCACAAATTATAATATATATAAATAAAACATGGATACTAACTTTATTTTCTCATTTTTTTCATTTAATAATTTTGTATATATACAAGTTATACATTAATATAATTGAATGTAAATGGGGAAATTGAATTAAATGAATTAATGATACTAAAAATAATTAATTTAACTTCATCATTTTTCTTAAATTGAAGAATAATTAATGTTGAAGAATTAAAAATATGAAATTAAACAACTAATCATATAGCTGTATGTTTTCTTTAAACTTCCCAATAAGTTAAAATCTATTGTATAAATGTTCTAAATTACAATCCACAAAGTACAATAAATGGCATTACTCTAATGAATAATGTTTTTACTTTGATTAATATGTGAGCGAATAATTAGAAAATATAAACGTTTTTTTCAATAATTATATTTATTTTCAAAAAATATGTATAATGTGAAACTTTTTCTTTTTTTTAAATCATTCTGTTTTTAGAAGTAAATCAAAAATTAAAATGTATATAAATAAAATATATATAATAAATTCATTCATCATTGTTTCCATTCAATTAATTGTACATGTATACAAATTATACATTATTACAGTTGAATATGAATGGAGGCAATTAAATTAAATAATTTGATGATATGAAAAATAATAACTTAAACTAATCATTTTCCTTGAATTAAAGGATAATTAGTTTTTAAGAATTGAAAATATGAAATTAAATAACTAATCATTCATCTATCTGTATGTTTTCTTTAAACTTTTCAATAAGTTATAATCCGTTGTCTAAATGTTTCAAATTACTATCCATAAAGTACATTAGTTAGCATTTTTTAATTTAATACTATTTTTATTATAATTAATATGTAAGCGAATAATTAAAAAATACATAGAATTTTTCTGATGATTATATTCATTTTTAAAAAATTTGATTCAAGTGAAAATTTTTTTTTTCAATTCTTTTTTCTTTAAAAGTTGATTAAAAATTATAATATATATAAATAAAATATAAATAATAAATTTGATCATCATTTTATTTATTTATTCAATTAAATATCTAACTTTCTTGGACGTTACGGAAATAAATATGGATCCGCGAGTTTAATTATCAAGTCAAAATCAGAAGCGTGAATAAAATGTTGTGAAAAAGCTTTAATTGCGTAATATGTGTTTCGCGTTTAAAGTCTAAAACAAGGCTGTTTTTACAATAATGTTGGTTGATGCAGCAACCTTATTTTTTTGAAAGACATAAGAGGTTTATGAACGTCTTTCATCTATGATGACTACTAGATCATTAAAAAGGGGGCGAAACGGGCGATTTTACCCTTTGTAACACTACTTCCCCCCGAGGAAAAGAGTCGTCCCGACTCGGGAAAGATAAAACAATTATGAAAGTGATCTAGCAGTCAGTGCTCTAAGGTGAGTTGGAGCTGTGGCTCTATAAATTTAAAGACTCCCTTTTTCACTAACTGGCATTTGCCCACAGTCCCAAGGTAAACCACAGAAAACCTTGAGCAGATAGTTGAGCGTTAAATAATTTCGAAAATTTATGTGCCTTGTTTTATAAAGGTAAGTGTTATTGAGTGTTGTGTGGCTTCATGAATTCGAAGTTATCAGCATCGGTCCAGATCGACGTCGAAAAGAAATCCAATCCTCTTCATGAAGGATTGCCCAAACGAAACAGGTTCGGGTGAAAACATCGAGGCGGGAACCGAAAATTCCGGGACCAAACAGGACAAAAAAAACAGACTCCTTTTCACAGGAAATAGGGAAATAGATGGGTGACTGATCCTAATCTTCTTTAGAAATAACTCACCCTAGAGTTTTGGAACGCAAATGTGAGTAATGGTATAACAATTCAAATTCGATAAGTGAATTTGGGAGAATACACGTATAAAACAAATAAATACGTATTCAAAAGAAAAGAAACGATCTCATCTAAATCATATCTGCGTCCTTCTTCAAAATAAGGCCACCAGTCATCCTCAGGAATCGGGGAAGGATTGGATGGGAAAAGGCTGTGTCAAGTCACCCGAAAAAGTGCTCACAAAAACTGACACTTGAGGTTAATAAAATGTGAAAATCAAGCAATCGCTCATCAACCTTGAAAAATAATCGTGGCTCTAATTCACATTAATAATTTCTAGAAGGAAACAAAACTCTTAGGAAAACAAAAGATCATTCGAAAACAAACAACTTCCTATATTGAAAACATCAGTTCGTTGTTGTTCTCCGGCCGGCACGGAAGCCGGCAGGGGCTTTTTTCCAAAAAATATTCCCTCCCAAAGAAAATTCCACCAAAACTCCCGTCAGAAGCCTCACCGTTGCCTGGCACTTTGTCGACAAAGTGCCAGCCAACTTCAACGACCGGCACGGCCGCTCCGTGCGAAGAGCGGCAGCCAACCGCGAGCCCGAAGAAGGTATTTGACCAAGACTCGACACTGATTTGCACAATGGGATCTCAACGGTCCTTGGAGCCGCGCTGAAATCCGGCTCCTTCTCAATAGCAACAAATGTAAGCTCTTTGAAAAGTTTATTAATCAAAGAAATTAATTCAATTCTAATTTGCAGGATCCGAGAAAGAGCAAACCATTCTAAAATCATTCTCTCTTATTCATAGACCAACGCTTGAAGCAACATTAGGTTCGACGCAGTAAAATCGAGCCGACCAAAACCCGACTTCGTCTCAGCGTCATCTCGCCTCGAACCTACAAAATGGAGACCAGCTACGCAAAATGTTGATTGCAAGAAAATAAATTTTTTTAAAAAAACATTACCTCGAATAATCTTTATGTTTTTTCAATAAAGAAAATCTATTTTACTACTTATTTTTTCTATGTCTTTTACTCAATTAAGTGTATCCCTTAATAAAGCAAGTATAGGTTAGCTATATGCTATCCGCATGTCAAGGAAGTACAAAAATCTTCAAAAACTTGATCGGCCGTAGCTTCTGCATTTATAACCAAGACAGGAGCCGATAAAGAAGAAAAGGTTTGTTTTACTAGCCAATCTTCGTGAATCTCATGAATAGTTCTAAGTAGCTCTAAAGAAATGCTCAATTCCTCCTCACGAGAACGGGAACTAACTCGACCAAACAAGTTTCTGGGGAAACTCGCAAATGAACAATCAAATCTACTCTGAGCTCAGACGGGCGAATGAGAAAATCGAAATTTTTCATCAATGAATGAGATTCGAAGTCGCGAAAATTAACTAACCTTCGACGAGCTTCTACGAAACAATTGCTACTAAATATCGATCTTTCCATCACCTTTACAGGCAATGGAGTCGTCTCAAGATGTCTATCTAACATAACCATTTGAGTGAAATGCTGAAAATAATAGCAATAACGATCTGGGTCCTGATACATCAAATCTAAGAGATTACTTCCAGCTACGTCTCGATCTTATTGAACGATCATTATTGAAGGAAATATCGGATGCGGAAAAACAACTTTCACCAAGAGGTTTTTAGCAGATCGCCAGGTCTGTACACTTTTAGAACCTGTTGAGGAATACCTCAACAGGTTCTAAAAGTGTACAGACCTGGCGATCTGCTAAAAACCTCTTGGTGAAAGTTGTTTTTCCGCATCCGATATTTCCTTCAATAATGATCGTAAGCGGTCGAGTTTTACTCAAATGAATTCCAAAAGGCAGATTTTTCTCCCAATCGATGACCGACTGTAAAGGTCAAGTCGATCACAGTCGTCAAGGGTGTTCGTATAAAGATCTAACCTCGAAGGATGTTCCTGGTCTTGAAGAGACTGTTCCAGGTTGATCTTCTTCAAATGGAGCAAGACGATCCAAGTGAACCACTTTTTGACGCGAATGAGATCTTCGGATTCTATAAACAACATCATTTATCCGGTTAACCAATAAGTAAGGGCCTTCCCAATTTCTTTGTAGCTTTGGACATCGTCCTTTCTGTCTTCGGGGTTGAAAGAACCAGACAGAATCTCCAGGATTAAATTTTGAATCTCTGGCTCGAATATCATAACGAGTTTTTAATTTAACTGAAGCCATAGAAATTCTACTTCTAGCAAAGTGATGAATTTCATCTAAACGTTGTTGTAATAAAAAGGCATAATCTGTTTGATGCTGTCTTTGCACAGGAACAGGGCGTTTCTCTAAATCTTATGAAAGTCGAAGATTTCTTCCAGTAAGCATGAGGGCTGGCGTCTGCTTCGTCGTCTCATGAATCGCAGATCTGTAAGATAAGAGGAAGAAAGGGATCCAGAAGTCCCAGTCTCTCTGATTCTGCTCTACGAAGGACGACAAATACTGTAGCAAGGTTCGATTCAGACGCTCTATCATGCCGTCAAATTGCGGATGCAAAGGAGTCGTACGAGTTTTCCTAACGCCTAAAATCTGAGTAACCTCTTTCATTAAGGTTGACTCAAACTTTCGGCCTTGATCAGTATGAAGTTCCAGAGGAACTCCGTGTCTACGAATGAACTCTTTAACGAATGCCGGTGCTACAGTGGAGGCTTCTTGATTAGCAAGTGGGACCACTTCAGGCGACTTAGTAAAATAATCGGCAATAACCAAAGCATATTTACTTCCAGAATGGTTTATCGGGAGAGGTCGGAAAATGTCCTTCGCTATCCTTTCAAATGGAGCTTTCACGTTGTAAATTTGAAGAGAGCTTTGTCCTTTCGCTCGAGGTCCTTTCTTTGCCGTGCAGATTCGACATCTTCGACACCAATCTTCAACGTCCATCCGGCAGGGGGCCAAAAGTCGAAGTTGCGAATTCTGCCCAGAGTTTTATTTGAAGCGAAGTGTCCGCCTGCAGGAGAATCATGATAAAGAGCAAGAATCTCCGGAACTCGTGTCCTGGGAACCAAAAGTTGCCACCTGATTTCTTTCAAGTCTGCAGATTCTCCTTTTCGGTATAAAATTCCATCAATTAAAAGTATAGAGTCCCATTGAGCCCAATAAATTTTCAAATCTGGCTCGGCTAAAGATATATCCTGCCAGTCCGGGCGAGTTTCCGCTTCTTTCCAAGACTTCACTTGAGTAAAAGTGTCGTCCTCTTGTTGCGATTTCCTCCATTCCTCCTGGTTATTTTCGAGAGAAATCTTCCGTATTGTAAGAGAGGGGTCTCGGTTTTTCTCTAGTCGTACACACTGTTTACACTCTGGCATTTCCTCGCAGGGTCTTCGAGAGAGAGCATCGGCGTTTCCATGATGAATTCCTGCTTGATGCCGAATGTCCAAATCGTTCTGACCAAGCCTCTATAACCATCTAGCTACCTGACCTTCAGCAGATTTGACCGAAAGTAGCCACCTAAGAGAAGCATGATCTTTACGTATCAAAAATCTCCTACTGTACAGATAATGGTGAAAGTGTACTACGGTCTTGACAACAGCTAAAAGTTCTCTACGAGTGACACAATAATTCCTCTCAGTTTTACTCAAAACTCCGCTGAAATAGCTTATCACTCTCTCCCAACCTCCCTGAATTTGTAACAGAACCCCGCCTATTTCTGAAAGAGAGGCATCCGTATCTAAAATAAAAGGAAGTTCGACCTCTGGATAAGCTAAAATCGGCGAAGAAATAAGATTTTCTTTTAATTTCTTGAAAGCCTTTTCGCATTCCGGGGTCCAGTCAAAAGAAATCTTGATTCCGGTCAAGTGATGGAGAGGTTTAGCTATACTAGCGAAACCTTTTAAAAATCTTCTGTAATACGTACAAAGGCCTAAAGAGCTTTGAATTTGTTCTTTATTCTTAGGTGTCGGCCAAGAAGAAACCTTCTCGATTTTGGTTGGGTCGGTCTTCACACCTTGTGCTGAGACGATATGTCCGAGGAAGCCTACTTCTTTCTGGAACAGATGGCATTTTTTTCGGGCTCATTTTCAGGCCTGCTTGCTTCAGCCTAGTTAAAACTTGTCTGAGATTTTGAACTTCTTCTTCAAAGTTCTTGCCAAAAACGATTATATCGTCTAAATAAACGAGGCATATTTGGCCAGTGAGCCCATGGAGAACAGCCTCCATCATTCGTTCAAAGGTAGCCGGGGCATTACTTAAACCAAACGGCATAACCTTGAACTGCCATAATCCTCCTAAACCCGTAACAAAAGCTGTTTTTTCGTTATCTAGAGGATCCATTTCGACCTGCCAGTATCCGCTCTGAAGATCCATGGTGCTGAACCAAGTTGCACCAGCTATCAGGTCGAGTGTCTCGTCGACCCTGGGTAGAGGGTAAGAATCTTCGATGACGACGATTTATCTTGACCTTGATGACTTGTTGATTAATGTATTCTTGGATATGAAGGTCACGACTCAAAACGCTTTTTTATAGTGTTAACGTTTCAGCCTTGATGGGGCCCCTCCTCAGAACCAATTTATTTAAACATCTGTCACGGACAAAAATAATAAAATAATGTACAACTCGGTTATAACAATATTAAACATAGTGGTTTAGATAATAAGAAAGGATGTTTATGCAGATATAAATGAGAGGAATTACCTAGTGTGGGATGACACTTTCAATTACATCGAATAATTGGTAATTAAAGAATGAATAGAAACAATAAAAAACAAAAACCGAAACACACTGCGATCGCGATACGTAGTTCCCAAGACTTCATACTTGTTGTTAATTTGATAAAATAAAATCAAACACACAGCCGTTATAGGTTTAAATCAAGAGCAGATTTGCATATGTGGAACGTCCAGTGTGTAGTGGGGGGAGATCAATATTGATAGTTATCAGAGCAAATACAGAGTCAACGGGTTAAAAGGAAACCAAAATTTTGTTAAGAAGGTAAAATCGAGAGCAAGCTCAGTCGGTAATAGATAATTACAATGGTCGTATCACAGAGGTGTGAATATTACTCAGATGTTCGATGTCTTGTCTTCGGTTGAGAAAATTGGGATGTGCAATAATATTGCACATTTCTAACAATAGCCTATTATAATACAATGGTTCAACGTCAATAATGCTGGCTTGAGAATAATTGAAAGAGTGGTCGAAATCGATGGCATGTCTCGTCAGTGCAGTATAATTATCCTCGTGTTCATGGATATTGCGTTTTTGTTCGGTTTTCCTGGTGTGTAGTTGCCTACTTGATTGGCCTATGTAGGACATGTTGCATTGGGTGCAGGGAATTTTGAAAACTACACCAGAGCGCATACCCGGGGTTAAGGGGTCCTGATCCGAATCAAACATCGAGGATAGATCATGTGCACATTTACCCACAAATTGAATTTTGTACTTAAAGAATGTTCTGTTGAGTGACTCAAACAACCCCACGACGTATGGAATAAAAATATAGTTTTTTTGATTAGCTTGTGCAGTAGATGCATCGATATTATTGTTGGAGCTAGTCGATGACAAGATGGAATCGTATTTGAACTGTATATGCTTGTTGAGCAGACGAGGTGGATAGTCGTTTTTACTTAGTACCTGCTGAATCAAGGACATATTTTTGTTATAAAATTCCATACTTGAGAGTCGGATCGCTCTGTCAACCAAGCAATGAATCGTTCCAATTTTGTAAGATCTGGGATGGTCAGAATGAAAATTTAAATACCTTTGTGACAAAGTAGCCTTATGAAACCAATCTGTTTTGATGAGCTGGTTATTATTGATGATCAAGACATCTAAAAAGGTAATTCGATGATTAAACTCTATTTCAGAGGTAAAATGTAATCTCGGATGGAATTGGTTGACGACAGATAGCATTTCTGCAACTTTATCCGAAGGGTCAGCTGTGATTATGTCATCTACATATCTGAAATAGAATAAAGGCTTGAAGTCCAGTTTGTTGAGACAATATTGTTCAAGATCATCCAAAACCAAATCCGACAAAATTGGAGAGAGCGTCGAGCCCATCGGTAAACCATAAGTTTGAGCATATATGTTCTGATAAAATTTGAATATCGCAGCCTCAAAACATATGTGTAATGCTTTTATGAGTTCATTAAGTGGGACAGGAATTTTGTCCACCAACTGATGCCAACGCTGTTTCACCGCGTTGATTGCAAGATCTTGTGGAACATTTGTAAACAATGCCACAACATCCAGCGAAACTAATACATGGTGAGGTGGGAGACTTTCGATCGATAACTATCGATATCGATCTCCCCCCACTACACACTGGACGTTCCATATGTGCAAATGTGCTCTTGATTTAAACCTATAACGGCTGTGTGTTTGATTTTATTTTATCAAATTAACAACAAGTATGAAGTCTTGGGAACTACGTATCGCGATCGCAGTGTGTTTCGGTTTTTGTTTTTTATTGTTTCTATTTATTCTTTAATTACCAATTATTCGATGTGATTGAAAGTGTCATCCCACACTAGGTAATTCCTCTCATTTATATCTGCATAAACATCCTTGCTTATTATCTAAACCACTATGTTTAATTTTGATATAACCGAATTGTACATTATTTTATTATTTTTGTCCGTGACAGACGTTTAAATAAATTGGTTCTGAGGAGGGCCCCCATCAGGGCTGAAACGTTAAGGGATCATCTCAGTGTGAAATTTTCAAAAAAATTTTTTTTTTTTTGCATTATCGTATAGTATACACTATTCTAAACATTGTCTCAAATTTTTAAATCGAAATTCAAATTATTACGGTCGCTACAGCGTTTCTTGTAGAAAGGGAACGGTTTTTCTACCTGCGCGTGTACCAAGGTGCTTAGGTTCTATAACCTTGCAGAATAAACTGTCCAAGCATTTCAGTTCGTTTTTGACATCCACCACGGATAGACGTACGAGAGAAACCCCCAAGAAAAAAATCAAGACCTGGCATCGCCGATTGATCGTAAGTAAACGATTTATCTAAACTTTTCCAACTTCAATCTTTAAACGCGTTTTTCTCAGAATGGTGTTTTTCAAAACGGTTTCCACTCTCAAAGGAAGAGTTTTAAAGATATCTAGTTCCAATTTCGGGAGAACATTTTAAACGTCATTCTTTATCGCGCTATGGAAGCTTTTTTTTTTTTTTGAAAACTCCCTATTTTTTTTACGAAAATGTTACGTCCAGCATACCACTTCTCTCTATTTTTCCTACTCGCTAACTCTCCCGCAGTTCTTACAATCATCTCATGGTCTCTGTCCTGTCCTCTCATCTCTACGTAGTCTCACGCTATTCACTATCGCGCTTACTCATCAAATTCCATTCCCTACTCCTAGCATTGTCACACCTTTTCTGCACCCGTACATTTCACGTCTCGAGGAACACTTCTATTCTAACTCTCAACAACGTCACATCTAGACTTCTTACATAGCTTCATACAGCACACTTCGTTTTTACCGTCATCTGAACTTCCTCGAAATAAATATATTAGTAATATCTCAAACAAACCCTACGCTATTCGATCCTCATCCTGATTTCCGGTTGTCCTGGAACTTAAAAGCGAAGCCAACCAGTTTACTCTTACCGCTCAGGAGTAACTCTACTCACGGACGTAACAAAAAACTGTCGAAAAAAAGGGCCACATTCGACACTTTTTGTTCAAACCGCCGCTATTTTGTCAAGTTTGAAAAAAAAACCCTTCCATAGCGCGATAGCGACTTTCCCACAGATCAATAATCTTTTTGAAATTTTTTTTTCAGATCAAAATTGCGGCCGTCATCGTGGAAACCGTGCAGCACCTTTTTTTTCACGTGAAATTACAACAATTTATACAACAATGATGCACTCAATAAATAAACTTTAAAAAAATCATTTTGTATTCTTCAGAAACGTATTTATTTATAAAAAAAAAAAAACCGGACCGATTAGTTTATTTGAACATGAAAAAAAAAATTTGCGAAAATCAGTGATTTTTCGGAGGGTCACACTGAGACGATCCCTTAACACTATAAAAAAGTGTTTTGAGTTGTGACCTTCATATCCAAGAATAACATTAATCGGTAAGAATCTTTCTTTGTTATATCGTTCAGCTTCCTGTAATCGATACAAAATCGTTTGGATCCATCCTTTTCGTTAACAAGGATGATTGGTGAAGCCCTGGGACTAGACGATGGTTCAATCACATCGTTCATTAGCATGTCCTCCACAAGCTTCTTCACCTCTTCTCGGGCGTTGAGAGCGAGGCTTCGAGGAGCTTGAAAAATTTTTTTTTTTTTGATTTTTCTTTTTTTAGAAGTTAATTGAAAATTATGATACACTAAGGGCTTCGCCCCTGCGCGCTTCGCGCGCCAACCCCATCTCGGCGCTGCGCGCCTCACTATTTCCTCATGCATTGTCTAGTAGACGGGCGAATTCCTTCATGTTGATTTGATGACAGGTCTGCACTTGCTGTCCACTTCAATTCCTTCTGTGCTTACTTTTCTTTTTTTCATCAATCTAAGCTTCCATTCGTTGGTTGAAAATTGGTGTTCCTGCTCTATTGATATCGATCTATCTCCTTGACTTGCTGAATTATTTTTTCTACCGCTCTGCCCGTTATTCTCCAAAATCACATTCTTTATATTATTTTTTTCTCTATATTCGCGTTGCTGTTCATTCCGCAAAACACCCCTTTCTCTTGTGGTCAACATCGATCCTGGTCGTCCTCTTACCTGGTTATACGAATATTTGATGGATATTATTCTATGGCTTATTTGGTTCTGCGCACTTGCAATTTTATTTTCCTCTTTTTTTTGTGATACTTCCGACCATCCACCATCTTCATCGCCTTGTCTGCTGCTTGAAACTCCTTCTTTCTCCATTGTCATCGTAAATCCTGGCTGTCCTTTTGACTGTTTGGTGATATATTTAGATTTACTATTATTTGATTGTTACTATTCATACTTATTACTCACTATCTGAATTTTATTTTGCTTCTGCAAGACATCAAAGTATCCACTGTCTCCGTCGCCGGTGAAGAGTATCGAGGATTGTGTTTCATTTTGTGATCCGATCCGGTGTGGATGAATTTCTTCTTCGCGATACACGATTAAACATATCTTGAAAATGTCCGCAGCTGCAGCTAATTCTGCTTCTCCCCCATGTATTCCATTTTTATTCATATGTGATTTGTAATCACCAGGTGACCTAATCACAGCAACGTTTGACTCATTACCTGTAATAAAACCCGCAAATGTAGACCAATTATCCACTACATGTGAGACGATACTCAGTCTCACCTCTGCGTGTCGATCTTGAGTGCCGTATACACAATACGCCAACGTGCGAAAAAGACAATTCCCGACGGAAATCATCTTGATAATTTTCGTTTGCATGTTCATTTTTTGCGTGTCAGAAACAGATACCTATAAAGATATTTGTCAAAGACTGTCATAAACAGCCAATGACAGCTGTCAAAGGGTTTGCTAGATGCTTTTTGTTTTGTTTTCGGGATCTCACCCCACCGCCAACTTCATGCGTATAATATTGTTATTATAATCTTTTTTTTTTACTTTTGTTATTATAATCTTTTTCTACGTTCATTTGTTTAAAACTTTTTTATTAGATAGAGAGATATGAATGAAATATAAATAAGAAATTCATTTGTCATTTTATTTATTTAATAAATTATATATACATATAAATTATACATCAATATAATTGATTATAAATGTAGGCAAATAAATTGTATAATTCAAAGGTATGGAAAAAAAACTTTAAATGAATCATGTTTCTTATATTAAGAAATGATTGACTTTTTTTGGGATTAAAAATATGAAATGAAGTCACTAATCATTCACCTATCTGTATATTTTTTTTTTGGACTTTTCAATAAATTCTAATTCATCGTATAAATGTTTCAAATTACAATCCATATGGTACATCAAATGGCATTTTTTTAAGAAATCATATTTTCATTTCAATTAATGTGTGAACAAATGATCAAAAAATATATAGGATTTTTTTTATAATTATATTTTCCTCTAATAAATTAAATTATTGTAAAAATTTTTTTTTTTCAAAAAATTCTCCTTCCAAAAGTGAATCATAGATTATAATATACATAAATAAAATACATATAATGAATTTATTCATTATTTTTTCCATTTAAATAATTATATATACATACAAATTATACATTATTATAATTGAATATAAACGGGGGCAATTAAATTAAATAATTTGATGATATAAAAAATAATTAATCCAAATTAATCATTTTTCTTGAATTGAAGCATAATTAGTTTTCACAAATTGAAAATATAAAATTAAATAACTAATCATTCATCTATTTGTATGTTTCCTTTAAACTTTTCAACGAGTTGTAATCCATTGTATAAATGTTTCAAATTACAATCCATAATGTACATTATCTGGCATTTTTTGATTGAATACTATTTTCATTATAATCAATATGTGAGCAAATAATTAAAAAACATATAGAATTTTTCCAATGATTATATTCATTTTGAAGAAATTCAATTCAGGTGAAAATTTTGTGTTTTTTCAATTCTTTTTCTTTCAAAAGTTAATTGAAAATTATAATATATGTAAATAAAATATGAATAATAAATTAATTCGTCATTTTTTCCATTTGATCAATTATATATGTATACAAATTATACAATAATATAATTGATTATAAATGTAGGCCAGTAAATTAAATAATTCAATGATATAAAAAAAATAGTTCAGAAGGATTATATTTCCTAAATTGAAAAATGATCAGTTTTCAAAAATCAAAAATACGAAATTGAATAACTGATCATTTATCCGTCTGTATGTTTTCTTTAGACTTCTGAATAAGTTCTCATTCATTGTATAAATGTTTCAAATTACAATCCATAAAGGACATCGAGTGGCATTTCTTTAATGGATAATGTCATTATTATAATTAATATGTGAGCTAATAATTAAAAATGTATAAAATTTTTCTAATGTTTACGTTCATTTCTAAAAAATTTGATTCATGTAAAAATTTTTTTTCTCTCCATTCTTCTTTTTTCAAAAGTGAATTAAAATTATAATACATATAAATAAAATATAACTAATAAATTTATTCATAATTTTTTCTATTCAATTAATTATATATATATATGTACAAATTATACATTATTATGATTGAATATAAATAGAGGCAATTGAATTAAATAATTTGATGATATAGAAAACAATTAATTTAAATTGATCATTTTTCTTGAATTGAAGAATTATTGATTTTCAAAAATTAAAAATATGATATTAAACAACTGATCATTCATCTGTCTATGTTTTCTTTAGACTTTTCAATAAGTTCTAATTCATAGTATAAATGTTCCAAATTACAATCTCTAAAAAATATTGGATAGCATCTTTTTAATGAATAATATTTTGATTTTAATTAATATGTGAGCAAATAATCAAAATATATATAGGATTTCTTTCATATTTGTATACATTTTTAAAAAATTCAATAATTTGAGAATTTTTTTTTTTTTGAAATTCTTTTTTTAAAAGTAAATTGAAAATTATGATATATATGAATACAATATGAATGATGAATTTATTTATCATTTTTTTTTATTCAATTAGTTGAATATATATGTACACAATTTACATTAATATAATTTAATATGAATGGTGGCAATTAAATTGAATAATTGATTGATGTGAAAAAAAAAAAAAATTTTAATAAATCATTTTTTTTAAATTAAAGAATGATTAATTTTTAGAAATTGAAAACATGAAATTGAATAACTAATCATTCATCTATCTGTATGTCTTTCTCAAACTTTTCAATGAGTTCTAATCAATTGCATAAATGTTCCAAATTACATTTCATAAAATTCATCAATTGGCATGTCTTCGATGAACGATATTTCGATTTTAATTAATACGTGAGCGAAAAATGAATAAATATATAGGATTTTTTTCATAATTATATTCATTTTTGAAGAATTTAATGATAGCAAAAATTATTTTCACTTCGAAAATTCTCCTTTTTTCAAAAGTAAATCAGAAATTATAACATGTATAAATAAAATGAATATGATAAATTTATTTTCGCATTTTTTTATTTGAATCAATCATATATACATACAAATGATACATCAATATAATTCAATATGAATGCATATATGAGGCAATTGATTTGAGTAATCGAGAGATATGAAAAATAGTTAACTTGAATAATTCAATTTTCTTGAATTGAAGGATAATTAATTTTGAAAAATTAGAAATATGAAATTAAATAACTAATCATATATATATCTGTGTGTTTTTTCAATCTTTTTAATAAGTTATAATCCGTTGTATAAATGATTCAAATTACAATCCATGAAGTACATCAAACGGCACTTTTTTGATGAATCATATTTTCGTTTCAATTAATATATGAACAAATCATCAAAAAATGCATAGGATTTTTTTAAAAATTATATTTTTCTCTAAAAAATTTGGTTATTGTAAGAATTTTTTTCAGAGAAATTCTTCTTTTTTCAAATACAAATTATACATTATCATGATTGAATATAAATAATTTGATCATACAGAAAATAATTAATTTAAATTGATCATTTTTCTTAAATTGAAGAATTATTAATTTTCAAAAATTAAAAATATGATATGAAACAACTAATCATTCATCTATCTGTATGTTTTCTTTGAACTTTTCATTAAGTTATAATCCATTGTATAAATGTTCCGAATTACGATCTATGAAGTACATTGAATGGCATTTTTCGATTGAATACTATTTTTCTTATAATTAATATTTGAGCGAATAATAAAGAAATATATAGAATTTTAGTAATGATTATATTCATTTTTAAAAAATTTAATTCAAGTGAAAATTTTTTTTTTCAATTCTTTTTTTAAAAGTTAATTGGAAATTATAACGTATACGAATGTGATAAAAATAATAAATTTATCTATCATTTTACTTACCTAATCAATTATACATATATATAATTAATTGAACAGAAAAAATTATGAATAAATTTAATACATATATTTTATTGATGTATATAATAATTTTCAATTCACTTTTGGAAAAAGAAGAATTTATCTAAAAAAAAATTTTCACAATAATTACATTTTTTAGATAAAAATATAATCATGAAAAAAATCCTATATATTTTTTGACTATTTTTTCACATATTCATTAAAACGAAAATAAGATTCGTTAAAAAAATGCCATTTGATGTACTTCATGGATTGTAATTTGAAACATTCATACTATGGATTATAACTCATTGAGAAGTTCAAAGAAAACACGCAGATGGACATATGATTAGTTATTCTATTACGTATTTTTAATTTTTCAAAACTAATTATTCTTTGATTCAAGAAAAATGAATTATTTAGGTTAAATATTTTTCATATCATTGAATTATTTAGTTCAGTTGCGTACATATATATTGAATTATATTGATGTATCATTTGTATATGTGTATAATTAATTAAACGAAAAAATTGAATAATAAATTTATTATTCATATTTCATTCATATACATTATAATTTTTGATTTACTTCTGAAAAAAGAATGATTTAAAAAAAAAAAAAGTTTTACATTGAACATATTTTTTGAGAATAAATATAATTATTGAAAAAAAAAGTTTGTATTTTCTAATTATTCGCTCACATATTCATCAAAGTGAAAACATTATTTATTAGAGTAATGCCATTTATTGTACTTTGTGGATTGTAATTTAGAACATTTATGCAATAGATTATAACTTATTGAACAGTTCAAAGGAAACATACAGATAGCTATATGATTAGTTGTTTAATTTCATATTCTCAATTTTTCAAAATTAATTATTCTTCAATCTAAGAAAAATGAGTAAGTTAAATTAATTATTTTTGGTATCATTAATTCATTTGATTTAATTTCACCCATTTACATTCAATTATATTAATGTATAATTTGTACATATACAAAATTATTGAATGAAAAAATTAGAGAATAAAGTTATTATTCACGTTTTATTTATATATATTATGATTTGTAATTTACTTTTTAAAAAAAGTAGAATTTCTAAAAATCAAAAATTTTTTACATTACCTAAAATTTCTAGAAATAAATATGATCATCGAAAGATTTATATATATTTTTTAATTATTTGCTCACATATTCATTGAAATAAAAATATCATCCATTGAAAAAATGCCATTCAATGTCCTTTATGGATTGCATTTGGAACATTTATACAACGAATTAGAACTTATTGACAAGTTCAAAGAAAACATACAGATAGATAAATGATAAGTTATTTAATTTCATATTTTTACTCTTTAGAAATTAAGTATTATTTAATTTGAGAAAAATGATTTATTTAAATTATCATTTTTCATATCATTAGATTATTTCATTGAATTGCCGCCTAATATTATTTTACATTAATGTATGATTTGTATCTTTATATAGGTCTATGATTAATTGAATGATAAAAAAATGATAAATAAATTTGTCATGTATATTTGATCTATGCGTACTATAATTTTCAATTTAACTCTAAGAAAATGATTTTGAAAAAAAAAAATTTCCAATAATTGAATTTTTCCAAAATAAATGTCATTATTAGAAAAATTTTACATATTGTTTAATTGTTCGCTCACATAATAATCAAAATAAGGGTATCATTCATTAAAAAAATGCCATTCGTTGTCCCTTATGGATTGTAATTTGGAATATTCATACAATGGATTAGAACTCATTAAAAAGTCTGAAGAGAACATACAGATCGATAAATGAATAGTGACCTAATTTCATATTTTGGATTTAGAAAAACTAATAATTTTTTAATTTAAGAAATATGATTCATTTGAAGTATTTTTTTTTTCTATCATTAAATTATCTAATTCATTTGCCTACATTTATAATCAATTATATCCATGTATAATTTGTATGTATATATGATTGATTAAATGAAGAAAATGATAAATGAATTTCCGATTTATATCTTATTTCTATATATCATAATTTTTAATTAACTTTCAAAAAAAGAAAAATTAGGAAAAATGAAATTTTGACACGAAATCTATTAGTTAAAAATGAATATGATCATCCAAAAAATTCTATATATTTTTTAATTATTCGCTCACATAATAATTATGATAAACATTATTCAATCAAAAAATGCCATTTAATGTTCTTCATGCATTGTAATTTAGAACATTTATACAATAGATTAGAACTGATTGGAAAGTGTGAAGAAAACATACACACAGATAAATGATCGGTTGTTTAGTTTCATATTTTTAATTTTCAAAAACTAATTATTTTTTAATTCAAGAAATATGATTCATATGGATTATTTTTTTCTATATCATTGAATTATTCAATCTATTTGCCCACATTTATAATAGATTATATTAATGTATAATTTGTATATATATATAATTGATTGGGTAAGTAAAATGATAGATAAATTTATTATTTATATCACATTTGTATACATCATAATTTCCAATTAACTTTTAAAAAAAGAAGAATTGAAAAAAAAAATTTTCACATGAATTAAATTTTTCAAAAATGAATATAATCATTTCAAAAATTCTATATATTTCTTCATTATTCGCTCACATATCAATTATAATAAAAATAGTATTCAATCGAAAAATGCCATTCAATGTACTTCATAGATCGTAATTCGGAACATTTATACAATGGATTATAACTTATTGAGAAGTTCAAAGAAAACATACTGATAGATGAATGATTAGTTGTTTAATATCATATTTTTAATTTTTGAAAATTAATAATTCTTCAATTCAAGAAAAGTGATCAATTTAAATTAATCATTTTCTATATCATCAAATTATTTAATTCAATTGCCTCTATTTATATTCAATCATAATAATGTATAATTTGTACATATAATATATAATTAATTGAATAGAAAAAATTATGAATAAATTTATTATATATATTTTATTGATGTATATAATAACTTTCAATTCACTTTTGGAAAAAGAAGAATTTTTCTAAAAAAAAATTTTCACAATAATTAAATTTTTCAGATAAAAATATAATCATCAAAAAAATCCTATATATTTTTGATTATTTGTTCACATATTCATTAAAATGAAAATAAGATTCGTTAAAAAAATGCCATTTGATGTACTTCATGGATTGTAATTTGAAACATTCATACTATGGATTATAACTCATTGAGAAGTTCAAAGAAAACACGCAGATGGACATATGATTAGTTATTCTATTACGTATTTTTAATTTTTCAAAACTAATTATTCTTTGATTCAAGAAAAATGAATTATTTAGGTTAAATATTTTTCATATCATTGAATTATTCAGTTCAGCTGCGTCCATATATATTGAATTATATTGATGTATCATTTGTATATATATATATATATAATTAATTAAATGAAAAAATTGAATAATAAAAATATTATTTATATTTCATTCATATACATTATAATTTTTGATTTACTTCTAAAAAAAGAATGATTTAAAAAAAAAACAAAGTTTTACATTGAACATATTTTTTGAGAATAAATATAATTATAGAAAAAAAAAGTTTGTATTTTCTAATTATTCGCTCACATATTAATCAAAGTAATAACATTATTCATTAGAGTAATGCCATTTATTGTACTTTGTGGATTGTAATTTAGAACATTTATGTAATAGGTTATAACTTATTGAAAAGTTTAAAGGAAACATACAGATAGCTATATGATTAGTTGTTTAATTTCATATTCTCAATTTTTCAAAATTAATTATTCTTCAATTTAAGAAAAATGATTAAGTTAAATTAATTATTTTTAGTATCAATAATTCATTCAATTTAATTTCCCCCATTTACATTCAATTATAATAATGTATAATTTGTATATATACAAAATTATTGAATGAAAAAAATTAGAAAATAAAGTTATTATTCATGTTTTATTTATATATATTATAATTCGTAATTTACTTTTAAAAAAAGAAGAATTACTGAAATTCAAAAATTGTTCACATCATTTAAAATTTCTAAATATAAATATGATCATCGAAAGATTTCTATATATTTTTTAATTATTTGCTCACATATTCATTGAAATAAAAATATCATCCATTGCAAAAAAGCCATTCAATGTCCTTTATGGATTGCAATTTGGAACATTTATACAATGGATTATAACTTATTGAAAAGTTTAAAGAAAACGTACAGGTAGATGATTGATTAGTTGTTTAATATCATATTTTTAATTTTTGAAAATTCATAATTCTTTAATTCAAGAAAAATGATCAATCCAAATTAATTATTTTCTACACCATGAAATTATTTAATCCAAATGCCTCTATTTATATTCAATCATAATAATGTATAATTTGTACATATATATATATAAATAATTGAATGGAAAAAATGATGAATAAATTTATTATACATATTTTATTTATGTATATAATAATTTTTAATTCACTTTTGGAAAAAGAAGAATTTTTCTAAAAAAAAATTTTCACTATAAATGAATTTTTTAGATAAAAATGTTATCATGAAAAAAATCCTATATATTTTTTGATTATTTGTTCACATATTAATTGAAATAAAAATATGATTCGTTAAAAAATTGCCATTCGATGTACATCATGGATTGTAAATTGAAACATTCATGCAACGGATTATAACTCATTAAAAAGTTTAAAGAAAACACACAGATAGATACATGATTAGTTATTGATTTCCTATTTCCAATTTTTCAAAACTAATTATTTTCTTATTTAAGAAAAATTATTCTTTCGAATGAATTATTTTTTGTATCATTAATTTATCCAATTTAATTGCCTCTATTTATATTCAATTATCTTATTGTATAATTTGTCTATATATATATATATATATATATATATATATATATATATATATATATATATAATTGATTAAATCAAAAAAATTACAAATAAATTTATTATCTATATCTTATTTGTATATATTGTAACGTTCGTTGACGTTGCGGAAATCAATATGGATCCGCGAGTTCAATTATCAAGTCAAAATCAAGAGCGTGAATAAAATGTTGTGAAAATGTTTTAATTGCGTAATATGTGTTTCTCGTTTAAAGTCTGAAACAAGACTGTTTTTACAATAATGTTGGTTGACGCAGCAACCTCATTTTGAAAGATATAAGAGGTTTATAAACGTCTTTTATCTACGATGACTACTAGATCATTGAAGAGGGGGCAAAACGGGTGATTTCACGCTTTGTAACAATATTATGATTTTTCATTTACTTCCAAGAAATGAAGAATTTTGAAAATATGAAAATTTTCACAATAATTAAATTCATCAAAAATAAACATAATTATTGAAAAACTCCCATGTATTTTTTAAATGCTATTCAAAGTACTTTATGGATCGTAATTTGGAACATTTATGCAATGGTTTAGAACTTATTGAAATGTTTAAAGAAAACATACAGATAGATAAATAAGTAGTTATTCAATTTCATATTTTCAAAATTTAAGAATCAATTATTTTTGATTTTGAGAAAAATAATTTAATTGAATTAATTATTTTCTATATCATTGAATCATTTTATTGTATTGCCTTCATTTACATTTAATTATATTACATTGTAATTTGGAACATTTATACAATGGATTAGAACTCATTCAAAAGGTTAACGAAAATATACGGATAGATAAATGATTAGTTATTTAATTTCGTATTTTTAACTTTTGGAAATCAAAAGTTCTCCAATTGAAGAAATATGATCCATTCAAATTATTTTTTTTTATATTATTGAATTATTTAATTTATTCGCCTACATTTATAACCAATCATATTATTGTATAATTTGTATATATATATATATATAATTGATTAAATAAATAAAATGATAAATAAATTTATTATTTATATTTTATTTATATATATTATAATTTTCAATTAACTTCTGAAGAAAGAAGAATAAAAAAGAAAAAAAAATTTCACATGAATTAAATTTTTCAAAAATGAATATAATTATTAGAAAAATTCTATATATTTTTTAGTTATTCGCTCGCATATTAATTATAATGAAAATAGTATTCAAACGAAAAATGCCATTTAATGTACTTTATGGACTGTAATTTGGAACATTTATACAATGAATTATAACTTATTGAAAAGTTTAAAGAAAACATACGGATAGATGAATGATTGGTTATTTAATTTCATATTTTTAATTCTTAAAAACTAATTATTCTTCAACTCAAGAAAAATGATTAGTTTAAATTATTATTTTTTATATCATCAAATTATTTAATTTAATTGCCTCCATTTATATTCAACTATAATAATGTATAATTTGTACATATTGTAACGTGAAATTCGGTTACCCTCGGATGAGGACTTACCGTTGACACTTTGGCGCGATTCTCTACTTATTCAAAATATCAAACTATAACAAAATCAATTATGTTGGGCGCCAGACGCGTTAGCGTCGATTTTCAAACAATAATACAAATCAATGAAAATAACACAAAACCGTACAAAAGAATAAATAGAGAACCCGTTGTATGGCTGGCTAGGCTCAGGTAAGCACACGTACAACGCGGTAGAGTGGCGGTATTCAAGGCAGCTAACAGTAATTACAGAATTAAAGAAAATAACAAAATAAAGAATAAACTCAAGTCAAAAGGAAAATGAACAGGTCAATCGATCATATATTGTCGAGAAGTTTACATGGTTGAGACAGGCAAATAAAATGGTATCGACAGCGGTAGTTAATAAAATAAGCGATCATTGTTCACAATAATTTCGGTAGAACAGCAGTAAACGGTAGTGTTACGTCCGTGAGTAGAGTTACTCCTGAGCGGTAAGAGTAAACTGGTTGGCTTCGCTTTTAAGTTCCAGGACAACCGGAAATCAGGATGAGGATCGAATAACGTAGGGTTTGTTTGAGATATTACTTATATATTTATTTCGAGGAAGCTCAGATGGCGGTAAAAACGAAGTGTGCTGTATGAAGCTGTGTAAGAAGTCTAGATGTGACGTTGTTGAGAGTTAGAATAGGAGTGTGCCTCGAGACGTGAAACGTATGGGTGCAGAAAAGGTGTGACAATGCTGGAAGTAGGGACTGGAATTTGGTGAGTAAGCGCGATAGTGAATAGCGTGAGACTACGTAGAGATAAGAGGACAGGACAGAGACAATGAGATTAATATAAGAACCGTGGGAGAGTTAGCGAGTAGGAAAAATAGAGAGAAGTGGTATGCTGGACGTAACAGTAGCTTGAAAACGAGAGACGGTAGTTAACAGAGAAAAATGAACGTAGGTCGGGAGATGCGATATAATGCAAGAATTTACTTGAAACTACACGTCACTGGGCGACGTGATCTTACCCAAGATGGAAATGACGCTACGAAAATTATTATTCTGTCAATTAGAAACGAGAGAACTTTACTGCAATCGGTGGAAAACAACGTAACGATAGTTCGGTAGATAATACGACGAATTTACCATAGATTATAACCAGTACGAGAGATTGACATTCATTAACAATTTACAGAGTCGGCAAACGATCGACTAGATAGCTTTCGGTAGAATTATTCATAAACGATAGAATCAATAATTTATAATTATTATGGACTTGAGGAATTAAACAATGAATTCCTAAACATAACTTTTCAGAGAATACAAAATACAAAATTACGAGGGAGTGAGAATTTCGGAGAGTTTACAAAATAAAGAAATACACTAAATACACCGCAGTACAAAAAAATAATTCGCAGAACTTAATTCAACAAAATACAGAGAAAAGAATAACAGGCAAAAATAATATAAAATTGCCAATAGCAATAAGAAAAGGTGCGGTAATATCTAGGGGCTGATTCTACGCTCGGTTGTACTCCAAGGAACTCGATATATGATACAATAGGCACAAAAATAAATAAAAATATAATAAGCAATAACAGAAATAAAATATAAAGCACACTACTATTACAAAAGAGTATGAAATGAAATGTAAAAGCCAATAGAGCTCAAAATACGATAGAAAGTACAGAAGCAGGCTAATAGTAATTCACAAATAATCAGAAAAATCATAAATACAGAAGAAATAATTATTCGGCAGTTACGAGGTCGCTCACACAATAAAATAATAAATTACTGAAATCATGCAGTCACACGGCGGCTTACTGCAACTCTGAGCCGTGGACCATGATTCACACAAAACTGGCATCACACGATGCAACCAAGAAACAATAAATATAATATTAATGACCGAAATCATGCAGCCACACGGCGGCTTACTGCAACTTTAAGCCGTGGACCATGATTCACACAAAGTCGATGAATACCATAAAAAGAATAGAAATTATGAGCAACTTCGTAACGATACAATACAGAGGCAGAAGTCTTACCTTGGTTGGTAACTTCAGGCACACAACACTGAATCTGGTTTGAATCAAACTTTGAATAATCAAATGAAAGTAGAAAGGGAGGAAAGGACTGGAATTTACAGGTAGAAGTTAACGATAGTGCAACGATAGAGGGTATGGAAAAACGATAGATAAAATAACGGTAGAATGAGAGGAAGAAGGATCGGTAGCTTAAGACGAGAGAATAATCGGGAGGGTACGGAAAACACAGCTGTCGCTCAGCAGGTCAAGCGTAGAATAGAAGGAGGTCGGAGTTCGGCTCGCCGATCTCGCGGTTGTTGCCAGGTGATTCTTCTTCCCTTTGATTGGTTGGGTTGACCCCCACCGCAAATAGGCCATCCCCCTGTGGCCAATATTGGTTACGGCGTGGTCAGGCATTTTCCAAAATTGCCGCTGGATGATGTGTAATGTGCTGCTCGTGATTTCGTCATTGACACCAACTCGTACGATTTTGTAGCTGCTTCGGTTTACGGTCCAGGTTGCCTATCATCAGGGACTTCTTCGACAGAGGCATACACAGGGTGCCTCTCGGCCAAAGTTACCGGGTGGAGAGTAACGCCTCATTGTTCACCTCCACCGGCTTTTGCACAGACAGTAACTAGCTGCCTGTACTCGAGGTCGTGCAGTCAGACGGTTGGCCAAACCGTGGACCACGACCCACACAATTAGTCCTTGCCTATAGGAAGGCAGCGTCGATCCTGGGAACGATGGCTTTATCAACCTGGACGTAGTGGTTTGGGGTCGGTCCGGCACCAGGCCGGTAACTCCGAAGATGGCAGGCTACGGTCTGCCCTTCACGCCATCCTTACGGCATCCGATAGAGCGGGCGGCTGGTTCCTCTTCGAGGAACGGTGCCCTCGGCCGCCGGGAGGATTTTTATCTCCCTGTTCACCGGCAGTCGAGGCGATACGGAAGGTTCGGGTAAATGCTACCCCAGGTGTATATAAAGGTGCACCAAGGTAGCCAGTATAGTCTGATTAGACCGTCGGTAGGCGAAGTCGTCGAGAGCTGAAAACGGTAGCTAGTGGTCCCTCGTTGGTCGAGATCGTTGTCGTCCAAGTACCTTATTAGCTTGCGCGAAAGCGCGAAATGAAGAATTTACAAAAAAGAATTAGTTAAGAGTGGTTATTGCCTATTTTGTATCGGGTTCGGTTGGAGTACCCTAGTAGTATAGATATGACAGTTCTAGACCAAAAAAAATGGCGGCGTGCCGGCTCCCTCCCACCACCCTCCCGGGCAGCCGGTATGTTGCCCCCACTATAGCAAGCCTTTCCCAATGACGTCAGCAGTATAATCGCCATTTTGATTTTTGCCGGATGTGACGTAACCGGCTGACGTGCCCACGGCGGCCATTTGGACAGCGGCCATATTTGATTTTTTGATGGCAGCCATTTTGATTTTTGCTCAGCCGGATGAGCAGCCATTTTGATTTTCATCGTCCGACAGTTTGATAATATGATTTTCGCTATGACATCACCAGTATAATCGACCGATTTTACCGTCTGACGGCAGCCATTTTGAATTTTGCTCAGTCGGATCAGCAGCCATTTTGATTTTTATCGTCAGACAGTTTGATAATGTGATTTATTTCTTGGTCGGACGAATAGCCATTTTGATTTTTCACCGTTATCCGTAAACTTTCGCGCTAATAGTTTGCCCCAGGCGAAAAATAATATTTTCCACGTATTTCGAATACATTCTTGTGTGTTAATCGACCGGTTGGCGACATCGCAATTAGATAGGCCGGGAATGTTCACTACAATTAGATAGGTCGGGGAATGTTGACGACAATCCGTAAACTTTCACTCGCGCTAATAGTTTGCTTTGACTATCACTCTCCCAAATTCTTACCTTACCCAAGTGCAACACGATTGTCATATGCGCGCAAAGAATTGCCACATTTGCGAAAAACCGTTTACCCCTGAGGAGAAAAAGTGCCACGACCACTGTCACTTCACGGGTAAATATCGTGCTCCTGCTCATAATCGGTGTAATTTGAGTTTCAGAGAGACGCACACAATCCCAAAAGTTTTCCACAATTTGTCCGGTTACGATTCTCACTTTTAATAAAAACCCTCGCGTCAACTTTTCCTTGTGAAATTACCCTTCTATAATTCTTGTGAGAAGAAAGCGCTAAAATCATCATGATACGTAATAACCAGTTTACCGGCGAAGAAATAATTATAGGATTCAGCGATGCGACTTCGGAGTTTTCGCTCCAAGATCTTCGGTGACTCGTTGAATGTGTCCGGAGAGCTCGTGCGCAACCGCGCAGACAGCACAGGGTATATGTTCAGGACATAACATTAATCCTGCATTTTCAAAAATGGGGGAAATGAGGTGATCGCGATCTTTTCGGACATCGAACCAGATGACGATGAACGCGAAGCCAATTGGATCGAGCGTCGTCAGATCAGCGAGGAATAAGATACGTCCCGACGTATGATTGTGCGCCTGAAAACGTTCAACGACTGCAGCAGTGTTCGCCCTCAGAGCGAAAATAATATTTTCACCATACTTCGAATACATTCGTTGTGTTTGCGTCGTGAACTGCTCTTACTAGTGAAAAACAAGAAACCGATTGAAACGCGATGGATCTAACAAAAGTTAACCACGTCGGCCGTCTGGAGAATCCACCAACCAAGAGGATGTCGGATCTTGAAATTGGAGCGGCGTACAACATCACGGGCTTACGGCTGGTCAAACCGAAATTTGGGGCACGTGTTCTGGCGACGATCGATGAGGATTACAACGTCTTCTTACCACCGAGAATCGCAAGGTCCCCGCAAGAAGATTTAAATCAGCTGGCTGAAATGTGCAACATGGCTGGGAAAAATCGCCTGCAAATGAAATATCTTGGTGGGGAATTCAACAAGCTCGAATTTTCATCCAGTTATGTGCCATAAATAAACTATGCGATCCCAAACCACCACCTCTACAAAAATTCATCCGCGAGAGGATGAAAGCAGGCGTGCTGGAGATCGAACTTTCGCCAACCGGATCCGGACGGGAGTTGTAATGAATCTCGGAAATATCAACCGGTACCAGCCTCTCGCTGCGGGGCCTTCGACATTCGTTGAGCTGCCCAAGGACATGCAGCGGAAGAGGGTGGTGAACGTGAAAAACAAAGATGAAAGATGTCTTCTCAAGCCCATCACTGCAGCCTGCCACCCGGCCAACACCCCCCACCGATAGAACTAGCCATTATCGCTGCTTTATCTCAGAGTTGGACTGTACAGGTATCAAATTCCCTGCCACTGTACATGATGTGAAAAAGCTTGAGATTCCATATTGATACCTGGACAGACCGACACCCTACCTTGGGGGTTTGTCCCAGCCCCCTGATAGCTATAGGATAAAACTGTACACGTTTAAGTATTGTGAATATTTACGTTTGACGCCTCGGGCGATCCGCCATCATGCGGAAACGATTTAGACTGGATTTGAAAATGTGAATTCATATACTTAACATTTATTTATTTTTTTATTTATTAATTCATTTATTTATTTATTTATTTATTATCAATATATTGAGAAATTATTCATTTTTATTCGTTTACCACGTGAAAAGTTTACAGAAAACGAAAAAAAGTTTTCAGAAAATGAAAAAAAGTTTTCCGAAAACTTTTTTCCCATTTGATTAACACGTAAAAAAAGTTTTCAGAAAATGAAAATAAGTTTTCTGAAAACGAAAAAAAGTTTTCTGAAAATGAAAATGAGTTTTCTGAAAATGAAAAAAAGTTTTCTGAAGATGAAAATAATAAAATGTGTAATAATCGTATGGAAAAATTGCAGATTATGATTATTATTATTATTATTATTATTATCATGGCATCGAGTACGGCACATGTGCATGCAAAGGAGATAAGTGTGGAAATATTTGTATATTCAAATCTTTTATTGTAATTCGGAAAATACATAAAAATTATGTTACATGGCTGTTTTATTTATCCAGCTATTGTGCGAACTATCAAAATCAAACCACTTCACATAGACCCGATTCCACCGTTTGCGTAATACTTTCTCCACAAGATAGCCGTCAGGGTATTTTACTTTGCCTAGCTCCTGCTCATAGAAGCCCCCCTCGATGGGATGATCTTGATAATCTGTAGGTGTGTACGTCAGTGGATTGGTATCTTTCACCTCACTCACGGTGAATATTTCAGTCGTCCAATTGGGCGTATAGCCTTTTCGAATACATTCTTGTACTTGCTGATTCGAACTCGATCGCCCGCACTGAAGGATGTCCCTAAATTGGGGGCCACGGACCAGTCAGCGTGATACCTGACTCAAATCCAACCGAGAATTTCTTCGCCGCAAGCTCGTTCGACGCATAGTTTTTGAATTATAAGCGATAGCGTTAGGCCAATCAGAGTGCACCATTTCATCTGGATTTGCCGCCGCGGAAATTGCTGTTTTGTTCGTCTGGGTGAATTATTATTATTCGTTTACGAATTGAATATCGGCACCTCCCCTCTCTCCCTGTTGTACCCCTTCTCGAGCGCTGACCTCGGTATTGTTACCGCGGCACACGCTGCCGGCCGCACACCCACGGACGTACACTCGTGTGTGTGAAACATAAGCGAATGCCCAGCTACACAATACTACGAAACACACATCTACGAGTGAAAATAAAAATAAATCCCCAAATAAATCAGCGGATTTAAGATTTAATGTTATAAAACACTTCCAATCATCGATGTATGCATCAAACTAGAAATTTTAGATGGTTGATATGCCGTTAGGGTTCATAATTAGTCATTCAATCAATCTGAATTATGCTTTCCAAACATTTTTTGTGTCTTTGCAACATCATTCTTCCACTAGTTTGAAATTCATCATTGACATCCGTTTTTTCAATAATGCGAGGGAAAAAAAACTTGCTGAATTGACGTGTCAATGGGTTTGTAAATCAATTACGATTCACCTGAGTTAACACAAAATAACTGAATAAATGAGAATTCACTGAATCACTAACAATGATGACCGAAATCATGAGAATTATTTGAGATATAACTGAATTAGGAAGAGTTGTAATAAGTCAAGTTACTTTGAATAACTTTAGATTCGTGCCAAAATTTTATGTTTAGAGAGAAAAATAATTAAATTCAAATAAAAAAGTAATTTTAAATCAAGAAGAAGGAAATTCCCAAATACCTGAATTCAAATGAAGCAATTTCAATTTAATAAATCTATCTGAATTTGAGGAAAAATAATAATTATTATTAGGAATAGAAAAATGAAGTCGAATTACATGAATAAATTCAATTAATTCAACTCAAAAAAATATGGTGTCATTCAAATTCCTAGTCATTTCCTCGTCGATTCAATGTGGGTCTGGAGCCGCTTGTTTACTCACACGAACGATGCAATACAGTATCGATGTATGCGATTTAAGTATCAATTACTCAAAATTTATCAAACTTAAAAATATTTTGAATAAGGCTATAAATTATCAAAATATCTCTCAAATACCTCGACGAGGAAATTCAGTCAATTCAGTGCACGAACTTTAATTATGAGTAGCAGTCGTTTGACGCGCTCACGACGAAGAGAAAGAAGCGGAGAAGAACCTTACGTTATGGAGAATCCGCGGGTCCCTGAAACAATTCCATCACCTTCAGTGGACCCTCTTCCAATTCCTTCGATAATTTCGCAACTTGATCTGTTAAAGATCTTAACACAACAACAAGAAGCGGCAAGACAACAACAAGAAGCAGCTACTCAACATCAACAACAACTAATCTTCAGTCCGTTCATCAGATGAGCGGCACTGGAGGACCAGCTGTAACACCGCAGGGTTCCAGAGTTGTTACTCCGCTTCCCTCTCCTGATCCCTCTCCTGTTCCCGTTCCTACTGTTCAGGAGGTTCAACATCCAGGTCGATTCCAGGATGTTCCTGAATCAAGGTCTGTGCCTTTTATTAGGAGAGTAGATTAATCTCCAATCAGTAGAATGAGAGTAAATAATGAGGCTGGTTTTTCCGAGTCTTTGACTCAAGTTCGGCCTCAATGTTCTCATTTTAATCAATTAAATAATTCGAGATTTCCTGAGGTTGCTTCTCAGATAAATGAGAAACCTCTTTATCCTTTAAAACCGCCAATTTTTGACGGAAAAATTCCATGGGCAGATTATGAACGCCAGTTTAATACAATTGCTAAACATAATCAGTGGGACTCCGCCATGAGGGCCCACAGTCTTGCCTCCTGTCTTCGAACGCCGGCTTTGAATGTTTTAACGGCGTTGTCTGAGGAAGAAATTTCTGATTATGAAAAACTTAGTTCTGCATTAAAGTTGAGGTATGGAAATGACCACTTAACGAAACTGTACACGGCACAGTTACAGACAAGAAGACAAGGACGAGACGAAGATCTCGCGTCTCTTAGTCAAGATATCGAACGGCTTTCTCGTATAGCTTTGCCGGATCACGAGCCGTCTCGTAACTTATTAGCAACGCAAGCTTTTTTCAATGCGATTAATGATCCAGAGATTAAAATGGCCGTTGGAACGTCAGGCCTCACTTCTCTGCGGGAGGCAACAGCCAAAGCCCTAGAGGTGGAGGCAATGAGAAAGCAATATTTTGGGCTGAACAAGCTTCGTCGGATTGAGGTGTCCGAAAACACCTCAGGAAGACAGAGTTTTGAATACTCGGAGGAGCCAAAACCTCAAAATTATAAAAATAGAAATAACGGTAACAATTTTAAATCAAGAAATCGAGGTTCTTTTCAAAACCATCGAAACGAGCGTATAAATAAAAACGTGGTCGTGACAAGTCAAACTAGCTTGACTTGTATATTTTGTAAAAAAACAGGCCACGACGCCAATCATTGTTTTCTAATTAAAAAAATTAGTGGAAAACCGATGCAAGGCTCGAATCCAAATTCTTATAATTGGCGTAAGAAAAATATAGAAAAAGGGGAAGCAAATCCTCAATCGAGTTCTTCAACAGGAACTCACTCAAAAAACTAATTCTAGATGATTTGTCAGGGCGAAAATCATCGCAGATTGTTAGTAGGGAAAGCCCTCTTAGAGAGCAATTTTTAATTAGAAGTCTACGACAGTCTGGTCTTTACGCGCGCGGTACTGTAAATGGCGTCGATTGTCTGTGGGTAATAGACACGGGCGCAGAAGTAACCGTAGTTCGATCGGATCTCTTTAAATCCGATGACCGGATTGTTCCCTCTTTTTCTCTGCGAACAGCCACTGGAGAGACGACCCCGGTTTTAAGACAGGCTACTGTCCAAATTAACCTTTTTGGGTGTATCGACTCTCCACATAAGGTTTTTATAGCAGATATAGAGGATGAAGGTATTTTGGGAATAGACTTTCTTACAGCTCATAACTGTGTTATCTCGACTAAGAGAAATTCACTAGTTTCAAACAATCGCGAAATAACTCTTTGTACAAATAGAAATGGAATTTATTGGACCCCTCCTAGAATTCGAGAAATAGAACTTTCGGAGGAAGATTTGCAACAACATTTTCCGTCACATTTACAGAGCCTTGTTGAGAAATCTTCGATTTCGTTAAATTCAGCTCAGGTAGAATCGTTTAAATCTCTTTTGCTAGAATTTATAGATTCTTTCGCCAAAGATAGTGGTGATAAGGGCCGATGTACTTCTGTCAAGCACAAGATCGACGTCGGAGAGAGTTCACCAATTAAACAAGCTCCTCGAAGAGTCGCTCTCAACGCCCGAGAAGAGGTTAAGAAGCTTGTGGAAGACATGCTAAAGAACGATGTTATTGAACCATCGTCTAGTCCCTGGGCCTCACCAATCGTCCTTGTTAACAAAAAGGACGGATCCAAACGATTTTGTATCGATTACAGGAAGCTGAACGATATAACGAAGAAAGATTCTTACCCTCTACCCAGAATCGACGAGACACTCGACCTGATAGCTGGTGCAACTTGGTTTAGCACCATAGATCTTCAGAGCGGATACTGGCAGGTCGAAATGGATCCTCTAGATAAAGAAAAAACAGCTTTTGTTACGGGTTTAGGAGGATTATGGCAGTTCAAGGTTATGCCGTTTGGTTTGAGTAATGCCCCGGCTACCTTCGAACGAATGATGGAGGCTGTTCTCCATGGGCTCACTGGCAAAATATGCCTCGTTTATTTAGACGATATTATCGTTTTTGGCAAGAACTTTGAAGAAGAAGTTCAAAATCTCAGACAAGTTTTCGCTAGGTTGAAGCAAGCAGGTCTGAAAATGAGCCCGAAAAAATGCCATCTGTTCCAGAAAGAAGTAGACTTCCTCGGACATATCGTTTCAGCACAAGGTATGAAGACCGACCCATCTAAAATAGAGAAGGTTTCTTCTTGGCCGACACCTAAGAATAAAGAACAAATTCAAAGCTTTTTAGGCCTTTGTACGTATTACAGAAGATTTGTAAAAGGTTTCGCTAGTATAGCTAAACCTCTCCATCATTTGACCGGAATCAAGATTCCTTTTGACTGGACCCCGGAATGCGAAGAGGCTTTCAAGAAATTAAAAAAAAATCTTATTTCTTCGCCGATTTTAGCTTATCCAGAGATCGAAATTCCTTTTTTTTTAGATACGGATGCATCTCTTTCAGGAATAGGCGGGGTTCTGTCACAAATTCAGGGAGGTCAAGAGAGAGTGATAAGCTATTTCAGCAGAGTTTTGAGTAAAACTGAGAGGAATTATTGTGTCACTCGTAGAGAGCTTTTAGCTGTTGTTAAGACCGTAGTACATTTTCACCATTATCTGTAGGGTAGGAAATTTTTGATACGTACAGATCATGCTTCTCTCAGGTGGCTACTTTCGTTTAAATCTCCCGAAGGTCAGGTAGCTAGATGGTTAGAAAGACTCGGTCAGTACGATTTTGATATTCGTCATCGAGCAGGAATTCATCATGGAAACGCCGATGCTCTCTCTCAAAGACCCTGCGAGGAAATGCCAGAGTGTAAACAGTGTGCACGATTAGAGAAAAATCGTGACCCCTTTCTTATAATACGGAAAATTTCTTTCGAAAATAACCAGGAGGAATGGAGAAAATCGCAACAAGAGGACGACACTTTGAATCAAGTGAAGTCTTCGAAAGAAGCAGAAACTCGCCCGTACTGGCAGGATATATCTTTAGCCGAGTCAGATTTGAAAATTTATTGGGCTCAATGGGACTCTATTCTTTTAATTGATGGAATTTTATACCGAAAATGGGAATCTGCAGACTTGAAAGAAATAAAGTGGCAACTTTTGGTTCCCAGGTCACGAGTTCCAGAGATTCTTGCTCTTTATCATGATTCTCCTGCAGGCGGACATTTCGCTTCAAATAAAACTCTAGGCAGAATTCGCAACTTCTACTTTTGGCCCCGTTGCCGGATGGACGTTGAAGATTGGTGTCGAAGATGTCGAATCTGCACGGCAAAGAAAGGACCTCGAGCGAAGGGACAAAGCTCTCTTCAAATTTACAACGTGGGAGCTCCATTTGAAAGGATAGCAATGGATATTCTTGGACCTCTTCCGTTAACCCATTCTGGAAATAAATATGCTTTGGTTATTGCTGATTATTTTACTAAGTGGCCTGAAGTGGTCCCTCTCGCTGATCAAGAAGCCTCTACTGTAGCACAGGCATTCGTTAAAGAATTTATTTGTAGACACGGAGTTCCTCTAGAACTTCAGACTGATCAAGGCCGAAATTTTGAGTCGACCTTAATGAAAGAGGTTACTCAGATTTTAGGGGTTAGAAAAACTCGTACAACTCCTTTGCATCCGCAATCTGACGGCATGATAGAGCGTCTGAATCGGACTTTACTACAATATTTGTCGTCCTTCGTAGAGCAGAATCAGAGAGACTGGGACTCCTGGATCCCTTTCTTCCTCTTATCTTACAGATCTGCGATTCACGAGACGACGAAACAGACGCCAGCCCTCATGCTTACTGGAAGAAATCTTCGACTTCCGTCAGATTTAGAGAAAGGCCCTGTTCCTGTGCAAAGACAGCATCAAACAGATTATGCCTTTTCATTACAACAACGTTTAGAAGAAATTCATCACTTTGCTAGGAATAGAATTTCTATGGCTTCAGATAAATTGAAAACTCGTTATGATATCCGAGCCAGAGATTTAAAATTTAATCCTGGAGATTCTGTTTGGCTTTTTCAACCTCGAAGACAGAAAGGACGATGTCCAAAGCTACAAAGAAATTGGGAAGGCCCTTACTTAGTGGTTAACCGGATAAATGATGTTGTTTATAGAATCCGAAGATCTCCTCATTCGCGTCAGAAAGTGGTTCACTTGGATCGTCTTGCTCCTTTTGAAGAGGATCAACCTGAAACAGTCTCTCCAAGACCAGGGACATCCTTCGAGGTTAGATCTTCAAACGAACACCCTTGACGACTGTGATCGACTTGATCTTCTTTACAGTCGGTTATCGATTGGGAGAAGAATTTACCTTTTGGAATTCGTTTGAGTAAAACTCGACCGCTTACGATTATTATTGAAGGAAATATCGGATGCGGAAAAACAACTTTCACCAAGAGGTTTTTAGCAGATCGCCAGGTCTGTACACTTTTAGAACCTCTTGAAGAATATCGAAATGTAGCTGGAATTAATCTTTTAGATTTGATGTATCAGAACCCAGATCGTTATTGCTATTATTTTCAGCATTTCGCTCAAATGGTTATGTTAGATAGACATCTGCAGACGACTTCATTGCCTGTAAAGGTGATGGAAAGATCAATATTCAGTAGCAATTGTTTTGTAGAAGCTCGTCGAAGGTTAGGTAATTTTCGCGACTTCGAATCTCATTTATTGACAAAAAATTTTGATCTTCTCATTCGCTCGTCTGAGTTCAGAGTAGATTTGATTGTTTATTTGCGAGTTTCCCCAGAAACTTCTTTTGCTCGAGTTAGTTCCCGTTCTCGTGAGGAAGAATCGAGTATTTCTTTAGAGCTACTCAGAACTATTCATGAGGTTCATGAAGATTGGCTAGTAAAACAAACCTTTTCTTCTTTATCGGCTCCTGTTTTAGTTATCAATGCAGAAGCTACGGCCGATCAAGTTTTTAAAGATTTTTGTACTTCCTCACTTAGCGAATTTGAATTGTTATACCATCACTCACATTTGTCCTTCCAAAACTCTAGGGTGAACTATTTCTAAAGAAGTCACCCCACGATTTCCTTATTTCATATGAAGAGAAGTCTGTTTTCGTCTTATTTGGTCCTGGAATTGTCGGTTCCCGGTTCGATGTTTTCATCTGAACCTGTTTCGGAGGGATCCTTCATGAAGAAGATTGAATTTCTTCCCGACATCAATCTGGGCCGTTGCGGATAACTTTGAATTCATGAAGCCACATAACACTTAATAACATTAACCTTTATAAAACATGGCACATGAATTTTTGAGATTATTTAACGCTCAACTATCTGCTCAAGGTTTTCTGTGGTTTACCTTGAGACTGTGGGCAAATGCCAGATAGTAAAAGAGGGAGTTCTTAAATTTTTAGAGCCACAGCTCCAACTCACCTTTGAGCACTGACTACTAGACTATTTTTGAAATTGTTTTATCTTTCCCGAGTCGGGACGACTCTTTTCCTCGGGGGGGAGTAGTGTTACAAAGGGTGAAATCACCCGTTTTGCCCCCTCTTTAATGATCTAGTAGTCAGCATAGATAGAAGACGTTTATAAGCCTCTTATGTCTTTAAAAAGAATAAGGTTGCTGCGCCAACCGATATTATTGTAAAAACAGTCTTGTTTCAGACTTTAAACAAGAAACACGTATATTGCATTAAAAGCATTTATCACGATATTTTTGTTCACGCCTTTGATTTGATAATAAGTAAACTCGCGGATCCATATTTTATTAACGTAACGCCTAAATCGTTACAATATATACATACAAATTATACATTGATATAATTGATTATAAATGTAGGCAAATAAATTGGATAATTCAATGATATGAGAAGAAATACTTCAAATGAATCATATTTCTTAAATTAAAAAATTGTTGGTTTTTCTAAATCAAAAATATGAAATTGAGTAACTAATCATTTATCGATCTGTATGTTCTCTTTAGACTTTTTAATGAGTTCAAATCCATTGTATGAATGTTCCAAATTACAATCCATAAGGGACAACGAATGGCATTTTTTCAATGAATGATACCCTTATTTTGATTATTATGTGAGCAAACAATTAAAAAATATGTAAAATTTTTCTAATAATGACATTTATTTTGGAAAAATTTGATTATTGGAAATTTTTTTTTTTCAAAATCTTTTTCTTAGAGTTAAATTGAAAATTATAGTACGCATAGATCAAATATACATGATAAATTTATTTATCATTTTTTTATCATTCAATTAATCATAAACCTATATAAAGATACAAATCATACATTAATGTAAAATAATATTAGGCGGCAATTCAATGAAATAATCTAATGATATGAAAAATGATAATTTAAATATATCATTTTTCTCAAATTAAATAATACTTAATTTCTAAAGACTAAAAATATGAAATTAAATAACTTATCATTTATCTATCTGTATGTTTTCTTTGAACTTGTCAATAAGTTCTAATCCGTTGTATAAATGTTCCAAATTGCAATCTACAAAGTACAATGAATGGCATTACTCTAATGGATAATGTTTTTACTTTGATTAATATGTGAGCGAATAAGTAGAAAATACAAACTTTTTTTTCCAATAATTATATTTATCCTCACAAAATATGTTTAAAGTAAAACTTTTTTTTTTTTTTAAATCATTCTTTTTTTATAAGTAAATCAAAAATTATAATGTATATGAATGAAATATAAATAATAAATTTATTATTCAATTTTTTCGTTCAATTAATTATATATATATACAAATGATACATCAATATAATTCAATATATGTACGCAACTGAACCAAATAATTCAATGATATGAAAAATATTTAACCTGAATAATTCATTATTCTCGAATCAAAGAATAATTAGTTTTTAAAAATTAAAAATACGTAATTGAATAACTAATCATATATCTATCTGCGTGTTTTCTTTGAACTTCTCAATGAGTTATAATCCATAGTATGAATGTTTCAAATTACAATCCATGAAGTACATCAAATGGCATTTTTTTAACGAATCTTATTTTCATTTTAATGAATATGTGAACAAATAATCAAAAAATATATAGGATTTTTTTCATGATTATATTTTTATCTGAAAAATTTAATTATTCTGAAAATTTTTTTTTTTTAAAAATTCTTTTTTTTTCAAAAGTGAATTGAAAGTTATCATATACATCAATAAAATATATATAATAAATTTATTCATAATTTTTACTATTCAATTAATTATATATATATGTACAATTCATACATTATTATGATTGAATATAAATAGAGGCAATTAAATTGAATAATTTGATGATACAGAAAATAATTAATTTAAATTGATCACTTTTCTTGAATTAAAGAATTATTAATTTTCAAAAATTAAAAATATGATATTAAACAACTAATCATTCATCTATCAGTATGTTTTCTTTGAACTTCTCAATAAGTTATAATCCATTGTATAAATGTTCCGAATTACGATCTATGAAGTACATTGAATGGCATTTTTCGATTGAATACTATTTTTATTATAATTAATATGTGAGCGAATAATGAAGAAATATATAGAATTTTTGTAATGATTATATTCATTTTTGAAAAATGTAAGTCAGGCGAAAATTTTTTATTTCAATTCTTCTTTTTTTGAAAGTTAATTGGAAATTATAATGTATACAAATGTGATATAAATAATAAATTTATCTATCATTTTACTTACCTAATCAATTATATATATGTACAAATTATACAATAATATAATCTATTATAAATGTGGGCGAATCAATTAAATAATTCCATGATATAGAAAAAAACAATCCATATAAATCATATTTCTTAAATTACAAAATAATTAGTTTTCGAAAATTAAAAATATGAAACTGTTACGCACCGACGTACCTTCTTGGCGTACCTCTTTCAAAATTCCATTTCATTTCATTTCTTCAATTTCTTCAATGCACAGATATCATTTCATCAAAATCTCATATTCTAATAACGGCGAGTTCCACCTCTCCTGGCAAAAGTCACGCATAGACCAACGATGATCCCTAGTATAAGGTTCAACTGTCTTCTATTTAACTGGTACCAAGAACTGAGATAGGAGACTGCTGAATCAGCATCAGTAGCGCTCAGCCTGGAAATATCCCTCTTTTTAAGTCAAACTATAATCAATAATTAGGATAAGCCACTACCTTTCGAACCACCAAATTAAAATAGATTACTCATTAGGATGTATGAATGAATGTATGAACATTGCATGTAAATATCTTTTGTTCATATCTTCAATGTGTCACCGACGAGATTGAAAATCGTCGGAACACCGTCGAAGAGCGAGAAGTAACGCTGACCATGTGGATTTGGGCGCCAGGAGGTCGCCCTCGCACCTCATTGGCTAATTACCGTTGTAACTTATTACAACTGAAACTCCTTGGACCCTCGGGCCCAAGAAGCCGCGTCTTTCGTCTGTCAAGTCGCGAAGTGCGTGGACGTCAACCCGTATTATCCCTTCTTGAGCAAGAGTAGCGTTTGGAAAATCTTAGTTGTGACCGGCCTAAAGTCTCGCGCTAATTCGTCAAATTCGAGCATTCAGTTATTCTGTTAGCTGCAAGAGACTCACTATCTTCTACGTTTCCATCTTTTCTGTGCTTTGCTGAATCTTATCATTTCGAGAATAGACATTTTTATGCCATTTCATTTTTCATAATTAAATTGAGTTCGGCCCTGATTCAACCGAATTAGGTAATTTTAAGTGATAATAATAATAATTACACTATCGTTTTTAATAAATAATCGTTGCAATCATTTTTAACTTACATCAAAATCAGAAAATAGACACTTTCAAGCTTTCGATAATAAGATATCATTCCAAATCTACAAAGACTAAGTGACCGACGTTCAACATCGTTCGATTGATCAACTCTTCCAAACTTGAGGTGAGGCCCTGGTCCAGAATTCTACAGACGCAGACCGACACGATTCGACGGCTCTCAATCTCGTCGACCGATTCACCTAAAGCTAAGTCAATCCGAGTGTTAATCTTCGAAATTGAACGAATTCTTGTTTCACCTTTATAATCAAAATTTACTTCAGTAATATTCATTCAAAAGCAAGTCTAGAATTGGTAGCTAGCTTCACTACCCCTAATTAAATCACACTTATTGTATTCCAAGAATTAATCAACAAGACTTAACAATAGGATATATAATTGATTCAAGATAATCTAAAAAGAGAGATACAATACAATAATCGTGACCAGCTAGTTATAACCATCGTTCAGAGTAGATGTTCCTGGTACCAAACAATAATATCCTTCAGAATAGAATAACACAGGATTTGTATAAACTCGAACACTTTATGAATTGTTACTTTCGGCTCTTATATCATTATCACCATTGATTGTTACTAGACATTTCAATCACCAAATCGAAACAGAATATACTTCATCTTTTACCAGTTAAATTATATTAAACATTTATTTTGAACGACCTTTTCCCAATTTTTATTATTATAAAATTGCCTCAACAATTCAAACAAACCTCACAGACCTGTACAGGACTATAGCAACACGATCCTACAAATTACCGGCTTATCGAAAGGTAGGTCTTTTCTTAGTTTTAATAATTATGCATTGTCGTTACGTGGGAGCTTGATTATTCAATTAATCATTAACTACCACCGCTCAGTACACCCTCACCCCCACGTAACAAAACTAAACAAATGATCATTTATCTGTGTGTACGTTTTCTTCACGCTTTCCAATCAGTTTTCTAATCCATTGTATAAATGTTCTAAATTACAATGCATAAAGAACATTAAACGTCATTTTTTGATTGAATAATGTTTAGTATAATTATTATGTGAGCGAATAATTAAAAAATATATAGAATTTTTCGGATAATTATATTCATTTTTAAAAAATTGATTTCGTGTGAATATTTTATTTTTCCTAATTCTTCTTTTTTTAAAAGTTAATCGAAAATTATGATATATAGAAATAAGATATAAATCGGAAATTCATTTATCATTTTCTTCATTTAATCAATCATATATACATACAAATTATACATGGATATAATTGATTATAAATGTAGGCAAATAAATTGGATAATTTAATGATATAAAAAAAAAATACTTCAAATGAATCATATTTCTTAAATTGAAAAATTATTAGTTTTTCTAAATCAAAAATATGGAATTGAGTAACTAATCATTTATCGATCTGTATGTTCTCTTTAGACTTTTTAATGAGTTCTAATCCATTGTATGAATGTTCCAAATTACAATCCATAAGGGACAACGAATGGCATTTTTTTAATGACTGATACTCTTATTTTGATTATTATGTGAGCAAACAATTAAAAAACATGTAAAATTTTTCTAATAGTGATATTTATTTTGGAAAAATTCAATTATTGGAAATTTTTTTTTTTCAAAATCTTTTTCTTAGAGTTAAATTAAAAATTGTAATACACATAGATAAAATATACATGATTAATTTATTCATTATTTCTTTATCATTTAATTAATTATATACATATATAAAGATATAAATCATACATTAATGTTTTTTTTTTTTTGATTTTTTTTTTTTAATTTATTGCAATAAACAGTTACAGAACTGTTTTTAGCATGGGAGAAATACAATATAAGTTCATACAAAATAGTTAATCAGTTGTTGTGTAGAGTAAGACAGCAAAATGTAAAATAAGATAAAATAGAGTGAAAAATAAAATAACAAACTGTCAATTCTCTCCTTTTGAGGAGTTGATCAGTGCGGCAAAAACAGCCTGAATATATAATTAACTAATTAATGACTTGGACAGTTTTTTTTTTTTTTTTATAATCAACTAATAAAACTTATCACTTAGATAACAGCTTGTTCAGCCAGAATTAACAGTAGAGTATACGTGTAGTGATTTAAATTTTATGATCTATGGTGTCACAGGTTCAGAGCCTAGGCTCTCAGTTTCATGCACGATTCCACGTAGTTAGAAATCGCAAATATTTCCGTGACATTTGTAGTTGCTAGTAGCATGTCGATGGTTCCTGTTTTTCGAAGGGTGTCTTGGAGATAAGATGCTCTTAAGGCCGTGAACATTGGGCACATACTCAGGAAGTGGCGGAGGCTGTCAGCTTCGTGTAGGTTACATAATGGGCATTGATTGTTTGGCGAGAATTTAATAGCCAGCATGCTTAGATTTAGAAAGCAGTTATAGATGTTGGCAAGTCTTAGTTGTGCAAGGGCGCGCTTAGTTGAAAGAGGCAGTTTTATCAGCAGGTATTTGGCTGGTGTGTATCGGTCTGGTCTGGCTAGCTGGAATTCGAGTGAACTGGAGCTTCTTGAGTTCTTGCTTCCCAGATAAGCGGATCAAGCGTGTCAAAGAGGTCAGTAGCTTCACATTCCGTTAAAAATTCTCTTATTTGAGTAGCCCAGTTGTAAGGAGAAGTAGTCGTAGTATTTTTGGCTAATTCGAACAGGTGAACCACGCAAATTTTGTGCAGGCAGGTGTCTTGATTTGAGCGTTTTGATTAGCCATCTCCACAGACGGAGCATCGCTTTCTATGCAACTGGGACAAGACCAAACTCTAACCGTACAGCCCAGTCGGCCGAGTTTCGTGGAAGGTTAAAAAGTTTTTTATAAAAAAAGGTTTCAACGGGCTCCGGTGAATTGCGGTACCAAAGATCCCATGCTGGGAAAGCATACAGGAAAACAGACTCCACCATGCTTTCGAAGATTTTATTGTAGGCTTCCCACGAGTCACATTTAGCTTTAGCCAGTATGGTCATAGCAGCTCCAGAGGCACATTTAGCCTTGGTGATAGCTGTTTGTAATGATCTAAGGCCCTTCGTCGACGAGGATATGTTGACACCCAAGTATGAGTAACTTTTGACTACCTCTAAGCATGAGCCCTTGTACATTCTGTATTGCGACAAGCAATCACGTGTCCTTCCAGCAGCTTTGAAGGTGACAATCTTGGTTTTCGGTTTGTTGACGGTGAGACCATTTGCGTCGCAGTATTCTTCCAGCACTCGGAGCTTTCGTAGCAAATCTATTGGTGAGTGAGCAAAGATGACCGTGTCGTCGGCGTAAAGAAGCATCAGGATGTCAGTTAGTCCGTTAATACTGAGGTCAAAGTAACCTTTGGATTGCTCAGCGACATTCGGTGGAGCTTCTCCTAGAGAAGTGTGTGAGGAACTGAATCAAACGCTCTTTGGAAGTCTGCAAAGATGCCGAATATCTCTCTCCCATCTTTGTGGTGGAATTGAAGTTGTATGGAGCTGATAAGGGAGAATATGGCTTCGGTGCAACCTCGGTTTTTGCGGAATCTCAGCTGGCACTCGGGAAGCTGATTTTCTTGCTCTGCCCACGTGACGAGTCTTTTTTTTAGAAGAGTTGTAAAAATCTTAGTGATTGTGTTGATAAGGGCTATGCCTCGGTAGTTAGATGGTTCAGATTTATCACCGTTTTTGTGTATCATAGTCATCTGTGTGATTGCCCAGGATCTGGGGACTTGCTCCTCCTCGAGTACCTTGTTGAATAGGCTTCTGAGGATTTCTTTGTGTTGACTAGTTAGTGCTTTTAAAATCTCGTTTATTACAGGGTCAGGGCGAGGGGCCTTGCCTGATTTGAGAGATGCGAGTGTAGCGTCCAGCTCGGTAAGAGAAATTTCGGCGTCTAAAGTGTTGTTGAGAATCTTCGGCAGAAGAGATGGAATGACAATTCGTGGTTTGTATATTGTGGCGTAAAAGGCATTCCACCTGTTCACCGGAATTTCGCATTGCGCTCCTTTTCTGAAGCTAAATTTTTTCAGAAATTGGAAGGGACGGACAGGTTGGCAAAAGCATTCTTAATGTTCAAAATGTAGGCTTTCTTTTTTTCCTGGCAAAGGTTTCTGTAGATATTCTTGCAATTTGACACTTCTTGGCGCGCCCTAATATTGAATTGACCTTTCTTGCAGTTTCGAAGTGATTTCCGGAAATTTCTTTTAGCGTCTTTGCAGCTTTTGTCAAACCATGGGGTACGGGACGCTTTTTGACTGCTGGTTGAATTTGAAACTTTTATTAGTCCTGCCTTCTGAGCAGCAGAGTGTATAGAGCTTAGCAGCCAGTTGTAGGTGGTATCAGCTGGATCGTTCTGGGCATCCGGGAGGTCTTGTGAACTAAGTAAGTGGTTCTGGTATGTCAGTTTGGCTTCTTCGGAGCAGACGATTTTTTTCTTTATGTGTAGAGTGGCCTGTGGAGCGCAGGCATGATGTTGGTCAAGTGTCTCGGTATGAAGGGTTAGACGGACAGGTCGATGGTCCGAAAGAGATGGTTCAAGAATGACTTCTAGATCCACTATCAGGTGAAGCGCAGAGATGTCAACCCAAACCAGGTCAATTATTGAAGTGCCACGATTATCGAAAGTGGGCTGAGCCGGGGAATCACCAATTGTTCTGCCATTTAAAAGGATGAAGTCGCTGTCGAGCATAAAGTTCATGAATGCTCATGTCCTCTATCACATATTGTTTCATCTGTGTAGTAATTAGCGGGTTCAGAGGAAGTCCTGTGAAGAGTTCCTCTGGCCAGGGGTTCAGAGAGCCTACTTTGGCGTTCAGATCTCCACCAATAATGAATATATCGTACGTTTGGGAGGATTTGATGCCATCAATTACCTCTTGTAGTATATCGAGTAGGTATCGAAGGTCGAGACATTTTCTTAGGTAGACTGAGCCAAGGATCAGTACTGTGGAACCTATTAATACTTTGTTGAAGATCCAGCATGGAGCATCTTCTAGTAACGATGCGTTGAGGTTAGCGTTAATTGCAGTGATTAGGCCTCCACTGGCTCTTCCGATGGCATGGGTCCTGATGGCATTAGACCAGTATGTGTTGTAGTTAGCGAGGAAAGGTGGTGAAAACGGCTGCGTGTTCCAGGTTTCGCAGGCTGCTATGATGGTAGAGTGGTTTATTAACGAGCTGTGTTGGAGGTTTGAGAAGCCGTGGAGATTCCAGAATGTTATTTCAGTCAATTCTGGCGAGCTGTTATCTAGTTTTGCGAAAAATTTTTTGGCACAGCATTCAGTTCTGGAATAAAGGAGCTTACGGTTTTTGGCTGAGGAACAAGAGCGTTTTTTGCCTCATCCCACGAATAAACCAAGTCCTTCGTTGCGATCTTGTTTCCTTTTCTGCTGAACTTTGTGCCTTCACTCACTAGTTGCTTAATCTTTGTTCTTACATGCCAATCTATTGTCCTCTCTTTCGCAGTACGGTCCGGGTTGATGTAGATTTTTGTGCCTGCTAGAATATTTTTTTTGTTCTTGAGAATATGCGCTTTCTGATCAAGATCAAAGAGATTCACAATAATCCGTTTCGTGAATTCTTTTAGCGAAATGTTAAGGCACGATATTCCGAATTTCGTACTGAGGAAATTTTTAATCTCGGATACGTGGTCGCTGGAGGTAAAAGAGTACCCTGTAATAGAGATGTTTGTCTTTTTACTTTCTTTTTCGATAGAATCTAGCTTATTAGAGAGATAAGAGATCTGATCATTGCTAGGATTATTAACACGTGCAGTGAAGTTGAGATTAGAGGAAGACGGGTCCGCCAGAATGTTACTCAGTTGATCCATCGTAACAGCATTTTTTTCAAGTTCTGCAATACGGTTAGTCAGGTCAGTCTTGGTTGCTTTATGTTCCTCTTCTAGCAACATTAGGCTGGCTTTTATCTCAGTGAAGGAGGCCTGGTCTTTCAAAAAGTTCTCTTGAAGTTTGTCCGTTAGTTCCTTGTGTTTTTCTTCTTGGCTGGTTCTAAGCGCAGCAATTTCATTGAAAATTCGTGCCATGTCTGCGGGTTGATCGAAAAAGTTGGGCTTGACGGGACTTGACTCCTTGTTGAGTTTTTTAGGTGTTCTGAAGTCCAGAGTAGAGTCTTCTGACTGCCGGGAATCGTCCAAAGTTCTTTTTCTCTTCCTATCAACTGTTTAGTTCGTGATAGGAGTACAAGATTGGCTGGCCGCAACCAGTAGTTGCTGGTTAGACGGTCTGCCTGGCTTTGGAGTGGCAATTACAGGGGTTTTTACTTGAGAGTTACTGACGGCTGTAGCTGTGTGCTCAAAAGCGATGGAGAGCTACCCGTGGCGAGACCAGAGATGGCGTTGGTATTCATAAATCGCGTGGGCAGTATTAGCCGAAAAATATCCAGCTCCTAACCTAGATGCTCTTAGTCGGGCCAAAAACAGGCTGACAAGAAAGAAAACCCGCAGATCTCACCAGATTCATTAATTTAGAATGATAGAGTTTTATTTTGCGCGTTAAGAGAGATCAAACACTTGAGGTAGAAAAATGAATCACTATAGTTATATGATAAAACTTAGAGAGCACACAGAAAAAGCGTCTTGACACAACAACGGTTCAGTGGCCCCCCCTTATTTAAATATATTATGATTTTCAATTCACTTTTGAAAAAAGAAGAATTTTTATGGAAAACTATCTTAACAATAATTTAATTTTTTAGAGAAAAATATAATTATGAAAAGAATCCTATATATTTTTTGATTATTTGTTCACATATTAATTGAAATGAAAATATAATTCATTAATAAAATGCCATTTGATGTACTTCATGGATTGTACTTTGAAACATTCATACAATGGATCACAACTTATTAAAAAGTTCAAAGAAAACACATAAATAGATATATGATTAGTTATTTGATTTCCGATTTTCAATTTTTGAGAATTAATTATTCTTGAATACAAGGAAAATAATTAATTTAAAATGATTATTTTTTGTATCACCAAATTATTTAATATACTTGCCTCCATTTATATTCGATTATAATAATGTATAATCTGCATATATCTAATTAATTAAATGGAAGAAATAATGAATAAATTTATTATTCATATTTTATTCATATATATTATAATTTTCAATTCTTTTTTGGAGAAAAAAAAATTTTCTAGGAAAATATTCTTACAACAATTGAAATTTTTAGAGAAATATATAATTATTGGAAAAATCCTATGTATTTTTTAATTATCCGTTCACATATTAATTGAAACAAAAATATAATTCATTAAAAAAATTCCATTTGATGTACTTTATGGATTGTAATTTGGAAAATTTATACAGTGGATTGGAACTTATTGAAAAGTTTAAAGAAGACATACAGATAGATGAATGATTAGTTATTCAATTTCATAATTTCAATTTTTCAAAATTAATTAATTTTTAATTTAAGAAAAATGAATTATGTAGGTTATTTATTTTCCGTAACATTGAATTATTTAATTCAGTTGCCTTCATGTGTATTTAATTATATCAACGTATCATTTGTATATATATATAATTATTTAAATAAAAAAAATTATCAATCAATTTATTATTCATATTTTATTTATATATATCATAATTTTTAGTTTACTTTTAAAATAAGGAAAATGTGGAAGAAAAAATTTTCAGATCAATCAAATTTCTCACAAATAACTACAATTATTAAAAAAATCCTGTATATTTCTTCATTATTCGCTCACACATTAATTATGATGAAAATATTATTCAATCAAAAAATGCCAATTAATGTACCTTATGGATTGTGATTTGTAACATTAATACAACGTTTTATAACTTATTAAAATGTTAAACGGAAACATACAGATAGGTGAATGATTAGTTACTTAATTTCATATTTTTGATATTTGGAAATTGACTATTTATTAATTCAAGAAAAATGATTAATTTAAATTTATTATTTTTTATATCATCAAATCATTGAATTCAATTGCCTCCATTTATATTCAATTATAATAATCTATAATTCGTTTATATATATAATTATTTAAAACTAATTGAAAATAAATTTATTATTCAAATTTCACTTATATGTATTATAATTTTGAATTCATTTTCGAAAAAAAAATAATTTTTCTAAAAAAAAATTCTTACAACAAATAAATTTTTTAGAGGTAACATAGTTATTAAAAGAATTCTATGTAGTTTTTGATTATTTGATCACATATCAATTGAAATGAAAATATGATCCATTAAAGAATTGCCATTTGATGTACTTCATGGATTGTAGTTTGGAACATTTATACAATGGATTCGAACTTATTATAAGGTTTAAAGAAAACATACAGATAGATAAATGATTATTTATTTAATTTCATATTTTTAATTTTAAGAAACAAATTATTTGTTGATTTGAGAAATATGATTTATTTAAATTCATTATTTTTTATATCATTAAAGTATTCAATTCAATTGCCACCATTCACATTGAATTATCTTAATGTAAAATTTGTATATATATATAATTGATGAAATAAAAGAAAATGATAAATAAATTTATTATTTATATTTTATTTATATATATTATAATTTCCAATTTAATTTCAAAAAAAGAAAATTTCATGAAATAAAAAAATTATCAAATCAATTGAATTTTTTGATAATAAATACAAATATGAAAAAAATCCTATATATTTTTTGATTACTTGCTTACATATTAATTAAAATAAAAATATTATTCATTGAAAAAATGCCATGCAATGCCCTTTATGGATTGCAATTTGGAACATTCATACAATGGATTAGAACTTACTGAAACGTCTAAAGAAAACACACAGACAGATGAATAATCAGTTATTCTATTCGATATTTTTAATTTTCAAAATCTGATTATTTTTTAATTTAGGAAATATGATTCATTTTAATCATTTCTTTTCATATCATTGAATCATTTAATTTATTCGCCTACATTTCTAATCAATAATATTATTCTGTAATTTGTATATATATATATAATTGATCAAATAAATTGAATGATAAATAAATTCATTATTCATATTTTATTTATATATAATATAATTTTCAACCAACTTTTAGAAGGAGGGAAATTAAAGAAGAAAAATATTTCCACATGAAATCAATTTTTTGAAAATGAATATAATAATTAGAAAAATTCTTTGTATTTTTCAATTATTCGCTCACAAATGAATTTGATTAAAAATAGTATTCATTAAAATAATGCCATTCAATGTCCCTTATGGATTGTGATTTGGAACATTAGTACAATAGATTAGAACTTATTGAAAAGTCTGAAGAAAACTCACGGATAGATATATGATTAGTTATTTAATCTCATATTTTCAATTTTTCAAAATTAATTCTTCTTGAATTTGAGAAAAATGATTTATTGAGATGAATTATTTTCAATATCACTGAATTATTTGATTCAATTGCCCCCATCTATATACAATTATATCAGTGGATAATTTATATACATATATACAAAATTGTTGAATGAAAAAAATTAGAAAATAAATTCATCATTCATATTCTATCCACTATATTATAATTTTTAATTCACTTCTGAAAAAAAAAGAATTTCTGAAAGAAAAAAATTTTTACACTAATCAAATTTTTTAGAAATAAATACGATTATTGGAAAATTTCTATATATTATTGGATTATTCGCTCACATATTAATTGAAATAGAAATATTATCCATCAAAAAAATGCTATTCAATGTCCTTTATGGATTGTAATTTAGAACATTTATGCAATGGATCGGAACTTGTTGAAAAGTGTAAAGAAAACATACAGACAGATAAATGATCATTTATTTAATTTCATATTTTTAATTTTCGAAAACTTATTATTTTTTAATTCAAGAAATATGATTCATTTGGATAATTTTTTTTTATATCATTGAATTATTTAATTCATCCGCCTACATTTATAATCAATTGTATTCATGTATAATTTGTGAATATATATGATTGATTGAGTGAATGAAATGATAGATAAATTTATCATTTATACTATATTTCATTTTTTTTTTTTTATTTATTTATTTATTCCCAAGAAAATATAAATATACATAATATACAGAAGTAATATACAAAAGTACATTTATAGTCCTATAGAGGTAACTTAAAGTTTCCTGTGCATAGGCTCGGGAAGAGTGAAAAGGCATATAATCTAACATATATGCCAGTTCAACGATTTTAAATTTAATTTTAAAATTAAGAAAAATCATACAGTTTGTACATTTAATTGAGCGAAAAGCATGGAAATGCCATTAGTTCATGTTTCATAAGATTTTTAAATAATTAGAGGATTAAATTTTACAAATAAAGTGAAAGACGGATATATTCTACTAAAGCGGTGATAGATGCTCAGGGTGGCCGATCAACCATTTTTTCAATTTATATGTAAGTGACTTGGTCAATATAGGTAAATTCTTAATTTCGTTTGGTAACAGATTGAAAAATTTAATTGCAGTGTGTAAAGGACTGCTGCAGAACTTAGTTTTAGTGACTTTGGGTCCTTGTATTAACTTATGTCTGGATCTACCGTCGTAGTTATTGTATTTTTGCCTACAAAAATTAAAGTATTTTGTTAAACTATTTAAGACGAAATGTTGTTTGATGTTCAGTATTATTTTATCATCTACTCTTATTTTCTTTAATATTCTTTTTTGTAAGCTAAAAAGTGGCTTAATTGAATTATTATATGCTCCACCCCACGCTATGATACCATAGTTAATTGTACTTTCGAAAAGTGTATGGTAGAGAATTCTCAGAACATTTTTTGCCATGAAATAACTTAATTTATACACGAGAAATTGGAAGTATCTGACTTCTTTAATTAACTCCTGTATATGTATATCCCACTTCAAACATCTGTCAATGTAAATACCAAGATACTTACAGCTATTTACTGCCTTAATTGTTTTATTATTTATACTAACTAGGGGCTTCGCCCCTGCGCACCTCGCGCGCCAACCCCATCTCGGCGCTACGCGCCTCGGGCACTCGGCGCTGCCCGCCTCGTTGTTCGGCGCTTCGCGCCTCACTATTTCCTTACGCATTGTCTAGTAGACAGGCGAATTTCTTCATGTTGATTTGATGACAGGTCCTGCACTTGCTGTCCACTTCAATTCCTTCTGTGCTTACTTTTCTTTTTTCCATCAATCTAAGCTTCCATTCGTTGGTTGAAAATTGGTGTTCCTTCTCTATTGATATCGATCTATCTCCTTGACTTGCTGAATTATTTTTGCTACTGCTCTGCCCGTTATTCTCCAAAATCACCTTCTTTATATTATTTTTTTCTCTATATTTATGTTGCTGTTCACTCCGTAAAACACCTCTTTCTCTTGTGGTCAACATCGATCATGGTCGTCCTCTTGCCTGGTTATAGGAATATTTGTTTATTATTATTCTCTGGCTTATTTGGTTCTTCGCACTTAAAATTTTATTTTCCTTTTTCCTTTGTGATACTTCCGACCATCCACCATCTTCATCGCCTTGTCTGCTGCTTGAAACTCCTCCTTTCTCCATTGTCATCGTAAATCCTGGCTGTCCTTTTGACTGTTTGGTGATATATTTAGATTTACTATTATTTGATTGTTACTTTTCATACTTATTACTCACCATCTGAATTTTATTTTGGTTCTGCAAGACATCAAAGTGTCCACTGTCTCCGTCGCTGGTGAAGAGTAGCGAGAATTGTGTTCCATTTTGTGATCCGATCCGGTGTGGATGAATTTGTTCTTCGCGATACACGATTAAATATATCTTAAAAATATCCGCAGCTGCATATATTGCATTTTTATTCATATGTGATTTGTAATCACCAGGTCACCTAATCACAGCACCGTTTGACTCATTACCTGTAATAAAACCCGCAAATGTAGACCAATTATCCACTATATTTGGAACGATACTCAGTCTCACCTCTGCGTGTCGATCTTGAGTGCCGTATACACAATACGCCAACGCGCGAAAAAGACAATTCCTGTCGGGAATCATCTTGATAATTTTCGTTTGCATGTTCATTTTTTGCGCGTCAGAAACAGATACCTATAAAGATATTTGTCAAAGACTGTCATAAACAGCCGATGACAGCTGTCAAAGGGTTTGCTAGATGCTTTTTGTTTTGTTTTCGGGATCTCACCCCACCGCCAACTTCATGCGTATACTATTGTTATTATAATCTTTTTTTACTATTGTTATTATAATCTTTTTCTACGTTCATTTGTTTGAAACTTTTTTATTAGATAGAGAGATTATAGTCTTTGGAGTAGAATCACTATAACAGGAAAAAGTTAGATAAACAGTTTTATCAACATTTAGTGTCAACTGGTTATTATTTCACCAGTCGCTGATTATTTTTAACATGTTATTCATGTCCTTTTGCACTTCGTCCCATTTGTCTCCTGAACACCGAACAGCAGTGTCGTCTGCATATGATAATAAGTATTTTTTGTCTACAACTCTAAAAATGTCATTAATGAACATTAAGAATAATAGTGGGCCCAGTATAGTTCCTTGTGGAACACCAATTTTTACATTCTCAGATTTACTATAAGACCCTTTGTATTTCACTGTTTTCACTCCATTATTTAAGCAGTCTTTAATCAAGTTATTACCTCTCCAACAACACCTCTTATACCATATCTTTCAAGCTTATTTAATAATATGACGTGATTAACAGTGTCAAATGCCTTGGCTAAATCCAGAAACGTAATAATTGTTCGTTTATCAGAGTTTAGGTTGTCATATATATACTGAACAAGGTCTGCATGAGCATCACTTGCGCTTCTATTTTTCAAAAAACCAAATTGTCTCTCAGAAATTATGTTACATTCAGTTATAAAGTCCGATAAACGATGATGTATTAGTTTCTCGAAAACTTTTGCTAAGTTAGATATTAATGATATCGGTCGATAGTTACAGTGTTCTCCACTTTTGTAAAAGGGTACAACGACTGCAGATTTTAAAGCGCGTGGCTAGATACCTTTGCTTATGCTTAAGTTGAAAATATGTTCTAGAGGTTTGCTAATAGCGTGTACTTATAGTCTTCAAAACTTTACTGTTAATATCATCTAGACCACCTGGTTTATCTTTTAAATTTTTAATCGTATTAAATATTTCACCAGGATCTGTAGGCCGTATGAATATAGACTTACAATTGTTTTCTACTAAATCAGATGCCCTACCTTCGCTCTTTTTATCTAGATTTACTTTACTAGCTAAGTTTAGCCCTATACTGCTGAAAAAATCAACAAAAGCATCGGCCATCTCTCTATTATCAGTTATTTCTTTATTCTGATAAATTAAATATTTAACATCATAGTCTGCTTTATTGTTTCTTCCCAGTTCATTATTTAAGTATTGCCATAATTTTTTGCTGTCGCCGCTGCTTTTATTGACTTGTTCTGTGTCATAGTTTCTTTTAGCACGAGTCATTACACTAGTTAGGATTTTACAATAGGTTTTATAATCGTTTTTAAGTTTAGTATTATTCTTATCAAGCTTCCAGACGTTATACAACATTTCTTTAGTGTTACATGACTTAACTATACCCTTAGTTATCCATTTTTTCCTATGGACACTAATTTTACTTTTATTTATATGTTTATTTGATTTTATTTTACGTGTTGAGTCTCTTATTAAAGTTTGAATTTCATTTATTAACGCCTCTATTGCTGTGTTTGGGTCTTGTATATCAAATATGTAATTAAAATCAATTTTATCAACTATAATTTTGAGTTTGTTGTAGTTTATGATAGTTTTTGGAGCTTTAGTTTTATTTTCTCTTTGAAAGTTTATTGTTAAAAAAATTGGATAGTGATCTGTAAAAGCATTAGTGTATGTAAAAGAATTTGTTCTTGCTATTTTGGATTTAATAAACATATTATCAATACATGAACCCTCAAGACTGTTAGGTCTAGTAATGTCACTGAAACAGTTAACATAACCAGATCCTAACATAGTCTCAAGAAACTGTTCAGCAATAAAGTCTGCTTTGAGCAGGTTAATGTTAAAATCGCCAACGATGCAATGATGTTTAACATTTTTGTTTATAATTAGATATTCTTTCATTTCAACATTAAAATTATCTACATTAATATCATGACATCTATATATACCTGTTATCTTAAAAGACATATTATTTCTAATTCTCAACATAACCGACAATACATTACATGGACCTATATTTTCATTTGTTGTTGTGTGAGATATTGTAGATTTGACGTATATCACTACACCGTCCGCCTTGTTGATATTCCCGTGGCTATAGTATATAGTATAGTCGTCGAGCTTATAATACTTGTAATATTCTAGCTTCCATGTCTCGGTACAAACAATAACGTCCGGCTTCGTGTGTAAATTGTTTATTAAAATTTCTAAATTCTGATGGTTAGCATTTAGGCTTCTCACGTTAATATGTAAGATTATTATATTTTTGGACACTGAGGCCTGGTTTAATTTGCTTAGGCAGTTACATTGTTTTTCTATACTTGTAATGTAAGTATCGTTGTTAGCCATTGATATGTGTAATTATTACGCGTTGGTCGATGTCGAGGCTTCTTTTTTTCTGGTCAGGCAACCTACCCAATAATTTTGGTATTCTAGGTGAGGTTGGATAATCAGTCGTGTTCATTAGTTTTTGTAGTTTAAATTTAATGTATTCACACTTAGCGGTGTCGTTTGGACGATGATTTGTACATTTCTTTTGCTTATATTTATCATTATAGAATTCGCAATTTACAGACTTAATAATGTCAGATTTACAGTCAATAGTTTCATGGTCACCGGAGCATTTTAAACACTTTATCACGTTTTTACAGTTTTTACCACTGTGATTAAGGACGCCCGCACTTAAAACACAAGTTTAAATTAATGTCATCAACAATTTTACAACATTGGTATCCAATGTACAGTTTGTATTCATTCTTGACAATAATACCGTATATTTCAGGCGCGGCCTCAAGTATAACCGTGCGTTGTTTTGATGCATTTTTAAATTCACCTATTAATGAGAAATTACCATTTAGCATCTCTGAGTTCCTATTTTTGATGTCCTCAGTAAGGTCCTCGAGATTCATGTCATTTTGCACATCCAAGATTTTGATTCTTGGTGCCTTTAGTGATTGCACTTCAACTTGGTTGTTGTTTTTCAGCTTATTATTTAGTACAGCGGTAGTTCTGTCTACATCCTCTTTGTTCTTACACTTGATGGTGACTTCACCAGACTTGTTAGTAAGTAGTTTTTTAATCGGCACAGCAATATCCCCCAGCAATTGGTCTTGACTTGGTTGACAGTGTCGTTGTTGTTATTATCTTTTGCTTTAACTATTATATTAGGTATAATATTCCTTGTGTTGACTTTGTTAGTCTTTGTTACATCCGCGTAACTAACCACTTTACTATGGTTATTATTATTTTTGATATTTACCATTTCTTTTGACAGATCATTTTTTTCTTTTAGTTCCTGATTTATTTCTTTTAGTAGGTCGTTTTCAACTCTGAGGATGGCCAGCTCGTCTTCGATAACCGTCTCGTCTAACAGTATACTCTCCCTAGTCTTGTTTAAGGAAATATTTTGACTTAGCTCATCTTTTACTTTATCCTTTTCAAACAGTTCGGCATGTGCGATTATTTTGCGCGCATCTTCACATAACTCAATGTTGTCAAACTGACTTTTAGAAGTAATGTCCACATGATGTGCCGCGCATATAACAAATATATCACTAATAAACTTGCCCGGACCATTTTTATTTAATCGATTGAAGTCATTAGTATGAAAAACACTTTCACATAGTATGCAGATCACGATTTTAGGGACCGGCATATTCGAGTGGCACTTAAATGTTTTCGCATTACTCGGCACGATGTGCGTATCGCCCGCCACCTTGGCATACGTCTGATTCTATTTGTATATATTATAATTTTTAATTAACTTTTAGAAAAAAAAGAATTGAAAAAAAAATTTTCACATGAATGAAATTTTTTGAAAATGAATATAACCATTAGAAAAATTCTATATATTTTTCAATTTTTCGCTCACATATTAATTATAATAAAGATAGTATCCAATCGAAAAATGCCATTTAATGTACTTTATGGATTGCAATTTGGAACATCTCCACAATGAATTATAACTTATTGAAAAGTTTGATAAAAACGTACAGATAGATGAATGATTAGTTATTCAAGTTCATATTTTTAGTTGTTGAAAATGAATTATTCTTCAATTCAAGAAAAAAGATTTATTCGGATTAGTCATTTTCAATGTTATCAAATTATTCAATTTAATTGCCCCCATTTATTGCCGTGGGGGTGAGGGTGGAACTGAGCGGTGGTAGTTGATGATTAATTGAATAATCTAGCTCCCACGTAACGACAATGAATAATAATTATAACTAAGAAAAGACCTACCTTTCGATAAGCCGGTATTTTGTAAGATCGTGCTGCTATAGACCTGTACAGGTCTGTGAGGTTTGTTTAAATTGTTGAGGCAATTACAATAATAAAAATAGGAAGAAGGTCGTTCAAAATAAATGATTAATATAATTTGACTGGTAAAAGATGAAATATATTCTATTTTGATTTGGTAATTGAAATGTTTGGTAACAATCAATGGTGATGATGATATATGTATGAGCCGAAAATAACAATTTATAAAGTCTTCAAGTTTATAAAAATCATGTGGTATACTATTCTAGAGGATATTATTATTTGATACCAAGAACATCTACTCTGAACGATGGTTATAACTAGCTGGTCGTGATTATTGTATTGTATCTCTCTTTTTAGATTATCTTGAATCGATTATATATATATATAATGGTTAAGTCTTATTCGTTGATTCTTGGAAACAATAAGTACGAATAAATTGGGGGTAGTGAAGCTAGCCACCAATTCTAGACTTGGTTTTTGTGAATTTACTGAAGTAGTTTTGATTATCAAGTGGAAACAAGAATTCGTCTAATTTCGAAGATTAACACTCGGATTGACTTAGCTTTTTGGTGAATCGGTCGACGAGATTGAGAGCCGTCGGATCGTGTCGGTCTGCGTCGGTAGAATGCTGGACCAGGGGCCTCACCTCAAATTTGGACGAGTTGATCAATCGAATGACGTTGAACGTTGGTCACTTAGTCTTTGTGAATTTAGAATAATATCTTGTTATCGAAAGTTTGAAAGTGTCTGTTTTCTGATTTTGATGATAAGTTAAAATTGATTGGAACGATTATTTATTAAAAATGATAGTGTAATTATTATTATTTTTACTTAAGATTACCTGATTCGCTTGAATCAGGGCCGAACTCAATTTTAACTAAGGAAAATGGAATATCATAAAAATGTCTATTCGCGAAATGACGAGATTTAGTAAAGAACAGAAAAGAGGGAAATGTAGAAGATAGTGAGTCCTTTGCAATTAACAGATTAACTGAATGCTCGAATTTGACGAATTAGCGCGAGACTTTAGGCCGGTCACAATTAAGATTTTCCAAACACTACTCTTGCTCAAGAGGGCTAATCCGGGTTTACGTCCACGCACTTCGCGACTTGACAGACGAAAGACGCAGCTTCTTGGGCCCGAGGGTCCAAGGAGCTGCGGTTGTAATGAGTTACAACGGTAATTAGCCAATGAGGTGCGAGGGCGACCTCCTGGTGCCCAAATCCACATGGTCAGCGTTACTTCTCGCTCTTCGACGGTGTTCCGACGATTCTCAATCTCGTCCGTGACACATTGAAAATATGAACAAAAGATATTTGCATGCAATGTTCACACATTTATTCATACATTCCAATGAGTAATCTATTTTAATTTGGTGGTTCTGAAGGTAGTGGTTTATCCTAGTTATTGATTATAGTTTTAACTTAAAAAGAGGGATATTTCCAGTCTGAGCGCTACTGATGCTAATTCAGCAGTCTCCTATCTCAGTTCTTGGTACCAGTTATAAGAAACAATTTTGAACCTTATACTAGGGATCATTGTTGGTCTCTACGTGACTTTTGCCAGGAGGGGTGGAACTCGCCGTTATTAGAATATGAGATTTTGATGAAATGATATCTGTGCATTGAAGAAATTAAAGCAATGAAATGAAATGGAATTTTGAAAAAGTTACGCCAAGGCGGTACGTCGGGGCGTAACAGATATATATAATTATTTGAATGGAAAAAATGATGAATAAATTTATTGTATCTATTTTATTTAAATATATTATAATTTTCAATTCACTTTTGAAAAAAGAAGAATTTTCATCGAAAAATTTCATTACAATAATTGAATTTTGTATAGAAAAATATAATTACGAAAAGAATCCCATATATTTTTTGATTATTTGTTCACATATTAATTGAAATGAAAATATAAATCATTAAAAAAATGCCATTTGATGTACTTCATGGATTGTACTTTGAAACATTCATACAATGGAACACAACTTATTAAAAAGTTTAAAGAAAACACACAGATAGATTTATGATTAGTTATTTGATTTCAGATTTTTAATTTTTCAAAATTAATTATTCTTGAATACAAGAAAAATGATTAATGCAGATTAATTATTTTTTATACCATCATATTATTTAATTCAATTGCCTCCATTTATACTCAATTACAATAATGTATAATTTGTATATATATATATATAATTAATTGAAAGAAAAAAAAATGATAAATAAATTTATTATGTATATTTCATTTAAGTATATTATAATTTTTAATTTACTTTTGAAAAAATAATTTTGGGAAAAAAACAACAACCATTAATTAAATTTTCAAAAATAAATATCATTGTTGAAAAAATTCTATATATTTTTCAATTGTTTGCTCACATATTAATCAGAATAAAAGAGATATTCATTAAAAAAATGCCATTCAATGTCGCTTATGGATTGTAATTTGGAACAATTATGGAATGGATCAGAACTTATTGAAATGTTTTAAGAAAACACAGAGATAGATATATAATTGAATATTTAATTTCATATTTTTGATTTTTCAAAGCTAATTATTCTTCAATTTCAGAAAAATTAATTATTGAGGTAAATTATTTTTCATATTATTAAATTATTTAATTCAGTTGCCCCCATTTATATTCAATTATATTAATGTATCATTCGCGTAAATATATAATTAATTTAATAAAATAATCACAAATAAATTTATTATCTATATCACATTCATATATATTATATATTTGAATTCACCTCCTAAAAAAGAAAAATGTTGAAAAAAAAATTTTCACAGTCGATAAATTTCTCAAAAATGACTATAATTGTTAAAAAAATCCGTCGCATTTCTTCATTATTCGCTCACACAATAATTATGATAATAATATCATTCAATCAAAAAATGCCATTTAATGTACTTCATGGATTATAATTAAACGATCAAACGAACTTACCTGTTGTGAAGTTCGATCGTAATTATATGTAGAGTCTCGTTTGAGATGATTACATCGTAGTACCGTCTACTTCACGTTAGTGTCACGAATATTCAGAGCTTATAAAAAAAAAAGAGAGCGCCTGGCCCCCTGGCGCTGCGGTTGTTCCTTCTCCAAGTCATATTGTTTAAAGTACTCCATAAGGATTGAAAATAACAAAACAAACACATTTTAATAAATAAAGGGGGAGGGAATGATAGAAACGAACGGAAATAAAACGTTCAATGGGTGGGATGTAATCATCTCAAACGAGACTCTACATATAATTACGATCGAACTTCACAACAGGTAAGTTCGTTTGATCGTTTAATTATATTACGAGTCTCGTTTTCGAGATTACATCGTAGATGTTCAGAAAAAAAATTATTTTATTATTTTCTAAACAGCCTCAGGCAACAAAAACGTAACTTTTATCGAGACCAGTGGTCTCTCGAGAACAAGAATCAGCGGTTTTTTATTCGCTTACTTCGATTCTAACAAAATGTAATTAATGATATCTTATGCAATAACTTATAAATATTATGAGAACACGGTTGCTGCAAAGTCTTTTCTGCCCGATTTAATCGGCCGATTATAATACTTTGCAAATACCTGCGAGTCCTTTGACCAGCCCGCGGTATTTCTTATCGCGCTAATATCCAACCCCTTTGCCAAGGCAGCCGACGTAGACGCGTGCCTTGTACTGTGCGCCGTGAACTCAGGTCCTATGCCGCTCTTTGCCAACACTGACCGGATCCAACGACTTATTGTCTGGGTACTCGCCGATTTGAAGGGTTTTCTCGAAGTGATCAGTACGTTACTGCAATCGCCTCTGAGTGGTTTTGTTATTTCCAAATATCTCTTCAACGTGCTCGCTATGCACAGTCTAGGCTGTTCGCGAAAGTACGGCAATAACAAAAGTGGCTGGAAAGCCCCTGGTCTCGACGTTTTAATGATGTCCGAGATCCTTATCTCGAAGCCCTGTGCCGAGTGAGAAATATTGTCAAGTTTCATAAGCGAGAAAGTTTGCACTCGATGAGCCGTACCTAAAGCTAACAGCGTAACTAATCTCTCTGACAATTGTTGATTGTTTAATGATTCGAGAGGATATAAGTTCGCAATGTACGTAAGTACGATGCCGACGTCCCATGTTTCGTCGTATCGAGGTTTCGTTGGTCTAAGCCGAAAAATCCCTTTAAAAAATCTACTGATAATCCGATCGTTAGTCATGTCGTTCGTCGATATTAACGAGATCGCCGATCGCGTCGCGTTTAATGTGCCATAGGAGGCTCCTGAACCGTATCTCATTTGCAGAAATTCGAGAATGCGGTTCGCGCTCGCTTTGTAAATGTCTGTTTCCGTCTCTCAACAGAAATTCGCCCATAGCTTAATAGGTCCTGAGTACTGCTTCCATGTACTCTGGGCGAGAGAAGCCAACAACGTCTCGATCACTGAGTCCGAGAATTTCTTGCGGCGGTAAGATTCGCCGACAATTTCCCGGCAATCAAAGCCAGTGATTTCTGTAATGGATGCTGGAGAGACCTACAAGGAGACAATAAAAGCCATTTAGCGGGAGCGAAGATCATCGGTTTCTCTACGAGAAGGTCCATAAATATAGGGAACCATGGTTGCGAAGGCCAATTCGGCACTATCGCAATCCCACAGGCGCGATCTGCGATAACTTTTCGAAGGAACCTGAGTACCAATGCGAACGGTGGAAATGCATAAAAATACTCCGATTTCCAGTTGATCGTGAACGCGTCAATAGCTAAGGCATCAGGATCTCTGTGCCACGAACAATAAGCTTGACATTTCGCGTTAATCCTGGATGCAAACAGGTCCAATTTTGGTTTGCCAAATTCCGAAATTACTTTCTCGTATGCCCAGCTCGACAGTTCCCATTCCGTGTCTATATTCTTTATCCTCGACTCCCTATCGGCCTCGACGTTTCCCTTGGACGCTATGTAAGATGCGAAAATCCAAATTTTCCTACACTCGCACCATTGCCAAATCTCTTTTGCTATCCCGTGAAGTGCGGCATATTGAACTCCTCCCATTCGATTCACATATGCAATAGCTGTCGTATTATCGATTCTTAGTAAAATTTCGCAATCGTACAATTCGCTTGCAAAACATTTAAGGGCCATAAAGACGGCAATTAGTTCGAGTTCGTTAATGTGCAGCCCCCTTTCGGTGTCACTCCAAAAACCGTGTGTGCCTTCATTACAACAATACGCGCCCCAGCCCGCTTTTGACGCGTCCGAGTAAATCTCCTTAATAAATCGAAAACTTCTTATCGGACCAAATGACGTTGTAATATTTTGTTTCCACCAATCGAATTCGATCTGCAAATCTGCGGATAATTCGAGCTGTGCATCGTAATCCCCCCCGCTGACTAACAAGGCGAAGAATTTTTCTCGTTCGAATCTCTTGGTGTATAACCATCCATACTCAATTGCGCGACAACAGTCGACTAACTTCCCGATGAGGTGAGCGAATTCCCGAATTGTACAAAACTTGCGATGGCTAAAGTCGTCGATCACGGCTACCATTTTCTTTCTCTTGACTTCCGGTAGCTCCAATCTCATTTTTCGAGAGTTAATAACGAATCCTAAAAAAGTGCAATCTTTCTTGGGAATCAAGCTACTTTTTTGATAATTCACTATAAACCCTAGTGACTGCAGTTCTTTAATAGTGACTTCTACGTTTGTGCGACACGCGTTAAGATTCGAGCCGATGCAGAGGATATCGTCTAAGTAAATTGTCGAGATGAATCCTTTCCCTCGTAAATAATTCACTACCGGTTTTAGGATTTTTGTAAAAATATACGGCGCTGTGCATAGACCGAACGGGAGGCATACAAATTCGTACATTATATCCCCGAAAATGAATCTCAAATATTTCCGGCTTTCCACGTGCATAGATACCAAAAAATACGCATCTTGTAAATCTATGTTACACATAAAATCACCTCGCGAGATTAGTTTCGTCGCAGTTCTAATGTCCTCTAACTTGAAATGCTGCGTGACTATAAAGTTATTGAGCTTTTTCAAGTTTAACACGAATCTCATTTTTCCGTTTGATTTTGGTACTAAGAAATACGACGAAATAAATTGTCCCGGGCATGGCAAGCAGGGTCTGACTGCGCCCAGATCTAACAATTTGGCGATCGCCAGTTTCATATGTTTAAGATCAATCCCAGAATTGAATTTTTGCTGAGGAGGCGTAAGAGATTGGTGTACTGACTGGTCAAATTCAATTTTGTACCCTCTTACACAGTTTAAAATGAATCGATCCCGCGTGATCTTTTCCCATTGGGGGAGAAACTTTTGCAGCCGCCCCGCTGCTTTATTTACCTTTAAGGCCTGTCCCGCGAGCGTTGGTACGAGCTCTGCTTGCGACTCTGGCTCCAAGCTCGTTGTTGATCTCGCTGTTGATACGACTGATTCGACTTCGGGACAAATTTGACAGTCTTCCTCGATCCTCTCTGGTTCGCGCCCGCCCGAGATCCCCCTCGATACGAGTTGGACGACGGGCCTTTCCAGTTTCCCGAATTCGAGTTACGAAGAGGCGCCTTGGGCACCGATGGTTGAGCCTTCAACTCCAAGCCCACCTTTTCGATCGACTTTGCCGTTTTTATTTTTCCGGGCGAATCCTCGCCGAATAAAAAAGCGTCGGGCATAGTTTCGTCTAGAATTCCCTTGATCTTCTTGTCGAGAGACGGCGTAATGCACGATCTTCGTGTAATCGAGTCCAGACGAGAAGCGTGTGCCAGCAGTCGACCCGCGTCGGCAAGATACTCCAACAATTGATACTCGTCAATGCCGTCTTCCTTGGGGGTCAACAGCAACGAAATTCCAGCACCCAATGCGGCCATAGCTGAACCGCGAATATTTTGCGCATTTCTCAAGTATTTGTCTCGTTTCGTGGCCGACTCGAAGAGCGATGACGCTACTTCTGCGTTTAACACTGGCGCTTCCAAGCGACAATTGCCTGTTCGCGCATACTTTGACAACAACTCCTCTAGGTCGTCTTTCTTGAGTCCTTCGGCTATCCATTTTTCCCAATTTTGTGCCAAAGTTGAGTTTAGCTGTAATTCTGGCGCACCAGATTTTTCAAGGGCACCCAGGATACGCAGGGTCTCTTCGTCGAAAGCCTGTGCTGCGTCCTCTGTAGCCTGACTCTCAGCATCCGCTGGAGTTTATCCTTCGGTATCTCGCGATGGATCAACCGATGCGACGGGGAGAATATTTCCCCCATTGTTGTCGTTCGTTGGTGACAAGCCTGCAATGGATTAATCTGCGATAAAGACAGCCTCTCGTATTTGTTACGCAAACGAGTCTCATTTCGCAACAGCCTCGTGATTGACAAAATTACTCTATCTTTGTTCGGCTAATGCCGTCGAATTACGCGACCGTAACCTTGGGCCATCTGCCGATTCCTCCATACAGGGGAATCGTACAGTTCGACTCTAAGAAAATACTCTGAGAGATTTCCTTCGTACGGCCTGGGCCGCCGAGTCATGTGGCCATGATAAATGCGGAATATGCAATAATCATTCATTTTTGCGAATTACATTCACAATCGACTCAAGGCAGAACTCTGAGAGTCTGCCTTCGTACGGACAAAACCGCCGAGTCTGTGGCCCGCTATTTCCGCGAGCGACACCCGCTCAAACCTTTTTAAGTTTTGTTCGACCCGAGACAATTTCTGTGAACTTGTCTCCGCACGGCAAAGCCGCCCGGTCTACGGAAATAACGAAAGAAAAACAGAAGAAAATACCTTGACGACTTGTCGATGCCTCCTGATTGCCAGCAATTGTTTTCTTTGCAGTTCTACCCGAGGTGGGCACGCTCGTGTGCATAACCTCGCGTCTCGGGCTACTCGAGGTCGTATCTGAAGAGCTATCAGGCATCGCATCAACTATCTTCTTCAACTTTTTAAAGAACTTCTCGCTCTTATTCTCCTTATTCTTCTTCCTCTTGTGTGATTTTCCCATGATTTTTCTTGATTAATAAACTGGAACAATGCTCTAAACGTGCTACACTTTTACGCACGAAAAACGTTATGGCTTGGAGAAGGAACAACCGCAGCGCCAGGGGGCCAGGCGCTCATTTTTTTTTTTATAAGCTCTGAATATTCGTGATACTAACGTGAAGTAGACGGTACTACGATGTAATCTCGAAAACGAGACTCGTAATATAATTTGGAACATTTATACAATGGATTGTAACTTATTGAAATGTTTATAGAAAACACAGAGATAGATATATAATTAAATATTTGATTTCATATTCTTCATTCTACAAGGCTAATCATTCTTTAATTTCAGAAAAATTAATTATAGAGGTAAATTATTTTTCATATCATTATATTATTTAATTCAGTTGCCTCCATTTATATTCAATTATATTAATGTATCATTCGTGTAAATATATAATTAATTTGATAAAATAATCTCAATTAAATTTATTATCTATATTACATTCATATATATTATATATTTGAATTTACCTCCTAAAAAAGGAAAATGTTGAAAAAAAAATTTTCACAGTCATTAAATTTCTCAAAAATGACCATAATTGTTAAAAAAATCCGTCGCATTTTTTCATTATTCGCTCACACAATTAATATGATAATAATATCATTCAATCAAAAAATGCCATTTGATGTACTTCATGGATTATAATTTGGAACATTTATACAATGGATTGTAACTTTTTAAAAAGTTTGAAGAAAACATACAGATGGATCTATGATTAGTTATTTGATTTCATATTTCTAATTTTTGAACATGAATTATAATAATGTAACATCTGTTTATATATATATAATTAATTAAAATAAAAAAATTATAAGTAAATTTATGATTCATATTTTATTTATACATTCCAAAATTTTCGGTTTACTTCTGAAAAAAAAAAATATGTTGAAAAAATTTTTACAATAATCAGAATTCTTAAAAATAACTGTAATTATTGAGAAAATCCTATACATTTTTTCATTATTTGCTCACATTAATGATAATGGAAATATTTTTCCCTCAAAAAATGCCATTCGATGTACTTTATGGATTGTATTTCGGAACATGTATACAATGGATCGGAACTTATTAGGAAGTTTTAAGGAACCACACAGATCGATAAAAACTTAATCGTTTGATTTCATATTTTTCATACTCGAAAATTAATCACCCATGAATTTAGAAAACCGGGATCGACTTCCGGGCGACACGCATTACCTCGTGCGCATCTTTGACCGTGCTTCTCACACGTCCTCACGGCCTAAAATCGACTGCCGGACGCCCTGCATTGCCTCCTGCTCCACTCCGACGCTGCTCGTGTCAAGTCCCCACTGCCATGGATCGACTCTGGAACGACGCGCATTGCCTTTTGCTCGACCTCGACCGTTCTTGTGTCATGTACCCTCTTCCGCCGATCGACTCCGGGACGACGCGCATTGCCTTTTGCTCGACCTCGACCGTGCTCGTGTCAATTCCCCTTTGCCACTGATCGTACCAGGGACGACGCGAATTGCCTTTTGCACGACTTTGACCGTGATAGACCCATGTCTTCGCGGCCTGTGATCGACTGCCGGACGCAATGCGGGGCGTCCCCGCGCATTTTTATATAATTATTCAAAATAATTATTTTCTTATTTCATTAAATTATTTAACTTAATTACCTCCATTTATATTCAATTATAATAATGTATAATATATGTATGAATGTATAAATAAATGTATTCATATTTGATTATATTGATGTATAATATACTCATATATATATATATATATATATATACATATATTAGGGTGGGTCAAAAAAATCAAGTATTTTTTTTTTTGGATTCGACACACGAAAACTAGTTCCTAGCTACCTCTAGAAAGTACTTACCAAATCTAAGCTCTTAATATTAACGGGAAGATTATGCTCATCATAGTTTTCCATTTTCAATTTAGTCTTATATAAAAATGGCCATATCTTATCACCAATAGATTGTTAAATTAGTTGCATCGTCAATATTTATAGGAAATTGAACGCTCTACAAAAATGGTCTCTTATACTTTTTTCATTAATCTAACCATTTAAAAGATATTCAAGGTGAAAGGTTGAAGTATTTTAAGGAAAATAACTTTTTGTTTTGAATTTTGTAACTTACTAAAAAATAATTATTGTCAAATGAGTTTTAGATATTTTCATAGGAAATTGAACGCTCTACAAAAAAGGTTTCTTGTGGTTAATCGATTACTGTAACCATTTAGAAGATATTCGCAGTAGAATCCCAAGATGATTAGCAGATGAATTGAAATAATCAAAAATATATTAAAACTCAGCTGTTAATTAATTGGCTTCAGATATACACAAGACGATAACTCAGAGCTCCAAAAACTATGTATGCAATGCAGAAATATAAGACGAAACATAGAAATGACATAAAACCACAGATGGCGCTAGTTCAACAAGTAATGAGTAACAGAACTACCAACATTCGAAATTAAATCTTCAAATTCCCCAAACAAAAAATATTCAATTATAACTTTTTTGGAAAAAAGAAATTTGAATGACATTTTAAATAAACCCGTTGAAAAATATCAAATTACGATCCTCAATTGTGATAAAAGTTATAAAAAGAAAATATCGTTAAAAAATTGATTCGAAAGAAATATATTCTCAAACAAAAGATAAGACATAACTTGCAAACTGTCATTCTTTCGAAATAAACTCAGATTCTCATGAATATTGTAAAAATTCATAAATTGAATGGATAAATTGGAAATAATTATTTAAAAACTATTAAAATCAACAGGCATTGGGATTCTACTGCGGATATCTTCTAAATGGTTACAGTAATCGATTAACCACAAGAAACCTTTTTTGTAGAGCGTTCAATTTCCTATGAAAATATCTGAAACTCATTTGACAATAATTATTTTTTAGTAAGTTACAAAATTCAAAACAAAAAGTTATTTTCCTTAAAATACTTCAACCTTTCACCTTGAATATCTTTTAAATGGTTGGATTAATGAAAAAAGTATAAGAGACCATTTTTGTAGAGCGTTCAATTTCCTATAAATATTGACGATGCAACTAATTTAACAATCTATTGGTGATAAGATATGGCCATTTTTATATAAGACTAAATTGAAAATGGAAAACTATGATGAGCATAATCTTCCCGTTAATATTAAGAGCTTAGATTTGGTAAGTACTTTCTAGAGGTAGCTAGGAACTAGTTTTCGTGTGTCGAATCCAAAAAAAAAAATACTTGATTTTTTTGACCCACCCTAATATATATATATATATATATTATAATTTTCAATTTACTTTCAAAAAAAGGGAAATATGAAAAAAAAAAATTTTTTTTACAATAATTAAATTCATTAAGAATAAATATAATTATCAGAAAAATCCTATATATCATCCAATTATTTGCTCACATATCAATAAAAATAGAAATATCATTCATTAAGAAAATGACATTTAATTTACTTTATGAATTGTAATTTGGAACATTCACACAATGGATTAGAACCTATTATAAGGTTTAGAGAAAATATACAGATAGATCAATGATTATTTATTTAATTTCAAATTTTCAATTTTTAAAAATTAATTATTCTTCAATTTAAGAAAAATAATTTATTTCAATTCATTATTTTCTTATTTCATTGAATTATTCAACTTAATTACCTTCATTTATATTCAATTATATTAATGTATAATATATATACATATATTATAATTTTCAATTTACTTTTAAAAAAAGAGAAATTTAAAAAAAAAATTTTCTTTACATTTATTAAATTCATTAAAAATGAATATCATTATTAAAAAAATCCTAAATATTTTTCAACTATTTGCTCACATATTAATTAGAATAAAAATATTATTCATTAAGAAAATGACATTTAATTTACTTTATGAATTGTAATTTGGAACATTTATACAATCGATTAGAACTTATTATATGGTTTGAAGGAAACATACAGATGAATAAATGATCATTTATTGAATTTCATATTTTTAATTTTCAAAAATTAATTATTCTTCAATTTAGGAAAAATAATTTATTTAAATTAATTATTTTCTTATTTTGTTAAATTAATTAACTTAATTACCTCGATTTATATTCAATTATATTAATGTACAATAAATATATATATATAAATAAATGTATTTATATTCAATTATAATATATATATATGTATATTATAATTTTTAATTCACTTTCAAAAAAAGAGAAATTTAAGAAAAAAAAATTTTTTTTACAATAATTAAATTCATTAAAAATAAATATGTTACGTGGGGTTGAGGGTGTACTGAGCGGCGGTAGTTAATGATTAATTGAATAATCAAGCTCCCACGTAACGACAATGAATAATTATTAAATCTAAGAAAAGACCTACCTTTCGATAAGCCGGTAATTTGTAGGATCGTGTTGCTATAGTCCTGTACAGGTCTGTAAGGTTTGTTTGAATTGTTGAGGCAATTTTATAATGATGAAAATGGGAAAAAGGTCGTTCAAAATAAATGGTTCAATATGATTTAACCGGTAAAAGATGAAGTATATTCTGTTTCGATTTGGTGATTGAAATGTCTGGTAACAATCAATGGTGATAATGACATAAGAGCCGAAAGTAACAATTTATAAAGTGTTCGAGTTTATACAAATCCTGTGTTATTCTATTCTAAAGGATATTATTATTTGGTACCAGGAACATCTACTCTGAACGATGGTTATAACTAGTTGGTCGTGATTATTCGATATAGTATCTCTCTTTTTAGATGATCTTAAATCAATTATATATACTATTGTTAAGTCTTATTGGTTAATTCTTGGAAACAATAAATACGATTTAATTGGGGGTAGTGAAGCTAGCCACCAATTCTAGACTTGCTTTTGAATGAATATTACTGAAGTAAATTTTGACTATAAAGGTGAAACAAGAATTCGTTCAATTTCGAAGATTAACACTCGGATTGACTTAGCTTTAGGTGATTCGGTCGACGAGATTGAGAGCCGTCGGATCGTGTCGGTCTGCGTCGGTAGAATTCTGGACCAGGGGCCTCACCTCAAGTTTGCAAGAGTTGATCAATCGAACGATGTTGAACGTCGGTCACTTAGTCTTTGTGAATTTAGAATGATATCTTATTATCGCAAGCTTGAAAGTGTCAATTTCCTGATTTTGATGTATGTTAAAAATGATTCCAACGATTATTTATTCAAAACGATAGTGTAGTTATTATTATTATCACTTAAAATTACCTGATTCGGTTGAATCAGGGCCGAACTCAATTTAATTGTGGAAAATGGAATGGCATAAAAATGTCTATTCGCGAAATGATGAGATTTAGTAAAGCACAGAAAAGATGGAAACGTAGAAGATAGTGAGTCTCTTGCAGCTAACAGAATAACTGAATGCTCGAATTTGACGAATTAGCGCGAGACTTTAGGTCGGTCACAACTAAGATTTTCCAAACGCTACTCTTGCTCGAGAGGGCTAATCCGGGTTGATGTCCACGCACTTCGCGACTTGATAGACGAAAGACGCAGCTTCTTGGGCCCGGGGGTCCAAGGAGCTGCAGTTGTAATGAGTTACAACGGTAATTAGCCAATGAGGTGCGAGGGCGACCTCCTGGTGCCCAAATCCACATGGTCAGCGTTACTTCTCGCTCTTCGACGGTGTTCTGACGATTCTCAATCTCGTCGGTGACACATTGAAGATATGAACAAAAGATATTTAGATGCAATGTTCACACATTCATTCATACATTCCAATGAGTAATCTATTTTAATTTGGTGGTTCTAAAGGTAGTGGTTTATCCTAGTTATTGATTGTAGTTTTAACATAAAAAGAGGGATATTTCCAGGCTGAGCGCTACTGATGCTAATTCAGCAATCTCCTATCTCAGTTCTTGGTACCAGTTAAATAGAAGAAAGTTGAACCTTATACTAGGGATCATCGTTGGTCTCTACGTGACTTTTGCCAGGAGGGGTGGAACTCGCCGTTATTAGAATATGAGATTTTGATGAAATGATATCTGTGCATTGAAGAAATTAAAGAAATGAAATGAAATGGAATTTTGAAAAAGGTACGCCAAGGCGGTACGTCGGGGCGTAACAAATATAATCATTAAAAAAATCCTATATATTTTTTGATTATTTGCTCACATATTAATTTAAAATAAAAATATTATTCATTAAGAAATGCCATTTAATTTACTTTATGAATTGTAATCTGGAACATTCATACAATGGATTAGAACTTATTATAAGGTTTGAAGAAAACATACGGATAGATGAATAATCAGTTATTCTATTCGAAATTTTCAATTTTCAAAATCTGATTATTTTTTAATTTAGGAAATATGATTCATTTTAATTATTTTTTTTCATATCACTGAATCATTTAATTTATTCGCCTACATTTCTAATCAATAATATTATTGTATAATTTGTATGTATATATAATTGATGAAATGAATTGAATGATAAATAAATTCATTATTCATGTTTTATTTATATCTATATTATAATTTTTAATTAACTTCCAGAAGGAGGGAAATTAAAGAAGAAGAAAATTTTCACAGGAATTAAATTTTTTGAAAATGAATATAATAATTAGAAAAATTCTTTGTATTTTTCAATTATTCGCTCACATATGAATTTTGATAAAAATGGCATTCATTAAAAAAATGCCATTCATTGTCCCTTATGGATTGTAATTTGGAACAATTATGCAATGGATTAAAACTTATTGAAATGTTTAAAGAAAACACAGAGATCGATATATAATTAGTTTATAAAGTTAATAAAGTTTGCACGTTTAGGATACTGAAAAATGTAATCTACTTTTTTGCAACTTATGTAAGTCGACTGGTGCAATTATTCCTTAAATTATCCCTGACAATCTGATTTACCGAGGTTCAGTCTGGGGCTTACATGTCGTAATGTGGGTTGGGAGGTGAAAAATCAAGTGAATTTTATTGTCAAGTACAACTTTCCAATGTACACGGATCTTTTTATAAGTATGATAAGAAATGTAAGAAAATCACTTGTTTTTGGGCAAAAAAAGTCAAAAAGTGCAAAATCTTGAGACCTTCAACATGCTTCTTCACAAGGGCGATAAACTCATTTGACGAAAATCGAATGTCGCAATGGCGAAACTACACGAATTAAAGTTCCAGTTGCTGCCCCATCCACCGTAATCTCTATATTTGACTTCTTCTGACTTTTTCCTATACCTAAACCTAAAATTCTAGCTCTGGGGAAAACAAATTTCGTCAAATGAGTAGATCATTACTGTTGTAAACGAGTTGGACCCAGTGTGCGGAGCTCAAAGTAGCCTACATTGAGAAATAAAGACGATTTTTCTTGAAAGAAAGTGATTTTCTTGCTTGCGCTTCGCCATACTTGTAAAACGATTTATGTGCATATTCCTTACCGGTGCTGCAAAACCAGTAGAAAATTATCAGATCGTTGTTCTTTCATTATTGAGCATGTTAATTTACCTTTCTCGTTCATCCATCAAATTAGTATTTGAATATCCTGGCTGCGTAATTTGTTAAATTTCGGGTCCGCGGTTTTTTTTTTATCAGCTTCTTTCTGTTCAGATTTTTTATTCAGTTTTAAAGATCATCCGTTATGCCAGCGATTGAGAAATAATTCTGTGGCTAATGCTCTGACCTGATCTTTTTATCATTCTGTACCCGCTGTCGCCGCAGCAATTGTTGTCGCCTCAAGTAACGACACCAAATTCTTCGGTGGCGGAATTTTCGTCGTTGATGCAGCCACCGCGACCCCATCCACAGCCTCCACCTCCCCCTCCGCCAGCCTCTACACAACCTGCAAGCTCGATGGGCAGCAAGCAGGTGCAGGTAAGGCCTACCAACCTTCCTAGGACAAGCCAGGTCAGGCAAGCGAAGACTAACACCTCAAATGTAAGCACCATTCGGTTGTTCCTGCAAGCACTTAACGAGAAAGGTCTGGTCTGTCTCTGTTGAGTGCAACGAGTATCCTTCTTCACTCATACGTCTAGTTAAGGAAAAAAATTTCCCCTCCATAATGATTAAAAATATTGTGGGTTTTGAGAAGAACAAATTTTTCTCGGAAGAAGCACTAGCTAAGTGTGTTAGCTAGACCTGCACTTTGTTGGGTGTCTGCAGAGACTTGAGCTAGCTTATTGCTGGCAAAAATCGCAACGTTGTTACAATTTGTTATCATAGAAATATGGGGGCTACCTTGTGATGGTATTAAACGCATCCATTTAATTGTCTTCATCTTTACAGTTAATGTTTTATTTTCTTTTTCTTTTCTCGGCCAACAGGTAACAATAAATTCTAAGTTTCATGTCGTTTTCTCCCTCTGCCTACATTTTTGGTGTTTTCTTTGCTGCCTGTGAGATATATTTCTACATCTTGTTTGAACTATATTTCACAAAGTAATAATTATTCTATCTTAATTCTGTAATATTCTATGAAATCAACATTTTGTCGAAAAGTACCACAAATCACACTTCCGACTTTCACCACTTTCTCGAAAAATAATTTCTGAGCCTGTTAAAAAGATTCGGAGTAATTATTTTCAAACATCGTTTCTCTGTTTTAATGTAATATGATTTTTTCGTAATGCAACAAGGTAGTAACTGCTATTTATGAAACTGTGCTGACAAATGTATCAAACGTTACATTGGTAAGAGGTCACGAATCTCTAAGGACTGTTTGCGTTATTTTCAGACGGAGCTCACTTGCCAGAGGATACAGGAATTTGAAACACAAGCGTCTTCAGATCTGGAGTTACGTAATAATAAAATTGACGAATTGAACCGAGTAAGTACAGTATCAAAGTTTTGTCGAACTATGAAGTCAATTGCTGAACACTTTATTTAACCTACAATTTTTTTTCGTGTCAATTTATTCGCATAAAAAACAAGTAACTTTTACAGTTTACAACTAAATAACCATTCCTGTCTAGGATAACTTGATTGAGGTATTAACGGATTTTACACGTTTTCCAGACAACAGAGGAACTTAGGCATCAAATGGCTAATCAGCAGAAAGTGATTGAGCAGCACAAATCGCATATAAATAAGTGTATAGACGTTGTAAAGAAGTTATTAAAAGAAAAATCAAGCATAGAAAAAAAAGAAGCTAGACAAAAGTGCATGCAAAATAGACTGAGGCTAGGTCAGTTTGTGACTCAGAGGGTAGGAGCAACTTTTCAAGAAAATTGGACGGACGGATACGCTTTTCAAGAATTGGCGCGACGGCAAGAAGAAATAACGTTGGAAAGAGAAGAAATTGATAAGCAGAAGAAATTGCTTCTGAAAAAAGGCCATCTAATAGTGAGACGGGACGGAAACGGAGCCAACCTCAACCTTCTTTGCATAATGGTACCGAAGCTACGTTTCTAAAGCCGGACGCTGTGCCAGGATCGTATACGTGGCAGGAATACTACGAGGCTGATGAAATACTCAAGGTAAGATAATTTACTGATGCTTTAAATGTGCCCCATCTTTTTCTTACGCTCTTTAAAATAAGGAGAATATTTTTAATCGTAAATAATAGTAAAAGCGTAACTCTCCAAGAACCTTCGTAAAATGTTAGAACTTTGTATTCATTCTTGTTTACTAATTGCTTGTTTTCCGCTTTCTCTGTTCTCTTTTGAAGCTGAGGCAAAGTGCACTGAAGAAAGAAGACGCAGATCTGCAACTCGAGATGGAGAAGCTTGAACGAGAACGTAACTTGCATATTAGAGAACTGAAACGTATACACAACGAGGACCAATCGCGCTTCAACTCTCATCCTGTACTCAACGAGCGATACCTTTTACTCATGCTATTAGGCAAAGGCGGCTTTAGCGAAGTCCATAAGGCAATAATTTGGACAGATTATATGAAAACGTGAAATACTATGTGTGAATGCACGCGTGCGTGGTATTCTAAATTGGAATTTTTTTTCTTTTCCATTATATCAGAAGTGTTGTTATCACTCACCACTTATTACGAACAATATTTACAGGAATTCAAGCTCCAATTATTAGACTTGTACCTGATCTGCTTATATCATTTACAGGCATTTGATCTGAAGGAACAACGCTACGTAGCGTGCAAGGTACATCAACTTAATAAAGACTGGAAAGAAGACAAAAAAGCTACTATATAAAGTGAGTACAATAATGGATGATCTGTTTTTCAAGATGAATGATATAATGTGACTCGAGAGTTTGTTCTAGAGAAAGGCTGTAATTAAACCAACCCACGCCACAAATATTTATTATTCTTTCAGGCACGCGCTGCGGGAATACAATATACACAAGGCACTAGATCATCCACGTGTTGTTAAATTGTACGACGTGTTTGAGATTGATGCCAACTCGTTCTGTACAGTGTTAGAGTACTGTGATGGTCATGATTTAGGCTTCTGCCTCAAACAGGTGAGTTGATCAGTCTTTGAGAAATACATCCGAATGTTTAAAAACACGTCTTGGATCTTCCATGTGCTGTATATTAAATTCATTTAAATCTATGTATTTATTAGCATAAAACTATACCGGAGAGGGAAGCGAAATCAATTGTCTTGCAGGTTGTTTCTGCACTGAAGTACCTCAACGAAATAAAACCACCTGTCATTCACTACGACTTGAAACCAGGTAACAACTTGAAATTTTTTGACCATACAACAAATAAATAAGGAATGAAAATAAAAACCAAACGTTTAGTTCAAATTGCGAAATGCTGTACAATTTTTTGAATCATATAAGGAAAAAGTTCCCACCTCCATACTGAATTGTAACATGTGTATATTTGATCAGTAATCATTGGATTATCTCATTCGGATATAGTATACCTATATAGAGTTGACGTGAGATTCGACAAATCAAGGTTATCTGTGAGGCGAACGTTTTTTAATATTAAAAAATATTGAAATCTTATGGTAGCAGTTTATGGTCTTGATTGGAAAGTTTTTTCCTGTTTAGATTTGCGATATTCTTTGGACTGATAAACATATATATTGCCATGTCCACTCATTGCTTTTTTTTCTTTTTTTTTTTTTATATATCATTTTTACTCGCCATTCAGATACAGAAATCTAACTCTCTACTCGCAGGTAATCACCCAAGTTGATGTAATTTGAGCTTTACATCTAGAAACAGAAAACGTGGAAACTTTGACCTGGCGGTTATTGATTCCACACATCGCAGTCCCATCTTTTCAAATGCGTTTCTTTGATTTATTAGTTGTGATAATAATTTTGTATTCTGTCTTTTCATTATAGAAAATATTTTATTGACCGAAGGAAACGTGTGTGGCGAAATTAAAATAAACACAGAGATATATATATAATTGAATATTTAATTTCATATTCTTGATTCTTCAAAGCTAATTATTCTTTAATTTCAGAAAAATTAATTATAGAGGTAAATTATTTTTCATATCATTGAATTATTTAATTCAGTTGCCTCCATTTATATTCGATTATATTAATGTATCATTCGTGTAAATATATAATTAATTTAATAAAATAATCACAAATAAATTTATTATCTATATTACATTCATATATATTATATATTTGAATTTACCTCCTAAAGAAGGAAAATGTTGGAAAAAAATTTTTTACAGTTATTAAATTTCTCAAAAATGACCATAATTATTAAAAAAATCCGTCGCATTTTTTCATTATTCGCTCACACAATAATTATGATAATAATATCATTCAATCAAAAAATGCCATTTAATGTACTTCATGGATTATAATTTGGAACATTTACACAATGGATTGTAACTTATTGAAAAGTTTGAAGGAAACATACAGATGGATATATGATTAGTTATTTGATTTCATATTTCTAATTTTTGAACATGAATTATAATAATGTAACATCTGTTTATATATATATAATTAATTAAAATAAAAAAATTATAAATAAATTTATGATTCATATTTTATTTATACATTTCAAAATTTTCGGTTTACTTCTGGAAAAAAAAAATGTTGAAAAAATTTTTACAATAATCAAAATTCTTAAAAATAAGTGTAATTATTGAGAAAATCCTATACATTTTCTCATTATTCGCTCACTTTAATGATAATGGAAATATTATTCCCTCAAAAAATGCCATTCGATGTACTTTATGGATTGTATTTCGGAACATTTAAACAATGGATTGGAACTTGTTGGGAAGTTTTAAGGAAACACACAGATCGATAAAAAATTAATCATTTGATTTCATATTTTTCATACTCGAAAATTAATCACCCACGAATTTAGAAAAACGGGATCGACTTCCGGGCGATACGCATTACCACGTGCACATCTTTGACCGTAATCGTCACACGTCCTCACGGCCTGAAATCAACTGCCGGACGCCCTGCATTGCCTCCTGCTCCACTCTGACGCTGCTCGTGTCAAGTCCCCACTGCCACGGATCGACTCAGGGACGACGCGAATTGCCTTTCGCACGACTTTGACCGTGATAGTCCCATGTCCTCGCGGCCTGTGATCGACTGCCGGACGCAATGCGGGGCGTCCCCGCGCATTTTTATATAATTATTCAAAATAATTATTTTCTTATTTTATTAAATTATTTAACTTAATTACCTCCATTTATATTCAATTATATTGATGTATAATATATATATATAAAAAAATGTATTCATATTTGATTATATTAATGTACTAGGGACTTCGCCCCTGCGCGCTTCGCGCGCCAACCCCATCTCGGCGCTACGCGCCTCGTTGTTCGGCGCTTCGCGCCTCACCATTTCCTTACGCATTGTCTAGTCGGTTGTTTCCGATCAACCCGACACTGCTATTGGCTCCCAATGTAGGTCTGCTCAGATTATTTTCGTAAACGAATCCACTCACATGTACAAAACTCCCGATGCCATGCAACCCCAATTGCATCCGGCGACTTATTTTGCTATAGTTATTATTTTCAGATTTTTTCACGTATATCTACGTATAGAGATATAGAGTCTACTGCGTCTGATTTATAAGTACAAATAATTCATATCAATCCTTTGTTTTTTCAAATAAATTTATTCAACATTTTTCATTCTAAGTTTAGTTCGGAGTTGACTTCGAATTTCATTGATTGATGAAAAATTTCGATATTCGCTTTCGCTCGTCTGAGCTCAGAGTAGATTCAATTGTCTATTTGCGAGTTTCCCCAGAAACTATTTTAGCCCGAGTCAGTTCCCGTTCTCGTGAGGAAGAATCGAACATTTCTTTAGAGCTCCTCAGAACTATTCAGGAGGTTCATGAGGATTGGTTGATAAAACAAACCTTTTTTTCTTTATCAGCTCCGATCTTGGTTATTAATGCAGAAGCTACGGCTGATCAAGTTTTTAAAGATTTTTGTACTTTCTTGACATGCGTAGGTTAACCTATACTTACTTTATGAAGGAATAAAGCTAATTAAATGAAAGACAAAAAAAAAGTAAAATAGATTTTCTATATTGGAATAACACAAAGATTACATGAAATTGTGTTTCAAAAATTGCTTTCTTGCAATCATTATTTTGTACAGCTGGTCTCCATTTTGTAGGTTCGATGCGGGGTAACGCTTTATTAGTCGAAATCGGGTTTCAGTCAGTTTGATTTTCTGCGTTGTACCTAATGCTTAGTTGGAATCGGGTTTCGGTCAACTTGATCTTCTGCGTTGTACCTAACAATCGCCCCGAGCGTTGCCCTATAATCAAAAGAGAATGATTTTTAAGATAGGCTTGATTTTTTACGAAATTATAATTGAATTATTTTTCATTAATTAACAAACTTTTCAAAGAGCTTACATTCGTTGTCATCAAGGCGAACCAAGATGCGGGCACAGTTCCTTGAACCGTTAAGATCCCATTGCGCGGACCGATGTTGAGCCGTGAATACGTACTTTCTTCGGTCCGCGCAATGGGATCTTAACGGTCCAAGGAGCTTCGCCTATCTTGCTTCGCCTTCATGGTAACGAATGTAAGCTCTGAAAAGTTTATTAATTATTGAGAAATAATTCAATTCTATTTCGAAAGACCCGTAAAAGAACAAGCCTATCTTAAAAATCATTCTCTTTTAATTATAGGGCAACACTCGGGGCGATTGTTAGGTACAACGCAGAAGATCAAGTTGACCGAAACCCGATTCCAACTAAGCATTAGGTACAACGTAGAAAATCAAACTGACAAAATGGAGACCAATAGCACAAAATAATAATTGTAGGAAAGCAAATTTTGAAACACAATCTCTTCTTCTTTTACGGGTCTTTCAAAATAGAATCGAATTATTTCTCAATAGTTAATAAACTTTTTAAAGAGCTTACATTCGTTGCCATCAAGGCGGAGCAAGATGAGCGCAGCTCCTTGGAACGTTGAGATCCCATTGTGCGGACCGATGTTGAGCCGTGAATGTGGATCCCTGGTCACATATCTTCTTCGGGCTGTCGGTCGGTTACCGTTTTTCTTCAAACGGCGTAGGCTTGTTGGCTTGTCTTTTATGGATCTTTCAAAATAGAATTGAATTATTTTTCATTAATTAACAAACTTCTCAAAGAGCTTACATTCGTTGCCATCAAGGTGGAGCAAGATGCGGGCGCAGCTCCTTGGACCGTTGAGATCCCATTGTGCGGACTGATGTTGAGCTGTGAATACGGAGTCCTGGTCACGTACCTCCTTCGGGCTCTCAGTCGATTATCATTTTTCTTTGAACGATGTCGAGTTGTTGCACACATTATTGACCAATATTTAGAAGGGCTCTTGAGGGAATTGAAGAGTTGTGCAATTGTTTAATTGATTAGTTGAGGAGTTGAGGAGTTGGGGAGTATAGGATAGGCCTCGGCCGGCTTGCGTGCCGGCCGGAGAACAACAACGAACTGATGTCTTCAATAATCGAAATTGTTTGTTTTGTATTGGTCTTTTGTTTTTCCATGAGTTTTGTTTCTTTCTAGAAACTTCTTCTCTTGAATCGAGTTTTGTGTTGGATAGGCTTTACATATAGATATACTGTGTCTGGTTTATAATGTACAAATAATTGATATCAATCCATTTTTCTTTTCAAATAAATTTATTTTACATTTTTTACTTGAAATTTAGTTCGAAGTTGACCTCTTTCGTTTTTGGGACTTCGGGATGTTTTTGCTGTGGAATGATGAATTTTTTATCATTTTCTTTACATTTCCTTGTATAATTTTCATTTACCATACATAGACGGACCACTCTTCGTCGTTCGTCTCAAGCAACAGCTCCTCCTCTGCTGCTTCTGCTGCTGCGCACAGCAGATCATCTAATCCGTCATCTTGTTTTGGTAAAATAGGCGTTAAATTATTTGCTTAGGGATTCATACGTGTTTGACTGTATTTTCAAATGTCGATATTTTTTTCTTTCTTTGACAAATGATTGTATATAAGTAATTATATTTCCATTTCCATTTTTAATGGCCAGCTGTAGAATTCACTGGTAATGATTCTCAAAAAGCGTCCGGCTCTTTGGTCTGCCGAGTTGAATTTGGATTTACATACTATTATATTATATCGATATGCTTCACCTGGTATTTTCTCGCTCGACCGCTGCAAAACATCGTCGCTGTCCTGTTTCGAGTAATTTTCATTAATTTTATCATACTGCTTACTTTGCTATTTATTCATTCATATTTCCAATGATATACTTACTTTGTTCGGCATGTTTGATTTAATTTATCTGTTTACAAAACAAAATATCACTAAACTGGGTAGCGCTCACCTATTCTTATTTTTTTGCTTCTTTTTATTAGCTACGGTGTTTCATTTGAACTGTCAAATGTCGGAATATAATTATTTGTAATTAATTTTGTTGTTGCATGTATAGGTATAATAGATATGTACTTATATATTTCTTTTATTTATCTAGAAATTTAATATGGTATGAATATCGTAGAAATATTTGCAATTTTACATCAACAAATTTGTACTTTTATCATTTTTTTATTTCTGATAATTTACATTTTTTTCTCACCTTCAACTCAGTCAATACATCCTTATATCTTTTTTCTAATCTTACTATTTGTTTCCTAATTTCATAGGCTAACTTTTATTTTTTCACAAGTTTCTATTTCATTGTATGCGTTGCGGCTTTTTCACCAAATGACCGACACGTGTGAATTCACATCTGAATAATCACAAAATGAGAAAATACTTAGTGGAAATGATTTATGTATTTGAACATCCAATTACAAATCGCGATTGTTTAAATTTCCATACGTTGTGCTTTATTTCCTCTTTATCGTTTTATGCTGCTACCTATTTTTGCATCTTCTTGCTCCTCTTGGCTTTTCTTTCTCTTTTCTCTGTTGTCCATTTTTTCAGTGATTTTTATATTCTTGCTGGTTTTCCTTTCGTTGCTGATTCTGTATTCCTTTCATTTGTATTCTCTCCTCCTTTTTCTTTCACTTTCGCTTCTTTTCTCCTCTATACAGTACTTTTTTTTCCTTCTTCGTATGAGGTCCCGGTGGAGTTAGAAGAGGGGGTCAACCCCTCGGCCTCTCGAACTCCTATCACCTCCTGTGCATTTTTCTTTTAAGTTCATCCATGTTTATTTGTTCGTTAGTGACCTTGATGAATATACATTATGCAGTATTTATTCAATAATTTCCTTGTACACAATGTTCTTTATTGCATTTTCATTTTTTTTCAGTTGAATTTTTATACCTTTCTTCGACCTGCATCGTGACAATGCAACGTAGAGTTGACCATGTCCAAAGATTGGTCGGTCAATGAATATTCCCACGTGGTCAAAACTTTGTCCTTGTGATTTATTTATAGTTATTGCAAATGCCAACCTGACTGGAAACTGTCGCCTATGGAGGATAAATGGCATATCTGTGTCTCCCCGCGTATCTAATTTCATTCTTGGTATTTCTACTATTTGCCCTTTTCGCTCTCCGATTAGAAGTTCACCAATCAAAATTCTAGAGTGAATTTCTCTTACAACTAACCGTGTTCCATTGCATAAACCATCTGATATTGATAAATTTCGCAATGACATTACAATTGCTCCGACTTTCAGCTGTAGATTGTGTGGTGGTAAACTTGATGGCGTTAATCCATTTAAATACTCCATCGGATATCGCAGAATAGCTTCTTCGTCAAGTGCTGCATCTGCAGTATCAATTCCTTGTAATATTGCGTAATCTATGTTTTTTGATTCGAATATATTGCCATCCATTCTGCGTAGTATCTCTGTATTTAACTGATTAACTTCGACATTCAATGGAGCTGAGATGGCTCTGTTTATTAATTCATCAAGTGGCAAATTTCTTTTTTTTTTTAAATTTAAAATTAAAATTAATTTAAAATTAAATTGTTGCTTTGTATTTCTTTCTCTGGTACAAACAACTCCACTTCTCCATTACCTATATTAAGTAACCACTCTGAAAACTTTGCTGCATCCTCCTTTGCTCGCATATTTTTTTTCAAGCTCAATTTTTCAAATATACTCCAAAGTGTAGAGTATTTAATTGTTTCCTCTATTATTTGTTGTTTACCTCCTCGTTTCACAATGGGTAAAACTTGTCTGAAGTCTCCACCTAGTATTATAGTCTTCCCACCAAACGGTAATGCGTCTTCCATTATATCTTTTAACGTTCTGTCGATCAATTCTAAAGCAATTTTCGGTATCATCGAACATTCGTCCCATATAAATACATCTATACTTTGTATTTTTTTCTTCATCGTTGCATTTGTGAAAATTGTTCCTTCCTCTTGCAGTGTCAATGGTAATCCAAATGTTTTGTGCGCGGTTGTGCCATATGGTAGTAAGATGGCTGCTATACCTGTCCAAGCAACACATGCAACATTTTTTTTTTCAGATTTCAACATGTAGTACAATGCGTTGTATAAAAATGTTTTTCCTGTTCCTCCTGATCCATCGATGTAAAAGCATTTTTCTCGCTTTCTATCAGTACTTTTGTCATCCATAATATTATCAACAATTTGCGTATAAATTATTTTCTGATCGTTGTTTAATTACTTCACCAGTTCATTGCCTTTCTTTGCAAAGGTTTCTATATTTTCCACTGTTATTTCGTCCGCTTCATTTTCGAAAATTATCTTTGGTATTGGTAAGTAAAAATCTGCACATGATCTTGCCTCAGCTCTGAGAAGATGCTCAATTGCACATAGTGCTCTATTTTCATGCTGATCCACGAAGTCTTCAGATAGTGCTTTCTTGTAAGTATTCCATAAATCTATCACGTTCGATGGCATTTCACCGATTAAATACCACACAAAAAAATGACGTAACCGTTTCGGCATAAGTATTGAAACAGCTTCGTCGAATATTTTGAAAGCTTCGTCATTTGTCGCAGTTAAACCCATATCCACTGCAGCCTCTCTAAATGTATTCCATTCTTTCCCGTTTACAGTGCGTAAATCTATAAAACTCCTTGCATTTGTCGCATGTCCAAGGATTAGTTTGAGGTGAAATCTTTCGGAATCCCTTGGTGAAACATTTGTCATTCTACTAACTACTTTACATGCATATTTTCTTTTTTTCCACGTTTTTGTTGCTTCTTGAAACGAATAGTAATCTGGCGTGTTCGCGTAAGTTATATTTCTTGCCATTTCATCTATGCTGTTCAATTCAAACCATGCAATAAGGTGGGTTCTCCACTTTTTTTCATTTGTAGCGGCTTCGACTTCTCTACCTTCCTCAAACGTTGCGTATTGCTGCCCCGGTAGGTGTACAGGTAAGCGTGTGACGGCATGACTTCGTCCATGCATTGGCAGTTCTAGTATACGCCAAGCTGCTTCCATCGGTCCTACGTAACGCGAATCTACATAATCCTGTATTTCGTTGATTATTGGCTGACCATCACTCTCGCTGTTTGAATCAGTTATCTGTACTCTTGCACGATCATGTCCCTTGTGGATGTACTTGAAGACATACTTAATAGCCATTATTGACGCACGATATTCTACGTTCATGTGGCAGTCGTACTTTGCAAGTAGGTATGGATTGTGAGGCACAACCATGCTGTTGTCTACTTGGATATTTCTTCCTTCCACGCGGTTGCGGTAATAGTTTATGTCTGTATTTTTTCGTCCGCGATACTTTGGAAAACCGCCACCGCTTATATCAGTATTTTCCACTAAGTCTTTCGGAAATTTCTTTGAGCATGACTTCGTTACCGAATTCCAGCATGGTATTTTGGATGTGTGAGGGCCGTGTAGCATGTGTGATGTGACAGATTGATATAGTTGTTGATGTATTCGTTTGTATGGTATTTCTGCAGATATAAAACTGTCAATTGCTTCTGGAGTCAAAAGTTTGTCATAGTTATTTAAGATAAATAGTATGTGAGCATGCGGTAAGCCTCTTTTCTGAAATTCAACTGTGTATACGTATCCTTCAATCTTTCCAAATACTGAACCGCTTTCGATTTCCTTTAGTGCCTGTTGTAGCCGCATGTTGAATATTCGACAAGCTATTGTTGGAATGTCGTTTACAGTGGTACCTGTAGGAAAATCTTTTAATACCGTACATATTTCCGGCCACTTAGGATTACATGTCATTGTAATGAATAAATCCGGTCGTCCAACTTTCCTTGTTATTGCCATTGCATCTTGGTACTGCTGTTGCATATGTCGCATGCTGCCGGAAAATGATGATGGTAAAATCATTTGGTTCCCAAGTCTTGTTCGGTCCGACGTATTCGCTTCACTATTTGATATGTGATCAGTGATTCCTTTGTAACATTCTACACGCAATTGCTTCTGATTATTTCTTAAAAACAATAAACGCTGCGATTCAATTTTGAGATATGCGTGAATCACATAGTGTTGTGTCAATCGTCCGCTCCGCAAAAACTGATTCTGTGCTTCGCCTCGACGTAAGGCCAATCGATGTCTATAGTATTGAACAGGAGAGATTTTCTTGTTTGTTCCTACGTGTTTCATATTATAGCTCCATCCTAAATCACCGCTCGGAAATAGTAATGGAAAAGTCATTGGATCAACGTGATGCGAATATCTCGGCACATATCCAACTGCACGGTCTTGTTTTGGAAATACTTGTACTTCTATATTTTCAGATACTGCCCCGTCATCTGAAACGATCAGAGCTGCTGGCTCACCACAAGTTGGCGCATTGTACCGCCCTCTATCGTCTTCCTTGAGTGCTATAAAGTTTAATCTCACCAGGCTTTCTCCCTTAACAAATCGCTCGTACGTTGTTTTAAAATTTGCTGCATAAGGATTGATATCTATTATCAGTCTACCAATAATTTCTAACAGATTTGCTCTTCTTGCATCATTTTCTCTCAGCGCTAGCTGAGTTTGTACGTCGTAGATGTGAATTTGTCCATATCTTGGTCGGTTATTGTTTGCGGTCTCTAAACTTGTAGATATTTTGTAACTCACATCCCCGATTATTTTCATCACATATGGTCCTGAATTCCCCAGATCTGCCACGGTACAATTAAATGATGCAAACGCAAACGCGTCATTATATGATCGTATATGTTGTCTGAAGTGTCTTGATACTTCGTCATTCCCTTCTCGCAGACGTTGAAGTACATCAGGATATTCCGTTAATGGTGGTAATGTTATTTTTCCTCCATGACAGCAATTATTTGCCACCCTTCCTGTTTCATATTTGAACCTTTCTGCATTGCAATGTTTACATTTTACGTTCATTTCACCCATGTGTAGTTGTTCTGCAGTTTTAAAAGTGCCTTTTTCAATATCCCCGTTGTAACGATGCTCAGCAATGATTGATTCACTGTTCATTGCTTCTACTCGTTCTCTGTTTCTGTCTAATTCCAACCTGTCTCTGCTATCTTCTATTGTTTGGCTGAATACACACAGTTCCTTCTCCATCGATTTCAACGTATCACTGTCACTTAATATTTCATCACAAACATGAATTTCCGACACGTTATTCTTGCTTATAAGTCGTCGACACACGTTTTCGTCTGTCGTTTCATCTCGTTGTCTCTTGCTATCCACTTCAATTCCTTCTATGCTTGCTTTTCTTTTTTTCATCAATCTAAGCTTCCATTCGTTGGTTGAAAATTGGTGTTCCTTCTCTATTGATATCGATCTATCTCCTTGACTTGCTGAATTATTTTTGCTACCGCTCTGCCCGTTATTCTCCAAAATCACCTTCTTTATATTATTTTTTTCTCTATATTTGCGTTGCTGTTCACTCCGCAAAACACGTCTTTCTTTTGTGGTTAATATAGATCCTGGTCGTCCTCTTGCCTGGTTATAGGAATATTTGTTTATTATTATTCTCTGGCTTATTTGGTTATTCGCACTTACAATTTTATTTTCCTTTTTCTTTTGTGATACGTCCGACCATCCACCGTCTCCATCGCCTTGTCTGCTGGTTGAAACTCCTCCTTTCTGTTCGTTGGTTGAAAAGCCAGTATGATATTTTTTGTTCGCTTCCCTATATTTTCGCCGCTGTTCCCGTCGTCTAATTTTTCGCTCTTCTATGTCCATCACATTGGTTGGTCGTCCTCTTGATTTATTTTCCAAATCAATCATCACAATCGATTCTTCCAATTCTTCTACACCCTTCGTTGAATTATTTTTACTACCGCTCTGCCGGTTATTCTCCAAAATCACCTTCTTTATATTATTTTTTTCTCCACCTCTTTCTCTTGTCGTCAACATCGATCCTGGTCGTCCTCTCACCTAGTTATACGAATATTTGATGGATATTATTTTATGGCTTATTTGGTTCTTCTCACTTACAATTTTATTTTCCTCTTTCTTTTGTGATACTTCCGACCATCCACCATCTTCATCGCCTTGTCTGCTGCTTGAAACTCCTTCTTTCTCCATTGTCATCGTAAATCCTGGCTGTCCTTTTGACTGTTTGGTGATATATTTAGATTTACTTATTATTTGATTGTTACTTTTCATACTTATTACTCACTTTCTGAATTTTATTTTGGATCTGCAAGACATCAAAGTGTCCACTGTCTCCGTCGCCGGTGAAGAGTAGCTAGAATTGTATTTCATTTTGTGATCCGATCCGGTGCGGATGAATTTGTTCTTCGCGATACACGATTAAACATATTTTAAAAATGTCCGCAGCTGCAGCTAATTCTGCTTCTCCCCCGTATATCCCATTTTTATTCATACGTGATTTGTAATCACCAGGTGACCTAATCACAGCACGGTTTGACTCATTACCTGTAATAAAACCCGAAAATGTAGACCAATTATCCACTACATTTGAAACGATACTCAGTCTCACCTCTGCATGTCGATCTTGAGTGCCGTATACACAATACGCCAACGCGCGAAAAAGACAATTCCCGTTGGGAATCATCTTGATAATTTTTACTTGCATGGTCATTTTTTGCGCGTCAGAAACAGATACCTATGAAGGTATTTGTCATAAACAGCCGATGACAGCTGTCAAAGGGTTTCCTAGATGCTTTTTGCTTTGTTTTCGGGATCTCACCCCACCGCCAACTTCATGCGTATACTATTGTTATTATAATCTTTTTTTTTTACTTTTGTTATTATAATCTTTTTCTACGTTCATTTGTTTAAAACTTTTTTATTAGATAGAGAGATTTGTTTATATATATATATATATATATATATATATATATATATTATACATTAATATAATTGAATATAAATGGAGGTAATTAAGTTAAATAATTTTATGAAATAAGAAAATAATTATTTTAAATCATTATATAAAAATGCGCGGGGACGCCCCGCATTGCGTCCGGCAGTCGATCACAGGCCGCAAGGACATGGGTCTATCACGGTCAAAGTCGTGCAAAAGGCAATTCGCGTCGTCCCTGAGTCGATCGGTGGAAGAGGGTATATGACACAAGAACGGTCGAGGTCGAGCAAAAGGCAATACGCGTCGTCCCTGGTACGATCAGTGGCAAAGGGGAATTGACACGAGCACGGTCGAGGTCGAGCAAAAGGCAATGCGCGTCGTCCCGGAGTCGATCGGCGGAAGAGGGACATGACACAAGAACGGTCGAGGTCGAGCAAAAGGCAATGCGCGTCGTCCTAGAGTCGATCCGTGGTAGTGGGGACTTGATACGAGCAGCGTCAGAGTGGAGCAGGAGGCAATGCAGGGCGTCCGGCAGTCGATTTCAGGCCGCGAGGACGTGTGACAAGCACGGTCGAAGATGCGCACGAGGTAATGCGTGTCGCCCGGAAGTCGATCCCATTTTTCTAAATTCATGGGTGATTAATTTTCGAGTATGAAAAATATGAAATCAAATGATTAATTTTTTATCGATCTGTGTGTTTCCTTAAAACTTCCTAATAAGTTCCAATCCATTGTGTATATGTTCCGAAGTACAATCCATAAAGTACATCGAATGGCATTTTTTGAGGAAATAATATTTTCATTATCATTAATGTGAGCGAATAATGAAAAAATGTATAGGATTTTCTTAATAATTAAAGTTATTTTTAAGAATTCTGATTATTGTAAAAATTTTTTCAACATTTTTTTTTTCAGAAGTAAACCGAAAATTTTGAAATGTATAAATAAAATATGAATCATATATTTATTTATCATTTTTTCATTTCAATTATTTATATATATAAACAGATGTTACATCAATATAATTCATGTTCAAAAATTAAAAATATGAAATCAAATAACTAATCATATATCCATCTGTATGTTTTCTTCAAACTTTTTAATGAGTTACAATCCATTGTGTAAATGTTCCAAATTATAATCCATAAAGCACACTAAATGGCATTGTTTGATTGAATGATATTATTATCATAATTATTGTGTGAGCGAATGATGAAAAAATGCGACTGATTTTTTTAACAATTATAGTCATTTTTGTGAAATTTATTGACTGTGAAAATTTTTTTTTTTAAGATTTTCCTTTTTTTGGAGGTAAATTCGAATATATAATATACATGAATGTCATATAAATAAAAAATTTATTTGTGATTATTTTATTAAATCAATTATATATTTGTACGAATGATACATCAATATAATTGAATATAAATGGAGGCAACTGAATTAAATAATATAATGATATGAAAAATAATATACCTCACTTATTGATTTTTCCGAAATTAAAGAATAATTAGCTTTGAAAAATCAAAAATATGAAATTAAATATTTAATTATATATCTATGTCTGTGTTTCCTTCAAACATTTCAATAAGTTCTAATCCACTGCATTATTGTTCTAAATTACAATCCATAAAAGACATTAAACGGCATTTTTTCAATGTATACTATTTTCATCGAAATTCATATGTGAGCGAATAATTGAAAAATACAAATAATTTTTCTAATTATTATATTCATTTTCAAAAAATTTAATTGATGTGAAAATTTTTTTCTTCTTTAATTTCCCTCCTTTTAGAAGTTAATTAAAAATTATAATATACATATATAAAATATGAATAATGAATTTATTTATCATTTAATTCATTTGATCAATCATATATATATACAATTTATACAATAATATTATTGATTAAAAATGTAGGCGAATAAATTAAATGATTCAATGATTTGAAGAGAAATAATTAAAATGAATCATATTTTCTGAATTAAAAAATGATAAGATTTTGAAAATTGAAAATATCGAATAGAATAACTGATTATTCATCTATATGTATGTTTTCTTCAAACCTTATAATAAGTTATAATCCATTGTATAAATGTTCCAAATTACAATTCATAAAGTAAATTAAATGGCATTTTCTTAATGAATAATATTTTTATTTTAATTGATATGTGAGCAAATAATTAAAAAATATGTAGGATATTTTTAATGATTATATTTATTTTTAATGAATTCAATTAATGTAAAAAAAATTTTTTTGTAAATTTCCCTTTTTTGAAAAGTAAATCAAAAATTATAATATACATACATATATATATATATATATATATATATATTATACGATAATATATTATACATCAATATAATTGAATACAAATGTAGGTAATTAAGTTAAATAATTCAACAAAATGAGAAAATAATTAATTTAAATAAATTATTTTTCTTAAATTGAAGAATAATTTATTTTTAAAAATTAAAAATATGAAATCAAATAAATTATCCTTTATCTGTCTGTATGTTTTCTTTGAACCTTATAATAAGTTGTAATCCATTGTATAAATTGATATTTAATACTGGTGTTTGGTGAGAGTATGTATGGATAAACTGTTCGTTGTTACAATTAACGTTTATTACATATATACATACTAGCAACCCATCCCGGCTTCGCACGAGCATATAATAATATAATAAAAGAAAATACACAATGTTTACAGTGAGTTTCCAGAAAAATAACATTTATATTATTACTTAATATTATTATATGCCCGTGCGAAGCCGGGATGGGCTGCTAGTTAAATTATAAAGTTTTGATCAATGAAGCACAAATAAGTAAAAAACAGGATTTATTTCACTGTATTATCTTCATTATAATATGAATGCAATTTACACTTCAGTCTAAGTAACACGTGGCCGGCTATGCTAACACCAAAAATTTAAAAAGTGGAAAGAATTGAATTGTACGGTATTTCGTTCACTACAAAATGAATTTAATTAATTTTATAGCGTCAACAACACGTGGTAATTATGCTGTTAAAATGTAGCTTATATGACACGTTCGTAGATTTACCATAGCAGCGCCATCTATTGATTACTCACTAAACCCAGTCGAAAGGTATCGACATCTGTTAGAATCATTTGGAGTTAACAGATAATTGTGACTGTCAAATAATAACAGACAAATAATTAGCAATAAATTAAAATTGCGACTATAATTTGAGATTTAAACTATCCTATCTCTCAAGTTGGATCGAACTGCACATGGTGTGCATATTTTATTATAATCGGTTAAGTGGTTTAGGAGTCCATTGAGGACAAACATTGTGACACGAGATTTATATATATTAAGATATTATAATCGTTAATTTACTTTCAAAAAAAGAGAAATTTGAAAACAAAAAATTGTTTCTCACAATAATTCAATTCATTAAAAATAAATAAAATTATTGAAAAAATTCTATATATTCTTTAATTATTTGCTCACATATTGATTAAAATAAAAATATTATTCATCAAGAAAATGCCATTTAATTTACTTTCGGAACTGTAATTTGAAACATTTATACAATGGGTTAGAACTTATTATAAGGTTTAAAGAAAACATACAGATAGATAAATGATTATTTATTTAATTTCATATTTTTAATTTTTGAAAATAAATTATTCTTCAATTTAAGAAAAATAATTTATTTAAATTAATTATTTTCTCATTTTATTGAATTATTTAACTTAATTACCTCCATTTGTATTCAATTATATTATTGTGTAATATATATATATGTGTATAAAAAATGTATTTTCTATTTAATTATATTAATGTATAATATATATATATATATATATATATTATAATGTTTAATTTACTTTCAAAAAAAGAGAAATTTGTAAAAAAATTTCACCTGTTTCATTAAATTATTTAATTTTATTTATGGGTTTGAAATTTATATTTTATTGTTTTTTATTATAAATTATATTAAAAATTTAATTATTTAAGTTTAAATCAATAAAAGATTTAAAATTTTTATATTATGTTTTCAAGACATAAACTTATTCAAGTTCATTGATTTGTAGGGTTAATTTAATTTAATAAATAGTCTCATATTTTTGTTAATATAGGATATATTAAAAAATAAAAGAAGTACACTAATGTTAAAATTTGTCTAACAATAATAAATGGATTCTCTACAGGTCTTATTCCAATTCGTGTTAGTATTAATACAATTCTAATAAATATTCGAAATAGAAATTGTCTGAATGGATAAAAATTTAATCCTTTAAAATTCATTATTTTATAAAAAGGTATAATTAATGAGACTCAAATAGATATTAATAGAAGAATTACTCCTCCTAATTTATTAGGGATAGATCGTAGGATTGCATATGCAAATAAAAAATATCATTCAGGTTTAATATGAGGTGGGGTAGTGATAGGATTAGCAGGGGCAAAATTGTCTGGGTCTCCTAATATATTGGGATTTATTAAAATAATATAAATTAAAATAAAGTATATTAAAATAAATCCTACAATGTCTTTTAATCAAAAGTATGGTTGAAATGGTATTTTGTCAATATCACTATTAGTTCCTAAAGGATTTCTTGATCCTGTACAATGGAGAAATATTAAATGAATAATTGTTATTATAATAATAATGAAAGGAATAATAAAATGAAGAGTAAAATATCGTGTTAGTGTAGCATTATTAATAGAAAATCTTCCTCATAATCATTGTACTAAGAATTCTCCTAAATACGGAATAGCTGAACGGAGGTTTGTGATTACAGTGGCTCCTCAAAAAGATATTTGCCCTCAAGGTAAGACGTATCCTAAAAATGCAGCTGCTATAGTTAATAATAACATTATTGTTTCTGTCATTCAAGTTGGTTTAAAGTTGAATGATCCAAAAAATATTCCGCGTCCGATATGTAAATATATACAGATGAAAAATATAGAAGCACCATTTGCATGTAAATTTTTGATTATTCAACCATTATTAATATCTCGGTAAATATGAATAATTCTATTAAATGCTATTTGAATATTAGGTGTATAATGTATAGCTAAAAAAATACCTGTAATTAGTTGGGTTACTAAACATAATCCTAACAATGAACCAAAATTTCATATTGAATTAATATTCGATGGTGTTGGTAAATCTACTAAAGATCTATTTATAATTTTTAATAAACTATTTTTTAAACGTAAAGGTAACATTAGAAAGTTTTTCGTAAAGGTCCTAAACTGATATTAGAAATTTTTAGAACAATAATTAGTGTAATGAATAAATAGTTTATTATTATAAATGAAATAATGAAATATGGTTTATTAAATAATTTATTTAATGATATTTTAATTAATATACTTTTATTTAGTTCAATATAAGGGAATTTTATTGTATCTTCAAATATAAAATTTATTTTATTGTAATTAATTATTAATATAAATATTAAAACAATTATGATAATATTTATTATTATTCATTTGTTAAAAAGAAATTTTACAGTTGAGAAGAATCTTGATACATAAATAAAAATAATTGATAATCTTCTTAAAAAAACTGAAAAAATTATATATGAGTATCAAAATCTTATATTTAACATTCCTGATGTTACAGAAATTAAAGATGTTTGGATTAGTAAGATTAATCCTATTGCAAATGGAGTTTTTGTTGAATATATTATTATAGTGTTGATTAATATAAATAGTATGAAAATTTTTATAATGAATTAATTTAAATAAATTTATATTAATTAGTTTTAAAAAAAAATTTTTTCTCTGATTTAAAAAATCAATATTTTTAATAAACCATCAAAACTTATATTTAATATTAAAATTTCAAAAAATAGTTTATTAAAATATTAATTTTGAAGATTAATGATAAGAATTTTATTTCTTTTTTTTGAAATTAATATATATACTTATATATATAATTTATAGTAATATATATATAGTAGTATAGTCATATATATATATATATATATATATATATATATATATATATATATATATAGTATTATATATATATATATATATATATAGTAATGTATATATATAATTTATTATTTTAATAGATTTTTGTTATTCAGTTTATTTTGTATGTTTAATTAGATTTTTAAGTTTAAGATTAAATCGGTTTCATTTATTGATAGTTTTATTAAGAATTGAATTTATTATTTTAATATTATATTCAATATTAATTTTATTTTTAAATGTGTATATATTAGAGATGTATTTTATTATAATTTTTTTAATTTTCAGAGTTTGTGAGGGGGTTTTGGGTTTATCTATTTTGATTTATATAATTCGATCACATGGTAATGATTATTTTCAAGTTTTAAATATTTTTTAATGATAAAGTTTTATTTTTATTTATTATTTTTAATTATAGTTTCTAAGGATAATTTTTGATTTTTTCAGTTTAATTTTTTTTTTATAAATTCTTTTTATATTTTCTGGAAATTATAGATTTGAATTTGAGAGCATAAATATTTTTTTGGAATGTGATAATTTATCGTTTGGGTTAGTTTTATTAACTTTATGAATTGGAGCATTAATAATTATATCAAGGTATTTTATTTATGAATTAAAGATTTATTTGAAATATTTTATTTTATTAATATTTTTTGCAATTTTATTTTTATTTTTGACATTTACTGTAAATAATTTGTTTTTATTTTATCTTTTTTTTGAATGTAGTTTGATTCCTACTTTTTGTTCAATTTTAGGATGAGGTAATCAATTGAATCGGGTTCAAGCAGGTATTCATTTATTATTTTACACTTTATTTGCTTCTTTACCTTTATTATTAAGAATTATTTATTTATTTTTTGAATTTGAAGATTTAAATCATATTTTTTCTGTAGAAAATTTATTTCAAGTTTATTCTTTTTATTTATTTTTATTTTTAATTTTTGCTTTTTTAGTAAAGTTACCTATTTTTTTTATACATTTATGGTTGCCTAAAGCTCATGTAGAAGCTCCTGTTTGTGGTTCAATGGTTTTAGCTGCTATTATATTGAAGTTAGGGGGGTATGGTTTATTGCGAGTTTATTTATATTTAATTAATATGGGGATTTTTTTAAATGTTCATTTGATTGTTTTGAGAATAATCGGAGGAATTTATATTAGTTTGATTAGAATATTTCAAGTTGATTTAAAATCTTTATTCGCTTATTATTCAATTGCTCATATTAATAATATTATCTGGTTTATTAACTTTAATAAGATGAGGAATTTATGGTTCTTATTTATTAATAATTTCTCATGGTTTATGTTCTTCAGGTTTATTTTGTTTAGTGAATATTATTTATGAGCGTTTGAGAAGTCGAAGATTATTTATTAATAAAGGTTCAATAAATTATATGCCTAGAATATGTTTGTGATGATTTTTATTATGTTCTTCAGATATAGCAGCTCCTCCGTCTTTGAATTTGAGCCAATAATTAAAAACTATATAGGATTTTTTTAATAATTACATTTATTTTTAATGAACTCAATTGATGTAAGGAAAATTTTTTTTTCAAATTTCTCTTTATTTGACAGTAAATTAAACATTACAACACATATATATATATATATATATATATATATATATATATATGGGCTATTCCGCGTCAACCGGATCAGTCATCTCTCAGATATTTTTTTAATTTGGCATGTGGATTGTGTAGGGGGAGTTGGATTTTTATGCCGAAGCGCGAATCTCATGATGCAAAATTCGATTTTTTATTAACAATAACAAATTAGACTCCCATTTTTTTCAAAAATTCATAACTTCGGCAAAAAATTAGATACAATATTTTTTTTTCTCCAAATTACGCGGAAAGCTCCATAGAATTCAAAAAAAAATACGAAATGTTAAAAAAAAGTTGTTATCAATTGTTTATTTAACAATTAATTTTTCAAAGATTTTTAAAACAGTGATTGACACCATCAAAAATTTTTTTTTAAATTCTGACATGTTCCTTGAACTGTACTACAATCTGTGAATTGATTCCAGAGGGGTGTTTTTCTTCGTTCTCAAGTAAAAAATCATAACGGTGTCGATGCGCATGTAATTGCGGCGCGCCGAGTCTCAACGTAATGGCGGGCGGCCGGTTGCCGTCCACCGCTACACCGCGGTGGCGTCGCAGCGTTATTTTAGTCATTTTCACGATGTAGGATATGATTGAAGAATCTGAAAAAAATACTGTACCTTCACAAGGCCTGCTCAAAGCGATAAGTGAAATTTCAAGAATGTGTTTTTATTTTAAAATAAATAGCAAGTTATGTAATTATTATCATTTATGTGCACTCTTATGGTGTGTAACCGTTATTTTGAATCTCTGTAATAAAAAAACGGTGAAAATCACATTCTTGAAACTTCACTTATCGCTTTGAGCAGGCCTTGTGAAGGTACAGTATTTTTTTCAGATTCTTCAATCATGTCCTACATCGTGAAAATGACTAAAATAACGCTGCGACGCCACCGCGGGGTAGCGGTGGACGACAACCGGCCGCCCGCCGTTACGTAGAGACTCGGCGCGCCGCAATTTCATGCGCATCGACACCTTTAATGATTTTTTACTCAAAAACGAAGAAAAACGCCCCTCTGGAATTAATTCACAGATTGTAGTACAGTTCAAGGAACATGTCAGAAATTAAAAAAAATTTTTTGATGTTGTCAGTCACTGTTTTAAAAATCGTTGAAAAATTAATTGTTAAATAAACAATTGATAACAACTTTTTTTTAACATTTCGTATTTTTTTTTGAATTCTATGGAGCTTTCCGCGTAATTTAAAGAAACAAAAAAAATATTGTATCTAATTTTTTGCCGAAGTTATGAATTTTTGAAAAAAATGGGAGTCTAATTTGTTATTGTTAATAAAAAATCGAATTTTGCGTTATGAGATTCGCGCTTTGGCACAAAAATCTAACTCCCCCTACACAATCCACATGCCAAATTAAAAAAATATCTGAGAGATGGTTGATCCGGTTGACGCGGAATAGCCCATATATGTGTATATTTAAATATTATACATTCATATAATTGAATATAGATGAAGGTAATCTTGTCAAATAATTTAATAAAAAAAGGAAATAATCGATTAAATAAATTATTTTTCCTAATGAATAATATTTTTATTTCTATTAATATGTGAGCAAATAATTAAAAAATATTCAGGATCTTCTGAATAACTATATTTATTTTTAATGAATTTCATTATTGTTAAAAAAATTTTTCTTTGAAAAATTTCTTTTTTTTCAAAAGTAAATTTGAAATTATAATATATATATATATATATATATATATATATATATATATATATATGTATATTATTATACATGTATATATGTATACATATGTATATTATACATTGATATAATTGAATATAAATGGAGGTGATTGAGTTAAATAATTGATTGAAATGAGGAAATAATTGATTACGCTGAATCATTTTTCTCAACTGATAATATTTATATTTTAATTAATATGTGAGCAAATGAATAAAAAATACTGAGACGTTTTTGAATCATTACATTTATTTTTAATGAATTTAAGTACTGTAAAAAAAATTTTTTTTTTTCAAATTACTCTTTCTTTAAAAGTAAATTAAAAATCATAATATATATATCTATATATATATATATATATATATATATATGTATATATTTGAATTTTATACATTAATATAATTAAATATAAATACATTTATTTATATATATATTATACATCAATATAATTGAATATAAGTGAAGATAATCAAGTCAAATGAATTAATAAAAGAAGGAAATAGTTGATTGAAATAAATTGTTTTTCCTAATAAATAAAATTTTCATTTCAATTAATATGCGAGCGAATAATTGAAGAATACGTAGGATTTTTTGAATAATTATATTTATATTTACTGAATTTAATGATTGTAAAAATATTTTTTTTTTCAAATTTCTCTTTTTCTAAAAGTAAATTGAAAATCATAATATATAAATATATATATTTGTTCATTATACATTATTATAATTAAATATGAATATATTTATTTATATATATATTATACCTTGATATAATTGAATATAAGTGGAGATAATCGAGTCAAATAATTCAATAAAAAAAGGAAATAGTTGATTGAAATTGATTGTTTTTCCTGATAAATAATATTTTTATTTCAAATAATATGCGAGTGAATAATTAAAAAACTAACAGGATCTTTTCAATAATTATATTTATTTTCAATGAATTGAATTATCGAAAACAAAATTTTTTTTTCAAAAATTTCTTTTCTTCTTAGAAGTAAATTCAAAATTATAATATATACATTTATGTATATTATTATATATGTATATATTTATATATATGTATATTATACATTAATATAATTGAATATAAATGGAGGTAAATTATTTTTACTAACGGATAATATTCATATCCTCATAATATGTGAGCAAATAATTAAAAAATACGTAGGATTTTTTGAATAATTATATTTATTTCAATGAATTTAATGATTGTGAAGAAATTTTTTTTTTTCAAATTTCTCTTTTTTTGAAAGTAAATGAAAAATCATCATATATATACATGTCTATATTTGAATTTTATACATTAATATAATTGAATATAAATACATTTATTTATATGTATACTATACATTAATATAATTGAATATCGATGGAGGTAATTATGCCGAATAATTTGATAAAAAAAGGAAATAATTGATTAAATAAATTATTTTTCCTAATGAATATCATTTTTATTTCAATTTATATGTGAGTAAATAATCAAAATATACGTAGGATTTTTTGAATAATTATATTTATTTTAATGAATTTATTGATTTAGAAAATATTGTTTTTTTTTCAAATTTCTCTTTTTTTAAAGGTGAATTAAAAATCATATTATATATATATGTATATATTTGAATATTATACAATAATATAATTGAATATAAATGGAGGTAATTAAGTTAAATAATTTAATAGAATAAGGTAATTGATTCAAATAAATTATTTTTCCCAACGGATAATATTTATATCTTAATTAATATGTAAGCAAATAATAAAAAAATACATAGGATTTCTCGAATAATTATATTTATTTTCAATTAATTTACTCATAGTAAAAAAATTTTTTTTTTTTAGATTTCTCTTTTTTTAAAAGTAAATTAAAAATCATAATATATATATATGTATATATTTGAATATTATACACTAATATAAATAAATATCAATACATTCATTTATATATATTGTTACACAGGGTGAAATCACCTGTTTTGCCCCCTCTTTAATGATCTAGTTGTTTGCGCTCGGCATCGATGGCGGTAAGAGATTTTTTACCAACGAGGGTTGTAAATCCTCGTCAAACCAATCGGGAAAGATTTTCGATGCACTGGCTTCCTTGAGACAATTGGGTTTGACTCAAAGATGATTCAATGTTATAAAGTTTAGTCAACAATTATATTTATTAACAGACTTGAAATAATTTGAATACACTGTTGAGTTTGGTTGTATGAGATTCACGCGGGGTAGTGAGAAGAAGTTGTAGCAGTAGAGTTCGTTGGTCTTCTCTTCGCGTTGGTCGAAACGAATCTGATCTTGAAGGTAGGTTTTGAAAATTAGCCAAGTTCCGATGGCCAAAAAACTACTGGAAGGGGTAGGATTGTCCCTTGAGAGAAGGGATGAATTTTGCTTGGGAGTGGGAGTGAGCACGTGAGCCAGAAGCAGAAACGTACATTCCCAATGTGCGATGCACGTGCGGGCGTTTTAGGATACACGTCATAAAAAAACAAGGAACGAAAGTGAAGATTAGAGGATTGGTAGATAGGCAAAGGTATTTACGAGTAGAAAGTAGAGAATGTGTCGAGATTGCAAGGCTGGCTGCCAGATGTGGCACACCGGCGTAAGGAGTATCCTTTTTTGCAAATCAGTCGACGCAATTCGTCCATAAGGGATGGGAACTTCCAGCAGTTGAATAGTTTATGACCTTAAAACGTGACTAAAATGTCCACGCAGAGATTAGGATTAAAGACGGTAAAACGGGAAAAAGAATGCCGCTAATTTACAGCGCAGATTCAACACTAGTAGTCAGCATAGATAAAAGACGTTTATAAACCTCTCATGTCTTTAAAAAGAATAAGGTTGCTGCGCCAACCAACATTATTGTAAAAACAGTCTTGTTTCAGACTTCAAACGAGAAACACATATTACGCATTAAAAGCATTTTCACAATATTATTCATTCACGCTCTTGATTTCTTTGACTTAATAAGTAAACTCGCGGATCCATATTTTATTAACGTAACGTCAAGAACGTTACATTTGGTGTCAGAAGCGGGATCTTGAGTTTCTTTTTAATTAAGTCGATTCAGTGCGTGTAATAAACAATGAGCAGTAGTCGTATGACGCGCTCACGTCGAAGGGAAAGTGGAGAAGAATCTTCTCTCATGGAAAACCCGAGGATTCCAGAAGAAATTTTATCACCTTCAGTGGACCCTCTTTCAACTCCTTCGACGGTCTCTCAGCTTGATCTACTGAAGATCTTGACACAACAACAAGAAACTGCTGCTCAACAACAGCAACAACTAATCCAGCTGCGTCAAGAGCAACAAGAGGCTCGAGAGCGTTCAGAAACTAATCTTCAGGACCTTCTTCGGACGACTGTGGCGGCCCTTCAATCCGTTCATCAAATGAGTGGCGCTGGAGGACCTGCTTGTCAACACTGCGGTTCTAGAGTCGCTACTCCTGTTCCCTCTCCTGTTCCCTCGCCTGTTTCTATTCCCGTTGTTCAAGAGATCCGACATCCAGGACAAATCCAGGATGTTCGAGACTCAAGGTCTGTGCCTTTTATTAGGAGAGTAGTTGAATCCCCAGTTTGTAGAAACAGAGTAAATAATGGGGTTGATTTTTCCGAGCCTCTGTCTCAGGTTCGTCCTCAATACTCTCATTTGAGTCAATTGAATAATTCGAGACTTCCTGGGCGTTACTTCTCAGATTAATGAGAAACCCTTTTGTCCTTTGAAACCGCCAATCTTTGATGGAAAGATTCCATGGGCAGAGTATGAACGTCAATTTAATACTATTGCAAAGCATAATCAGTGGGACTCCGCCATAAGGGCCCACAGCCTTGCCTCTTGTCTTCGGACGCCGGCTCTGAATGTTTTAACGGCATTGTCTGAAGAAGAAATTTCCGATTATGAGAAACTTAGCTCTGCACTAAAGTTGAGATACGGAAATGACCACTTGACGAAACTGTACACGGCTCAATTACAGACTAGGAGACAAGGACGAGACGAAGACCTCGCGTCTCTAGTCAGGATATAGAACGGCTTTCACGTGTAGCATTGCCAGATCACGAGCCGTATCATAATTTATTAGCGACTCAAGCCTTTTTAAACGCAATTAGTGATCCAGAAATCAAAATGGCCGTTGGAACATCGGGCCTCACTTCTCTGCGGGAGGCAACGGCCAAAGCCCTTGAGGTGGAGACAATGAGGAAACCATATTTTGGGCGGAACAAGCTTCGTCGGATTGAGGTGTCCGAAAACTCCTCAGAAAGACGAAGTTTTGAACACTCGGAGGAGTCAAAACCTCAAAATTATAGAAATAAAAATAACAATAGTAATTTTAAACCAAGAAATCGAGGTTCTTTTCAAAACCAACAAAACAAGCGTGTAAATAAGAACGCGGTCATGACGAGTCAAACCAGCTTGGCCTGTTTATTTTGTCATAAAATAGGACATGATGCTAATCATTGCTTTTTACTTAAAAAGAATAGTAGAGAAATGATACAAAACTCGCATTCAGATTTCTATAATTGGCGAAGAAGAGGTATAGAGGTTGGGGAAGAAAATCCTCAATCCTCAAACTAACTCTTCTTCTGAGGCTGGTTTGAGGAACTAGTTTCAGACGTTTTTATATAAAATCATCATTGGAGTTAACCTCTTTCTTTGAATTATTTTGGTTATGCGTGACAGGCATTCCCAACCTATTTTATTGCCTGTCAGGGAAATGAAGCTCGTCGAAGGTTAGGTAATTTTCGCGACTTCGAATCTCATTTATTGATGAAAATTTTCGATCTTCTCAATCGCTCGTCTGAGCTCAGAGTAGATTTAATTGTTTATTTGCGAGTTTCCCCAGAAACTTCTTTTGCTCGAGTAAGTTCCCGTTCTCGTGAGGAGGAATCGAGCATTTCTTTAGAGCTACTTAGAACTATTCATGAGGTTCATGAGGATTGGCTAGTAAATCAAACCTTTTCTTCTTTATCGGCTACTGTTTTGGTTATAAATGCAGAAGCTACAGCCGACCAAGTTTTTCTAAAACCTTCTTCTTTTGAATCGGATTTTGTATCGGATAGGCTTTGGTTTATTAATGTGAAAAGAGCCACGATTATTTTTCGAGGTCGATGAGCGATTGCTTGATTTTCATATTTTATTAACCTTAAGTGTCAGTTTTTGTGAGTACTTTTTCAGGTTACTTGACACAGCCTTTTCCCATCCAATCTTTCCCCGATTCCTGAAGATGACTGGTGGTTTTATTTTGAAGAAGGACGCAGAAATGATTCAGATAAGATCGTTTCTTTTCTTTTGAATACATATTTAATTTATTTTATTCGTGTATTCTTCCAAATTCACTAACTCCCAAATTCACTTAGTGAATTTGAATTGTTATACCACCACTCACATTTGTCCTCCAAACTCTAGGGTGTGCTGTCTCTGGAGAAGCCTTGAATTCAGTCACCAATTCCTTTTCCCTGTTTACTGTGCCGGTTCTCAGAGGGAATCAGCTTTTATCTTCCCTCGGACCCAGAGTTCTTCCATGTATGGTTTCCCCCCTCGTCGTACTCCTCTGTGTTTGGTTCACCGCACTATTTTCCCTGAAGAGGAATGGATTTTCTTTTCGACGGCGATCCGAATGATTTTATTGTCTTCAAATTCATGAAGCCACATGACACTAGATAACACTTACCTTTGTAAAAACAAGGCACATAAATTTTTGAAATTATTTAACGCTCAACTATCTGCTCAAGGTTTTCTGTGGTTTACCTTGAGACTGTGGGCAAATGCCAGATAGTAAAAAAGGGAGTTCTTAAATTTTTAGGGCCACAGCTCCAACTCACCTTTGAGCACTGGCTACTAGATCACCTTAATAATTGTTTTACCTTTCTCCAGTCGGGACGACTCTTTTCCTCGGGGGGGAGTAGTGTTACAAAGGGTGAAATCACCCGTTTTGCCCCCTCTTTAATGATCTAGTAGTCAGCATAGATGAAAGACGTTTATAAACCTCTTATGTCTTTAAAAAGAATAAGGTTGCTGCGCCAACCAACATTATTGTAAAAACAGTCTTGTTTCAGACTTTAAACGAGAAACACATATTACGCATTAAAAGCATTTTCACAATATTATTTATTCACGCTCTTGATTTCTTTGACTTAATAAGTAAACTCGCGGATCCATATTTTATTAACGTAACGTCAAGAACGTTACAATATATTATACATTAATATGATTGAATATAAATGGAGGTAATTAAGTCTAATGTTTTAATAAAAAAGGAAATAGTTGATTGGAATAAATTATTTTTCCTGATGAATAATATTTTTATTTCAATTATTATGTGAGCAAATGAATTCAAAAATATATAGGATCTTTTCATCAATTATATTTATTTTCGATGAATTTAATTATCAAAAAAAAATTTTTTTCAAAAATTTCTTTTTTTTTTGAAGTAAATTCAAAATTATAATATATATGTATATATGTATATTATTATATATGTATCTATGTATGTATATGTATATTATACATTGATATAATTGAATATAAATGGAGGTAATTAAGTTAAATAATTTAATAAAATAACGAAATGATTGATTCAAATAAATTATTTTTCCTAACGGATAATATTTACATCTTAATTAATATGTGAGCAAATAATTAAAGAATACGTAGGATTTTTTGAATAATATTATTTGTTTTTAATGAATTTAATGATTGTAAAAAAATTTTTTTTTCCCAAATTTCTCTTTTTTTAAAAGTAAATGAAAAATCATAATATATATATATGTATATATTTGAATATTATACATTAATATAATTGAATATAAATACATTTATTTATATATATATATTATACATTATTATAATTGAATATAGATGGAGGTAATTATGTCAAATAATTTGATAAAAAAAGGAAATAATTGATTAAATAAATTATTTTTCCTAATGAATATCATTTTTATTTCAATTTATATGTGAGTAAATAATTAAAAAATACGTATGATTGTTTGAATAATTATATTTATTTTAATGAATTTATTGATTGCGAAAAAATTTTTGTTTTTTCAAATTTCTCTTTCTTTAAAAGTGAATTAAAAATCATAATATATATATATGCATATATTTGAATATTATACAATAATATAATTGAATATAAATGGAGGTAATTGAGTTAAATAATTTAATATAATAAGGTAATAATTAATTCAAATAAATTATTTTTATTAACGGATAATATTCATATCCTCATAAAATGTGAGCAAATAATTAAAAAATACGTAGGATTTTTTGAATAATTATATTTATTTTAATGAATTTAATGATTGTGAAGAAATTTTTTTTTTTCAAATTTCTCTTTTTTTTGAAAGTAAATGAAAAATCATAATATATATACATGTATATATTTGAATTGTATACATTAATATAATTGAATATAAATACATTTATTCATATATATAATCAACATTAATATAATTGAATATAAATGGAGGTAATTCAGTCAAATAATTTGGTGAAGAAAGGAAATAGTTGATTGAAATGAATTATTTTTCCTAATGAATAATATTTTTATTTCAATTAATATGTGAGCAAATAATTAAAAAATATACAGTATCTTTTCAATAACCATATTTATTTTCAATGAATTTAATTATCGAAAAAAAAAATTTTCTTTCAAAAATTTCTTTTTTTTTTAGAAGTAAATTCGAAATTATAATATATTATATATATATATGTATATTATTATATATGTATATGTATATATATATATGTATATTATTATATTTGTATATATGTATATATGTGGGATCTGGGGGTCACTGGGATCCTACGTATTAAAGCGTGCGATGGGTGAAATATAAATGGATGTTTATCAGGTTTTACAGGTGCGTGGATACGGAGATCCGGTTATAGCGCGGTTACAATATCGGTACTCTAGCGTGTGTTGATTTTGACTATCTGCCAGGTGAGGCGAAGGATCTTCGAAAGCGCGCTGAGGATTATTCCCGAAATTGGGCGATAAACGCCGAGCATTGCCTCGCTCTAATACTAGACCGAGTGCGTGTATGTGGCAGGCGCCACATGTCTCCCCTTCTTGGAGAAATACTGTGTAGTGTGTGAGCGATGTGCAGTATTTCAAGCTGGAAACAGAAAGAAAAAAAAAAACTGGCAATATAAAAATTTGGGTTATTTCTCATTTCTTTGTCTTTTGCGTGCAGGTTTGTTGAATGCGTGGATGGAGCGTAAGACGAAATTACAGCGCGAGTCGGACTTGTTTTTTCTTTTTTGAAGTCGTGGTCGTTGGGGCGTCGTTGTTTGCGACGGGCTGGTGTACGCTCAATGCTGACGGTCCGGCCGTGTCGTGTTGGCTTTGGAGTTCGTCGAGCAGCAGATACGCGGGTTTCAATCTATCGATCGAAACTGGCGTGTTTCTTCCACGTAGTTTGACGGTGAAGTATTTCTCGTGCTTGTCGACGACTGGGTATGGGCCGTCGGACGGGGCGGAGAATGACGGTCGCACTTGGTCGTTTCGGATAAAGACGTGTGACGCGTTTGCGAGGTCTTGGTGCACAAAGATGCGCTGGTGTGCGTGGCGCGATGCGGGTTCTGGTGCCAGATCTTGGAAGTTCTTCCTCAGCATCCGTACCAGTTCGGGGGCGGTTGTGTCTTGCCTTGAGGGCGCAAGGAATTCGCCTGGCAGTCGTATCGGTTCGCCAAGGACGAGTTCAGCGGGAGTCGCTTCGATGTCCTCTTTGTACGCGGCTCGGAGTCCAAGTAGCACGGCGGGAAGCGCGTCGTACCACGTGTCCTCGTGACAGAGTAGCGCTGCTTTTAAGGGAGCTTTCCTGTGTGAAATTTTGAAAAAATCGATTTTTTTTTTTTTGCTTTCTCGAATAGTATACACTAGTAGTGTATATATGAGAGTTCTAATCCAAAGATGGCGGCGCTCCCCCCTAGTTCCCCCCTAGCTCCCCCCTAGCTCACCCCTAGCCCCCACCGCGACTCACGGCGCACCCCCCCCCCCCGGTCATTTTCGGCGGCTATTTCCATAGGATTTGACACACACACGCACACACACACACGCACGCGCGCAAAATAATTCCTGTCGAGACTTGTTTGGCGCCGGAAAGCCGCACATAAATCAGATAGGGTAAAAATTTGCTAGATCTATTGAAAAAATTCCAGGAAATTGCTCTTTGAGATAGTGCCGACAATGCACTTAAACCAATCTGGGATAGTGGGGGAGTGGTCCCCATAAAAATTCCTCGCACAATATGCGTGTCGAGACTTGTCCAATGGAAAAATTGTAGTGGGGGTGGGTGGTATATAAAGCGTACGTCTATCGTGATCGTCACTCTGTTCTCATCGTATTCTCATTGTGAACTGTTCTCGCTCGTGAAATAACCTCGAAACGCGATGGATCTAGCAAAAGTTAACCACGTCAGCCACCTGGAGAATCTGCCAACCAAGAAGATGTCGGAACTCGAAATTGGGGGAGTGTATGACGTCATCGGGTTACGACTGGTCAAAACAAAATTCGGGGTACGTGTTCTGGCGACAATCGATGGAGAATACAACGTCTTCTTACCACCGAGAATCGCAAGAGTTCTACAAGAAGATTCCAGTCAGCTGACTGAAATGTGTAGCATGGCCGGAGAAAATCGTCTGCAAATGAAATACCTTGGTGGAGAATTCAACAAGTTCGAATTTTCATGCAGTTATGCGCCTTAAATGAACTATGCGATCCCCCTCTACTTCCACAAAATTCATCCACGAGGGGGTAAAAGCGGGTGTGCTGGAGATGGAATAGTCAGCCTTCCACATACAATCCGTTAGTATATAATCGAGCGCACCATTCCCACTCCTCAACATGGCGATGATCCTAGACGTGCAATGTTTTATCGGTCATAACATGAAGTTTGTACCCAAGGAAGTCGCAGTCGTGAATGTAAACGGGTCGGGTCTGGATTACATCATTTTCAAGCCGCCCTATGATTTGGCAAGCCTACCACTTGAATGTAGAGCTACCAATGTATGGTTGACGCGCAATCACCATGGAATATCATGGAACGCAGGCAACAAATCTCACGAGGATGTGACGAAGATTGTGAGAAAAATGGTTGAAAATGCGTGTTACGTATACGTCAAAGGGGCGGAGAAGAAAGCATGGCTGACGGAGATCGTCGATGGTACAACGAGGGTTATTAATATGGAAGATTTGCATATCATACCCCCTGCACTGGAAAAATTGAGGTATATGGAAGCGGCATCGTGGCACGACGCGAACCATGGATACTCTCCAGCGAATAACCTCCAGCAAGCAGCAGCGCCAGGCTCAATTTGGTATGATGACAACTCTGAATACATCCCGGCATACAATTGCGCCTTTGAAAATGTGCAGCGACTAAGGAGTTGGTATTCGAAGGAGTGTACCAGCTCCCTCGAGAAATCCTTCCCTCTGTACTAAGAATTGGACGGTTTAAGGGGAATGATGTCCGAGGATATAGCTTTTTTACTAAAAGAATTTATCTGCACGTTCGCATCAAACTCCATCAATGATGCGTAGGATAAACTACCAGAGAATATGAAAATGGACCACGCGGTCTCAAGGTTCCGCAGATGTAGCATACATTACACACCAGGACCCGATGGCGATATCGTGGATGGACCGAATCCTCTAATTAAAGACTGTTTAGCTTGCAATCGCGTGTATAGATAATATGGACAATATTTACCAAAATAACAATAGAATTTATTACGATATATACAATTATATTCGCGTTTATATGTAGAATATTCGATAGAATTAATCTCAATTATATCATAGCTTATACATGGAATTGAAAAAATTTACTATTCAATAAAATTATAATCTAGAAATAGAATACATTACAAATATATATCTTTATAACTTTTACCCATTCTCGTCATACAAAATGTAAATGTTATGAATTTTTACTGGTGAAAAATATATAATCAATAATTATGAATTTAGCGTGATTTATTCACCAAAATAATCCATAAAATCATTATCGCTATCCTGTTCGTTAACATTATCATCATCATCGCTATTTTCGACATCTATAATTATTACGATAGTTTCATTCGCCCAATTATTTGCATACATATATCACCGTAATTTATATAATATTGGCTGTTTGGTCTCACTCGAGCAGCTCGCGCATCCTCAACGAGATCCCGAAGCTCCTCCAACGAGAACTCGCGTGTTGCTTCGGAAAAGCCTATAATTATCTCTTCCTCAGCCTCCTCATCCTCGCCCCAATCAATACTCGACCACTCGTCGTTATCATCACTCGAATGAGATGACATTTTTTTTCTTTCCAAAATTGATTCGCGATGAAAAATCTGTAAAAAGAGCAAGCCGAAATAGAAAAGTTGATGCTGCTGCACTCATCATTTATATGCATGATAAATCTCCAATTCAAAAAAGTTTCCACCTATTCAAAATGAGTGATACGGAGAAGGTGTGGAAGATACTAGAATTTTATTTTAATGTGGTGCTACTCACCAATCCTCGTCCGAAAAATATCCATCATCGTCAGCCCTATCTATGTCTCCCAGGATTTCACGGATTTCATCAATCTGATCCAGAAGTAAACCGAATTCAAAGCGTGCGTCATTACCGCCATTCCAAACACCCTCCACCTCTGCTTCCTCCTCCTCCGCCTCCTCCTCCTCCTCCTCCTCCTCCTCATCCTCCACATCACTCGATGATGATGATGATTCGAGATGATGCTCGCGAGCCAAATTATGTTCAAACTCGCGATGATCATCACCAACACTATCGTCAATACATCGCTCGGGGTCGATAATTAGCCTATCAGCATCACTATCAGTCAATTCATCCTCATCATCCTCCTCATAATAAGCCGCCCCTCTGCACACCCGCTTATATGTCGGCGATCGTGGTGGTGAATGGGGTGGGGAGTCTGCTGACCCCCTTTTCTGTCCGTTCATTTTTTTTCGATATGATTCTAAAATTTTTCCAGAATTTTTATGGATACGATGATAGGGAATACAGAAAAGTTAAAGCAAATCGAAAAAAACTTTTGTTAACATACTAATCAAATGCGATAATCATTACGGAATTCAAATCAACATTCACAGATCGTAAGAGGATTGGCGTAGCACCATATACATTAGGGTGATTCAAAAAAAAAAAATTAATTTTTTTTTTCTTCCAAACAGGCTCAAAAGTTTCTTTTGGATGTAAAAAAATTATTGTGAAAATATGAGCCCTTAATATTAATATTAAGATAGTCCTCATCGCATTTTTGTAATTCCCATAAGAATAACATGGGAAAAATTATTTTTGCTTCTTCTGATTTTTATACCGTTCATACAACTGATTGACTCATAAATCGCTGTTATAATCTTTATAGAGAATTGAACGCTCTACAAAAAAGGTTTGATAACATTTTTTTATTAGTCCACGCATTCAAAAGTTATTGAAGATCGAAGTTCAATTTTTTAAAAATTTGATCGAATTCAGTGAATTACACCGAAACTGTTGGTTTTGGTGACAAGTTAAGGATCAAATATTTCGTCAAACATAAATTGGAGTTCTAATAAATGTTGACCATTGATTTTTTTTTTGTTCAATTCAATAGATATGATGCTTTTAAAGAATTTTTTTGCAGAATTAGAGCTAAAAATTTATATTAGGTTCAAAAATCATGTTGATTTCAATTTAAGTAGACATTAAAGACTCTTTAGTTAAGTTAAGGATCAAATATCAAATATTTCGTCAAACATAAATTGGAGTTCTAATAAATGTTGACCATTGATTTTTTTTTGTTCAATTCAATAGATATGATGCTTTTAAAGAATTTTTTTGCAGAATTAGAGCTAAAAATTTATTTTTATTAAAGACTCTTTAATGTCTACTTAAATTGAAATCAACATGATTTTTGAACCTAATATAAATTTTTAGCTCTAATTCTGCAAAAAAATTCTTTAAAAGCATCATATCTATTGAATTGAACAAAAAAAAATCAATGGTCAACATTTATTAGAACTCCAATTTATGTTTGACGAAATATTTGATATTTGATCCTTAACTTAACTAAAGAGTCTTTAATGTCTACTTAAATTGAAATCAACATGATTTTTGAACCTAATATAAATTTTTAGCTCTAATTCTGCAAAAAAATTCTTTAAAAGCATCATATCTATTGAATTGAACAAAAAAAAAATCAATGGTCAACATTTATTAGAACTCCAATTTATGTTTGACGAAATATTTGATCCTTAACTTGTCACCAAAACCAACAGTTTCGGTGTAATTCACTGAATTCGATCAAATTTTTAAAAAATTGAACTTCGATCTTCAATAACTTTTGAATGCGTGGACTAATAAAAAAATGTTATCAAACCTTTTTTGTAGAGCGTTCAATTCTCTATAAAGATTATAACAGCGATTTATGAGTCAATCAGTTGTATGAACGGTATAAAAATCAGAAGAAGCAAAAATAATTTTTCCCATGTTATTCTTATGGGAATTACAAAAATGCGATGAGGACTATCTTAATATTAATATTAAGGGCTCATATTTTCACAATAATTTTTTTACATCCAAAAGAAACTTTTGAGCCTGTTTGGAAGAAAAAAAAAATTAATTTTTTTTTTTTGAATCACCCTAATATACATATGGGCTATTCCGCGTCAACCGGATCAGTCATGTCTCAGATATTTTTTTAATTTGGCATGTGGATTCTGTAGGGGGAGTTAGATTTTTGTGCCAAAGCGCGAATTTCATAATGCAAAATTCGATTTTTATTAACAGTAACAAATTATACTCCCATTTTTTTCAAAAATTCATAACTTTGGCAAAAAATTAGATACATTATATTTTTTTTTTCAAATTACGCGAAAAGCTCCATAAAATTTAAAAAAAAATACGAAATGGTAAAAAAAAGTTGTTATCAATTGTCTATTTAACAATTAATTTTTCAAAGATTTTTAAAACAGTGACTGACACGATCAAAAAATTTTTTTAAAATTCTGACATGTTCCTTGAACTGTACTACAATCTGTAAATCAATTCCAGAGGGGTGTTTTTCTTCGTTTTCGAGTAAAAAATTATTAAAGGTGTCGATGCGCGTGAAATTGCGGCGCGCCGAGTCTCTACGTAATGGCGGGCGGCCGGTTGCCGTCCACCGCTACCCCGCGGTGGCGTCGCAGCGTTATTTTAGAGTCATTTTCACGATGTAGGACATGATTGAAGAATCTGAAAAAAATACTGTACCTTCACAAGGCCTGCTCAAATCGATAAGTGAAGTTTCGGGAATGTGTTTTTATTTCAAAATAAGTAGCAAGTTATGTAATTATTATCATTTATGTGCACTCTCATGGTGTGTAACTGTTATTTTGAATCTCTGTAATCAAAAAACGGTGAAAAACACATTCCTGAAACTTCACTTATCGCTTTGAGCAGGCCTTGTGAAGGTACAGTATTTTTTTCAGATTCTTCAATCATGTCCTACATCGTGAAAATGACTCTAAAATAACGCTGCGTCGCCAGCGCGGGGTAGCGGTGGACGGCAACCGGCAGCCCGCCATTACGTAGAGACTCGGCGCGCCGTAATTTCACGCGCATCGACACCTTTAATGATTTTTTACTCAAAAACGAAGAAAAACACCCCTCTGGAATTGATTCACAGGTTGTAGTACAGTTCAAGGAACATATCAGAATTGTAAAAAAATTTTTTGATGTTGTCAGTCACTGTTGTTACGTGGGGGTGAGGGTGTAACTGAGCGGTGGTAGTTGATGATTAATTGAATAATCTAGCTCCCACGTAACGACAATGAATAATAATTAAAACTAAGAGAAAGACTTACCTTCCGGTAAGCCGGTAATTTGTAGGATCGTGTTGCTATAGACCTGTACAGGTCTGTGAGGTTTGTTTAAATAGTTGAGGCTATTTTATAATAAAGAAAATGGGAAGAGGGTCGCTCAAAATAAATGTTTAAAAAGATTTAACTGGTAAAAGATGTAGTATATTCTGGTTCAATTTAGTTATTGAAATATCTGGTAACAATCGATGGTTGATAAAAATATATATGAGCCAAAAAATAACAATTTATGAAATATTCAAGTTTATACAAATCGTGTGTTGTTTTATTCTAATGGATATTATTATTTGGTACCAGGAACATCTATTCTGAACGATGGTTATAACTAGCTGGTCGTGAATATTGTATTGTATTGTATCTCTCTTTTTAGATTATCTTAAATCGTTTAATATAATATATATATATATATTTTATATATATATTTAGTCGTTTAGTCTTATTTGTAAATTCTTGGAAACAATAAATGGAGTTTAATTGGGGGTAGTGAAGCTAGCCACCAATTCTATGCTTGGTTTTTGTGAATTTACTGAAGAAATTTTGATTATCAAGGTGAACAAGAATTCGTCTAATTTAGAAGATTTACACTCGGATTGACTTAGCTTTTGGGTGAATCGGTCGGCGAGATCGAGAGCCGTCGGATCGTGTCGGTCTGCGTCGGTGGAATGCTGGATCAGGGGCCTCACCTCAAATTTGGAATAGTTGATGAATCGAGTGATGCAGAACGTTGGTCACTAAGTCTTTGTAAATTTAGAGTGATATCTTGTTACCAAGAGTTATAATTGAAAGTGTCTGTTTTCTGATTTTAATGTATAATGAAATTAATTGGAACGATTTATTTATTGAAAAATGATAATGTATTATTATTATTATTACTTAAGATTACCTGATTCGGTTTGAATCAGGGCCAAACTTGATTTAATTAAGGAAAATGGAACTGCATAAAAATGTCTATTCGCGAAATGACGAGATTTAGTAAAGAACAGAAAAGATGGAAATGTAGAAGATAGTGAGTCTTTTGCAATTAACAGATTAATTGAAGCTCGAATTTAACGAATTAGCGCGAGACTTTAGGCCGGTCACAATTAAGATTTTCCAAACACTACTCTTGCTCGAGAAGGGCTAATACGGGTTGACGTCCACGCACTTCGCGACTTGAAAGACGAAAGACGCGGCTTCTTGGGCCCGAGGGTCCAAGGAGCTGCAGTTGTAATTAGTTACAACGGTAATTAGCCAATGAGGTGCGAGGGCGACCTCCTGGTGCCCAAATCCACATGGTCAGCGTTACTTCACGCTCTCCAACGGTGTTCCGACGATTCTCAATCTCGTCGGAGACACATTAAAAATATAAACAAAAGATATCTGCATGCAATGTTCACACATTCATTCATACATTCCAATGAGTAATCTATTTTAATTTGACGGTTCTGAAGGTAGTGGTTTATCCTAGTTATTGATTATAATTTTAATTTAAAAAGAGGAATATTTCCAGGCTGAGCGCTACTGATACTAACTCAGCAGTCTCTCATCTCAGTTCTTGGTACCAGATAAATAGAATAAAGTTGAACCTTATACTAGGGATCATCGTTGGTCTCTACGTGACTTTTGCCAGGAGGGGTGGAACTCGCCGTTATTAGAATATGAGATTTTGATGAAATGATATCTGTGCATTGAAGAAATTAAAGCAATGAAATGAAATGGAATTTTGAAAAAGTTACGCCAAGGCGGTACGTCGGGGCGTAACACTGTTTTAAAAATCTTTGAAAACTTAATTGTTAAATAAACAATTGATAACAACTTTTTTTTAACATTTCGTATTTTTTTTCAAATTCTATGGAGCTTTCCGCGTAATTTAAGAAAAAAAAAAAATTTTGTACCTAATTTTTTGCCGAAGTTATGAATTTTTGAAAAAAATGGGAGTCTAATTTGTTACTGTTAATAAAAAATCGAATTTTACATTATGAGATTCGCGCTTTGGCAGAAAAATCTAACTCCCCCTACACAATCCACATGCCGAATTAAAAAAATATCTGAGCGATGACTGATCCGGTTGACGCGGAATAGCCCATATGTATATCATCCATTCATATAATTGAATATAAATGAAGGTAATTCAGTCAAATAATTTAATGAAGAAAGGAAATAGTTGATTTGAATGAATTATTTTTCCTAATGAATAATATTTTTATTTCAATTAATATGTAAGCAAATAATTAAAAAATATACGGGATCTTTTCAATAACCATATTTATTTTCAATCATTCTAATATTTTTTTCAAAAAAGAGAAATTTTTAAAAAAAATATATATATACTATATATATTATATATAATAATATATGTATATTATTATATTTGTATATATGTATATATATGTATGTTATCCATTATTATAATTCAATATAAATGGAGGTAATTAAGTTCAATAATTCAATAAAATAAGCAAATAATTGATTCAAATAAATTATTTTTCTTAACGGATAATATTCATATTTTGATTAATATGTGAGCAAATGATTAAAAAATACATAGGATTTCTTAAATAATTATATTTATTTTTAATGAATTTAATTATGGTCAAAAAATTTTTTTTTTTTCAAATTTCTCTTTTTTTAAAAGTAAATTAAAAAACATAATATATATATATATATGTATAAATTTGAATGTTATACATCAATATATTTAAATATAAATACATTTATTAACATATATATTATACATTAATATAATTGAATATAAATGGAGGTAGTTAAGTCAAATGATTTAATAAAAGAAGAAAATAGTTGATCGAAATAAATTATTTTTCCTGATGAATAACATTTTTATTCCAATTATCATGTGAGCAAATAATTCAAAAATATATAGGATTTTTTTAATCATTATATTTATTTTTGATGAATTTGATTATTGTGAAAATATTGTTTTTTTTCAAATTTCTCTTTTTGTAATAGTAAATTGAAAATCATAATATATATATATATATATATATATATATATATATATATATATATATATATATATATATATATATATATATGTATATATATATATATATATGTATATATGTGTGTATATATATATATATATATATATATATATATATATATATATATTTGTATATTATACTTTATTATAATTGAATATAAATACATTTATCAACATATATATTATACATTAATATAATTGAATATGAATGGAGGTAATTAAGTTGAATAATTTAATAGAATAAGGAAATAATTCATTTAAATAAATTATTATTCCTAACGGATAATATTCATATTTTAATTAATATGTGAGCAAATAATTAAAGAATACGTAGGATTTTTCGAATATTTATATTAATTTATAATGAATTCAATGATTGTAAAAAAATTTTTTATTATTCAAATTTCTCTTTTTTTGAGAGTAAATGAAAAATCATATTATACATTTATGTATATATTTGAATATTATACATTGATATAATTGAATATAAATACATTTATTTATGTATATATTATACAATCATATAATTTAATATAGATGGAGGTAATTATGTCAAATAATTTAATAAAGAAAGGAAATAATTGATTGAATAAATTATTTTTCTCAACGGATAATATTTATATTTCAATTAATATGTGAGCAAATGATTAAAAAATACATAGGATTTCTTAAATAATTATATTCATTTTTAATGAATTGATTTATAGTGAAAAAAATTTTTTTTTCTTCAAATTTCTCTTTTTTTTAGAAGTAAATTCAAAATTATAATATATATACATATATATATATATATGTATATTATTATATATGTATATATGTATATATATTAGGCTGATTCAAAAAAAACGGCTAATTTTTTTCTTTCAAAATCCTCACATAAAAACTTCCGAGAAGGTGTGAAAAGACGCCTGTAAAAAGCAGAGCCCTTAATATTATTATTAAGAGGTCGCGCATCGGGAATTTCTATTTCCCGTTGAAATAACACAGGAATAAATTTTTTTAAATTTTGCAATTTCGTATTTTTGCAACGGCTTATTGAATTAGCGGACCGAAGCATGTTCTTGTAGGAAATTTGACGCTCTACAAAAAAAGTCCTCACAAAGTTTTCGATAGTCACACTCCTTCAAAAGTTATTCGAGGTCAAAGTTGAACTTACAAAAAAATTCAATGTTTTTTTTTTCGATGATACTATGAATCTTTTCTCATTATTTTGTTATAAAGATATATTCAATAAATATATCTTACTCTAATTGGGCTTTTTCAATCATTAATTTTCCCATCGGATCAATATAAAGTTACCTTACAAAAATGCGATGTTAAATAATAAACATGTTATCATGGAGAATCCATAACTGATGCACTTGACTATTCAAAACGTAATTGTTCCGAAATCCATCCTCTTCATAACAAAATAATGAGAAAAGATTCATAGTATCATCGAAAAAAAAAAACATTGAATTTTTTTGTAAGTTCAACTTTGACCTCGAATAACTTTTGAAGGAGTGTGACTATCAAAAACTTTGTGGGGACTTTTTTTGTAGAGCGTCAAATTTCCTACAAGAACATGCTTTGGTCCGCTAATTCAATGAGCTGTTGCAAAAATACGAAATTGCAAAATTTAAAAAAATTTATTCCTGTGTTATTTGAACGGGAAATAGAAATTCCCGATGCGCGACCTCTTAATAATAATATGAAGGGCTCTGCTTTTTACAGGCGTCTTTTCACACCTTCTCGGAAGGTTTCATGTGAGGATTTTGAAAAAAAAAATTAGCCGTTTTTTTTGAATCAGCCTAATATATATGTATATTATACATTGATATAATTGAATATAAATGGAGGTAATTGAGTCAAATAATTTAATAAAATAAGGAAATAATTGATTTAAATGAATTATTTTTCCTAACGGATGATATTTATATCTTAATCAATATGTAAGTAAATAATTAAAAAATACGTAGGATTTTTTGAATAATCATATTCATTTCAATGATTTTAATGATGATAAAAAAAATTTTTTTTTTCAAATTTCTCGTTTTTCAAAAGTAAATGAAAAATCATAATATATATATATATGTATATATTTGAATATTATACATTAATATATTTGAATATAAATACATTTATTTATATCTATTATACATTAATATAATTGAATATTGATGGAGGTAATCATGTCGAATAATTTAATGAAAAAAGGAAATAATTGATTGAATAAATTATTTGTTTCAATGTACAATATTTTTATTTTAATTATTGTGTGAGCAAATAATTGGAAAATATACTGGATCTTTTCAATAACCATATTTATTTTCAATGAATTTAATTATTGTAAAAAAAATTTTTTTTTCAAAAATTTCTTTTTTTTTTGAAAGTAAATTCAAAATTATAAAATATATACATATGTTCATCATTATATATGTATATATGTATATATATGTATATTATACAATAATTTAATTGAATATCAATGGAGGTAATCAAGTTGAATAATTCAATTATATAAGCAAATAATTGATTCAAATAAATTATTTTTTTCGACCGATAATATTTGTATTTTAAATAATATGTGAGCAAATAATTAAGAAATACGTAGGATTTTTTGAATAATTATATTTATTTTTAATGAATTCAATTATTGTAAAAAAATTTTTTTTTCAAAAATTTCTCTTTTTTTAAAAGTAAATTCAAAATTGTAATATATATATATATATATATATGTATATTATTATATATGTATATATGCATATATATGTATATTATGCATTAATATAATTGAATATAAATGGAGGTAATTAAGTTAAATAATTCAATGAAATAAGCATGTAATTGATTAAAATAAATCATTTTTCGTAACGGATAATATTTATATTTCAATTAATATGTGAGTAAATAATTGAAAACCACATAGGATTTCTCGAATGATTATAGTTATTCCTAATGAATTGATTTATAGTGAAATAAATTTTTTTTTTTCAAATTTCTCTTTTCTTAAAAGTGGATTAAAAATCATAATATATATACATGTATATATTTGAATATTGTACAATAATACGAATAAATATAAATACATTCATTCATATATATATTATACATTAATATAATTGAATATAAATGAGGGTAATTCAGTCAAATAATTTAATAAAGAAAGGAAATAGTTGATTGAAATGAATTATTTTTCCTAATGAATAATATTTTTATTTTAATTAATATGTGAGCAAATAATTGAAAAATATGCAGGATCTTTTCAATAACCATATTTATTTTTAATAAATTTAATTATCGAAAAAAAAATTTGTTCCTCAAAAATTTCTTTTTTTTTCAGAAGTAAATTTAAAATTATAATATATATATATATATATATATATATATATATATATATATATATATATTATTATGTATGTATATATGTATATATATGTATATTATAAATTGATATAATTGAATATAAATGGAGGTAATTGAGTTAAATCTCTCTATCTAATAAAAAAGTTTCAAACAAGTGAACGTAGAAAAAGATTATAATAACAATAGTAAAAAAAAGATTATAATAACAATAGTATACGCATGAAATTGGCGGTGGGGTGAGATCCCGAAAACAAAACAAAAAGCATCTAGCAAACCCTTTGACAGCTGTCATCGGCTGTTTATGACAGTCTTTGACAAATATATTTATAGGTATCTGTTTCTGACGCGCAAAAAATGAACATGCAAACGAAAATTATCAACATGATTCCCGACGGGAATTGTCTTTTTCGCGTGTTGGCGTATTGTGTATACGGCACTCAAGATCGACACGCAGAGGTGAGACTGAGTATCGTTTCAAATATAGTGGATAATTGGTCTACATTTGCGGGTTTTATCACAGGTAATGAGTCAAACGGTGCTGTGATTAGGTCACCTGGTGATTACAAATCACATATGAATAAAAATACAATATATGCAACTGCGGAAATTTTTAAGATATGTTTAATCGTGTATCGCGAAGAACAAATTCATCCACACCGGATCGGATCACAAAATGAAACACAATTCTCGCTACTCTTCACCGGCGACGGAGACAGTGGACACTTAGATGTCTTGCAGAACCAAAATAAAATTCAGATAGTGAGTAATAAGTATGAAAAGTAACAATCAAATAATAGTAAATCTAAATATATCACCAAACAGTCAAAAGGACAGCCAGGATTTACGATGACAATGGAGAAAGGAGGAGTTTCAAGCAGCAGACAAGGCGATGAAGATGGTGGATGGTCAGAAGTATCACAAAAGAAAGAGGAAAATAAAATTGTAAGTGCGAAGAACCAAATAAGCCATAGAATAATATCCATCAAATATTCGTATAACCAGGTAAGAGGACGACCAGGATCGATGTTGACCACAAGAGAAAGAGGTGTTTTGCGGAATGAACAGCAACGCAAATATAGAGAAAAAAATATTATGAAGAAGGTGATTTTGGAGAATAACGGGCAGAGCGGTAGCAAAAATAATTCAGCAAGTCAAGGAGATAGATCGATATCAATAGAGAAGGAACACCAATTTTCAACCAACGAATGGAAGCTTAGATTGATGAAAAAAAGAAAAGTAAGCACAGAAGGAATTGAAGTGGACAGCAAGTGCAGACCTGTCATCAAATCAACATGAAGGAATTCGCCTGTCTACTAGACAATGCGTAAGGAAATAGTGGGGCGCGAAGCGCCGAACAACGAGGCGCGCAGCGCCGAGTGCCCGAGGCGCGTAGCGCCGAGATGGGGTTGGCGCGCGAAGCGCGCAGGGGCGAAGCCCCTAGTAATTTAATAAGATAAGGAAATAATTGATTTAAATGAATTATTTTTCCTGACGGATAATATTTATATCTTAATTATTATGTGAGCAAATAATTAAAAAATATATAGGATTTTTTTAATAATTATATTTATTTTTAATGAATTTGATTATTTTAAAAAAATTGTTTTTTTTTCAAATTTCTCTTTTTGTAATAGTAAATTAAAAATCATAATATATATATATATATATATATATATATTTGTATATTATACATTATTATAATCGAATATAAATACATTTATTAATATATATATGATACATCAATATAATTAATCGATCAAACGAGCCCACCGAAGGCGGGCGAAGTTCGATCGCAATCATATGAAGCGTCTCGTTCGAAGATGATTTTACTTGTAGTAACGTCAGTTGCGGCAAATTTCACAGGTTTCAGAGTTTTTTTTTTTTTTTTTTGTGTGTGTGTGTGGTCACCCCTGACTACCCTCATATGTTTTAGAGATGAAATAAAAAAGTTTTTAAGGTATAGCTTTCATGACGATGATCCGGGGTATATGAGAATTTTGGTGTCTCTTGCGGGGTAAGGTGGGAGGATCATCTTCGAACGAGACGCTTCATATAATTGCGATCGAACTTCGCCCGCCTTCGGCGGGCTCGTTTGATCGATTAATTATATTACGCGTCTCGTTCTCGATGATTTTACTTGTAGACATTTAGCGCTGTCGTGATAGCTATTCTTTATTTTTTATTTTTGTAAGATGGTCGATACAAAGTGATTTGTTTCAGTTTGAATTGGCTTATTGTAGAATCTCGCGAAAACTTGCGAGCGTTCCGACCATCCTGCCGTTCTTCTGATTGTCCCTACATCCACGCCCTTACGTAGAGCCGCTGAAACGGCCGCGTGTCGTGTACTGTAGGCTGTGAATTGTTCTGTATTCACGCCGGCCCTTTTTAGTAAATTTTTGATCCAGTGTCCGATGGTCTGTGCCGATGCATCGTAGTGAGGCTTTTTTGTGGCGATTAACAGGTTCTTGTTGAGCGCTCCTCTCAAGTCCCTTGTATGCTCCAAATACTCTATAATCGCGGTGGCTGCACATAGTTTCGGCCTGTCTTTGAAAAAGGGGGAGGAAAAATTCTGGTTGACTTTTGCCTGGCCTTGATGTTTTTATGATATCGGGAATCTTAATAATGATTCCCGCTGTGCTTATTACTATATTTTCTGTTTTTATTAAGGCTAATGTTTGTAGCCTATGCGCCGTAACCAAAGCCAGCGAGGTTGCGATTTTTTCTGTGTTTTCCTTGAGCGAAAGATTTTGCATTGCCGGCATTTTCTCGATGTAGTTGAGGACTGGTGCTACATCCCATGTAGTGTCGTAGCGAGGCTTTGCGGGTTTCTTCCTATAAACTCCTCGGAGAAAACGAGAGATCAGTTCGCTTTTGCCGATTTCGTGTGATGAAATTAATGCAATCGCCGATCTGTCGGAACACAGTGTCCCATAACCCGCTCCTTCGTGATATCTTTTTGTAAGAAATTGTATTACTTGTGTACTGCCCGCCTGGTACATGTCGACTCCGTTATTTTTACTAAATTCTCTCCATCGCCGTAGAGAGCTTTGATATTGTTTCATTGTTGAAGGAGCTATCGAGCTCATCATCACCTCCACAGCCCGGGCATCTAGTCCTCTTTTCTGAAAAGCTTTCCGGATATGTTTGCTGCCTCCAGCGACAGCCTCGCAGCTAGAGGATGAGTCTTCTTCCTGCAAGGAGATGACAGCATTCCAATTTTAGGGGGAAGGATTAATGAGTCCGAGACTTGTAATTCTACGAATAGCGGATACCACGCTTGAGATGGCCAGTGTGGTACAATTATGGTGCATTCGGCTTTTTCTATGATGATCCAGAGAATGGTAAATGCGTCGACTGTTTCTGTGTTCGGCTGTGGGAATCTAGAGCAGAATCTTTCACATTTTTTGTTCGCGTTTGAGGCGAACAAATCGATCGAGAAGGGCCCGAATTTTGATTCTATTTTTGAGAAGAATTTATTCGAAATCTCCCACTCTATGTCTATATTTTTAATTCTTGAGGCTCTGTCTGCCTCTACGTTTTCTCCCGACGGTATGTATGATGCAAACACCCAAAGTTGTCTCGACTCACACCATTTCCAAATGTTCCTAGCTAGCTCGCTCAGGTGGGGTAATTGTATCCCCCCCGCTCTATTGACATAAGATACAGCGGTCGTGTTATCGATACGGAGCAGTATTTCACAGTTCGACAGATTTGAAGCAAAACATTGCAATGCATATCTCGCTGCCAGGAGCTCGAGGTAGTTTATGCTATATTTTTCATGACTTTTTTCCCAAAAACCGTGCGTACTTCTGTCCTCACTGTGGGCACCCCAACCCGTCAGTGAGGCGTCTGAGCTAATCTCTAGGGCGAATTTTTTTGTTCCGATCTTACTAAAGCCCTTGCTAACATTCGTTTTCCACCACACTAAATCTTCCCGATCTCTTTCGTTAATTGTTACTTTCCCTTCGTAATCAATATCGCTTGCTATCAGGGCGAAGAATTTTTTTTTTTTTTTCTAGTCTTTTACAATACGTTAAACTATACGCTACTGCCGGGGTTGCGGCGTTGAGTGTACCGAGGAGACTTGCTAATTCGCGAATTTTGTGTGTGGTCTTTTCCATAAAAGGTTTGAGCATTTTGCAAATTTTTTCTTTCTTTTCCTGTGGTAATTCCAGTCTATATTCTACTGAGTCAATAATCAAACCAAGAAATCCGCAGCGCTGGGTTGGAACTAGTGTACTTTTTTTCTCGTTAATAATAAAAAACCGAGCCGCTCTAAACAAGTCTTTGTTTTTGCAATGTCTTTCATACAATTTTCATATGACTGATTAATCAGTAGAATATCGTCAATATATATGACAGAAAGGATGCCTTGATTTCTTAGTTGACTGAAAAACCGATCTCATAATCTTTGTGAACGTAAATGGGCTCGTATTCAGACCGAATGGGAGACATTTAAATTGAAACAATTTTCCTTGGAACGAAAATCTTAGGAATTTTCTGTGCGGTTCATAAAGAGGTATTTGATAGTACGCGTCCATCAAATCTATTTTTGCCATGAAATCATGCTTCGATAGTAAGTTTTGTGCAGTTCGGATGTCCTCCATTTTGAAATGGGGCGCTTCTATAAACTTGTTTAGATTTTTCAGTAGTGTATATATGCCGGTTCTAACTCAAAGATGGCGGCGCTCCCCCCTAGTTCCCCCCTAGCTCCCCCCTAGCTCCCCCCTAGCTCCCCCCAGCCCCCCCCCCCCCCCCCGACTCGCGGCGCGCCGTCTCCCCACGTGCACCCCCCCCCCCCCCGACCCGCGGCGCACCCCCCCCCCCGGTCATTTTCGGCGGCTATTCCCATAGGATCACACACACACACACACACACACACAATAATTCCTGTCGAGACTTGTTTGACGCCGGAAAGCCGCACATAAATCAGATAAGGTAAGAACCCGCTAGATCTATCGAAAAAATTCCAGGAAATTGCTCTTTGAGATAGTGCCGACAATGCACTTAAACCAATCTGGGATAGTGGGGGAGTGGTCCCCATAAAAATTCCTTGCACAATATGCGTGTCGAGACTTGTCCAATGGAAAAATTGTAGTGGGGGTGGGTGGTATATAAAGCGTACGTCTATCGTGATCGTCACTCTGTTCTCATCGTATTCTCATTGTGAACTGTTCTCGCTCGTGAAATAACCTCGAAACGCGATGGATCTAGCAAAAGTTAACCACGTCAGCCGCCTGGAGAATCTGCCAACCAAGAAGATGTCGGAACTCGAAATTGGGGGAGTGTATGACGTCATCGGGTTACGACTGGTCAAAACAAAATTCGGGGTACGTGTTCTGGCGACAATCGATGGAGAATACAACGTCTTCTTACCGCCGAGAATCGCAAGAGTTCTACAAGAAGATTCCAGTCAGCTGACTGAAATGTGTAGCATGGCCGGAGAAAATCGTCTGCAAATGAAATACCTTGGTGGAGAATTCAACAAGTTCGAATTTTCATGCAGTTATGCGCCTTAAATGAACTATGCGACCCCCCTCTACTTCCACAAAATTCATCCACGAGGGGGTAAAAGCGGGTGTGCTGGAGATGGAATAGTCAGTCTTCCACATACAATCCGTCAGTATATAATCGAGCGCAACATTCCCACTCCTCAACATGGCGATGATCCTAGACGTGCAATGTTTTATCGGTCATAACATGAAGTTTGTACCCAAGGAAGTCGCAGTCGTGAATGTAAACGGGTCGGGTCTGGATTACATCATTTTCAAGCCGCCCTATGATTTGGCAAGCCTACCACTTGAATGTAGAGCTACCAATGTATGGTTGACGCGCAATCACCATGGAATATCATGGAACGCAGGCAACAAATCTCACGAGGATGTGACGAAGATTGTGAGAAAAATGGTTGAAAATGCGTGTTACGTATACGTCAAAGGGGCGGAGAAGAAAGCATGGCTGACGGAGATCGTCGATGGTACAACGAGGGTTATTAATATGGAAGATTTGCATATCATACCCCCTGCACTGGAAAAATTGAGGTATATGGAAGCGGCATCGTGGCACGACGCGAACCATGGATACTCTCCAGCGAATAACCTCCAGCAAGCAGCAGCGCCAGGCTCAATGTGGTATGATGACAACTCTGAATACATCCCGGCATACAATTGCGCCTTTGAAAATGTGCAGCGACTAAGGAGTTGGTATTCGAAGGAGTGTACCAGCTCCCTCGAGAAATCCTTCCGTCTGTACAAAGAATTGGATGGTTTAAGGGGAATGATGTCCGAGGATATAGCTTTTTTACCAAAAGAATTTATCTGCACGTTCGCATCAAACTCCATCAATGATGTGTGGGATAAACTACCAGAGAATATGAAAATGGACCACGCCGTCGCAAGGTTCCGCAGATGTAGCATACATTATACACCAGGACCCGATGGCGATATCGTGGATGGACCGAATCCTCTAATTAAAGACTGTTTAGCTTGCAATCGTGTGTATAGATAATATGGACAATATTTACCAAAATAACAATAGAATTTATTACGATATATACAAATATATTCGCGTTTATATGTAGAATATTCGATAGAATTAATGTCAATTATATCATAGCTTATACATAGAATTAAAAAAAATATATTCGCGTTTATATGTAGAATATTCGATAGAATTAATGTCAATTATATCATAGCTTATACATAGAATTAAAAAAATTTACTATTCGATAAAATTATAATCTAGAAATAGGATACATTACAAATATATATCTTTATAACTTTTACCCATTCTCCTCATACAAAATGTAAATGTTATGAATTTTTACTTGTGAAAAAATATATAATCAATAATTATGAATTTTTGCGTGGTTTATTCCTCGAAATCATCCATAAAATCATTATCGCTATCCTGCTCGTTAACATTATCATCATCATCGCTATTTTCATCATCTATAATTATTACAATAGTTTCATTCGCCCATTTTTCTACAATTATTTGCATACATATATCACCGTAATTTATATAATATTGGCTGTTTGGTCTCACTCGAGCAGCTCGCGCATCCTCAACGAGTTCCCGAAGCTCCTCCAACGAGAACTCGCGTGTTGCTTCGGAAAAGCCTATAATTATCTCTTCCTCAGCCTCCTCATCCTCGCCCCAATCAATGCTCGACCACTCGTCGTTATCATCACTCGAATGAGATGACATTCTTCCCAAAATTGATTCGCGATGAAAAATCTGTAAAAAGAGCAAGCCGAAATAGAAAAGTTGATGCTGCTGCACTCATCATTTATATGCATGATAAATCTCCAATTCAAAAAAGTTTCCACCTATTCAAAATGAGTGATACGGAGAAGGTGTGGAAGATACTAGAATTTTATTTTAATGTGGTGCTACTCACCAATCCTCGTCCGAAAAATATCCATCATCGTCAGCCCTATCTATGTCTCCCAGGATTTCGCGGATTTCATCAATCTGAACCAGAAGTAAAGCGAATTGAAAGCGTCTGTCATTATCATCACCGCCATTCCAAACATCCTCCACCTCTGCTTCCTCCTCCCCCTCCTCCTCCTCCTCCTCATCCTCCACATCACTCGATGATGATGATGATTCGAGATGATGCTCGGGGTCGATAATTAGCCTATCAGCATCACTATCTGTCAATTCATCATCATCATCCTCCTCATAATAACCCGCCCCTCTGCATACCCGCTTATATGTGGGCGATCGTGGTGGTGAATGAGGTGGGGAGTCTGATGGCCCCCTTTTCTGTCCGTTCATATTTTTTCGATATGATTCTAAAATTTTTCCAGAATTTTTATGGATACGATGATAGGGAATACAGAAAAGTTAAAACAAATCGAAAAAAACTTTTGTTAACATACTAATCAAATGCGATAATCATTACGGAATTCAAATCAACATTCACAGTATCGTAAGAGGATTGGCGTAGCACCATATACATATATATGTGTATTCTATAAAGTACTCACAAAAAATATAAACTCGTTGAAGTCTTGAGATTTTTCCAATGAACACCGATTTTTTTCTTTGTCACAGCTCACTTTATCAAAAACGTCTGTTTTGACACGAAGGATTTTTCAAAATTACTAGAGAAGTTTTCAAACCACTGTTCGAATAAATACTAAAGGACTCGCACCCGCCCCCCACCGAGCAAAACCCAGCCGGCCAATCATTCGTAGAGCACGCATCACGTGACATAGGGACGAAAGAGTGACGCGGGGGAGGCGATATAAGCTAGGAGAAAATTTTCTCAAGAGCTCGCCTGCTTTCCATTGCATACCCCACGCTAATATGGTTGGGGATGTGCAGGCTCGAACTTGCTCGCTATCAAGAGTCGTAAAACCCCAAAACTGCATGTGCACATACCATCCGGTGAAGATCGGGCAAGATAAGATTTTTCTGACACCAAACACTGTTCACCACTCGCTTTTCGTTGACCGATTTTTCCCACCACATGGCTCACGCTGCTTAACGACTCATAAAACCCAAAAATTTAGGGATGGTGGGAGGGGGACTGCGGACCCCGTCGCCTCTGACGCCATTTTTTACATGAATTTCATCTTCTCTGCAGAGTCGGGAGGGTGATGAAAAGCGGGCAAGATAAGATTTTTCTAACACCAAACACTGTTCGCCACTCGCTTTTCGTTGACCGATTTTTCGACGAAAGAGTAACGCGGGGGAGGCGGTATAAGCTAGGAGAAAATTTTCTCAAGAGCTCGCCAGCTTTCCATTGCATACCCCGCGCTGATATGGTTGGGGATGTGCAGGCTCGGACTTGCTCGCTATCAAGAGTCGTAAAACCCCAAAACTGCATGTGCACATACCATCCGGTGAAGAGCGGGCAAGATAAGATTTTTCTGACACCAAACACTGTTCGCCACTCGCTTTTCGTTGACCGATTTTTTTCCCACCACATGGCTCACGCTGCTTAACGACTCATAAAACCCAAATTTAAGGATGGCCGGAGGGGGACTGCGGACCCCGTCGCCTCTGACCTCATTTTTTACATGAATTTCATCTTCTCTGCAGAGCCGGGAGAGCAATAAAACTCAAAAATTTAGGGATGGCCGGTCGGATAAAGGGTGGGCCCAGTCGGCTCTGACGTCATTTTCCCCTCCGAGATGCGCAGAACGCAGTGCGCACCACATCTCTGACGTCATTTTACTCTCCGATATGCGCAGAACGCAGTGCGCACCGCATCTCTGACGTCATTTTACTCTCCGATATGCGCAGAACGCAGTGCGCACCGCATCTCTGACGTCATTTTACTCTCCGATATGCGCAGAACGCAGTGCGCACCGCATCTCTGACGTCATTTTACCCTCTGATATGCGCAGAACGCAGTGCGCACAGTTCCCAAATTCTTGCGATCTATCGGTCTATATACATATAAGCTCAAACATCCGATGCAGACTCGTCAGTCTTACACGATACGTGCAAGTCAAAAAAGTTATACAAAGTTCAGCTTATATCAACGTCAAAGTCATGGCAGTCGAAGCGTATATGGGACTTGCGGAGCAGATGGAGAGGACGTACAATTTGCTGAGAGAGCAACCACCCGGAGAAGAGAATGACGCCATCATCAATCATTGGACTGATATTGGAATTGCGAATATCCAAGTTCTGCGCGATATTTCCATACAACGAGGAACAACCGTTGGTGCGAAAATACGGATCCAACATACGATCGCACTCCTGCAATCTTGGGTGACGAAGATCAAGCAGTTGCAGCAGCGCACAATGGTGACGGGTGGAAATATCGGTACTCCTGCGGGTGTACAATGGGACGACGTGGATAGCGCTTTTGCCAGCCGAATCAGAACGGGGGTTGTCACAAATCTCCGTCATAAAAATTTGGACGCCTTTCTGGACGATGTGCAGCGCGTCGTCACCGAGAAGTTGGAGCTGATACTGCGCGAGGAGGGAAATGTGAAGGTTAACATCATATTATCGTGCAAATTCGAAAATGCCAAGCACGAATAGATTTCCACTGAAGTTAAGAGTTTCAACACCTCCAACGTGGCGATTCTCCTCCCATCAAGCGATATAAATGGTTGGTTTATACGTGCACGGGATGATCTGCAGTCAAAGGTGGAAGATTTCGAGCAACGCGATTCCGGCTGGAGTATGATTGAGATCCTTAACCTCACTGTAAATATCAATCGCTATCAGCCTCTCGCCGCCGGGGCTTCAACATTCGTCGAGCTGCCCCAAGACATTCAACGGAAGAGAGCGGTGGTGAACGTGAGGAACGAGGACGAAAGATGCCTTCTCTGGTCCGTCATAGCAGCCCTCCACCCGGTCAAGATCAACGCCGATAGGACTAGCCGTTATCATCGATATATTTCCGAGTTGGACTGTACAGGTATCAAATTCCCTGCTACTCTACATGATGTGAAAAAGCTTGAGAGATTAAATAATTTGCGCATCAATGTATATGGAATAGAATCTCAAACTTTTTCGCATCATGCAAAATCAAATAAAAGCGTCATCGTGCCAATTTATTTGAGTAAAAATTTGCATAGCGTAAACACTGACACGATCCATCTTCTAATGGTTGAGAGTAATCCGGAAGACGATATGACTGGCGAGTTTGCACCGAGATTCCATTTTGCTTGGATTAAAGATCTTTCCCGATTGGTGAGCAAACAATTGTCCGTTCATGAACACAAAATGTTTTTATGTGACAATTGTTTGTGCCACTTTAGCGTGAAACATGCCTACGACAATCATCGACAAGATTGTATTACGCTAAATAAAGTACGCATGGAGTTTCCCAAGTGTAAAGATTTAGTATTTTCCAATTTTCAAAACAAAGGCACCGTTCCATTTGTCGTATACGCCGATCTCGAATGTATATTAATCCCTGAACCTGTGGATGAATTTGAAACTCGTAAGACTTGTGAAATTCAAAAGCATATCCCGCACAGTGTAGCGTACTATGTACATTGCGCGTACGATGAGACTTTATCGGAGTTTCACGGTAAACGCGGTGTCGATTGCATAGATTGGTTTATGAAACAGCTTAAAGATTTATCAATTCAAGTAGAGTCACGCATCAAAAACATAATTCCGATGGAGTCTCTTACCCAAGTGCAACGCGATCGTCACATGCACGCAAAGAATTGTTATATTTGTGAAAAACCGTTTACCCCTGAGGAGAAAAAGTGTTACGATCACTGTCACTTCACGGGTAAATATCGTGGTCCTGCTCATAATCGGTGTAATTTGAATTTCAGAGAGTCGCACACAATTCCAATAGTTTTCCACAATTTGTCCGGTTACGATTCTCACTTTTTAATAAAATCTCTCGCGTCAACTTTTCCCGGTAAAATTACACTGCTACCCATAAATAAGGAAAAATACATATCCTTCACGAAACGCGTCGATGGAACAATGATGCACTTGAGATTCATCGATTCGTTTCGATTTATGGCTAGCAGTATCGATGAACTTTCCAAATATTTGACCGATACCGATAAACGCATAACACGTAAATTTTATAATAACCCGACTCAGTTCAGTTTGATGACCCGCAAAGGCGTTTTTCCCTATGAATACGTCGATTGTTGGGGGAAACTCGATGAACCGCGATTACCTGCAAAGAAGCATTTCTACTCGCACCTCTGCGATGCAAATATTTCAGACACCGATTACGAGCACGCGAAAACTGTTTGGAGGGAATTCCATTTAGAGTCATTGGGGGGCTACTCAGATTTATATTTAAAGACCGATGTTCTTTTGCTTCCCGATATTTTCGAAAATTTCCGCGCTAGCTGCTTCAAAACATACAATTTAGATCCGTTGCACTACTACACTACACCGGGGCTTGCTTTTGACGCGATGCTCAAGCATACTAATGTAAATTTGCAACTTTTAGACAACCCTGAAATGGTATTATTTATTGAAAGAGCCATTCGAGGCGGCGTAGCGCAATGTTCTAATCGACACGCTCGGGCCAATAATAGATTCATGGGAATAGATTTTGATCCAAACAAAGCGGAATCGTATCTCATGTATTTTGACGTGAATAACCTGTACGGCGCAGCTATGAGCGTGCATTTACCAATCGGTTCGTTCGAGTGGGAGTATCAGCACATCGATATAACGAACCATCCGGACGATTCACCGATCGGCTACTTTCTGGAGGTAGATTTGGACTACCCTGTAGAACTCCACGGGGATCACATAGACTTACCTCTTTGTCCCGAACATTTTACTCCTCCAGGTAGTAAAAATGCCAAACTCGCGACCACCCTTCACCCCAAAACAAAGTATATATTGCACTATAGAAATTTGAAACAGTGTTTGAGTTTAGGATTGAAATTAACGAAAGTGCATAGAATTTTGAAGTTTGCGCAATCTCCATGGCTCGAGCCTTACATCACGCTCAATACAGACATGCGTAAGCAATCTAGGAATGAATTTGAGAAAAACTTTTACAAACTCATGAATAACGCTGTGTTCGGCAAGACTATGGAGAATGTGCGAAATCATAAAGATGTTAAATTGGTTACAAAATGGGAGGGAAAAGGTGGCGCGAGAACGCTTATTGCCCGAGCAAACTTTCACAGCTGCACCGTATTTGACACTGATATGGTTATCATTGAAATGAATCGTGTCAAAGTTCACTTCGCCAAACCTATTTACGTCGGCGCATCAATTCTAGATCTGTCAAAAATCTTTCTCTACGACTTCCACTATAATTATATTAAAACCAACTTTTCGAATAAACAGGCTAAATTGATGTATACCGACACAGACAGCCTTATTTATCAATTCAATGTGCCTAATATCTACGATATCATCAAACGTGATGTAGATACAATGTTTGACACCTCTGACTATCCGCCCGACAATGTGTATGGTATTCCCCTTAAAAACAAAAAACAACTAGGGCTAATGAAGGATGAAAATAATGGTAAAATTATGACAGAGTTTGTGGGACTGCGAGCAAAGCTGTACACATTTACTACGATGGGTGAGGATAGGGAAAAATATGACAGTGGCGTAAAAGTGAGTAAGCGTGCCAAGGGTGTAAGAAATTCATCGATAAATAGCATCACGTTTGATGATTATAAGCGCTGTCTGACGGCTTATCGAGAGTTGACTCTTCCACAGTGTTTAATACGCAGCAAAAAACACGAAGTAAGCACGATCGTACAAAAAAAATTGGCACTGAGTTGGCAGGATGACAAGCGGCAATTGATACCTGGACAGACTGACACCGTACCTTGGGGGTTTGTCCCAGCCCCCCAATAGCTATAGGATAAACTGTAGACATAGAATTGATGTAAATGCGAATTCATATACTCAACAATTGTTTATTTATTTATTATTGATATATCAAGCAATTATTCATATTTATTTGCTTACCACGAGAAAAGTTTTCAGAAAATGAAAAAAAATTTTCAGGAAACGAAAAAAACTTTTCAGAAAATGAAAAAAACTTTTCAGAAAACGAAAAAAAGTTTTCTGAAAATGAAAAAAAGTTTTCAGAAAACTTTTTTCCCATTTGATTAACACGTAAAAAAAGTTTTCAGAAAATGAAAAAAAGTTTTCTGAAAACGAAAAAAAGTTTCCAGAAAATGAAAAAACGTTTTCAGAAAACGAAAAAAAGTTTTCAGAAAATGAAAAAAAGTTTTCCAAAAAATAAAATGTGTAATAATCGTATGGCAAAAATTGCATATTATCATTATTATTATCACTATTATTTTTATTATTATTATTATTATTATTTTCGTAGTACAGAGTATGGCACATGTACGCACAAGGGAGATAAAAAGTGGAAATATTTGTATATTCAAAATCTTTTATTGTAATTCGGAAAATACATACAAATTATGTTACATGTCTGTTTTATTTATCCAACTATTGTGCGAACTATCAAAACCCAACCACTTCACATAGAACAGATTCCCCCGCTTGCGTAATACTTTCTCCACAAGGTAGCCGTTGGGATATTTCACTTTGGCGAGCTCTTCCTCGTAGAAGCCCCCCTCGATGGGATGATCTTGATAATCGGTAAGTTTGTAGGCGGGTGGATTGGTATTTTTCACCTCACTCACGGTGAATATTTCAGTCGTCCAATTGGGTGTATAGCCTTTTTCAAATACATTCTTGTACTTGCTGATTCGAACTCGATCGCCTACACTGAATTTCCGCGCTCGATCGCTTCGTTTGATTTGCCGAGGCTTGTACACGCTACGATACAGCTGTTTTTCATTCTCCGTGCTAACATCCACCGGTTTCATCCGAATCGTGCGATGTTTGGTGTTGTTGTAGGACTTCATTAAATCATCCAAAATATTAATCCACTCGTACGATCCTTGGAGAGTAAACCGCTTCCACATTTTATTCTTCAATGTTCGATTGAAACGTTCGCATATCGACGCCTTTAAGTTGCTAAATGTCGAATACATGTTGATATTGTGATGCTTCACGAGGGCTTTGAATTCGCTGTTGTAAAACTCTTTGCCACGATCAACGTGCAGATGTGTAGGTATACGACTCTGGATCAGTACAGATTTCATAGCAGCGGCAACATCTTTCCCACTCTTGGACTTTATCGGCACCGCCCACGCGTACTTGGAAAATATATCGATGATTGTTAGTAGGTATTTGTATCCCTTGTTGCACGAGCTGTATGCGGTCATATCGACGAGATCAGCTTGCCAGGTCTCATCCAGTCTGCGTACATCTACGAATCGGCGCGGATAGTTGCGTCGAGCCTGTCTGTGAAGTTCGGCAGCTATGGCAGTCTTCATTGTTCCCAACTCTTCACCTATCAATTTTTCGAATTGCTGTCCAACCACTCTGGTTCCTCAATCGATACTAATTCCCTGCTGGTCTGTCCCAACGTTGGTGTTGCCTGCTCCCCAATATGTTTGATGCGATTCAACGTATTTTCAATGATTTTGTTATTTATGCGTAGCTGTTTCAACTCCTCGTTGTGATTATGTGCGAAACTCTCAAAATTTGATTGAAAAGTATCCACAATATCCACAGCCATAGACTGTAAAGCGGTATTGAGAACTTTTAAGGAAACGGCGTCGGTGGAGTGCTGCGGATCAGCTATGTTACACAATCGTTTACCGTCCAAATCATACTGATTGTCGCTGGTGATTTTGAATCCAACACCCGGAGGCCCTCGAATAAATTTTTTGCCCCCACCACGCTCCGAGTGTCGCCCGAATATGTCTATGCTCATCACTGGACGGTCGCTGAACAAATGATGATTTTGTGTTTACACGCCGCTAATAAACGATTCCAGCCTCACGCAACTCCTCAATAATGGAGACTATTTCGTTGGAATGGCTGGTATTGCCTGCAGCCTGTGACGCCATAAGCAGCCGGAGACGATCTACAATTTCATTTGGATCATCCCAGTAGACGTAATCGACATCTTGCCCCTCCTTTCGCGCAATCTTATAGTCGGGTAAGCCTTTACCTGATTTTTTCGGCGAGCCAACGTGTTGTGCAATGAAATTTCTATACTTTGCACTTTTTAAATCATCTCGAAGACTTCCATCGGCTTGGTAACGTTTTCGATGCGCATTTGTCGTCGTTACAATTTTTATATAATTATTCTTGTCCGCGTCATTTACAACCGATGCATCGGGTGATTTTTTAAACAGTAATTCGAGTAATCCAGGTGTTCTTTCATAGCTTTTATTCCCCACATTGACCAGATTATCAGTGAAATTGATCGGTGTATCGCCAATCATCATACCGCTTGTCAACTTTCGAACGCCGTATGTAGTATCCAAATCCCTCTTTTTACTTGAGCTGAACATTTTTAAATATTGTGCTGTGGAATCCGTTGTTTTCTTCACCGGTGTACTTGTAGTAGAAATTTCACCAAACTTCAGTGTTTTATCATTTACATCCATGAAATTCCCCACATCCATATCCTCATCCTCCTCATCATCATCATCATCATCCCCGGCACTCTCGTCATCTTTTTCCTCTTCTTTTTCCATTGTCACATCCGGTAGTTCCGTTTTAATTTCACGTTTAATATGCTGCTGCTGCAGCTTTGAAGTATCCACCAATTTTTGCAGCAATGTTACTAAAGGCTTGAATACCTCTCCCATAACCTGTTCGGTCGTGTCCTTGTCCAACTTGAGCATCTTATGCTTCAGCCGTATGACATCGGATGCTTTTGATATTTCACTCAATGTATCGCTATGCTTACGAATCTTGGCACTCTCCATGTTGCAGGCTCGATTGTTGCAACGAAACTGTGCAAGTTTATGTTAGTTTATGCTTATAAAGCAGTCAAACCCCTTCCTATATCGCCCCCCATTGATTTCGCTATCCTTGTCAATTACGGTAAAACTGTAATTGTCATCATTCCAGCATGCTGAGCACAAGTCTTTAAATTGCTGATACGTCATGTCCGTGTTCACATGATCGTTGTAGATATGTTTCAGATTCATATCATCCTGCCGAAATAGCACCAATAAGTTTGCATTGTCACGCACTAGGTGTTTTGGAATGCGCGCGTACGTTTGACTTAGATAAAAGCTATCGATGTCGCAATGCCTGCCCATGCTGAAGTATGCTCTGATATTATCCTGCTTTTCACAAGCCACATCGTCGAAAATCATAACAGAGTTGGGGCGAGCATCTTCCGGTTTTACAACCTCATCGTTCTCGTGAAACGGGAAATAACCCACTCCCTGCACAGGTTCTAGTAACTTTTGCAAAAATTGATACTTTGGTTGGATGAGAGATTTCGAATAGACATAGACATTTTCGAATCGCAATCCATTGCTGTGGGTGATGAGTGCGAGAAGAGCGTTAGTTTTACCGCAATTGGATGGTCCGCAAAAAATTGCTCTCACGGTATTTGGCAGCAATTTTCCATGTCGTTTTTCTATCTTCCTCTTACCACGTCGAACCATTTTATCGAAATTTGCGATAGGTAGTTTGTCGGGCTGATCTTGAAATCTCATGATGCTTCGTTAGCATGACAACGAAAACTGAGATGACGGTATATAAATTCCGCCTTTTATAGAAGTCACGTTAGTTGTTGCCTGACTATGAGGATGTGCACACGGAAAAAACGCGGTGGTGGTTTGTTAAATAAAATCATCAATCATCTCCCAGTTGAATTGCATGTGCCAGGGTATCAGTACTGCGGACCTGGAACGAAATTGACCAAGAGGTTGGCTCGTGGAGATTTGGGGATCAATCCGCTGGATGCCGCGTGTAAAGACCACGACATTGCATACGCAAAGAATCGCGATACCGCAGCGAGAAATCTTGCCGACAAAGCGCTCGCTGAGAAGGCGTGGAATCGCGTCTTGGCCAAGGACGCTAGTGTGGGTGAAAAGGCGGTAGCCTGGGGAGTCACCAACACCATGAAAGCTAAATCTAAACTCGGAATGGGCTTAGCTGCAAAGCGGCCGAAACTTGGAGTGGCTGCGAAGAAGAAATCTGGAACTGACGGAAAGAGTAAACAGCGGAAGAGAACTGTGAATCTTAAATCCATCATCACGGCAGCAAAGGTCGCCATGCGACCGGGTTATAAAGCCATCGAGTCGGCGTTGGCGGGTGCTCGTGCGGCCGCGCGTGGGACTGGGAAGAATATTCGTATGCCTCGCGTTATACCTGTGCCTGATAAAATTGGCGGCATCCTACCGTTTCTCATTCCAATTCTGGCCGGTCTAAGCGCTACTGGGGCTCTTGCGGGTGGTGCTGCGGGTATAGCTAAAGCTGTCAACGAAGCTAGTGCCAACAAACATCAGTTGAAAGAGGCCAAACGGCACAATGCAACAATGGAGGCGATTGCTTTGGGTAAGGGATTATACCTGCGACCCTACCGCAGCGGAATGGGCCTGTACTTACGTCCGGCAAAAAACTAGTAAAGCTGCCACACCGAGCTCTCACCAACATTGATTTACGCAACTATGCTAAAAATATGAAAATTTCGCATTTTCGAGGTGTTTTCATGCGGAATGATCTGCCGAAATCAGGACCAAAAATGCGAGAATCCGCAATTATTAATCTTGATGATAAAAACGGACCGGGGACACATTGGGTTGCGTACAAGAAAAATGGTGACCATGTTGTATATTTCGATAGTTTCGGTGATTTGAAACCACCTAAGGACTTGATGAGGTATCTCGGTGTTGGCAGCGTTGAATACAATCATAAGAGGTATCAAGAATATGATACTGTGATTTGCGGCCACTTGTGTCTCAAATTTCTCAGCGAACAACTATAGAAAGACGGGTGTTACATGAGCAAGCATTAGTCATGCCGGAATCGTTGACGTTAACATTGTCAGGTACGTCCTCCGTGCTGGAGGCTCAATATTTCCCCCCAATCGAGTTATCACCAGAGAAGAACTATGTTCTCGGACTCGTCGAGTTCCTGACATTCAATTCAATACCCAATATTCATGAGAGGTGTAATAAATTTTACCTGAAACGAGCGGACAACAGCAGAGAGAGCATCGTGATACCCACGGGATGCTATGAAATTGAGGATATTGAAAATTTTCTACATAAGGAGCTACCCTCCGATATCACCCTCAGTCTGACAGCTAACAACAACGAGCTGAACAGTGAAGTCACATGCAATCATGTGGTAGACTTTAAGCCCAAAGATTCGATCGGCCGATTATTGGGATTTAAGGCGGTAGAGCTATCGCGAAACGTTACTCATAAATCTGAATTACCCGTAGCCATACTGAAGGTTAATACTTTACGCGTTGAGTGTAACATAACCACAGGGGCGTACATAAACGGGCGTCGAGCTCACACGATTCACGAATTTTTCCCAACCGTTCCATCCGGATATAAGATTGTCGAAGTGCCTACCAACGTCATTTACCTGCCAATCGCCGTACAGTCGATACATCATTTACAGCTGAGAACAGTCGATCAAGACGACGAGCTGATTAATTTTCGCGGCGAAACGATTACTGTACGTTTACACTTGAAATCGCTCAAATAATGGGAATCGTGTTTGAGACGAGAAAGTCTGGCAAAAGTTATAAAAGTCAAACGTCATGGCCAAAAATCGTCAGTCGCCCGACACCTCTGACAACGTTTACACCGCCTACGAGACTGACACCTCTGAACGCTCGGTTTCTCCAGAGCCTAGGTCTTCGATTACGTGGAAATTTTGGAAAATAAAAATTCGTGTTCGCTGCATCCTGTGCGTGTTACCATGGAAGAAATAATAAGAATACAGAAACCTGTGGTATTCGACGAATCGATCGCGCACTCTGAGATTCATGCTCATCAACCGTTTGCATCATCCACCTTCCAGAACAACGATGAAATCCATATTGTTGTTCAACATCAAGACTTGTGTCTACTGCCCAGTAAAAGCTCTCTACACATTCACGGAAAAATCACAAAGGATGATGGTGTGGCTGCGGTGACGGTTACGAAATTGATCAATATGGCCGTTTGTCATTTGTTCGAGGAAATTCGCTACGAGTTGAACGGTGTAGAGATTGATCGGAATAAAAATGTCGGCATCACCAGCACCATGAAGGGTTACGTATCCTTGACTCCAGGCCAGCAATATAGTCTGGAGAATACCGGGTGGTTGAGTGGGGATAAGGACCTAACCGATGCCGCTGGAAATTTCGATGTTGTCTTGCCGTTAAATTATGTGCTAGGCTTCGCCGAAGATTATCGTCGAGTCATCGTCAACGCTAGACACGAGTTAATTCTCACACGTTCCAACACTGATTTGAATGCTGTGATTCAGAGCTCGGCGACGGAAAACTTTAAAATCACCCTGAATAAAATCGAGTGGTTGTTGCCCTACATCAAACTGGCTGATAAACCGAAAATCCAGCTACTCAACTACATCACCAAGGATCCGGCCATATCCATGAGTTTTCGTTTTTGGGAAACGTACGTGTATCCGATGCTCCCGTCAACAACGCGGCATATATGGTCCGTCAAGACATCGACGCAGCTTGAGAAGCCGAGATATGTCATTCTAGGATTTCAAACTGCAAGGAGAAACGAGCCGCTGAAAAATGCTGGCGTATTTGATCATTGTCGGATCAGAGATGTAAAACTCTTCCTCAACTCACAGTGCTATCCCTACGGAAATATGAATATTGATATATACAATAATCAATACGCCATTCTCTATGATATGTATGTTCGGTTTCAAATGAGCTACTACAACAAAGAAGCTGAGCCTTTGCTATCGAGGCGTGAATTTATAAACCAAGCTCCCCTTATCGTCATCGATTGCTCCAAGCAGAACGAAACATTGAAAACTGGACCTGTGGACATTCGATTGGAATTTGACTCTAGCACTACGTTCCCACCACACACTTCTGCCTACTGCATGATCTTGCATGATCGCATTGTTGAATATAATCCGATCAGTGGTACTGTTAAAAAATTGGTTTAAGTCAATTTTGGAATAACAATATGTTTAATTAATATGGATATTGAAAATAATATGTATAATTTTACTCGTTAAAATTTAGAATAAGATAATTGAGAATACAATAAGAAAACTAAATGTAATTGGTGTTAAATAAAAAAATTTTTAAAGCATTCAAAACGTCATTTTAAACCTTCCTTCAGGGGTCATTTCCTGGAATTTTTTCAATAGATCTAGCGGGTTCTTGCCTTATCTGATTTATGTGCGGCTTTCCGGCGCCAAACAAGTCTCGACAGGAATTATTGTGTGTGTGTGTGTGTGTGTGTGTGTGATCCTATGGGAATAGCCGACGAAAATGACCGGGGGGGGGGGGGGCTGGGGGGGAGCTAGGGGGGAGCTAGGGGGGAACTAGGGGGGAGCGCCGCCATCTTTGAGTTAGAACCGGCATATATACACTACTTTTTTCAGATTAATTATGAATCTGTTTGACCCGTCCGGCTTGGGCACGAGGAAATACGACGAAAGAAACTGCTCTTCGCAACTTCCGCACTCTTCTATTGCCTCAATATAGAGTAATTCATCTATGCTACTTTTTAAGAGCTTCTCCTCATATGCTGACCTAGGCGGTTCTTTAGGAGGAATTGTTTAAGTCGGGTGAAACGTAAAGGGGATTCTGTATCCTGTAACGCATTGCAGCGTAAATTTATCTGTCGTGATATCTTCCCATTTTTTGGTGAAGAGTTTTAGACGGCCCGCTTTGATCCTTACCGATTTTATTTCCTCCTCGTTTGTGACGATGTTCGTGACGACGGTCGGGGCTGCGGTCTTCCCGTGTACGGTTTCTGCTTGAACTTCATTGATGGTCGTTTTCGAGTTCCCCCCACCTGACGATAGTTCGCAGGTGGGTGCTTCCAGTTTCCCTGGGTCCTTGTCTTATTCTTGTCCGATGGTTTTTCCGCCGATTTGAGATCGGCGCACGCTCTTTCAACGGTTTTTGCCTCCTTTAACCGCTCAGCGAATTTTTCGCCGTACAGCCATACATCCGATTTTGCTGCGTCGATTATCGGTTTCATTGACTCGTTTAGCATTGGCGTGATAAAGGACTTTCTCGCCACCGTTTGCTGGTGATGCACGTCGGTGAATAGCTTTCCTGCATCACAGAGGTACTCGAGGAGCAATTGCTCGTCAACCCCGTCTTCCGGTGGGTTAAGAATCATGGAGATCGCTCCCCCAATGGCAGAAATACCCGAGCCTACACAGTTTTGCGTGTACTCGAAATGTTGGTCACGTTTTTTCCCTATATCCGTCATCGTGGTAACGATTTCTGGATTTATCATTGGAGCCTCCGTGTGCAGTTCTGCTTTTCTCGGATATTTTTCAAGAGTCTTTCTCTTGGTTTCCTCTGGACACCCATCTTCCATCCATTTCTTCCACCTTGTCTGTAAGTCTGCGTCGAACGCAATCTTGATTTCTTTTGAGGCTGTTGGGTCGTCGCCCAGCAAGTCCAGAAAATTTTCTTTCCTTGCAGCTCGTTCGCGAATCTCGAGCTCATCGATCTCCCCTTCCTCTGATACCTTGTTGGTTTCAGGCGAGAGGTTTTGCTCGTTGGGAGTTTCGGTGGCACTTTCCATCATATTTTCATTCTCCCCGTCCTTCTGTTTATCTGTTGATAAAAAAAGGGAGGGGGCGGTAGAGATAACCTATTGGTTCGTCATTGTCTCATTGACGCTGACAGGGCGATATATCCTCTTGTTGAAGATGACGCAATTTTTTACCGTCATTTTCTCGGAAATTCGTGTGGAATTAATCGAGATGTGCTACATAAACCTCTAAAACTCGTGTGGAACTTGTCGAGGTTTGTTCGGTCTTACTGAGAGAATTTCCTCCATGCCGATGTTCGCAAGAAGAAAGAGATAGCAAGCAACGGGGGAGGGGTGGGGGTGAAGAACCTATATAATTCTTACCTGGGAGGGAATCTTGGTCATTTTTTTGTTTTGGCGGCGTGGGTTCACGCGTTGCCATGCTCCGCGTCAACTCGACAACAAGGCTAGTGAGGTGATCCAATTGCGCTTGCATATTTCGAAACCTCGTATCCTCACTCCTCCTCCTTTCATTAGATCTCGACCTCGACCTTTTTCTTTTCTTTTCTTTCAGCATATTTGCGTCCTCGGGATTCTTGTTAATTTGTTTATAATTTGAATTCTTCGTACTCTTACTCGTTGTTCATGTCGCACAACAAAACGATATGAGGGTAGACAGGGGGGACCACACACACACACACAAAAAAAAAAAACTCTGAAAACTGTGAAATTTGCCGTAACTGACGTTACTACAAGTAAAATCATCGAGAACGAGACGCGTAATATAATTGAATATGAATAGAGGTAATTAAGTTAAATAATTTAATAGAATAAGGAAATAATTCATTTAAATAAATTATCATTCCTAACGGATAATATTCATATTTCAATTGATATGTGAGCAAATAATTGAAGAATACGTAGGATTTTTTGAATAATTATGTTAATTTTTAATGAATTTAATGATTGAAAAAAAATTTTTTATTATTCAAATTTCTCTTTTTTTGAGACTAAATGAAAAATCAGATTATACATTTATGTATATATTTGAATATTATACATTGATATAATTGAATATAAATACATTTATTTATGCATATATTATAAAATCATATAATTAAATATAGATGGAGGTAATTATGTCGAATAATTCAATAAAGAAAGGAAATAATTGATTGAATAAATTATTTTTCTTAATGAATAATATTTTCATTTCAATTAATATGTGAGCAAATAATCAAAAAAAATTCAGGATCTTTTCAATAACTATATTTATTTTGAATAAGTTTCATTATTGGAAAAAAAAAATTTTTCTTTTGAAGATTTCTTTTTTTTTAAAAGTAAATTCAAAATTATGATATATATATATATGTCGGAGAAGAATAAAGAGGATGCATCATCAAGTGAATTGGAAACTTGAACTTTGAATGAGTCCGCCGTATCAAGCGTCAAGCGTTATTCAACATGCTTTGAATATAGAACAAACAAATGAATTGTTTATAACAACGCTTGGATGAAATCGACAGTCACGGAAAAGCAAGCGAATTGACCGGACGTGTTGAGATCATCGCGCTTTCTGTAATGGACAATCCACAAATTGGAAATCCTACATCCTCTCCGCCTTTCCGAGGCTTCACCCCGACATGACGTGTTGAGATCATCGCGCTTTCTATAATGGACAATCCACAAATTGGAAATCCTACATCCTCTCCGCCTTTCCGAGGCTTCACCCCGACATCAGAAGTGGGATTGGAATCTGCTTCTCACCGACCAGAATCTGCTTCTTGCCGATCAGAATCTGCTTCTCACCGACCAGAATCTGCTTCTCGCCGATCAGAATCTGCTTCTCACCGAGAAGAGAGACGTGACGACGCAAAATGGCAAATGCTTTTGCAACAGCAGCAAAATAATTTCATGCAGATTATTGAGGCAATGTAGAAACCTTCTCAGACGAAAATCGAGTTACCTGACTTTGACCCAGAAAAAGTGAGCGATACTCGAGCTTGGATTCGTACGGCAGACATGTGTATGTCGGAGTATCCGTTAGAAGGAGCGTCGCTCATGAACGCTTTGAGCCGTGCGATGAAAGGAGAGGCATTATTCTGGCTGACTCAAAACGTATTTGCCGGAATAAATTGGAATGAATTTAAAGAAATATTTTCTCTACGATTTGAATGTCCGGAAACGCTCGCTGCTTTCTTAATGAATATCAATCAAGGAAGGCCAAAGGAAGGAGAATGTATCGCCGCTTATTCAGCCACTGTGATAACCTCGTTGATGAACCGATGGAAGAATCTCTCTATGGAACAGATTGCTGTGTCCTTCGTCCTCAGTCACATTTCTCAATTTGAACCACGACTTCAACGCCTTGCTTTCACGGAAGAAATTGAGACACGGAATGAATTACAAAAAGAATTGAAGGCGGTATATTACTTGAAGAGGAAAAACTCGGAACTTCACACTGAACAACGTCACAGCGAAGCAAAAAGATTTAAAGAAAAATCGTCTACCAGCCTTCTGAAATGTTTCACCTGTGGAAAGATCGGGCATAAATCGTCTGTGTGCTATCAAAGAAAAGAGAAAAATGCAGCATCAAATCTGTGGCAGAGAGATGCATCTACAAGCAGTGACACGAGGAAGCCTATAACCTGTTTCAAGTGCAAGGAACCTGGGCATTATTCTTCGCAATGTCCTGGAATGAATAAGAAGCCATCGTCAGGACGCTTCAACGGATCCAATATCGAACGACGAGTGGATATTTGTGAAGTGAATTCGCCTTCTGGCATTTTGAGGCATGCAGGTGAGCAGTTTACATTTAATTTTGATTTTGGAGCCGAATGTTCTTTAATAAAAGAATCAGTGTCGTCAAGGTTCTCCGGGAAAAGACTTGATAATATCGTCACTATGACTGGAATTGGACAAACAAGTGTCCATAGTACTTTGCAAATTCTTACCAAAGTGAACATTGACGACATTGCCCTAGAAATTCTTTTTCATGTTCTGCCAAGTCATTATTTGAGGAGTGATATTTCGATTGGTCGTGAAATTTTGAGTCAGGGTTTGACTGTGCTTGTATCTTCTAACGAATTGAAATTAATGCGTGAAATCCGTGTCGATGCTTGCAAAATTGGAGAATCAATCGAAGTAAATTTTGACAAAATTGAGACTGACATTTCTTTTGAGTCAAAAGAACGGTTGCTCTCAATTTTACAAGAATTTAGAGAGCATTTTATAACCGGTACACCAAAGCAACCTGCTAAAACGGACCCAATGCAAATTCGCCTGAAAGATCCAAATAAGACGGTATATAGACGTCCATATAGATTGAGCCACGATGAACAAAAAATAGTTCAAAATAAAATCAAAGAGTTACTTGCTGCAAACGTAATTCGCCCAAGCTCATCTCCATTCGCTAGCCCTATCCTTCTCGTGAAGAAAAAGGACGGGTCAGACAGAATGTGTGTAGATTATCGAGAACTAAACGATAATACTGTACCTGACAGATTCCCATTGCCACTAATTTCTGACCAAGTAAATAGGTTACATGGGGCGAAATACTTTTCTAGCTTAGATATGGCATCTGGATTCCATCAGATCCCTATCCATGAAAATTCAATCGAATATACAGCTTTCATTACTCACAATGGACAGTATGAATATCTGTCCATGCCATTCGGGCTTCGAAATGCACCATCTGTTTTCCAGAGGGCCGTTTACAAGGCTTTGGGAGAATTGGCGAATAGTTTTGTCATTATTTACATGGATGATATTCTTATTGTTGCATCCAATGAGGACGAAGCCCTGGAGAGGTTGAAGCTTGTATTAAAAGTTTTGATAGATATCGGCTTTACTTTCAACATCAAAAAATGCTCTTTCTTAAAACAAAAAGTAGAGTATCTCGGTTATGAAGTTTGCAACGGAGAAATCCGACCAAATAAGAAGAAAATTTTAGCTTTAATATCTTTACCCTCTCCTAAAACGGTAACACAATTACGGCAATTCATTGGTTTGGCATCTTACTTCCGTCAATTCATTCCAAGGTTCTCTCAAATTGCGGCTCCTTTATACGCGCTAACTTCCGCAACAAAAGGAAACATTGAATGGAAAGAATTACATGAGAATATTAGAACACAAATAATTTCAGTACTTACCAATGAGCCAGTACTGACAATATTTGACCCGAATTGTCTTACTGAATTACATACTGATGCAAGTTTGATGGGCTATGGGGCAATTCTAATGCAAAAAAAAAGAAAATATATTGCGCGTGATTGCTTATTTTAGTAAACGTACTTCACCAGCTGAATCGAAATATCATTCGTATGAGTTGGAAACACTTGCTGTTGTTAACGCGGTTAAACATTTTCGACACTTTTTATACGGACGCAAATTTCTTGTCGTCACAGATTGCAACTCTCTGCAATCTTCGAGAAAAAAAAAAGATCTTACTCCGAGAGTGCATAGATGGTGGGCTTTTCTTCAAGCTTTCGATTTCGATATAGTATACCGAAATGGAAAGAAAATGAGTCATGCGGACTTCTTTTCGAGAAATCCGTTACCAGATTCAATAAAAGAAAATTATAATAAACCCGAGCACAAAGAGGTCAATTTAACTAATCTCTCAAATACATGGCTTTTTGCTGAACAGCAACGTGATGAAGAAATTTCAAAATTAATTAAAAATTTAACTGAAGAAAAGTTGAATGACGAATTAGCAAAAACTTACGAATTACGCTCTTGAATTCTTTTTCGTAAAATACAAAGACACGGGAAAACGCGATCTCTACCTATTTTGCCACGAGCGTACAGATGGTCAGTTATTAACGCTACCCATGAAGCATTGGTACATTTAGGATGGGAAAAGACCCTTGAGAAAATTTATGATTCATTCTGGTTTGACGGAATGTCAAGATATGTTCGAAAATTCGTTGAAAATTGTTTGACATGTAAAATTTCCAAAACAAATTCGGGAAAAATTCAGGCTGAATTGCATCCCATTCCTAAAGTCGCAATTCCTTGGAATACCATTCACATCGACGCTACTGGCAAATTAAGTGGTAAAAATGATAAGAAAGAGTTCGTTTTCGTTTTAATTGATTCTTTCACCAAATTTGTTCTTCTTCGTCATACATTGCATATTGATACTAGCAATAGCATTAAAGCATTGAAATCTGGTATTTCTCTATTTGGCTCTCCCACTCGCGTAATTGCGGACCAGGGTCGTTGTTTCGCGAATAGTGATTTTCGAGAATTTTGTTTGGCTCACAATATTAAGTTGCACTTGATTGCAACTGGAAGCTCGCGCGCAAATGGTCAGGTGCAGCGAGTAATGAGCACTCTAAAGAACATGCTAACTACCGTAGAAATAACCGGCGACCGGTCTTGGCAGGATGCATTGCCTGATGTACAATTAGCACTAAATTGCACGATCAACCGAGTCACAAAATCTAGTCCTCTCGAATTAATGATAGGAAAAGTCGCCAGACCTCTTGAGCTCATGTTTGTTTCTGAGGAGGAGTATGTGGAGGACTTATCTGAAATTAGAACACTTGCAATCGAGAATATTAACAAAAATGCAGAATATGAGAAGGAAAGGTTTGACCAAACAAAGGCAAAAGTAATCAAATTTTCTTTAAACGAATTTGTTCTTTTAAAGAATGAAGAGAGAAATCAAACAAAATTAGATGCAAAATACAAAGGCCCGTATAAAATTATTGAAGTGTTAGAGGGCAACAGATATCTTTTGAAAGCTTTGAATTCCAATCGTACATTTAAATACGCACATGACCGGATGCGAAAAATGCCAGAGGGTAACATTCCGGAAGAATTGGAAATGAGTAAAGAAAATTTTGAATAATGAAATATTTAAGTGTGTAAATATTTGAAGTGTAAACTAAATACATGATTACTTTTGGAAAAATTGTTTACATGAAAGTTTGTAGCCGTAGCTCGGTCGAAATCGGAATTTCTTCAATGAAACCGTGAGTGTGCGGTGGGCAGCTTCATGTAACAGTTGTGTCAGAAAAATCACTCAAGGGAAGTGATTAGACATTGACCACTCAAGGGAAGTGGTCAAGAACATTTGTCACTCAAGGGAAGTGATAGAAATGTTGGTCACTCAAGGGAAGTGAACGAAATGTAAAAAAATGTATTTAGTCTTTAAAATTATCCATATGTATCGAAATTAATTGCTTTGTCAATAAATGTGGGATTGGAACTGAAATTTAAGTTTTCTGTTCGATATAAATGATTAAAGTAAGATTGAATTCATTTAAAACGAACTTTTACTGCTGGAGAATTGAATTTTTTGCAGATCACTTCACATGGGGACATGTGATTTGTCAGGATGGCCGTGTCGGAGAAGAATAAAGAGGATGCATCATCAAGTGAATTGGAAACTTGAACTTTGAATGAGTCCGCCGTATCAAGCGTCAAGCGTTATTCAACATGCTTTGAATATAGAACAAACAAATGAATTGTTTATAACAACGCTTGGATGAAATCGACAGTCACGGAAAAGCAAGCGAATTGACCGGACGTGTTGAGATCATCGCGCTTTCTGTAATGGACAATCCACAAATTGGAAATCCTGCATCCTCTCCGCCTTTCCGAGGCTTCACCCCGACATGACGTGTTGAGATCATCGCGCTTTCTATAATGGACAATCCACAAATTGGAAATCCTACATCCTCTCCGCCTTTCCGAGGCTTCACCCCGACATATATATATATATGTATGTGATTATATATGTATATATATGTATATTATACATTAATATAATTGAATATAAATGATGGTGATGAGGTTAAATACTTTAATGGAATAAGGAAATAATTGATTCAAATAAATTAGTTTTCTTAACTGATAATTTTTATATTTCAATTAATATGTGAGCAAATGATTAAAAAATACGTAGGATTTTTTTATTGATTATATTTATTTTTAATGAATTTAATGGTTGTAAAAAAATTGTTTTTTTCCAAATTTCTCTTTTTTTAAAAGTAAATGAAAAATCATAATATATAAATATGTATATATTTGAATATTATACATCAATATAATTGAATATAAATACATTTATTTATATATATATATTATACATTAATATAATTGAATATAGATGGAGGTAATTATGTCAAATAATTTGATCAAAAAAGGAAATAATTAATTGAACAAATTATTTTTCCTACTGAATAATGTTTTTATTTTTCAATTAATATGTGAGCAAATAATTGAAAAATATACAGGATCTTTTCAATAACCATATTTATTTTTAATGAAGTTAATTATCGAAAAAAAAATTTTTTTCTCACAAATTTCTCTTTTTTGAAAAGTCAATCCAAAATTGTAATATATATATATAATTATATTGATATAATTGAATATAAATTGAGGTAATTAAGTTAAATTATTTAATGAAATAAGGAAATAATTGACCTAAATAAATTATTATTCCTAACGGATAATATTTATATCTTAATTATTATGTGAGCAAATAATTAAAAAATATTAGAATTTTTTGAATAATTATGTTTATTTTTAATGAATTTAATTATTGTAAGAAAAATTTTTTTTTCAAAAATTTCTTTTTTTTTCAAAGTAAATTTAAAATTATAATATATATATATATATATGTATGGATATTATTATATATGTATATATGTATATATATGTACATCATACATTGATATAATTCAATATGAATGAAGGTAATCAAGTTAAATTATCTAATAGAATAAGGAAATAATTGATTTGAATGAATTATTTTTATTAACGGATGATATTCATATCTGAATTAATATGTGAGCAAATAATTGAAAAATACGTATGATTTTTTAAACAATTACATTTATTTTTAATGAATTCAATGATTGTGAAAGAATTTTTTTTTTCTTCAAATTTCTCTTTTTTCAAAAGTAAATTAAAGATCATTATATATATATATATATATATGTATATATATTTGAATATTATACAATAATATAATTGAATATCAATGGAGGTAATTAAGTTGAATAATTCAATAGAATAAGGTAATAATTGATTCAAATAAATTATTTTTCCCAACGGATAATATTTATATCTCAATAATATGTGAGCAAATAACTAAAAAATACGTAGGATTTAATGAATAATTATATTTATTTTGATGAATTTAATGATTGTGAAAAAATTTTTCTTTTCAAATTTCTCTTTTTTTAAAAGAGAATGAAAAATCATAATATATATATATGTATATATTTGAATTTTATACATTAATTTAAAGAAATATGAATACATTTATTTATATATATATTAAACATTAATATAATTGAATATAAATAGAGGTAATTCAGTCAAATAATTTAGTGAAGAAAGAAAATAGTTGATTGAAATGAATTATTTTTCCTAATGAAAAATGTTTTTATTCCAATTATTATGTGAGCAAATAATTGAAAAATATACAGCATCCTTTCAATAACCATATTTATTTTTAATGAATTTAATTATCGAAAAAAAAATTTTTTTCTCAAAAATTTCTTTTTTTTTTAGAAGTAAATGCAAAATTATAATATTGTTACAAAGGGCGAAATCACCCGTTCTGTCCCCTTTCAAATGATCTAGTAGTCATCATAGATAAAAGACGTTTATAAACCTCTTATGTCTTTAAAAAAATAAGGCTGCTGCGTCAACCGACATTATTGTAAAAACAGTCGGTCTCTAGACTTTAAAAAGAGAGCTTGTGTCCAAATACATCTATTTTCTTTCCAAATATTCCTTGTTCGTGAGACTTCTTTGGCTCAGCGTTCGCTTAAATCGCACAGAGAACTCTTTGATTTTCTTAGATCTTTCTTAATTTCCCCCCGTTGTAACATTGGTGTCAGAAGCGGGATCTCTTCTGTGCCATTTGAGTGGATTTTGAGTGTAAAGAAGTATACAAAACAATAATGCAACGAACTCCTATGTCGAGAGAATCACGCGCGGAGCGACGAGCTGCCGGACGCGTTTCGTCGTGCCAGCGTTCTCCTGAACCGGCGTTTCCTCCCGTTTCTCGTCATTCGGAAGCTGAGGTTCAGCCCCAGCCCCAACTAGCTCTCTTGGCAGAGCTCATCCAGGGAAACCAAGATTTACTGATGCGTCAGATTCAGCAGCAAGAATAACATCAACAACAGCAACAACAACATCAACAACAGCAACAACATCATCAACAACTGCTACAACAGCAGCAACAAGAACAGCAGAATCTTCTGCACGAACTCCTCTCGCAACAGCGTCAACAACAAGAAATCGTGTCTCAGGCGTTGATCGGGATCCTGCAAGGTGTGCAGAAGCTTCAGGAGCGGCCGCAGGAATTCCCGATACGCCCAGTTCCATCCCCAGGTAGAAGGACTTCTCTTCCTTCAGTCCCGGTCCCGGCAAGGAGGGCCTCCATTTATTCAATTCCGGATCAATCAAGGTCTGACGCTATTTATGGGGGAGGCGAAATTCCCCCTGTTGCTAAAAATTTTCCACCTGTTCATGTCTCGCGACAAGCTCAGGTTAGCTCTTTTCCGCGATGCCACGATGTTCCGTCACGTGATATTTCGGAAGTGGTTGAGCCTCCTGTCGCGTCGTCTCATCCTAGCGTAGATATTCAGTCAGAGTTCCTGGCCTTTTTAAAATCACGCGGAACTGTCAATGTTCTCCCTCCGCAGACTCAGAGCTCGTTCGGACTCAATCAGGTTTCTGTACCTCCCGCGAGTTTATATTTATTTTCAATGAATTTAATTACGGTGGAAAAATTTTTTTTTTTTTTAATTTCTCTTTTTTTAAAAGTAAATTCAAAATCATCGTATATGTATATGTATAAATTTAAATGTGATACATCAATATATTTGAATATAAATACGTTTATCTTTATATATTCTATACATTAATATAATTGAATATAGATGGAGGTAATTATGTCTCATAATTTAATAAAAAAAGGAAATAATTGATTAAATGAATTATTTCCCTTAATGAATAATATTTTTATTTCAAAAATTTCTTTTTTTTTTTAAAGTAAATTCAAAATTATAATATATATATATATATATATATATATATATATATGTATATTATACAACGATGTAATTGAATATAAATGGAGGTGATTGAGTTAAATAATTTCATAAAATGAGGAAATAATTGATTTAAATAAATTATTCTTCTCAACTGATAATATTTATATTCTAATGCTTATGTGAGCAAATACTTGAAAAATACGTAGGATTTTCCGAATAATTATATTCATTTTCAATGAATATAATTATAGTGAAGAAGATTTTTTTTATCAAATTTCTTTTTTTTTAAAAGTAAATTGAAAATAATGATATACATATATGTATATATTTGAATATCATACAATAATATAATTGAATATAAATGAAGGTAATTTGGTTAAATAATTCAATAGAATAAGGAAATAATTGACTTAAATAAATTATTTTTCTTAACGGATGATATTTATATTCTAATTAATATGTGAGCAAATGATTGAAAAATACATAGAATTTTTTGGACAATTATATTCATTTTTAATGAATTTAATTATTGTGAAAAAATTTTTTTTTCACAAATTTCTCTTTTTTCAAAAGTAAATTCAAAATTATAATATATTTATATATATATGTATATTATTATATATGTATATATATGTTTATTATACATTAATATATCTGAATATGAATACATTTATTTGTATATATTATGCATTAATATAATTGAATATAGATGGAGGTAATTATGTCGAATAATTTGATAAAAAAAGGAAATAATTGATTGAATAAATTATTTTTATTAAAGTATAATATGTTTATTCCAATTAATATGTGAGCAAATAATTAAAAAATATACAGGATCTTTTCAATAACCATATTTATTTAAAAAAAAAAAAAAATTTTATATTTAAATATTTCTCGTTTTTTGAAAGTAAATTTAAAATTATAATATATATATATATGTATATTATTATATATGTATATATGTATATATATTAGGGTGATTCAAAAAAAAATAAAAATTAATTTTTTTTTCTTCCAAACAGGCTCAAAAGTTTCTTACGGATGTAAAAAAATTATTGTGAAAATATGAACCCTTAATATCAATATTAAGATGGTCCTCATCGCATTTTTGTAAATCCCATAAGAATAACATGGGAAAAATTATTTTCGCTTCTTCTGATTTTTATATCGTTCATACAACTGATTGACTCATAAATCGCTGTTATAATCTTCATAGAGAATTGAACGCTCTACAAAAAAGGTTTGATAACATTTTTTTATTAGTCCACGCGTTCAAAAGTTATTGAAGATCGAAGTTCAATTTTTTAAAAATTTGATCGAATTTAGTGAATTACACCGAAACTGTTGGTTTTGGTGACAAGTTAAGGATCAAATATTTCGTCAAACATTAAGGGGGATAGCCACTGTGAAATTTCAAAAAAATAAATTTTTTTTTTGCTCTCAATGAAAGTTTATACTTTTAAAAATATATGTTTAAAATTTTATATTGAAATTCAAAAAAGTTTTCGAGTTATGTAAGTAAATGAGCAATTTTTTAAGCAAAACTTATTAATAAAATGTTAATGAATATAATAATAGAATAAAATTGTTTATGTTTTGGTTTATTGCGAAGAAATTCCGTAAAAGCATAATATTTATTTGATTAAATGAAAAAAAAAATCATTTGTCAACATTTATTAGAACTCCAATTTATGTTTGACGAAATATTTGATCCTTAACTTGTCACCAAAACCAACAGTTTCGGTGTAATTCACTAAATTCGATCAAATTTTAAAAAAATTGAACTTCGATCTTCAATAACTTTTGAACGCGTGGACTAATAAAAAAATGTTATCAAACCTTTTTTGTAGAGCGTTCAATTCTCTATAAAGATTATAACAGCGATTTATAAGTCAATCAGTTGTATGAACGGTATAAAAATCAGAAGAAGCAAAAATAATTTTTCCCATGTTATTCTTATGGGAATTACAAAAATGCGATGAGGACTATCTTAATATTAATATTAAGGGCTCATATTTTCACAATAATTTTTTTACATCCAAAAGAAACTTTTGAGCCTGTTTGGAAGAAAAAAAAAATTAATTTTTTTTTTTTGAATCACCCTAATATATATGTATATTATCCATTAATATAATTAAATATGAATGGAGGTAATTCATCTCAAATAATTCAATAAAATAAGCATATTGAATCAAATGAATTATTTTTCGTAACGGATAATATTTATATTTTAATTAATATGTGAGCAAATAATTGAAAAATACATAGGATTACTTGAATAATTATATTTATTTTCAATGAATTTAATTATAGTGAAAAAATTTTTGTTTTTCAAATTTCTTTTTTTTTTAAAGTAAATTAAAAATAATAATATACATATATATATATATATATTTGAATATCATACATTTATATAATTAAATATGAATATATTTATTTATATATATATATCATACATTAATATTATTGAATATAAATTAAGGTAATTAGACTGAATAATTTAATACAATAAGGACATAATTGTTTTAAATAAATTATTTTTCTTAGCGGATGATATTTATATTCTCATTAATATGTGAGCAAATAATTAAAAAATACATAGAATTTTTCGGACAATTATATTTATTTTTAATGAATTTAATTACAGTAAAAAAATTTTTTTTTTCTCAAATTTCTCTTTTTTTGAAAGTAAATTAAAAATCATAATATATATATATATATATATATATATGTATATATTTGAATTTCATACATTAATATAATTAAATAAAAATACATTCATCTATATATATATATCATACATTAATATAATTGAATATAAATACATTTATTTGTATGTATATTATACATCAATATAATTGAATATGAATGGAGATAATCAAGTCAAATAATTTAATCAAAAACGGAAATAGTCGATTGAAATAAATTGTATTCCCTAATAGATCATATTTTTATTTCAATTAATATGTGAGTAAACAATTGAAAAACATACAGGATCTTTTCAATAATTGTATTTAGTAGTAGTTGTATAGTAGTATTATCTATTGTTTCAAAGACCAGTACAAGTCTTTAACAATCGGTTAGATAATACAATACATTTTGGCTAGAGTTTGAAAAATACAATAAAATAAAATACAATAAAATACAATAAAATAAAATTTACAAAATAAACCAGCAATTAAGAGATACATGTATAAGTAAGTAATAGCATGGCCGGGCAATCAGCAGAGGTGACGACTTGGGGATTATTCATTTAAGCAGAAAGCTCTGAGGCGGCAACATTGTTGAATATAGAAGAAGGTATTTTTAATCAGTGAGGTATCACTGCTGTTCAGGAAATTCCAGCGGAGATCAGTTGGAGTCACTGCAGAAGTCACGAACGGTTTGCGATAGGGCTCAAAAATTGGGCAGTTGAAGAAGAAATGCTCGAGAGTATCAGACTGATTAGTGTTGCAGATGGGGCACAGCAGCCCTGGGTTGAATTTGTAAATTATCTGGTTGAATGCTAGGCGGAAATGGTACTTGCTGGCTAATCTAACTTGCAGGAGCACTTTAAGTACATTGAAATTAACTCTTCTATTCAAAATTTCAGCCTTATTGCCAGCCACAGGTCTTTGAAGTTGCAGTTGTAGGTAGTGTGCGTTATTCGCTCTTCTCCTGTCTTCTTGTAGAAGATGGTTTTTGAGTTTGGCAAGAAAGTAATGCTTAAAGGCTTTCCAAGTTTCTATCTCAAGTTTTTCAAGAGCTGGGGTAAGTTCTGGTGCAAATTTACTGATATGGTTGAGAAACAAAGCGAGCCAGTTATATTTATCGTTGCTGTTGAAGTTCCTGAGTGCCATAAGGCGGCGTAGGCATATTTTCGGATATCTATCTTCTTCCATTTCTAGGATTTTAATAATCCAGTTCCACGTAGCTGTGATGACTTGGAGTGCTAGCGGCAATCTGCCTAGTTCAACTCTCAGTAAGGCACCTTCAGTGCTTCTTGGCATACCAAAAATTCTCTTAAAGAATTCCACTTGGACTTGTTCGATCATATCTAAGTATCTAATAGCCCAGATTGGTGAGGCGTATATTAAGGTTGAGACAACGATGCTGTCAAATAATTTGTTAATACACTCGAACGAATCTGTTTTTGCTTTTATGAGGGTAGGGTGTATAGCACTGAATGCCATTTTGGCTTTATTTATCGCAGCCAATGCTGTCGGTCTGCTAAATCCTGATGTCGTGATTTTTAAGCCCAGGTATTCGTAAGAGTTTGTGATGTCAATTACCTTGTCACCATAATGAAACTGTTTTAAGTTTGCTGGCCTACCACCCCTTCTGCAAAAAACAATTTTTGTTTTGTCAATGTTGACATTTAACAGGTTGTTGTCACAATAACGTTTGAGATGATTAATTTTCTTCTGCAGGTCCTTTGGCGATGAGGCTAAGATGACCAGGTCATCTGCATATAGAAGCAAGAGAATATCCAGTACACCGTCGATGTTAGTTCCAGCACAGCCTAGCTTTTTCAGGAATTTTTCTAAATCAGCAATGAAGATCAGGAAAAGGAGAGGGCTGAGCAATTCACCTTGCAGAACTCCTTCCCTTATCTCGAATTCACGCGAGATCTCGCCATTAACTTTCAACTTGAAGTTGGCAGAATTGTAGATATTGCGTAGAAGTCTGACCAGTTTGGCACTGCAGCCGGCTTCGAAGAGTTTTCCGAAGAGAGATCCAGAGCAGTTTGTGCTGCACCGAGTCAAATGCTCTTCTGAAGTCCACAAATAGCAGGAATTGAGATGCCATGCGTTGTCTCAGTCGACAGTTAAGTGCAGCGAGCAGAGTAAATAAGTTGTCATTGCAGCCTCTTCCAGCTCTGAATCCGGCTTGTGATTCAGGTAGTATTTTGCATTTTTCGGCCCATTTCGTCAGTCGTTTATTTATCATATTCGTCAGCAATTTGGCAATGTGATTTATCAAGGCGATGCCTCAGTAATTTAAGGGATCTAGTTTGTCACTTTTTTTATGGATTAGAGAAATAAGAGCCGTAAACCAATGTTCTGGCGTAGTTTCTTCCCTCAGGATTTTGTTGATTAGACATAACGTGTAAAGCTTCCAATTATATGGCATGTTCTTCAAGAATTCATTTTGGATGTCATCTGGGCCTGGCGACTTATTATTTTTACTGCTAGCGAAAGCTTTATCCAGTTCTTCCATTGTGAATTCTTTATCCAGCTCAGGATGTTCTACCCCAACGAATGTCGTAGAGTCTGGAGCGATTTGTGGGGTGATCTTGTCGTAGAAGTCTTCCCAATCTCTGAGCGGAATTGGATTAGGCAAAGATTGAGTTCGTCTGACCTCTTTTATTGTTTTCCAGAATTCTGCGGGGTTTTTTGTGTTCGCGAGAGCATCTAGCTTTTTTATTTGTAGCTTCCTTTTCTTCTTTTTGGTCAGCTCAAAGTAGTCTCTTTTAGCTCGTCTATATATCTCAAGTTGGGCGTTATTGAAGGACGCAGATTTACAATCAGCAAAGCTTTTTTTAACTAGTTCATGGGCAGAGGAACACTCCGAGTCAAACCAATCCTGTTTCCGTTTCTTGATTTTGTGGTGGCCCGTGTATGAATGTGTGGCCCGTGCGCCCGAAAGCTTTGCGGCAATTATTTCAACATCTTCTGCCTCGAAATCGGCTGCGATGCTATTCGAGTGTCTTAAATAGTCTTTATACTCTTCGTTCTTTTCCGGCTTCCACTTGAGGCGCACTCTTCTTGCTTTCTTTTCCCAAGCATCCGGCAGTTCGTCTCTTTCGGCTGTAAGACTGATCAGAACTGGGAAGTGGTCCGACGGGTTGTGTTCTTGAATGACCTCAAGGTCTTTAATATCCTTTAGCCCGTTACTGCTGATCCAGCCAAAGTCAACTATACTGTGACCAATATGAGTGCAAGTAAATTGCGCAGGAGTGTCGCTTAATGTTCTTCCGTTTAATAAGATCAGGCTATTATTCTCCAGGCATTCAACTAGCTTTTGGCCTCTGTGGTTGGTGACTGTGTCTAAAGAAACTCTATCGGGGCTTAAATTGGATCCGAGTGTTACCTCTTCTGGCAGAGAATTAAGGTTGCCAAGTCTCGCGTTGAAATCACCGGTCAGTAGTATAGGCAGGTGTCCAAATGAGCACAGGATCTCATCTAGCGTGCTTTGGAAGAGCTCGAGAAGCGTGTTGATGTTCCTGGATGGTCTGAAATATATGCAGGCAATAATTGCTTTATAATGAAATGATTTGACATGTAAGAATATCCAGCTATCTGTTGTTTCGACTGCTTGGGCTTGAAATTGTTTTTTAAGGATAATCGCCAGCCCACCACTGGCATGCCCAGTGCTTTTTTCTTTGATAGCGTTGGCGCAAAAAGCTTGGTAGTTGTCCCAGTTACTTGGTAGAATTATAGAGTTAGTGGCCCAGGTTTCGCTTATGCAAAGAATATCAAAATCGAGTGAGAATTGATAATTAAACAGGTTGCTGATGCCTCTCGAGTTCCATGCTATTATTGCTAATTTTTTGGCTGCAGCCGGATCAGATTTTGTAGGTTAGGAGTGTTCCTTTGATTTTGCACTTTTTCAGGCTTGAGTGTGTTCTGGTTGTAGTCCCAGTAGTGCCAATTACCGTCGATTTTTATCTTTTTGCCACTTATTTCTGTTTTCTGGCCTAAACTTGTTCTTTCTTTCGCAATTTAAATCAGTTTCGTTCTTAGTTCAAGTTCACGGGCTGTTAGGTCGTTAACAATTGATATTTTACTTTCTTTTAAGATAGAGGCTTTAGTTGTCATTATCCTGTCTTTGGCTATTTGTGAGTTAAATTTAACTCTTATGACTTTGCCTAGCTTGTCTACCGCATGTATTTTAGCTATCTCCTCATCAGCATTAAATTTTTCTTTGAGAAATTGTCGCGTACTTCCTTGTAATTGAGAGAGTTGCCAGTTATGGTTTTTAATAATAATATTCATTTTCTTTGTCTCTTTTTCTTGCTCCTGCAGGAGTTGCTCTACTTTTTTCAGTTTTTTATCAGCTTTCTCTAGCAGGTCCCGGGATTTTTGGCTCACCTCGCTATCCGTTACCGGCGACTTTCTTGCAATCTGTTTCTTGAGTTCCATAATTTCAATTTCCAGCTCCGTTTGCTTGGCTTCGACACCGTGCCAGTTTTCATTCCAGGCGCTTTCAATCTTATGCATTTCCTGTTTAACCTCCTCTATAGCTTCGGCATTGCTCTTTTTGACGTCTGAGATTTGATTTTCAAGCTTCTTGGTGTTTACAGAGGCTTCTGACCTCATTAGGCTTATTTGTTGGGTCAAGCCAAGTAGTGCCTGCCCCAAATCCGACACCGAGCTTATTGCATTACTCTGTTCTGTAACAACAAAAGATTCAGTAGCAGTGGGTTCCATATTATTATCAGTAATGGAATTCAACTTATCTGGGCACTCCAGTGCTTTGACACTATCCACCTTTTTGAGGGGAGGCACATCTTTTTCGGAGTCCGAAATGGAGGAGTCCAGGTCTTTTCCCGCCTCTCTTTTCCTTTTCAGGAATTCTCTGATGTCACTTTCGGAGTTTGCTCTTTCGCTGAAGGTGAATGCTTTAAGTTTCCTTCCCGGTTTATTGCCAGGTGGTGTTGGAGTTTGGTGACAGGCAGGAACCTCAATAATTGATTCAGACGGTGATACTATTATTCGTGGCGGGTTTACTGCTAAAATTTTCTTTACGTCTTCGGCAGTGATCATCCTAGGGGACTTTCTCAAATTGTAAAGCTACTCACTCCAAAAATCACTTTTATAAATCGACAAATATAAATGTAGCCATTCTAACCTATAAAGGTTAGAGATTTTATTGACAGCTTATGTGATGTATTATTTAACAAAGAATCTTTTAACTCTCTGTACTCTAGTCGAGAAACTGGTTTTTATTTATCGTAAAATCACCTTTCTAGTCCGAACTAATTGTTGAAAATACGAAAGTTTGAATAAATGCTGAGAGTACTAAAGTTGACGTGATTACGTTACGGCACTGGATTTCTAACCTCAATAATTAGATTTATTTTCAATGAATTTAATTATCGAAAAAAAAATTTTTTTTTTTGAAAAATTTCTTTTTTTTTTAGGAGTAAATTCAAAATTACAATATATATATATATATATATATATATATATATATATATATATATATATATATATATATATATATATGTATGTATATATGTATATATATGTATATTATACAATAATATAATTGAATATAAATGGAGGTGATTATGTTGAATAATTTAATAAAATAAGGAAACAATTGATTTGAATAAATTATTTTTCTTAACTGATAATATTTATATTTTAATTAATATGTGAGCAAATAATTGAAAATACTTAGGATTTTTTGAATAATTATATTTATTTTTAATGAATTTAGTTATTGTGAAAAAAATTTTTTTTTTTTAAATTTCTCTTTTTCTAAGAGTAAATTAAAAATCATGATATATATAAATATATTTGTGTATTATACATTAAAATACATGAAAATAAATACATTTATTTGTATATATAATATACATTATTATAATTAAATATAAATGGAGGTAATTATGTCGAATAATTTGATGGAATATGGAAATATTTTATTTCATATAATATGTGAGCAAATAATCAACGAATATACAAGATCTTTTCAATAACCATATTCATTTTTAATGAATTCAATTATTGTGAAAAAATTTTTTTTTCAAAAATTTCTCTTTTTTTAAAAGTAAATTTAAAATTATGAAATATATATATATATATATGTATATTATTATACATGTATATATGTATATATGTATATATATGTATATTATACATTGATATAATTCAAAATAGATAGAGGTAATTGAGTTAAATAATTCAATAAAATAAGGAAATAATTGATGTAAATGAATTATTTTTCCTAACGGATAATATTTATATCTTAATTAATATGTGAGCAAATAATTGAAAAATACGTCGGATTTTTTGAATAATTATATTTATTTCAATGATTTTAATGATGGTGAAAAAAATTTGTATTTTTCAGATTTCTCTTTTTTTAAAAGTAAATGAAAAATCATAATATATACATATGTATATATTTGGATATTATACATTAATATATTTGAATATAAATACATTTATTTATATATATTATACATTATTATAATTGAATCTAGATGGAGGTAATTATGTCAAATAATTCAATATAAAAAGGAAATAAATGATTGAATAAATTATTTTTTTTAATGTATAATATTTTTATTTCAATCAATGTGTGAGCAAATAATTAAAAAATATACTGGATCTTTTCAATAACCATATTCATTTTTAATGAATTTGATTATTGTGAAAAAAATTTTTTTTTCAAAAATTTCTTTTTTTTTGAAAGTAAATTCAGAATTATAAAATATATATATATGTATATTACAATATATGTATATATGTATATATATGTATATCATACATTAATATAATTGAATATAAATGGAGTTGATCGAGTTAGATAATTTAATAAAATAAGGAAATAATTGATTTGAATAAATTATTTTTCTTAACTTATAATATTTATATTTCAATGATTATGTGAGCAAATAATCAAAAAATACGTGGGATTTTTTGAATAATTATATTCATTTTAATGAATGTGATTATTGTGAAAAATTTTTTTTTGTTCAAATTTATCTTTTTCTAAAAGTAAATTAAACATCATAATATATATATATATATATATATATATATATATATTTGTATATTATACATTGATATAATTAAATATAAATACATTTATTTGTATATATATTATACATTAATATAATTAAATATGAATGGAGGTAATTATGTCGAATAATTTGATGAAAAAAGGAAATAATCGATTGAATAAATTATTTTTCTTAATGAATAATATTTTTATTTCAATTAATATGTGAGCAAATAATTGAAAAATATTATGGATCTTTTCAATAACTATATTCAATTTTAATGAATTACATTATTGTCAAAAAAAATTTTTTTTTCAAAAATTTCTTTTTTTTTGATAGTAAATTCGAAATTATAATATATATATGCATATATATGTATACATATATGTATATATATGTATATTATACATTAATATAATTGAATATAAATGGAGGTGATCAAGTTAAATGATTTAATAAAATAAGGAAATAATTGATGTAAATGAATTATTTTTCCTAACGGATAATGTTTATATCTTAATTAATATGTGAGCAGATAATTAAAAAATACGTAGGATTTTTTGAATAATTATATTTATTTCAATGATTTTGATGATGGTAAAAAAATTTTTTTTTTTTCAAATTTTTCTTTTTTTAAAAGTAAACGAAAAATCATAATATATACATATGTATATATTTGGATATTATACATTAATATATTTGAATATAAATACATTCATTTATATATATTATACATTATTATAATTGAATCTAGATGGAGGTAATTATGTCAAATAATTCAATATAAAAAGGAAATAAATGATCGAATAAATTATTTTTTTTAATGTATAATATTTTTATTTCAATCAATGTGTGAGCAAATAATTGAAAAATATACTGGATCTTTTCAATAACCATATTCATTTTTAATGAATTTGATTATTGTGAAAAAAATTTTTTTTTCAAAAATTTCTTTTTTTTTGAAAGTAAATTCAGAATTATAAAATATATATATATGTATATTACAATATATGTATATATGTATATATATGTATATCATACATTAATATAATTGAATATAAATGGAGTTGATCGAGTTAGATAATTTAATAAAATAAGAAAATAATTGATTTGAATAAATTATTTTTCTTAACTTATAATATTTATATTTCAATGATTATGTGAGCAAATAATCAAAAAATACGTGGGATTTTTTGAATAATTATATTTATTTTAATGAATTTGATTATTGTGAAAAATTTTTTTTTGTTCAAATTTATCTTTTTCTAAAAGTAAATTAAACATCATAATATATATATATATTGTTACAAAGGGTGAAATCACCCCTTTCCCCCCTCTTCAATGATCTAGTAGTCGGCATAGATAAAAGACGTTTATAAACCTCTCATGTCTTTAAAAAGAATAAGGTTGCTGCGCCAACCGATATTATTGTAAAAACAGTCTTGTTTCAGACTTTAAACAAGAAACACGTATATTGCATTAAAAGCATTTATCACGATATTTTTGTTCACGCCTTTGATTTGATAATAAGTAAACTCGCGGATCCATATTTTATTAACGTAACGCCTAAATCGTTACAATTGGTGTCAGAAGCGGGATCTTGAGTTCTTAATAATTGAATCAACTCAGTGCGCGAACTTTAATTATGAGTAGCAGTCGTTTGACGCGCTCACGAAGAAGAGAAAGTAGCGGAGAAGAACCTTTTGTTATGGAGAATCCGCGGGTCCCTGAAACAATTCCATCGCCTTCAGTGGACCCTCTTCCAATTCCTTCGACAATCTCTCAAATTGATCTGCTGAAGATCATGTCTCAACAGCAAGAGGCTGCTGAGCGCCAACAACAGCAACTTCTTCAGCTGCTTCTTGATCAACAAGAGCAGCGAAAATGAGAACAAGAACAACAGTTGGAACAGCGAAAAAGAGAACAAGAACAACAGTTGGAACAGCGAAAAAGAGAACAAGAACAACAGTTGGAACAGCGAAGAAGAGAACAGGAACAACAGCTGGAACAGCGCAGGCTTGATAAAGAAGCACAAGAACGATCCGAAACTAGTCTACACGAACTGTTCCGGACGACTGTGGCAGCTCTTCAGGCTGTTCATCAGGTGAATGGCTCAGGAGAACCGGCTGTCACTCCACGAGGTTCCAGAGTCGTTACGCCGCTTCTCTCTCCTGTTCCTTCTCCTGTTCCCGTTTCTGCTGTTCGACAGGTCCGACATCCAGGACGAATCCAGGATGTTCGAGATTCAAGGTCTGTGCCTTTTACTAGGGAAGTAGTTGAATCTCCAATTAGTAGAAGGAGAGTAAATAATGAGGTTGGTTTTTCCGAGTCTTTGCCTCAAGTTCGACCTCAATATTCTCATTTTAAACAATTAAATAATTCAGGATTTCCTGAGGTTGCTTCTCAGATTAATGAGAAGCCTCTTTATCCTTTAAAACCGCCAATTTTTGACGGAAAAATTCCATGGGCAGATTATGAACGCCAGTTTAATACAATTGCTAAACATAATCAGTGGGACTCCGCCATGAGGGCCCACAGTCTTGCCTCCTGTCTTCGAACGCCGGCTTTGAATGTTTTAACGGCGTTGTCTGAGGAAGGAATCTCTGATTATGAAAAACTTATTTCTGCATTAAAGTTGAGGTATGGAAATGACCACTTAACGAAACTGTACACGGCACAGTTACAGACAAGAAGACAAGGACGAGACGAAGACCTCGCGTCTCTTAGTCAGGACATTGAACGGCTTTCTCGTATAGCTTTGCCGGACCACGAACCGTCTCGAAACTTATTAGCAACGCAAGCTTTTTTGAATGCGATTAATGATCCAGAGATTAAAATGGCCGTTGGAACGTCAGGCCTCACTTCTCTGCGGGAGGCAACCGCCAAAGCCCTCGAGGTGGAGGCAATGAGAAAGCAATATTTTGGGTTAAGCAAACTTCGTCGGATTGAGGTGTCTGAAAACACTTCAGGAAGACAGAGTTTTGAATACTCGGAGGAGCCAAAACCTCAAAATTATAAAAATAGAAATAACGGTAACAATTTTAAATCAAGAAATCGAGGTTCTTTTCAAAACCGTCGAAACGAGCGTATAAATAAAAACGTGGTCGTGACAAGTCAAACTAGCTTGACTTGTATATTTTGTAAAAAAACAGGCCACGACGCCAATCATTGTTTTCTAATTAAAAAAATTAGTGGAAAACCGATACAAGGCTCGAATCCAAATTCTTATAATTGGCGTAAGAAAAATATAGAAAAAGGGGAAGCAGATCCTCAATCGAGTTCTTCAACAGGAACTCACTCAAAAAACTAGTTTCAGATGATTTGTCAGGGCGAAAATCATCGCAGATTGTTAATAGTGAAAGCCCTCTTAGAGAACAGTTTTTAATTAGAAGTCTACGACAGTCTGGTCTTTACGCGCGCGGTACTGTGAATGGCGTCGATTGTCTGTGGGTAATAGACACGGGCGCAGAAGTAACCGTAGTTCGATCGGATCTCTTTAAATCCGATGACCGGATTGTTCCCTCTTTTTCTCTGCGAACAGCCACTGGAGAGACGACCCCGGTTTTGAGACAGGCTACTGTCCAAATTAACCTTTTTGGGTGTATCGACTCTCCACATAAGGTTTTTATAGCAGATATAGAGGATAAAGGTATTTTGGGAATAGACTTTCTTACAGCTCATAACTGTGTTATCTCGACTAAGAGAAATTCACTAGCTTCAAACAATCGCGAAATAACTCTTTGTACAGATAGGAATGGAATATATTGGACTCCTCCTAGAATTCGAGAAATAGAACTGTCGGAAGATGATTTGCAACAACATTTTCCTCTTCATTTACGGAGCCTTGTTGAGAAATCTTCGATTTCGTTAAATTTAGCTCAGGAAGAATCGTTTAAATCTCTTTTACTAGAATTTAAAGATTCTTTTGCGAAAGATAGTAGTGATAAGGGCCGATGTACTTCTGTCAAGCACAAGATCGATGTCGGAGAGAGTTCGCCAATTAAACAAGCTCCTCGAAGACTTGCTCTCAACGCCCGAGAAGAGGTGAAGAAGCTGGTGGAAGACATGTTAAAGAACGATGTTATTGAACCATCGTCTAGTCCCTGGGCCTCACCAATCGTCCTTGTTAACAAAAAGGACGGATCCAAACGATTTTGTATCGATTACAGGAAGCTGAACGATATAACGAAGAAAGATTCTTACCCTCTACCCAGAATCGACGAGACACTCGACCTGATAGCTGGTGCAACTTGGTTCAGCACTATAGATCTTCAGAGCGGATACTGGCAGGTCGAAATGGATCCTCTAGATATAGAAAAAACAGCTTTTGTTACGGGTTTAGGAGGATTATGGCAGTTCAAGGTTATGCCGTTTGGTTTGAGTAATGCCCCGGCTACCTTTGAACAAATGATGGAGGCTGTTCTCCATGGGCTCACTGGCAAAATATGCCTCGTTTATTTAGACGATATAATCGTTTTTGGCAAGAACTTTGAAGAAGAAGTTCAAAATCTCAGACAAGTTTTCGCTAGGCTGAAGCAAGCAGGTCTGAAAATGAGCCCGAAAAAATGCCATCTGTTCCAGAAAGAAGTAGGCTTCCTCGGACATATCGTTTCAGCACAAGGTGTGAAGACCGACCCAACTAAAATAGAGAAGGTTTCTTCTTGGCCGACACCTAAGAATAAAGAACAAATTCAAAGCTTTTTAGGCCTTTGTACATATTACAGAAGATTTGTAAAAGGTTTCGCTAGTATAGCTAAACCTCTCCATCATTTGACCGGAATCAAGATTCCTTTTGACTGGACCCCGGAATGCGAAGAGGCTTTCAAGAAATTAAAAGAAAATCTCATTTCTTCGCCGATTTTAGCCTATCCAGAGGTCGAAATTCCTTTTATTTTAGATACGGATGCATCTCTTTCAGGAATAGGCGGGGTTCTGTCACAAATTCAGGGAGGTCAAGAGAGAGTGATAAACTATTTCAGCAGAGTTTTGAGTAAAACCGAGAGGAATTATTGTGTCACTCGTAGAGAGCTTTTAGCTGTTGTCAAAACCGTAGTACATTTTCATCATTATTTGTACGGCAGGAGATTTTTGATACGTACAGATCATGCTTCTCTCAGGTGGTTACTTTCGTTTAAATCTCCCGAAGGTCAGGTAGCTAGATGGTTAGAAAGGCTCGGTCAGTACGATTTTAATATTCGTCATCGAGCAGGAATTCATCATGGAAACGCCGATGCTCTCTCTCGAAGACCCTGCGAGGAAATGCCAGAGTGTAAACAGTGTGCACGATTAGAGAAAAATCGTGACCCCTCTCTTGTAATACGGAAGATTTCTTTCAAAAATAACCAGGAGGAATGGAGAAAATCGCAACAAGAGGACGACACTTTGAATCAAGTGAAGTCTTGGAAAGAAGCAGAAACTCGCCCGGACTGGCAGGATATATCTTTAGCCGAGCCAGATTTGAAAATTTATTGGGCTCAATGGGACTCTATTCTTTTAATTGATGGAATTTTATACCGAAAATGGGAATCTGCAGACTTGAAAGAAATAAAGTGGCAACTTTTGGTTCCCAGGTCACGAGTTCCAGAGATTCTTGCTCTTTATCATGATTCTCCTGCAGGCGGACACTTCGCTTCGAATAAAACTCTGGGCAGAATTCGCAACTTCTACTTTTGGCCCCGTTGCCGGATGGACGTTGAAGATTGGTGTCGACGATGTCGAATCTGCACGGCAAAGAAAGGACCTCGAGCGAAGGGACAAAGCTCTCTTCAGATTTACAACGTGGGAGCTCCATTTGAAAGGATAGCAATGGATATTCTCGGACCTCTTCCAATAACCCATTCTGGAAATAAATATGCTTTGGTTATTGCTGATTATTTTACTAAGTGGCCTCAAGTGGTTCCTCTCGCTGATCAAGAAGCCTCTACTGTAGCGCAGGCATTCGTTAAAGAGTTTATTTGTAGACACGGAGTTCCTCTAGAACTTCATACTGATCAAGGCCGAAATTTTGAGTCACCCTTAATGAAAGAGGTTACTCATATTTTAGGGGTTAGAAAAACTCGTACAACTCCTTTGCATCCGCAATCTGACGGCATGATAGAGCGTCTGAATCGGACTTTACTACAATATTTGTCGTCCTTCGTAGAGCAGAATCAGAGAGACTGGGACTCCTGGATCCCTTTCTTCCTCTTATCTTACAGATCTGCGATTCACGAGACGACGAAACAGACGCCAGCCCTCATGCTTACTGGAAGAAATCTTCGACTTCCGTCAGATTTGGAAAAAGGCCCTGTTCCTGTGCAAAGACAGCATCAAACAGATTATGCCTTTTTATTACAACAACGTTTAGAAGAAATTCATCACTTTGCTAGGAATAGAATTTCTATGGCTTCAGATAAATTAAAAACTCGTTATGATATTCGAGCCAGAGATTTAAAATTTAATCCTGGAGATTCTGTTTGGCTTTTTCAACCTCGAAGACAGAAAGGACGGTGTCTAAAGCTACAAAGAAATTGGGAAGGCCCTTACTTAGTGGTTAACCGGATAAATGATGTTGTTTATAGAATCCGAAAATCTCCTCATTCGCGTCAGAAAGTGGTTCACTTGGATCGTCTTGCTTCTTTTGAAGAGGATCAACCTGGAACAATCTCTCCAAGACCAGGGACATCCTTCGAGGTTGGATCTTCAAACGAACACCCTTGACGACTGTGATCGACTTGACCTTCTTTACAGTCAGTCATCGATTGGGAGAAGAATTTACCTTTCGGAATTCGTTTGAGTAAAACTCGACCGCTTACGATTATTATAGAAGGAAATATCGGATGCGGAAAAACAACTTTCACCAAGAGGTTTTTAGCAGATCGCCAGGTCTGTACACTTTTAGAACCTCTTGAAGAATATCGAAATGTAGCTGGAATTAATCTTTCAGATTTGATGTATCAGAACCCAGATCGTTATTGCTATTATTTTCAGCATTTCGCTCAAATGGTTATGTTAGATAGACATCTGCAGACGACTTCATTGCCTGTAAAGGTGATGGAAAGATCAATATTCAGTAGCAATTGTTTTGTAGAAGCTCGTCGAAGGTTAGGTAATTTTCGCGACTTCGAATCTCATTTATTGACAAAAAATTTTGATCTTCTCATTCGCTCGTCTGAGTTCAGAGTAGATTTGATTGTTTATTTGCGAGTTTCCCCAGAAACTTCTTTTGCTCGAGTTAGTTCCCGTTCTCGTGAGGAAGAATCGAGTATTTCTTTAGAGCTACTCAGAACTATTCATGAGGTTCATGAAGATTGGCTAGTAAAACAAACCTTTTCTTCTTTATCGGCTCCTGTTTTGGTTATCAATGCAGAATCCACAGCCGACCAAGTTTATTCTAGTTTTTGTTTTGCAATGACACACGGACAAGGCTAGAGAAATTTCTTGTTTAAAGAAGGGATTTATTCAATAGGAAATTTTATTCAAATTTCAACAAACAATATAATTAAAAAAGAAAATAACGAGAAACGTTTTTAATTTTTTTTAATCTCCTCTTTCACTTTTTCGCATTCATTGCACCCACTCGTCTCTTTTTTTGCGATGAATAGACTTCGGCCACAGATCCAGCATTTAGCCTTTTCCTCATGGAATGTGAGGTGGAAGAAAATTATATGGTCCAGTAATTTGGATTCTGAGCTGTTTTTAAAAAAAAAAAAAATATTTTTATGTTTATAATTTATTTGTGTTATTCGATATGATGAACTTACTGGAGGATGAAGCAAGTTTCGCAAGAATAATCCGTTCTGCCTTTTTCTTGATAGCCTTCTAGCTTGCCGCATGACATCTCTTTCCATTTTAAATCAAGAAAATCACAGATTTCTTTTTCTGAGAGATTTTCGATATTACTTGGGAGACATTTACGCGATAATGCTCCCGCATTTAGGGAAATATGCTCTTTCGAATTAGGGTTCATGATATGACTTCAATGACTACTTTTCTGATAATGATTTGTTATTTCTGGGTTGCTAATCAATTTGAAATTTGTTTTCTTCGGTTGTTTCTTTCTAGAAACTTCTTCTTCAGAATCGAGTTTTGTGTCGGATAGGCTTTGGTTTAAGGAATAATGTGAAGAGAGCCACGATTATTTTTCGAGGTCGATGAGCGATTGCTTGATTTTCACATTTTATTAACCTTAAGTGTCAGTTTTTGTGAGCACTTTTTCAGGTTATTTGACACAGCCCTTTCCCTCCAATCTTCCCCGATTCCTGAGGATGACTGGTGGCCTTATTTTGAAGAAGGACGCAGAAATAATTCAGATAAGATCGTTTCTTTTCTTTTGAATACATATTCAATTTATTTTATTGAAGTATTCTCCCAAATTCACTTAGTGAATTTGAATTGTTTTACCATCACTCACATTTGTCCTTCCAAAACTCTAGGGTGAACTATTTCTAAAGAAGTCACCCCACGATTTCCTTATTTTATATGAAGAGAAGTCTGTTTTCGTCTTATTTGGACCTGGAATTGTCGGTTCCCGTTTCGGTGTTTTCATCCGAACCTGTTTCGGAGGGATCCTTCATGAAGAAGATTGAATTTCTTCCCGACATCAATCTGGGCCGTTGCGGATAACTTTGAATTCATGAAGCCACATAACACTTAATAACACTAACCTTTATAAAACATGGCACATAAATTTTTGAGATTATTTAACGCTCAACTATCTGCTCAAGGTTTTCTGTGGTTTACCTTGAGACTGTGGGCAAATGCCAGATAGTAAAAAAGGGAGTTCTTAAATTTTTAGAGCCACAGCTCCAACTCACCTTTGAGCACTGACTACTGGAATACTTTTATAATTGTTTTATCTTTCCCGAGTCGGGACGACTCTTTTCCTCGGGGGGGAGTAGTGTTACAAAGGGTGAAATCACCCCTTTCCCCCCTCTTTAATGATCTAGTAGTCGGCATAGATAAAAGACGTTTATAAACCTCTTATGTCTTTAAAAAGAATAAGGTTGCTGCGCCAACCGATATTATTGTAAAAACAGTCTTGTTTCAGACTTTAAACAAGAAACACGTATATTGCATTAAAAGCATTTATCACGATATTTTTGTTCACGCCTTTGATTTGATAATAAGTAAACTCGCGGATCCATATTTTATTAACGTAACGCCTAAATCGTTACAATATATATATATTTGTATATTATACAATAATATAATTAAATATAAATACATTTATTTGTATATATATTATACATTAATATAATTAAATATAAATGGAGGTAATTATGTCGAATAATTTGATGAAAAAAGGAAATAATCGATTGAATAAATTATTTTTCTTAATGAATAATATTTTTATTTCAATTAATATGTGAGCAAATAATTGAAAAATATTATGGATCTTTTCAATAACTATATTCAATTTTAATGAATTACATTATTGTCAAAAAAAATTTTTTTTTCAAAAATTTCTTTTTTTTTGATAGTAAATTCGAAATTATAATATATGTATGCATATATATGTATACATATATGTATATATATGTATATTATACATGAATATAATTGAATATAAATGGAGGTGATCAAGTTAAATGATTTAATAAAATAAGGAAATAATTGATGTAAATGAATTATTTTTCCTAACGGATAATGTTTATATCTTAATTGATATGTGAGCAGATAATTAAAAAATACGTAGGATTTTTTGAATAATTATATTTATTTCAATGATTTTGATGATGGTAAAAAAATTTTTTTTTTTTCAAATTTTTCTTTTTTTAAAAGTAAATGAAAAATCATAATATATACATATGTATATATTTGGATATTGAACAATAATATATTTGAATATAAATACATTTATTTATATATATTATACATTAATATAATTGAATCTAGATAGAGGTAATTATGTCAAATAATTTGAAAAACATTGATTGAAATAAAAATATTATACATTAAAAAAAATAATTTATTCAATCAATTATTTCCTTTTTTTATTAAATTATTTGACATAATTACCTCCATCTAGATTTAATTATATTAATGTATAATATAGATAAATGAATGTATTTATATTCGAATAAATTATTGTATAATATTCAAATATATACATATATATATATTATGATTTTTCATTTACTTTTAGAAAAAAAAAAAAATTTTAAGAAAAAAAAAATTTTTTTACCATCATTAAAATCATTGAAATCAATATAATTATTCAAAAAATGTTACGTATTTTTTAATTATCTGCTCACATATTAATTAAGATATGAATATTATCCGTTAGAAAAAATAATTCATTCACATCAATTATTTCCTTATTTTATTAAATCATTTAACTTGATCACCTCCATTTATATTTAATTATATTATTGTATAATATACATATATACAGGGTGTCCCTAAATTGCCTCCCACGGACTAGCCAGCATAATACCTCGTTAAAATCCAACCGAGAATTTCTTTTCCGGAAGATCGTCCGACGCATAGTTTTTGAATTATAAGCGATAGCGCTGGGCCAATCAGAGTGCACCATTTCATCTAGATTTGCTGCCACGGAAATTGCTGTTTTGTTCGTCTGGGTGAATTATTATTATTTGTTTACGAATTAAATATCGGCACCTCCCCTCTCTCGCTGCTGTATCCCTTATTCTTGAGGATGCGCTTCTGTTTACACACACAAGTGTGCGCCCATGGATGTGCGGCCGGCAGCGTGTGCCGCGGCAACAATACCGAGGTCAGCGCTCGAGAAGGGGTACAACAGCGAGTGAGGGGAGGTGCCGATATTTACTCTGTAACCGAATAATAATAATTCACCCAGACGAACAAAACAGCAATTTCCGTGGCGGCAAATCTAGATGAAATGGTGCACTCTGATTGGCCTAGCGCCATCGCTTATAATTCAAAAACTATGCGTCGGACGAGCTTCCGGAAAAAAAATTCTCGATGGATTTTAACGAGGTATCATGCTGGCTAGTCCGTGAGAGACAATTTAGGGACACCCTGTATACATATATGTATACATATATATGTATAGTGTTGAACATATATATATATAGATTATAATTTTGAATTTACTTCTAAAGAAAAAAGAAATTTTTGAGAAAAAAAATTTTTCTACGATAATTAAATTCATCAAAAATAAATATAATTATTGAAAAGACCCCGTATGTTTTTTAATTATTTACTTACATATTATTTGGAATAAAAATATTATTGATTAGGAAAAAACAATTTATTTCAATCAACTACTTCCTTTTTTTATTAAATTATTTGATTTGATTATCTCCATTTATATTTAATTATATTAATGTATAATATATATATGAATGAATGTATCTATATTTAATTATATTAATGTACAAAATTCAGATATATGCAGATACATATATCATGATTTTTAATTCACTTTTAGAAAAACAGAAATTTGAAAGAAAAAAAATTTTTTTACAGTGATTAAATTCATTAAAAATAAATATAACTGTTCAAAAAATCCTTTGTGTTCTTCAATTATTTGCTCGCGTATTAATTGAAATATCAATATCTTTTGCTGAGAAAAATAATTTATTTAAATCAATTATTTCCTTATTCTATTGAATTATTTAACTTAATTACTTCCCTTTATATTCAATTATATTAATGTATAATATATATATGAATAAATGTATTCATATTTATTCATATTATTGTGTAATATTCAAATATATACATATATATATTATGATTTTTAATTTACTTTAAAAAAAAGAGAAATTTGACATGAAAAAAATTTTTTCACAATCATTCAATTCATTAAAAATAAATATAATTATTGGAAAAATCCTACGTATTTTTCAATTATTTGCTCACATATTAATTAAAATATAAATATCATCTGTTACGAAAAATAATTTATTTAATTTAATATGCTTATTTAATTGAATCATTCAACTTAATTACCTCCATTCATATTTAATTATATTAATGGATAATATACATGTATATACATAAATACATATGTAATAATATACATATATATATATATTTCATAATTTTGAATTTACTTCCAAAAACAGAGAAATTTTTGAAAAAAAAATTTTTTTTACAGTCATTAAATTCATTAAAAATAAGTATAATTATTGGAAAAATCCCACGTATTTTTTATTATTTGCTCACACATTAATTGGGATATAAATATTATCCGTCAGGAAAAATAATTTATTTGAATCAATCATTTGCTTATTTTCTTGAATTATTTATTTTAATCACCTCCATTGATATTCAATTATATTGATGTATAATATACATATATATATATATATATATATACATATATAATAATATGCATATATATATATATATTGAAATTTTAAATTCACTTTTTAAAAAAGAGAAATTATTGAAAAAAAAAATTTTTTTCACATTAATCAAATTCATTAAAAGTAAATATGGTTATTGAAAAGATCCTGCATATTTTTTAATTATTTGCTCACATATTGATTGGAATAAAAATTTTATTCATTAAGAGAAATAATTTATTCAATCAATTATTGCCTTTTTTCATCAAATTATTTGACGTAATTACCCCCATTTATATTTGATTATATTAATGTATAATGTATATACAAATAAATGTATTCAGATTTAATTATATTGATGTATGGAAAACAAATATATATATATATATATATATTATCATTACTAATTTACTTGTAGGAAAAAAGAAATTTGAAAAAAAAAAATTTTTTGCGATGATTATATTCATTCAAAATAAATATAATTATCCGAAAAATCCTACGTATTTTTTAATCATTCGCTCACATAATCATTAAAACATAAATATCATCAGTTAAGAAGAATAATTCATTTAAATCAATTATTTCCTGATTCTATCAAATTATTTACCCTAATTACCTCCATTTATATTTAATTATATCAATGTATAATATATATATAAATAAATGTATTCATATTTACTTATAATAATGTATAATATTCGAATATATACATATATATATATTATGATTTTTTCAATTTACTTTTGAAATAAGAGAAATTTGAAAAAAAATAAAAATTTTTACTATAATTAAATTCATTGAAAATAAATATAAATATTCAAGTAATCCTATGTATTTCTCAATTATTTGCTCACATATTATTTAAAATATGAATATTATCCGTTGAGAAGAATAATTTATTTAAATCAATTATTTGTTTATTTTATTGAATTATTTAACTTGATCACCTACATTCATATTCAATCATATTGATGTATAATATACATATATATACATATATGCATATATAATAATATACATATATATATATTTTATAATTTTGAATTCACTTTTAAAAAAAAAGAAATTTTTGAAAAAAAAATTTTTTCACATTAATCAAATTCATTAAAAATAAATATAATTGTCTGAAAAATTCTACGTATTTTTCAATTACTTGCTCACATATTGATTAGAATATAAATATCATCCGTTAAGAAAAATAATTTATTTAAATCGATTATTTCCTTATTCTATTGAATTATTTAACCCAATTACCTACATTTATATTCAATTATATTAATGTATGATATGTATATATGTTAGAAACACACAAATAACGTGCGTTAACGAAACGCAATAAATATCTCACTGACGGCCGCAGTGACACAGCGTACAGAATTTATTAGATGATTCGATACGAAGATTAAAAGAAGCAGGGTAGTCGTTATAAGGAGATCTCTCGAAGGTGGTGCTAGCGGAGTGTATCGCGCAGAGCCTTTTTCAAAGTATGATCTTTTCGACTCGATGACTCGAGCGAGAGTGTCCGGAATCCATTCCCCAAAAGCCTGAGACCTCTTCGGCCCTCTTTATTCTTTATGACCTAGGCCTCTACGCGATACAACCCACTCGTGGTACCTGGACCACGCACCCGCAATAGGCTAAGTATTTCTTAAACATCCTGACGACATCTGGTCACTCGATGTTCGACTCATGACCCTCCATAAACGTCATAAAAAGGTGGAGTGCGTCGTCCGGACTTCGTCCTCGACTGCGATGCGACATATATATACGCATATATACATGCATAATGATATACTTATACATATATTTTATAATTTTGAATTTACTTTCAAAAAAAAAGAAATTTTCGAAAGAAAAATTTTTTTACGGTAATTAAATTCATTAAGAATGAAGATGGTTATTGAAAAGATCCTGTATATTTTTTGATTATTTGCTCACAAATTCATTGAAATGAAAATATTATACATTAAAAAAAATTATTTATTTAATCAATTATTTCCTTTTCTTATCAAATTATTTGACATAATTACCTCCATCTTTATTCAATTATATTTATGGTTGATATTCAAAAACATACACATACATATATTATGATTTTTCATTCATTTTAAAAAAAAGAGAAATTTGAGAAAAAAAAACTTTTCTACCATCATTAAATTCATTAAAAATAAATATGATTATTCGAAAAATCTTACGTATTTTTTGATTATTTGCTCGCATATTAACTAAGATATAAATATCATCCGTTGGGAAGAATAATTTATTCAAATCAATTATTTCCTTATTTTGTTCAAATATTTAACTCAATTACCTCCATTTATATTCAATTGTTTCAATGTACGATATACATATATATACATTTATACATATATAGTGTTGAACATATAGATTATAATTTTGAATTTACTTCTGAAGAAAAAAGAAATTTTTGAAAAAAAAAATTTTTCTACGATAATCAAATTCATTAAAAATAAATATAATTACTGAAAAGACCCCGTATGTTTTTCAATTATTTACTTACATATTATTTGGAATAAAAATATTATTGATTAGGAAAAAACAATATATTTTAATCAACTACTTCCTTTTTTCATTGAATTATTTGATTTGATTATCTCCATTTATATTCAATTATATTAATGTATAATACATATATGAATAAATGTATCCATATTCAATTATATTAATGTATAAAACTCAGATATACACAGATAGATATATCATGATTTTTGATTTACTTTTAGAAAAACAGAAATTTGGAAGAAAAAAAATTTTTTTACAGTGGTTAAATTCATTGAAACTAAATATAACTGTTCAAAAAATCCTATGTGTTCTTCAATTATTTGCTCGCGTATTAATTGAAATATCAATATCATTTGCTAAGAAAAATATTTCTTTTAAATCAATTATTTCCTTATTCTATTGAATTATTCAACTTAATTACCTCCATTTATATTCAATCATATTAATGTATAATATATATATGAATAAATGTATTCATATTCATTCATATTATTGTATAATATTCAAATATATACATATATATATATATATTATGATTTTTAATTTACTTTAAAAAAAAGAGAAATTTGACATAAAAAAAATTTTTTTACAATCATTCAATTCATTAAAAATAAATATAATTATTGAAAAAATCCTACGTATTTTTTAATTATTTGCTCACATATTAATCAAAATATAAATATTATCAGTTACGAAAAATAATTCATTTATTTCAATATGCTTATTTTATTGAATCATTTAACTTAATTACCTCCATTCATATTCAATTATATTAATAGATAATATACATATATATACATTAGGGTGGGTCAAAAAAATCAAGTATTTTTTTTTTTGGATTCGACACACGATAACTAGTTCCTAGCTACCTCTAGAAAGTACTTACCAAATCTAAGCTCTTAATATTAACGGGAAGATTATGCTCATCATAGTTTTCCATTTTCAATTTAGTCTTATATAAAAATGGCCATATCTTATCACCAATAGATTGTTAAATTAGTTGCATCGTCAATATTCATAGGAAATTGAACGCTCTACAAAAATGGTCTCTTATACTTTTTTCATTAATCCAACCATTTAAAAGATATTCAAGGTGAAAGGTTGAAGTATTTTAAGGAAAATAACTTTTTGTTTTGAATTTTGTAACTTACTAAAAAATAATTATTGTCAAATGAGTTTCAGATATTTTCATAGGAAATTGAACGCTCTACAAAAAAGGTTTCTTGTGGTTAATCGATTACTGTAACCATTTAGAAGATATTCGCAGTAGAATCCCAAGATGATTAGCAGATGAATTGAAATAATCAAAAATATATTAAAACTCAGCTGTTAATTAATTGGCTTCAGATATACACAAGACGATAACTCAGAGCTCCAAAAACTATGTATGCAATGCAGAAATATAAGACGAAACATAGAAATGACATGAAACCACAGATGGCGCTAGTTCAACAAGTAATGAGTAACAGAACTACCAACATTCGAAATTAAATCTTCAAATTCCCCAAACAAAAAATATTCAATTATAACTTTTTTGGAAAAAAGAAATTTGAATGACATTTTAAATAAACCCGTTGAAAAATATCAAATTACGATCCTCAATTGTGATAAAAGTTATAACAAGAAAATATCGTTAAAAAATTGATTCGAAAGAAATATATTCTCAAACAAAAGATAAGACATAACTTGCAAACTGTCATTCTTTCGAAATAAACTCAGATTCTCATGAATATTGTAAAAATTCATAAATTGAATGGATAAATTGGAAATAATTATTTAAAAACTATTAAAATCAACAGGCATTGGGATTCTACTGCGGATATCTTCTAAATGGTTACAGTAATCGATTAACCACAAGAAACCTTTTTTGTAGAGCGTTCAATTTCCTATGAAAATATCTGAAACTCATTTGACAATAATTATTTTTTAGTAAGTTACAAAATTCAAAACAAAAAGTTATTTTCCTTAAAATACTTCAACCTTTCACCTTGAATATCTTTTAAATGGTTAGATTAATGAAAAAAGTATAAGAGACCATTTTTGTAGAGCGTTCAATTTCCTATAAATATTGACGATGCAACTAATTTAACAATCTATTGGTGATAAGATATGGCCATTTTTATATAAGACTAAATTGAAAATGGAAAACTATGATGAGCATAATCTTCCCGTTAATATTAAGAGCTTAGATTTGGTAAGTACTTTCTAGAGGTAGCTAGGAACTAGTTTTCGTGTGTCGAATCCAAAAAAAAAAATACTTGATTTTTTTGACCCACCCTAATATACATGTATACATATATAATAATATATATATATATATATTTCATAATTTTGAATTTACTTTCAAAAAAGGAGAAATTTGTGAAAAAAAATTTGTTTTACAATCATGAAATTCATTAAAGATGAACATAATTATTCAAAAAATCCCACGTATTTTTTTATTATTTGCTCACACATTAATTAGGATATAAATATTATCCGTCCGAAAAAATAATTTATTTGAATCAATCATTTGCTTATTTTATTGAATTATTCAACTCAATCACCTCCATTTTTTCCAATTATATTGATGTATAATATACATATATATACATATATACATATATAATAATACACATATATATATATATATATATATATATATTAAAATTTTGAATTCACTTTTAAAAAAAGAGAAATTTGAAAGAAAAAAAATTTTTTCACCATCATTAAAATCATTGAAATAAATATAATTATTCAAAAAATCCTACGTATTTTTTAATTATCTGCTCACATATTTATTAAGATATAAATATTATCCGTTAGGAAAAATAATTCATTTATATCAATTATTTCCTTATTCTATTAAATCATTCAACTTGATCACCTCCATTTATATTCAATTATATTAATGTATAATATACATATATATACATATATGTACACATATATAATATGTATAAATGTATATATATGTATATCGTACATTGATACAATTGAATATCAATTGAGGTAATTAGGTTAAATATTTGAACGAAATAAGGAAATAAATGATTTTAATAAATTATTTTTCCCAACGGATAATATTTATATCTTAGTTAATATGTGAGCAAATAATCAAAAAATACGTAGGATTTTTTGAACAATCACATTTATTTTTAATGAATTTAATGATGGTAGAAAAATTTTTTTTTTCCAAATTTCTCTTTTTTTAAAAATGAATGAAAAATAATAGTATATATATATGTATGTTTTTGAATATCAACCATTATTATAATTGAATATAGATAGAGGTAATTATGTCAAATAATTTGATAAGAAAAGGAAATAATTGATTAAATAAATAATTTTTTTTAATGTATAATATTTTCATTTCAATGAATTTGTGAGCAAATAATCAAAAAATATACAGGATCTTTTCAGTAATCATATTTATTTTTAATGAATTTAATTACCTTAAAAAAAATTTTTCTTTCAAAAATTTCTTTTTTTTTGAAAGTAAATTCAAAATTATAAAATATATATATAAGTATATTATTATATATGTATATATGTATATATATATATACATATCATACATTAATATAATTGAATATAAATGTAGGTAATTGGGTTAAATAATTCAATCGAATAAGGAAATAATTGATTTAAATAAATTATTCTTCTTAACGGATAATATATATATTCTAATTAATATGTGAGCAAATAATTAAAAAATACATAGAATTCTTCGGAAAATTATGTTCATTTTTAGTGAATTTAATTACAGTAAAAAAATTTTTTTTTTCCCAAATTTCTCTTTTTTCGAAAGTAAATTAAAAATCATAATATATATATATATATATATATATATATATATATATGCATACAGTTGAATTTTATACAATAATGAAATTAAATAAAATTACATTCATTTATATATGTATTATACAATAATATAATTGAATATAAATACATTTATTTATATAAATATTATACATCAATATAATTGAATATGAATGGAGATAATCAAGTCAAATAATTTAATAAAATAAGGAAATAGTCGATTGAAATAAATTGTATTTCCTAATAGATCATATTTTTATTTCAATTAATATGTGAGTAAATAATTGAAAAACATGCAGGATCTTCTCAATAATTATATTTATCTTTAATGAATTGAATTATCGAAATTTTTTTTTAAAAACTTCTTTTTTTTTTAGGAGTCAATTCAAAATTATAATATACATTTATACATATATATATGTATATATGTATGTATATGTATATTATACATTAATATAATTGAATATAAATGGAGGTGATTATGTTAAATAATTTAAGAAAATAAGAAAATAATTGATTTCAATAAATTATTTTTCGTAACGAATAATATTTATATTTTAATTAATATGTGAGCAAATAATTAAAAAATACGTAGGATTTTTTCATCAATTATATTCATTTTCAATGAATTCAATAACTGTAAAAAAAATTTTTTTATTTCAAATTTCTCTTTTTCTAAAAGTAAATTAAAAATCTTAATATATATATCTATATATATCTGAATTTCATACATTAAGGAGGTTTGGGACGTACAGTCCGTTTACTTCATTCTATCTCTCAATACATATATATAACTATACCACATTACGTGATTAGAGAAGGATTAATTTTGCTCGAGACTGTATTTTCACAAAACGTAGCAAGCTTTAACTCGTGATTTAATTACATTTAGCTTACCAAAATAATATTTTATGAATTAACTGACTATATTATTATAAAATAATTGATAATTTATTTTTAATTTAAATGAAATAATAAGTTTCTTAATTTTAAATATTTTTTAAAAAGTTTGGCGTCGCAGCAAATTTTACCGCGGTTGCGCATGCGTCGACTGTTCTATTCGTGTTGGTGATGTGTCTGTGTGTATGGTAACATGTAATGCTATTCAGACAGTGATATTTACACAAATAAAATTTTTGAAGAATAAATAAAAAATGAGTGACGGAGAAAAGCGTTATTATTGGAAAGGAAAGCGAGTGAACGAAAAAATCTACAACCTACGTATTTCTCAACGCAAGAACGGACAGAAAAGAAAGAAAACATGCGATCTAACCTCTCAGTTGTCTGACATTGTACCAGGAAGGAGAATAATAGATGTTTGTCATTTCCTAAAACAACTTAAATGCGTACATTGCAAGGCATTGCTGGATTTGGAAGAAAATCTTAAAAGAGAAGAACGACGTGGCTTGGGTTCGACTTGGCATGTATTGTGTACAGCTTGCAATATTTTAAACAAAGTTACTACTGACAAGCAACATCCAGATGCAACGACTAAAAGGCAATGTTTCGATACAAATTCCAAGATTGCAATAGGTTTGTAAATTTTATATAATTGAATGAATAAAATTAAAGAGTATTTAATATATAAAGAGTATTTATGTATAATATTTTTTCAGGCGCACTTCACTATGGGATTGGAGCAACTCATCTCAATAAAATGTTCGCCTCTGCTAATATACCTTCAATTGATTCCAAAACTTTCAAGACACATGAAAATGCAATGGGAACAGCTGTTGAAGAAGTGGCTAAAGAAAGTTGTCATAAATGGGCTGAAGTTGAACGTAAAATGACGATTGAAAATTCAGATTAGATTCAACAGTCATTGTAAGCATTGTCAGTTTAGATGTTTTTATGTTGTAAAAAATTGGTACTCGATTGTACAGTCAATACTTAGATGATCGAGGATTTTGAAGTATTGTCATGTTGCAAAATTCTACAGTGAGAATTGTTAGATTTTAAAATTGTAAATAAGGATTTAAATCGAAGTTATGAATTCAAAACCGTCATAATTTGTAAATATTATACTCAAAATTAATGAACAGGAAGTAAAACATTCTTTTTTACTTGGTGTTAATGAAATTAATTTAATTAAATCGATCATTAAAATATTTTTATAATAATTTTACACTTTTTACATAATTTTTTTGTATTCTAAATTTTTACAATGACTGAATAAAAGAATCAATTACCTCCAACAAATTTTTTATCTATTAATATTTATCTAATTCAACTTTTTCCCGTTTCCATCCCGTAACTTTTCTTTTCTTTCTACTGTTATTGTAGACCAGAAAGTGCACCGTCTAATTTTATATTACCAGAGTGGAATACAGGATTCTCAGAGACTGCGATAAGACCAGCTGATACATCCACAAATTTAAAGACAACGATGGCGATAATTGAGCCTGAGATGATTAATCGAAATATAAGAAGTGATCATTCTGAGTCAAGTCATTTCTCAAATTCCAAAGAAACTTACAATGGTACTGTACGTGTTGCTGCGTCGTATGATATGGGTTACAGTACAAAAAGAAGTGGAAGAACATACGATAGTATGAATGGATATACAGCATTCTTGGGTAGAGAAACTGGTAAAGCCATAGATTATTTAACAACAAATCGTGGTTGTAGAATGTGTGCCCTAGGTCATCCCAAATCAGACCACGATTGTAGGCTAAACTCCGTTGGAAGTGCAAAAGCTATGGAACCTTTTGCTGCTGCAAGTATGACTTCCAGTAGTAAAATTTTTAAAGAGCATAATATTGAAGTTGGAATTTTAATTGGAGATGACGACAGCTCAACAATTGCTGCTGTCCGTACTGCAAGCTAATCACAAGTGATTAAGTTCTCGGACAAAAATCACACTAGTCGCGGTGTTTCAAACACACTTTATAAATATGCCAAAGCTCACAAAGAATTAAAAAGTGACGCAATATCATATCTGCATCGGTGTTTCAAATATGCAATTTCTCAAAATGCAGGAAATACCAAAGAAGTAGCTGATGCTTTAAGAAATATTCCTGACCATGCCTTTAACAACCATAATAATTGTGGCCATTGGTGTAGATATGTGAAGAATCCTTTAACTTATGACCATAAAGTTATTAAAGGAGGTTTCCAGAGCCCTGATTTATATAAAGATTTAAAACATTTATTCGGGAAATTAGCAGATAACGCGGATCGGTTTGCTGCTGGTGCATCTAGCCAAGCAAACGAAAGTCTGAATGCTACTATGACAAGCCATTACCCTAAGTCTCGATGCTACTCTCAGACGGCTTCTGGAGATTTTCGGTTTGCCTGCGCTATTGGTGAGAAAAATCTCGGAGAAAGATACCTTCAAGAAGCTGCAACGCAAATACTTTTATCTCCTGGCTTTCACACAACTAAATACGTGGACAGAAAAGAAAAAGAAGCAAAAAGACGATATTTAAGAACAAAACGTCCAGAGTTTAAAAAAAGGCGTTTGTTTTTAAAAGAACAGCGTACTAATCTGCGCAAGAAGAAAGAAGATATGGAAGGTATCCAGTATGAATCTAATATGGGATTACTTTCAACAAATGTTGCCCACGACTGTATTCTTATTACAGAGGGTATAAATGAAGAGATCAATGAAGCTGATGATAATGGAACACAAGTTTCAGAACCTATTGCAGTATTTTTCGATTTGGAAACATCAAGCTTTTCAAAACAATCTGATATTCTTCAAATTGCGGCTCAATACAATAAATCCAAATTTTCAGTTTATGTCAACCCTACTCAAAAAATTGCTGCACAAGCATCTGAGGCAAATGGTTTAACAAATGTTAGAGGTGAATTGATGCTCAATGGTACTAGAGTACCATCAATTCCACTGAGATTAGCTTTGGATGCTTTTCGTAACTTTCTGACGAAACTGAAGCATCCGGTGGTTTTAGTTGCTCACAACTGCAAATTTGATGCTCCTATTCTTATTAATTCTGTTAAAAAAATGACTATGACGGATGACTTTGGGTCTGTGGTTGTAGGTTTTGCAGATACACTGCCTCTTATTAAATCAGTAACAAATCGTAAAGGAAAAGGAGAGTGTACTCTAACAGGTCTGGCTTCATGGCTACAAATTTCTGCGGATGGTGCGCATAATGCTGTATACGATGTTTTAATGCTGGTGCAAATTATTGAGAATCTTCAAATCACATCAAAGCAATTAATGGATCGCAGTATAACTTGGAGTGATACAATTGCGAGTATTCGTAATGCCGAAAAATCAGCTACACTGTTAAAAACACTCGACAAATTAGGAACTTGCATATCTACTGGCATGAAAAAAAAAATTGCTGATGCTGATATTACCTATGAAGATTTAATCAACACTTTTCGTGATGATGGGGATGCAGGAATAAAGAAATTATTAGGAAAAGATGAAAATGACAAAGTTCGTGTTACTAAAACTAAAACAATTATTGAAAATTTGTTAAATCATTTAAGAACCAAAGGTTTATAAAATGTTTAAGATTTTGCAATATTGAGGATATTAGCATTAAATTATTCATTATTTAATTATGTTATGTTTTATAATAAATAATAAAAATTTTATGAAACTTTCCTTGACCTATGTGACCGATTTCCTTTAACCTATTACATTGAAATTTTGAATTTCCCGCGTGACCCACCATTTACGACGTTGCCGTCAACATAACCACATTTGCTGTGGCTGATTATTTTTTTGAAATTTCGATTTTTTAAACCTAATTATTTTTATAACCAAGCACCCTCAACTTAATTTTATTTTTTCAATAATTTTTGCGATTTATTTTTTTCACACCTTGAGTTTTTTAAACCTTTCTCATTATTTTTTCATAATGAAATTTATTAAAACAAGAGTTGGTGTGAGGCCTGGTATGGCATAACAATGTTAAACGACCTGTTTTTAATCTCGTTTTATAAATAAACTATGCACCCTAGATCATTGAAATTTTAACACAACACGTATTACATGTATTTTTATCGATCTTGAAAATTTTAAATTGATCTCATTATTTCGACTTAACTCCCAAACCTCCTTAATATAATTAGATATAGATACATTTATTTATATATGTATTATACATTAATATAATTGAATATGAATGGAGATAATCAAGTCAAATAATTGATTAAAAAAAGGAAATAGTCGATTGAAATAAATTGTATTTCCTAATAGATCATATTTTTATTTCAATTAATATGTGAGTAAATAATTGAAAAACATACAGGATCTTTTCAATAATCATATTTATTTTCAATGAATTTAATTATCGAAAAAAAATTTTTTTTTTTTAAATTTCTTTTTTTTTTAGGAGTAAATTCAGAATTATAGTATATATATATATATATATATATATATGTATATATTAGGGTGGGCCAAAAAAAATGAGTATTTTTTTTTACTTTATACTCTGAAAATCGGTTGCTAGATACCTCTAAAGAATTCTCACTAAATATGAGCTCTTAATTTTGATAACAAGGTCCTCCGCTTTACAATTTTGCATTTTTTCCTGAGTATTAGAAACAAAAATTCATATCTCTTTGACAACTGTTCGTTAAAAAATATCTCTCCTCATACTCTTGTAGGAAATCGAACGCTCTACAAAAAAGGTCTCCATCAATTTTTTCGTAAACCTTACCGTTTAAAAGATATCAAAGCTTAAAATTTGATTATTTTAAGAGAAATTTTTGTTTTGCTTATGAATTTTTTAACTCGCTTACAAAAAAATTTGATGAATTGCACAACTCATAGTTCTGTAGGAAATTAACTGCTCTACAAAAATGGTGTCTTATGATTTGTCGATTAAGTTAAGCGTTTAAAAGATATTCATCGTCAAACTTCAATGCATACTAATTTTAACAGTTTTTGATGAATAATTCGAAAAATTTCAATTTAATTTATAAGTTTCATGAAAATTTTAGTTTCTGTCATGAAAGTAACTACTGTAAAAGGTTTTTGTTTGAAAATTCATTTAAAATTTATCAATTTTAAAATCCCTGATTAAACGAAATGAATTAAAGGGTCTAAAAATCATTTAAAATGATTCAAATTTCAGAATTTCAAGTACCGCTCCTTATGGGAGTTAAATTATTTCTAATTATGTTGTTTATTCCGGGATATTTTTATACATTCTATGTTTAATAATTCACTAATCTCGATTATATTGTTAATTATCTCTATGGCGTTTATATGGAAGTTTGACGATGAATATCTTTTAAACGCTTAACTTAATCGACAAATCATAAGACACCATTTTTGTAGAGCAGTTAATTTCCTACAGAACGATGAGTTGTGCAATTTATCAAATTTTTTTGTAAGCGAGTTAAAAAATTCATAAGCAAAACAAAAATTTCTCTTAAAATAATCAAATTTTAAGCTTTGATATCTTTTAAACGGTAAGGTTTACGGAAAAATTGTAAAAGACCTTTTTTGTAGAGCGTTCGATTTCCTACAAGAATATGAGGGGAGATGTTTTTTAACGAACAGTTGTCAAAGAGATATAAATTTTTGTTTCTAATACTCAGGAAAAAATGCAAAATTGTAAAGCGGAGGACCTTGTTATCAAAATTAAGAGCTCATATTTGGTGAGAATTCTTTAGAGGTATCTAGCAACCGATTTTCAGAGTATAAAGTAAAAAAAAAATACTCATTTTTTTGGCCCACCCTAGTATATATGTATATATATGTATATTATACATTAATATGACTGAATGAAAATGGAGGTGATTATGTTAAATAATTTAATAAAATAAGCAAATAATTGATTCAAATCAATTATTTTTCTCAACGGATAATATTTATATTTCAATTAATATGTGAGCAAATAATTAAAAAATACATAGGATTACTTGAATAATTATATTTATTTTCAATGAATTCAATTATCGGAAAAAAAATTTTTTTTTTGAAAAATTTCTTTTTTTTTAAGAGTAAATTCAAAATTATAATATATATATAAATATATATATATATAAATATATATATATATATATATATACATGTATATTACACATTCATATAATTTAATATAAATGGAGGTGAATATGTTAAATAATTTAACAAAATAAGGAAATAATTGATTTAAGTAAATTATTTTTTCCAACTGATAATATTTATATTTTAATCAATATGTAAGCAAATAATTAAAGAATACGTAGGATTTTTTGAATAATTATATTCAATTTTATTGAATTTAGTTATTGTAAAAAAATTTTTTTTTTTTCAAATTTCTCTTTTTCTAAAAGTAAATCAAAAATCATAATATATATAAATATATTTGTATATTATACATTAAAATAAATGAAAATAAATACATTTATTTGTATATATATTATACATTATTATAATTAAATATAAATGGAGGTAATTATGTCAAATAATTTGATAAAAAATGGAAATAATTGCCTAAATAAATTATTTTTCCTAACGGATGATATTTATATCTTAATTAATATGCGAGCAAATAATTAAAAAATACGTAGGATTTTTTGAATAATGATATTTATTTCAATGATATTGATGATGGTAAAAAAATTTATTTTTTTTCAAATTTCTCTTTTTTTAAAAATAAATGAAAAATCATACTACATATATATGTATATAATACATATCTTAATATATATAAATCTCGTGTCACAATGTTTGTCCTCAATGGACTCCTAAACCACTTAACCGATTATAATAAAATACGCACACCATGTGCAGTTCGATCCAACTTGAGAGATAGGATAGTTTAAATCTCAAATTATAGTCGCAATTTTAATTTATTGCTGATTATTTGACTGTTATTATTTGACAGTCACAATTATCTGTTAACGCCGAATGATTCTAACAGATGTCGATACCTTTCGACTGGGTTGAGTAAGTAATCAATAGATGGCGCTGCTATGGTAAATCTACGAACGTGTCATATAAGCTACACTAGCAACCCATCCCGGCTTCGCACGGGCATATAATAATATAATAAAAGAAAATACACAATGTTAACAGTGAGTTTCTAGAAAAATAACATTTATATTATTACTTAATATTATTATATGCCCGTGCGAAGCCGGGATGGGCTGCTAGTATACATATATATTTGTGTATTATACATTAATATAATTAAATATAAACACATTTATTTGTATGTATATTATACAATAATATCATTGAATATAAATGGAGGTAATTATGTCGAATAATCCGATAAAAAAAGGAAATAATTGATGAAATGAATGATTTTTTTTTATAAATAATATTTTTATTTCAATTATGATGTGAGCAAATAATTTAAAAATATACCGGATCTTTTCAATAACCATATACATTTTTAATGGATTTCATTATTGTAAACAAAATTTTTCTTCCAAAAATTTTTTTTTTTTTTAAAAGTAAATTCAAAATTATAAAATATATATATGTTCATTATTATATATGTATATATGTATATATATGTATATTATACATTGATATAATTAAATATAAATGAAGGTGATTAAGTTGAATAATTTAATAAAATAAGGAAATAATTGATTTAAATAAATTATTTTTCTTGACTGATGATATTTATATTTCAATGATCATGTGAGCAAATGATTAAAAAATACGTAGGATTTTTTGGATAATTATGTTTATTTTTTATGAATTTAATCATTGTAAAAAATTTTTTTTTTTTCAAATTTCTCTCATTTTAAAAGTAAATTGAAAATCATAATATATATATGTATATATTTAAATTCTACACATTAATATAATTGAATATAAATACATTTAGTTATATATATATTATACATTAATATAATTGGATATAAATGGAGGTGATTAAGTTAAATAATTAAATAGAATGAGGAAATAATTCATTTGATTGAATTATTTTTCTTAACGGATGATATATATATTTTAATTATTATGTGAGCAAATAATTAAAAAATACATAGTATTTCTTGAACAATTATATTCATTTTTAATGAGTTTAATTACTGTGAGAAAATTTTTTTTTTCGAATTTGTCTTTCTTTAAAAGTAAATTGAAAATCATAATAAATATCTATGTATATGTTTTAATTTCACACATCAATATAATTGAATTTAAATACATTTATTTGTATATATATTATACATTAATATAATTTAATATAAATGGGGGTAATTATGTCAAATAATTTGATAAAAAAAGGAAATAATTGATCGAATAAATTATTTTTCCTGAAGAATGAAATTTTTATTTCAATCAATATGTGAGCAAATAATTGAAAAATATGCAGGATCTTTTCAATAACCATATAAATTTTTAATGAATATAATTATTGTGAAAAAATTTTTTTTTCCAAAAATTTTTCTTTTTTTGAAAGTGAATTCTAAATCTTAATATATATATATATATATATGTATATTATTATATATGTGTATATGTATGTATATGTATATTATACATCAATATAATTGAATATAAATGGAGGTGATTGAGTTAAATAATTCAATAAAATAGGCAACTAATTGATTCAAATGAATTATTTTTCCTAACGGATAATATTTATATCCTAATTAATTTGTGAGCAAATAATAAAAAAATACGTGGGATTTTTTGAATAATTATGTTTATTTTTAATGAATTCAATGATTGTGAAAAAAACTTTTTTTTCAAAAATTTCTCTTTTTTTAAAAGTAAATTCAAAATTATGAAATATATATATATGTATATTGATATATATGTATATATGTATATATATGTATATTATAAATTGATATAATTGAATATAAATAAAGGTAATTGAGTCAAATAATTTAATAAATTGAGGAAAAAATTGATTTCAATGAATTATTTTTCCTAACGGATAATATTTATATCTTAATTAATATGTGAGCAAATAATTAAAAAATACGTAGGATTTTTTGAATAATTACATTTATTTCAATGATTTCAATGATGGTGAAAAAAATTTTTTTTTTTCAAATTTCTCTTTTTTTAAAAGTAAATGAAAAATCATAATATATATAGATGTACATATTTGAATATTATACATCAATATATTTAAATATAAATACATTTATTCATATATATTATACAATTATATAATTGAATATAGATGGAGGTAATTATGTCAAATAATTGAGAAAAAAAAGGAAATAATTAATTGAATAAATTATTTTTTCAATGTATAATATTTTTATTTCAATTAATGTGTGAGCAAATAATTGAAAAATATACAGGATCTTCTCGAAAACCATATTCATTTTTAATGAATTCAATTATCGAAAAAAAAATTTTTTTCTCAGAAATTTCTTTTTTTTTTAGAAGTAAATTCAAAATTATATAATATATATATATATATATATATATATATATATATATATATGTGTGTTATAGCGAGTAACAATAGAGGAATTCGGGATCTGGTCTGATACAGTTTGTCACAATAAAAAGAGAAAATAAAAAACTGCGCGCACTGAATTTGGCAAAAAAACAAAAAAATTATAATGAGATTTATTGTACACTATATACAGTTAGCGAATTACCCGAGTAGATACAATGCCAAGAGTAACACGTGGCAGCGAATGCACCCAAAGTCACAATTAGTTAAATAATTGATTCAAAGCGAATTCACACACAGTATTTATGGATATCAGAAGCCAAGCAATTAGAGAAATTAGCTGCGAGAAGAACACGAGGTGATATTGAGGTAGCCGAAAGTAGAATAATGGCGGAAACCGTTAGAAAACGAGTCTTCTTCCCCGTGAGGAAGACTAAGCATGTCCCATAGCTAAGAGCCAATCAGAAAATTCATAGCGAATGACGTCAGAGAATAGCGAAATGCGCAAGTGTCAGTGAATTTGAACTAGAGATTCATTGATTGGCTATCGATTGTCGGGTGATCTGTGCTCTGCTTAGTGCTGCCTTCTTGCTGCGGGTAAGCCGAACTTCGCTTCGCCCGGGCAGTTTGGGTGTTGACTGAACAATATGTATATTATTATATATGTATATATGCATATATATGTATATTATACACTGATATAATTGAATATAAATGGAGGTAATTGTGTTAAATAATTCAATGAAATGAGGAAATAATTGATTTGGATGAATTATTTTTCCTAACGGATAATGTTTATATCTCAATTAATATGTGAGCAAATAATTAAAAAATTCGTAGGATTTTTTAAATAATTGTATTTATTTCAATGATTTCAATGATGGTAAAATAATTTTTTTTTTTTCAAATTTCTCTTTTTTTAAAAGGAAATAAATAATCATAATATATATATATATATGTATATATTTGAATATTATACATTAATATATCTGAATATAAATACATTTATTTATATATATTATGCATTAATATAATTGGATATAGATGGAGACAATTATGTCAAATAAATGATTAAAAAAATGAAATAATTGATTCAATAAATTATTTTTCTCAACTGTTGATATTTATATTTTAATCAATATATGAGCGAATGATTAAAAAATACGTAGGCTTTCTTGAATAATTGTATTCATTTTTGATGAATTTAATTATTGTAAAAAATTTTTTTTTTTTTAAATTTCTTTTTTCCTGAAAGTAAATTAAAAATCATATTATATATAAATATATTTGTATATTAAACATTGAAATGAATGAAAATAAATACATTTTTTTGTATATATATCAAGCATTATTATAATTGAATATAAATGGAGGTAATTATGTCAAATAATTTGATAAAAAATGGAAATAATTAATTTAAAAAAATTATTTTTCTCAACGGATAATATTTATATTTCAATTAATATGACAACAAATAATTAAAAAATATACATGATCTTTTCAATAACCATATTTATTTTCAATGAATTTAATTATTGTAGAAAAAATTTTTTTTCAAAAATTTCTTTTTTCTCAAAAGTAAATTCAAAATTGTAAAATATATATGTATGTATATTATTATATATGTATGTACGTATATATATGTAAATTATACATTATTATAATTGAATATGAATGTAGGTGATCAGGTTGAATAATTTGATAAAATACGAAAATAATTGATTTCAATAAATTATTTTTGTCAACTGATGATATTCATATTTTGAATAATATCTGAGCAAATAATTAAAAAATACGTAGGATTTTTTGAATAATTCCATCTATTTTTGATGAATTCAATCATCGTAAAAAAAATTTTTTTTTTTAAAATTTTTCTTTTTCTAAAAGTAAATTGAAAATCATCATATATATAAATATATTGGTATATTATACATGAAAATAAATAAAAAAAAATACATTTATTTGTATATATGTTGTACATTTCTACATTCAAATATAAATGGAGGTAATTATGTCAAATAATTTGTTAAAAAATGGAAGTAATCAATCGAACGAATTATTTTTCTCAATGTATAATATTTTATTTCAAATAATATGAGAGCAAATAATCAAAAAATATACATGATCTTTTAAATAACCATATTTATTTTAAATGAATTTATTCATTGTAAAAAAATTTTTTTCTAAAAATTTCTCTTTTTTTCGAAGTGAATGTAAAATTATGTAATAAATATATATGTATATTATTATATATGTATATACGTATATATATGTATATTATACATTGATATAATTGAATATGAATGGAGGTGATTAAGTTAATCAATTCAATAGAATAAGCAAATAATTGATTCAAATGAAACCGCAGGTGGCGGGGGGGTTAAATCCTTCGTTCGGGACGTGACGACCCCGCGTACATCGAGTAAGTCAAGGGGAACTGAAGTTGGCACAGACCCAACGGATGGCCCCCGAGGCGGCCTCAGGAGGCGGATTGGGCGTAGAAACCTGGTCCGCTCGGGAAGTGACGACCCCGGGGTTTTCTAGTAAGTCGGAGGGGACGGAAGTCGGCACAAGTCCGACGGAAGGCCCACGAGGCGACCTCAGGGGCCGTGCTATGTTCCGGCGCGGTACGGGGAGTCGCGCCCCCGAGAGACCCGTAGCACTTAGGAACTTTTATGGAGATGCACAAGGTAAACAACGACATACCTCAGGTGGTAGCCCCAGCACAGGGGAAATCCACCCTAGGTTCCGATCGGGTGAAAGCCCCGGTGGCCCATGGCAGCGGCACGGATTCTGAGGGCCGCGAATTGTGCAAGGACCAGGTGACAAAGACGGCAACAAAGACAGCGGACACGAAAACTGGAACAGCGGACAGGACGATACTGGGACAGCAACGACGAGACAGGACGGACAGCGTGTCGAGCACGGGCAGCGGAGCGAGTTGCGCTTCCGCTGTATCCGGGATCGGCACGAAGACACGAATCACGGACGATATGGACCTGACGGACCTATTGTCACTGATCCACAGTACGGCGACAAGGATGGCCGAGGCAGCGGCCATCCAAAAAAACATGAGTATGTCCGTCAAACTGGGCATAAAGACCATTCTCGAGGCTGCCGACGTTGCGCTTAACAGGCGCGCTAAAGCAGCCCCGAAAGACCACAAGACGGACAACGAGACGACGGAGACGGACGTTGAGACTGACCAACGGACACAAAACACTCCGCGGACGAAACGGAAACGGGAGGCGACTGGAACCAGTCCGGAATCCTCTCAGAAGAGGGCAACGGTTGTGGAACCGGTCGCTGACTGGCAGACAGTCACAAGGAAAAACAAGGAAAAAAAGAAACGGAAGACGCGGACGGACGAGACGAACGCGACAACGGTCACGACGGCCGGGGCTGAGGGGCGCAGAGCGGCTCCCAAACGCTGGGGGTCGGCGGTGCTCGTCAAACCCGGGAACGACACGACGTACTCCGACATCGTCAGGAAGATACGGACCACGGTCGACCCTGCGAAGAGTCACGTTAAAGTGACGACTCTCAGGAAGACGAAGAATGGTCTGTGTCTCCTGAAGATAAAGACAAACGCCAACGGACGAGACGACTTCCGACGCGTCCTGCAGGACGCGGTCGGCGACGCAGGCAACGTCAGGACCGGGACCTCCAGGGTTTAACTGGAGATCATGGATCTTGACTGTGTCACGACCAGACACGACGTCATACAGGCACTGCGACGAGAGACGGGACGAGACGCGGACTTTGGGGTCCATATCTTCGGTCCGAACCGGGCGGAACAGTTTATGGCCGTATGCGACCTAGAGTCGCAGGAAGCCAGAGCGCTGCTCGGCCGGGGACGGATCGGGATTGGATGGGTAGCTTGCCGCGTCCGACCACGACTGACGGTGACGAAATGCCACAAGTGCCTGTGATACGGGCACACTAAGGCAAAATGTAAAAATACAGACCGGACGAAGTGCTGCAGGAAATGTGGCGAGACAGGACACTACGCCACGGACTGCAAAAACAGACCGGCCTGCCCACTGTGCGTCGAGGCGGGACACGGCGATGCGGCGCATGTCGCGGGCTCCGGGAGGTGCGCGGTGTACCAGATTGCGCTGGAGGAGTGCAAGAAGCAGGCCGGAAGACGGACAGGATAGTTCAGGGCAACCTGAACCGTAGTAGGACAGCAGACATGCTACTACCACAGATAGCAGACGAACACGACGCCGACATTCTGATCCTGTGCGAGCCGTACAGGGTGCGACAAACACAGGATTGGATTACGAACGAGACCAAGACAGCGGCTATCTGGGTGAGGGGCGCTGCTCGAGCCCGGATAACCGCTCGTGGCGTCGGGGACGACTACGTCTGGGCTAGGGTGGGCGCTGTCACTTACGTCAGCGTCTGCCTGACCCCAAACTGCGCTGCGGCGGAGTTCCGGGCGAAGGTTGCGCTCCTCGAGGACGGACTCAGGGACCTGCCCGGGGACCTCGTGGTCGCGGGGGACCTCAACGCGAGGGCGGTTGAGTGGGGCATGACGGCAACGAACAGACGCGGACGGCTGCTGCTGGAGATGGCCGCAAGGCTGGACCTAGTAGTGGCGAACACGGGAGACGTACCAACGTACAGACGGCCGGGATTTGGAGACTCCATCCCGGACGTAACGATGACGACGGACAGAACTCTGCCACGGATAGGGCGGTGGCAGGTGCTCGAGGGCTACACGGCCAGCGATCATCAGTACATCGCCTTCGAAGTGGCAGGAGAGACAAGGACGACACGGACGAGGACCCGGCACCCCCCGCGGTGGAACGTAGACAAACTCGACATACTGAAGTTCTCGGCGGAGCTGGCGGCAGCGCCGGCCCCAACTACCGACGTCCCCCCAGAGCTGACCGGCCGGCAAAGGGCGGAAAGACTAGCGGACGAGACGGCCAAACTGACGACGCGGCTGTGCGACAGCACAATGCCAAAACGACGGTACGGACGTAACAGACCACCACAATACTGGTGGACGGACGAGATAGCCGAGCTGCGGAAGAGTTGCCTGGCAAAACGACGACGGGTTACGAGGGCTGGAGGGAGACCCGAAAGGGAAACCCTTCAGGCCGAGTACAAGACTGAACGGAAACGACTGACGTACGCCATCAGAGACAGCAGGACGCGATGCTGGAAGAAGCTCTGCGAGGAGGTGGACCGCGACCCCTGGGGTGCCGGTTACAAGATTGTGACCGGTAGGCTGGGGGCCCGGATCCCGCCAGAACTCAAGGATGCTGAAACCGCACGACGGATCGTCGACGGACTGTTCCCGACGCACCCGACGCGTACGGACGCGACGAACGACGACGAGACGGCGGCGCCCCCCGTCTTCACCGCCGAGGAGCTCGTCGGAGCGACCAAAGCGATGAAGAGGGGTAAGGCCCCAGGACCGGACGGGGTACCGGCGGAGGTTCTTCGGCTGATGGCGAGCCTGAGGCCGGAGATACTTCTCGACCTCTACAATACGTGCCTTACGACAGGGACATTCAGCGACCGGTGGAAGGTGGCGAGGTTGGTCCTTATCCCAAAGGGTAAGGGTGACCCCAGCACGCCGTCGGCCTACCGGCCGCTGAGCTTACTGGACACGACAGGGAAACTGTACGAACAGCTTCTGCGACGACGACTTACGGACGCGATACGGGACGGCGGAGGCCTCTCTGACCAGCAGTTCGGCTTCCGGAGGGGTCGATCAACGATTGGAGCAATCCAAGAGGTGGTTGACTCCTTCCGGTCGACAGACAGACATTGCCACGCTGTGCGACCCGTCGCGCTGCTGGTGACACTTGCTGTTGAGAACGCCTTCAACTCGGCCAGGTGGGTGGATGTCCTAGGGTCGCTGAGAGGCGACTTCGGGGTCCCGCCTTACTTGCTCCGAGTTGTTGAAGACTACCTTTGGAACAGACGACTGACGTACGAAACGGCCGAAGGCCAAGTGACGCGACAGATTACCGCGGGGGTCGCTCAAGGCTCCATACTAGGACCCGACTTTAGGAACGGGATGTACGACGGCCTGCTCAGACTGGAGCTCCCGCTTGGCGTTCGCCTAGTCGCTTACGCTGACGACGTGGCGGCAGTGATAGTCGAGCGAACTCCAGATCTGGCACAATACGCACTGAACCAGACGATGAGACGAGTCGGACGGTGGATGACTGACCACGGACTGCAACTCGCGACGGAAAAGACAGAACTGGTGCTTCTCACCAGGAGACGGATACCGACAACATTATGCATGACGGTCGGGACGGACGAGATCGAGACCAGAGGGGAAGTCAAGTACCTGGGGGTGACCCTGGATACGAAGATGACCTTCTGGCCTCACATACGACGAACGGCTCAGAAGGCGGCTGAAAGGATAGCATCCCTAAGCCGCCTGATGGCAAACACGAACGGACCGAGACCAGGGAAACGGAGACTCTTGATGTCGACGGTGAACTCGATTCTCCTCTACGGTGCGGAGATCTGGGCAGACTCCCTGAAGACTAAGAAATACTGTCACGCAATGACGACGGTACAGAGACGAAGCGCGTTGAGGATCGCTTGTTCCTATCGGACGGTCCCAGCACAGGCCGTTCTGGTGGTGGCAGGCGTGATTCCCATAGACCTTCTCGCGTTCAAGCGCAAGAGAGTCTACGGAAGAGACGCGGACGTGACCCGACGGGACGCGGCAACGACGGAAAGAGACGCGACGATACAGACGTGGCAGGAACGGTGGACGGAAGAAACAACGGGAAACTGGACGAGACGACTCATTAAGGACCTGAGACCGTGGATCCAGAGGGGGTTTGGGGATGTGAATTTTTACGTCACCCAGCTTCTGACGGGCCATGGCTACTTCAGACGATACTTACACAACCTGAACCGAGTACGGACGCCCAACTGTACGTACTGCGGACACGAACGAGACGACGCGGAACACACGTTCTTCGAATGTGACCGCTGGACAGAACTGCGACAGAGACTGGAGACGGTCGTGGGAGGCATCACTCCCGACAACATTGTCGGGGTGATGCTCCATAGTACAGAAAGGTGGCAACTTGTTGTACAAGGCAACAAGTTGCCACCTACACAGAGACAATTCTACGACGTAAGAACGCGGACGGCTGCCTGACGTAACGTAACTGACGGACTGCCTGCACGGGACGGACGGACGGACAGACTGACAAAACACACCGACAGAGCTCCCAGCTAGAAGTAATATCACCATAGTTCCTGGCTGGGAGCGTTGCACAGGAGGTGGCGGTTTAGTGGGTAGGACACCCTGGAGTCCCACATCCGCGCTAGCCCGTATGACTGGCGCGAATCCGTAACTTGGATTCCGCAACTCCTCGGAAAAAAAAAAAAAAAAAAAAAAAAAATTGATTCAAATGAATCATTTTTCCTAACGGATAATATTTATATCCTCATTAATGTGTGAGCAAATAATGAAAAAATACGTGGGATTTTTTGAATATTTATGTTTATTTTTAATGAATTTAATGATCGTAAAAAAAATTTTTTTTTTAAATTTCTCTGTTTCTAAAAGTAAATTGAACATCATAATATATATATGTATATACAGGGTGTCCCTAAATTGAGGGACACGGACCAGCCAGCGTGATACCTGACTGAAATGCAACCGAGAATTTCTTTACCGGAAGCTCGTCCGACGCATAGTTTTTGAATTATAAGCGATAGCGTTAGGCCAATCAGAGTGCACCATTTCATCTGGATTTGCCGCCACGGAAATTGCTGTTTTCTTCGTCTGGGTGAATTATTATTATTCGGTTACAAAGTAAATATCGGCACCACCTCTCTCTCGCTGTTGTACCCCTTCTCGAGCGCTGACGTCGGTATTGTTGCCGCGGCACACGCTGCCCGCCGCACACCCACGGACGCACACTCGTGTGTGTGAAAATAAGCGAATGCCTAGCTACGCAATACTACGAAACACACATCTACGAATGAAAATAAAAATAAATCTCGAAATAAATCAGCGGATTTGAGATTTAATGTTATAAAACACTTCCAATCGTCGATGTATGCATAGAACTAGAGATTTTAGATGATTGATATGCCGTTAGGGTTCATAATTAGTCATTCAACCAATCTGAATTATGCTTTCCGAACATTTTTTGTGTCTTTGCAACATGACTTTTCCACTAGTTTGAAATTTATCATTGACATCCGATTTTTCAATAATGCGAGGGAACAACAACTCGCTGAATTGACGTATCAATAGGTTTGTAAATCAATTACAATTCACCTGAGTTAACACAAAATAACTTAATAAATGAGAATTCACTGAATCACTAAAATTGATAACTCAAATCATGAGAATTATTTGAGATATAACTGAATTAGGAAGAGTTGTAATAAGTCAAGTTACTTTGAATTACTTTAGATTCGTGCCAAAATTTCATGTTTACAGAGAAAAATAATCAAATTCGAATAAAAAAGTAATTTTAAATCAAGAAGAAGAAAATTCCCAAATACCTGAATTCAAATGAAGCAATTTCAATTTAATAAATCTATCTGAATTTGAGGAAAAATAATCATTATTATTTGGAATAGAAAAGTGAAGTCGAATTACATGAATAAATTCAATTAATTCAACTCAAAAAAATATGGTGTCATTCAAATTCCCAGTTACTTCCTCGTCGATTCAATGTGGGTCTGGAGCCGCTTGTTTACTCACACGAATGATGCAATACAGTATCGATGTATGTGATTTAAGTATCAATTACTCAAAATTTATCAAACTTAAAAATATTTTGCATGAGGCTATGAATTATCGAAATATCTCTTCTGATATTAAGACTACACGCAGAAATTTACCAAATTGATTAATTTTTACAATTTAATCGAGCCGTGTCCGATTATTTATTTAAATAATATTTTTATTTCAATTATTGTGTGAGCAAATAATTAAAAAATACGTGGGATTTTTTGAATGATTATATTTATTTCAATGATTTTAATGATGGTAAAAAAATTTTTTTTTCTCAAATTTCTCTTTTTTTGAAAGTAAATTGAAAATCATAATATATATATATATATATATATATATGTATATATTTGAATCTTATACATTAATATAATTGAATAAAAATACATTTATTTATATATATATATTATACGTTAATATAATTGAATATAAATACAATTATTTACATACATATCACACATTAATATAATTGAATATGAATGGAGATAATCAAGTCAAATAATTTGATAAAAAAAAGAAATGATTGATTAAATAAATTATTTTTCCTAACAGATGGTATTTATATTCTAATTAATATGTGAGCAAATGATTGAAAAATACATAGAATTTTTTTGACAATTATATTTATTCTTAATGAATTTAATTACAGTAACAAAATTTTTTTTTTCTCAAATTTCTCTTTTTTTGAAAGTAAATTAAAAATCATAATATATACATATATATGTCTATATTTGAATCTTATACATTAATATAATTGAATAAAAATACATTTATTTATATATATATATATATTATACGTTAATATAATCGAATATAAATACAATTATTCATATACATATTATACATTAATATAATTGAATGTGAATGGAGATAATCGAGTCAAATAATTTGATAAAAAAAGGAAATAATTGATTGAATAAATTATTTTTCTTAATAAATAAAATTTATATTTTAATCAATATGTGAGCAAATAATTAAAAAATATACAGGATCTTTTTGATAACCATATTTATTTTTAATGAATTTAATTATTGTGAAAAATTTTTTTTTCCAAAAATTTCTTTTTTTTCAAAAGTAAATTCAAAATTTTGATAAATATATATATATATGTTTATTATTATATATGTATATATGTATATATATGTATATCATACATTGATATAATTGAATATAAATGAAGGTAATTGAGCTAAATAATGTAATAAAATGAGGAAATAATTGATTTAGATAAATTATTTTTCCTAACGGAAAATATTTATGTCTTAATTAATATCAGAGCAAATAATTGAATAATACGTAGGATTTTTTGAATAATTATATTTATTTCAATGATTTTAATGATGGTGAAATGATTTTTTTTTTTTCAACTTTCTCTTTTTTTAAAAGTAAATGAAAAATCATAATATATATGTATATGCATGTATTTAAATATTATACAATAATATATCTGAATATCAATACATTTATTTATATATATTATGAATTATTATAATTGAATATAGATGGAGGTAATTATGCCAAATAAATTAATAAAAAACGGAAATAATTGATTCAATAAATTATTTTTTCCAACTGATAATATTTATATTTCAATTATTATATGAGCAAATGAATAAAAAATACGTAGGCCATCTTGAATAATTGTATTTATTTTTAATGAATTTAATTATTGTAAAATATTTTTTTTTTTTTCAAATCTTTTTTTTTCTGAAAGTAAATTAAAAATCATAATATATATAAATATATTTGTATATTAAACATTGAAATAAATAAAAATAAATACATTTTTCTGTATATATATTATACATTATTATAATTAAATATAAATGGAGGTAATTATGTCAAATAATTTGATAAAAAATGGAAATAATTAATTTAAATAAATCATTTTTCTCATCGGATAATATTTATATTTTAATTAATATGAGAGCAAATAATTGAAGAATATACAGGATCTTCTCAATAACCATATTTATTTTTGATGAATTTAATTATCGTGGATAAATTTTTTTTCAAAAATTTCTCTTTTCTCAAAAGTAAATTTAAAATTGTAAAATATATATGTATGTATATTATTATATATGTATATATGTATATATATGTATATTATACATCAATTTAATTGAATATAAATGGAGGTGAATAAGTTAAATAATTTAATAAAATAAGGAAATAATTAATTCGAATGAATTATTTTTTTCAACTTGTAATATTCATATTTCAATGATTATGTGAGCAAATAATTAAATAATACGTAGGATTTTTTGAATAATTATATTTATTTTTAATGATTTTAATCATTGTAGAAAATTTTTTTTTTTCTAAATTTCTCTTTTCCTGAAAGTAAATTAAAAATCATAATATATATATATATATATATACATATATATATATATATATATTCGTTTTTTATACAATAATATAATTCAATTTATATACATTTATTTGTATATATATTATACATTAATATAATTGAATATAAATGGAGGTAATTAAGTTAAATAATTTAATAAAATAACGAAATAATTGATTCAAATAAATTATTCTTCCTAACGGATAATATTTATATTATAATTAATATGTGAGCAAATAATTGAAAAATACGTAGGATTTTTTGAATAATTATATTTGTTTCAATGATTTTAATGATGGCAAAAAAATTTTTTTTTTCGTATTTCTTTTTTCTTAAAAGTAAATGAAAAATCATAATATATATATGTATATATTTGAATATTATACATTAATATATTTGAATATACATACATTTATTTATACATATTATACATTAATATAATTGAATATAGATGGAGGTAATTATGTCAAATAATTTAATAAAAAAAGGAAATAATTGATTGAATAAATTATTTTTTTCAATGGACAATATTTTTATTTCAATTAATGTGTGAGCAAATAATCAAAAAATTTACTGGATCTTTTCAATAACCATATTTATCTTCAGTGAATTTGATGATTGTAAACAAATTTTTTCTTCAAAAATTTCTTTTTTTTTGAAAGTAAATTCAAAATTATAAAATATATATATGTATGTTATTATATATGTATATATGTATATATATGTATATTATACATTAATTCAATTGAATATAAATGAAGGTGATCAAGTTGAATAATTAAATAAAATGAGGAAATAATTGATTTGAATAAATTATTTTTCTTAACTTATAATATTCATATTTCAATGATTATGTGAGCAAATAATTAAAAAATACGTAGGATTTCTTGAATAATCATATTTATTTCAATGAATTCAATTATTGTGAAAAAATTTAAAATTAAAAATTTTTTTTTTTTCAAATTTCTCTTTTTCTAAAAGTAAATTGAACATCATAATATATATATATATATAAATATGTATATATATTTGTATATTTTACATTATTATAATTGAATATAAATACATTTATTTGTATATATATTATACATTAATATAAATAAATATAAATGGAAATAATTATGTCAAATAATTTAATAAAAAAAGGAAATAATCGATTAAATAATTTATTTTTCTTAATGAATAATATTTTCATTTCAATTAATATGTGAGCAAATAAATGAAAAAATATTTTGGATCTTTTCAATAACTATATTTAATTTCATTGAATCACAATTTTGTCAAAAAAAAATTTTTTTTCAAAAATTTCTTTTTTTTTGATGGTAAATTCGAAATTTTATTATATATATAAATATATATGTTGTAAAATCAATTCATACTAGTTTTATTTTTATTGAACATATGAGGCCCTATTTTCACACACAGTCAACTACAGTTACACACCGTCACATACAGATACATACACACACTCATCCCAATTGATACATCATTCTCGGATTTATCTTGGAGTTCGATGAGACTTTTAAATAAACAATCCTTCAAATTTCAACTTATCCAGGACGCTCGTTTTTCTCCCACGTTGGCTCCTGCCCTGGGACTGGAATCCGGGATCGAAGTCGATGAGTTCAATAGATTCTCCACGTTAAATATAGTTTGAAGTATTGGCCAGTTTCCGTTGAGTCGCCTACCGGGAGATGAGCGGATGACCGGTCCCTTCGACGTCCCAGAGCAAAGAGACCGAGCTCGCGAAAGCGAACTCGGTAGTGTGATTCGAGGGGAGGAAATGAGAGATCGAGGATCGGTGAATTCTTCGATTATAGGATTCGATTTTGACCGCGGACAAATTCAAAATTTTGGATTTATCACCTTACAATGTATACATATATGTATATATGTATATTATACATTAATATAATTGAATATAAATGGAGGTGATGAAGTTAAATAATTTAATAAAATAAGGAAATCATTGATTCAAATAAATTATTTCTCCTAACTGATAATATTTATATTTTAATGATTATGTGAGCGAATGATTAAAAAATACGTAGGATTTTTTGGATAATTATATTTATTTTTAATGGATTATATTTTCAAAATCCCCTACGTGCAACCTTAACCACTGAATAGACGATTAAGAAAAAAAAAAAAGAAATTGCGAATCGGTTCATATTTGTGCAAATTATAGTTGCGACCAGTTTGAAAAAAGTAGTTTCGAGGAAAAAGGAGTTTCGTCGGAGCGCGCTATAGCTACGGTAGGCTTACGCGTTGTTACTAAAATGGCTATAACTCGAAAACTTTTTGGAATTTCAATATAAAATTTTAAACATATATTTTTAAAAGTATAAACTTTCACTTGAAGCAAAAAAAAAAAAATTTATTTTTTTGAAATTTCACAGTGGCTATCCCCCTTAATGTTTGACGAAATATTTGATCCTTAATTTGTCACCAAAACCAACAGTTTCGGTGTAATTCACTAAATTCGATGAAATTTTTAAATAATTGAACTTCGATCATCAATAACTTTTGAACGAGTGGACTAATAAGAAAATGTTATCAAACCTTTTTTGTAGAGCGTTCAATTCTCTACAAAGATTATAAAAGCGATTTATGAGTCAATCAGTTGTATGAACGGTATAAAAATCAGAAGAAGCAAAAATAATTTTTCCCATGTTATTCTTATGGGAATTACAAAAATGCGATGAGGACTATCTTAATATTAATATTGAGGGCTCATATATTCACAATAATTTTTTTACAACCAAAAGAAACTTTTGAGCCTGTTTGGAAGAAAAAAAAATTAATTTTTTTTTTTTTGAATCACCCTAATATATATGTATATTATACATTGATATAATTGAATGTAAATAGAGGTAATTATGTCAAATAATTTAATAAAAAATGGAAATAATTGATTTAAATAAATTATTTTTCTCAACGGATAATATTTATATTTTAATTAATATGAGAGCAAATAATTGAAAAATATACTGGATCTTTTCAATAACCATATTTATTTGCAATGAATTCAATTATTGTGAATGAAAATTTTTTTTTCAAAAATTTCTTTTTTTTTGGAAGTAAATTCAAAATTATAAGATATATATATGTATATCATTATATATGTATATATGTATGTATGTATATATGTATATATGTATATTATACATTAATTTAATTGAATATAAATGGAGGTAATTAAGTTGAATAATTCAATAAAATAAGCAAATGATTGATTAAAATAAATTATTTTTCCTCAACTGATAATATTTGTATTTTGAATAATATCTGAGCAAACAATTGAAAAATACGTAAGATTTCTTGAATAATTATATTTATTTTTAATGAATTCAATTATCGTAAAAAATTTTTTTTGTTTTCAAATACCTCTTTTTCTAAAAGTAAATTAAAAATCATCATATATATAAATATATTTGTATATTATGCTTTAAAATAAATAGAAAAAAATACATTTATTTGTATATATGTTATACATTTCTATATTCAAATATAAATGGAGGTAATCATGTCCAATAATTTGATAAAAAATGGAAGTGATTGATCAAATAAATTATTCTTCTTAATGTATAATATTTTATTTCAAATAATACGAGAGCAAATAATCAAAAAATATTCAAGATCTTTTAAATGACCATATTTATTTTCAATGAATGTATTCATTGTAAAAAAATTTTTTTTCTAAAATTTCTCTTTTTTTCGAAGTAAATTTAAAATTATGAAATATATATATATGTATAATATTATATATGTGTATATGTATATATATGTATATTATACATTAATTTAATTGAATATAAATGGAGGTAATTAAGTTGAATAATTCAATAAAATAGGCAAATAATTAATTCAAATAAATTATTTTTCCTAACGGATAATATTTATATTTTAATTAATATGTGAGCAAATAATTGAAAAATACATAGGTATACTTGAATAATTATATTTATTTTCAATGAATTCAATTATAGTGAGAAAATTTTCGTTTTTCAAATTTCTTTTTTTTAAAAGTAAATTGAAAATCAGAATATATATATATGTATATATTCGAATATTATACATTATTATGATTAAATATGAACACATTCATTTATATGAATATTATACATTAATATAATTGAATATGAATGGAGGTAATTAGGTAAAATAATTTGATAGAATAAGGAAATAATTGATTTGGATGAATTGTTTTTCTTAACTGATAATATTCATATTTAAATGATCATGTGAGCACATGATTAAAGAATACGACGGATTTTTTGGATAATTATATTTATTTTTGATGAATTTAATGATTGTAAAAAAATTTTTTTTTTTCAAATTTCTCTTTTTTTAAAAGTAAATTAAGAATCATAATACATATATATGTATATATTTGAATATCATACAATAATATATTTGAATATGAATTCATTTATTCGTATATATTATACAATCATATAATTGAATATAGATGGAGGTGATTATGTCAAATAATTGAATAAAAATAGGAAATAATTAATTAAATAAATTATTCTTTCATTGTATAATTTTTTCATTTCAATTAATGTGTGAGCAAATAATTGAAAAATATGCAGGATCTTTTCGAATACCATATTTATTTTTGATGAATTTAATTATCGAAAAAAAAATTTGTTTCTCGAAAATTCCTTTTTTTTTTAGAGGTAAATTCAAAATTATAATATATATATATACATATATATATATATATATATATATATATATATATATGTATATATATATATATATATGTATATATATATATATATGTATATTATTATATATGTATATATGTATATTATATATACATATATATGTATATATATATAAATAATATAAATATATTTTCATTTATATAAATCTATATTATAAAATTATATAATAGAATATGAAAGAAGGTAATCAGGGTGAAAAATGGGATCATATGAAAAATGATTATAAAAGAAAAAAATGATTCAAAAATGAAATAGAATAAAAACTAAGCGAATAATTAAAAATATTCAGGATTTTTCTAATAATTATACATAATTTTCAAAAATTGAAATAATGTGGAAGAAATTTTTTTTTTAAATTTTCTTTTTTTTAAAAGTGAACTGCAAATTATAATATACATATACATATATACACACACACGTATATATATATATATATATATTTATTGACATATATTTATATTATACATCCATATAATAGAATATAAATGAAGGTAATTAAGGTAAATCATGTAATGAAATAAAAAATGATTATAAATGAAAAAAATTATAAAAAAATGACTTAAAATACAAAGTAAGCGAATAATTAAAAATATTCAGGATTTTTCTAATAATTATACATAATTTTAAAAAATTGAAATAATGTTGAAAAAATTTTTTTTTTTGAATTTCCCTCTTTTTAAAAGTGAACTGCAAGTTATAATATACATATATATATATATATATACACACACACGTATATATGAATACATATATATGTATATATATATGAATATATTTTTATTTATATATATTCATATTATACATTCATATAATAGAATATAAAAGAAGGTAATGAGGGTAAAAAATGGGATAAAATAAAAAATTATTATAAAAGAAAAAAATGATTAAAAAATGAAATAAAATACAAAACAGCGGATAATTGAAAATATCAAGGATTATCCTGATAATTATACTTATTTTCAAAAAATCAAAGTAATGTAAAAAAAATTTTTTTTTTAAATTTTCCTTTTTTTCAAAGTAAATTGCGAATTATAATATACATATACACACACACGTATACATCTATATACATACATATATATATATATATATTTATTTACATTTATTTATATTATACATCCATATGATAGAATATAAATGAAGGTAATTAAGGTAAATCAGGTAATAAACTAAGAAATGATTATAAATGAAAAAAATTATAAAAAAATGAAATGAAATAGAAAGTAAGCAAATAATTGAAAATATTTAGGTTTATTCTAATAATTATACATAATTTTAAAAATTTGAAATAATAATAAAGAATTTTTTTTTTTTGAATTTCCCTCTTTTCAAAAGTGAATTGCAAGTTATAATATACATATATATATATATATATACACACACACGTATATATATATATACATATATATGTATATATATATAAATATATTTTTATTTATATATATTTATATTATACATTCATATAATAGAATATAGAAGGAGGTAATAAGGGTAAAAAATGGGATAAAATAAAAAATTATTATAAACAAAAAAAATGATTAAAAAATGAAATAAAATAAAAAACAAGCGAATAATTATATACATATATATATATATATATATATGTATATATGTATATATTTATATATGCTTTATGATTTTCGCTTTTCTTTTAAAAAAAGAGAACCTTTTGACGAAAAACTTTTTTACATTATTTTAATTTTTAAAAATTATGTATGATTAATAGAAAAATCCTAAATATTTCTTGATCATCTGCCCAAATATTAATTGAAATAAAAATATTATTCATTAGAAAAATGCCATTTAATTTACTTTATGAATTGTGATTTGAAACATTCAAACAATAGATTAAAACTTATTATAAAATTTGAAGAAAACATACAGATGGATGTGTTTATACAGATTATATATGTGTTATAATTTTCAATTTTCTTTCAAAAAAAGAGAACTTCTTGACAAAAAATTTTTTTCACATTATTGAAATTTTTCAAAATTATGTATGATTATTAGAAAAACCCTGAATATTTTTTGATGATTTGCTCACATATTGATTAAAATAAAAATATTATTCATTAGAAGAATGCCATTCACTTTACTTTATGAATTGTAATTTGGAACATTTATACAATGGATTAAAACTAGTTATGAAATTTGAAGACAACATACAGAAAGATGAATTTTTATTTATTCAATTTCATATTTTTATTTTTAAAAATTGAATATTTTCTAATTTAAGAAAAATTATTTATGAAAATAAATCATTTTTTATTTTATTGAATTATTCAACCCAATAACCTACATTTATATTTTATGATATTAATCTTTGATATGAGTATACATACACATGTGTATATATATATATATATATATATATATATATATTAGGGTGCTTCATTTTTAGGCGATATTTTTTTTTTGTTTGTGCTACCTAAAAATCTGATACTTTATACAAAATAAAAAATTATGCCGCCGGGTAAAAGGCTTAAAGTGCAATAGCGGCTTAGCTCATTTAAAAATTCAATTTCCTATTTAAATAACACGGAAAAATTTTTTTTTCGGTTTCAACTTGATTTTTCGACGTGAAAAAGTTTTTTTTGGAAAAAACGCGTGTATAGCTTTTGTAGGGCATAAAATTTGCTACAAAAAGTTCCTCTGCGTAAATCCCCCCCGACCAACAGCTTTTGAGTTATAGAGCTGCGAAGATGAATGTTTATTATATTTCACATCAAATCATTTCTAAATCTAGATTTATTATTTTTACATCAAATAATAATTTACTATAGACAATAAAACGATTTTCTCGAGTCATTATATAATTCAGGTTTCTAATTTAAAAAATTATTTTTGAATAAAATAGAAAAAAATAAATTTCTATCAATAATTATAATAAAATCAAATTTCAAATACGTTAAATTCAAATTTTTGTTCACATTTTATTATTCTATTTTTAGTTCTATTTTATACCGCGGCGGCGCTGCTTTTCGTCTATACCTCCATTGTTGTAAACAGATGTCTTTACTCTCCAATCGTATTGACTGGCATCGATCGCTGACAACTGTAATAAAAGCTTATTATTGTTTATTTTTCTATTTCTGTCATAAATGTCAGTTGGAATGATCAGATTAACCAAATAAAAGTGAATTCGACTTAGTGATTGTGATTTGACTCATATTTAACCGAAATGGTTAGTAAAGACTCCCGTAAAAACATTTATCTACTTGGTTATGAACGTAAATTATTATCTCAACGTAAATTACCGACTAATCAGGAAGTTTTGAGTTTATTGATGTACAATTATAAATCTCTTGGTAAACCACTGAATCAAAGTTTAAAAACTGTTATCAATGAAGTGAATAGTGTTTGGAGTAAAACGAAAATCCCACTGATGCAAGTTCGCAACAGTGTTGAAAAGTTAAGAAATTTATATTTTAAATGGAATAAAATAAAAAAAAATTCATCACTTACGAAATCGGCTGCTCAGAAAGTTAAGGAAAATAATTTTAAGCTTTTGTCTAAGAAACTATTTGACATTGCTTGTCAAAATAAAAATATTGTTTTAACAGATGAACAAAAAAAATTTTTGGATGACGAACGAACAAATCGGCGCCGAGGTATTATACCATTTAACTCAGAAGAAACGTATTCTGACTCTGAAGAATCAGTTGAAGGTAATTTGACGTGACTTTGTTTTGCTTGATTTTTATTAACATTTCGTGCTCTTTTGTTATAGAATTGAGTAAATCTTTATCCAACTGCACAATCTCATTTGAATCCCGCACTCTTAGTTCACATTCTTTACAACGAATGCCATCGAATTTTGAAGATGAACTTCCTCCAAGCTCAGCACCTCAAAAACGAAATATTTTGACACCTGAAGTAACATTTGCGCTGGATCGAACGAATGTATCGGATAGAGATGCAACGATTATCATGGCAGCTACTGTGAAAAGTTGCGGTGTTCCTCTCGAAACTGTAAATATGTGTCCAAGTACAGTTCGTAGGCAGAGAATTAAAAATAGAAAAAAGTTTGGAGAAAATTTAAAGGAAAATTTCAAAGCATCGGATGCGATAACTCTTCATTGGGACGGAAAGCTTCTGCCTGAAATGACTGGCTCTTCAAAAGTTGAAAGATTACCAGTTATTATTACGGGTCTAAATTGTGATCAGTTGTTAGGAGTGCCGAAATTGAATAAGTCAACTGGTTTTAATCAGACTGAGGTGATATTTCAATTGGTGCAGGAGTGGAATTTAGCTGACAAAGTTGGAGCGTTATGTTTTGACACTACTAGTGTCAATACTGGTATACTATTTTTGAGACAATTTTTTGCTTTGGCACATTTATGTAAAACGTTCTAATTCTGATAGGTGTCAAAAGTGGTGTTTGTAGTCTTATTGAAAAGAAAATTGGGAAAAGTTTGTTGAATTTGGCCTGCAGGCATCATGTATATGAACTGGTTCTACGTTGTGTTTTTGAAATATACTGGCCAGTAACTTCAGGTCCCAAAGTACCGAAATTCAATGAGTTTCAACAGAAATGGCCAGAGATAAACAAGAATAACTATAAAACAGGCTTGGATGATCCTTTGGTGGCCTCAGTTATAAATGACAAAAAAGATTCTATCCTACACTTTATTTCTCATCAATTGCAGGTACTTGAAAAATCACTTTTTTATAATTATATAAATACAAAACTATAAAAAAAATTTATTTTCTTGTAGGAAGTTCAACCACGTGATGACTATCGTGAGCTTCTCGAATTGGCATCAGTGTTTCTGGGAAACCGTTTTACGGGAAATAGCACTTTCAAAGCTCCTGGACCGACACACCATGCGCGATGGCTTTCGAAAGCCATTTATTCGTTAAAAATGTATCTCTTCAGAGAACAATTTTCACTAAGCAGTCAAGAAAGTGAAGGACTTCGTCACATTTGTATTTTTATAGCATTATTGTATATAAAAGCATGGTACGGTGCACCACTTCCAATTCAAGCTCCACGCCAAGATTTAGAATTTTTAAAAAATTTATTGCAATATGACACAATTAATAAGAAGATTTCTGTAGCAGCTTGGAAAAAATTCAGTACTCATCTCTGGTATTTGTCTGAAGAACTTATTTGTTTATCACTTTTCGATGATGAAGTGAACTCAGAAATGAAAATTAAAATTATAGAATCAATTGATCAAAAAAATTGTAAAAATAAAAATTTCAAGCGCGTCGATGTTAAAAATGTAAAAATTAGTTCGTTCATGACAAAAAATTTGGACGATTTTGCATCAAAGCAGTCAATAGTTTTATTTGATAGATTTAAACTCCCGACTGAATTTTTGAAATTACATCCAAATGAGTGGAAATCTAATAAAGATTATAATAAGTGTTTAAAAGTTCTGCGAAGTTTACACGTCGTGAACGATGCTGCTGAAAGAGCAGTACAATTGATAGAAGCTTTTAATCAGAGTTTAACTAACGATGAAGAACAGAAACAATACTGATTACATGTTGTGGCAACGCATAGGAAGCAATTTCCTAATGCTAATGAAAAAACATTAATGTTAACAGAAACTCATAAATAACATGAAAAGTTACATTTCTAGATATTATCATTATTTATTAATTGAAATTTATATTTGGACACTCAATTTTAGTGGTTTCTGAAATACAAAAATTAGTAGTTTTTTAATGTCTATAATAAATTGTTATTGTTATTTAATATAAAAATAAAAATATTTAGTTATTAATTGATATTGATTTTTTTCTATTTTATTCAAAAATAATTTTTTAAATTAGAAACCTGAATCATATAATAACTCGAGAAAATCGTTTTATTGTCTATAGTAAATTATTATTTGATGTGAAAATAATAAATCTAGATTTAGAAATGATTTGATGTGAAATATAATAAGCATTTATCTTCGCAGCTCTATAACTCAAAAGCTGTTGGTCGGGGGGGATTTACGCAGAGGAACTTTTTGTAGCAAATTTGATGCCCTACAAAAGCTATACACGCGTTTTTTCCAAAAAAAATTTTCTCACGTCGAAAAATCAAGTTGAAACCAGAAAAAAAAAATTTTCTGTTATTTAAATAGGAAATTGAATTTTTAAATGAGCTAAGCCGCTATTGCACTTTAAGCCTTTTACCCGGCGGCATAATTTTTTATTTTGTATAAAGTATCCGATTTTCAGGTAGCACAAACAAAAAAAAAAATATCGCCTAAAAATGAAGCACCCTAATATATATATATATATATATATATATATATACATATACATGAATACATTTATATATATACATATGTATATACAGGGTGTCCCTAAATTGCCTCCCACGGACTAGCCAGCATGATACCTCGTTAAAATCCAACCGAGAATTTCTTTTCCGGAAGCTCGTCCGACGCATAGTTTTTGAATTATAAGCGATAGCGCTAGGCCAATCAGAGTGCACCATTTCATCTGGATTTGCCGCCACGGAAATTGCAGTTTTGTTCGTCTGGGTAAATTATTATTATTCGTTTACGAAATAAATATCGGCACCTCCCCTCTCTCGCTGCTGTTCCCCTTCTCGAGCGCTGACCTCGGTATTGTTGCCGCGGCACACGCTGCCGGCCGCACATCCATGGGCGTACACTTGTGTGTGTAAACAGAAGCGCATCCTCAAGAATAAGGGATACAGCAGCGAGAGAGGGGAGGTGCCGATATTTAATTCGTAAGCGAATAATAATAATTCACCCAGACGAAAAAAACAGCAATTTCCGTGGCGGCTAATCTAGATGAAATGGTGCACTCTGATTGGCCTAGCGCCATCGCTTATAATTCAAAAACTATGCGTCGGACGAGCTTCCGGAAAAGAAATTCTCGGTTGGATTTTAACGAGGTATTATGCTGGCTAGTCCGTGGGAGGCAATTTAGGGACACCCTGTATATTAGGGTGTCCGTTATTTCCCAAATCGATTTTTTGTAGCTATCGCCCACTGAAGTTTTAGTTTCTGACCTAAAAAAAATTATCCACCCGAAATCAGCTCTTAATTTTCAAATTAAACCGTGCCGAAATCATGTTACTTTTCCCATTCAAATAACATGGGATTTTTAGACTTTTCATCTTTAATTTTTTTTCTCAGAAACAACTGAGAATAAAAACCTAACCAGAGCTCATTCCGGTGTAAAATTGAACGCTCTACAAAAAGTATCTCTTATGAATTTTTGATTCAATCACTCCTTCAGAAGTTATTTAAGGTTAAACTGGTGTTTAATTTTAATTTTTAATTTTTTTCAATTTTGTTTTCATTTTTTTCTTTTTTGACTCCGAAATCTTTAAAATAGACAATAAAAATTGTGCTGTTACTCTAAGAGTATATTAACATCTTAACAACACGAGAAGACCAAAAACAGTGTTTGATCAAGTTGTGAGTGAGTATAAATCAAAATATCCTAATGCGACCAAAGCTTGCTTAACGAAAAAATTGTAAAAACAGCAAAAACTATAATAAACCTCATTATCACATGATTAACAAAGAAATTTTCGACGTTTTTATCTCACCAATGTCCATTTATCCATTTTAAAGTCCGTCTGTGGAAGGAAAAGTATGTTGTTTCATTCATTTCTCAAAAAATGATTTTTTTTTGTTTAAAATTTTCAGTTTGAGCCATAAAATCGACGTGAATAAACATCAGCGCTCTACTTAGCACAATTTTTATTCCTTATTTTAAAGATTTCGGAGTCAAAAAAGGAAAAAATGAAAACAAAATTGAAAAAAATTAAAAATTAAAATTAAACACCAGATTGACCTTCAATAACTTCTGAAGGAGTGATTTAATCAAAAATTCATAAGAGATACTTTTTGTAGAGCGTTCAATTTTACACCGGAATATGCTTTGGTTAGGTTTTTATTCTCGGTTGTTTCTGAGAAAAAAAAATTAAAAATAAAAAGTCTAAAAATCCCATGTTATTTAAATGGGAAAAGTAACATGATTTCGGCACGGTTTAATTTGAAAATTAAGAGCTGATTTCGGGTGGATAATTTTTTTTAGGTCACAAGCTAAGACTTCAGTGGGCGATAGCTACAAAAAAATCGATTTGGGAAATAACGGACACCCTAATATATATGTGTATATTAGGGTGCTTTTTTTTTGGACTATATTTTTTTTTTTCGGTCCCATCGTGAAATTTTGTTGAAAATGCAACAAAAAAAATTCCCTGAAAGATCGAGCCCTTAATATTAATATTGAGTGCTCGCCCAAGGCATGTAAAGATTTCCCGCTTAAAATACACGTAAACCTCAATTGTTTTCTTTAAAACATCTACAGTTCAGAGGCATTCTATGGTGTAGTCTAGGACGTCAGTAGGTTTTCTTCGGAATGAAATGCTCTACAAAAGTGCTCATTGCGGTGAAGTCGTACGGGCCGCCCAAACCCAATTTTTTCATGAAATTCTTGTCTTTTTGCCCGTATCTCGTAAATAACAGGAGCTACAAAAAAAAAATATTCAACAAATTTGTAGGAAATTTTTGTAGAGCATTTCATTCCGAAGAAAACCTACTGACGTCCTAGACTACACCATAGAATGCCTCTGAACTGTAGATGTTTTAAAGAAAACAATTCAGGTTTACGTGTATTTTAAGCGGGAAATCTTTACATGCCTTGGGCGAGCACTCAATATTAATATTAAGGGCTCGATCTTTCAGGGAATTTTTTTTGTTGCATTTTCAACAAAATTTCACGATGGGACCGAAAAAAAAAAATATAGTCCAAAAAAAAGGCACCCTAATATACACATATATATTAGGGTGTCCGTTATTTCCCAAATCGATTTTTTTGTAGCTATCGCCCACTGAAGTCTTAGCTTGTGACCTAAAAAAAATTATCCACCCGAAATCAGCTCTCAATTTTCAAATTAAACCGTGCCGAAATCATGTTACTTTTCCCATTTAAATAACATGGGATTTTTAGACTTTTTATTTTTAATTTTTTTTTCTCAGAAACAACCGAGAATAAAAACCTAACCAAAGCATATTCCGGTGTGAAATTGAACGCTCTACAAAAAGTATCTCCTATGAATTTTTGATTAAATCACTCCTTCAGAAGTTATTGAAGGTCAATCTGGTGTTTAATTTTAATTTTTAATTTTTTTCAATTTTGTTTTCATTTTTTCCTTTTTTGACTCCGAAATCTTTAAAATAAGGAATAAAAATTGTGCTAAGTAGAGCGCTGATGTTTATTCACGTCGATTTTATGGCTCAAACTGAAAATTTTAAACAAAAAAAAATCATTTTTTGAGAAATGAATGAAACAACATACTTTTCCTTCCACAGACGGACTTTAAAATGGATAAATGGACATTGGTGAGATAAAAACGTCGAAAATTTCTTTGTTAATCATGTGATAATGAGGTTTATTATAGTTTTTGCTGTTTTTACAATTTTTTCGTTAAGCAAGCTTTGGTCGCATTAGGATATTTTGATTTATACTCACTCACAACTTGATCAAACACTGTTTTTGGTCTTCTCGTGTTGTTAAGATGTTAATATACTCTTAGAGTAACAGCACAATTTTTATTGTCTATTTTAAAGATTTCGGAGTCAAAAAAGAAAAAAATGAAAACAAAATTGAAAAAAATTAAAAATTAAAATTAAACACCAGTTTAACCTTAAATAACTTCTGAAGGAGTGATTGAATCAAAAATTCATAAGAGATACTTTTTGTAGAGCGTTCAATTTTACACCGGAATGAGCTCTGGTTAGGTTTTTATTCTCAGTTGTTTCTGAGAAAAAAAATTAAAGATGAAAAGTCTAAAAATCCCATGTTATTTGAATGGGAAAAGTAACATGATTTCGGCACGGTTTAATTTGAAAATTAAGAGCTGATTTCGGGTGGATAATTTTTTTTAGGTCAGAAACTAAAACTTCAGTGGGCGATAGCTACAAAAAATCGATTTGGGAAATAACGGACACCCTAATATACAGGGTGTCCCTAAATTGCCTCCCACGGACTAGCCAGCATAATACCTCGTTAAAATCCAACCGAGAATTTCTTTTCCGGAAGCTCGTCCGACGCATAGTTTTTGAATTATAAGCGATGGCGCTAGGCCAATCAGAGTGCACCATTTCATCTAGATTAGCCGCCACGGAAATTGCTGTTTTTTTCGTCTGGGTGAATTATTATTATTCGCTTACGAATTAAATATCGGCACCTCCCCTCTCTCGCTGCTGTATCCCTTATTCTTGAGGATGCGCTTCTGTTTACACACACAAGTGTACGCCCATGGATGTGCGGCCGGCAGCGTGTGCCGCGGCAACAATACCGAGGTCAGCGCTCGAGAAGGGGAACAGCAGCGAGAGAGGGGAGGTGCCGATATTTATTTCGTAAACGAATAATAATAATTTACCCAGACGAACAAAACTGCAATTTCCGTGGCGGCAAATCCAGATGAAATGGTGCACTCTGATTGGCCTAGCGCTATCGCTTATAATTCAAAAACTATGCGTCGGACGAGCTTCCGGAAAAGAAATTCTCGGTTGGATTTTAACGAGGTATCATGCTGGCTAGTCCGTGGGAGGCAATTTAGGGACACCCTGTATATATATATATATATATATATATATATATATATGTAGGTATATATATATATATATATATATATGTGGATATATATATGTATATTATAATTTTCAATTTACTTTCAAAAAATGGGAAATTGGAGAAAAAAAATTTTTCTCACATTATTTCAATTCTTCAAAATTATGTATAATTATTAGAAGAATCCTGAATATTTTCAATTATTCGCTTTTTTTTATTTTTTTTCATTTTTTTATAATTTTTTCCATTCGCAATTATTTTTTATTTTATCACATTATTTACCTCAATTACCTTCATTTATATTTCATTATGTTATTGTGTAATATAAATATTTATAAATAAAAATATACGTATATATGTATATATAAATATATATGTATATATATATAGATAAACACAGAGAAATGTATATATATATACATATGTATATTATGATTTTCAATTTACTTTCAAAGAATAGGAAATTGTAAAAAAAAAAAATTTTTTCATATCATTTCAATTTTTCAAAATTATGTATAATTATTAAAAAAATCCTGAATATTTTTAATTACTTGCTCATTTATTATTTTATTTCATTTTGTCATAATTTTTTCCATCTACAAACATTTTTTATTTTATTACATTATTTACCTCAATCACCTACATTTATATTCTATTATATTGATGTATAATATAAATATATATAAATATATATATATATACATATATATATACATATATATAACAATGTATGTATATATATATATATATATATATATATATATATGATCATATAAATGTATATTATAATTTTCAGTTTACTTTTCAAAAGAGGGAAATTGATAGTAAAAAATTTTTCCCACAATATTTCAATTTTTTAAAATTATGTATAATTATCAGAAAAATCCTAAATATTTTTGATTATTCGCTTATTTTTTATTTTATTTCATTATTTTATAATTTTTTCCATTCACAATCATTTTTCATTTTATCAAATTATTTACCTCAATCACCTTCATTTATATTCTATTATATTAATGTATAATATAAATATATATTAATATATATATACATATATATGTATGTATTGTAACGTGGCAGTTTGGTTAGGCCTGCCCGTTACAAGAGACTCCCTGAACCCTGGGCGAGATCCCGGAATCAGGGTCTAGAAAATCGAGTCGCGGAATAATCTTAAAGAGCGCCAGAACTGGAGTCACGCACCATAGAGCATTGCGACCAAGATATTTCAGGTTTTTGTTTTTTTTTTATTTTTTTTTGAGTGCACCGGCTACCCTCCAGTGACCAACTCCGACACCGAACATCTTTCGAGGCAAGGCGAAACCACGACGATCGCGCGGGAAGGACACCGAGGCTGCGGAGGGGGAGGCAACGCAGATCCCTGCAGCGCGGGAATCCAAGGCGGACGCGATTCCCGCTGGCGGCCGGCGCGCCGCAGCCTCCCCGCTCACCCCGCTCACGCCCAACCAAGGCGACCGCGAGGCACCAGCTAGCGACGAGGGAGCACCACCCCGCCCAACCCCAGGACTACGTAGAGCTGCGCGGGAGACGACATCGCGATCTAGCCTCAAGTTCTGCGCCGCGTAGAGACGACAGGTGCGCGGCAAGTTGCGCAATCCCCAAAATCGATGACCGATCGATTGTTGCGCATTCTTAGGGTGATGACGTCACGAAAAATTAGCGCGACGAGATCGGCGTTGCGACCATCCGAGATCACTCTAGTTCTGGCGAGGAAACTAGGCGGTTGAGTTGTATTTTTGTTGTTTTGAGTTAGAGTTGCGGTGGTTCTGTGCCCGTGAGAGAGCATTTTGTTGCGAGGAAGACGATGAACCGTCACGAGGGAGTTGGCAGTTTCGTCCACTGGATGTGGAGCGGTAAGCGTTGTTAACATTCTCGCGATCGAATTTCGAGGGTAATTGAGTAAAGGCTGTTCAGATAAAGGATAGCCGTTTTGTAGTTGGCGTGTCGAAGAGTACTCGAAATTCGTTTGCCGATTCTTTTGCTTGGTGACCGTAGCCTGAGTTGCGCGCAAGGGAGTACTGTTAATTACGGGGGAGCCGGGAAATCGAGTCGAGCCACGGGTTGAGCCGAGACGTTATTGTCTCGAGTTTGAGTGTGACCGAAGTCCGTTACACGGGGTCATTTCACTTCGTCCGGTACATCCTCCATTCTCGTGTAGGTCGCGAGCAGTCACGGGGAGCATTCGAATCCACGACTGCGTCCCGCCGTCGCCGAGAACATGAAGCTCGGGTGCGCGCTGATGAAAATACGCGCTTTTAGAAGAGGATCGCGGGTGTCGCGACGAGCCTCGCCTTAGTTTCGTTATTTTTTTTTTTTTCTTTCTTTTTGTTTGCATTACCAGTTAATATTAAGTTGGCGATCAGCGCCATTTTGTAAAGGACGTTAGCGAGTAGCGCATCTAGTCCGAATTTGTTTTTGGTTGTTACGAAGTAGGATATTATTAAGACGGCGACTAGCGCACGTAGGCCGTAGAGGTCTCCTAGATTTATTCATTTTTTTTTTTTTTTTTATTATTTGGTTTGTTTCTTCCTTTCTTATTGAGGTTAGATAGAATTTAACATTGTATTTGGAATCGTGAAGGACGACTTGCGTAGTCGTATTATCCTTCTTTTTATTTTTATTTTTATTTCTTTTTGTTTTTGTAATATCGCTAATGAGAAATATACCATTGTAATTTTATAGTAATTTGGCCACAGCACGCGTTGGCTCACTTGTGTTGCAATTCTCTCTACCCGAAAATCACCCCTCCCCACTCCCCGGTACTGAGCTACCGAGCATATGGTCGCGGTATATCGTATTACCGATTTCGAGGCGTGTTGACCACGCCAGGCGCCCAACAAATTTCGCGATATTGTTTCAGATCCAGGATACCTCGCCGGACGCCGAATTATTGTGCACGCGGTAAGTTCCCGGTTATTTGCTCCGAGTAACCGAGGTGCAGAAAAATCCACGTCACAGTATATATATATATATATATAGATATATATATATACATATAAATATTATAATTTTCAATTTACTTTCAAAAAATGGGAAATTGAGAAAAAAAAATTTTTTCTCACATTATTTCAATTTTTCAAAATTATGTATATTTATTAGAAAAAACCTGAAAATTTCCAATTATTCGCTTATTTTTTATTTTAATTCATTTTTTCATAATTTTTTCCATTCACAATCATTTTTTATTTCATTACATTATTTACCTCAATTACCTTCATTTATATTTCATTATAATAATCGGTAATATAAATATATATATACATATATATCTATATAAATATATATATATATATATATATATATATATATATATATATATATATATATATATATATATACCCATATATATACAAATATATATATATATATATATGAATATATATATAAATATTATAATTTTCAGTTTACTTTTAAAAAGAGGGAAATTGATGAAAAAAAATTTTTCAATCAATGTTTCAATTTTTTAAAATTATGTATAATGATCAGAATAATCCCAAATATTTTATTTAGTCGCTTATTTTTTATTATTTTACATTACTTACCTCAATTACCTTTATTTATATTCTATTATCTTGATGTATAATATAAATATATATAAATACATATAAATATATATATATATACATATATATCTATATATATATATATATTCGTATGTATCTATATATATGTATATATAGATACATACGAATATATATAAATATATATATTTATATATATACATATGTATATTATAAATTTCAATTTACTTTTCAAAAATAAGAAATTAAAAAAAAAAATTCTTCTCACATTATCTCAATTTTTCAAAATTATGTATAACAATCAGAAAAAACCTGAATATTTTCAATTATTCGCTTATTTTTTATTCTATTACATTATTTACCTCGATTACCTTCATTTATATTCTATTATATTAATGTATAATATAAATATATATGAATATATATATACATATATATCTATATATATATATATACATCTATATATGAATATATATATGTATATTATAATTTTCAATTTACTTTTAAGAAAAGTGAAATCGAAAAAAAAAAATTTTTTCCACAATATTTCAATTTTTGAAAATCATGTATAGTTATTAGAAAAATCCTAAATATTTTTAATTATTCGCTTATTTTTTATTTTATTTTATTTTTTTATGATTTTTCCATTCACAATAGTTTTCTATTTTATTACATTATTCACCTCAATTACCTTCATTTATATTCTATTATATTAATGTATAATATGAATATATATATATATATATATATATATGTATATGTTTATATATATACATATATATACATATGTATATTATAATTTTCAATTTACTTTTGAAAAATGGGAAATTAAAAAAAAAAAATTTTCCTCACATTATTTCAATTTTTCAAAATTATGTACTATTATTAGAAAAATCCGGAATATTTTTAATTATTCGCATATTTTTTATTTTATTTCATTTTTTCATAATTTTTTCCATTCACAATTATTTTTCATTTCAATAAATTATTCACCTCAATTACCTTCATTTATATATTGTTATATGAGTGTATAATATAAATATATATGAATATATATACATATATATCTATATACATACATATATATATATATATATATATATATATATATATATATATATATATATACATATATATATACATATGTATATCATAATTCTCAATTCACCTTTGAAAGATGAGAAATTGAGAAAAAAAAATTCTTGCAATATTTGATTTTTTCAAAATTATTTATAATGATTAGGAAAATCCTCAATATTTCTAATTATCCGCTAATTTCTCATTCTATTTTATATTTTCATAATTTTTTTCATTCATAATCATTTTTTATTTTATTTCATAATTAACCTTAATTATTTTCATTTATATCCTATTATATGGATGTATGATATAAAGACATGTAAATGAATATATATACATATGTATATACATATATATATATATACGTATATATATATATATATATATATATACATATATATATAAATATATATATATATATATTTATATATACATATGTGTGTATATATGAATATATATATGTATATTGTAATTTTTAATTTACTTTCAAAAAGAGGGTAATCGAAAAAAAAAAATTTTTTCCAGAATATTTCGATTTTTTGAAAATAAGTATAATTATTAGAAAAATTCTGAATATTTCTAATTATTCGCTTATTTTTTATTTTATTTCATTTTTCTATAATTTTTTCCATTCACAATCATTTTTGATTTTATCACATTATTTATCCTCATTACCTACATTGATATTCTTTTATATCAATGTATAATATAAATGTTGAAATATTGAGTTCGTCTACAAAAGTTTCTCTCTTTTGTGATATTATATTTCTCATATTTAAGTTGTTTCTATTTGTTTTAAAAGTGAAAGTTTTCACTTTTTGCAACATCTGGTAAACACATTGTCGGCCCTGTAGCGATTGCTTTTATGGTTTTCTGGAAGTAAGGATGGAAGCACTCGAACAGAGCCATATAACCAGGTATAATTTTGCACATGGTATAGACCCTTGAAATATATATTTTTAACAGTACAGCTGCAGTGGTATGGCTCCAAGGAGCCAGTCCACTCTGGCAGTTCACTCTGATCCTTCAGTTTGGAAAGACATACCTTCGATACTCTATTACAATTAAAAAGAACAATCTTCTAAAATGAATCTTTGATTATTTGATTAAAATTAATCACACCAACGTCCATAATCCCAACAATAAATATATATATATCTATATATATATATATACACATATTTATTGATATGTAAATATATATATATATACATATGTATATTACAATTTTCAATTTACTTTCAGAAATTGAGAAATTGAAAAAAAAAAATTTTTCTTGCATTATTTCAATATTCCAAAATTATTTATAATTATTAGAAAAATCCTCAATATTTCTATTCATCCGCCTATTTTTTATTCTATTTTATTTTTTTATAATATTTTTCATTCGCAATCATTCTTCATTTCATTAAATTATTCACCTCAATTACCTCCATCTATATTCTATTATATTCATGTATGATATAAATATATATATACATATATATGTATATATATATATATATATATATATATATATTAGAGTGTCCCAAAAAAACCGACTATTTTTTTTTTTTTTCATAGAACATTGAAAAATCGTCGGAGTATCTCTAGAAAATGACCCTGTGAAAATATAAGCTCTTAATAATAATATTTAGAGGTGGCGATTTGTAATTTTCTATTTCCCATTTAAATAACATGGGAAAATTTTTTTTTGAACTTTGGAATTTTGTGATGGGATAACGAGCTACTTCATCAGTATGACAAAATCAGGTCTTATAGGAAATTTGATGCTCTACAAAAAAGGTCCGATTGACATTTTGCGTAAATCCAGCCGTTTCAAAAATATCGAGCCTCAAACTTCGGACTGTTTAAAATTATGCTTTTTTTCGTAAATACAACAAAAATTAATTTATATGTATATTTATATTTTTATTAATGATTTCGATTCTGTATTTCGTCAAATATATGCATATATTTATTGTTCAGTTGATAATTCTGGGTTTATAATACATATAAATTAATTTTTGTTGTATTTACGAAAAAAAAAGCATAATTTTAAACAGTCCGAAGTTTAAGGCTCGATATTTTTGAAACGGCTGGACTAACGCAAAATGTCAATCGGACCTTTTTTGTAGAGCATCAAATTTCCTATAAGACCTGATTTTGTCATACTTATGAAGTAGCTCGTTATCCCATCACAAAATTCCAAAGTTCAAAAAAAAATTTTCCCATGTTATTGAAATGGAAAATAGAAAATTACAAATCGCCACCTCTAAATATTATTATTAAGAGCTTATATTTTCACAGGGTCATTTTCTAGAGATACTCTGACGATTTTTCAATGTTCTTTGAAAAAAAAAAATAGTCGGTTTTTTTGGGACACTCTAATATATATATATATATATGTATATGTATATATATATATTTATATACATATATATACGAATATATATATTTATATTATAATTTTCAATTGACTTTTAAAAAGAGGGAAATTGAAAGGAAAATCTTTTTCCACAATATTTCAACTTTCTGAAATTATGTATAATTATCAGAAAAATCCTGAATATTTTTAATTGTTCGCTCATTTTCTATTTTATTTCATTTTTCTATAATTTTCTCCATTCACAATCATTTTTGATTTTATCACATTATTTATCTTAATTACCTACATTTATATTCTATTATATCAATGTATAATATAAATATATATATATACATATATTTCTATATATATATATTTATATATATATATATATATATATATATATATATATATATATATATATATATGTATATATATATACACATATATATTTATATATAAATATATATATATATATATATATATATATATATATATATACATATATATTCATATATAAATATATATATATATACATATGTATATTACAATTCTCAATTTACTTTTAAAAATTGAGAAATTGAAAAAAAACTAATTTTTCCTGCATTATTTCAATTTTTCAAAATTATTTATAGTAGTAGTAGTAGTAGTAATCTTTATTGTTCCCCTTGGGGTTACAAGGACTTCCCTTTTCCTCTTCCTTTACAATATTTTTTTTTACATGTTTTCTTAACCTATTCTTACCCTAATACTTACTTCCTACCTTATCCTTACTTAATTTACTTAATTTCTAATTGCCTGTGTCCTGTGCCATTGCCTTGCCATTCCCTTACTTTCCCTCTTATCCTTTTCTTACTTTTTATCCTTATCTTTACTTAACCTTATCCTATTTTACCTTATTCTATTCCCTAATTCGTCCTTATCCTAATCGACTTCCATTTCCCATTCATCTCTCACTCTTTCATTCTCATGTACATCCCTGATCCTTTCCAATTCTCTCATCCAGACTTCTCCCACCCCCTCCTCACCTAACATCTCCCTCACCACCTCCTGCCAGCTTTCCTCCCTTCTATCCCAGCCTACGCACCTTTCCCATACGTGCTCCCATGTTTCCTCCTCCCCCCCGCACACCCTACACCTTCTCTTTTCCTCTTCTTCCCAGTACCTTGCCTCCTTCATCTCGCTTCCTAATCTAAATCTTGCCACCCTTATCCACCTGCTTTCTCCCCATCCCTTTCCCAGATATCCTGGTATCCCTTCTCCTTTCACTAGCCTGTACCATCTGTTGTACCTCGATTCCCTTATTTTCTCCCACCTCTCTTTTCTCTGTTCTTCCCTCTCTCTCTCCTCTATTTCCCTAAACTCCATCTCGCCCCTCTCCCTTCTCGCGACTACCTCTCTACTCTCTACTCCCCTTTCCGCAAAGAAACTTTCCCTTTCTCTTTCCCACCTCGATCCCTGCCTCCCAGCTTCTGCCTTGTCCCTCATCTCTTCCCAGCATCTCCTAGCTAACTCGCTACCCTCCCCTCGCTCCAGCTTCCTTTCAAAATTCCATGCCCTTCTCCCTGCCCTAATCCTTAGTTTCTCCCTCTGCAGTTCCTCCCTTACTAGATAACCCGGTGTTCTCCCATCCACTCCTAATGTCCATCTCAAAAATCTATCCTGTACCGCCTCGACCGCCCTCCACTCCCTCCACCCCCATATCTCCGATGCATACTCTATTACCGTCCATACTAGCCTGTCAAATAACCAAATCCTTTTTTCCCAATCCCTCCCAAACCTTCTTTTTCCTATTCCCCATACCTGCCTCATTACTACCCCTGCCTTCCGTACTCTCTCTTTCACCTGTGCTTCCTGTCCCCCATTGCACTATACTCTATACCCTAAATAACTGAACTCTTTCACCTCCTCTATCCTTTTCCCTTTCCATCTCCAATCTATGTTTTTCCTTCTACCGCCTCCTTTCCTAAATCTCATAATCTTTGATTTCCCTACATTTACCGTCAGCCTTTTCCTATCCATATACCTTTCTAACTTCCTAATCATTACCTCCATTTCCTCTTCACTTTCCGCTAGTAACACTATGTCATCTGCATAGGCTAAAGTGCATACCCTGCCGCCGGCTAACTCCACCCCCCCAACCCTTCTCCCTCTCCCCATTTCCTCTTCTAAGTCCGCCAGCAGCAGGTTGAACACAAGCGGACTGAGCGGACATCCCTGCCTTACCCCCCTCGCTGTCCAAAACGCCTCTCCTAGCTTTCCCCCGCTCCTTACTCGGCTCTTTGTTTCCTTGTAAATTTCCTCTATCCTTACCCTTAGCCCTTCCCTCACCCCTCTCTTTTCCATAGTCTCCCACAGCACCTTCCTGTTCACTGAATCAAAAGCAGCTTTCAGGTCCACAAAAAACGCCACCATCTTTCCCTTATCCTTTCCCACCTGCCTATTGATTAAATAATTGAGTACGTATATATTGTCAATGGTGCCCATGCCTTTTCTGAAACCCGTTTGGTTTTGTGGAATCAAGCCCTTTTCTTCTACCTCTCTTTCTAACCTATCCGCTAATGCCATCGCATACACCTTGTATAGAGTTGGCATCAAAGTCACCCCCCTATACTCTTCTACCCTTTTCCCCTCCCCCTTCTTAACTATCGGCGCTATCAATCCCTCCCTCCAATCCTCTGGCCAGCCCTCCCCCACCCAAACTCTGTTACATGTTTTCCATATCCACTGCTCCATTTCTTCCCCCCCATACCTCCATACCTCGCTAACTATTCCATCCCCCCCCGGTGCCTTTCCATCCCTCAGCTTTCCTATCACCTTTCTAATCTCTTCCCTCTGCAGCTTCCCTTCCCCGTCCCCCTTCCTATTTACCGACTCCCCGCCTTCTGTTACCTTGCTTTCTACCCCGCCTAATAAACCCATGAAATACTCCCTCCACTCCTGATCTCCTATTTCTTCATTCACCCTCTTCCACTTCTTTCTTTCCCTATTAACTATCTCCCATACCTTGCTTTCTGTCTTTGCTCCCGCTGCTTCTTTTATGAATCCCTCATTTTCTTTCTTTTTTCTCTCCTCGCATAGCCTATTATATTCCCTTCTTCCCTTTCTATACGCGTCCCCTTCTCCCTCCCCCTTTCTCCATTTCCTTAGACTCTGCCTAACTTCCGCTTTTTTTCGCCTACATTCCTCATCCCACCATCCCTTTTTCGCTTCCCTCCCCCTCCCTCCTACATCTAAGGCTCGTCTAAACTCCCTTATTCTTTTCTCTATCTCTTTCCCTACATCCACTTCTCCTATCCCCTCCCATTTGACTTCTGTTTTAAACCTCATCCTACCCTCCTCCGTCCAGTCTCCTCTACTAGTTCCCCCTACTCTTTTTCCCTTCCTTGTCCTAGCCACTGCCCCCCTCAACCACACTATTACCGGGTGATGATCCGAGTCAACCCTATCCCCAATCTCTATCCTTTTGACCCTATCCCTCACCTCGATGTCTCCTATAGCGTAGTCTATCACTGTCACCCCTGCCCCTCCTACATACGTAAATTCCCCCTCCTCATCCCCCTCTATGTTCCCGTTCATTATTGCCCATCCTATCTCCTCTGAAAATTGCACCAGCTGCCTACCTTCCGAGTTTATTTTCCTGTCCTTTGATTTTCTACTCCTACTCTCCTCCTCTCCTTCTCCCCAGCATCCTCCCCCCTCGTGCCCTGTCCTGGCATTAAAATCACCCCCCACTAACACTTTTACCCCTCCCCCTATCTCTTCTGCCCGCTCCTTCAATTCCCCTATCTTCTCTTTTAGGTCCCCATTTATGTATATTCCTACTACTACCCATTTTTCCCCCCCTACACTTATTTTCCTTGTTATCATGCCCTCTTTTACCTCTTCCCTCCCTCCCTCCCCACTTACTATCTCCCTTCTTACCCCTGACAGCATTCCGCCTATTGTTCTTCCCTTCCTATTTTTTCGCACCGCATACTGCACTTCCCATTTATACCCTACTGGCAACTTATTTCTAATCCTTTCCCACCCCTTCTTTTCTATCCATGTCTCCATTAGAAATATTACATCCCACTCCCCTAGCCCCCTCCAGAAATCTTCATCCTTTCTCGCGAGCCCCGCCACATTCCAAAAAGCTACTTTCCACCCCTCCCTTACTGTTTTGCCTACTCCCCTCTCTCTCCTCCTTATCTCCCTCCCCACCTGCCTCTGTCCCCCCCCACTACCCATTCCCCCGACTGCCTTTCCCTACGTACCCTTCCCTGTGCTTCTGTACTTCCCTCTTGTCTCTCCTCGCTTGCTGACCTTTCCCTATCGCTTTCCCCTACTTTTCCCCTCCCCTCCCTTTGCCCCCCTTCCCTCGCTCTCCCTGTACCATCTCTAAGCACCTCTCCTATCTCATCCCACTTCCACATTTTCCCTTCTATCCAGATCCTTGCATACCCTATTCTCACTCTGTTTCCCCTTCTCTCCTTACTAGCTGCTATCTCCCTCAACTTCCATTTCATTTTTCTCTCTGCCCAGGTGAGATCCTCGTCTATTCTCTCCTCCCTCCCTTTGAGTAGGCTTTTTCTTCCCATTACCTGCTTCTTTTGCTCCCTATTTCCTAGTCTTGCTATCCATATCCCCTTTTCTCCCCCCTTTTTCGCGCCTACCTCCCACATATCCTTTACCTCGACCTCTACCCCTATCAGCTGCAAAATCTTTTTCAACTCTTCCTTTTCTCTTCCCTTCTCAAGTCTTGCTCCTCTCACTACTATATTTCCCCTTCTTTCTTCCCTTTCTTTCCTCTCTATGGCCCACTCCATCTCTTTTAATCTATCTATAGCTACCTGCGCCACTTCCGCATTCCCCTGTACCTGCCTTTCTCCCCCTCCTTCTGCACTCTTCTTCTCTAATTCTAACAGCCTCTCCTTTACCCTTTCCATCCCCCCCCCTCTCCGCTCTTCTACCTCTTCTAGTCTTTTACCTAGATCCCTTATCATTTCCTTCATCTCCCCCCTCTCTACTTCCCACTGCTCTTCCCTTCTAGTCATTTCGCCTTTAATCTTTTCCATTTCTTCCCTGATCCCCCTTCCCTGCCCTTTGACCTCCTCTAGACCTATCTTTAGCTCTTCCCTAATCAACCTCAGCATATCTTGTATACCGCCTCCCTCTGCCTTCCCTTCCTCCCCTGTCTTACCCTCCGGCGACCGGTGCACTTTCCTGCTTTTCCCAAATACTCTTTCTCTTTCCTGCAACCCGTCTACCTCCTCCTCCCCTTTTTCCCCTTCCTCCTCCCGCTTTCTCTTCCATAAGTCTAGTACCGTCGCCGATCCCAGGCTATGCCTCCTATCCCTCCCTAACGCTGCTACTGCCCCCGGCCTACCTTTCTTTTTCTCCTCCTCTTCGCTGTTCGCCCCTTCTTTTTGGCCACCCGCGTTACTCATACTCTTTCTCTCCTTCACCGCTTCCTACCTTATCTATCCGCCGCCTACCTGTCTACTCTATCCCCCTTCTTACTCCCTAGGTGTCACTGCCTCTTCCTATCTTATCCGAATCGTTGCCTTCCGCCAGCTCTTTCTGCCTAACCTCAAATCTCTCCCCCTTCTTTCTTTTTCACCCGCCCTTCCCTTCTATCCCTGCCTCCCTATTCCCTTCACCCGACCTCCCGTCTATGTCTTTCCCGCTCCTTCTCTGCCCTATTTCCTTTTCTCCTCACCTTTGCTATCCTGCTAAATTCTCGCCTTTTCTCTCGCACTCTTTCGCACACCTGTCACTTACATTCAAACGGAAACGGAAGTCCTCAAAATTATTTATAATTATTAGAAAAATCCTAAATATTTCTATTCATCCGCCTATTTTTTATTCTATTTTATTTTTTTATAATATTTTTCATTCACAATCATTCTTCATTTTATTAAATTATTCACCTCAATTACCTTCATTTATATTCTATTATATTAATGTATAATATAAATATATATATATACATATATATGTATATATATACATATGTATATTATAATTTTCAATTTACTTTTAAAAAATGGGAAATTAAAAAAAAAAAATTTTTCCACAATATTTCAATATTTGAAAATTATGTATAATTATTAGAAAAATCCTAAATATTTTCAATTATTCGCTTATTTTTTATTTTATTTTATTTTTTCACGATTTTTCCATTCACAATAATTTTTTATTTTATTACATTATTTATCTCAATCACCTTCATTTATATTCTATTATATTAATGTATAATATAAATATATATGAATAAATATATACATAGATATGTATATATATATTTACTGTAACGTGGCATTTTTGATGCCCGTTACAAGGGGCTCCTTGAACCCTGGGCGGAACCAAAATTTTGGAATTTTCGCAATTGAGTCGCGAAGTTTTTGAAAAAGAGTGCCAGGACTAGAGTCACGCATCCGAAACTCCGAGAGGGGACACTTTAGCGACCAGCGTAAGATATTTCAGTTTTTTTTGTTTTTTTTATTTTTCGAGCTACAACGGCATCAGGCAAGAAGTCGACACCAAATTCGAAGAGATCGCGAAATGGCGGACTAGCAACAATTGCGAAGGAAGGATGTCGAGGCTGCGGAGGGGGAGCCGACGCAGATCCCCGCATCGCGGGAATCCAAGGTGGACGCGATTCCCGCTGGCGGCCGGCGAGCCGCAGCCTCTTCCCCTTCACCCCACCAACAATTGACCGGCGAACTTGCGACGGACCGACTAGCGACGAGGGAGCAACACGCTCACCGCCAAGACGTCATGGAGCTGCGCAGAGGACGAGATTGCGAGCTAGCTTTAAGTTCTGCGCAGCGATGCTATCGAAGGTGCGCGTCGAGTTGCGCGATCGACGAAATCGATGACGGATCGATTATTGCGTATTCTTGGGGGTATGACGTCACGTATGGGATAGCGTATCGAGATCCGTGTTGCGGCAGATCATAGGTTTTTGAAATCACTCTAGTTCTGGCGGTCGTGATTAGTAGTCGCGTATTGGGGGAGTTCCGCGAAGCAATGGAGTCGCCCAAAAATCGCGAAGGGAATGGAAAGGGGGTTGCAAGGATGTAGAAGGTAAGCGCTGCTTCTATCCCCGCGATTGAATTTCGAGCATAATTGTGAAAAGGCTTGCCGAGTAACGGATAGCCGTTTTGGATTTGCGTTATAGAAAAGTACTCGAAATTCTTTTGCCGATTCTCTTGCTTGATGACCGTAGCCTGAGTCCGCGAGTTAGAGTAAAGTAAATTTTGAGTTTCTGAAAAAGTTGAGTAGCGTCACGGGTTTTAGTTGAATCTTTCTCGTTAGTGAAATCAAGTATAGCCGAATTTCGCTGTATCGGGTCGAGCCGCGTTATCGTTTTCTTTTTGTGTCACCTCTCGAGTGGGTCGGGAAGCACCGAATTGGAGTGCTCGGATTAGCGGGTAACGTTTTGGAGTATTTTGAAAAGAATTACGTTCGGATGCGTTGCGATTGCGTATAATTTAGGTTACGTTTAGTTGCGCCTGCATTGAGTTCCGTACCCGTTGGTTAAGATAATGTAGGTTTAATTGAGTTACTTTGAGCTTGTGTTTAGTTGAAGTTAAATATAGTGGTGCTTGCACCTAGTTAAGTTTACGTTTATTTAAGATAGTGTTTAGTCGAGGTTAGGCGATGTATAGTCGAAATTGCCGTTGCGTTGCGCAGCAGTTGAGACGAGAAGTTTGAGCATGGTGTTTCAGTTTGCGAGACCTGACGGCGCACCGTTGAATAATTAGTTTTAGTTTCGTTTCGAGCAATCATCGCCATGGAGAACAAATGGCGAATTTGCGTTTTGAGAATTGCGTATGAGGATGTTTGTGATCGTCGAGTGACGTTTTAGTTAGGGAGCCGCGAGCTCATTAGAGTAAGAAATAGAGTAGGTTACGTGTAATTTTCTATTTAGTTTTAGACTCGCGATGAGCGATTTTTGAATTATATTGTTTTTCTTTTGTTTTGTATCACCGCTATTATGAAATATAAGATTTTCTTTTACTTTTGTTAAATAGCGTGTGTATTTCGAGTGTCTCTCTCTCTCTCCAAAAATTACCCCTCCCCTCTCCGCGGTACTGAGCTATCGAGCATATGCCCGAGGAATAGCGTATTACTGATTTCGAGGCGTGTTAATCACGCCAGGCGCCCAACAAAAACTTTGCGATATTGTTTTAGATCCAGGGTACATCGTGGACGCCAAATTATTGTGCACGCGGTAAGTTCCCGGTTATTTGCTCCGAGTAACCGAGGTGCAGAAAAATCCACGTCACATTACATATATATACATATATATATAGATATATATATAGATACATATATATATATATATATATATATATATATATATATATATATATATATATATATATATACATATATTTATATATATACATATGTATATTACAAATTTCCACTCACTTTTCAAAAATGAGAAATTAAAAAAAAAAATTTTTCTCACATTATTTTAATTTTTCAAAATTATGTATAACTATCAGAAAAAACCTGAATATTTTCAATCATTCGCTTATTTTTTATTTTATCACAATACTAACCTCAATTACCTTCATTTATATTCTATTATATTAATGTATGATATAAATATATATGAATATATATGTACATATATATCTATATATATATATACATCTATATATGAATTTATATACAGGGTGTCCCTAAATTGCCTCCCACGGACTAGCCAGCATGATACCTTGTTAAAATCCAACCGAGAATTTCTTTTCCGGAAGCTCGTCCGACGCATAGTTTTTGAATTATAAGCGATAGCGCTAGGCCAATCAGAGTGCACCATTTCATCTAGATTTGCCGCCACGGAAATTGCTGTTTTGTTCGTCTGGGTGAATTATTATTATTCGGTTACAAAGTAAATATCGGCACCTCCCCTCAGTCGCTGTTGTACCCCTTCTCGAGCGCTGACCTCGGTATTGTTGCCGCGGCACACGCTGCCGGCCGCACATCCATGGGCGTACACTTGTGTGTGTAAACAGAAGCGCATCCTCAAGAATAAGGGATACAGCAGCGAGAGAGGGGAGGTGCCGATATTTAATATGTATGCGAATAATATTAATTCACCCAGACGAAAAAAACAGCATTTTCCGTGGCGGCAAATCTAGATGAAATGGTGCACTCTGATTGGCCTAGCGCCATCGCTTATAATTCAGAAACTATGCGTCGGACGAGCTTCCGGAAAAGAAATTCTCGGTTGGATTTTAACGAGGTATTATGCTGGCTAGTCCGTGGGAGGCAATTTAGGGACACCCTGTATGTATATTATAATTTTCAATTTACTTTTAAAAAGAGGAAAATTGGAAAAAAAAAAATTTTTCTCACATTATTTCAATTTTTCATAATTATGTATAATTATTAGGGAAATCCCAAATATTTCAAATTAACCGCTCATTTTTCATTCCGTTTAATTTTTCCATAATTTTTTTTATTCATAATCATTTTTTATTATATTACATAATTCGCCTCAATTGTTTTCATTTATATCCTGTTATATGGATGTATAATTTAAAGACATGTAACTAAATATATATAAATTTATATATATATATACACATTCATGTGTATATATTTATATTTACATATGTATGTACATATGAATATATATATGTATATTATAATTTTCAATTTACTGTTAAAAAGAGGAAAATCAAAAAAAAAAAAATTTTTCCACAATATTTCAATTTTTGAAAATTATGTATAGTTATTGGAAAAATCCTAAATATTTTTAATTATTCGCTTATTTTTGATTTTATTTTATTTTTTTATGATTTTTCCATTTACAATCATTTTTTATTTTATTACATTATTCACCTCAATTACCTTCATTTATATTCTATTATATTAATGTATAATATAAATATATATAAATAAATATAAACATACATATGTATATATATAAAGATGTATATGTGTATATATATAAATACACATATATATGTATATATACACAAATATATATATATATATATATATATATATATGTATAGAAATATATATATATATGTATATATATATATTTATATATATACATACGTATATTATAATTTCCAATTTACTTTTAAAGAATGAGAAATTTGAAAAAAAAAAATTTTTCTTGCATTATTTCAATTTTTCAAAATTATTTATAGTTATTGAAAAAATCCTGAATATTTCTAATTATCCGCTTATTTTTTATTCTATTTTATTTTCTTATAATTTTTTCCATCTACAATCATTTTTTATTTTATGACATTATTCACCTCAATTACCTTCATCTATATTCTATTATATTAATGTATAATATAAATATATATATACATGTATATGTATATATATATATATATATATATATATATATATATATATATATATATATATATATATATATATATATATATATACATACATATATGAATATATATATATGTATATTATAATTTTCAATTTACTTTTAAAATGAGGGAAATTGAAAGAAAAGATTTTTTCCACAATATTTCAATTTTCTAAAATTATGTATAATCATCAGAAAAATCCTGAATATTTTCAATTATTCGCTTATTTTTTATTTTGTTACATTGTTTTATAATTTTTTCCATCCACAATCATTTTTCGTTCTACTACATTAGTTACCTCGATTACCTTCATTCATATTTTATTATATTAATGTATAATATAAATATATACTCGTATATACATATATATGTATATATATATATGTATATATATATATATATAGATATATATAAATATATATATATATATATATACATATATATATATATACACACATATATATAAATATATATATATATAAAGATGTTTATATATGTATATACATATGTATATTATAATTTTCAATTCACTTTTAAAAAATGGGAAATTAGAAAAAAAAAATTTTTCCACAATATTTCAATTTTTTAAAATTATGTATTATCATCAGAAAAATCCTAAATAATTTGAATTATTCGCTTATATTTTACTTCATTCCATTTTCCATAATTTTTACCATTCATAATCATTCTTTATTTTATTACATTATTTACCTTGATTATTTTTATTTATATCCTATTATATGGATGTATGATATTAAGATATGTAAATAAATATATATACATATATATACATATATATATATATATACATATATATATATATATATATTTATATATACATATGTATGTATATATGAGTATATATACGTATATCATAATTTTCAATTCACTTTTAAGAAGAGGGAGATTAAAAAAAAATTTTTTTCCACAATATTTCAATTTTTCAAAATTATGTATAACCATCAAGAAAATCCTAAATATTTTCAATTATTCGCTTATTATGTATTTTATTTAATTTTTTTATCATTTTTTCCATTCACAATTATTTTGTCTTTTATTACATTATTTACCTCGATTACCTTTAGTTACATTCTATTATATTAATGTATAATATAAATTTATATATATGTATATACACATATATATGTATATATATATATATATATATATATATATATATATATATATATATATATATATATATAGATACATATACATATACATATACATATATATCTATATACATGTGTATATTATAATTTTCAGGTTACTTACAAAAAATGAAAAATTGTAAGAAAAAAAATTTTTCTTGCATTATTTCAATCTTTCAAAACTATTTATAATTACTAGAGAAATCCTAAATATTTCTAATTATCCGCTCATTTCTCATTCTATTTTATTTTTTATAATTTTTTTCATTCATAATCATTTTTTATTTTATTACATAATTAACCTTAATTATTTTCATTTATATCCTATTATATGGATGTATGATGTTGAGACATGTAAATAAATATTTCTACATATATATACATATATATATATATATATATATATATATATATATATATATATATATACATGTATGTATTGTAACGTGGCATTTTTGATGCCCGTTACAAGGGGCTTTTTGAACCCTGGGCGGAACCAAAATTTAGGAATTTTCGCAATTGAGTCGCGAAGTTTTTGAAAAAGAGCGCCAGGACTAGAGTCACGCATCCGAAACCCTGAGAGGGGACATTTTAGCGACCAGCGTAAGATATTTCAGTTTTTTTTGTTTTTTTTTTTTTTTTTCGAGCTACAACGGCATCAGGCAAGAAGTCGACACCAAATTCGAAGAGATCGCGAAATGGCGGACTAGCAACAATTGCGAAGGAAGGATGTCGAGGCTGCGGAGGGGGAGCCGACGCAGATCCCCGCATCGCGGGAATCCAAGGTGGACGCGATTCCCGCTGGCGGCCGGCGCGCCGCAGCCTCTTCCCCTTCACCCCGCCAACAATTGACCAGCGGACTTGCGACGGACTGACTAGCGACGAGGGAGCACCACGCTCACCGCCAAGACGTCATGGAGCTGCGCGGAGGACGAGATTGCGAGCTAGCTTCAAGTTCTGCGCAGCGATGCGATCGAAGGTGCGCGTCGAGTTGCGCGATCGACGAAATCGATGACGGATCGATTATTGCATATTCTTGGGGGTATGACGTCACGTGTGGGATGGCGTATCGAGATCCGTGTTGCGGCAGGTGGTAGGTTTTTGAAACCACTCTAGTTCTGGCGGTCGTGATTAGTAGTCGCGTTTTGGGGAAGTTTCGCGAAGCAATGGAGTCGCCCACAAATCGCGAAGGGAATGGAAAGGGGGTTGCAAGGATGTAGAAGGTAAGCGCTGCTTCTATCCCCGCGATTGAATTTCGAGCATAATTGTGAAAAGGCTTGCCGAGTAACGGATATCCGTTTTGGATTTGCGTTGTAGAAAAGTACTCGAAATTCTTTTGCCGATTCTCTTGCTTGATGACCGTAGCCTGAGTCCGCGAGTTAGAGTAAAGTAAATTTTGAGTTTCTGAAAAAGTTGAGTAGCGTCACGGGTTTTAGTTGAATCTTTCTCGTTAGTGAAATCAAGTATAGCCGAATTTCGCTGTATCGGGTCGAGCCGCGTTATCGTTTTCTTTTTGTGTCACCTCTCGAGTAGGTCGAGAAGCACCGAATTGGAGTGCTCGGATTAGCGGGTAACGTTTTGAAGGATTTTGAAAAAAATTAAGTTCGGATGCGTTGCGATTGCGTAGAGTTTAGGTTACGTTTAGTTGCGCCTGCATTGAGTTCCGTACCCGTTAGTTAAGATAATGTAGGTTGCGTTGAGTTACTTTGAGCTTGTGTATAGTTGAATTTAAATGTAGTGGTGCTTGCGCTTAGTTAAGTCTACGTTTAGTTAGGATAGTGTTTAGTCGAGGTTAGGCGATGTATAGTCGAAATTGCCGTTGCGTTGCGCAGCAGTTGAGACGAGAAGTTTGAGCATGGTATTTTAAGTTGCGAGACCTGACGGCGCACCGTCGAATAATTAGTTTTAGTTTCGTTTCGAGCAATCATCGCCATGGAGAACAAATAGCGAATTTGCGTTTTGAGAATTGCGCATGAGGATGTTGCGATCGTCGAGTGACGTTTTGAGAATTGCGCATGAGGATGTTGCGATCGTCGAGTGACGTTTTGAGAATTGCGCATGAGGATGTTGCGATCGTCGAGTGACGTTTTAGTTAGGGAGCCGCGAGCTCATTAGAGTAAGAAATGGAGTAGGTTACGTGTAATTCTATGTTTAGTTTTAGACTCGCGATGAGCGATTTTTGAATTATATTTTTCCTTTGTTTTGTATCACCGCTATTATGAAATATGAGTTTTTCTTTTACTTTTGTTAAATAGCGTGTGTATTTCGAGTGTCTCTCTCTCTCTCCAAAAATTACCCCTCCCCTCTCCGCGGTACTGAGCTATCAAGCATATGCCCGAGGAATAGCGTATGAATGATTTCGAGGCGTGTTAATCACGCCAGGCGCCCAACAAAAACTTTGCGATATTGTTTTAGATCCAGGGTACATCGTGGACGCCAAATTATTGTGCACGCGGTAAGTTTCCGGTT